>NW_023416307.1:98858729-100352479 GCF_014176215.1 Rousettus aegyptiacus | reverse complement strand
TAATAGCATTCAATCAGCCAAATTCACATACAGTAAATCATAGCAGTCAGAACAGGGAAGGCAAACAGACTGCATGCCCAGCACTATCGATTAGCCATGCCTGGTACTTTTTAAGAGAGAGATTCATAGGCCACAGTCAGGTTTGCTGAGAAAGTACTGCGATCAATTAGCAATGTCTGCTGTGAGAACGGACAAAGAGAAGTAATAAGTTATTCCACCCATCTGCTAGCTATCACTTTATAAGACCCCTCGACTTACGTTCCATGTCATTTCCATGGTAGTACAAGGAAGTTAAAGAAAATAAATATGTCTTCTCTAAGCAGAAGGTTTATCCATATCAACAGAGATCCAAAAGTGAAAATAGAGAATAGAATTCCAAAAAGGAAAATGGTTTCAAATCTGTATCAAGATAAAGGGCCTCTGATAGGATCCTGAAGGAGGGGGACTCAAGGACGCAGGAGCCCATAGCCAATCAATACCGAAATAAACATCAGAGCATGTAGTAGGTTTTCTAACTGTATTCTCTGATTCCTACAGACGCCATGAAGGAAGGACAAGGGAGGATGAGAACATACACATTTTGGGAACATGACAAGGGGGAGGAGGCAGTTGAGAAATTTTTTAGAACGCATAAAAATGGCTTCAAAAAGAGAACTTAAAGCCTCGGTGCATCAAACTTCTTTTCAGCCCAAATCAAACATCAACACATGACAGAAAGTTTGCCCTTTTGGAGTGGGCAGTGGGAGGCGTTCTTAATGTTCACCGGGATTACAGTTATTATCTTGGGTGTTAGAGCTGCTACCAGCTTTAGTTTTTATTACTGACCTTTGGTGGTACAAGCTCACTTCCAGAAAGTTCAGCAGTGCGGTTTCCTGTATGTCAATTTGAGAGTTGGAGATAGAAGCATATGCTTCCAATTACAAGTCATTAAAATACCTTTCACTTGTATAGCTGTATAAGAACCTCAAAAATTTTTTTTAAAAAAACGGTCTGAACCATTAAATAAAAAAAAAAAGAAATAAAGAAAATTTTGGATAACCAGAGTACTTGCCAAACAGCTGTTAGGGACAAACACCTCAAAATATAACACAGTAAAAGAAGACTAACCATTCCTTACATTCCAAATCCGAATTAATCCAATCAGCACACTTCAACTGCATCTGAGGCCACCTGACAAAATGTACAACCCAAGCACACCGAAGGCTGTCCTCCCAGAACTGGCAGCAAAAGCACTGGGCACTGGGGTGTAGGGGTGGAGGGATGTGGGGGAGCAGGGCTGCTCTTCAAAACCTTAGTGCTGCAAGCTGCACTACCTATGAAAAGTTCTGCAGCCCCAAGGACATCCCCAGAAACAGCTGTTCATTGGTGTCCAGATGATGATTTGCTGGTGTGCAGGTGTGTTGCAGGAGCGGAAGTTCCCCCTCTGAGGTGTTTGCAAAGAATGGTTACTGCAAATGAGTTGAAGATATTTTCCTCCCCAGTTATGCAAAAGACAAAAGCTACCACTAACATGATTCTCCCGTGAAGTCCAAAGGGTCAATGTTACGCCAACTAGGGGTAAGGTGACTGAAAATGTTAGCTCTGTATGGAAAATTTCAAGCAATAATCATAGCCAGGAGCCAGTGGCCCACAGATATAAATATGCTGAAAACCAATTGATGCTAATGAAGCAGCAGCTTCAAACAGACTAGGGCAGAAGGAGGGGTGAACATTTTCAGCATTTAACAAGTAAGTGGGCACATCTGGTGCTGGGTACTAATCTTTGCCCAGATCCAGTCTTCCTATGGCTATCTCATATCTAATATCTTGTCTCTTGATTTCTTAAGGACTGAAAAGTAAAGTAGGATAATAGCCCACTTGAATACTTACTTTTAATGGGTGAAGTGACAGCTATAATTTCCACGTGTTCATTACATTGAGGCTTCTATCTATTCTGATGGGAGAAAAATCTTAGAAAAGACTGATCAACCTTCCCTGGGTTTTTAAGGACTGGCATGGATGTTTAGGTAAAAAACTTACAGGTGTGTAACTCACCTTACCACAGGGTTTGGAGTTATTGGTAATTTACAATTAAAATCATGGTTTTTTCTAAATCATCTGTACAGTAAATAAAATGTGGGCAACATGTGAATCTTTAATGGACACTCATTGTAAATCCTCTTGGAAAAAAATCAAAGGATGTTTTTATAAAACAAACAACATAGCTTCAATTCAGCAACCACTGAATTTTTATGTCTCAGCTTTATCTAGGACATTTTGTACTTGTCTCAATAGTGAACAAGCTTTCTGAAGAGTATGCCATGCCTAATAAGACAGGTTCCTAACCAATATTTGTTGAATAATGTACATTCAGATAATGTTGTTCTCTTTATTTAAAAAAAAACAAAACTGTATTTACACTTAAAAGTTTACTTAAGGCAAGATACATATATATTGAGAGAGTAGCAAAAAAGACAATTGCATCTATTTACCTAAGAGAAATGCCTCAACAGGAGCCTGTAGCATCAGGGGCCCATCTAGCAATTCTTGCAGGTTATCAGAGCGCAACATCGAGTCATTTGGTAACATTCAAGGAATCCCATTTCTTCTCTCTGATGACCTATGCTAATGGATAACTGTAGTGGATAAGCCAAGATTTACTAGCATTAAGGGCACAAGGTGAGTATGGAACACTTTGCAAGTCCAAGTTCTCCAACGTAGTGGGGTATATGCTATATTCCCAAACTAATGAGGAAGGACAAGCTGTTGAAAAAACTAGAGGGATTACTTTCTTAGTGTCGTCCATGTAGAACTATTTGCCACCTGAGGCTTTATCCCAAACACTTCCCAAGCCTCTACTGTTGGCCAGGTCCTCTGTGGAGCACTCTGAATGCAGCTTTCTATCCATTTGGAGACTAAATCTTTGGGCTACTCCGCCTGGTGTAACAATTATCATGTGAAGAGAAGTGGGGTGTACACTAGAACTGCACGGTCTCACGGAAAAATAATGAGCACCACGAATGCAAGCCGCGTATGTAATTTAAAAACTTCTACTAGCCACATTTCAAAAAATAAAAGAAACAGGTGTAATTACTTCTAAAAATATATTTCAATTAAATATACTCCAAAGTATTTTAATTTCGACATGAAGTCAATATAAAAATTATTAATGAGAGAGTTTACATTCTTCTCTTTTCTACTACGCCTTTGAACTCCAGTGTGTATTGTATAGATATGGCATCTCTTGACTGGGGCTAGCCACACTTCAAGGGCTCAGCAGCCACATCTGCCTGGTGGCTCCTATACTGGACACCTCAAGCCTGAGATCATTTCCGGATGTTGTGTTGGAACAGTTTCTGAATGTAAGAGGAAGAGATGCCATCCACACTGTCATCACTTCACATTCTTGAATTGGGACTGCTGAGATCTAGAGCGGAGGGACAGTGCTGCGAAAGGAGTATTAGGACAAGGAAGCACAGAGTTTCCTTGAATGATTCCACTGCTTTCTCTACTTGTGGCTTGCAATCTAACTAATAAGCTATAAGTCTGCACATGTCCACAGGGACACATGTAAACAGCCATAGATCCATACATCTATAAACTCTGTAGCTGATATTCATTCTGTCATCTGTCAAGATAAAAGTAAAATGGACTTCAATCAAAGGGAAGGAGGCAGCATAGTGTCTTCCTCCCTCAAGGAATAAAGAATAAATCTAGTTTGTGTGTTTGGGGGTGGGGGTAGGGGATGGGGTGAAGAGAAGGTGGCTTCCTTCCTAGAATTTACATCACACCAAAAGAGGGAAATTAGATGTCTCAGCTATTTAGAGTACACATTTAAAGTCTAAATCTCCAAAATATAAAATAAATATGAAAGGCTTTAACTACCACAGGCACACAAACTGTAAGGCAACAAAATAGTCAAGCTACATCTAGGTTAGTGGGGAGCACGTAGTGGTGACTAAGTGAGTAAGGGCTTTGTGGGCAGAGGGCTTGGGGTCTGAAGCCCCATTCAGTCACTTCTACCTGTGCAGGTATGTTATTTAAGTTGAGCGACCACTGGCTTCCTCCTCACTAAACAGGGACAAATGACAGTCACCTTGCCTGGCCTCTAAAATGCATAGTTGCTGCTGTTCAATAAATGTATGTACAAAACAGATGTAAGATATAGTTACATGGTATATATTTACACACACACTATATAGTAATATAGTAATATTGTGTGTGTGTGTGTGTGTGTGTGTGTGTGTGTGTGTGTGTCTAAAATGACAACCAGGATTGAAGTGCAGTGGCCAGGATTGAGGACTCTGGAGTTTTCCTGAAGGAGCACAGATCTTGGTTCTAGCCCAATTGCTGTGTGAGCCGAGGCTGCATCTGTATCACAGCTGCCACATCTACGATATGAGACTAATAGTGCCTACCTCAAAAGGTTATTGGGAGGATTCCATGGCATCACCTATGACAAGCACTTTGTACAGTGCCTGGCCCACAGCAATTGCTCAATAACTATTAGTTGTTATTATTATCTTCACAGGCATTCAGCAACAATCTGAGCTGATATGCTTCCCATCTAGGATTGCTCTTGTCTAACTGCAAAGACTTGTGAATGAAAAGCTTGCACACAAGGAAGGGGCCAAAGGAAGAATGGACTGATGGTATTCACCATCTAAAAATACCATCATGCACATTTAAAGCCTTTACACTTTAGAAAGCATTTCATCCTCATTTTTTTTTTTTCACTTAATGCTCACAAGCCTACAGGAGTAAGCACTCTGATTTCAATCAGAAACTAATTCTTAAATATCTACTTTGTGCAAGGCATGATTCCAAGTGCTGGAAATTCAGATAAATATTCCTTGCCTTCAGGAAGCTTACATTCTTGTGGTACTTCGTGCATTTGCTTGCTTACTCACCTTCGTAGAGGTAGGAAATTTCCCAGTGGGAATATTTGTAAGGAGCTCGGTCTCATCTCAGAAAATCTAGTCTATATCGTTTAATGAAAATGAAAATTTTCTATACCATTACATAAAATCATTTCTCCTTTCCCATATCTCCCTCAGTTATACTGAAAACAAAAAAGTTACACATTTTTGAAAAATATGATATTGGATATGGAATTATAGCCATACACGAGTATATTTATAATCTTTTTTACACATATTTGTAAAAAAATTATATAAAGGGGAAGAAAAAGCCCTTAAAGGTTTACAGTTGTCATTAAGTTTAAACTGCTTTAGAACAAACAGCCTGACAACAGTGTGGCAGCATTTCCTTAAATTCAAAAACAACTAAGAGGAGAGATGTTGTCTCCATTAGGATTTCCAAAGTTAGGCAAAAATTCCCTGTTCCAGTTTTCACTGTAACCACGGTGAGCAAGCCCAGTGTGCATTTTGCCATGGCACTACCAGGAAATTCCTGCCTGCCAAGATATTAGAAAAAGGAGTCTCCTGACAGAGAACCACTTGGGGGAAGGGATGGAAACCAACTGGCAAAACTTTGGGTCAAGAGGTATAGAACTAGGGAATGCTTAGAAATGAAGCGCAGGGCTTTTACTTCCAAGAAATGAGGATGGACACAGCCAATTACTCTTTTTAATACTCTCCCATTTGCTGAGGAAGTAGCCTGCAGGATAGTAAAGCAGCTTGAACTATTTTTAGGCCTATGACCCTTTTAAAAACACAGAGCTAAATCCAGTCCTCAGTTACACCCACTCGGCTCCCACTGGCTTCAGCACTGAGCCACAGGAGGACCCGCTCCTGATGCATGAGAACTTAGTTATGCCCTCTGCATTCTTTTGTTCAAATGGAAGGGCAGTTTCCTGGCCAAGGCTATCATCGAAAGCCACCCAGTGGGTCTCCTGTCTCAAGAAGGGCAGCAGCCATGGGCTTACATTCTGAGAACATCACTACGCAGTGTTAGGATTCTCACACAACTGGATTAAACTTATGGGTTTTTTTTTTTTTTTTTTTTTTTTTTTGACAATCCGGGCAGAGGGAAAAACAGAAGTTCATTTTGAAAATGGCAGTCTGTCTATCTCGGTGTTGTTTAAAATTATAATCTTATCTGTAAGAGCCCAGATTTTAAGAAATGTAATATGTGGGCTAAATTAAACTTTTACCTCCAACTAGCATGGGGTAATTACAATAAGGGATCACATAAAGTTCACTGCTGTTAAATGCAACACAATTTGTGCTGTAAACTACAGTATGGTAGAGGGGGTAAAATCACATATATAATAGGTCCCAAGTCTGACTTGGGGGGGTAAGTGAAGAGCATTTGGCATCTCAAATTACTTTAACTGGGGGCTGTCACATCCCATGGAAAGGACACTTCGTCTCCCCTCACCCTCTCTAATCCTTCCTTCTTAAAGGAACACTCAGCAAGATAATGAATCCTTTAAATGTTACATCTTCTGTCGTGCATTATTGTGGTGCAGAAACTCTTCACATCAAACAGTCATCAGGACTATTACAAAGTGGGTTTATAAGAGAGGGGCTGAAAAGGAGCTGTGTGAAAAGAAGTGGAAAATTAAAGCTGAAGCAGTCGAAGAAAGGGCTTAATTTACTGGCATGTACAGTATGCAAATGAGATTACTCTCAGCTTAACTGCATCATTTATGTCCATAATAACGGCATCATCATTACAGGGCTCAAATTAAATTACACCATAATTAGCATATCAAAGTGATTGGTTAAAGTTTAAAACAAATACCCAATTTTGTTAATGAACAGCTGTAATTGTCATGTACACTTCAGTGAAAACTCTCTAAACAAATATATGTTTTAGAAGAGAGGAAGATTTTTTTTTTAAGCAGACAGGTCTGTAGCAGAGGTAAATTACCTAAGAAAGAATGACATGGACTATTCTATTAATGTTAATATATGCTGATCATTTTCAGGTAATAAAGCATTCTATCAAAACAAGGCTTCGCTTATATTTAGACACCTTCCCTGCTACTGAATGTGACAACCCCCACCCCCACCCCCGAAACCTGTTTCCACTTGCAGCAATGATAAAAATGCAGGGGTGACCTGTCTCCAACAAGCAAAGGACATATTCAATAACATGCTATTACCAAACCCCCATATTTACTGAAAGACATCCGTGTTCAAATCGTGCCGAGTCAAAGCTGATTTTCTCCACATTCCAACCCAAACAGGGAAGAGTGACAGAGCCAGAAAACTTGCGGAATTTATGAGGTAGACCAGAACGTTCTTAAGTTGATGACCTGATAACACATTATACAGCCTCCAACTCAATTTCCCCTCATCGAATTATAGCTACACACTGCAGTCTCAAACACGCAGCTGCACCGGGAAAGTTTTTGCTCTTCCATCATTAAAATAAATCAGGAGGTGCAACTAGCTATTTTGTCAATATTGGCTGGAGCCAACATGCGCATACATTTGATATGTAAAACCATACATAAATAATAAGCTTATTTTTTAACCTGTTTGTTATAATCATATAATGTCAAAAGAGTTTCTACACAAAAATCAATTATCTTGAGGCTTACATGCAAAAAAGCTCTTTGCCTAAGATTCTCCCCATTTCTTAAAAATGTACCCTGTATGTTCCCTGATAAATCTGTGAGGGTAGCCATCCGCTGTGACATAGAGCGAGGCAAGGCAAGCCAAAATATATTTTTCCCAAAAAGAAAAAAAGGCACTTTCAAATATACTTAACAAGCAAATTGAATGTCTTATTAAAATCGTATTATCTAAACAGTGTTCAAAAATTTAAAGAAAGTTAGCTTTTCATTTTATTCATCGAGGAATCCATTAAAGCTCAGGCTCTGAAGTCGTATGTAAATTACGTGCCTTTCAAGGTAGAGCGGGGCAAATCCACTCCATCAACTAATGATGAACCTCATTATGTGCAGGGAGGATTCATAATGAGGAAAGAGCCACTGCCAGTCCATGTTCTAACATAAATCCCTGTAAAATCTGAATATCTCCTCGTCTAATTAAAGGCTACTAATTCCAATCACCCCTCCACGGCCCCAAAGTAAAAATAAACCTCTTTAAAAGCACAGACTACAGTTATATTTCCAAAGCAGCACTCGATTCTGTTTGGACTCAGAACCTTCCACTCAGATATGTTTTACGACAAGCATAATTAGCAGCTTTCTAAGATACAAACTTTGAGGCTGTTCAAGCTCATTTTGGTTAAATACATTGGGTTCTATTTTTCAAAGAGCTTCACCTTGACAGGGCTACAGTGCATGCACAGAGATGATCTGCAGCCAACAAACCAACAGGAATGTGCAAGCATGGTAATAACGTAAAATAAAATTCTTAACACTTGAGTTCCATGGTGAAGCCAAGATGTTGAGAAAGAGCCAAGCATTGTGGCATGAACTTGAGATTGCATTTGGATGGGGACATATTCAAATCTTCTTGGGTATGACACACTTGATTCTGGAACAAACTGCTCACTTTTAATGCAGTTTGAACTAATGAACAAGTACAGCCAGCCCGGCATCTCACAAGCCAAAGAACTATTCACGTCTAATCACTGACTTTGATTTTTTTTTTTAACTGAAAACTATAGAATGCAAATACAACGTTGCCAAACATATTTATTATGATTAATAGCCTGTAATATCCCTCAGTAAGGCTTAATTTGTTCTTGTTTTCAATTATGAATCTGCACCACTCTATTCCAGTCCCCTTTTCAGGTGGAGATGAATTTTTTGTTGTCTTTACCCTATTGTATTGCCAACCAGCAAGACACAATTAATTAAAAACAGCAAACCTCCACCTTGGCTCTAACAGAGCACCAGATTACGCAAAATTAGAGAACGAAATCATTGAGAAATAAGTAAAGGTGTCCAGGGAATTAAAGCAATTAGACCAAAAGAAGGAGAAAAAGTACATATGCCAGTCATCTAAACACACCTTTAAATTCAAAAGAAAAAAAAATCCTAGATCTTTTATTTAATTTTGATAAATTAAATGCAGAATCCAACCAGGAAACCTTCTCTGCTATCATAAATTCAAGCATCCCCAAATGTCTTCCCCCAGTTTGGTAATGCAATGTACACATCAGTGTGATACCAAGTGTAGAATTTCAGGAGATAACGAGTCCATTCTACTAAAGATGCCTCCGCTTCTTTAAGTTGCAGAAAAATAAACTCCACTACATAAAAGCTGCCACAGTGCGTGCTCTCTCATCCCTCGGCTCCAAGCATGATCCCCCCCACCCTTTTAGGTCAGCCACTCATGCATTAGGAAGACATCCCTCCCAAAATAACTTGGCCCTCCCCCGAAGCACAGACTTGAACAACCTACCTTTGTTCTGGAGTTGCAGATAATAACAGGCAAGCCTCAAGACCATGAGGATTTGGAAAAGATCAGGAGAGTTGAAGAAAAAAAGGAAGAAGAAAAAGAAATACCACAAGTGGAAAAGAAGAATTGGAAGAAACAACAGGAAAAGCCTTCTAATGAAACTGTTGTGACTGCCACACCAACGGGGTGTCTTCACCAGTGTTTACACCAGTGAGTACACCTCTGCTCCATCTCATTCACAACTGGTGGCATTTTTTTTTTTCTGAATCCATGCATGACAATTAAAAGCAACTACACCTCTCCGTTTGGGAGGGGGACCACAAAAGACCTCTGTAATATTTCTTGACATGTCTCTATCACTGATGAGCATTAGTTTGAGTGACAAAGGTCCTAGGCTAAATCAACATTCTTACCTTAATGTTCCTAGTAAAAGGCTCCAGGAAACATAACTCATGAGACATGTATGCAAAGATATGTCTCAAGGAATTAATCCAGAGAACCTCAGATGAAGTGAGGGGAAAAAAGGCAAAAGAAAATGCAGTGGCTTATTTCCAAACAAACGCAGCTCAGCCCGGGCAGCGATGGCATAAAAACAGGTTTGCATATACAGAGCTCAGTGGCAGACGCGAGAGTTCTGTAGGATTTATTTGACACTTATTTTCCGGGAAGCCTTTTGTGGAGTTGTACCGTTTGTTTCTTATTGTCTGAGAGGCAGTTAGGAGCTTTCTCCCGGAGGGGGCCTCTCAACCCCTGGGCTTGGCGGCCTCTGACAGGGAGGTAACCATATTAGGATGTGCATGGTAAAGTAAACAATAACATAGTTGCAATGAAATGGAATTTTTTTCCTCAGCTAATGGTGTTGGGGTCAGTCCTGTCTTTTTAGCTGTTCCCACTAATTTTGTTTTCAGTTCAAAGAGGCCCTCCGCCTCTTTTTTTTTTAAGTGTTAGCTATTTCCAAACATCTGACTGTAAATTTGCTGAGAATGTTTGCAATGTAAGAAAAAGCTTTTAACATCCAAATAAAGATCCTGCCAGTTTAATCATTAAAGAGGATGTGAATTTTCAAACCCTTGTAGAGATCCAAGCCCCCATAGTCACCTCCCCCCACCCCAATCTCTCCCTGAAGGTTAAAATTACTTGGTCATTTAAAAGTACCTTCTAAATAAATCAGATTTTTAAAGAAAGAGACCATTACCTTCATAAAAATTCCACATTCACATATTGTGTCACTGAGTGAAGAGTCTTACCCGTTCATGCGCCTGAAAATTTATTACCTGAAATTTCTAGGATGGTTACTTTTACATGACAAAAGTCTTTCCCACCTCCTCTAACCCCCTCCCCCAAAGGAAAAAGGCAAGTATATAACACTGTTGTCAAGTCACCCTTTAGAAATTAGCTAATCAAACAAAATATATCAAAAATGAGCTCCCGAGATATCATATAGCTAAGAAAAGTTCGGTAAGTCCAAAGACAATAAAAAGTAAGGCTGCTTTCTGGCCACTGTCACTCAGGATGAGACCCGCCCCCCACCTCCTCCCCACACCGATGCAGCGATGCAGAGAGGGAAACACTGCCCCCCAAGGTCAGGGCTGGCTGAGGAGGACAGAGATGAGGATGACACCACAGAGAGTGGATCTGGAGAGAGCGGAGCAGCTCTGCGCGTCAGCCGAGACCCCAAAGCAAAGAAGCTTCCATGTCTTCATTCCTAGGTGAGAACCCTGGCTGCTCCTGAAAGCAGTCTCCCCGAGAGATCAGCCAAAACGAGAGTGTTTAAATAGCAGCCAGCCCTCCGTGTGTGAGGAGGGGAGAGCCACGGCGCTGCTGCCTGCGAGAACCCCAGGAATCAGGCATCAGGCAAAACACGTGGCGCGAGCAGGACACAAGCAGGGGAAGAACGATACATGTAATTAAGAATGAAGCCCGGCTGACTAAACAAATAAAATGCACTTGGCCCTGGTGAAACTTCCAGAACTCAGAAAAAGAGTGCCTCCCTGTCCTGGAACCCCTGGGCTGGCCTCTACACTGCCTTGGTTCTTATCAGATCCATATCATACAGAAACCTAAAACGCCTGCTACTCATGTTTTATTAAAACATGTTTAGCATTCTTCTTAAAGATAAGTTTTAACCCCAAATACCCATGAAATTAAATCTCCTATGCCACTTATCTGCACTGCTGGGCAAAAACTAAAGTTGAGCTAAACAGAGAGATAGCAAAATCAATAAATCACATGAAACAAGTAGCAGTTCAAAAGTTCAAAGATATGATGGCCAGTTCAGTGCGTCTTAGCACTCACCCAATAACAACTCGTCTCCGTCACTCCTCATAGTATAGACAATTTCATGGCATCATTTTCATTAGCCTGTCTCATGGAAAATTGCTAGCTATTTATGTATACGCTAAAATAAATTAGCCATTTCATCGAGCAGTGTGATTCTTATAAAATACATTAACACAATACTCGATTTTCCAGTTGGAGTAAATAAATAAATCAATAAATTCAATACAGGGTGATTCTTTTATTGTGCTGCTACAGCTCTCAGCGTAAGTGTTTTTATTGGGTTTATTTGTTTCAATAAAAATTGAAATGGATCAGTGACCTCAGTGCTAGGATCTTTAAAAACATCTATCCAATATTTGGGAAAGTATTGTGCAGCACACTCAAGTTTATAATTTTATTCAAAATCATCTTCATTTTGATTATTATTCCCCAACCCAATTCTGATGGTAAAATTCACAAAGGAGAAATTCTGCCAAGTATTTGACTTTTGAGGTGTCTCTGTGCTACAGACCTGAGTCTGGGGATGAGGCTTCTGAGAGCAGTTTCAGTGAGCTGCGACCTTCTGCCTCCAACAGACCTCTTCTCTGGACAAGGAGAAACAACAGTGGGACAAGTGCCAGATGGCCTCTTCTGTCACACCTTACAGAATGCCATTGATTGTGGCTTGGAAAAGGCCATTTACTTCAACCTCTGGGGGAAAGACTGGGGTATCATGACTGCAGGAAAGAAGAGAGAGGTGTGCTGATGCTGTAAATAAAATCAGGCCAATGGCCCGCAAGCAGCTCTGGAGGCAAAATGGAACCACCACCAGGCATGAGATTTTCCCAGAGTCACTGGCACAATTAAAATAAAAGGGGAACAGGGTCGTGGATATCCATTGTTTTTGCCTGCTTGACATCCCCGCTCCTCTTCCTCTGGTAACAGCAGCCTGATTTTTCTTTGGGAAAATGCCCCATTCCCCACTCTTGGTCCCTGTAGGTCACAGGAGGTTGACACTGATCTCCCAGCTCCAGAGGGTGGAGACATAAACCAAGTCTGACCAATCGGTGTCTTTTTCTCTGCTGGCCACACTGACTGGCTGATGAATGGACACGTCCCAAACCAGAATGATACACAACTGCTAGGATTCTGCAGGAACTACTGAGAGAGAGTTTCTCCTTTTGCTGGGCTTCTGGAAGCTTTAAGAACATGGACTGTGCCTGTCCCCACAAAGAGAAAGCTGACTGAAAAAGGACAGGGCACATTAACTCAGAAGTGAGCACAAGAGCAGGACAGATTCCTAACAAAGCCCACAGAGAGCCATCCTACTCGTGGGCTTTTTAATTACATGAGCCAATAAAATTCTGCTATTTGCTTAGCCGGCTGGAGGTAGCTTTGAGTTATCTGCAACCAAGAGATACAATACAGGAGCTCAAAACAGACATGTGTTCTATACGTAGTTCTCCATCTCTACAAAAAACATGTTAGTCCTTATGGGAAAGCAAACCAACTAAAAACACACAAACCAGCAAATCCCCACAGGTAATTCTCAAAATCTGTAGACCTCACGTGTATCCTGTGTAACCTGATCATCAGCTATGTTCTTTTCTGCTAACACTGAAAAGAGTTGGATGAGTAAGTCAGGACCCACAATTAGAAAGAACTCAAGATGGTCTCAAAGCAAACTAAACTAGAGGTCTAAATAAATCTAGCATGAGGTCTAATACAGACTTAACAAAAGCTCTTCCCTATGCCCCTAGTGGTGGTAGTTCAGGTTGGGGATGAACCAATATATCAGTTTAGGTGAGGAGACCATTGGCTCACACAACAGGCCTTTTGTCTCCTGACCAGATTGATGGACAAGGAATGAAGATCTGGTTCTTTCACCCTCCAATAGTAGGAAGTTGTGCTGGGAATACAGAGGTGGGATGGGATGTCCTTACTCACTGACCACAAATACCCAGTGAGGAGATTAGGAAGAAAGGGCTGTGTGGGTCCTTGAAAAGAGGCCAACACAAACCTGCCAGCCCTGATACTTTCTGAATCCCTTTCAAAGACCCTTTAACGTTCATATAAAAATTACTACCAGTTTGACCAAATGTTCTTAACTCCAGCTTACTGAAGTCTCAATATGCTAAACAAACCATAAAATTATTCATTGAAACATAATATTCTAATATGGCAAGTGTTAGAACTGAAATTCTATGCATAATATTGATAGAAGTGAAGAAAGTTTATGAATTCATTGATCATCCTTTAATTTTACTCTTCTGTTTGTTCTTTAATCATTTTAAAAACTACCATTTACTGAATATCTAACTGAAGTAGAAGACATATTTGTCATGGAATCCTTACAATATTTTTCCCATTTCACAGATATGGCAAGTTGAGACTCAGGTTAAATGATTTACTTAAGGTCACAAAGTGAGTAATGGGCAGAGTGAGATTTCATTCAGGTTAGTCAGCATGCAAAACGCACAGTCCGCTTTATCCCTGTCATCCTCCTCTCCTTTCTTCATTGTCATGAGTTTAGTTTTTCATTATACTATGCCATTAATTCTTAAATCCCTAGTGCCCAACACCAACTCCAAGTCTAGAAGAAGATATAACCAGTAAAAACACACAAAATTCACAACATTCTGTGAAGGAAATAGACATGAGTCCAGGATGATAAAACAATGGCAGGGTCTGGGGAGCCGTTTTAAATAGGCTGAACAGAAGGGGTCATTAAAGTGACATTGAAGCTGAGGTGGAAGGGGTGAGATCCTGCCTGCCTGCCTGGCTTTTAGCCCTGGATCCGGCCCAGGCTGTTTGGCAAACCAGGGCCCTGATTTCCTCCACAGGCAGGAGAGGACCCCAGATTAATACAATCAGGCTTTCTTGGGCCTAGTAACCATAGTAACACAATAACAACAATAATAAAAGCTACTGATGACTTTATTCTTAATATGCCAGAGGCTGTACTAATCACTTTACGTGCATTTTTTCATTTAATCTTTATATAACCCTACAATATGTGTACTGTTACTAAATCTGTTCTATAAGGAAAAAGACTAAAGCCCAGAGAAGTTAAGTAACTTATTCCTGGCCACACAGCAGCTAAGTGGCAGGGTCCAGTACTGAACCCAGCCCTGGTTGGGACATCTGATTCTTAAGAAGTCATATTGGCATTCACACCTGCTGCCAAGAATAGCTGTCAGTATGAGCCTCAGTTGCTTACAATGATGTCCTAGCTACTGATACTGGCCTGGAATGGAACAGCAATCCAGCCCCTAAAACATTGATTTAGATGTAGCTGGCTCCACTCAGTATGCAAAGAAAGGGATAATGAGGAGGGGAGAAGGCACGGGAAGGAGGTGGAAACAACACTATAGTCCTTTATTTTTCTAACCTCAACTGGATGAGTGTCAAGTGGAATGCCCAGGTAGCCCTCTGGATCCTCTTCTGCCTCTAACTAGGGCCATGCGACTTGGGACAAATCTTTTCTAGACTTTACCTCATTTTAATCCTACTTTGCACATATATTATATCCTAAATACAGACTATCTAAAATCTTGGTAGTGGGAGTTTCCTTAAAACTCTAGCTGAGGACCTGGAGGCCAGAGGGCTCTACCCACCCTGGAGGGTAAAGTTTATAAATCCCAGTGCGACTGATATTTTAGGCTGTAACCTTCATCATGGGGCTTGTCTTGCACACTGTGGGATGTTAGCAGCATTCCGAGATGCCAACAGCACGATCACCACCTCAGTTGTGACCACCAGAAATGTCTCCCGATATTGCCAAAAGTTCCCTGGTGGGGAAGATTTTCTGGCAGAGAACAACGCACCTACAGAAACATTGTCCAGTAGAATTTGCTATGGAGGTGGAAATATTCCAGACATAGAACACAGAAATGTCCAGTGCAGTAGCCACTAGCCATCTGAAGCTAATGAGCATTTAAAATATGGCTAGTGCAATAAAGTAAATTCTTAAATTTTTGTAATTTTAATTCAGTTATATTGAATAGCCACTCATATCTAGCGGCTACTGTATCTTGGACTGTACCATTTAGAAGTGTCACTAAATTCCCACATTCATGAGAATCTGATTCTCAGCAGATGGGTATTTGGTTCCCAGTTGGAGATTCTCCGTATTAATTTTGTAATTAAAAATTTATTTTCTTAGCAGAAATCAATAAACTCTCTAAAATTCATGACTTTTTAAAAGTTCTGTTCTTAATCTGATCTTTTAATTTTTAGAGAAAATGACATCTAATTTTTATACAAATTCTAATCACACTTTTGATTAGAATTGTAGATTTATTCCATTGAATAACTTGGGTGAGACATTTATGCTCATGGATTAGAACCAAGTATACTCTTTAAGAAGCCAGTTGCAAAATAATTGTTTTCACTGTCAGAAAATGTACTTGCTACTGTTTTTGCAATGTACTGCCTGTAAATGGGGTCTTTGGAGACATGGGCTATCCTGGAGAAAGTATTCTGCTCTACCAACACAAATAACTCAAACCATTTGGAGCAAGTGACATTATGAAAGGTTTCTTAAATAGTAACATTCCTCTACTCTGTCCCTCCCCTAAAAACTCCAAAGTACACATTTTCAGGTGGAGCTTTTCCCTGTAGCTCAAAGTGTGATGAATTTTTCAGCTTAGGGAGAAAGATTAGTATTGATGTAACAAAGTGACTGGAAAACCAGCCTCACGACATTATAAATACATCACAGCTGTCAGGATGTTTCTTTCACAATGAGCAAATACAGAAGCAAAGATCATTTTTATGGGGGGAAGGGTAATCATAGCCAACACCATATGCAGGGTGTGAAACAACGAGAACTATAGCTTTGAGCAGGAAGCTGAGCCATCCGCAAAATATTTCTTGGGTGATATACAGAGAGCCTGAGATGGGATAAAGCCTGATGATGAAGAAAGTAAACAGAGTGTTTGAATTACCCACCCTCCCTTGATACCAAGAAATTTCAGCTTTAGCAATAATGTGGGAATCCAACACTACACTGTCATTCTAAATAATACTAAAAATAATAACATTCATTTCCTTTACTAGGCACAATCTAGATTTTAGGTTGGCCTTATCTGGTCAAGTATGAAGTGTTATTCTATATGTAGACAATGCTGGATGGTTATTCAACAGCCATTCCCAACTCTTTACCCCTCTTCTCCTACTCTTAAAGCTGAAAAAAAATGAGATGTTCTCCTGTTCAGCTTTCTCTGCAGTTAGGAATAGACATGTAACTTAGTTCTGGCCAAAAGATATAAGGGGGCACTGCTTTCGAATATTCTTCCTCCTTGATTGGAGGAAAGGGACACAAAGAAGTCTCTCTTCCTCTTCCTCTCTTTCACTCCTCTCTCCTCTCCCTCTTCCTCTCCCTCTCCCTGACTTGCCGCTTTGTGCCTTTAAATGCACTATGTAGGACAATAATGCCTGTAGCTTTAGCAGCCATCTTGCTGCCATGAGAGAAAAGTTAAAAGAGTCACGGATATGTCAATCCAGCAATCAGATATTATTCAAATGCTTAACAAATATCGGGACTGCCTACTTTCAGATTTCTGAGTAAATGATAAATATCCTCATGTTTTCAGCCACTGTTTATGAGGTTTTCTTTTTACTAATAGGTGAACACATGCTAACTGATATATCCTAAATCCCAGGAATGACAACAGAAAAATCACTTTCTTGAGGGAAGTAAACTAATCAAAGTATAATTAGCCAATTTTCCAGGTATCTGAAAAGATTCCCTTGTCACTGAAGGAAATGATTCTCAATCTTTTAGAGGATCCCTGAAGAAAAATACTACCTCATATCAACTATATGAGAACTCTGCACAAGACTTTTACTAAAGTTATTTACTTAAACTACCTTCACCCAATTTTCCATCAACTCTACATGGTAGGCACAGTGATTATCTCAATTTTTGAGCAGAGTAACAGAAGCCGAAAGAAGTGGAACAAATGTCCTAGGCCAACAGCTGTTAGAGAAAACTCGTTCACAGTAGGGAAATAGTTACATGCATGGCCACACTGTAAAATGTGGACAACTCCAACCAAGTGATAAACATTCCTTGTTCTAAGATATAACAGCAGGATCCCAGGCTCAAGGGACAGTGTACAGGCTACACACAGCCCTATGAGCTGTGCCTTAGAGCATCCACACTGCAGCAGTAACTCAAGAAATAATTCTTTGGCTCATCCTGCAACAGTTAATGATGCTCCCAGAGAGGTGACAGCAGCACCTACACTGAAGTTATCATCATAAACAGGCAAAGGTGTTCCTTCAGTATTGTCTGTCTCCATGCCCCAGATGGAATGGAATAAGACCTGCAGCACATACTGCTTGCAGATTCCCCCAATGCTTTAACACCAAAAGGTAAAAATAACCTTCCAGGAATGTTGTACAATGGAAGCACAGGTTAGAAAAAAAAGAGCTTGGAAATACTGAAAGGCAGTTTAGCATGTAGCAGATACACTAGTGTGAGGAGAGGGGCATGGAAAGGTAGTATGGAGCTCAGAGTAGCTGAGAACAATCAGCCAGCCTGGTTTTATAATTCCTGGCTGTGCGATCTTGTGTAACTAGCTTGACCTCTCTCTCTGAGCCTCAGTTTTCCCATTTGTAATATGGAAATAATAGAAATAACTAAACTTTTTGAGCTGTGCTGAAAATTAAGTGATACATGTCAAAGTTCTCACCTAGTACATAGTAAGGACTCAATAATTGTTAACTATCATCGTCATCAGTATTGAATGACAATAAATTGCAAAATTACTTAAAGTGCTTAGTATAGTACTTGGTATGCACTAGGTACTCAATAAATGCTCTTCCCTTGTTTTTCCCACCTCTCTTCCTCCTACAAATAATGCAAAGATTTAATTCTGATGTGATGCCTTTACTGTAAATTTTAAAAATATTAATGAATTCATCCCCCTAAGACTGAGCTTGGTGTACGGTAGATACAAAGATAAACAAAGTGTCAATGGACATACCTTATGCTTACTTAATAAACATGTTAAATGAAAAAAGACAAATAAGTATGTAGTCACTGAAAAATATTTTAAAACATGTAACATTAACATTTATATATTTTCCTACATTATATATGCAAGGATACCCCATTTATTAAATTTCTCTGTGTTGAGAACATAGGTAATTTTAATTATTGAAATGTATGTTTATAGGTCAAATTTTCTGCTATAAACGTACTGCTTATATAATTTTGAGGAAAAGACATTACTTTTCAAAAGATAAAAAGGATAAGGACAATTCCTCTTCTTTCTACCTTCTTGAATTGATTCTCTAACAGTTGATAATTTGTCAACTACATAAATGGCAACAGATCTATAAGAAATAAAAAATTTTCCAAACACTTAACTAACCTAACCTCCAGGCCCTTAATAAGTTACTGTTCACTATTTTTCCTCCCTTCTCACTTCCTCTTCTTGGGAATAAGTTCTCCCTGGGGTTTCAACTCTACCTTTGTCTTCCCAGGGGCCATCTGTCAAGCCCTCTGGGGTTAACTAAAAATCTACAGATGAGTTGGAAACACAGAAAAAAATAACCCATTAAGAGTCATGACCACTGGACTGTTCTTCATAGAGGTTCTGTGAACTGGTATCTTTTTTTGCTAAAAATTTTTTCCTTTTTCATTGGCTGGCCTCAAAGAGCCCTGTGAACACCAGGACTTGTGATAATCGGTGACACACTTAACTGTAGCATATTAATGTTCATGATAATGCAATCTTTCATTTGGGTGACTTAAAAGTCCCTCTAGTTCAACATACAGTTAGATATACGCTGAATGCTTCATCAATCATAACCATTTTCATTCTCGATCTTGTGCAAAAATACTAGAGAAGGTGAATTTCAACTACACACCAAAGAAGACTTTACTATTAGCCCTGAACATTTTTTCTCACATTTATTCATTGGATTCACACAGTTTCTGCGTAAACAATCTATTCATCTGCATTTTTCCACTACAGCAGATTTTATCTATAGAGTAAAAGGAAATCTATGTTCATACCTTTTCTATAGGGTCAAATCTTCCATATCTTAAAGAGAGAAGAAAGCATTTCTCATTTATGAACTAGACAAAATGCCCAACTCAACATCTGAAATACTTGTGAACAAGCAGCTTGAGAAGGTCACAGCAACTTGGACTGAACTTAAAAGGAGGATTTAGAACTAACTCATACAGAGAACCAATGAGCCTACTACAATCAAACAGTGAGTCAGTGATTACACCTACCCCTAATAAATGCACTTAAAAGAAACTACACCACCTCTCCATTCCTGTAAGGGCTTGTCATAGTTTCATGGCCAAAATCTTCCCACAATTAACCTTGGACCTACAGATCATGAGGCAAATCAAAATGGAGGCAGTGATCAAAGCAGTCACTGTCCAACTTGGCCTGGTTCTACCACAACGGCAATGATCTTCTAAATTAGAAACACAAGATTTTTTTTAGTTACGTACATAGTAGACCCTTACCCACTATATCGTCCTCATGTGAAACACACCAATAAATACAACCACAGACACATAAAAACCTGTTCCCAAAAATGCTTCGCTTGGAGTAGGGGAGAATCAAGCCAATACCCACCTCTCTAAAAATGCAACCCACACCCCCCATGCACACACACAAAATCTAACATATATTCAATATTTGCATTTTGATTTTATGGCCTTTCTTCGCTTTTATCCTCTTGAATTCACCCATCTTAACAATCTCCTTTTAGGTTAATAAATTTATGTTTTTATTCCTAGGTCATTTATAGGTTGATCTCTTGAGGCAAGGAAACGCTGAATTATTAGAATTTAGTGTGGAGATGCTTCCAGGGTAAAGGTTCTCTGTTTATTAGCAGAAGAAGTGCATTCAACTAATTTGACTCATAAGTCTAATAAAATCTCCCTGGAAAAACTGATTCTATTATGATGAAGAATCCTTTGTGGTGAAAAATGAGAAATTTACACACTGGATTTTATTATACTTTAATTCTTACAGGGTCTGAAACGAAACTCAAGTAAGCCATCTTTTAGATGTTGGAAAATGGCAAACTTTCCCGCAAACTACATGCAAGAAGTAATTAAAGTAAATGAACATGAAATTAAACAGCACCCCCATAAAGTAAGATATAAAAGAAAGATTATTAAGAAAAAAAAAAAGACTGTCTTCCTGCTCTATATTAATCTCATGAATTGTGCAGTTACTCTATTTCTTTTATTATTTGATGATGGGTTTTCAGAACTCAGGTTTTATTAGGACTTGCTAGAGGAAGGTCTTCAGTAGTAAGCTATTTACAGGTCTGGGTATGTTATTACATCTTTCCCAGTGACTTAAATATTAGATGAACTCATACAAAGTAAAGGTAGGCTCATCAAATGTGTTATAATGTGAAGCTGGAATGTTTCCTAATACCATCAATGACAGAGTCAAAATGCTGGTCAGAAAGGAGGTCTAAAGCTACGAAAGGTGGGACTTTAGAGAGCAAAACTGCACCTTTCTTCAATAAACTCTACTATTCATGTAGCATTCAGGAACAGCCAATATTTATTGAATTTGGGGGGCCTATCTAGAATCCATTTCAATTTCCCTTTGAGGAATTAACCCCCCAACTCCTCACTGTTGCAAGTAGGGTGGGACTCCTCAATCAAAGTCCCCTATACTTTCATAGACATAGGGTAGCTACACGACATACACTAGGCCCATCTGATTCATCTAAGCAGATTGATGTTAGGATAGAAAAATGTTTGGGGAGTAGTGATTTCAGCAGTGACATTGATGGGCTGGTCAAGGCATTTGGGCTACCAATATACTGGCATTGTCCTGCTTCCTATCCTTTCCCAAACTTCAGTGCATTCCATGAGCTACTAGCTATTCCTTCAATCCTTTTCCTTTAAGAAGGCCAGAGGTTGCAGGAAACCAAAAAGTTCAACGAGTATGATAAGGAGATCCTTGCTTGACCTTGGTTCACAGGAGGAAGCCTAGTTTACTGAACCCATGTTTGCATAATTCACAATATACAAATATTGTTTTCCCATGTTACATATGGCTGCTACAAAATTCAACATAAAATTTTGGTCAATGGTCATTAAAAACAGACCAGTGTCCAAATCTTTCTTCCAGTTTTCTGCAGCAGTTTTAGAGATATTTAAAAGTGGGTAAAAGAGGAGGTGGATAAAAAGAGGAAGTTTCCAGGATGAAGGAAGATGAAGAAATTGAGTTATATGAGTATTTATTGAAGGGATATGGATTCTTAATCTGGACTTTCTGGAACCATAGTAACCACTATTGTGTGCTATTCAGGTATCAAGATGAAAAGAACACAGACTTTAGAATTAGGCAGCCCTGAGTGCAAATGCCCATCCTTCCACTTAGCAGCCATGTCACTCTGAGCAAGTTACATAATCTTTCTGGACTTCAGTTTTCTCACCTGTAAAATGAATAACAGTCATACTTGTAACTCATATACTAGTTAGCAGGAGGAAAATTGACAATACATACAAAAGATCTAGCAGTCTTGATGCACAGTAGGCCTTCAACAAAATAATTATTACTACTGTGCTTAGCAACATCCGAGGAGCACCAACTCTCTACCTAGTGTGCTCTGGGGCATACAAAAATAAGTTACATAGGTTCTTACCTTCAGGCAAGAACATGTGGCTTTCAAATTTGAAAAGAACACAATAAAATACAGAGCAGACTTGAACAAATGTTATAATGAAATACAAACACACACTTGTGGGAGTCCAGACAAAGAAGTGAGTCACAGAGGCTGAGTGAAATTGAAAATGCTTCACAGAAGTGATATCCAAGCCAAGCCTTGAATGATGAGTAGGATGTTATTAGGTATGAGAGAAGGAAAAAAAGAGGTGGACTGGCATCCAAAGCTGAAGGAAGCAATCACGCAAGGGTAAAATAAGTCGTTTAATGAATGTTCCAATAGGTCAAGGACCAAGCTGGAATCTATCTCACCTGTTTTTATCCCTAACTCTTAGAAGAGGGCCAGACCCACAAAAGGCACCCGGTGGGCATTCTGCGGAAGGCTAGACTAGAGGAACAGACAGACAGAATGGGGCCGGGGTATGAAGAGCCTTGAAGGCCACACTAAGCAGCTAAGCCTTCATTCTACAGTTGGAAAGGCAATGGCAAGAAAAACAGAAAGCAGGAAAGATACTTCAAAGATTAACTAAACAGGGCTTTGGCAACTGGTAGGATATGGGAGGTGAATGGAGAAAAGTGGGGAACTCTGATTAGGCTTTAAGTCTGGGAATTTATTTTTTTGAACTGAAATGATTCTGTGTCTATAACTCACTGACAACATCCACAAATTTGGACCACAAAGAAACCTTTCGGGCAAGAGCCCTAAGAATGTGATGAGCTACCTCATGAGAAAGTATGTCATTCAAAGCCTTCCTGTAGAAACCAGAAGAGCCCGTGCTTAAGGATACTCCACTGTGTGACCTCACAGAGGTTACTTCACCTCTCTGTGTCTTAGTGTTATTATCTATAAAATGGGGTAAACATCAGTATATATTTATAAGGTTGTTAGGAGGACTAAAAAGAGAAGATATACATAAAGGATTCAGAACAGCTCCTAACACATACAAAGTGCTTCCTTCATAAATGTTATCTGCTATAATTTCTATAAAATGTCTACAAATTAGTAAAATGTCTATATATGAGAAGGCATCTATCACTTAAAACTACGTATTAACCAATATGGGGAGTGCTTCACTATGTGGACTCAGCCTGTTAGTTATGTCCAAAGCCCCTCTGAACAAGGGAGCCTGGATAACCCTCACAGGTAAGCGACTTAGAGGCAAGGATGGTATGGGAGTCCTGTTGGAGGCTGAGGATACCTCCCGAATAGGTAGGGAAGATGGGAGACCAGGTGAGGAAGAAGCAGCAGGGAACTAAAGATACTTTTTAACATTTAGAGAAAGGAAAAGGAGTGTTAGAAGAAACCAGCACATCATCTTTTTTTGTTCTTGTTTTAAGCCGAGTCCCCTTTTGGCCATGTTTTGTCCATAAATTTGTGTGATGGTTCATTTCTGTCAACTAGTATACATGTTCGTGTTTTGTACTTTTGAATAAGTCAGTTAATCATTCATGCATTCCTAAATACTATATGTAATTCTATCTAACTATTTCTGTTTCATATTTGGTCCAATTTTTTTAACCCACTATTTGAGGGTAGAAATAAGACTAAAACTCAAAGGAAAGTAAAAGAGCACAAACCCAAGGCAAAAATAATTAAAATATGCATGGTTGATTAGGAAGGATAAAAAAAAATCTTGAATCAAAATGTATAATTCAGTTGATTTCCTTTACTTCTACATTAAACACATAAACAAGGATGTGTCTTAAATGTAGAAACCTGATATTGAGTGGCATCTCTGGGTCACCTCAAAATCAGAATGCATCATAGAGAACAAGCGAAATGGGCAGCTGTACTGAGGGAATCAAGGAAATTTCACTGGAGATGTGGCGTTGACAGCATTTTCAGATGGCCACCAACCTGCTAGAGGTGGGAAAGGACCTTTAAGAGGACCTAGTGTTAGCAGCCTTCCGCCTTTCTACTTATTTATCAACAGAGGAGGCTGGAAGTTGGGACCCAAGCCTGAATTAGAGTTTAGGTACATCTGCCCTTCCCGAAGCATAGATTACTAAGAAAGTTTGGAATTTGTTAAACCATTAATGCATTTCCTTCTTTTGGGCATCCTTTCAAGCTACACAGGAGTTCCACAGGGCACATTAAGATAAAACTGAAAGAGTCCCTTAAAATAAATACAGTTCAAGACAAGAAGGAAAGGTATTATACAACCTATCATTTACAGTAATGCAGTCCCTTGCAAAGCTGCCATATAGTTAAGGTAATAATCTCAGAGCACATGAAGTTTTAGACTGCATTCTATATTTAATAAATCTATATAAATAATGCCACTTTTAGTAAATTATCACTAAGTTTTTAACACAATATAAAATGCATTAATAAAAAAAAATTAGTTTTTTTTAAAACTTTAATTTCCAGTTCTGCAATCTGGAAATAAGACCAATTCTTGTACTCTCACATAGTTAATTAGAAAAACATTAAAAATGAACAAAATGGTAATCTCACAAAAAAAGACTTTTATTTCTGAAAGAACTAGATCAAAGTATTATAACAGAATCTACATTTGCTAATATCTGATGTAATGCTATGATTAACATGACATTTTTTCCCCTTCTTAGATATCGACATCTACATACTCGCTATTAAAGAAGCACAGAATAGCAAGACAGGTTACAAGCTCTGTAGACCAAAGCTTTGTTACTAAGAAGTAGTTTAGAATGACTGTAAAAATAGTCACAAAATATTCACAGACTTCAAAATGACTCTATCTCTTGGTGGTTTGCTCTCCTAAGCAAGAAATACTAGGCTATCAAGGAAACATAAGCAGAAAGATTTTTCCATTGTGAACTACTTTAATTAGAATCATCACAGGTTCAAAACAAGGCCCAAATGCAGAGCCTATAGAATATTAATTTCTCATTAAGAAAGCACATGAGTTATGTGTAAATACAGTTTTGGAACTCCCCTCCACACAAGTTTTGATTATTATTAAGTACCATTTATTAATTCATTCATCTGTTTGTTCACTCAGTAAATGTTTGCCACACCCCCAACATATATCAGATGCTGAGTGCAAAGATTAAAAAAATATATGAGCCCAGTCTGCACCATAATTTTAGTAGGGGAGAGAGAGTTAGGATATGCCTAACATAACCAGAAATAAATAAGCAATATAATTTTTATACTCATGGTTTACTTCCAATATCAAATTTACGTAGAAAAGAAAGAGGCTGCCCTTTAAAAGAAGAAGAAGGAAAAAAAGCCAACGGATCAAAAGCATCATTAATCACTGTCTCTTTTAAATTAAAAGGTTCGCAAAAAGGTGGGCATGAAACCAACGTGGGAAACAAATCACTCCCCTTGCTGAGTGAGGGTCAGAGTCTAAATGGGAGAGTCCTCGGTATTTACCCAGCTCATCTCCTGCGTAATGGATTCGGAGAAGAGATTTCCGCTGGGGCTCTGATAATTTGAGGCTCGGCTTTTGCTTTTTAAAAATGACGCCTGGGTGGTTACCCTAGTATTGTGACAGGTTATAGAAATAAACCTTCAAAGTGTTCTCTCAATAAGGTTCTTGCTTCCCTGATTTGACCAAATAAACCATAAGCCACTGCAAAGGTACTTCATTAACAATTTTTTTGGATGGCCGCTGGACTCCACTTGCAAATGGCTAGCCCTTGTAAAGCAAATGCAAAACATGCCCATGTACCTGAAAGAGGACTTCTCACACAGTGACTGAAAGAGTTAAGGAAACCTCGAAAGAGACTCATTTAAAATCAGAACTATTTCAGCAAGGAGCATTCGGGGTCAGTGTTTCCTACCCACCTTGAACTTCAGAACACCTCTATTCATACCCACACTAGTTGGAATAGGTCAAGGTGCAGGGAGAAAAAGCACTGAGTTTTCTGCTGTGTACACAGCACTGAGGGAATGCAGCCTTTGACAGAATCAGACCTACCCATCCTGTGAAATACCATCCCAAAGGGATTGAAAAATGTTTAAAAACTAAAATAAAACAACAAAACCTAGCCTATGCTATACCATGAAAGCAGGGAATTTCAATACCTGGTGAGAGGATGTAACCAGAGTTAGGATTCTGGGAACTGGGTTTTTATTGTTCTGTTGCTATTTATTGCAAACTTTGCTGTCTAATCAGGCCGGGGCCTCTCTTTAAAAGCTCACAATCTTATGGAATACTCATGACAGTAGAGAGACAACTCCCCCCACCCCCGCCCATCCTTCCTCATACTTTATTCCTTTATTATTTTTTTCCTATTTATAAATAGATCTGTGTTAGAAAGAGCGAGGAGGGATAAAAACATGATTTGTACATCCACAATAGTCATAGGGATAACACACACCATTTGTTGAGTGTTTACCATGTTTTGACACAGTGCTAAATGCTTCACACACCTTCTCAAACTCGCCCCTCTTAAACTGCAGAGCAGGTACTATTCTTGTTTCCCATTTTAAGATTGAAAACTGAGGTCAAAAACTTTAGCTCTGCCTCCATGCTTGCCCTGGGCAGAGCTAAAGTCGGAGAGTGCAGGTGCACGGGGCAGGACGCTGGCAGTCCCCATGCGCTGTGCCAGTAAAGTTCCAACACGGTCGGGGGAGCTTCTGTGAGCGGGAAGATGGCCAAGCAGGTACCCAAGTCAGTGCTGTTCCTGTGTCTGGGTAACCTCTGCCAATTACCCATTGCAAAAACAGTTTCAGAAAACTTGTAACTGATCAAAACATTTCAGATAACTGGAGAACAGACAGTGCAGCAACATATCCACATATGAAATAGGAAACCTTCCTGATTATTGAGGGCAGAAGTGCATGAAGAAGCATGGTATTCCCATGAATCACATTGCCTGGCAGATTACCAAAGAAGGCATTGCCACATCTGATTATATACTCCAGGGGTTCTTAATCCCCAGGGCCACACAGCAGAAGGTGAGCAGAGAGCAAGCAAGCAGAGCTTCGTCTGTATTGGCAGCTGCTCCCCAGCACTAGCATCACTAACGCAGATCATTAGGCATTAGATTCTCGTAGGAGCATCAGTCCCTGGTCCCCAAAAGGTTGGGGACCATTGATATGCTCTGTGTGGATGAAAGCAACCTGAGAGATTCGGCTAGAAAAAGTAATCAAGCTAAAAACAGCATATCTAAAATTAAACTACTTGGGAGCTATGAGCCACAAAAACAACTTATTATGGGAATGACTCCAACTTTGAGACTGTCTACCAGCAGTGTGTGAGGTGCCGCAGAACCTTCTTGGAGAAGGTCTGCTAGCTGCATCCATCCTCCCTGCACCCCGCAGAAAGTGCTCCCCTTACAGTGTTTCTGCATCACATGTTCGAGTGGAACAGTGTTCCATAGCTCAAGGCCAATACTGTTATTTCAGCCGACCTAATGTTCATATCTTAAAAAATAATTGTAGATGGTAGTCAGTTGTTGTGTTTCATAAAAGAATAAATATCTTTGACTCAGATAGTTTATGGGGCACATGAAGTATTCTTAGATTACTTTGTTCCAGTTACAAACGCAATATCAGAGAATAACATGAAGTAAAACATCACTCTAAGACTGAGGTCAACATGTGACCTGTAAGTAATCTGATCTACCTCTTCCCTAAGTTTGTGGACAACCTGAGCACAAACACCCTCTGTCTCCTGCACAACCTGTGTGTACCAATGCCTTCTATGGAGTTAAGTGGCCCCATCCATAGGAGCGCACAGTCTAGGTGAGACATATTAATTCACATACACTCGTTGTGCACATTGTATAAATAAAAAACAGAAAAGAGAAAGATCTATGGAATTAATTTTTAGCACCTTTAATACTTCCTAGTTTCTATCTATCCAGTTTATTCTATAAGGAAGTTACCTTATTTGCTCCCATTTGAGCTATTTTGCCTCTGGAAGTTTAATTATACCAAGAAAGAAGGACACCGTATGCAGGTTTATCATACTGTCAGTTTGAGGAATGTGTCTGCTTTTAGATACATATATAACTCCAATGTTAAATATTAATTAGCTTAGGTGAAAAAAATAATAATTAAAAAGTGGGAAAAAGTTCTCATATGTTGGAATGCTTTAATATTGATATGATAATAAGTATTCTTTCATCAGTGCTTGATGAAAGAATATAGGTAATTTCTGTATATTTTGAGATATCTAATCTAAAATTCATATGGCTATATGTCAGGAAAGGATATTTTCAAAATAAACTGAAGAAATTATAAAAATATAACTAAGAAAAAATAGGGAAAAGCTGAAAGCTTTTCCTCTAAGATCATGAACAAGACAAGGATGCCCACTATCACCACTTCTATTCAACATAGTATTGGAAATCCTAGTCACAGTAATCAGACAAGAAAAGGAGATAAAAAGCATCCACATCAGAAAAAAAGAAATAAAACTTATTATTTCCAAGTGACATATTATACATAAAATCCAAAAGACACCACCAAAAAACTATTAGAATAAATGAAGTCGGTAAAGCTGCCAAATAAAAAATAAGTTTACAGAAATAGCTGCATTTCTATACATGGATAACAAATGATCAGGAAGAGAAATTAAGAAAACAATCTCATTTATAATTGCTTGAAAAAGCATAAAATTACCTAGAAATCAATTTAACCAAAAAGGTGAAAGACTTGTACTCTGAAAACGATGACACTGAAGAAAGAAATTGTAGTAGATACCGAAAAAATACAAGGGTATACTATGTTCATGGATTGGAATAATTAATATCATTAAAATGTCCATAGTACCCAAAGCATTATAGCTTCAAATCGATCTCTATTAAAATACCAATTGCATTCTCCTCAGAACTAGAACTAATCCTAAAATTCATATGGAACTGCAAAAGACCAAATAGCCAAAAAAAAAAAAAAAAATGTTTTTGAGAAAGAACAAAGTGGGAGATATCATGCTCCCCAATTTCAAACTATACTACAAACCTACAATAATCAAAATAGTATGATACTGAGATTAAGTTGTATATTTTTTCAATGGAATAGAATAGAGAGCCCAGAAATAAATCCTTGCTTATATGGCCAATTAACCTATGAAAACAGAGGCAATATATAATTAAGTAAAAACAGTCTACTCAATAAGTAGTATTGGGAAAACTGGACAGATACATAGAAAAGAATGAAACTGGACCACTTTCTTACACCACATTCAAAGATAAACTCAAAATGGATTAAAGACTCAAATATAATACCCAAAACCATAAAAGTCCTAGAAGACAACATAGGCAGTAAACTAAGGCAGTATCTTTTGCATATGTCTCCTCGGGCAAGGGTAACAAAAGAGAAACAAATGAGACTATGTCAAACTAAATAGTTTTGCAGAGTGAAGGAAACCAACAAAATGAAAAGACAATCTACTGAATGGAAGAATATATTTCCCACTGATACATCCAATAACAAGTTATTCCAAAAAATATAAGGAACTCATACAACTTAACACCAAAAACAAAACAAAACAAAATGCAATCCAATTAAAAAATGGGCAGAGGACATGAATAGACATTTTTCCAGCAAGGACATACAGATGAACAACAAACACATGAAAAGATGCTCGACATCACTAATCATCAGAGAAATGCAAATTAAAACCACAATGCAATATCACCTTACATCTGTCAGAATGGCTATCACCAAAAAAAATCAACAAATAACGAGTGTTGGTGAAGATATGGAGAAAAGGGAACCCTTGTATACTATTGGTGAGACTGTAAATTGGGATAGCCACTATGGGAAACAATACACAGATTCCTCAGAAAACTAAAAGTAGATCTACCATATGACTCAATGATGCCATTCCTGGGTTATTTATCCAAAGAAAATAAAACATTAATTTGAAAAAATATATGCCCCTCTATGTTCACTGTAGTATTATATACAATAGCCAAAATATAGATGGAAGCAACCTAGGAATATATCAATAGATGAACTTATAAAAAAGACACAGTATATACATACAAAATAGAATACTGTATTATTTCACTTATATATGGAATCTATTAAAAACAACAACAACAACAAATGAATAAACAGAACATATATAGAGAGAATAAGCTGATGATTGCCAAAGGGGAAAGAGTTAGAGAATGAGGGGGAAAGAGTTAGAGAATGAGAAGATTTTTTTTTAAGGTTTTAAATTGCAAAAAGGACCCAAACAAAAACAAAAAATACCTACGGCATAGTAGACCTCACTATTTGCTTATCCAATTATCAGCTGCCCTTCTTCCTCAGCTCCAGGATTCTAATTTTGTTTGGGCAGCAATGTGTTCAATTAAAATATTCACTGTTTCAGGCTCTCTTTGTCACTGGGAGTAGCCCTAAACATAGTCCTTGGTGATAAGCTATAGACAAATGTCCAAAAGAAGAGCAAAAGAAAGAACACAAATCTGGGAAGACATTTCGTTTGACAGAGAAGCAAAATCCAGAGAGAAGAAACAACTTTGTCTTTTGCTGTTTCACTTCCTTCCTACCTGGAAACACACTTTTGATGTCTAAAGGTACAGGGGCGGGCGACCTTGTGACCATTAGACCAAAAACCATATGCTAAAGATGGTGGGCTGACAAAAGCAAGAAGGAGCTCCATCTTGGAGGTCTCGCTAGCATCAGCCCTAGCGGGCCACCTTCTAGACTTACTGTTTTGTTAAAAAGAAATTATCACTACCCCCATTTAATTAAGCCAGGGAACTAAAAACTATGGTCTGTGGGTCAAACTTGGAGCATGTTTGCCTATAGTTTTACTGGAACATAGCCATGTCCATTGATTTCAGCATTGTCTTATGGCTGCTTTCATGCTACAAGAGCAGAGTCGGGTAGTTGTGACAGAGACTGTATGGCTTGCAAAAGACTAAAACATTTACTGTCAGGCTCTTTATAAAAAGAGTTTGCCAACCTCCGGATTAAGTTACTATAGTCAGGTTTCTGCTCTGTGCTTCCAAATTCAATCCTAATTGAAATATAGCCAGTCATGGAAAACTCTCAGTAAGTAAAAAATAAAAATGCTTGCACTTCCTACTCAATAAATACTCAACAAATGTGTTTATCAAGTCCTACTGTGTGCCAGGTCCTCTGTGAACTACTACACATAGAGAAGTGGACACTGTCCCTGACCTTCAGAAACTTGAAATCTTGTAGATAGTCACATGCTACAAGAATGGCTTCAAAAATAATCACTTTTAAGTGCTAGAGAAAAATATAGGATGCTATATAAACATATAATCAGGGAGCCTAACTTAAACTGGGTTAGAGAAATTATCTCTGAAAAAGTTAGCTACCTATGTTTCTACATAAAGCTGCTCCACCTACCCTGCTCCTAGGGACATATAAACTATTCCTTGGTGGAGATTTACTCCTTTCTCAATGCTCCACTACAAAACTAATAATAACCAGCTTAAGCACACACAAAGGAAATCCAGTTTCTGAGAAGGCACCTATCTAGAAAAATACCATTTAGCAATTTTAACATTCCCATATGAGTATGAGTTATAGAGATACTTTTAAGGGGCAAAAATATTTGGGCTTCTATATCCAGTGGATAATTTAATTCTCAATGCAATTTTTGCATCAGCGGCCCATAATCAAACCAACCATGACTTTCATCTTATTATGGACACCCAAGAGTCCTTGAGAATTGCCCTGAACTGACTTCTAGAGAGAAGAAAACTATTGTGCTTTGAAAGAAAAGCAAACAAAAGTGATGTTTTTCAAAACACATAAATTCAAAAGACCCATGGAATGTTTATGGTAAAGTGCCAACAAATATAAAATCCATAATTCCAGCATGTAGTCAAATGAGGATAAGAAATGCAAGACTTAAAATCTTGACCTTGGGAGTGGAGAGCCATGATTCACCTTCTTGAGTAATTGGTTCAATCCTGAAGTCCTAACAGGTCCAAAAATATTTAGAAGGGATCTGATTGAATTCTCTAACTGCACTGGCACCTGTCCCTCTTTCCTCTTCAGCTGGTTTGTTGAACACTATTGGAGGCAAGGAAGTTCACAGTGTTCTCATCATCAGCCTTCAACTCCTGATTCCCGAGCATATAACTGTTCATTAAACAGCCATCCCACTGTAGTTAGTTAGATGTACAGAATTATGTAATAGTCTTTAATTAGGGTCCCTGAACAATCTGAAAAGTAACTAACACTTTATGTACTAGGTCTGTTCTGTTGCTTTCCTATTTAATTATTGTTTTAAGTTTGCATCAAAGTTTACTCTTTTTAATTTGAGTGCAATTTCCCCCAATTTTATAGATGAGGAAAGAGAAGCTCAGAGAGGTGAAGTGGCTTGCACAAGATCACGAAGAGAGAAAGCAGGTGAGCTGGGATGAAGACTCAGTTCGTCTGATTCTAGAGACTGCATTCCTTACCACTTATACATTCGGAAGCTCCCTCCCTAACCTTCTGGGCAAGAGGGCTCTACGATGTGAGGTATGAGCTCCAACTCCAGGAATCTAAATGTGGCAGGCAAAGAAACAGAGAAAGAGAAAACAACAAATTCTGCCTTCTTATCTCTCTCAAGAAATTTCTGGTCTAACAACAACAACTTTGGCCAAAACAACATCATAAGCCAAATTTATTGAGACTGTGGTAACACTGTTATAGATACCTCCCACCACTGACAAATGAGAAATTGGTTGGGAGACAACACATAGAATACAGGAAAAGAGAAAGGATAATTCTGCTCCCTTGAAACCTAAGACCTAAGAACTGAACAAAAGCATGGTTTTGAGTTCCAGAAATCCCTAGGTAGTAAGCCACTGCTAATATTCACTCATCCATTAGCCAACTAGAAGGTTTTCCTCTAGGAAAAAAACCCAGCTAGATGTGAGACAGAGACACCTAAACAACTAGCTGACTTGACAAATAATCTGTCTGTCGCTGTCTCTCAAAGAGGCAAAGAACAGAAAACATGGAACACTGCAAAAAAGGAAAAGACTCAGGCTTCCCAGGTTGGCTATTGCCCCATTAACCTGTGAGCTTGTTAATGGTGCAACGATGATTTACAGCAACAAGCATCAGCACATGAACAGTTGGCCTGACTCCAAAAGAACTGATAAAGTACGAAGGAAACTGAGAACAAAGTGATAAACACTTGAACATAAACCTCATCAAAATCACGTAGGAGGGAGTGAAAAGCGAAGGTTGCATTTCAAGCATCAAAAGGTAGGAGCTTCTTTTGCACCTCAGGAAACAGGTGAGGGCATCAAAAGTTGAGAACAAGGCTCCAAAGTGCAAGAGGTCACATGGAGAGAATGACACAAATATTATCTGGACCAAAAATGAGGCATAGAGCACGGGGCTGGTTCTGAAGCCCAACAAACAGTGGCTTCGATTTTTACAATAGCAAAGAATCCATTAGGGCTTTAAAGACAGACACTGAGCCAGAAGAACAAACAAGTGAGGAGGAAAGGAAGAAAGTAGCATGCAAGGTTTCTAGAAACGTGACAATCGTCAGGGAAGATAAACAAGTCATCTAGCCTATGACTCACATCAACAAAGGGTCACAAATTTAGACTTCTAATGTGCTCCTGAAATCAAATTTAACTTCTAGTCACAGAAACACAATGACAGTATTGAATTTAATCCTTCATCAAAGAACTTTAACCTTCAGCTCCATTCTCGGATCATATAACCTAAATATATCAGAAGTAGTATTTTGGATAAATCATGTGAGTCACACTACCATATTGCATTATATGTTGTGGGTGTGAAACATTAACTTATTTAAGATTAATTTTGAAAAGACATCATAAATTTCATAAATCTGTTTTGTGTTGCACTTCACAAGCCTTGAAGCAATACAAGTGGCCCAGGTCTCTCCTGGCTTCTGAGAGGTCCTTCTTTTATAAATGTATGTGAAAAAGAGACTGAATATTAGATAACCTTAGAAGAGTTTAAAGGCGTTTTTTATAGATCCAGATTGAGAAGGATCCAAAAGGAAAACCAAAGGTAAGAGACCAATGCCTAGATAGAGCTTCTTGGAGTATCAAAGTAAAGTCACAGAAAGACACGAGTGTTGCGCCCAAGATGGCTATAAGGTGACTGAGAGCAAAACTGCATGAAAATGAAAATGCCAGAAAGGTAGATCACTTTGCTGATGTGCAGGGTGGAAATCAACAACTATTGTATAAGAAAGGACAAGGTCATGCAGCTAAAAGCAAGAATAGAGATACAATTTGCAAAAGAGACAATAGGTAAGGGAGGGGGGGTGGAGAGTGTAATTGTACAAGACAAAAGAAGTCAAACCTGGCAAATAGTACTACTTCTGGTAGACAGGGCTAACAGATTGCTTAAAAATGCCTACAATTTAATAATTTTGAAATGATTTCAGCTTCTAAATTGCCATCAACTAGATGAAGGAGGCAGAAAATAATTCTAAAAGTCAGATAGTCACATCAAGGACATAAAACTAAGTATCCTGAGGTGCTTGAGAGCTGACAAATGTTATTTCAGAGATTGCAAGCAGCAAAAAATGCCCCCAGAAGACTGGGAAAGGGGGGATAATGAAGCACCCCTCAAAAAATGATGAGCCTAGTAATTCAAATGGATCTTCTTCCCTCCCATACCAGGGGAGACACTGAGAGAAAATATCTTTTTTTACCATCACTCTGAAAAGAACAAGTTACCAGGCAACGACCAACATGGTTTTCTGAAGACACACCATGTGCCAACCCCTCTAACCCAGTGACAAGTCAGGTAGATAAGGGGAAATAAGAGATGTAATCTGATAGTCTCATCAGCGAGAAGGAAGATGTGAGTCAGCATGCCACGCCCATGGGGCAGTTATCACTGGTGCGCTGTCAACCTGGGGATGCCTAACGAGTGATGTTCCACAGGTGTCCACCTTCCCACCAGGATTATTTAATATTTCTATCAATGAAAACCGGTTGAGCTTCCTGTGCCCAGTGAACCAGCCTGCAATCAAATCCCAGGGTCGCCCTATCACCATCCTATATCACTACTTCTCTTATTACCTAAGATGTAGTCCTGTGTTTCATCTCTGCAGAGTGAAGACAAAAATCTGGGAAGGTAACTGAATGCAGAGAGCTGGAAATTCACTCTGCAGCCGCACTATCCAAGCAGACCCCTCCTGGGCTGACTGTGGCTCAGAGTGGTTTTTTGTTTTTGTTTTTCATTTCATGGCACATGACGGTGTACACAGACTTCAAGGAAGATGACACGAAACAATCCTAGGAGGCCTCCAGCTCAGAGTGGGCTCCAGGAAGCCTGGGAAACTCTCAGTTTGGAGTTACTCCACAGGTCTTCAACTGCAAAGATTATCTCCAAAAGATTAACTTTTAGAGACCTAGTTCTGAATGTCATCTCTAGACTGCTATTTCTGAAGAAGCAGCTGACCCCAACTCAAAACTGCCAGGAAACAAACAAATTATGCCTCAAGTGCCCTGGGAAAGTGCAATGAGATCACTTAATTAGGCTGGAAAAAAGAAACTGCAATACTAAACTTAATGTGTATTCATCTACACCTGAATTAAAAATAAAATTCTACCATTAAAAGGATTTTCAAAATGTTAGGTCCAAGAATATGGTCATATGGTTCCATACTAAGAAACTCAGTCTATCGGTTTTATTAATAAGACTCTCTTGCTTCTAAGTCCTACACTATAAACATTTACAAATTTCATCTCAGCATTAGTACTAAACAATATTCATTAAGAATCTTGCCAAAGTGCAACATGTAAGTAAATCAAACCTTTGATGCTCTATTTTGCAAATTTCATGGGCCACTAGGGATAATTAAAAGGGCAATTATATAAAGTTGGTGCTGTTTTGAGAAACAAATGACATTTTCTGCTTTAAAGCACTTGATAATTTGGATTTTGCTATTAGGGCCATCATGTGTACTATTACAGACAGGCAGACAAATAAACAATAAAATGTTCCTTAACAGCCTCTAATGATTGTTTTTGCCCACTGATATCACTCACCATTCCAGTCCATAAATCATATGCTAAGAGATTAAGGTAAAGATAATGAAAAAGTATTAGAAGCCAATAAGCCAGAGGAGAGGGTGGGGGAAAAAAGGCTGAAAGTGTAGATTTCTTCTGTGCTCTTTGCAAAAACATCCAGCAAAGTCTGAGACTCCGAATGTTACAGTGGGGCTGAGTTTGTCCCAGTGTTTAACCACTGCTCTGAAGCCAGCAAAGTACATTACAGCTCATGAAAAATACAGCGAAGAAACTGCTAGTGGCAGAAGCATTTAACTTCCTTGTTAGCAGCCTCCCCCAAGTGGCACTTTTTCACCGGCAAGTTGTTTATTATGTTCCGTGCCAGGCAAAACTGATTAAATGGGGCTCTTAAGAATCAAAGCGTTATAAATTCATGGAAATACAGCAAGCAATAAATTCCATGGAATTAAAAGCTTACTAGTGCTATTAGCATTTCAGGGTGTTTGAATTGTTAATACTGATGTGCAAAAACGATGTGCCTCTAAGACAAGGCAGACCAAGGCGACACAGGCAAGCAGCTCAGAATTTTTATTTATTTATTTATTTTTATCAAAGTGGCACTGGGACTTGGCAGTTGTTATAGCCACAAGAATGGAGGAGGGGAGTAATTATCTCCAAAATTCTCATCAGCCCTAAAAAGTCAATCCCAGCCCAGAAGACAGAAGGCACCAAATAAAGGTTTACACACAGAGAAAAACGAGAGTAAAAATATTATTCAAAGGATTTATGTTTTTAATGAATGGAAATTCCACCTTAACAAATAAGAGGGATAAAAGTTTTATCTTGTTACCAAAGTGTTGTGACAGCATTGATTTTGGTTTTCTTTCAGGGCAGGTTACACCAGATCAGGTCCCAAGAAAAGTTATTAAGTAGGATTGGGCTCATTGGTGAGGTGGCCATAAATTTCTCTGGATTGTCATGTTTCATCTTTGATCCTTTCTGGGTGTTTATCAGGTATTATTCTAAAGTGACATGGGATGAAAAAAAATCAATTATCATGCCATTAGACAAGTGATATCCTCCCAAGTACAAGATATAAAGTAGCAATTCTATTGCACCCATCTACTTTCCAATAGAATGCATCTGAGGATTTCTCCTAGGCAAATACAAATGTAGAAGAGAGAGAGAGAAAAAAAAAAAGATTAGTACTTCTTAATGACTTGTATATTTTTGAAAAAAAATGTGAGAATATACTTCAATTCTTTTTAAAAGAAAGAATTACTGTCCACAAATAGTGTGATCGATTGAAAACACAATTTAAGAGAAAACGCATTCTTAAATCTGGAATTAACAAAATTCAGGAAAAAAGGCAATGTAAATCTGTCAATCTAGACATATCCGAAACATCTATTCATCCATTCCAGAGCTGGCAAAAATTCACCATTTTCTAACATATCAAAAAACCTAGTTCCTTTACAAAAGAACAACATGAGTAACAGAATCTACTGGCAGATCACTGGTACATGTGATTATCTCTGGGGCTATGTTCCACATGTGGATATAACATTTGTAGCCACTGAAGCTGTCTGTTTCTTCCCCATGGAGAGACAGCGCCTGCTCGTGTACCAAAAAATAGAACGGAGACAAAGAGGAAAAACCATACAGAGATACACGTGCATACCCATTAACGTGCTTCCATCTGGCTTAGGTCCAAAGCCATGCACTGTTATAGAAGCAACATTTCACAGGGTGTCAGGATGGTTAACGCTGCTGTTCAAAAACAGTTGTGCCTCTAAGACAAGACCTACTATGTGTAGGACACCGACAAGGAAGATGAATAAATATAAGACATTGTTCTTATGCTCAAGAAAGCTTAAGACTGTCACTGGGGAAATAATTATAAAGCACCTATTACATATTCTAAATCAGGATTCAAAAGATTCTTAAAAGACAGGTTCCCTATCCATTGGGATTTTAGAGTGACTTTAAGATACAGCATACACCCCCAAAATAACCCCTGAACAAGGCAGTATTATATCTATCAACATTCTATACACATAGAATAATGGTTTTTATATGTATTCAGTAGAGTCTCTGATCACAGGAGAGTGAGGAATAAAACCCTGATAGATCACTGGAGAAAATTTATATAACAATGAAAATGAAAAATAATATGCAAAATTCGTTCTTGGCAGCGGCCTCTGCATTATGGGTGGGTCAACCGTACTGTCCACATGAGACTACATACAGGGCCACATCCAACGGCTGTGAACAAAACCAATGTGCTCCTTGCCCCCAGGGGTCTCTCAGTACGTAAGAGGCGGGACAAGCAGCAGAAGGTGGCCTCAATAGCTGTAGAGAAGACCTGGAAGTTTCTGCAACTGTGTCCAGCACTTACATCCCACCACCCTTCTCTAGTCTCCTCACACAGGTCTCAGGTGCCTCATTCCCCCTGAAAGCTAGAAATTCCCGTCTTAGTCCTTCATTCTCACTGACCAACAACCTTTAATATCAAGAAGCTGCACTCAAGAGTCAGCCAAAGAGAAGACATTTATATTGTTGGCTTTGGATAACTGAGATAATGAGCTCTTATTAATGGGTCACCTCAGTGCATTTTTCTGACTAGAGTTTGGAATCACTAGAGGGCACTGAGGTCTTCCCACTGTTCTTGCTGATATCTTTTCCAGAACTGCTAGAGAAGAGCTCAGTTCTAGTGTATTTTTGGATATGGAGACAACTGTCTTGTGTCTTGTGGCCATGGCTTCCTTGGTTTGGTGAAACAGCACCTGCGGAAAGGAAGTCACTCTGCACCACTCCCCTTTCTCGCTAAATGCAAATTATATGCATTTCTCAATAAATGCAAAATTAACAAGAGGCCTCGCATCCAATGTGCATTCCTCCTTCCCTTTAGTGTTCAGTCCTCTCTGTTGCACAATGAGCAGAGGTGGTAAGGTGCACTTCATTTTGGTTTCACGTGGCCCACCTAAGAACAGCCAGGTTCAGGTCTGTGGGAGGGATCAGGAAGGGGCTCCTTGGGTCCAAGACTGGGCCACGTACTCAACTCAGAATCCAGGAATTATATCAGTGAGGTGCTGGGAAGGGGCAAGTTCGACTAACAAGCACATGATCATCTTCTTTCCACTCATCACTATTCTCCTTTATACATGTCTAGCTTATGTGACACAGTGCCACCTGACCCTAACACCATTTTAACAAAATTTGACTCCAACCTGTAATACATGTTCAGGCCCTCTTCCTTCCTCCTTACTACTGTAACCATAAATCAAGCTGCCTTTCCTCCTTCCTCTAATCATCTTATCTTTTGTCAGGTTCAAGACTACTGCATTATGTTTCAAGCACAAAAGTTGGCTGACATTTTCATGCTGTACCCACCTCCCTTCAGTCTTCCTTGAATGCAGCCCTAGGCTGCCTCCATTATTTAAGTACCTGGGAACAAAGTTTCTGATGACAGTCTGTCCTTGGAACATGACCCTTTTGCTAATGGGGGAGTACTGCTTGGAAATAGGGCACTAATTATGCAGCCCAGACAATGAGCAAAAATAAGAGACTGGGGAAAGGAGCAAAGTAAATAACAATATGAAGTAATACATGTGCTTGCCAAACAAATGCAAAGAAATGAAATTCCCTAATATTCTGAGAACCAAGTGATTACCTTGGAAGGTCTGGTCATGGAGGGAGGCTACGAGCTGAGCTGGGAGGATGGTGCACGGGCCATTGTGAAGACTGATAAAAAGAACTCAATGAAAATTGAAATTGTTTCCTTCTGCTCTTCTCACACTGGAATGCCTTCGCCCTACTCCTCTGACCTGTCTGCATGACACTGAAGTAACTCCGGCATCACTGTTCTCACAAATCTCCCGCTAATATTCCCAGGTGGAGATGAGCCCTCCCTAGAGTTCCTTGAGTCTAATATTTCACATCAAAAAGGATTTCCATATTAGCTTCTGTCCTTTCTCTAACACGCAGTGAGCTTCCTAAGAGCTGCAGAAATATTTTACTCATCCTAGTGTTCTCAGGCCTACAGAACCTAGAATATAGTAGGAGCTTGGGGTTTATCAATTTTAACTGAATTGCAAACAGAAATAGAAGATAGAAATAAGGGAAAGCTGACCCTCAAGGCCTTCCAAGAAGCATGCGGCCAAGGCAAGTATGAGAGCAAATGCTTGAGGGCCCAAACATGAAGACCCTCCCTGCTGCCCTTGGAGCTCAAAAGTGGCAAGGATGAAGCTGCTGGAACTACTCGCCACCAGGAAGGTTGTCTCGTTAGAAATGGGGCCAACACAGAAGAGAGCAGGGAGCAGAAATGTAAAGATGGGGCTACAGGGTTTCGCTTGAGTCCAGTCAGACCTATACTTGACCTATTCAGGTATCTAATCAAAAAAGTTTCTTTTTGCTTAAGCCAGCATGGGCTGAGTCTTATATGACATGTGACTAAGAAATAGGTTCTAGATGATACACAGATAATGGAGGTCGATCAAATAAATTAGCATCACACAGGAGACAAGCCTCACAGATTCGATTCAGGAGTCAAAAGTGAAGACTTGGTTGATCTGGGCTGAATCAACTGTTTCTTATCACAAGGTTCTGAAATCAAATCAGCAATTTCACCTGATTTTTGCATTTACGAAAAGCAAATATTTAAAAGTGAGTTCATCAGAATCCAGTATCTGATCAATTTTTGTCGGCGCTTGCTTGCTTGCTGCCCTTGGGTAATAACGGTTCACTCTCTGGAACCCTAGCACAACTATGCTCAAATGGCTATTACACATGTATAATCCAACAGCACAAATGGGTAAATGGGGCAAATGAATTCCATCTCCACCAATCACCTGTTTTCCCTCCCAAAGGCAATCATCGTTAGCAGTGTCTTGTCTCTTTCCCCAAAATCTTCTATACATGCGCTTTGAATGCATACTTATTTTTTCCTCCTTCTGCCCAAACAGCAGTATATTTAACCACTTGGCCGCTTATATACTGGAGATATTACCACGTCAGCACATATGGGTCTGTTCTTTTTCAATAACTGCATAGCAGTGCCCACTACCCCACTCCAGGGATAGACCATAATTTAACCATTGCCCCCTGCCAGACATTTAGAGAATTTTCTTGCTTTTGCTCCCACAAACAATACTGCAAGTTATATCCCTGTACACAGGCTTTTTATCAGCTGGGGTAATATACATCTTTGGAAGCAACAGCTGTTTTCTGCATTTGTGAACTAAGAATCAACAACCTTACCAGCTAGAAAAATAACCCCCCATTACCATTCACATACCCTATACCTGGGCTTCCTTTTTACTGGCATCTTTCTGATAGGATCAGATGATCAGATGCCCTTGATGGACACTGTAAACAAAACAGAGAGGCACAATTCTGGAGTATCAGCTGTTATCTACTACAGCAGAACTCAAACAACCTGGTAAAATACTCCTACCGCCACCTTTTTTTAATGGCCACATCTTAAAGGCCTATGAGAAAAATTATGTTAGCCTACACCTGATGGTATACCTACAGCTCCGGGTACACTCCACACCAGCGGACTTCCAGGCAGCACAGTAATCACAAGCCTCTATCCCCGGAAGCTGGAGGAGTTGCCCAGCCTCTCACACACTATCTTTTCTTCATTTTTCCCTTGTCCTTTCCTATCCTTAACATATCCTGGAGCATTCTTTCAGCCTATTTTCCTCCAGTCTAATTATTCTTTAATTTTAAATAATATAATAACTTTGACATTTTCATTTATAGTTAAACCTTGCTAATTTACACAAATGATGGGTAGAGAGCGTAAATTAACAAGCCTGAAAAATCATGAAAACAACAAAGCCAATGATTAAAAAGAAATCAAATTGCTGCATTATGAAATACACATTTATTCTCATAAGCAAATTCCACGGACTCATGAGGAAGTACGGAACAGTGAGGCTTGGCTGCTTTCTACCGTCCTCTCTTTTCTAAGCTGTAGGGTTACTTTCTTTTCATGGTCTCTAGCAATTATGTTTTCTGAACAAAATATCAAAGCACTTGGTAAGACTAAGTCTTTCTGAGTAACTTCGAGGTTCAAAGGGCAATCTATGAACTCAGTTTTGCTGTTGTAAGAATTTCTAGGCTCTCTGATTACAGGAAAGAAAAAATACACTATCTTTGCACATTCAGGCTGCCATAAGAGAATACCATAGGTTGGTGGCTTATACACAACAGGGATTTATTTCTCATAGTTCTGGAGGCTGAGAAGTCTAAAGGCAAAGCATGGGCAGATTAGGTGTCTGGTGAGAGCCCACTTCCTGGTTCACACAGGGTCGTCTTTGTCGGTGTCCTTTCAAAGCAGAAAAGTGTAAGAGAGTTCTCTGGGGCCCATTTTAAAGGGCACGAATCCCATTTAAGAGGGTTCCACCCTCATGAATGGAGGCCCCCCTCCAAACACAGTAATATTGAGATTTACCGTATGAATTAGGTGGGGGGGAACGCAAGGTCCTTAGGACCTTGAATTGTGCTTGGCATGTGGAAAGTTGCAGTAGGTGGTCCCCAAAGTTGGCTGACGACCATTCCTCCCTTTCTTGTGCACGCATACCCAGCAAGAGGGTGGAAATTGCTCTCTCCTCTTCTTGGGTGTGGGCTGGCCATGTGACATACTTTGACAAATGGAATGGAGTGAAGTGTTGCTGTGAGTTGTGGGCCTACGCCTCAAAAATCTGGCAGTTTCCTCTGTCACACTAAGTCTATCATGCTGAATAAGTCAAGCAGAAACTAAGTCAATGCCAGCATCCACTGCCAAATAAGTAATTGAAGTCAACTCGGAAGTCCCAGCCCCAGCTAAGCTTCCAGATCGATGCATTCATGTGAGTGACCTAAGCCAATGCCAGGCTCATGCTGAGCAGAGGAAAACCACCCCTGCTAAGCCCTGCCCAAATAGAAGAATTTCACACCAATGGCTGTTGTTTTAAGCAGCTAAGTTTTAGTGCAGTTTGCGAAATAGCAATAAGTGAAACAAAGGTGCTTACTATTTAAGAGTCAATGACTACCTTCTCTATTAGGTTTTCTATATCTACTACCCACTCTCCCCAGGAATTCTTAACATCACAGAGTGATTTTGCCAAAATGCAAACCTGATCATGTTCTCCCACTCCACCCCACACATCCCTACCACACATACACACACACGCTGTTTTAGAAGCACAGATCTAAATCCATGTTTATTTTGCCTGCAACCTGTATGGATCCTTGGCCGCATACTCATCCTGGCACCTTCTACACGTGTTAAGTCCCTTCAACACACCGTAGCCCATCCCAACATAGGGGACTGTTGTTTCTTCTCTTTGTGCCCCTCTCCTATTTACATTTCATCTCTCTCCAGATCCTCATTTTAAACATCATTTCCCCTGGAAGTCTTCGCTGACCTCCCTGTCTGGGAAAATCCCCTAACTGTATGCTCTTAAAGAACCATGTATCTCCATTTCTAGTCCTCATCAGATCAGCCTTTACCAGCATTCATTAGTCTGCGAGCTGCATGAGGCCTAAGTCATGTATTTGGGGAAGTCACTACTATAAATGTAGCAAAGAACACTGTGGATGGCACAGAAGAGAAACTCAAATATTTGTTGGACCAGTGACTAAATGAACAGAATAGTCACTCTGCCTACTTCAAATCCTGGCCATATCACATACTAAGATGTGACCTTGGGCATGCTGGATGAATGGCTGGCCCCCTCTCTGTGCTCGTCTTCCTTTATTTGGGAAAAACAGTTGCATTTATCTCACAACCAGGTTTCCTGTAGTTTAAATGAAATTACACATAAGGGCACTCAGTCCAGTGTCTGACACATAGCAAGCATTTAATAGTTAGCTATCATTATCATCATCATTGACTATTATTCCTTTTTCTCATTATAAGAAAAGTCCTAAATTGCAAAAGAATGGGGTTTCTCTCTGATGTTCTAACATCTTTTTTCTTTTATGAGCATAGAACCCCTGTACTTTATACTAAGCAAAGATGGCCCACGGCATCTCATTGCCAAGATGGCTTCCTAGAGAAGCTGTCTAGACTGCCTTCATCGTAGTCTTTAGAAGAGCTGATCTGGAAAGCAATCTGATTAAACAAATTCCCAACAAATAAAATAACAATTAAATACCTAGCTGCCCCTTCTTAAATCTCTTGGAGACATTTAATGGGGATACTTGTTACTGCTGATAGAGATATAAACTAGTTCCATTCTTCTAGAACACAGAATGAGGGTTAAAAATATATATATATATATATATATATAAAATTTTCAAAATACATCAAATATATATTAAAATCTATCTACCTACTGATCTAAATTTCAAGTACATATACTTTCACCTAGAACTTCTCATTCTTATAATTTGCCACAAGTCAGTGTTTCTCTATGGGGTGATTTTGTCCTTGCAGAGGAAACATGGCAATGTCTGGGGATGTTCTGGTTGTCATTCATACAGTAGGATGGGGAGAACTACTAGCATCTAGTGGGTAGAAGCCAGGGATACTGCTAAAAGTCCTTTGTTGCATAACAGTCTCCCACAACATAGAAGTATCCAAGTGCTCTGGTTGAGAAGCCCTGTCCTAAGGAAATAATCAGACAGACTTGCAAAGATGAGTATACAAACTTGTTCACCAGCATTGTTGTGTACCAACTTGTATAGCCAACAAAGTGAAACTAATTAAATTGTGATATACCTACATATGGCTGCAAGGTGATGATAATGTTGCCACACATGAATTGTTACAAAAAGATAGTGGCAACATATTTTTAAATTTTAAAAAAGTAGGAAAATTGTAGCATAATTCATTAAGACTATCAAACTCAACTACCTAATAAAACTATAATGTGGGCCACAACTGTAACAAAATTTCTAGTAGATACTTTAATAAGAAAAATGGAACAAATGAAATTTTAATTGTATATTTAATCCAATATATCTAAAATATTTTACCTGTAATCAGTATCAAAACTTAACAGATATTTTACAGTCTCTTTTATAAAAATATGGTGCGGATTTGGCACAAATGTCAATTCAGACAAGCTACCTTTCAACTGCTTAAGACCTTCTTGTGGGAACCGGTTACCATACTGGAAGGCCCTTGTCCATTCAATAACAGATGGAGAGGTGAGGAAAGAGAGAGGTGAGACAGGAGAGGGAAGGAGGGAGGGGGCAGGGAGGTTGAGAGAGAGAGAGAGAGAGAGAGAGAGAGAGAGAGAGAGAGAGAGAGAGAAAGGAGAGGGAAGAGAGGAAGAGAAGGAGAGAGAGAGGACAGGATAATGGAGAGGGGAGAGGGGAGAGGAAGAGAGGAGAGGAGAGGAGAGAGAGGTGGAAGAGGGGAGAGAGAGAAGGAAGCAGGGAGGAACGGAAAAAGAGAGGGAGAGGGAGAGGAGTAGAGAGGGAGGGAGGGAGGGGAGAGAGAGAAAGAGAGATTGAGTGATTGATCGATTGATTGATTGATTTAGAATTAGAATTGTCTCCAAAATGCCCTGTGTCATGATCCTGAGGAGCTAATATGAAATAATAGTGGCTTTCTTACTTACTGTTTGTTTTTACTATAAGAATTATTATGAACAAGAAAAATCAAACTATACATTTTGAAAGCTTCATGAACATATATGAGGCACTCACTCCTCCTGATGACTTCCTATACCCTTGTTTAAATGACGGATTCTGGAGTTTGCAGAGGAAGGGCTTGCTGCCATCTCCCGTGTGTGCACGTGCATGTATATACATGCACTTCTTTGCATAACGATGGGGTCAAGGTCACTCTTGCCAAGTGTGCACCAAACAGCCAAGCCCTGCTCCCTCAAAACACATCTGAGAAGTGGAAAAGTGCCTTTTTTACTTTCTCCCAGATAAGAATTCCTGTTCCCTGCCCTGCAGACCAGCCTCCCTCCTCTCCTCCCTCCCTTCTCCCCTTCTTTTCTCTCAGTCTCTGTCTTTCTGTCTGTCTCTCTCTGGCCTTGGACACATGAATACTCACTGCAGTTTCTACTCACTTTCCTCAATGTAAAGTGTTCGGGACATGAGGCTAATGCTCTTTCAACATAGTCTCTATGTATAAATTCTATAATAAGATCAGGGTAGAGCTGATGAATCTCATGCATAGCCCTGGAAAAACTTTTCACACTCTTTGGTCACATGGTTTAGATTTTGAAAAGCTAGTCAGCCCCAGATCTTCCTATCTGAGCTCAGGAGCATGCAGGTGTCAAGGGTCCAGGCTTTTCCAATTAGCACTCAAATCTCAGCGATAATGTAGCTAAAAGGCTGAACGAAATTCCTAAAAAAGAGCCTCTGGGATCCATCTGGATTGCCCCACCCCCTACCTTTTGATGGCAGGTGGGAAATGAGCAAGAGATGAAAATGGCTTAAAAATATAATGTTATCCTTAAAAACTCAGAAACCATTTCTTTCTACTTAGGATCTGACAGTTTTTGTTTTCTATTTTGGGCCAGAGAAAGGTATCAGGAAGCCCATTACATCTGACTTCCATAGGCTCTCCATAACAAAAACAGCCATTTAAAAATGTTTTCATTATCTCTAAAGTTAATAGTAAAAATTAGTAACATCCTTGAGAACTTACTACACTACATGTACTGTGCTAATAATAAAAATAGCTAACATTACTGAGCCAACATTACTGAGCACTTGCTGTATATGAAGCATTGCTCTAAGCACTTTTTACTTGGAATAACTCAGTTAATCTTGCAACTACTCCAAAGGGGAGATACTAATTTAGTCCCTATTTTTTTAGATAAGGAAAAAAAGACTCAGAGAAATCTGGTTACTTCCTCAAGATCACAAAAGCTGAAAAGTAGCTGGATTGTGCCTCCTGTGTAAAATTTTAAACCTGAACTCTTAACCAAACTGTTCTTTACATAATCTTTACAGCACACCTGTGAGACGGGTCCTTTCATTCTTCCCATTTCACAGATGGCAATACCAGCTGAGACTGTCGGGACCATGCCCCCTAACTGACACATCCAAACTTAGAAGAGGCTTGCCTACTCCAATCCATACCTCTCAGAGGAGCAGCAAACAATAAGCTACCCTCTAATCATTTTAGCATCAGAAATATTTATTTTTCAATTCAAAAGCTGTTGTGTTTTGAAATGGTGGTGACAGGAACCAGGCGCACACACAACAGGAGTATGGTTCCAAGCGCAGTCCTGGAGTGAGGAAAAGCCAAAGAGAAATCCAAGTGTGGTCCTGGTCTGTCTTCCCTCCATCAGCACTTAGCTCAGAAGACCTCCGAGAGGACTGAGAAAGTGAGAGGAAGTGTATTTTCCTTTCATATTTTTTTTATTTTTAATTCTTTCATTCAGGGGTTGATGAGAATCAACTGGCTGAGCTCACAGCCTAAAAGAGAAAATACTCAGAGAGGGGGTACCACTGCCAGTGCTCCGACTTCTCTTTAAAGCTCAGCCTTCGGCAACACCCCTACTAAACTGATACAAATGAGAGGAGCTCCCTGAAGTCCATCAGTCTGTCCCCAGAGTCTAACTGCTTAACTGGACACTGTCAAGCTTCTCTCAGGGCTTCTGGAACCACGTGGCTGGAGGATACCAACTCACTGGGTAAAGGAGACAAAAGAGAAATGGAGAGAAGCTTTGTGGGTTGGGAAGCACAGGACCTATAACAGTGTTCCCTTTCCATGTGTGATAAGGAAATTATAGATGAGTTCTGGCTGAACACTGCTTTTTATCTGAGCTGCTGATAACAGAGCAATAGCAGAAGCAATAAGAACAGCAATAAGAACTATCACCCTTACTGTGCTAACAACGGCTTTATGCAGATCTGTCAGTTTGTCCTCACCATGAAGCAGTGAGGTACATCCACCTTGTTTATAGGAGAGCCTTTCTTTTTTGTCTATTAATATATCCCTGGTGCCTAAAATAATGCCTGTAACAAGTAAGCACTCAATAATTATCTGGTGAATGACTGAATTTAAAGAATCAAAGTTTTTGGAAAGCTTGTGGACCCCAGCTCTCTCCATCTGATTTCAGGAACATCTGGGTGCCAATGGCCTGATCCTTCCACAATTTTGGAGCTCAGAACTAAGCTGCAAAGTAGCACTCTGTGAATTTACTGTCTCAACACCTGGCTTTCCCCAATCCCCACTCCTTAAAACCCTGGCTATCCCTCCAAATTATGAACAATTAAAAGAAAAAAATACAAACAGCCTAAATAAACAAAACTTCTGAACTCAATCTGAACAAAAAAAAAATATATATATATGAGATACATGTTTATCCCCCTATGATTTAAGCGAAAATAACAAAAAATGTTGAAACTCGTTGTTGGCAAAGTTGCAGTGAAATAAATACTCTCATTCAGTATTGGTAGAAGTATAAATTGATGCATTTTGAAAAGATGAGAAGATGTATGGAAAATCTATAAGAATTCTCTAACTTTTCTTCTAGTAATTTTCCGCTCCAGAATATATTGAAAGAAATGGAAACTTACAGACAAATGTTTGTGCACAGATATGCCCACTGCAACATAGTACAGAAAAACAGAAAACGTCTACAACCAAACTTTTAAGAATAAACTTTATTATATCCAAAAGGATAATATAGTATGCAGTCATTTAATATGTATTTAGCAATACTTTATGATGTAAAAAAAATGCTCACCATGTAATGTGAAAAATTTTAAAAGGATACATAATTCTATATACTGTGTGACTGCAATTTTGTTAAACGAGTATAATCAGTGAAAGAAGAATGAGAGAAAATATATGTTATTCTCAGTGTCAAGATTCTATGTTTTTTGTTCTTTTTCTGTTTGATATACTTTTCTATAATTTAAAATCCCCTAAGATGGGTTTTAGACTTGTGATCATAACAAAAATGAAGTTCATGAAGATTTCCTATTCTATGTTCTATTACTAATAACATAATAAGAATGTAGGTAATGAAATTCCATTACCCTTCCTGATGACAATTCTATATTGGTCTTACATAATTCACAGAAGGAAAGAAAGAGAATGTCAGCTCCATTCTAGAACTACGGGATGCGAGACCTCAGCGTAAGCAATTCAGATCAATTAGAATAGCGTGTGCCTCAAAAAACACGAGCAACACACGTTATTACCTTTTCCCGTGCCTCAGCCCTTGAGAAAACACATGTCACAAAGGAGGTGCTCATTAGTATGAAGTAGTCAGATAACGACAGAATGAACACCTAAATTCTCATGCTACACGAAACACTAAACTATTGAAAATTGCACAGTAACCGTCGACCAGCAGGAGCATTCTAACTTTATACACATCTTCGTCAAGGGGCCTTGTTAAAACAAACACACAAACAAACAAACAAAATGATAGACTTCTGAGGGAAGGACCAGAATGAGAAAAGGGAGGCAGAGGGAGGAGCAGGGAGAGAAGCAGGAGGACCATCAGAAGCTTTAGAAGCTTGAGGGAAGGAGGAAGTGAGGGAAAAGAGATAAAGTGAAAAGTGGGCATTTTCTGAGGTTAATATTTTAAGTGACACTTTTCATACTTAATGTTTTGAAACACTTGTAAATGGTATAAGTCCCCTTAACAGAGCTAGAAGAAGGAGAAGAGTGTTGGAAATCAAATCCAAGAAAGAGTCATTGACATAAAGAAATGCATTTTAATTTTCACCAGGTTTTTTAATTAATTTTTTATTTCTCAGATATAGTTGGCATACAATACTATATTAGTTTTGGGTGTACAACATAATGATTAGACATCTCTGTAACTAACAAGGTTATCACTCCAATAAATCTAGTGTCCCTCTGATATCATACATAGTTATTACAATATTATTGTCTATATTCCTTATGGTATACGCTCTATCTCAATTACTGTTTTGTAACTATGAATTTGTACTCCTTAATCCTTTCCCCTTTTTTCACTGATTCCCCCAACTCCACCCCCACCTGGTAACCCTGAAAATGTTCTCTGTATCTATGAGTTGTTTCTGCTTGTTTATTTTGTTCCTTTAATTCCACATATGCGTGTGATCGTATGGCATTTGTCTTCTTCTATCTGACTTACTCCACTCCACTCTCTAGGTCCCTCATGAAATATCTTTTTCCATCCCCTTACTTTTAGTCTGTGTCTTTCAATCTAAAATGAGTCTACTGTAGGCAGCATATATGTAAGGGTCTTGTTTTCTTATCCTTTCAGCCACCCTATCTTTTGATTGGAGCATTTAAATTCTGTTTCTATTGAAGCACTCGTTGATAGATAGATGTAGTTACTGTCATTCTTTATTTAGACTTTTAATACATATTTTTGTGTTCTTCTAAAAGAAGTCCCTTCAACATTTCCTATAATAGAGGCTTGGTGGTGATGAACTCTTTTAGCTTGTTCTTATATGGGAAGATCTTTATCTATCCTTGAATTCTAAATGATAACTTTGCTGGGTAAAGTAATCTTGGTTGTAGGTCCTGGGTTTTCATCACTTTGAATATATCCTGCCAATCAATCCCTTCTGGCCTGTTGAGAAATCAGCTGACGGTCTTATGGGTGTTACCTTGTATGTAACTAATTGCTCTTCCCTTGCTGCTTTTAAGATTCTCTCTTTGAATTTAACCTTTGGCATTTTACCAATGATAGTTCTCGGTGTGGGCCTCTTTGTGTTCATCTAGTTTGGGACTCTCTGAGCTTCCTAGGGTTGTATGTCTATTTCTCTCACCAAATTGGGGAATTTTTCCATTATTATTTCTTCAAATAGGTTTTCAATTCCCTGTTCTCTCTCTTCTCCTTCTGATACCCCTATGATGCTAATGTTGTTACGCTTGACATTGTCCCAGAGGCTTCTTAAACAATCTTTATTTTTTTGGGATTCTTCTTCCTTGTTGCTGTTCTGATGGGGTGTCCTCTGCTGCCCCATCCTCTGTCTCGCTGATTCGATCCTCTGTTGCGTCCACTCTGTTGATTCCTTCTAATGTACTCTTCATCTCAGATATTATATTCTTCATTTCTGACTGGCTTCCTATTATGGTTTCCATCTCCATCTTATTCGGTTTTTTTAAATCTCTCTTAAAGTTTTCACTGAATTAATCTACGCTTCCCCTAAATTCCTTGAGCATCCTTATAACCAGTGTTTAGAACTCTGAACCTTGTATATTGTCTCCATTGTGGTGAGTTCTTTTTCTGGCACTTTGTTTTATGCTTTCATGTGGGACGTGCTTCTTTGTCTCCCCATTTTGGCTGTCTCCCTGTGTCTGTTTCTACATATTAGGTAGGGCTCCTAAGTCTTCCAGTCTTAGTAGGGTGGCCTTATGTAGTAGCTATGCTGTGAGACCCCGTGGCACAGACCTGTGAGGGGTTCAGCTGCAGTCCAACCTCAACTACAGCCTGTGTACCTTCGGGACCACCTGGTAAGAGTCACTGAGCAATCCATATATGCAGATATGACTGCCACCAGTACTGGGCTTATAAGTGCCTCAAGGGCCAAGTCAGATACTGAGGCTGGCTAGTGTGGGGTTTAGGACTGCTTTGTAGGGGTACAGGGCATGCCAAGGCCAGATGTTGTTTTTAGGGGTTTTGTGAGCCTCTGGGAGACTTTATGAAGTGTGAAGCAGAAGCTAAGACAACCCATTTATGTGGAACAAACCACTGGAAGTGACTTGGGTGGGCCCACAAGTTGAGAGAGGCAGAGTCTCAGAGAATACCTTGAATAGAGCAACCGTGTTACCCTGGTTGATGGCGCCTGCGTCTGTAGGCTGGGAGTGGGGAGGACTCGACAAAAGAACAATGGCTTCTGCCCGCATCTCTTTGTGGGTGCAAGTTGCTCCTATAGCCCTCGCCCTGAAGCCTGACAGCTCAGCTCCTCCCCCTGTGTCCCTGGCGCGCCTTGAGCAGCTGCCCCAGCACTGGAGCTCAGAGCAAGTGAGTCAATCAATGAGTAAGACTGGGCACGGGTCCTGTAAGAGGAACATGTGCTATTGACACAGGCCTCCATCTCACTCAGCCACGACCTCTGCTGGTTTTCACAGCCAGAGGTTGTGGTGAATTCTCTTCCCAGCACTGGACCCCATTGTTAGGGAGCCCATGTAAGGCTAGGACTCCTTGCTCCTCAGGTGGGGGAGGTGGCTCTGCAGCCAAGATAGCCCTCCCGATTCAATCGCCACACATGATTGTTGGACTAGGACATTTCGTGTCTTTACCCCTCCTACTATTTTGAGGTGAGCTGTTATTTAAAGTGACTTATTTGTAGGCCTTCTGTTCAGCCAGCCCTCTGGCGACTCTACATACTGGTCACTCTGTAGTTTTGTTATAATTTTGGTGTGGTCTCTAGAGGAGGCATGCACAGCCTCTATCTTTTACGCCATTTTGAATTCTCTTCCTCTTCAAGTATTTTTTAAATTGTTAACTCTTTAACAATCAAATTTTAATATTTCTACTTGTTTTCAGTATTATAAAAGGAAGGAAAGATTATAGAAGAAAAGATAAGGATTCCCAACACAGAGGGTGACAATTACACAGTAGCCTGGGATATGTCATTTTCCTTTTCTGCATCTCAGTTTCATCTTCAGTAAATTACAAGGAATGGACCAGAGAAGTCAAAAGTTTCTTAGTCTTCTCAGAAGCTACAAATCTAAGAACACGTCACTCAATGGCTGTGAGGGGACTTTAGAACTAGATTGTGAAATGGCCACAAAGGAGAGTGGTAGACAGCTCAATTTTAAACACACAGCGAACCTTGTAGGAACTCAATAAATTGGCAAATAAGCGAACTTAAATTTTATACTCTAAAAGCTGTAAGTACATTTTAATTTTCCAAAGTAAACCGACTGAAACTCAACCCAATCAAATTTTGGAGATGCAAATGCAATCAAATTAAATGAATGGTTGGCTCTGGGAAAAGAGAGAAACTGATGTCTGGGATAATAAAATAATGAAAAGATGTCTTTTATTGGCTATCCCTTGAAAGGACACAAGTTTCTAGCTCACATTCTCAAAATCAAGTTGGAGAAGTAGGAAAATATCAAGAGACAATTCAGATCAAAAAAGAAAAATGCCTAGCAACTTAAAGTCGTGAAATAGCAGTTAATGCAAATTGTACCTCATGATATCATGGAAAATACATGCAGTCAATGCTAGGGTATGATTTTATGTGCCTCAAATTAATTTTATTATTACTTCAAAATTGAGAGAGAAATTGATGGAGAAATTAAAATCACAAAATCATTTTTAAAACTAATTCAAGAAATTCAGCTATCTTGAGATGCCTAATGAAGACATACTCGCAATAACATGTAACTAGAAGGAATCTAAAGACCCACTAGTACAGAAATAGATAAAACAACAATAGAAATCACCAAGGTATACTAAAAATAAGATTTAGATGTAACACGCAATAACTTGGAAAAATACTGGTAATATTTTAAAGTTAAAGCAGGAAACAAAAATAGTATATACAGTACAAGTACATATAAACAAAACTATATGAAATACTGGCAGGATATAGATAAAGTGTTGAACTGTTTAGGTGAGGCCACCAGTGAAATTATTCTTCATGCATTTTCGTTCTACACTTTCATGCTTTCCTTTCCTAATTTCCTCTAATGACATTTTATAGTGAAAAACAAGTAAGAAAAAGATATACATGTTATCTTTTCAAGGAGGAAGTGTTCTTCCTTCATCCAATACTACGTTAGTAGAATTTATTATCCAAAGTCTAATGCATGTTTTCCCTTATTTTGCTTACAACTTCTATATGCTTGAAGATCTGAGACCAGCTCAGAAATCTCCAAAATGTTCAACCCTGTTGTAAATTTTTTGAATAAGCTACAGTCTTTGATGCGCTTAGTTAACTTGAAAGACTGATGAACCCATCAAAGGCTACCTATATTAGTATAAGGTAAAGGTGACAGACTGACATGTGGCTTAGGCATAAACTAGTACTTTACTAATCTAGAGACTACGTAAACCACACCAAACTGTGAGGTACTTTAGATGATTAAAAACAACATATTTTAAGTTAGGGATGTAACTATATTCCCCTTTTCCCCTGCCTTTGATTTAAACTTAGTATCTAAACCGTCGGATTAGGGAATGAGTCAAAAGGGGCAATATGCACAGGATTCCTTTATGTAGCACTGAATTTTTTTTCTGGTCACCTTCCACAGGCTATAATGTGACTGAAACATCAGAGTTAGCCTCTTGACCATGTGGGGCTGCAAATGGTGGAGGCACATGCGATAACCTTAACAAAAAAATAGTGCCGAACAGGCACTACTCCTGGAAAATTCATTCAAAATGTCTAAATTCCATAAGCAGACTAGTAGTTGCTTGAAGCCAGGATATATTATAAGAATGAGATTCAAACATTTTTGACTCTTGTTATGGTTATCAATGATGTCCGTGTTGACAAACCTAATGGTCAGTTCATCATCATTGTTTTAACCTCTTAACAGCATTTGACACAGCTGACAACGCTCTCCTCTTTCAAATGATGTACTCAATGGGTTCACCACAGTCCCTGAATTTTCCTTCCATCTTTGACCCCTCCTTCTTGGTATCTGGTAATCAACCTCTAAATGGCATTGGCTTCAAAACCTGCATCTTGGTGCCCGCCCTTCTCTTCTGTATCTACACCATTACTCCCTTAGTGAGCTCACCCAGTTCATGTCTTTAAATATCACTTATATGCTTATAAATCCTCAATTCATAGCCCTAGCTAGGACATTTTTAGAGTTGCATATTCAAACACCCATCTGACTTTCGATCTGGGTGAATAATAAACAGCTCAAAACTCACATACATGTCTACAGTCATACTCCTGTTCTCCTCTGCTTCCCTCATCCAGCCTTGACAAAGAGTCTTGGCTTGACTACATTTTGGACAGGCTCCTAAACTCACCCATGTACTTCCTTATAAAAGCTGGTTTTAGCAAAATCCTTACTAAATTAGTTCAACCAGAACCCCTCCCACTCCACATCTGATCAGGTTCCTCATTTTCCACCAGTCCTCAGGTGATGTCTGTTCACCTGGATTGTCTTAAGCAAGAATCCCACTAGATCTATTTAGCCAGGATCCTCTCCTTAACCTTGATGTTTCCTCTTAATAGTTTTCCAACCACTGACCCACACCTTGCTCATTGGCTATAAATCCCCATGCACTCATGCTGTATTTGGACTTGAGTTGAATCTCTCTCACACAGAAAATCTCACTGTAGTGTCCCCAATACCTACTGTGATGATCCCAAATAAGGTCTGCCTTACCATCTTTAATAAGTGAAAGTGAATTTTTAAAACACCCTCAAACCCACTCCTTTATAGGCATCTCTATTTCAATGGCAGTTCTATCCTTCCAGCAATTGCTTGAACCAAAAAGCCTCAATGTTCTCACTCCTCTGTACCCACAAGCAATTCATCAGTTGATATGACCCCATTATTCAGGACAAAAATCCTGGGAATCTTTCCTGATGCACCTCTTTCAAACTCCACATCTATTCCACCAGGAAATCCTTTGGCTCACCTTCAAATGAATATCAAATTTAACCACTTCTCCTACCTCCCACCATCCTGATTCTGGCCTTCATCATACCTCTCTGAGACTATTACCTGGCCTCCTAACAGGTCTTTCTGCCTACTGTCTCGCCCATCTAGAACCTATTTTCAAAACAGCTTCCATAGTGATCCATTTAAAGCATGAGTCAGATCTTGTCCCACCTCAAAGCCCATCAATGTCTCCACATTTCACTAACAAATCAAGAGTCCAATTAGCTTTAATGCTTGACTCAGTCTGGCCATTCCTTCTTGACCTCATCTCCTACTACTCTCCCAGCTGACGACTTTGCTTCAGCCACACTAGCCAACTTGCTCTCTTTACGATGCATCAAATCTTTACTTAAATGCCTGTGAGTCACTGACTATTTGCAGTTGCAACCCCTTCCCTCTGGCAATTTGACCTCCCTTATCCTCTTGTATTTTCTCCACAGCATCTATTAACTCATATTTATTTATTATGTTTTCCTGCCAGTCCTCACCTCATAGAGCCATGAACAGAGGGTGATGCTATATTCACCATCATCTGAGCAAAGCTGTCCAAAAGAAATACAATGCCTCTACATAAATAATTATAACCATGCTGAAACAAAGTAAATAGAAACAGTTGAAATTAATTTTAAAAATTTATTTTACTTAACCCAATATATCCAAAATATGATCATTTCAATGCGTGATCAATAAAAAAATATTAAAATATTTCACATTCCTTTTTCCATACAAAGTCTTTGAAACACCTTGTGGATTTTACACTTACTGCACATGTAAGTTTGAGCTAGCTATATGTCCAGTGCCTAGTGGTTTCACATTGTGTAGGTCTGTTCCACTTTATATCATTCTACTCTATCGTATGCTTATTCAATTGTTTAAAAAATTCTTGGGTACAACCCACTAACCCACAAATGGGTCCCAACTTTGAAAATCACTGTTCTAAATAAACTTAAAGTACGTAATCTGTAACAAATGGATTTTAGGACACTTCCTCTAGAAAATGACTGTTCAGAAGACTTTGAAAGGGAAATCGAGTTCCAAAGAAGAGAGGCCTGGAGGGAAGGCTGAGGAATTAAAGACCCCTTACAATCCAAGGACTGAAATCACCACAGTCCATCCAATGATGCAAGGCTTTTTTTTTTTTTTTTTCAATTAAAAGGTAATTTTAAATAACTCATTTCAATGTCAGATAATTAACAAAACATCTCATTACCTCTACTTATATACTACATATATACTAATATAAAAATTCAAGGGGCAATCTTCTGCACAATTTTCACACTTCAAAAGAGCCCACTTGAATAGTGCAGAAAGATTTCAAGTTTTTCATTCCCCCCATCCCCCCAATGCAAAGGCCATGGAAGTACAATAATTTAGGTCAATGAAAGAGAGGCACAAACTTAAATGATTAATCTTCATGCTCTATTTACAAAATCTCAGTCACCAACGGTCTTTTAAAAAGATCCCATAAACTTTGAATCCAAAATCAGCCCTGGACAGAAAGTGTCAATTTTTGAAATGGAGTAAAAATAAGGATGGATCTTTATCATCAATATACCATTTGCTCTTGTAAGGTCCTGGATGTTACAAGATACAAAGAAGTATGCAGTATAGGCTAACACAGATGTGCTATACTTAAAAAAGGTATTCTTTTTGTACAGTTAGGCTTCAAATTTCTTCCTGAGGTTTTTGGATTACCAAAGAAAGGTAATACTTCCTCCGTCTCTGTTAAACTGTTAAATTGTGTCACCTAAGCTGAGAACTTCTTGATAAGGTGCTCAAGGTGAGCAGTTGGGATATCTGTGCCCTTAGCAGATGGAAGAGCAAAAAAATCATTTTGAAAAAATGAATAAAACCATTTGTTATTTGGTTTTATATTTTTGATTGTTCACTGTGCAAAATATGGCTACTTGATAATTGCCGCAAATATTGTCTTTACTACTAAATATGTCTTCATGTACATTTCAACAAGTGACTTCTGCTTGAAAAAGAACTCTATTGAGCATATTTCTCTGGAAATCAATATTTAAATTTTTTCCCTTTGAAACTAACATCAAGAGAGACAGCTCTTGTTTACAGAGTAACTTAGTTTAGCATTATGGTTAACAATGTTTAAACACAGCTAACTTAAAATGCAAACATTTAAATTTTGAAGTTTAACTGTTGGGAGGCCAAGTCAGTTCTATGGAAATATAAACAAGATAGAAACAATAATTTTCCCCCAATTCCAGCCCTTGTGAGAATGTTCCAGGCCACCATTTTGTTGGACTTAGGAGTACGAACTCATACAAGTCTGAGGTTGTAGACAGTTAAAAATTTAAAAGCTTTGGATGAACCTTGGAAACATTATGTTAAGTGAAAGAAATGAGTCACCAAAGACAACATAATGTATGATTCAATTTATGTGAAATTTCCAGAACAGGTAAATTTATACAGACGGAAAGTAGATTAGTTGTTGCCAGGGGCTGGGTTTAGGAGGGTGACTGATAATGGGTATGGGGTCTCTTTCTGAAGTGATGAAAATGTTCTAAGACTAGATTGTGATGACAGTTGCAAATTTTGTGAATATACTAAAAACCATGGAATGAGTACACCTTAAATGGGTGAACTGTATCGTGTGTGAATTATAGCTCAACAAAGCTATTAACAAAAAATTAACATACTTGATAAACATGCGCAATAGCATTGGCATGAAAGATATACGACAGTTGAGTTAACCCAACATAGCTTCCACATAGTGTTAAATACATAAATCCCTGGCATCCTAGTCTTCCTGTTAGAACATATTCTCATAGCAACCAATATTTGCCCTTCCTAACACCTGTCATCATCATCATCATTCATAATGTCTGTCTTCCCCTCCACAATACAAAGGGCAGCGGAGTCGGGCAGGGAGGCGTCAGGAAGCATTTCCATGCTTATGGTTACTGAGGACAGAGAGTGTCCTCACAGTACTATGATCTTAGCACCTATCATTAATAAGTCTCTGCAGTAGGAATTAATGTATATGTATGTGGTATGTACATTCTAGGTATGAATGAATGAATTAAATTATGGGATTAGGGCAATTCAACCAATCAAGCTGATATGTTCTAACTGTCCCCCGAAATCTGTTCTCCAATTCTCCCACACTCATGACCACCCAGGCAGAGATGTTTCCCGGAAGCCACTGCAGTTGTGACCATACGACCATAATCTTACCAATTATATGACAATGGATGTGAGGAATGCTATTGTTAATTCATTTGCTTCAAAAAAAAAAAAAAAATAGCTTGCCTTGGACTTCACTGTGCTTCCACCGTGCAGATTAAACACAAAAACCCCAAAGTAAGAGAGTACAAGAGGGAAAAAACCTGCCCAATCAAGTGAGACTAGGCAAATTGTTATATGAGAGAAGTTATCTTGTATTTTATTTAAGCTGTTGTATGTTGGGTGTCTCTGTACTACATCAGCCTAATCATTACCCTGACTGTTACAACCCAGGCATAGTTGTGTGGGTGTGTAGAGTGCCGGGGGGCACACCAGAAGAGTCAGGGCAGGGAGGAAGCAGGAAGCATTTCCATGCTTAACTAAAGTGGCTAGTGATTTAAGCCAATGTGGTCATTGGTAACTCCAGGAAGACACTCTTTTCCAATGTCTTCATAACAACTTATGAATTAGTGGTCACATAATTTAAATGTTAAAAGCTATAAAGAAGTCATTTTGAATGAATTTAACTCAGACTAATATCATTAAATAAATATTCATATCACATAAATATACACTTTCCAAAGATCCAATATATTTTAAATAACTGAATAGCTATTTTTAGCTTTTTTGTAACCAAAAAATAACCTGTAACACGTAAGACATAGGATGCATTAGAACTCCTCAATCTAACAAAAATACCTCAAATTGGTGGGAGAAAAATTGCAATGATTACACGTTCTTTTAGATTGCTTAACTTTCTCCCAAATAAGTTGACTATTAAAAAAAAAAAACTGAAGCGACACATAAAATGTGAAGTTTGAAGATGTCTGATGTTTAAAAACAACAACTTACTTGTAATCTACATGATATTGATGATTATCATGGACTTCCAATGTCATTCAGAATTGAATACAAGATGATGAATTTTACAAATTGCATCTGAATTTTAAGCAAAAATGCATGTTAAGTCAATTGCCAATGGTGGGAGGAAGCAGGGAGAAATTGATATACAAACCTTTATTAAATCATGGAATTAAGGCAACCATGATAGAATGACATCAATATAATTGTGATCAGAGCAAGTTGTCTTTTAATCTCCAGTCTTGACATTCTAGATGACCTTAGGTAAGTTACTAATCACCTATGGGACCACTTTCCGAATTTGTAAAGTGGGGATTATAATAATTGCTGGCTATCTCTCAGGAATGCTGGCAACCAGACCTGTCTTAAAAAGTGCTCAGACCTACTTGGAAGAAAATTGTTATATCACTACCAAGTATGATAACTGTTATTTATGACTCATTAGACCTTTGAATCTAAATTTAGAAAATGGTTTCATCTGGTTTTCTGAATTTGCCTGACCACTTTTATACACATACCAGTTGTTCCCATAATGCCAATGTAGGCATATTTATTTGCATCTATGCTGAGTGTTAATGATTCCCAGATTTCAAATTTGGGTACGGTATTTACTGAGAAGCTCCTGGCATCTGAAATCTCTACATCCTTCTTGTAGTGTGGAAGATTGTGCTGTTTCTTAACCATCACTGGATAGCATGAACTTGTTTTTGTTTAAGGTTTATTCAATGGGAAGAAACACTACCTATTCTATCCATTTTATATATCTTTACTTAAATTTTATATTTTTAATAAATCTTTTTTCTTTACATATAAGAGATCAAGATATACACAGAGTAGCTTTTAAAGGATGGTTGAGCTTGTTAAAAGGTAAAATATTACATGTAATTTATTATTTGAGTTTATATATCTTATTTCTAAAAAAGTTTTCTTAATGACAGTTAAAACACAAATGGAATTGATATTATTAAAGAAAAAGTGTAACAAAAATGTTAACTCGGGGTAGAAAAAACCAAGTTTACTTAAACAGATATTAACACAAAAATTTTGAAGTTGAAAAAAACTATAAAGATTGAGCAAAATTTCTTCATCTGAGCTTCCTAGCAGTCAAGTCAAAAATAAAAAGTATATGAATTTGTAATTCAGCTTTTTTCATTCACAAAAGGAGGTATCAGAAGGAAGAATTTTTCTATGTTCCTGAAATTTGAAAAAGAATGCCTTATTTTCAGGATATTAAATTATATACTACACCATGTCCCTGAAAGTAATTATAGAGAAAACATTTTCTTTCTATTCCCCATGGACCACCTCTCTTAGTCAACACTAATGTCACATTCCAGAAATGTTTTTTTGTTTTTTTTTTTAACCGAACTTGCCCTTGACTAGTGGTATTTTTAACTTTGAACAATATTACAGAATTGGGAAAAATCACATTGCACAAATTCAATCGTGTCCATTTTCAGGTTGTGGGTGTAAGCATGGACATTATAAAGACATCAAGTGAGAGAAAAGTCATTTGTGCTCACGGATGGCTCCAAAGAAAACAATGGAAACCTCCCATTGAAGCCGTACTTGCAGCTACGGGGATAACACAACTTTCAAGATGGATATTTTATCTGTTCGACCATGTTTTCAGCTTTATTTAATCATAATTTTTAGCTTCACCAGAAACCTCTGCTAACAGCACAAGAATAGTTAAATGCCTGACATGGCTTTGTGGCGGGGGGAGGGGGGGGACACCTTGAACTGAGATCTCACAGGGATCACAGAAACTGGGAGACTCAACTCACAGCTGAGCTGAGGTGCCGTGGCAGAGACTGCAAGGCCCACAAAAGAGAAAATATTTACTGTATGGTCCTTTACAGACAAAATCTGCAGATCCCTAAAATAGACTAAGCCTTCATTTTTAAGATTAAAACACTGAGTCTCAGCAAAGGGAAGAGCTTTGCCAACACTCATGCTGTGACTTGATAACCCCAATTACTAGCTGGGATCACCCCTTTCTTTCCATGCTGAACCACCTGAAAGAGATCGTCCTCTCCGCAGGACAATCAAGTGCTTCCCACAAAGGTTTAATTTAAACAACGAAGATGGTGAAATGAGGCAGATGAATTTTTTCGTTTCAAATCAAATGTGTCTAAACGCAAGTAGAAAAGCAAATCCATACCTTTTTAGCATTTTCTAGAACCCAAAACTTTGGGCAAAATTAAAAACAAAACTGATCTATGAATCTTCACATTGTGAAAATTCCACAAAAATCCTTGTTCAACTAAACAAGTAATGAGTCTGTATCTTACAAATTCACAAAATTTAATTTAGCAAGATCTGAGCAAAGGCTTTGTGCAACCAGGCCAGCTAGCAATTTGTTTTAAAATGGACACAAATCTACTAAATTAAATGAAACTAATATTGGCCAAAATTCAAAAATAAAATGAAGATGCTACTTGAGAAGCATAAGATGTTAAAATGACCCATGAGACTAACTTGGGCTAAGAGGACTACTGCCCTCAAAAAAGAGACACTTTTGGAATCAAGAAAATATTTAGAATCCGTAACTATTTTGACCAAAGTGTTTTTTTGTGCCCCTTCCCAAAAGTGAATTTGAGAAAACATAACTTCACTTTAACTCATCAAGCTACAATCGCCTCTTTGAAAACTTCTAATTTTAAAATCAAGTGCTCATTTGATTCTCAAGCAAGGTCAAGGGAATGAGGCAGCCTAGCACTGACATCACAGGGATATGCCCCACACTGTTCAGCAGTTACATCAATGTGGCATGTTGCTATGGTGCCTGACTATTAATTTCTGAAAGAAGGTGATTATAAAGCCGCCAGATGAACATCAATCGGATGACACCACTTCAGCTCAGAACACTGACATGCGTTACTCTTATTTGCAGCAAGTTAATTTTATGAAATCACCACTTTTGTGATGTGAATATTCTTTTCTAACTTTAAACCTATCAAGTCAACAACCCCCTATCTCTGCCCTGCCCCACCTCCTCCCAGCAAAAAATGACCAACTTCAACAAAGAAAGGAAAAGTTCGGTGTCTCCAGTGAAGTGTGACTTCGTGGGCAATCTTTTCTTTAAAGACCTCCCAAAATATACTGCATACATATTTACACACAAATAAATACACATATATTTGATAACTATGTAGATCAGAAGAGAAATGAATTAAGATGCCTAAAAAGTGGAAGATAGAGCCCTACATATAAGCCCACTAATCATATTTGCATTTACCTTTTTTGGCTTCTGTAAAGCAATCTTCAGTTATAGTCACCTCAAAAGGTCACTTCTTACCCTGAAAACAAAAGAGAATATCAAAATCTGAATGTCAAGAGAAAGTGACCACTTATCTGCCTGGGATAGATGCAAGAAAGACAACAAAAGGACTCAATTATGTTTAATGGCAAATGACTTTCAGAGTTAATAAAAACAAGTCCCAAGACCTCCAGTCATCTGGACCACATGCCTTTGAGCTCTTCAAGACAACAGAAACAACCTGGATGGAAAAAGCAGAGGTGAAGCATTTCAAATTCTGTGTATGAACTTTTTCTCATCTCGTCGTCTATCAATTTATTTTCACGTGGAATAATAAGTGACTCACAGGCCTTTGTTTTTGGAAACCAGACAGCTATTTGAACATGTCTCTGTTTGGTTAACGTCCACGACATCTCTAATTTCATTAAAGCAGAGGCTTATTTTTTTCCGCCTTCGGAAGAGTGTTAGTTCTTGTAGACGAAATGCTTTAAGCCACTCTGGACCTTTCAAAATGAATAAAAGCACCACAATTTTCAGTTTGGGGAGGGAAGGGGAGGGGGTTAATCAGTTGGTGAAATCTGTTCACAGAACATTTTCCACTTAGCATATATAGCTACCAGATCAAATAAGTTAAATAAAAATGGTTCGTGTCAGACGAAATAAACAATTGAAATCAACTTCCTAAAACACAAAGGAAAGGATAGAACACGCTTATCCCACATCTACTCCCACATCTGCATACTCCTTTATGCAAAACAGTATGTAATCCTTTAAGAAACATTACGAGCTGCATCTTTCTGCCCATGTGACTGGGATCAACATATGGTACAAGTGAAAATAAAAACATTTGTTTATTAATTTAGATCAAGTTACCAACAGAGTACAGAACTCATTCAACAGCAATTGACCAAATGCTCATATAATTTTTTTACATGGTGAAATTATACCATTTTAGTAAAATGGTAATATATCTTTTTGCTCGCTCTTCAGAACAATATGTAATGAAGTGGTTTTAATTTTACAGAGAATATATCCCTGCTTATCCTTCTGCTGTTGACCCTTAATGTGGAAAGGCAAACATCATTGAGAAGAGTTAAATCTTATCTTTACTAGGGCTAAAAATTTGAACGTGGCACTTTGGTGTGTACTATCTTTGAGGAATTGATCTGAGGCCAATTTATGACATTTCCACAAGCAAGTGTATGCAGATTCTTGCCATTAAGATTGGAAAGAAATGCAGGCTCTGAGTGAAATCATAATTTTCATGTTTACTCTAAGAGGAAATTGGAGGTTTTCACCATAAATGTTCACTATTTGGGTGGGGGAAAACCCTAGCTCTGAGACTTAAAATTACTATTTTGCAATCTGCCCCAAACCTTTTTGTTTTTACACAAAACAATTCAAATTGAAAATGAAAATCATGTGCCTTACTGCTGATTTGTGTCCCCAGTATTGGTTTCTCCAGTGGTGAGAACTCTGTTTGAGGGCAAATGATGATAAGAAAACAGAGCAATGAAGGCTGGGTCCTCCAGGTAACGAGAAGATCTACAAAGCAGCCCCCGTCCGTACGAATCACAAGAGCTCATTAGATATAAGGCACAGCAATAATCTTACACACCAGAAATTTCCATCTCCACCACTCATCCAATCTTAAATGGAAAGCAAGTGAACTTGGGCAGACCCCACTCAATTCAAGGCAAGAACCCCCTTTCTCCCTCCTTGTTAACTAGAGATGTTCTCCAGTGAGTGTACTCTAACTTTCATGTTTATCTATTGAGTTGCATCTATTTTTGCATGTTTGGCAGTCAGATCTATAATATTAGACTTTGCAATGCAGATGATACTGCTATCACAGAGGCCTGGCAAAAAAACTGGACCTTATTAAAATTTAATCAGAAAGAAAACTGCTGAAAATGCCTACTTTGACCAAAGTTATCTCTAGCACTGTATTCAAACCTGCAAAACATTTTCAGGTTAGTACTTGGGCTGTTTCTCTACTCTTTGCTGCATAGTATGGTACATAAAAGTAAAAAGAGCAAAAATACAAACAAGATGGTTCACCTTCACAGACTTTACAAGTGTAATTTTTCCCTGAGGGGGATTAATAATAAAATTATACAATTGACCCTCCAATTTATAATTACTCAAGCAGTACAAAATTGGCTACATTTCATTTTTACTTATACATTAAAAACCATATTTTCCTCTATTTTGAAGTTCCACAAATTTTAGTGCATATGCACATTTGATCACTTGTTAAATTATTTCTGTTGATTTTAGTTTTTAGTATACATCAACAAAGTAATCTAAAAGATATTTTTCTATCTTTGTTGAGATTAATAGTTCAACAGCTGTTTGCCATCATCCTAAATTAAGAGAAATGTGCCAATATAACAGACAAGAAAATGAAGGTGTGAGTTTGCATCATTACTATTACTAGCCTAGAAAAATCAGAAATCAACAACTAAGAGAAACATCTGCATTTCCTTTTTTCCAAAGTATAAAACTTCTGTTTCAAAATGCACCGGCTACTTTTTTAAACAATCACTTTCATTTATCAAATATAGTAACTATTTACCTGAGTGCTTACTGGCAGCACAATTGCCAAAACTAAAAATAAATGATTATGTAAAGCTTTTAAGTTAAAAAAAAAAAAGGATAAAAGAAAAATATTCTCCTGCAGCCCACTTGTCTTCTTCTTTTAAAAAAATACTGCCAACATATGAATTGCAATTGTTTTCCTTTTTCTCTCTTTCTTGAGTTTCCTGTTGGTTTAGGTTTTAAAAGTGAGCCAGGGATATTGTAAATAGAAATTATTTATTTTTACTTTACGTTCTTCTCTACAGTTAGATCCTGGGAACACTAGAATTATTCCATGTGTGGCCACTTGACTATTGTTTGCCGTAGTGTTATATACCTGAACTATTTGATCACCATAAGGACCCTGACCAAGAAGACACCAATCTACAGCTGCGACTCCCAGGTGCTGAAACGTAACGTACCTTCCACTTCCTCTACCTTCCCAGCCCCTCCACCACAGACCTCCACAGACCTCTTAGGCTACTGCAGTGCTTCACTGTCACACTTACTATGGGAATATTTGCCCCTAATTTAATCTGTGTGGTAAATAATACCCAGTGCCAACTGATATTGCTTACGTGGTACGAAGCTGCAGGTAAATGTGGAAGTGTGATTTCACCTCACAGGATGGAAAATGTTCAATATATACTCTATTTTTCCATTAAAAGTATTTCCCCCTTTTCTTTCATGGAAGCTGAAGAAAATGATTTGCATCAGGATTTCTGCATTATATTTCACTTGATACAACTATACAAAAGTGACTGTGAAGGATGGCCAACATATTTCATCTCAACCTTCAGTCTAATAAATGTTGGCTGAGAACCTACTGTGCATCAGTGTCACTGGGGACACGAGTGTGATTAAAGCCAGCTCTTGGCCAAGGATAAAGGTGGCAGTTTAGGAGTTCCTCTCTAGCTGGAGGATCCCTTTCTCTTGAAGTCCGGAAACACGGTTCAAACTTCCCATACTTCCAAATACTTCCAATCAAATGGCATCCTTCATCTGAGAAAACGGGTCTAAATGGGCCAATTGCCAAGAGATTGCTGCCTCTTTAACTAGTGAATCTTAACTCATGTGGGCTTGTATGTCTGGTTTATCAAAGATTTCTTAGAAAAACAGAAGCGCAGCTACACAAATTTGGCGAGCTAAAAAATTCTAATACAAGGGTCACTTCATTTTCTGCACTCCAGACAAGAATATCCACTCAGAAATCAACTCTAAAGTGTTTTTTTCTCTGCTTCTAATAACTTCAAAATTGGCTACATTTTGAGTCAGGTTTACAAAAAGAAAGAGAAGGAAAAGAGAAAAGAAGGGAGAAAAGAAAAAGAAAAAAGAAGGGACAAAATAAGAAAGCAAAAAAAGGAAAAGAAGGAAGGAAAGAAACTGGAAAGGAAAGAAAGAAAACTGCAGATCCAGCCCCTGGGGCCCAGAGGCAACCGTGGACGCCACCCAGGCTTGCTGGTTTGGTTATAACATTTCTCTGATTTCTCTGTATCAACGAAATCTATCACATTGGGTCCATCATTCCCAACGCCCCCTCCCACTGCTGCAAGGGCATTTTACTTCCTTTCTCCTCAGCCTCAATGACCCTCATCAAATCATAGCACCTAACTTTGAGGTTCATCTAGCAAGAAAAATCTGAAATACTACAGATAAAGTAAGTCACACGGTGCAGGCAACCCCAGCAGAGGCTTGCCAGTGAAATTACTTCAGGCTGCCAGCCCCCCAGCAACTGCACGTTGGCCCACTTCGTTTGGAAAAAAACACTCTCTTACCTTACAGAAAATTAAAACTCTGGTCATGGTCATGTGAAAATATTTTATAGGTATCCTTTAACAGCCTTTAAATGTTGAAACCTACAAACAATATTTGCTGTTTTCTCTTTGAAGCGCTAACAAAGCCTTTGTTTTAAATTTACCTTTAGTGTGCAATAAGAGTTAATAATCAAATCCATCCCAACCCCCACAAATGTTAAACAAAAAGATAAAAGAAATGCAAATAGCTATTGTCATGGAAAGTTAAAGTACCTGTCTGTATTTTTAAGTGAAAACTATTATCTCTATCAATCAAAATTTAAGAATACAATAGCGCTAATCACAGAAGGTGCTCTGACGGAGTTACTTTTCCTCATTAAAAAAAAGTATTTTCCCCTTAAAAACTGAGTATAAAAGTCATATACTTACAATTATATAGGGTATTTGTAATTTTATTATTAAAAACCTTTAGCAGCCTCACTGTTAATAAATGCTTCTAAGTCTCTAGACTGATTTGTACCCAAGAAGAACGAAGTCCCTACATGTTTTAATAAGGTTGATAAAATTTTATTTAAATTCTCAGTTTCCGACCTGCGGGGGAACAGCACACTCTTCTGTTGGAAATAGTAACTCAAACCGAGGCAACAGTTAACTGGTAATGAAGACTCCTTCTTTTAGACCTTGGACACAATTCCTAGTCCCTGAAATATCTTTACAGAGGACATATCTTCCTTGGATGGCTCGTCCTTCTGAACTGTGGCAATTCATTTTTGAAATTAGTACACTCTAAAAGAAAGCAAAATTCTACCACCATATCCCAGGGCTGATCTAAGTACAGAATGTATCAATTTCTGAGTCTTTTTTTTTTTTAATTCACTTTTTAAAAACACTGGATTAGACCCTAAATATGGTGATTTCTAAAGACAGCACTGGAACAAAAAATAGCAAGACCCCAGATAGTAAAACAGCTCAAGATTAAAATTCCTAGAGCAAACAGTTAAACCAGGATGCCATTCTGCAGGCTGAGCCTGGATGGATGTCTCCTCCAGTGTGGGGCCAAGAGGCTGTCATCTTCCCCCTAGCAAGATCAGATTTCCTTCCCTCCAGACCGCCTCTCTGAGCATCATGGCCAACATCTCCAGTGTTCTATTAATATCAATGAAGAGACGATTCCATTTCCACCGAAGAGAACCCTTCCTATTCCGGCACAGACCTGCGGGGAGGACCCTGGCCCGGGTATAGACAATACAGCAGCAGAGTTTCACTGCTTTCTCACAGTTCACTCTTGCACACTGTTTGAAGCCTTTTAGCAAACAATGGCAGCATTATCTCCAGGATAGTTACAAAACAGGATTTGTTAGGACAAAGAATAATAAAGCTGTTCTCCCTCTCTCTCTTTTTTTTCTTTTTCTCCTCCCCACCCCAAGTCCCCGAGAGCCTGTCCCTGCCAGCCCAAAATTCAGACACATTTCCTAAAAGGCACCTGTACTTGTATATTTCAACGGTGCCAGCAAATGACAACAGCCCAGGAACCGGGACCGTTGTCAGGAGGCGCCCAGAAGAGCAGCAAAGTAGCCTCTCAACATTTGTAAAATGAAACAAAAGTATCGGCCTTCGCTTCGCACACACTTACCGGTTCATGGTGAGGAAAGAAAGCTTTGGGGCCGCAGAGGCAATTTTCACACAAGGGAAGAAAGTTGAGAGTTTGTGAGGGAGAAACTACAGGCGCTTGGAAGCCTGCGGGCTTTCAGGGCTCCCAGGCTGGCGGCAGTGTGAGGAAGGACTGAAGGTATGTGGGCTAAACACAACAAAAGCCACTGCCTTACTCTAGATTAAATATGCAGGAAGAGGCCCCTTTGCATAAACACAAACACTCAGCAAATGAATAACTGGCTCAATCAGACGCCCGCTGTGTCTTCTACCTGTCCTCTCTCTGACAGGAGACAACGCCTGTTCTAGGGGACAAGAACTAAACAGGAGACTGTTAAATGTTATGTTGCTATAATAACAATTAAAATGAATTGCATTCATTAGTAATTAAGAACTGACTTCTGGGGAGGGCGTCTGGGGGGATATAGTGCTATTGTTATATCTCCAGCTACTCCTAAAAGACTTGGCATAAGACATATCAGTAGAGTTTTACTGTAGTTTGCATTTAGGTCTCTAACATTCAACGAGAGTTTTAAATAATCATATTGTTCAGCCACGATTTAAGGTCAAATATATTCCTCTTGTTTCTCTGATTTAACACATTATAAACTGATCTTTGTGAGTCCACAGAAAGGTCTATTTTAGATATGTATAAAAATTTGCACATATACATACACAATTATGTACATGTATATACATGTGTATATATACTCACATATAATACTCACACACAGCTAATTAAATAAACCAAAAAATGCCACTTTACACTCTTTAGTTCACTAATGATTTAGAGAAAATAATTTGAGTTGTCCAAAAATATACCCCAAATGCCTGCCTTTCAAATGTCATCAATCCATGACCACTCATTTAAAAACATTATCCATATATTAGAAAAGATGCTTTTAACTGAGTGGCCTAACCACTTATAATTTCAATTAAATAACATAATTACAGTCAACAATTTTCTCCATTTCGGCAGAAAATATGCCATACCTCAACATAATTTGTCCTTAGAACTGAGAAATTCAAGCTAGAGGAAAAACATGCAGGCACTAGGAATTCACTACTGCCTTTTCCCAGTGTATGGAGTCAACTCACACTCACCCTAACCTCTTACTGTACGTTACAGCTACATGTTGGTCTTAGTAACTTAATTATTTTTAAATAACTTTTGCAGTATTGAATGATTTCGATTGAAACATAAATAAGATTATGTTCTACTTCCTTCTAATTTCACATAGTACTTTGGGGGCAAATCCAGCACTGCTATTCCATAGGATGTACCTACATTATTATTTGGACTAAAAAGGGTAGGTCACAGGTCTTTCACAGCCTCGGAGAATGTACTGTGATTATGCTGGACAAGGGAGAAAAAAAGTGGCTTTCTAGTTCAAAAGCGAATTTTATTTTAATACAACACCATTTTCTGGCTATATCAATCTGCCACAAAAGCAAAAATAATTTTACTGGAAAGGTAAAAAAAAATACAGACAAAAACAAAAGACCATTTCAAACATAAATTATGGCATAACATGGAGAAAAAAGAAACAAAATTAAAAGATTCCTGATGCCCCAAAGAATAAAACACAGGTTCTCCAAGAGGGGTTCCCACAGAAGCTAAAGAAACCTATTCTGTTCACTATTTTGTCTTGAAATGACCTTCCAAATAAGTTGTTAGTAACCCACTTCCATAGACAATAGTGGTCTAACCTCGATGCAAATAAACCATAGAACAAAATTTAATCAGTATATCACTGTGAAAAAGCCTTTGTCCATCCCAATGGAGCTTCTAATGACTGTTTTGGCAGTTCTGGCGGGTAGTTATGCTTCCCAGCTCATCTATATCTCATACTGGTTGAGCAAGCTAATGGAAGTGCTGTTAGTGGAATCCAATATTAATGCTCTGTATCATGCAAACCTGGATGCAACCGAATATATTATACAATTATAGGTAGTATCTAATTCCATAGGTATTAGATACTGTAACTCTAAATTAATATTTTAATGAGGACAGTGAAATAAAGACGACAATCCAGGTAAGGGATCCATGGATTGTGGTCCAGCTAAGCTCCTTCCTGCATGAGTGCCGGATACCGGAGCAAAACAGCACAGACACGGGGATTGTGACAAAAATCCGCATGCAAGCTTTAGATGCTGAGTGACACATACTGATGCACAGAGTCAAAGATGTCATCCTCACACAAGCGCCACTCGCTGTAAGCTTGAGAGAATATGAAGAGGGAAAAAATGGGGGAGGGGGAGTAGTTGCAGTGAGACCTCCAGAAAATAAACAGGGTGTACAGTTTCAAAGGCTGTAGACACAGACATTTCATTGTTCAAGCCAATTATCAGTGGAAAATAATAACAACAGATGGATTCAGAGTCACTGACTTTTCATATGCACTTCATCTCGGCGGAACAGATGATGAAACGCGAGAGCTATCTCAAAAAGGCAAAACATCTTTCAGTAAAAGAACTCTACAGTCCAGATGGGGACCTTCTAAGTCTGCTGATTATCTTCTTATAATGTTGTAAGATAGACTTACTAAAACATTTCAAGAACTGATCAGATATGATGCATACAATGGCTTCATTATTGGAAGGAGTTGCCTCAGACTTGTGACTAAACCAGGCAGAGATTTCAATAAGGTTAGGACTGTAAGTTTCCTGTTTTCTCATCAGGGACTGCAGGTTCCAACTAAAACTGGAAATCTGTGCACCACAGGAGAATAAAGCATCGCCCAAGGATCCCACATTTGTGCTTCTCTCTTGTCTGAGTAAAAAATAAAAGACGAGAGAGAAACTGGGACTGTGAAAAGGACATTAAATTATTCCGAGGCATTCCATCACGATGGGGGGGGGGGGGAATGGCTCCAAAGCAATTCCTTATTAAAAGCTTTCAGCGATAAAATATCATCCTTTATATACAGTTAGAACATCTTAAATATCCCTTGCCACTGGTGATCACAAAATATAATTTGCTTTTAGCAGGAAATAAATATAAATTTCAATGGTGGTGTGATAAACAGTTCTAATAAATGCCAACTAAACACACAAGCAAAACCCACCGACCTACCCAAAAGCACTCTCACTTAACTTAAATATCACCAAGTCAGACATGCTGATAAAACACAATAGGGAAACCACAAACTGAGAACCTGCTATAATAAAAAAGTTAAAATCTCTAATTAGATAAGCCTCGTTACCACTGGAATAACAAAGTATCTGTTCTATCTATATCAATCCATCCATCTATCTATCCATCATCAATTCCACATTCGTAATATAAAACTCTTTCTGTGAATTGATGTAAAATCTAGTTGAAATCACTGTTAGGAAAAAGAAAAGCTGATCCTCCTGCTATTTACTAACATACTTAACATTTGAAAAATATTTTTAAGAACACACTTCACAAGTTTATAACATAAGTTAAAAAAAAATTTTTTAGAGCAAGGCTTTTCTTTCAAAGTATTCTGACAAAAGTAAATTCATAGCAGAACATACAAGCACGAAGAAAATATCGCCAAGGGCAAAATTCTGCAACTGCTTTAAGAAGCAAACAAGAACACAAAAGATGTGTAATGCAACCATCTGGCTCTCCTCATACTATATCATGCCTCAACTTTATCCCCCACCCCCTTAGCCAGCCCACACCAATGCCACAAAACCAAATGGCTTCACTTATGTTTCCTGCACGGCAAATTTACACAATGCACTTAGAATGCAAAAGTTGATTTTTATACATAAACTAGTATCTTAATTTTTTTCTCCACTTAGATGATTTTGTTGTCGTCGTTACTTACTCAGAGTGGGACTTCTTTGAAAAACCACGAAGAACTTCACTGTGATAAAATGTCCCCACATGGATATATTTGTTCAGGCACAAGAGAAACCCCCTTCAAAACCTTAATCTCTATCATCCTGTGTTTTCTGTTATAGCCAGACACTAGATGTGGATCTCTAAAAAAAAAAAAAAAAAAAACCTAAAATTCTTCCGATTAAACCTTTACTTTTTTTTTTTTATTTTTTGCTCTAAATGGTGGGTTGTTTCCTCCATTTACTATTTGAAGTAACTGCACTAATTTTTAATTACCATCCTTGAAAGTCAGGATGCTCATTAGAATTTGTCCTTATTGGGCTCATTCCACGAACACTTACTGAGCAACTACTATGGTGTCAGGAGCTTGCTAGACAATGGATGCTCGAAATCATTCCCCTTCCCACCACATGCTAGCAGAGCCTGCCTGGTACATTAAACTGGAAACTGTACAGTTCATAAAAAAAAAAAAAAAAAATCTTCAAACATAGTAAGCTGAAGCATTTTATTTATTTATATATTTATTTGGGCAGGCAGGTATAATAGATATTTGAAAAGTTATGGCATATCCAATTGCTTTCAAAGGTGAGAATTAAGGCTTTTAATGGAGCTCTCTGGATAAAATCAGCATAGGTCATCACAAATGGTTCTCACAAAGGGGCAACGGTTAACAGTAACTGTGAAAGAGACATCCTCACAGGAACTCTCTACTCCGTTTTTTCTTCAGGGGCATGCTAGAGGCAGGCGTTCCGTACAGGCAAGTGCCCTGAGTCGGAATCAAGACTTACAGGGAAGGGTGTGGGGGGTGAGGGGGAATGTCTGGTTGACTTCTGTTTTCTTGCTGACATTGGTTTTCCATCTCCCCTGCATCCCTCTCCGCGTTCCAGGATAAGAAGGCCTCGCCTAGATTCTCCAGGAGCTGATTTTTAGTTCCCTTCTGGGCATTTTTGCCCAGGACCACAGAGGCTTCTGGTCTGGACAGCAGTGATAATCCTAGGACACACACAACGAATCCAGCCACTGAGTGAGGGATTCCGCTAATTGTTTAAGCCTGCACTAGTGTCTGGCCACCAGTTGGCAGACACAATTCATGGCTGCCTACCAGGCCTAGGTTAGCACAGCTGGAACCAGATGACAAGCTCTCTAAGATATTCTTTCCGTGGCTACATCTGGCTTCTGGAGGCTCCAATCTGCAGCTAAACTGATTTTATCAGTTTTTCTGGGAAAGTTTAGGCAACAGATAAGACCAGTCATATTAATCTTAACTGTATACATTTCAGTTTGGGACAAAATATCAGAATATAAACTCCATGAAGGCAAGAACTTCATCTGCCTTGCACACTGTAACCCAGTGTAGAATGGTAGCTACTCATGGTAGTTGTTCAACAAATATATATGGAATGAATAACACTAACCAGCACGTAAGCCGAATAAAAATATTCCAGCTCCTCTATTCCTACTGTTCTGTGTACAATGCCTAACACTCCAGCTACACATAGGAAATATTCCAAGTGGTTCCACGTTAAATTTTATTATGGGCATATTGACCCAGGAAGAAAGACAGTCAAGAATAAAACCATTCGCACAGTATAGTTGGGAAGACCTCCCCAAAATCCATCCCTGAAAATAACGATCTACTAGTATTAACTAATTCCCGACTTTATTAGTCCTTAAACTGCAGAACTTGGCATGTAGGTATGTGCCCACAGTGCTTGCAAGTGACCCAATAGTAGAAACTTACCTTTTGGCCACCAGAGAAAAGCCAAATGATGACGCAACTTTTCCTGGCACCTTTTCATCCCATTTCCTTTCCCATGCCTCTCTTCCTGAATTCCCTGACATTTGCAGATCCCAGCTCCCTTCTACACTCAACTTTGACCCATCTCCGGGCTCTTCAAAAGGTTACCACCTCCCTCACTCCCAATAGAAATGCCAACATAATTTAGAACCAGGTGGGGACCCATCCTCTTGGATCCTTGGCTACAACGGTTTTTGATATTTATAGGATGCTATGGTAATACTGATGCTAGGGAACCTTGAATCCTTATGACAATAAAGCTCCAATAAATACCCCAGAACTTGATAAAGGAGGAGGATATTTGGTAGAAGCCTGGCATGGCTCTTCACAGGTGATCCTGCTTCCTCAATTCAGCAAGTTAACCTTCCTAAAACAAGAATGCCTGAACCATGCAGATGACTTTGACAAGCTTAGCATGTGGTCTTCAAGGAAGCAAAGCTACTCAAAAGTGCAACAGATGAAGCTGTTGCCTGAACTCACTCCCTTTCCTGTCATGTAAAGCAGCAGCGGTGGGGGTGGGAGCAATTCAATTTGGATAAGTGTAAGTTTCTGAAAAAAGCTGTGTGTCCACGATGGAGAACTGGGGCTTCCAGTTCTTCTTGGAAGGAACTGCTTACATCATAAAGGGTGGTCCAGGAAGACTCACCCTTAAAATACCTCTCCTCCTTTGTTCCTGCTTTTTGCAATTATTTTAAATGTGGGAAAATGCCTTTCCACAATTCCACAATCACAATGAAAGTTTAAGATAATCAAGGGAGAAGCAGTGCAACAGGATGCAAATGATTGATATCCTTAGCTGAGAACAGGCTGAAATGTAAAAAGAACCAAAATATATATATATGTAACAAAACAGAATTTTTTTTTTTTAATAGGGGAAAATGGGAGGGAGGTAACGCGAGGCAGAGGGTATACAGGATACATATCTTTATTTCTTAATGCTCTTTTCAGCTGCCTCAATTAAAACTAAGTATTATATCAGAGAGTACCACACAGTATAGTTTATTTTGGGATAGTTCAAGACCCTATAAGTACAGATTTAAATTCCCGAGTTCAAAACTCAGCTCTTCTTCTTACTAGCCTTGGGAGCTCAGGCAAGTTAAGTTCTCTGTCCCCAGTGTGCTCATCCATAAAATGGGCTTCATTATAGAGCATAATGTGCATTTGAGGAATAAATGCATTAACACAAAAAAGTGCTTAGAAAAGTGCCTGGCACATAGTGAGCATTAAAAAAATTATAGCTGCTGTTATTATAACCAGGGATAATATAACTTAAGTAAATCTAAAACTTCCTACGCTTCATTTCTGCCATCTCTACAAGTTGTTAATAATATCTGGTTATGTGCCATGCTATAGGCTAGAAAAAAGGAGAAAATGAATATCAGATTTTAAACTTCTTAAGAACGTAGTGCTAAAATAAAACCAAAGTACTTATTTTTCCCCTCAATATTAGCTGGAGAATCATAGATTTAAGATTGGGGTCTCACCTACCTTAGTGGAGGGAAAGTCGTTAGCAACAAAAGAGCTAAAATTCAAGCTTGGGGTCAGCTGCTTGTCCCACCACAGACCAAAAAGGACTTTGGGGAGATATCCAAAGAAGGCAAGAGGAGGATAAAGTCTGGAACCTGAAGGTATTCAAACACATTTTCTTGTGTATTTCAAGTCTGTGCATATAGATTCTATTACTGATTTAGGATCTTAAACAGTTTGTTTATTTTTTAAATGCCTTTCAGCTCACCTTTAATAACATGTTTCTTTGACTTGGCTGAACTATGCCTCAGAAGAATTACAAGCGGGAATACGGCTGGGTGAAAGGTTCAGTGAACTAATCCACACCTGGCCCATTTAAAAAAAAAGAAAAAAAAGGGGCTCATATTTTCCATATAGAAACAAGTCTTTTTATATGAACCAGGCTTTTATTTAATTGCTAAGGTACTTTCCACGCTGTACAATCTTTTATGAGCTTCTTCAGTGGAGTGGAGAAAAGAACCACCACCAGTCATACCTGGAACTTTATCAGTGACAGAAATAATAAAATAATAACAATAACAATAACAATAATAATAATAATAATAAGTTGTAGATTTATCAGAAGTTCCTTCACCAAGTTTACCAATGACAAAAGACAAGGATGCCCCCCTAAAATCTGACCAGGGATCAAGTGAGATGTATTGTGTGTTCATGACCAAAATTCATATTTCTTTTGCATCAATTTTGTGCCCCAGACTTTTAAGTGGAAGGAATAAGGCTTAGATGGGGAAAAGCTCAGATGAGAGAAGAATGAACACATTTTAGAGCTGAAAGTTACCTTCGAGGGGGTCTAATCAAGCTGCTTTCTCCTAGGGAGCGGATTTAGCACGTGACTGAGGCCTGGGAGGTGGTGTGGATGAAAGCAGGGACAAGGGCCTCTGACAAATGTGGAAAAGCAACAGCTAGAAAATACGGTTGCTGGAAACATCATTTCATCTGAAGCTATAATCTAAACAAGCTAACTTTCTTCTATTCAGTTCTCCAGGCATCTTATTTCTTCCTCTCAGTTTTATTCCTAAGAAAATTCCTTTTAATGAACTCTGGTTTGAAATAAGTGGAAAAGGCGATGTTTCCATACCTTAGTTAAGAAGGAACTAAGTGAAGTGGAAAGAATATTTAATTCGAAGTCAAGAGAGTGAATTTCTACTCCTGGATCCAACAGTAATTCAGGTAGAATTTGTACGATCTTTCCCTTCTCTGTATCTTTGTGGGAAAAATAAAAACAGTGGTACTCAGGGATGATGTCCAACTGGTACACAGTGGCCACCTGAATGAATTGTTAAAATACTGAAATACATGTCTACTAGTTAGAAAATAGTCTTTGCACCCAAGATATCAGAGCATGTGCTTAGCCACTACTCTGAACTTCCCAGAATCAGCAAAGGCACAGCAGTGATTCCCTAGGACCCTGGCTCCAGTGCTATGCCTATTGTCCATCCCAGAGGGCCAAAACCTGTACTATACCTGTTAGCTATTTGGATCATTACTCCAGATGCTCTGAGAGGTCCTTTTCCAAGGCTATAACAAAGAAACGACCACCACAGTCACCTTATGCCCTGGAGGAAGCCACAACCTGGGGGCCCAGAGAGAGATGGGAAGGCTGCAACCAGCAGAACAGCGGACCCATGAGGGGCCCACCTTCTTCTTCAAGTTGCTTCCCTCACTTGGGGCATCTGTATGTTGGCCTATACTCATAAGACAAATCAGTGAAATCTTAGCACAAATTCTTAGGGCTAAATTTGTTTTCAAAAGCTGGAAAGAAATACATCATTGTGAAACACTCTCAAAGTAAAATCCTGAGCTCGGAGGGAAATTACCAACACATGTAATCAAATTATATTTACCATGGAAATTTCTAATAGCTCGTACCCTCTACCCTGCTTTTATAACTCTTTGGGAAAAGGAATATTTCTCTATCCAATGTTCCAAATTTCCACAGCAGAGTTGAGGCATTATACATGCTGAAATATATAGGAAAGGGAAAAAGTTTCCCATTATTATCGTTTCCTTCAACCCTCTATACCTTCTATGCCACCATTACTCAAAAGTCACTCAAACATTTTGCTAGCTGACATGACGCCATACCGTCATTTGATCAGGTGTGGGGTACCACATGGTATGAATAAATACTTATCCACAACCGCATATTAAATGGGAATTTGCAAAGGCAAGCTCTGGAGACAAAGACGTTTCTATATTGAAATATTAACTAAGAATTTAAGTAAATGGCCCCGCTGGAAAAAAAAAAAGTTCTAAAGTAGCAATATAAACTATATTTAATAGTAACAAAAAATATTTTCCTTTTGGGAAAGCAATTTGGGCTTCTAAAAGTTACTGCCTTTCACGTGACTTAGTACAGTATGCCTAAATTATTTCATTTCCTAAAACACAGATGCTAGGTCCAAAAATTCTACTTTGTGAGAGTTAATTTTTTAAATTGATCTCCCAAATATAATACTCAAATAAGAAACTATTTTGGTACCTCCCCCCTAACCACTACAATTGTTATTTTCTTAAATGTTTGAGTATTGCGTACCCCAAAGAACATATGCTCGCAAGGAAGAAAAAAACAGGCTCCAGAACTAATACACAATGAAAAATAAATTTAAAGCAGCCTTCTGGTCTGACATAAGAATATAAAAATGATATGAGCAAGAACAGCTTAGTTTACATACTTTTCAGTCACAGCTGCTGCTCCGAAACCACAATACCTTTAAAATGACATTTTAAGGAAACAGATACGTCATGGCTTTAGCCATAGCTAGATGTAGCTAACATTCGATTAAAGGGGCTTCTCTTTTTATGCACATACTTTATATATGCCCATGCACTGGCACAATTAAAAAGAAGAGTGATTCATTTAAAAATAATACAGTGATAAACAGAGGGGAGTACAAATAATTCTACCCAGCAAGATTTTTTTTCTTTCTCCTTTAAAATCCTAAGACTCAGACATCAAAACAGTTTTGGGGAGAAAAGGAACAAGTCCACTCATCTTAGTTAATATTTAATTGGGTGCCAAAAATTTCTTGGAGAGACCTCTGCATCTCCAGTGACAGGCACACGAGGTTCCTCTCTGTGTAAGAGATGTAGGCACTTCCCTGAATAAACGAAAATAACATGCAATTAAATCAGACTATTCAATTAATAAATTACTTCGGTGGACCTTGCAGGCCAAGTCCTATTTAATTACATAATTTAAAAAATATTTGCACATTGCAATCACTGAAATTGGCTTTGAGGTTTCATAATACACACTTAACACTTGAGTTAGAGAACAAATTTATTTAATAAATGCAGGCCTAAGTGCTAGAAGGCCATACCACTCAAACTGCAAAATCACTTAGCACATCCTAGGAAAAAGCAAATAAACTTTTCCACTATTTAGACATAGACCGCTGTTGAATATCAGGAGAGACTGGCTGATTTTTTGCATTTTCTGTTATGTGTTGCCTGTAAATCTGACCATTTTGAAAGGTAATTAGAATACAGCTAATGGATAAAACGGTTCCAGCTAAAGATAAATTAAAGATAAAGTAAGGTGGAAACCGTCAAAAACGCACAGTAAAAACCTCTTCAGCGTAAAACAAAGAGAAGTCGTATTCCTTCCCCATTTTTCATTCCTTAAGATACCAAAATACACCATAAATTAACATGGTTACTGAGTGTAAAGATGTGTTCCATTTGATGGGTGAGGAGAACTTTGGGGAAAAGGATAGAAGCACATGGTAACCAAAAAGAGGTCAGGAACATTTTTAAATGACTGTATTTCTTGAGGTTATATCAGGGGCCATGACACTGCCATTAAGTGCACTGTCTAGAAAACCGCTTGAGCGCTGTGCCACAACTTGCTTAGCCTTCATATTTTGATGGAAATATCTAAAATACACACACTGCCAACAACCACTGTATGCTTCATACCCACAACAGCCTTGCAGCTTTTTGAGCTGTGTGGAGATGAACCTATTGACACCAAGAGCCCCCAGAATACCATAATAAGGTTATTATTTCTGTTCAGGTGTTCTTCTCCTTATAGATTTCTGTCCTGTATCATCCGGCCTGCTGTGCTTCCACTGCCATTTCTGCTTACCTCTAAAACGCCTCTATCTTGCTGCTGGTTAACTGGCAGTTAGAAAGGCATCTAACATTCTAAAACATTTTAAATAAGGTTTAAGTAAAAGATTCTAGTAAGACCTTGAAATCTGTTATCAACCAAAATAAGCAAATTCTTCTCTCAGTCCCACGTCCCTCGTCTCTTTTCCTTTTCACAAACTTCTGAAAAGAGTTGCCTACACTCCCGCTTTTCATTTATTCTCTTCCTACACCTCGTTTGGTCCTCACCGTAGCACTGAAACCTCTGTTGCCAAGGGCGTTCAGTTTTAGTCTCTTCTGACTTGGTCTGTTGGCTCCATTTGGCAGGACTGACTCTTCTTAAATACTTCTCTCCACGTGCTCTCCCCATGACTTTAGCTTTCCATTATCCACCATGTTCTTTAGCATTCTCCTTCCCTCCAACTAGTTCTCCTCCCTGGGTCCCTCCCCTCGTGGATGTTCCCACCATCCATCAGTAAATGAGGCCAAATGCTCTGGAGGCAGCTTTGATGCCTCCTCTAACAGCCATACCAGGTCCATTCTCTTTTCTTCAGCCCACTAGCCCACACAAGACAGCCGTGCATGGACTCCTACAATTTCCTTTTCAGGGCTCTTTCCTGCCCTTGGACTTGCTCTCCTAAAACCTGACCATATGGAAGAAAAACTAATCTTGTAAAATATAAGTGTTCAAACTTTTCTCAATTCCTGGATAGCTTCCTTCCCTACATCTTAATATTTTTGACATTGAGATGCACCTTGTAAGTGACGTGCGTGCCTAATTTCGCATGCTCCCCAGATGTAAGTTCTTAGCTTCCTAAGGCACAGAAAGTCAAGGTGAAATGTCCACAGGTACTCAGAGGGCTGTTCTTTATGTTGACCACTGCCTGGTCTTATGGTTGCACCTCCTTTTGTTCTCCAACTTCCATTCTACCATCAACAGACACCACCGCACACCCTGCACTCTCACCTCCAAGCCTTCGCACAAAGCTAGACTAGTGCCAATCACTCTGCCCCCTCTTCTCCTGCATAGCTCAGGTGTAAATGCCATGTCCTCCAAGAATCATTTTCTAATCTCTTTAGATCTATGCTTTATTAGTTGTTCCACTTGCATACAGTGCTTGTCCTAATATAGCAATGATTCCACTTCATTATAATCCTCTAATCAATAATAGTTTTTCCTGGTAACCTGTACTCTGATTCTATCAAAGGCACTTAACGTATGTACTTACTTAGTTACTTATTTAATTGAGACATAACTGACATATAACATTATATTAGTTTCAGGTGTATGACTAATATATCTTCCTGAATGAATAAATCTGATGAATTCCAATAAACAAAGTTAATAACAACAATTCTTCGGTTCTTTCTAAAGTCAACGTTTCTCAGTAACTAATTTTGGTTCCTCTCACTAAAATCATTCAGTAAGGTGAGGTCGATCAGATCGCATCTGCACAGTATTTGTTTACAAATCTGAAGATATAAAAAATGTTATCATGACTGATATTTATGTGAATGATTGAGATATAATTTGAGGGAAAAAATCTTATGTTCCTTTAAAGTAAAATCACCTTATTGTTCATAATATGGTACAAAGAAATTGGAATGATCAAGAAGGCTATAAGAATTTAACCAAATAGACATTGAGATTCACTATCCATCAAAAATGCAACTGCCCCTATCCCTAGTAACAGTACCCTAATTTAAACTCAAAAAAAAAAAAAAAAAAGGCTTTCAGATTTTAAGATTCCTCTGATCCTCAATTTCTTTATCTGTAAAATGAGGTAAGAAAATCTCTGTGAAAATCAAATGTGATCATGTGTGTTATGCTCATAGATAGGACTTTTACTTGTGTATGTGTGTTGAAGTGTGTGAAGTAAAGATAGCTATTTTTGATGCAACTCGCACACTATTCATTTACTCTGTGACACATGGAATATAAAAAAGAATAAAAGTTTGTCCTGCCTTCAAGGAACTCATAGTCAAGATCTGTGCTATACACAACAGCAGTCATCAGTGAATATTTTAATTATAATTCATTGTACTAGTCTCATTTCTAATGCTCGAGAGCCACTTGTGACTACTAGCTACACATTGGCTTCCAAATTGGACAGCGTAAAACATTTTCATCATCGCAGAAAGTTTTATTGAACAGCTCTGATCTACAGGGGCAAGGCAGTCACGTATGTAGATAAAGTTTAACATACTGTGATAAGTGATAATTTGGTAACGGAAAAGATTTTACAATGAAGGTTATGACCTGAAAAATAGGTTAAGATTTATTTTTCTAGAGCAGAAAGGGGAAGACAGGTGGAACAAACATGTGCAAAGGCACTAAGTCATCCAGAGGCATTCTGAGTTCCACGAGGGAGGGCTAGACTATTCTTGGAGACTGACATGTAAGTGCACTGGGAAGTAGTAGCCAGAGATGAGCCTGCAGGAATGGTTAGGATCTAACTAAAGGCCTCCCAAGCCAAAGAAGGAGTGAGGACTTAATTCATAAAACAGCAATAATGAAGTGGTAGAACGACCCATCACAAGTGTCTTACAGAAAACTAACCACACAATACTTGTCAACTCTGGAGATGCACACAAGAACTCTAGAGCACTTCCAAAGATGCTGATGCCAGAGCCCTTACCCTAAGTTAATTAAATTCATTTCTAAGCGTGGGGCCTGGACCTTGGTTAAGTCTTGAAATCTCAAAGTGACTAAAATACAGCCAGGGTGCAAACCAATAAAGATGACAAAGACCTGGGATTGTAGTTAAACTAGAATAAAGAAGTACGAGAAAGAGTCTATTGCAACTGTCCTACCAATAGGTGATGAGGGCCTCACCTGACACGGAAACAGAGAAGATGAAGAGGAAATGCTGATTTTGATAAAGTTTCTAAGACAGAATTAATATGACCCAGAAACCAAGCATATGAGCAATCAGAAAAGAAACTACAGAACACAACACGACAACTTCTATCCCATGGCAATAATGACCAACATCAAACATATAGAAAACTGAGCAGGTTTAAAAGGGGAAGAATGACAACTAGATCAGTTTTAGAGGCAGGGCCTGCTAAATTCCTCAGAGCATCTGGTGGAAAGGTCCAGGAGGCCAGAGAAAAGATGTGCCTGGACTTTGCTAGAGAATGAGACCAGAGAGTGCAGCACAGAGCAGTTATGCAGAGTCTGTACAGAGTGAAATATTTTCCTTTAAACGTCAACTTATTAGAATAGAAAAGACATGCACTTTTAAAGTTCCGTTCCCTTCCCATCTATTCCACACTGTACATCAATGTTCTCACCGGCCTCGCATCTCCAGCAGGTCACAGGCATCCTGTCCCGACACTACCACTGCTTGGTTGTATGGCCTTGAACAAATCATTTATCTCTCTGGGCCTGGGCTTCAAAGTCTTAATAGTCAAAGAAGAGATTTAAACTAGAACTAGAGGCTACCAAGGAGACCCTTCAGCTTGAAGATTCTATGATACATTACATTCTAAAGAGCAGAAATCATACATAAATTTATAACAATTTCTATGATTTACATATACACTAACTTATATAAAATCATATTTGTTTATATTCCATAAATATGATATATTCCTGAAATTATATATATAAATCTCATAAGTTATATAAAAAACTATATATTTCCTTTCATCTTAAAGGCAGTCATCAAAAAGACATACTCAACATACTGTTATACTCCTAAATACAAATTCTGTTATTATTTTTTTTCTTTGTAGTGCCAAGGGAAGGGGCTACAAACTCCAATGCCTGTAGGGACGGAGGGTCACATTAATGAGTAAAGCAGTGCAGAGGAGAATGACGAACTCTAGGCCATGCCCAAGCTAAAGAGGGAACCCACCATTTGGCTCTGGACCAAGTTACCATTTGCTGCACTTTTTTCATAAAACGCAGAAAATCAAGATTTCTTCAGGTAATCTCACTATTTAAATGCTGCCAACCAACACATATTATTTTAAAACATTGTACAGGTTAAACACAATAGGTCTGAAGCTACCAGACTGCACTCTGCCCCAAAGTATGCTATCCTTCTGTGGCTTTTAAACCTGAACAATATAAAACAAGAAGCCTTCTTATGCTCTTAGGACAGTTCCAACCACTGGTTTTAGTCTAAGTAACTCTGATCAGCAACACCAGCCTAGGACTTATAGCTACCTTCACATCAAGGACCTGTACAGAAATCTCCTATGAAATGCATTAATTTTTATGAAACAGTTGTATGAGGTATGAATGGAGACAAGAACATCTGATAAATATGTTCTTTGTGTATCAAATATCAGGTGGACTTTAACACTTAAGAGATAAAAATGTGATGATTTATATCCTTCTGATAGCAGTCATATAGCTCTCAGTATATTCAAAATAGAAAAATACTTTTTATTAACAGCAATATCACTTTATTTTTCACTTTCTAACAAGAGAAAAAAATCCTCTTTTCACTATACCTGTTTAAAAAAAAAAACAGGGAGTACTAAGCAATCTGGCACACATTAGCAGGAGGCGGCCAAATGTACATGGAATATGCCATTATACTCTTCTTCAAAGCACAACGAAATGTGATCTGCTATTAGATCACCTTAAAACTAATGCTACAATGTTAAAGAGAACCACTGCTAAAAAAAAGTTCTCATTTAGAATGATTGTCTTGTATATACCCAACATTTTAGAAATCCATGAAGAGCATTAAAAAAAAAAAAACAGATAAAAAATAACAATCCAATAATAATTATAATAAAGATTCTGATGATGCCAAAAAAAAAAATTCTGGTGACAGCCTGAGTTTCAAGTTCATTCTATGATTGTGAGGGCAGAGTTGATGGTGTTCTGGTACTCAACATAAACCCTATAATAGTTCTTTAAGAAAGGAGAATGTGTTCTAAAAGAATGGAAGGAAGTAAGAATGTAAGATTGGAGCCAGGTATTTGGGCACATGATTCCAGATTATCTAAGTAAAATGCAATAAAAGCAAGAGAGGCTTTTCTATCATGCTGACTAGTTGTATGTCTTAGGTGAATAAATATTAGGATAAGTTTAGGGAAATCCCTAAACCCCACTAGTAGTTGGGAGGAAGGAAGAAGACAAAGGAGAGAGTAGTTGGGAAAGTTGGGCTATGCTAGGCTGTCAGGTATAGATGGGTCCAGAGGAACTCCAAATCTTAAGGGACCCAGGAGGGGTGCAAAGAGATGATAAACCAAACTAACAATAACAGCAGTAGGAAGAGAAGGGATCATTGGAAAGAAACATTTTATATGTACCAGTCACAGCACTACACTGTTCTTATTCCCCTTTAATTGATTGAGAAAAGTAAGGTCCAGCAAGGTAGGTAAGTAGGTCCAAGTCATGCAGCTAATAAATGGCATAGTAGTGTGGACTGGAATCCCACTGTCCACACCAGAAGCCAGTGTCTCAAACACCACACTATGCTGCCTCACAAAGTTAGAGACCACAGGGCAACATTGAACAAAAGCAGGTAAAGACCAAACCAGAGGTGAGAAGACAAAAGTTGCCTTCAGAAATGCTTGTGAAGGTCTGGCCTTGAAAAATCAATGTTGGGGGGCAAAGGGTGGGCCGTGACAGTTGAAAGGGAGGAAGGGACAACCATGCTGTCACTCCAAAGAGAGAAGTGAGGAAGACTCACTATATTGAAAGAGGTCTCCCAGCTGCAAACATAAAGGTCACTTGCTTTCCTTCTCACTTGGTCAGCTGCAAGAGAACTGAACTATGTTTAAATATATACCCAGAAATTATGAAGTTTGACCACCAATCAATTTTTCAAAGTTCTAAGCAGAGCAATGACTTGCTGTAAAGGGCAGCTCGATCCTATGAAATAAAAGTATGTATGCAAGCAGCGTGTGTTTACTGATGACAAATTGTATCTGAATCTTAAAATATCCCTAACTCTACACTCCTTTGCTAATTATAACTAGCTCTTTCAAAATCAGCTGTAGACGTATGTTTATATTTTTCTGACCAAGATGCAGAAACATTTTTCTGAATCAGAAATGTCCTTCCCAGACATTCTCCTACCTTCCATACATGAGAGAAGGTCATACAAGTACCTCAGATATTATCTAAAATGACACCAGAAAGTTTCTTAATAGCATTAGAGATGTTTAAAGTTATTTTTGATCGGTGAAATAAGTAGTGTTCAAGACACATGATTAGTTGAGACGATTGTTACTGTCAATACCTAGGAACCTCAGACTTAAAGAATTACACTTGTGGCCTAGAACTCACTTGGTACTATGAAAGGACCCTATAATCTTTCAACTTATAGCTGGCCAATTCTGCAATGAAAATACTATTACTTGCTCCTCAGAGTAAAACTTTCATATGAGATACCTGCTGGAGATGTGAGTACACCAAATAGGGACTTCAGGCTTCAAGGAAATAAGTTGTATGACTTCTCTGGGTTTGCTTCCTAACATACCTTTTGGTCATGCTGCCATTTGACAGGAGACCAAGGTCAAGTTCTAAATCCTCTGGCCTCCCTTTTTCTCCCAGAATGACCAGATTTTCTCTCTTTTTTTTTTTTTTTCCCTACTTGGCTCTAACCCTGAGACTAACATAAGACACTTGGCCTTTTTATTGCCTGTGAAGTTTTATGCCAAGGAAATGACCAGTGTTTCTCGTCCTGTCTTCTCTGAGTTGTTGGCAGGGCACAAGTGTGTCCAGCAGCCCCAGCTTCTTACATTGGCCTGAGGACTTGACAGGCCAGTGGGGAGGCTCTGGGTTACATCTGAGCTGAGGGCCTGTGACCGTTGGGCGTGGGTGAGAGGGCGTGTGAGTGCACAAGTGCCACTGAGCCTTGTTGCTGCTCATGTTCTGATTTTGAGGAATAGACTGTGCTCTTGAGGTCTGTCTGTATAGTTACTGATATCATCGTAATGATTTCACTTCTAACTGTGACATTTTTATCAAACGTGTGAATAAATACATATTGGTACCAAAAAAAAAAAAAAAACACATCTATCTGATAGCATTCTAGATGAAACTTGTGTTCAGTGCAATTTGCCATAGAGCAGTGAGAATGTGAGGGCAGGGAAGACATAACCCTGCCTACCACGAATCATGGCAGCTACCATATTGGCTGAAAGACTCTAACAGTTTTGGAACAGTCGATTTGGCTCAATTAAGTTCTCAACCTGTGGCTGAATGGATTTCTAGAACCTGATTATCAGCTTTGTGCTACCTGACCAACTAGAACATGACCTCATCAATCCTCTTGGTTGTGATGATCAAAACAGTAGGAATAAATGACCCAGCCAAACACTGAAATCTCCTTCTATAAAGTCTAGACCTATTAAATGTCACAATATAGGGTTGTCCCAGAGTATCAGAGACCAGGAACTATAAAACAACCAGGAAACAAACAATTAATGAAATGGCAATAAGCACGTAACTATCAATAATTACTTTAAATGTAAATGGATGAAATTCTCTAATCAAAAGACATAGAACAGTTGAGTGGATTTAAAACACACGCGCGCGCGCTCACACACACACACACAAACCAGACTCATCTATATGCTTCCTACAAGAAACTCACTTTAGAAGTAAGGACACACACAGACTGAAAGTGAAGGGATGGAAAAAAAATGTTCCATGCAAATGGAAACCAAAAGAAAGCTAGAATAGCTACACTTTTATCAGATCAAATAGACTTTAAAACAAAGACTGTAATAAGACACACAAAAAAAGACATTACATGATCATAAAAGTGTGAATCCAAAAGAAGTTATAAAGTTTATAAATATTTATGTATCTAACATAGGAACACCTATACATATAAATCAAATATTAATAGACCTAAAAGAAGCAACAGACAGCATTACAAAAATAGTAAGGGATTTTATTACCTCACTTACATCAATGGATAGATCATCCAGACAATAATTAAAAATTGATCTATAATGACAAATCAGACCAGAAGAATTTAACAGCTATTTACAGAATGTTCCATCCAAAAGCAACAGAGTACACACTCTCCTCAAGTGCACATGGAACATTTTTCAAGACAAATCATATGTTAGGCCACAAAACAAGTCTAAATAAATTTATGAGAATGGAAATCATATTAAACATCTTTTCAGACCAGAACGGTATGAAACTAGAAATTAATTACATGAAGAAAACTGGAAAATCACAAATATGTTGAGATTAAGCAACATGCTATAGAACAACTAATGGGTCAAAGAAGAAATCAAAAGAGAAATCAAAAAATATTTTGAGACAAACAGAAATGGGACTGTAACATACAAAAACTTATACATACAGCAAAAGCAGTTCTAAGATAGACATTCATAGCAATAAATGCCTACCTAAGAAACAAGAAAAATCTTAAATAAACGGCCTAACTTTATATCTGAAGGGACCAGAAAAAGAACAAAGGAATCCAATGTTTGTGGAAAGAAGGAAATAAAGATTAGAGCAGAAATAGAATCAAAATTAAAAAGATAATAGAAAAAGTTGATGAAAATAAGAGTTGTTCTTTGAAAAGAAACACAATTGACAAATTTATAGCTAGATTCACCAAGAAAAAGAAGAGAATTCAAATAAATAAAAGAAGAAATGAAAGAGGAGACGTCACAATTAATATCACAGAAATATAAAGGATCATGAGAGACTACCCTGAATAATCATAAACTAATGAACTGCACAACCTAGAAGAGATGGATGAATTCCTAAAATATACAACCTACTAAGACTGAATCATGATGAAAGAGAATATCTTAATGGACTGATTACTTATAAGAAGATTGAATCAGTAATCAAAAACTTCCCAACCAACAAAAGACCAGACAGCTTTACTGGTAAATTCTACCAAACGTTCAAAAAAGTGTTAACAACCTGGCTGCTCACAGTCCACGGGGCAGTACTCGTGCCCTCAGCCAGCTGTGGTCCCACTTCCTAGCTACCAAGGTACCCTCCTGGGAAAAGGCCAGCTCTGCTGGAGAACCTGAGGGGCTCCATGCTGGACACAAAGCCTGAATACTCTCACACTGGGGAATTGACTCCATTAAACCTTTTCAGAAGACAAAAGGTTGACTCACCACAAAAAAATGTACCAAAAACTCTTCCTATGGGTGTCCTTTGCTGACCAATCCCTAAATTTTCAATAGCAACTTGCTGCTTGGATCCTAGTCAGAACCGAGTTCTTGTATTTGAGAGAAAATTGGTAGCAAGCTCTTTCCCATCCACTGCCATGGTTCTACAAATATGTATTTGCTCATTTCAAGAAAACTACCCATTCTAGGATTCATGGAGTCAGTGGTAACAATTCAGAGGGAAAAGTATATGCAAAGGCAAAGAGGATGAATGAGTTTAAGTATGATTCAGGAACAATGAGAAAGTCTGGTCAAGTTTTGGAGAAAGGAAGATCCCTGTGAACAATAAAATAAGTCACTGATATAATGCTGTGAGAATCTAGCCGCAAGGAAGTCCTGGTGGGGCTACCCTAAAAATGCTACTCTAAAAATACTTCTCTTTGTACTAATCATTTTGATGAAATAATCACCTAGGATCATCAGAACCTTAATTTAGTAGAACTACAGACAGATCAAAATGAAGATAAAAGGAAAAGGACAAATGGAAGAGAAAATGATAGAGATGAAAAAAGAGAAACTGGACCTGAGAGAAAATAATAATTAAATACCACTAGAGACCACAGATCCTGGTTTCCTTTTAGGAATGCTGTTAGACTGGCTTTGCTTAAACTGCAACGAACAAACCCACAGACTTTTAAAATTCCTTTGTTTATGAACTACGTTCTTTAGTATCTGAAGCAAATATTTAAACATAATAATTATAGCATTCTTGTCTTCTTTTCAGAGACCTTTCTTCAGATGAAGCAGAAAATCTCAGAAATAAAGTTAAGATGCAACGTCAGAAAAATAAAATACCTAGGAATAAATTCAACCAAAGAGCTAAAAAACCTGTACCCAGAAATTATAAGACATTGGAGAAAGAAACTCAAGAAGATACAAATAAATGGAAGCACATACAGTGCTCACGGTTTGGCAAAATTAACATAGTTAAATTATCCATATTACCCAAAGCAATCTATGGAGTCAATGCAATCCCTGTCAAAGTACCAATGCCATTTTTCGCAGAACTAGAACAAATAACCATAAAATTTATATGGAATCACAAAAGAACAAAAGAGACACAGCAATCCCGATAAAGAAGAACAAAGCTGAAGGTATCGTGCTACCTGATATCAAACTACAAGGCTACAATAATCAAAATAGCACAGGACTAGCATAAAACAGACACATAGATCAACAGAATAGAATAAAGACTCCAGAAATAAACCCTCGCCTATGTGGTCATTTAATCTATGACAAAGGAGGCAAGAACACACAATGAGGTAAAGACAGTCTCTTCAATAAATAGTGCTGGGAAAAGTGGACAGCCATATACAAAAGAAGGAAAATGGACCACTGTCTTAAACTATTCACAAAAATTAACTCAAAATGAATCACCGACTTGAATATAAGACCTGAAATCCTAAATCTCCTAGGAGAAAATGTAGGAGGTAAGCTCTTCAATGTAAGCCTTGGTGAAAATTTTTTAATCTGATCCCAAAAGCAAAAATAAATAAGTGGTACTACATTAAACTAAAAATCTGCATAGCAAAGGATACCAACGAAATGCAAAAGTAACTCACCAAAAGGAAGAAAATATTTGTAAATCCTATACCTGATGAAGAACTACTATCTAAAATATGTAAAGAATTCATACAACTCAATAGCAAACAAACAATTCAATTAACAACAATAGACAGAAGATCTGAATAGATATTTTTTAAAAGAGGACATACAAATGGCCAACAGGCACATAAAAAGATGCTATGCATCATTAATCACCAGGGAAATGCAAATTAAAACCACAATGAGATGTCACCTCACACCTGCCACGATGGCTATTCTCAAAAAGACAAGAACTAACTAGTGTTGCTGAGGACGTGGAGAAAAAGGAACTCTTGTGCACTGTTGGTGGGAATGCAAATTAGTGTAGCCACTATAAAAAATAGCATGGAGGTTCTCAAAAAATTAAACACAGAACTACCATATAATCCAGCAATTCCACTCCTGAATATTTATCTGAAAGAAATCAAAACACTAATTTGAAAAGATATATGCACCCCTGTGTTCACTGCAGCATTATTTACAATAGTCAAGATATGGAAACAGCTAAGTATCCACTGACACACACACACACACACACACACACACAACTGGAATATTACTCAGTCGTAACAAAGACTAAAACCTTGCCATTCACTATAATGTGAAGGCATTATGCTAAGTGAAGTAAGTCAGATTGAAAAAGACAAATATTGTATGGCCTCTCTTGTACGCAGGATCTTAAAAACAAAAACAAAAACAAGCTTATTAGAGATACAGAGAAGATGCTGATAGCTGCCAGAACAGGATTTGGGGGCTAGAGAATGTGTTATGTGTTTTTTTTTTCTTTTTCAGTTTAAATAAATAGATTTTTTTTAAAAATCAGAAGTTGAGGTAAAAGCACAGTCTTGAACCTTCCCAAATCCCTATATAAAAATGAAGAGAACTACCTGAGGGTAAAACCAAACACCCATGAACAAATGTACAACAAAACCAGTTGACAGGTAATGCCTCAAACATCAAAGTACAAACAAGTGTGGAAAAGCCAACACTAACTGCAAGTCCCACAGACTAGTGGCCTCTGTGTGGAAAGAAGAAGAAGTGAACAACAAGGCAATTGAAGAACCTGAGAAAGACAGCCTCCAAATTTGTAATAAGTGCTAAATGGAAAGTGTGATGAGCTCATTTAAAATAGCAGCTGAAATTGAGAGAAATTCTTTCTATCCTAATAATAGGAATAGGGCTCACCTGAAGAAACGCTGAAAGGTCTGGAGTAGTCTAATGCCTACCACCTCTCAGAACTGAGCTACTGGAACGCTATTCTAAGAAAGGATCCCATACAAAGAAAAAAATGCTGGAAACAGAACCAAAATTGAAAAGGACAGAGAAAAAATAGGGAGGAAAGAGAAGATCCAAATGAGGGCAAGGAGACTATAGTCAAGATCTTTTAAAAAGCAGGACAGTAATCCAGTAGTAGAAAGTAAACCAGAAGAGGGAGCTCTACAAAGTTAGAAGAGCTTTCCAAATCGAGCCTTTGTATTAAAAGTTCAGAAAAGCTACATACATATAAAAATGAGCAACAGAAAAGTTTTGAGATCAAATTCACACAAAGTTACAATGAAGATGAGGGAAAGGAATAACATCCTACAGAAAATGAAAACACATACCTAAGACATACCATATAGCAGATGAAAATTATAATCTTAAATTTTTAGATGAGCTAAATAAAAGACATTAGAAATATCACATAAATCATGAAAAAATAACATGCCAGAATTAGAAAAAATAGAAATGTGGGAAGAATAAATCTGAAAAACAAGAAAAAAAATTTACTACTGTGAAATATACTAGGAGGATACAAGAGTGAATAAACACAGAAATGTCTTAAAAGAACTAAAAGATTAAAGAAAATTAATCAAAAAGAAAAATAAAAAGGATTTAGAGGAAGTATCAAATATTGAAGATAAGTAAAGAAGATCCAACACATGGAAAACAGGGATCCCTGAAAAGAAAATCAAAGGATGAGACCTGTCCAAATATCTAAAATCGTAATTAAAAAAAAAAAAAAAAAAACTTTCCTGAAACTTGAGAAAAATAAAAATCCGACAGTAAGTGTTGAAAGAGAACAATTAATATTTGAGCATTTTGACCCAAAATGACCAACACCAAGACATATTCTGGTAAAATTATTGAACTTATGACTTAAGGAAAAAGAAAATGAAGTAACATGGTCAAGATAATTTAATTTTAAAAATGTGAACCACAAATTTTACACCTGGCAAAATATTTGCCTTTCAAGTATAAAGGGTACACAACAAGCTGTTGTTCAAATACAAGAATTCAGGGAATAATGGTTCCTATGAGCCCTTCCTGAGATATCTACTAGAAAATGAGCTTTAGACAAAAGGACTAGAGACACCTGCATAAGAGCTGGTTTTGAGCTGAATATACATACCTACAGAACTAAGACTAAAACAGAGGTAAAGGATGAAAGTATACTATAAATGGCTACATCTCTAAAAAGACAGATATTAAACCATTAAAAAATAATAGACGGATTAGGAAGAGTGTATGTAATAAGATGTTTAACTCTTCTTAGTAATCATAACTGGACACTGTCGTTTTACTATTATTATTCTGAGACTGTCATATATGTAAGGTGGATCAATAAGCAAATTAATAATTATAGGATATTCTAATTCTATCATCCTCCATATTTTTCGGAACCAGGATTCTCAGCATGGAAGAAAGAAGATAAATGTGACAGGTAAGAGGCTAAGTAAAAGCCCTTTAATCCTGACAATGAAGTGGAAACATTAGCATGAAATCATGAGGCTTAGATACAATGACCAATCCAGCAACAATAACATTGTTATCAGTAAGATAGTTGTCTTGAAACACAAATTTGCATGGAAAGAAACAATGTTTTCTTGGACAACTGGCCAATTTCAGTTCTCAGGCAAGAAATGTACAAGGTGAGTCTGAAACATTTTTTCCTAGTAGTGAGCAAAAAAGCTGACAAAGACCAGTATGATCACCTCAGAAGAATAGAGGAGCCAATCTAAAGAAGTTTCATGATCAAAGATGCTTAATTTGATCATCAATGAAAAAGAAATTCAATGGATTGAAACCAATTAACACATGGTTTGGAAAGATTAAAATGTATTGGTTGCTTTCAGAGGATGACATAAAAATAATTCATTAATTTTAAAATTGGTAAAAAGTTAGAAAAAACCAGGCATTTGCCCCATACTTCTATATGAACAGTTCTACTGGGTAACTGAAGAGTAGATAAAGAGTAAAATTACAAAAGTATTCCAGCTAAAAAACAACAGAAATAAAATATTACCATTTTGTAACTCCCAGTGAATTAATGGATCTAGGTGTGAAAAATTAATGGCCACAAAAAGAAAGACAATAAGATATTATGTCTCTCCTCAGTAAAAGAACACCAACCACATCACTCAGAGTCTTGCCAAAGGGATCAAACGTGAGCCTCTGGATCCAACTGCCAATATGAAGAAAATAGAGAGGGCAGAGGAACATGTCAGCTGAGGATGCAATCAGCCAAATCCACTCTTGGAAACTCTACAGGCTCAAGTGGCCGGGTTCTCCAAAAGAGAAAGTGCAAAGAAAAGAAAGGAAATGGGCGGAGGGGCGGGGAAGGATTTGTAAATTAAGAAACTTAAAAAAATATATATCAACTTTTAAAAAATGGGCAATACCTACATGTGCATCCTTAGACACCATATTCTAGTATTGCCCATTTTTTACAATAATAAAGAAACAAAGTGAAGTAATTACTATAGAAGTACTCTTTTGGAAAGGATTTCAAGTGAGATCAGGTACATGAAGGGTTTCAGGGTGGCTTGCAAAATTTGATTTCTTGACTTGAATGGCTGTTATAAATATATCCACTCTAAAACAAATGATATATAAATATATACACATATATGAATGTTGTCCAGTAGAGTGGCTACCAGCCACAAGTGGCTGTTACAGTATAAATTACTTAAAATTAAGTAAAGTTTAAAATTTAGTTTCTCAGTTATCCTAGCCAAATTTCGAGTGCTCAATAGAAAGTGGCTACACTTTAGTATAGAAATGCAACACAATGTATAGAACCAGTCTCTGTGTATATATGTGTTTTGTTGGGTTTTGTTTTACTTTGTTTTACTTTTGTTTTACTTTGGTAGATTTGTGTTTCACTTTACAAAAAAAAGGTTCAAGTGCATGCTTTTCCAAATACATTACACACTGTATTTATTTGGATTTATCTCAAATATATGAATATTGGCTATTCTTTGAAGCAATGACCAAGGGCATACACCTTCTAGAAGAGAAATGAATAATTTGAAACCATTTAATGGCATTAAGTAGCAGGAGCCCAAGAAGTCTGATGGATCTGATTTAAAGTTGCTGGTGCTTGATATAAAAAACTCATTTCAAGGATAATGTAGTTGTGCCTAGATAGGGTTTATAAACTCTTCTTCAGTATGAATTGGTAACTGATAATTTCAATTATCATTAAAGACTTATTAGATTCTGGAAGAAGCGAAGGCTATGGTAAAATAGAGTAGCAGAATCCCTGCCAAAAGGAAACTCCAAACAAGATACTTAAAATAGGTAACCAAATTACACAGGAGGACAAGGAGGCATTCCTTCCAGGGGGCTGGAGATCCTTGGGTCAAATACCTCATACCTCTGTACTACTGTTGATCTCGCAGTAAGTATAAAGGATGAAGTTGCTTTGATGAGATTCGAAGGTGGTATATAAAAGTAAAAAATGAAAGCTTGGCCAAAAGAGTCATAAAATGTTTCCAAGCAAAGCCAATGGCCTAAGAGAAATAGGATGCTAGACAGTGACACAGATCAAAGTGAGATCTACAAAAATATGTTAAATAGAGTGGAGGGCCTAAAAAGAAATTATTCAGAGGTCAAAATAGAGAATCTCAGAGAATGGATGTATAAAAAGGCAGAAGTGTCCACTAATCCTCTTCAGTCATTAGCACATCCAGCTAAGTGCTGCAGAAGAGGATAATTGCAAAGGAGGCCTTCTGAATAAACTAGAGAAAAGGAAGGGAGAAAAGAAACATCTTAACTACAAAATACCCTTCCAATAGAATCTTTAATTATCCAGAGTGACTATCAATATTTTCTTTAAAATAATGTAATTGATACTACAACATAATGAGGAAAAATATAAGACTATGGAATCGATGATCCAGTGCAAAAAAAAAAAAAAAAAAAAAAAAAGGCACACAGATGCATTAACAGCTAAAAGGTGTGAAAAATCAGTAACTTGAAATTACATTTGGTCTTCATGAAAAGTACCACACACTAAAGAACAAGCTAATTTTGAGTCAGATAAAATATGCCTACCTAGAACATGATGCTAGAATGGTTTAAATGCAAATAATAAGAAAAAGAAGAAAAATAAAAATTAACAGGGCCTAACTGCCCCCCCACCTTCCAATGTGAGCTTTTCAATCTCAGAAAGTCTATCATACGTTTTATGTCTGGATATGATCCAAATATTCTGCACAGCTCTCTTTTACGTCTTATTCTATCAAGAAAGATTTGGCAACTGAAATCTATTATGATGTCAAAAGGTAGCTGACAACATAAAATGTATCCTGCTGAGTAGACGCCGCACACGGCTAAATTTACAACAACAGGAATATCATAAAAATTATAAGAACTGCAAATTAACCACTGATTTCTAGTTCACTGACATAAATAATGGTAAGGACGTGGCTAACTTCCAAACATCTTTACCACTGTTTAATTTGTCAAAATCTATCAAAAGCATTTCAACCACAAACCTGTCCTCTAAGGCACATTATCATTCCCACACTTAGATTAGCATCGGGGGCAACCCAAGTAAGACTGCATAATTACTAAGACTCCATAAGGATTCTTCTCTCACTTTTGTAATTCCTCCATGTGTCACTATCTCACTCTTTCCTAAGCACCATTCTTACTCTCAATTAGTTATTTAAGTTCATTTAAAAATTTGGCTCTAATTTTGTGAGATATGTCTGTCTGCTTTCAAAATTAGTTCTTCATTACAGTGTTAAGGTTCCTACTGGGCTCAAATTAGCAAGATTTTCTGTTTACTTCATATTTGTGAACCAGGAATGCTGGTAGCAGTATGGTGCTAGAGTAGTTAGCTGACAGCTGTTGGGAAACCCAGCAGGCAGGGAGGTCACACGGTAAAACAAAATGACAAAGACAATAATTCTTTTCTCAGAGAAAGTTAAGATACAGAGCCTCATGGCTTCCTCCACCAACAATCAACTCTAGAAATATTCACAGAGATGGTAAAAAAAAGAAAATGGCTATAACATACATGTAGAATATCTTTTGAAAAACCATATCTCATTCATAGTGAATTTAAAAGCATGGCTAAACTCTTTCATTGCTCACTGATAAACACCAAAGGATAATAAAATGGCTAAAGAAATAAGGAAATCAAATACAAATGCCTTTCGAAAATGTATTCAGTAAGGAAATCTCTTTTTACATGTGTGTATCTGTGTATGACCCCACCCCCTGCTTTCCCACTGACATGTCTAGAACAAATTTAACATCACTGCTGAAAAGAAAAAAAAAAATTAAATGTTTGGCCATAATATTGTTAGCAAAAACAATCAGTCAGCAGTATCATTGTCTAAGTAGAAGCTATATGTGCATTTGTGCAGAAACCAGGCAGTTCTAACTCTTCATTAATCCTAATACAGTGAGTGTAGAAAGATGCTTGATAGATACTAAGTAAATCTAGCATATACTACTTGCACCCAAATTGGTTTATTTCACATCTCTGTATTTGGGAGGAAAAGCAATTTCTGTATGACAGATGCACCTGGAGTTTGCCATGTGACCTACACACAGAAAGTGCTGTAGAGTCATAGATTTTGCAATAACAAGAAAATTGCATTTTATTCTTATTTGCTAAAAAAAAAAAAAAAAAGCATATTTTTTCCATGGAACATGTTTGTATTGAGTTAGCCCATGTCCACACAGAGTAAGTAAAGTGTAGAGATGAAACACACTGACTTACATCTGGGCTAAGTCAAAGCCCCCAGTCACCTGCTATGGAAGATAACGTTGATTTGCCTGCAATTGGACTCACTCGGCTGCCTACAATAATAAAACACGTGGGATAAATAAGTCATCAATCCTTCATTTCTCTTCTTCTGTATAAATATGACCTAAATGCCTCCATCAATGTCAGAGACCTCCTCATTATAAAACTAAGTTTTTTCATCAGTGTATAATTTTTAAACCCTAAAACTGAATAAAGTTCTGAAAACAGGTGATATAACAAGAATGTTCTCTGGTATTAAAAGAGTCTTCACTTAAAAACACAGACCCAAAATAGCAAAAACTAACAGCACTAATGGGAGAAACAAATAATTCAACAATAGTTTGAGACTTCGATACCCCACTAACAATAATGAACAGAACTAGGCAGAGATGAACAAGGAAAGAGAAGACAGTAACAACAACTAAGAACCAGATAGATATCTAGCATCTAGCAGACACCTAAAGCCAACAAGCAGACATCCACAGAAAGTTCCATCCAACAACAATATACACTATTCTCAAACATACATGAGACATTCTCAAAACAGACAATACACTAGGCCATAAATATGCATCGCAATAATTTAGAAGAACTGAATATAAAATATGTGTTCTAAATACACAAAATGAACGAAATTAAAAATAAGTAGCACAAAGAAGTTTGAGAAATTAACACATGTGAAAATTAAACAACACATTCCTAAAGAACCAATAGATCAAGAAAAAAAATCACAAAAGGAATTAGAAAATATTTTAAGATGAATGAAAATAAAAACATAACATATCAAAACTTATGAGCTATAGGTAAAGCAGTTCTCAGAGGAAAATTTGTAGTTATAAACACCTACATTTAAAAAGATTTCACATAAAACTTAGTTGGACTTAATCAACCAGTTAACAAATCCACCAGTATATCCTAGAGTTTAATTTGCCAGTCATAAGACTGAGGAATTTATATAGTGATCATTTTTGCTCTTTAGCAAAGGCAGTGGTTTGAAGTTGTTTTACACAGAATGTCACAAAGTTATTTATCTGTGGACGCTTTTGGTAGGACATGATTCTCTTCTTAATAACTTTTTAAATGAGGAGACCAAGATCACTTAAGTTAGCAAAAGATATAGCTTTAAAAGAAGCTTTTCTAAACTTGAGTGTAATTTTTCTGCTACAGAATAATGAGCATTATGAATACAAGTTTTTCATGGCTAATATTTACAAGCTATAAGCCATCAATTTTTGGTTTACTATTGCCATACTCCTTTCTAAATGTCTACAGGCATCTCCATGTATACTCCGGGCATTACAGAGCCTTATGAAATTCATCAAAAGTGTCAGACAGTCTCTCTTCTCAACAAAGCATTTACTGAAACTCCAATGACAAAGAATCTCTGTTATCTCCACCAATATCAGGTGGGTGAATCTGGATGGGGGGAGGGAGGGAGCTACATACTATGGAGGAGAAAGTGAGAAGAGCAAGGATGAACTGTGGTTCCTAAAAGTACACTGAGTTATAGGATGCCATGCAGTGTGGTCTGGGTGACCTGAAAACTCCGACCCTAGGAAGATAGCAGAGCAGAGACCATCTTCTTTGCGGATCAAGTGTTCTAAGAAGGCAAAGGAGAGAATAAGCTGGACTTCAACAGCAAACAGATCTTGATTCAAGTGTAAAAGCTGCCATTTAAAAAAATTAATTCTGAATTAATTATAGACTTACAGGAAGTAACAAAAATAGCACAGAGTCCCACAGACCCTTCAGCCTGCTTGCCCCAACGATGACACTATATAACTATAGTACACTATCAGAACCAGGAAACTGGCATTGGAACATTACTGTTAACCAGATTATAGTCCTAATTCAGTCTTGTTTACTTTTTCTGTAACCCCAGGTGATTTTACAGTAGCCAAACTCTATGACCCTCACTTTACATATCTGAAACATGAAGGTAATAGAATAGAAGGTACTTCTATTAGGTAATAGAATAGAAGGTACTTCATAGTATTTATAAGGACAGTGCTAGTATACTGCTTATAATAGGAGTTAACACAGTAATAACCTTATAAATTATAGTACATAATTATTAAACAAGACTTTTGGAATTTCTAGTTCTGCTCTGACACTAACCTCAGGGCCTTTTGTACTACCCACTAATATAGGGATGTCATCTGCCACCACCTATAGTTTAACTGAATCCAAAGGACAAAAACACTAGAAAAACAACAGAATGTAGCCTACTTTAAGAACTGAAAGGACATATAACTCAAATTCCTTTAAAAAAAAAAAAAACTTCATCTTTTCCAATAGTGAAATGCCTGACCTTGGGGGGAAAAGCAGTGGGCTAATGGAAATAGCTGAAACTTAAATCATAATCGAAGAATAATCTTATAAATAGCTTTGCCTCTCCTTTTTGAGAGGTGAGGGGCAGGCTTTGAGGTTTTATTTTTTCCTAATGCGAGTTTTAAAATCTTAGCTTTTTTTTTTAATTGAACAGATTGAACGCAAGCTTGGATCCACCGTGCCACAGTTTCCAAACCTACTTGTGTCACCACTCAAGGCAAGCAGGGCACTTTAAGAAGCAAGCTCTTTAATAGGTTTTAACTAGGCCTATTTGGATGCACTTTTTGTGTACATGAAAAAGAAGTACACATACAAATAGTTCCAGGCACAATCAAGGCTCTTCAAATCTGGGGCTATCACTCGCTTCCGTCAAATGCTTGTGTGAATCCATCCAAGATCCCTCTGGCTTCAGCATGGCAGACATATGCCAGTACCCAGAATGCTCCTGGGCCCTACCTCCTTCACAGCTATGTTTTAAGGGCACAAGTGTTTATAATGGGGAAAGAAGAACTTTGCTGGATTTTCCCTCAGCTTTGAAATTTTCAAACCTTGAGAATGGATGAATCAGAAACTAAGGATTTTTTTTGTTCCGTCTTTCGTTTTCTTTTTTTTCTATTCTTTTTTCTTTTTGCAAATTGGCTACATTTTCAAAACCTGCCACCCACAAACAGTCTGAAACACTAAAGTGTCTGCTCTGTTTCTATCAACAGACATTATTTGGAATCACTTAAAAGGACAAATAATATGCCCACTAATCAGCCAAACAGTTAAAGTAGACATCTTTGGTTCATTTTAATTCTCAGATCTCTCTTCCATTCTCCTAAAGTCAGACCAAATAAGAATCATATTTGGATAGTTTTAGCTTTGGTTTCAAATTAGGGCAGGCATCTTAAACCAAGTGATCTCCAAAGAAATCACTTAGTTTAACTAAGATCATAGGAAAATAATTTAACAAATGCAGGGCTCAATCCCTTCCAAATACCACATATATCAATTAGCTAGCCCATGAGCCTTGTTTCTCACTCTCAAGATTTATTTTTAATTGGATCAAAGAAATTACTTAAGAATGTAAAAAAGCAATTGATTTTTTATTTTATAAAATGTACCAAAATGATCAAAACTTGATTTCCCATCTGAATTAAAAAGATGTCTTCAACTTTGTGGGCCACTGTTCCCTGTCCAGGTCTAGCTCCCTTTTCTCAACATGAACATATGTTTCCTTTAATATTACTTCTTTTTTCCTACTCTGGTGTTATGCAAGATCCCTGCTTATTTTGGCAATGGAAACAAAATAAGAAGAGCCACCCAGAGTTCTCCATTCCAACAGAAGGAGCTTCCCAAGAAAAGCAAACTTTTGCTGTTGTATTTCCTTTCCGTACTGCCGAAGAGCAAGGAACATTCTTCAGCTCGGAAATTCAGTATAGATGGGGGGGGGGGGGGGGTTTGGGGGCAGGCTCTTGAAATATCTATTAGAATCATGAATGGCAGTGGTGGAGAGGGACCATCTAAAGGTTCACGATCACTTAGTGCTTGTAAAAAACAGGAATTGGCAAAAAAAAAAAAAAAAATACACACACACATATGTGGAATGGTTAAGTTGTCCCCATATGCAATAAGAAAAGGTGCTTCTCAAACATAAAACATGAAGAAAAGGGATGACTTTTATTTCAAAGAGAGACCAGCAAAAACCACTCTCAGGTTGCGAAGGTGAACCTTGACTTCATTTCTATGATTAAAATCCTGATTAATATGGCCATCAGGCCTAGGTAAAGGCTTTAAAAATTAAGGAAGGGGCTAACATGCTCATACAAGAAAAAACAAAGAGAGGCTTGCATATAGGATATTGGTTTCAATGAGGAAGGGTGAACGCCAAAAACAGTATAAGAATTAAATACTCACATAATAGATCACTGTGAGCAAAGCTCTCCTGAAGATGTTGAAGTCTGTGATCTAAGCCTAACACTTGGAAAGGTTGTGTGACTGGAACCATGATATATAAAGTAAGACCTAAGCGCCAAAAGTTTTGATTTAGCCAAGAAAACGTGGCTGTTTTTGTTGGGTGAAAGAGGCATTTTTCCCCCCACCGAGCAAAGAATTACAGTAAACATCTGCTAGCCATGCCCACAGAAGGGATAACTGTTTTCATCCAGGGTCATTTTAAAGGAATAAATGTAACTAATAAAACCATACAATTAGTATCAACCTTCCAATAAGTCTGCTTGTTTCTATCCACAGACTTATTTATAAAAGAAGGACTTAAATGAGAAATTTTCCTGAAGTTGCCATTAAGACTTCTTGGGGATCACTGATAAGAATTTTGTCTCAAGGGGTGCTTGAAAGTACAAGTGGACTTCACTTCTTATCTCATTCCTTACACAGTTGTTTTCCAGGGAGTTCTTCTGCCCTATTAGTAAGATTTTATTATAATACAAGAATTATTTAGGTAACTATAGCCCCAATTAAAAAATAATAATATTCTAATGAGTTTACCTCACATATAAAAGTCCCACAGTACATTTCTCTGTCAAATTACCTCTTTTAAAATGACTATAAGAATTCGAATAATCCAGAATGGTTTGGGTTTTAAAAAACTCCTTATATGGTTTGTTCTTTTAGAAGGAATGGACAGGTAAGGAAACGGAATTATTCAGGCGGACTGTCATTCAAATCTGTCAAACTAGAGCTCAAAACATTATACTTTACCTTTGAAAAACCAACGAGGAGCCCCTCCACAATGAGAGTCATCTATGATTATTATTAAATGTTCCAAGTTAAGAGAAAAGAATCAAATCCATAAAACCACAACTTCCATTTGGAGTTAAGCAAAGTTCTCCTCTACCTACAAAGTTAGAAGGGTCTCCTAGACTTAGAAAAGTCAATTTTGCATAAACTACATGCTACCACTGAATAAAGCTGACGAACTAATAAGATTTCCTATTTCTGACCTACAGTTATATCAATATGATCAATCAACAAGACACTGAGTTCACTGAATGAAAAAAATATTTTCTCTCTTTAGTTTTTCTATATCCCACAAAACTAGAACATGGCAATCCATGAAGGTCGGACTTCAGTAAGCATATTGAAAAAATAAATATTAAATTCATCAACTCCATTTATTCCAATGGCTGCAACACTGGACAGCGTCCTGGATGTTGGACCAGCTCTAGGAGCAGCTTAGGAGCATGGGGATGGGAGATGTTAGTCTTTCCACCTTTCCAATCAGTCTTCAACAAACACCGATTAAACATCTCCTAGGTGTCAATTACTGAATTCTGTGTGTGTGTGTGCATGCGTGAGTGTGCATGCGCACACACATGCAGATGAGTATGTGTATATAGCAGGAAGGGAGTGAAAGGTGAGGTGCTATCTTTTGAATGCTAATGATATCTGATAGAATCTTTAGGGAAAATTAACACAAATTTCAGGGTTTGCTGGAGCTGAAAAATTATTCTTGTGTTTATTTGTTCGTTCATTTTCCACGAGGCTGTTATGTGCTAAGAAAAGAAAGAAAGGAGGCAGAGATGGCAATGGAATAAGCAAGCAAGGTTTTGAAACCCCAACTGCCCTTAAGTGATGATGAACCATTAGACAAGAAAGAGAAGGGACTACAAAAGCCCAATTTTATTTAATAACTGTCAATGCCTTCAGATGTGAAAGAGAGCGAGTCTTAATGTAGCCCACTAATCCCCCCAACACAGTCAAGATTCATTCCTACAAGTGAGTGCAGTATCAGAGGCTACTGTGGTTAGAACTGAATTATAGCCATGTGCTACCACGCTAAAGCATGCTTAAATAAAAATGAGATGCATCCATCATATTTGTACAATAGAGGAATTAAATGAGCTATAATTTTCAAGCTTTAAAGGAAAATTCCAAGCTTTTAAGTATATTCCTAGTTAAAGATAATGTGACGAATGTCATAATTTAAAAAAAAAACAGGAGGAAATAATTCTTTATTCTTTTAAAATTTTCCTTATGAAATGCATCATTTTAACCTACTGCATTTCAACATACTTATCCATAAATGTAAATTTGTTTTGATAAGATGAAGAGCCTTTTAATCCAAATTGCACAGTGATGCTTCCACACTGATCTGTTATAACTTAGTAATCAGAGTTAACAGACTGCCTAATTAACCAAGTCATCATTTGCCAAGATCCAAATATGGGATGAATTATGGGCCAAGGAGAAAATATGATGGACACAAAAATTATTAATTCAGGGAAGCATTAAAAGCATGTGGAGTTAAAGTTCTTTGCTAAATCTCACCATTTTTATTAGCCTTGATTTTTATAATATAAGTAACATGTAAAAATAAGAGATATATTGTTCCTTGTAGAGTATATGAAAAAACATTTTAAAACCAACTAGTTATTGTTATAATTAAATTACTTTTTAAACCCTTTGACAACCTCCGAGGTAAAAATCATAGATGTCCTCTGATAATGGTGACATCCACTGAGGGCTTACTAGGTACCAGCATCGTATTCACTGTTTCATATGATCAAGGTGTTTATTCTTTACATGACCCCTAACCCTTTGGAAGGTGCTACTTTTATCTTCAGGTAGCGGATGAGAAAACCAAGGTTCAGAATATTTTTTGCTCACAAGTATGCATGAATAAACAAACAATATCCAGCCCTTTCAAAATTCTTAGGGAAGTGTTATTAAGAATTCTACCGTTCACCTCACCAAACTTTACCCATGGAAGCTTTATCCATTCATTTATTATGTACTCAGGAGATAGAAGACTAAGGTAACATGAAAGGTGCCATGTGGCTAACCTGTACAAAAATCTTTTATCATCACCTTACTATTTCTAGCACTAACATTACTGACATATCCGAAAAGACATGTATATTTTAACTGACCTAAGATATTTTATGAGCCAATTATCCTAAATAATTCAAATCCAATTCCAAATACAGGGTTTAATCCAAGAAGAGATAGTAAGTCCACGAATCTGACCATTTTCCACATGGTTATTTGGTAACTCCTATTCATCCTCTGGGGTCCTAGCCAGGTCATTGCTTCTGTGAGGCCTTCTAATTCCCCTCCTCCCAACCACACACACACACAATCTATCAATATTCTTGTAGCTTCTCTATCACCATATTATAATTGATCTTTCTGTCTACCTTGCAGATAGTAAGTATGTTGACACCAAAGACCTTGCTTTAGCATCTAGAACAGTGACAATTGGTAGATGGATGGTTGGACAACAGGATAGACAGGGGGAGTGCAACAATGTATGAACTCCTAGCTTCTTGAGGACAGAGTATTTCTGAGGCACAGCCACCTCCTAGATAGTGAATGTCACTGGAGATGTCTAAGTATTAGGCAGACAACTTCCAAGGGGAAAATTCCAGAGGCTACACAATTGTGGGTAGCTGAGCGATGTGATACTTAAAGGTTCCTTCCAAATCTGTAATCCTGCATATTTACTGTGCATCAAGTATGGTACCTTACACATAATCTACCTTCCTAGAATTCTGACCCCTTCTTCTGAAACCAGCCCCTTTTTACCACCTCACCATTGTGTTGTGTAAGTTGAACACCACCATCCTTAAACACCATCCATGACTTTTATGACCCACCCCAGGCCAAGCACCCCTTTGTACCTCCCCGCTATCAGTTTAGCTCCAGCCCCAGAAAATCTTTCACTGAAAGGTACATTGCACATCCCGGACAAATCACAACCAGAAAGATCTAAATTCTATGACAGCTGCTAGAACTCATAGGAAAAGATTCCTTTCTGCTGAAGTTGCTATGCAAACAGATTCATGAATGTTTATCATGCCACAGCCTGGTAAGTGCCTGAGTGAATGAATCCAGCACAGAGCACAGGACAGCCAAGAGACAGAGAACAAGACTTGATGGCATGGTATGAAGCCCTGGCTTCAAATGTCCCTGAAGTTTGTTCTACCATTCGACTTTTCAGAATCACCAGTTCATCGCAGTTGACCCTTGAATAACATGGGTCAAACCATACACTTTTCCCCCCCAATAAATACCTGTACTGTTTTTGATCCACAGCTCAGAGTCCATGGATGCAGAGGCCGACTGTATGTATTGTTCTACACCATTTTTTATAGGGGCCTGAGCATCCACAGATTTTGGTATCCACGGGGGGTCCTGGAATCAATTCCCCACAGACACGGACAAATGACTTAAGTTTCTGGCGAGTCAAAAGTTATATGTAAATTTTCAACTGCATGATGGTCAGCAGCTCTAACCCCTACACTGTTCAAGGGTCAATGGTAATTCCTCTTTCTGTCTAAGCTGGTCAAAAGTAACCAGAGACTGTATAAGTGGGCTCAGTATTTTAATGCACGGACACATTAAAAATGGTCTGCCATCTGTGTTAACAAGGAGATATTGATACTTGAAACCCTGTTAGTAAAAATCGCTTACTTGTAGTCTCTTGCAAATTGCTTTTATATAGTTTTCAAGTATACATTTTACTATACATGTTTTTACAAACCTGATATTTTCATTTTTGTAGGTCAAAGTCCTAAGTATATAACTTATGAATTCAAGTATCCAAAGGCCTTCTAATTTTGTTAACCAGTGCTACCTCTAAGTACCCCACATTTTCACCCCGGTAAATGAAAAGACTTCCAAGTAAACCTATCGCAAGTACTAAAGGGACATTATGAACCTGCTAAGCTGGGAAAATGCCCCAGGTACAGAACTGCTGCTTTGGGAAGGAGACCTTCTCACTTGCTACACTTTTTCACACAGGTGATTGAGCGGAACAAATCAGTTGTTCGGTGGTCAGAGGCTAATATGAAATAAAATGAGGGCTACCGAAATGAGGTTAATTAGAATAATGTACCAGAGAAAAATGAATCAAAGATCTAGAGAAAATTTCTTAACAGGCATGTCCAACTAAGACAGAAGAATGCCAATTAAATGTCTGTCCTTGTTCCTAATCATATTGGGACATACTTTATTTTCCCGTAGCTCTTGTACTAGCAAAAAAAAAATCAAAGCATTTGAAAAAGTCTAATAAGATCAAACAGGGCTGCTAGATAGAACTGAAGTATAAAGACTCGACAAGCAACATAGAAGCAGTCCCAGAGTAAAAATGGATGCTAAGGCAGAACAGTACTTAACAAACAACACCCTTGGAAAATGTTTTCATGGTGAAGACCGTATGGCATAGTGAATAGGAGCCATGGCACCAAGGGAAGGGTGTCTGAGTTCAAATCCCAGCTCTACTTCTAAGAAGCAGAGAAGTTCGAATCAGTTATTTAACCTCACTATACCTCAGTTTCCTCATCTGTAAAACGGATTTTTAGAATTACAACCTCTCTCATAGAGTTTTTATGAATTAATACATATCAAGTGGATTTGTGTCATGGTTAATAAATGATTTGAGACAGATATGAGCAAAGGCAAGGCGCAGCCTCTCTTGATGAGAACATTTAGGGAAAAGGTTTGCTGATGGTCTATAAGAGCTGACATTGAGAAATTCAACCTCTACCACATCTTAACCAGACTGAACTTGGCACTGAGAGACTGCTACCCCAAAATGGACACAGACAATGCAGCAATATTTCAAACCCACAGAGAAAAATCCCTCCGAGAGCTCCTAATCTTCCCCCTGATCCTCAGGCAGCAGCGTATTGAGGAGAGAGTAGCATGAGGGCTGCTCCAGGCTACCAAGCACCCTCGGTAAGATCCGCAATCAAGTCTTACAGCGTGTGGATCTGCTTCCTCTTCCATGACTATTGTTTTGGTTTCTGAGATGGTAGCTGGAAATGGGTGTTCCGTGTTTTTAAAGATGTAAAACAGGCATGTTTTTGGCCATTCTGAAGGCTGCTATGAGTCTAATGAAAGTTTTCTCATGAATTGTTTATATCACTTGACTGAAATTTACTACTTTTAGCTTTTTCTTTACTAAAAAGCCTCTTAGGAACCAAACACGGTATCTTAAATTATATCTTAATCATATTCTTTTATTTTTATAAGTCAAGAGAGTATAAATTGTAAGTTAATAAAATCAATGGCTCTTTTTTTCTTAGGTAAGCCTAGTTATTTAATTAATCATGTAAATAAGAATATATGACTTTATGTAGCTCATCTTTTACCACCAAAAAGTTATGAGATTTAAAGACAAAGTTCCTCTCTGTGCTTCAGCTTTCACATAAATGCACATTGAACAACACACTTTGAGCACATGCATAGTGAAATAACATGGCAATAATAATAGACCATCTTCCTTAGGCAGGTAAAAGAAATCAGAGCTAACAATGAAAGATATTTATATCTAACTCCTTTCATTCTACATAGACTAAAGTTGTCTTTCAACAACAACAAAAAAATGTATGTGAATCATCAGGACACATACATCATTACACAATTTTTTTTAAATATTAGAATTTATAAGAAATTTAAGATGTGGTCTATAGTGAAACAGAAGGTCAAACCAACTCTGATTAATTTAAGGACAAAACATATCCTAGCCAGGTGGCTTAAGAACAATACAGCACCCTAAATTCTGAATTTCCAAGGTTTAGTGGATGTTGGTCAGGCTCCAAATATTGAGCCATCCCAGCATTTGAGGTTTAGCACTTATATTTTCTGAAATAAGTCATAAACAGCCAACAGGTCAACAACAAACATAAAAGAGATCATCCCTGCTTGCTCATTTTGTATTTTTTTTTTTTTAGATTTAAAGCGAATTCAGTGCATAAAACATAAGCAAATACAATAGAGAATCAAAGCTCTTCACCATGTTTACCACTTTAAAATGAAGATTGCAAGAAAGTGCAATATAAGTTTTATCAGTATAACTGCAAATACCTTTTGCTAGTCTTTTTAAATCAACAGCACAGTTATTGTTCCAGACTCTATGCACATATCATCTCATTTAATCCTTAAAATAACACTATGGGCTAGGTAATGCTATTACCCCTGACTCAGATAAGTAAACTGAGGCCCAGAGAAAGAAAGTCATTTGTCCAAGGATAAACAGCCAGTGAATGAGAATGCTGAGATTTGAGCTTGGAATCCAATGTCATTAATTACCCTGTACCACCCATAATACGTGTTGACCCAAATGGTAAATGACTCTATCTTCATGGGAAAGATGATGTATAACCCTCTCGGGATGAGACACATGGGGTGTCAAACATGTGTGCAGTGCATAGTGGAAATTTCTCAGAGAAAACCCTATTTCTATAAGGTGAAGTGTAGAGTTTTATTTCTTCTCTTAATCTTTCACCCAGATGCAGTTCTCTTAGGTACCATGAAAATATAGAAATTCACAGGAAAATGGCCAAATGTATTCTGTCTGTGATCATGCCTACTGTACGCTAGGCATTGCCAACCAGAAAAAAAGCCATGCTGGATCAGACAGACCTATCCCCTGCTTATTACCTGGTAAATAGGAATATTCAGTAAGCGGAAGAAGCTGCAATAAATGGAACAAAGAGGAGGCTCGGATAGCTCTAATAATGAGAAGGGGGAGGAGGTAAATCTCCCTTAATGTGAGTAAGTCAGGGAAGGCTTCTCTGACTAAGCATTAAGGGGTGAGAAAGAGTGAGCCCTGTGAAATAACGGAAATTGTTCCAGGCAGAAAATACCATGGTCCAAAGGTAAAAAGATTTTATGGTATTTGAACATGGACGCAGTATTTAAATAAAAATATTTGAAACTATATAGCAAAAGTTTCTAAAAGTCTTTGGAACAGACAAGATCTTCAAGTAGCTACCTCCACAGAGTCAACTACCTAATGAAAACAAAGCTTATGTTAAACATTATTTTCTAAATTTTATCTTTTTTAAAGAATTTTTAAATTGTGGTAAAATACACATAACATAAAACATACCACTTTAAATATTTTTAAGTGTACCACTGAGCAGTGTTAAATACATTTACATCGTTCTGCAACCAATCTCCAGAACTCTTTTCATTTTGGTACGCTTAAATAGACTCTTGATGGGTACCAATAAAGTCTGGGGGTCAATCCTCCCAAGCCCATCAACTCTGTAATATAGGGTCACAGTTAATGAAATCACTGCAGGCTCCTATAAATAGATGGTGTGACTTGACCTATCTTCACCTGACAGTGCTCAAAAACTCAACAGATGACCACAGTCACGTGGCTGCTACCACTTCTCAATCTTTGGGACACATCACCAACTGGGCCACCTATGGGCACTGCTGACAATCTCTGCCGCAGTCATACAGCAGCTTATGTGTGCAGATGGCACTGTTTTTTCAGGGCCATTCCCAAGAAGATCTGTGGGGGGCCAGGGCTTACTGTGCCGACTCAGCACAGAGGCAGGAACTGGGATGAGGTGGGGAGATCAACATCATGTAGCATCAGCCTGTACGAGTGAAACCCTACAGAGTTTCAGATTATCATCAGCAATTCTGACTTGAAAGTAGTTAGTGAATTCTGCTTGCTAGGCAGGCCCATTGTCTGACTAAGTTAAAAAAAAAAAAAAAAAAAAAAAAAAACACAGAAAGAAAAAAGAACTGAATGTCTCTTGGGAGAAATTGTCAAAATGGGACCCAGAGATCGAAGTCCTGTTAGCAGGCTGTCCGGTCACATACATAGTGGTGGCATCAAAGCTGCCTCCCAAGGCTCTACTTAGATATAAGGGCAGTTGGGGTGAGAAGTAACAGACTGTGAAATATACAACATCTACCAGTAAAACAGCCACCAATGAACCAGCCACAGGATGGTAAAAACTCCTTGAGAACAGGGATTTCTACCACAATATTTGCGGTGTGTAGCACAATGCTGGCATTAACTACCTACCAGGATCTGTGCTAAGCTCTTTACAAGTGTCATTTCACTAACTCTTTTCAGGGAGCTAACTACTATTTTTATCCCCATTTCCCAGATAGAGAGGCCCGTTGGCCCAGAAAGGTTAAGTAACTTGCCCAGGGTCACTCAGCCAGTAAGAACAAAAGGTGGAATTTGAATCTAAGCTGATCTAACCTCAATGCAATTATTCTTAACCATACTGCTAACCATATATGGATATAGCAGGTATTCAATAGATGTTTGTGAATGCATCAACTACTATGTTTCCTAAGCATCTATCAATGATATAGAATGATTTGAAGCATAGGGCAGTCTCATTCTACTCATTCTATGAGATGAAAATTTTCACAAGAATAACGTATGAGCCGGTCTGGAACACAGAAATTGGACAGGGGTGAGTCACTTTCCCCCTTCCTCCAAGGTGAGCTTTTGGCAGAGATACAAGGAGCAGCAAACCACAGAGATGCAGAGTGGAGAGCACTGCCCAACCTTTGAGGACAGTGCAAAGCCACCAGCAAATACCCATGCACATACTTGGAAGAACAGAATTGGGTGTGGGCCTGCATGTCGCTAGGACCTCATGCTGGTACTCAAGCTTTAACAAAAGCATATATCCGGAGGAAAGAAAATCCAATGAAAGACTATATTACTATCTTTTTGTGAGAAAAAAAAAAAAAACTAGAAAATTCATGATTGGGATTCTGGTTACCCTTCTATTCGCCAAACTGTTTAAGTATGACTTTCTTTCTTCATTATCACTACTAGTCCAGAAGCATATTTGCTGAGCCTGTCTCTATGTTTTGACATGCAAGACTTGTGAAATTCAAACATACTTGTAGACATCGAAAGCATTATTATTTATTAAGGCCTATATTAAAGGTGAAAGATCTTAAAACACTCTCAGATTCTGATGATTAAAGGAAATTTAATCATTGTTCATTGGCATTTGATCTTTAGCCTGCCAAAATCTACCCGTTGATCCCTTCATCCATATTTGATACTAAAAAGACATTTCAACAGCTTGTCCATCAACTCTTAAATGGAAAGAATGTACAGACAAACCACATTACTCAGAAAATAAAAGAGCCTTCCCCCACACTCATTTAGCTCATGAAAGTCCAATGTGTAAAGAAGCATACTCCACTAGGTGAGCCAGAATGACTGTGCAGAGCCATTCATTACATTTGTAAAGAGTTTCAAAAATCTCAAAGTGCTTTCACATACAGTAAACTTGTTTCATTCTTATGACTATACCCTGCACTGTCCTAAGGGTAGATAGTTTATATTCCTATTTCGTCTTGATAAATGGTCTTGCTCACGCTCAGATGGACTAATACCCAGCGAGGTATCCTGTTTACGAGTCATATGTCCTCCTTCCATGCATTAGATCAAAGGTTAGCAAATTACAGCTTTCACGCCAAATATGGCCCACTGCCTGTTTTTGTAAATAAAGTTTTATTGGAACAGTCGTGTCCATTTGTTTACGTAGTGTCTATGTCTACTTTTTTGCTCCATCCACAGAGCTGACTAGTTGCAACAGAGACTGTATGGCCCATTAGGTTGAAAATATTTATATCTGGCCTTTTATAAACAAAGTCTGCCAACCCTGCAATAATTAGATCAGCTTTCCACAAATATGATCCAAGTTATGGATCCTACCATTGAAAGCCATAAAACTGTCATGGAGCACAAGAGATCTTCTTCTGATAGCTTTGGAATTCATGCTTGATAACGGAGCATTCCTTTATCTTCCCAGTGATTACTATATCCACTGCTATGTAACCTGCAAAGGTGGATGGCAATTTTAAGAAGTAAACAATGTTAGTGTTCTTTTTCCTCTTACCTTTTAATGTGTCTCACAGCCATAAAAAGCCTGGGGGTTACTGGTTGGGGGCATGCATAATGCCACAGGACTGCAACACACAGAGGGACACTGAAAGCAAAAAGAAGAGGTTAAGTGAAGGGGCAAACTGTGATGCTTCACAATTTGTATACATGTATGTCTATATACATATACACACACACACACACACACATACATATATATACACACACACGCACACACACATGAAATAATACATATGTAATACATATGTAATATGTGAAATACATGTAATAAATATGTGTAATATCTATATATAATAGGTGTATACAAGCATCTATTTTGTCCTTTTCTTTCTAGAATCAGTATTTCACTGGCTTATAACCTGAATTCAGAATTACAGAACTATAGAATGATATCAGAAGGATATAAAATGCCATATAGCCAAGTAAAACTGCACTCTTGACGGCACTGTCATTCACTTAGAAAGTGTGGCTTCTTTAACTTCCATTATTTCTTATTTTTTTAAGATAAATTTTTATAATTACAATGCTATCTCGTCCTGAAAAATAAGAGCAAGACAACCCATGAATCGAAATGATGATTTTGCTTTGGGATTTGGTCACTTAGTCTCACTCAATAGAAGTGATGGGAGGAAATACACACATATGCACAGAGGTGGGAATGCACACTCACATGAACAAAATCATACTTGCCACAGTTTACACTTCTTTTAGCAGGTGGATTTAAAATATAGAAGGAAGTTGTGGCACAGCCTTCTCATGGAAACAGACAGCCTGTGCATGTGTTCACGTGCTGAGGCTGAGAGCTTTTGTGCCTTAGTTGGGTTATTAGAATATTTACCAAATCCAATTCCAAGTAAGCTGAAGTTGCTGACACTAAGGCAACTCATTCTCAAGTAGTTTCAGGACGTTTTTGTGATTAGCAGCCAGTAGCAAGGGTTTTGCATGTCAGGCCTTTTCTGCATAGATCCTTAAATGATAATGCCACCTATACAGCCCTCAAGATGACAGAAAGGACTCTGTAATATGGGGAAATGGAACTACAGAATGAGTAGAGAGCATGAGCTCTTCAGTATGCGTGTGTGTGGGGGGGGGAGGTTGTCCTCTTTCAACAGTAAACGCAGACAAAACTCCATGAATGTAACTATGTTCTAATCAGACAGAGAAGTTGAAACCGAAAAAGAGATGTATGAAGTTTTATGATTTGAATAGTCATGTACCTCCGGAAACTGTGTGGGTTGTCTGTCTACCAGAGCTCAGAAGAGGGTTAAGAGGTGGTTCTCCCAGTGGGTGCCTCTTCTTGATAAGAGATAAGCTCAGGCCAGATTGGTCCACAGTATGTTTTCTAGGTATCGGATGTCTGTGTGAGTGTAAACTGTGTTTGCCAAATATATTACAACTTAAGAATCTTTATTCTTACGAGTGTAGCATGCTGTGTTAGCATTATTCCTCTTCAACATAGCAGCTTAAGAGTATGATAAGAATGTATCAAAAATATTTTTAAAGATAATTTAAGTTGGCAAAGGATGTACTTGATCAAACTTAATTGGTGAACTCATTAATGAGCAACTGCCACCACAAGAAAGAGGACCATTGTCATCAGCTTATCAGAGCAATGAGATAACAAAGTTAATTACATTGCTTTCAGTGGATTTACACTTGCTTCCTTTTAGAGTCTACAGTTTCCAAACATTTGTTCTGACACTCTAGGTTTTTGTTCCTCTCAACAAAAAAAACTATCAGCTGTAGGCTCCTCAAGGAAAACGCGGTAGATCACAGCCCTAACATCAGCGCAAAGCAATTGGAAAACTTTTCTACCCTTTATTATCTACTTGTAAAATGTTATAAGCCTGTAAACTAGTAAATTTATGAGCCACATTAATAATTTACTTATACTTGATCGCAGGTTTCACAAACATTGTTTCCAGGGATGTAGAGCATAATTTGTAGGTCTGGCTTCTCTCCTAAGGGGGCACTAACTAATTTGACACAGTAACATGACATTGATGGTGGGGCACACTAATGACCATACTCCAAGATGTGGCTGTCAGCCTGTCGTTCTAGTGAGAAGCCAACTTGTTTTCACTGCTGCTCAGTGCACGATGCTCAACTAATTATTCAGGCGGCAACATTAATGAGAACACTCGTGTTTATTTTCAACATACTAACCAGTGCTCAGCTTCCTGTTTGTCTGATACGGTCACTGAATAAAATGTGTTTCATGAATAGTAAGTTTGAAGTCTACTATAACAGAAGAGCACTGGAGAAAAATAAGCAACAGCTTATTGGAAAACCATCCTCATCAACTTGCTTTATGCCTCGAATATTGTAAAGGACAAAGTAACAGGTAGTATGAAATGCCGTGAGTACTAAGAAAGTGAAAGGAATATTTTTAATCCATATATCCATGGACAATCTTAACTTCTAAGCAAGGCAACTGGATCACAATATGGTCAAGAGCAATTTCCATCTCAAAGAAACTTTAGTAACTTCATGATACTAAAAGATTTTTTTTGAGTTAGCTTTTCCATGGAATGGCCAAAAGCTTTGTTTGCTTTAATGTGCTTTTTTTTCAAACTTAGAGAAGTTTGAACTTTGATAAAACTATCTCAAATATGATCTTCACAAACATCACTAGATGCAATTGTGGGTTTTCCCCCAAATCTATTGTAAAACTGTACTATCAAGGGCTTTTAAAAAGTGTACTTTAATATCCTCTTATACATCTTGTTTCTACTATAGTAAATTTTGCAATCAAGTTCCATCTACTTTAAATTACATTTCTATTTTGGTATGATAAATTTTGTCCTTCATTTTATGTAATTATAATCCTAAAATATTCATATAATGATAATGTAAAATGAATAAATTTTTTAAAAAAGGTATGCTTAGATCTATTAGAGGTATTGGAAAAGTGAAAAAACTACTGATGTGATTTATTGTAAAACGTGCACTTTGAATTAAATAACAGTAGTGATAGTTTAACAAATGTTCGATTTGACATAATTAATGAATTTTACTTAATAACATGTATGAATTCTGATTTTAAAGGATAGAAAGAAATAAATATGAGTCCACATAGACCACTTTGGGAATGAAAATGTCATTGCAAGCAACATTTCTTAAGTATGTAGTTCTAAACTTACCCTACAATAGATCTGTGACTTTAGAGTGCCAAAATATGTAAATGGCGTACAATGTGTGGATGGCAGATTCAGATCTCAGGCTAATTTTTACAGTATATTTATACAAATATACAGATTAATTGTCCCAACCAAGCATTACTGTCTCCAAATGCTGCTATTCCCTTTGGTACCTGTTATGGACCATATTATTGACATCTTTGTGCAATTTATTCATGGTAAGTATTTGTCCTCCATAATAACATAAAAAGATATAGTCAACCTGTGGCAGACTGGTTTATCGAATCCACTTCTTTTTCCTAGGCACACAGCTGGGATGTATTTCCCAGCCTCCCTTGCAGTTAACTGGGTCCTTATGACTGAGTTCTGGCTAAATAGATGGAAGTGGGTATGTTACTTTCATTCTGACCCTGAACCCTCCTGAACCATTCCTAATGCCCCTCTCTTTCCCTGATTGTGGGCCACAGGTCCAGTGGATAACTCTTAGTTTTCGTAGACAGTGGAGTCACTGGATGGAACAAGCCAAGGTCCCCGAAACACCACATGGAGCAGAGCCATGATCCCTTGTTCCCCAACCAGCCATCACTAGACTGTGGGGTGCCTAAGAAATAAACCTGCACTGAGGTAAGCCTCTGAGACTCAGGAATATTTGTTACAATTGCCAGTTATCTCTTACCCAATACAAAGACCTTTAAAAATCCCTGGCTCCAAAGTTATGCTTGAAACTCCAGGCCACATACATAAGCAGAAATACTGTAAATTGGGGGAAATCTCTGAACATTTTACAGTTGTGATTATTTTTGCTCCTCTAAGCTAAGCATAAAAAAAAGAAAGGGAGTCGACAGCTAATGTATCCCCAAAATGTATGAGCTGTATCTTTTCTTATTTAATCACCACATAGCTCTGTGAAGAGGTCTCATTCCCATTTTATGGATGAGAATACTGAGCCTCTCATAAGTGAAATATAAGCAAATACCATGAAATGTATATCCAGGTGACATTTTCCTAGTTGAATCCCCTTGACTTTATTATCCGAATTTTATAGAAAACACTTATTTCTAAATCAAACATTCTTGGCTTATAAAAGAAACATTTCTATCACACTATCCAAAATTTAATACATTTTTAATAAAATGTGAGGGGAAAGTGTCAAGTTACAATTGGTAGCATGTCAGAAACTTCTGTAGAGGATTTGAAAAGCCAGCAATAAAAGCAATGTATCTCAGAAGTTCTTGGTGATTAAAAAAAAAAAAAAAGCCACATTTCACAAAAAAATGTATGTCAAATCTATATTATTTGTTGAGTAACTAATGTTTTAGACATTTATATTCTAAATGTGACGGCTGTTGACTACATATAAGGCATTTTACTACACTTTAGAATGATGGTTGACAAACTTTTTCTGAAAAGGACAAGTGATATTTTAGACTTTGCAGCCATAAATTCTCTATTACACTCCTCAACTCTGCCACTGTAGTAGGAAAAAAATCATAGGCGATAAGTAAACAAATGGGTATTGTGTTCTGATAAAACTTTATTTACAAAAACAGGTCGTGGGCCAGATTTGGCCAGAGGGCCATAATTTGCCTATTTCTGTTTTAGGAAATTGTTTGGAGGTTTTGAATATTGACATATAACATGTGATTTCTCCTATGTAAAATATGGGATATAGGATCTGGTTAGCATTTTCGCCCAGGATATCTGACTGCCAGAAATGGATTACTAATGTTCTGGGAAAGTAGCCTTAATATGCCATGGTGCAAGAGCTAAACAGCTGTCAGCATTCGGCTTCCGTCTGAGGTCTCACTCTACTACCTGTTTGTCCCCCTATGTCATGCCACCTTTCAAAGGGCTCATGTGTCTATATAAAGCACTTAAAGGCATCCCCATTCCATGTTGAACAAGAATCTAAATATTGTAACAAAAAAAGCCGATGGTTTTTATCAGCCGACACATTGAAGTCCCTGAGTTAAAGTAATACAGGTAACACAGTTACCTTATATTACAGTGACTGTATATTAAGACATTCTTTAAAAAAAAAAAAAAAAGCAATATATAGATTTAAAATGTCACTGAGCGCTAGGAAGAAGAAATGACCACCTCTGAAAGTTTCTAAATCAAACATGAAGTCTCCTCATTTGAGAACCAAACAGCTTTCTTGGACTTCGAGGATATTCTCTGTTAACCAAATTCAGAGTAGGAGCTAAGTGTCCGCTGATGGAATATGCCAGAAACAATGTAGCAAATATATTACACCATTCTTCTCTCAAGAATGTAAAGTTGTTGTAACAAGATTTAGCTTATTTTTTCTTTTTTTTGGATGGCAAAATTCAGAGACACACACACACACACACACACACAGATGCTTTTAAAAATAATCTCAGTTCCCAATTAGTGTTGTATTACAATAGTTAAGAGTACAAGATGGTTTGAAGCATAAAATGGCTAAATTTTAGGAATCTATTTGACCTAAAATGTCAATCAAAACAGAACAAAAGCAAGTAAATAATGGTCCAATCTGACAAAAAAATATTTCACAATCATTAAAAATGATACTGAAAATGGGGAAATATGTTTTATAATGTGACATAAAATAAGCAAGACAAAAAAATTACCTATAATAGATCCACATGTATAAAACTATGTGTCAATAAGGAAAAGAAAAATAAAATATTATTCTTGAAGCAATTAAATGATCCACCTTTCTTTTTAAAAGTCCTCTTAATAAGATTCAATAAATTTTTGTACTTCAAGCATTTAAAAATATAATAATTTTGTTTTATACTTCAAGCCTTTAAAAAAAGGAAATAATTTAAAGAAGTTGATTGCTTGCTGATTATAGCTGTAAATAAACTGTTTGATGCAAAAATATACTTTCTCCTCTCCTTTTTCCATGATGGCACAATAATTTGTCTTTCAATAATTTAAAACAATTCTGAGTCGTTTTCTCATTAAGAGCAAAATATGTCTTGATCATGAAGCTTGGCATTTCATACATATTTATGCCAAATGTATGGCTTCTTTAAAGTTGGGGTGGTAAGCTGACTGACAGGCAACTTCTGTGTAGAAAAAGGAATAGGTCTATCGTGTCAACTGGGAGAAGGGCACCATGCTGTCTTCACAATCTTTTTCTGTGGAGGGTCTTTCCTAAAAGCCAAAACATATACAACAAATGTGATCTTCATCGCTATTTTCTCTGTCCATCTCTCTCTCTTTCTCTCTCTTTCTCTCTCTCTCTCTCTCTCTCTCTCTCTCTCTCTCACACACACACACACACACACACACATACACACACACACACACACACACACACTTGCCTGAATACTTTCGGTGGCTCCCCAGCTTTCTGAGGACAAAGATCAAAACCTTCCTTAGCCTTTACAAGGCCCTATGTTCTGGCCGCTGCATATCTCTTCAGCCTCCAGCTCAACTACACATCTCCACCGGCCCAACCAAGCTTCTCACTGAGCTTCTGTACCAAACTGGAAGGATTGCAAGAAGGGAGACTGATGTAGATTTCAGCGCTTTCCTGAGAACTATTGTGGTCAACATGACAGTTGAGGAAGAAACATACCTTTCTTTTTTTAAAAAAAATAGGGCATCACAAAGTAAACACTTGATTATATATTTTCTTCCACTTAATGTATCATGAAAAATTTCCCACATTGTCTTCTGGATAAAAATAAACTGAGATTAGTACACACACATGCACACATGCACACACACACACACACAAAATAAAGTCTTAAAAGCAATTTCAGTTTTCTCCTTAAGACAGAATAATTAACCCACAGGTCCTCTGCAAGCCCATAATAATGGCGAGTGGGGAGATTAAGTTAGTCCTCACCAGCAGTGAATGCTTTTCTCCAAACTTGTCTGATCCAGCAGCAGAAGAGAAAAACAGGGTCAACTGCAGAACACAAACAGGTCTTGCCATATGAAAGACAATCTGTGTGTAGTCAGACTAATTCACCACTCAGGGTAGAATATTTCATTTTATGGTAGAGGGAATGCAAGCTACAGCTAGCTCATCAACAAATCGCCCTGTACAATCCCAGAGAAAGATGGGCTCTTAGTTGGGATTTAAATGAAAGACATCTCCTTCTGACATGTAAAAATTAAGGGCCTCTGAGGGCTATCACTCTTCTTGATCTCTGAGAGAACTAAGGTATTTATTGATGAGCAAGCTACAAAAACAGGAGGTAAATATGCTTTATTTTGATCAAACCTCAGTGGCTGAAAGCAAAGTAACGTATTTGTTGAGGACTACCACACGATAACTAATTCCATTTCATTTTCTCCTTCCTGGGCCCACAGGGATTACAGTGACCATTTTACCTGGCATTTAGGTTGGGACTATGTGGCTGTTTTCTAAACAATGGGATGTGAACAGAAACAGGTATACTTCTTCGAAGCTACACACACACACACCCCAACAGTGTTCCCTATTGCTGACTAATATAGTTTACACCTCATTACAGTCTTCATTAGGACCTACCTTAAATAAGTACTTATTGTTGGCTTGGTCTCCACTTCTCTCATCTTGATCCCATGGGACCATGCCTTAATGTTTTGTTTATCTGCCTTTTAAAAAAGACCCATCACAATGCCTTTTCACTATTCAGTTAGATAGAGTAATAGATAGTTAATTATTAAGAGAAGAAGTATACACTTCACAGTTACTTTCCAGTAGATACCTCAGGCCATACACTGTGTTTGAAGCTGAGTACAGCTTGGAATTGAGACAAACAAGGCCTCTGTCTTCATGAGGACCACAGTCTACCAAGAAACATGAACACGAATACCTGGGAATGATTAACAACAGATATGACCCAACCACAAGAGGTCAGGATTCATGGAATAAAAGATCTGTAAGCCTAAGACATCAAAGGTGAGCAGGACTGAGCCAGTTTAGATAGATGGGCTGGGTAGAGGTGAGGAGAACGATCCTAGGGATCCTCCAACGGCAGAGTCTCCAGTGCCACTCTTGGTAAAAAAGATATGAGAAAGCACAAATCCAGGCCCCAAAATAATCAATCTTCTGGCTTCTACAATGACTTTTAAAATATAACTTGGGAGCATCAGGACTTTCAAACCCCAAACAAGGCCAAATAAGTTGAGAAACAGAGAAATAGAAGAATGCTATTACCCTCTGCTAAGTGTCTCAATGGTGTAACTTAACACAAAACACTTGTTTTTCTACCACTGCCAGGGAGAAAGGAGTGGGTTATTCACACTAAGAATTGTTTTTCTAAATCATCTGAGAAAACAGTAGCAAGTGAAACAAAGCAGTCTCAGTTCACAAACCACAGCACTATTCCTTTTTAAAAATCCATCCACCTCCTCCTTTATAAACATAATTAACCGTCAAAAAAAAAAGTGGACTTTGTTTATTCTTTAATTCAATAAACCTATGAGGAAATAGCACTAAAATAGGGTCAAGAAACCAGGTTCCCATCAGCACTGGATCACCACTTAGCTGCAGCCTTTTGCTGAGTCCCCTAATCTGTAGAATGAGAACAGTGAGCTGAGAGAACTGGAAAGTCCTTTCTGGCACTAATACCTCATAAAGGGGTTCTTAAACTCGCATACTCATCAGAATCACCAGGAAAGCTCGTTAAAACAGGATTGCTGGGCCCTAACCCCAAAGTTTCTGATTCACTAAGGCTTTGATAAGGGCAGAAAATTTACATTTTCTATCTAGGTGATGCTACTGTTGCTGAAGGTTCAGCTGACAACATTTGAAGACCATGCACCGAACTGCTCTTCCAAACCTCTGTCTGTGTGCAACCGCACGCCACCCCAGTCAGAAGTGGGTCTTCTCCCATTCAGGACCATGGGCCTGTCTCGGGCATGCCCTCTTCCAGGGTTCCTTGCCCAACCTGAGAGAACCAGGGCCTTATCTTCTCTCCCAAGGAAGTCTACTCTCAGCAAAGCTCTTCAATCCATTCCACAACAGCCACCTGTGTGGTTTATTCTGATGCCTAAATCATAAATGGCTGCCTTTGAGTGCTTCTCACCAATCTCAGAATAAGACCCAGCCCTCGGTGACATTACTTATACAAGGCCCTGCTCACAACTCCAACCTCTCCTGTACCCACCCACCCACCCATCCCCAGTACCCACTAACTGCCTCTGGCCACACAGGTCTTTCTGCTCCTGCACCATACTCATTCCTAACTCGGAGGCTTGGCTTTCATCATTTGCTCAACCTGAAAAGTTCTTCCTCCCGCTCTCTGTAAATGAAGAACATTCTTTTCTTTTATTTTATTATTAGTTTCAAGTATTCAGTAAATTGGTTAGACATTTATATAGTTTATAAAATGATCCCCTAATTGCTCTTTCTCTCCTCTGGCTCTCCACCTGGCCATTATATTAATGCTGACTGCATTCCCTATGCTATGCTGCTCCCCATTCCTATGACCATCTATCAACTACTAATTTGTACTTCGTTAACCCTTTACCCCTCTCTCCCAGCCCCCAACTCCCTTCCCCTCTGGCCATCACCAGATTGTCCTCTATATTTGTGAGTTTGTTTTAGATTAGTTTGTTTCTATTCTTTAGATTCTGCATATCAGTGAAATGATATGCTATTTATCTTTCTCTGTCTGACATTACACTCAGAATAATCACCTCTAGGTCTATCCAGGCCATTGCAAATGGTAGGATTTCATTTTTTTAATAATGAGTAATATTCCATTATATATATGAACCATAACTTCTTTATCAAATTTTCTGTTGATGAGCATTTAGGTTGTTTCCATATCTTGGCTATTGTAAATTGTGCTGCCATGAACATAGGGGTGCATAGATCTTTATGAATGATTGTTTTGGTTTTCTTTGGATAAATGCCCTGAAGTACAATTGTTGGGTCAAAAGATATATCCATTTTTAATTTTTTGAGACATTCCAGATTGTTTTCCAGAGTGGCTATACCAATTTACAATCCCACCAACAGTGTATGGAGGGTCCCCTTTCCTCCACATCCTTGCCAACACTTGTTGTTCTTTGATTTATTGATGATAGCCAATCTGATAGGTGTGAGGTGATACCTCATTGTGATTTTAATGTGCTTTTCTCTGATGATTAGTGACCTTGGGCATCTTTTCATATAACTATTGACCATTTGTATTTCTTCTTTGGCGAAATGTCTGTTTAAGTCTTCCGCCTATTTTTCAATTGGACTGTTTGTGTTTTTGCTGTTGAGTTGTATGACTTCTATATATATTTTGAATATTAACCTCTTATCAAATGTATCATAAGCAAATATCTCCTCCCATTCGGTTGGCTGTCTTTTCGTTTTGATGATAGTTTCCTTTGCCATGCAAAAACTTTTTAGTTTGATGTAGTCCCATTTGTTTATTTTTCCTTTTGTTTCCCTTGCCCGAGGATATATGTCTGAAAAGAAATTACTAGCAGAAATATCACCAATATTATGCCAATGTTTTCTTCTAGAAGTTTTATAGTTTCGGGCCTTATATTTAACATTTTAATCCATTCTGAGTCTATTCTTGTATATGGAATAAGAAGATGGTCCAATTTCTTTTTTTTTTTTTTGCATGTATCTGTCCAATTTTGCCAACACCATTTATGAAGAGCATTCTTAACCTTTAGATCTTAAGTCAAAGCCATCTCTTCTATGATGCCTTCCCTGAATGAACTATCTACGTGACCTTCCCAAGGTATGCACTGTAGACTATTTTCCTCATGCATTTCCATTATATGTAAATACATTGCTCCTTCATTTCACTATTTACTCTCTCTGCTTCTCTCTACTTCAAGGCAAACTTCACAAGAACAGGATCTGTGCTCACTCTGCGTGCCTCCCCCTGCCATATACAGGGCAAGGACTGTCATACACAGTAGGCACTCAATTAGCTGGATGCATGAATGACTAAATTAAATACTCCTATGCTAGTCTTTAATCAAAAAAAAAAATCTTAAGAAAAGGAAAACCCAATAATCATAAGCTACAATACCACAAGTTACAGAGCCCTAAATGATGCACAATGCTTATCATTTAGGGCTTTGCAATAACATGTGACAAGAAGAAAGTTACAGGAATGAAGCAACTATGCCAGGATGTCAGGCATCAGAAACTGAAGTGAAGTCAAGGGCTAGTGGAGGTCCCCCTTGTACGTCTCAAATCACCTCCAAGAGGCTCGCCCAATCCTCTACAAGCCATTTCATGGAGTTTATGCAAGGTTGTATGCATAATCCTTGATGTCTTAAACTTCTTTCTGATGTCACCGTGCTCCTGCTGTCAGGTATGAGGGGAAAGTAGGTACTAGAGTTCTTTGCAAGCTAAGCTCCTCTTACTCTGGACGACTCAGAAAAACCACTTGCAAGTAGTATATGTTAACCACAGTTTATAATTTTGCCACAGGTGTTTGACTAAAAAGGGGACAGAGCCTTTTAAGATAGCCTGCCTCTATTATGTCATTGTGTATATTCCAAACCACAACTAAAAGCTAACAAAATCCTTTCTTTCTATGCCATGGCAACCAGGAGAGGGAATGCTGCATAATTTTTCCAGGGGCATCCTCTATGCTCAAAAATGTTCATGCCTTTACAAAGAACATGTTAAGTAGAATTTTAACACACTTACCATAAAAGCTGACACTAGTATACTGGAGAGGAAATCAAATGACATGAGTTGTACCTGGCGGTTCAACAGAATATAGGATAAATATTCTTCATAAGGCAGCCAAAGCATTGGTTAGAAGTTCGAAGGAGGGAGATGAAGTTAATGAATATTCAAAATATACTATACCAAATGATTTTTCTGTAATCATTTTTAAAACTCATTAAAATGAACAAAGATTTTAGCAGCCTGGTGGGATGAAATCCAGTGCCAGTTATGGATTGGACACTAATTTCTTACTGTGTGGTCTTAGAAAAGTCACTCCCAATCTCTGAAACATAGTATAAAAAGAAGGTTTAGTGGGTTCAATTATTTCAAAGGTTCCTTCCAGTCCACACACTCTTTGAATCTATGAACATTTCCAGACTTGCATCTTATGGTGGACAGGCACAAAGAAAAGGGTGTGCCAACCTCTACTCTGCTCATCATAAAACAAACATGAGAACTACCATCCTTTATCAAAAGCTAAGATGTGGGGTGGCTATACTCTGTATCTATCCAAATAAAGTTATGTTTCCATGTACGGCAGGAGGGTGAGTTGATGTAGTAATTACCTGTTACTCTTGACAAGTAAGGTAATTAATGTAGCAAAATACCACTGCAATGTGTGTAAATTTAGACCACCATAATTAAAACACCCGTCTGTTCAACAAACTGTTCAATTAAGAAAAAATATTGACGGTGTACGTTTTTTCAAATTAAAAAACGCATGGAATGAATGAATCTCCCTTGGTTGACATCCATTTCTAGAATGCTTTCTCAGCAGGCAATATCCATAAAGGATTATAATGGAGTAACTCCTACTAAACACCAAAGTATTTTTGTATGTATACTATTAATACAAGGGTCTCTTGTGGAGTATTTTATTTACCATTCTTATTCCATAGAACATACACCAGTCAGAAAATGAACTCGAGGAGGGAGTACCTGAACCCCAAAACTACAGCAAGTAGCAAAAACTGCAAAGTTATTACTGTGCAACTATCTAAGTAACAAGGCTGTTGTCAAGTATCAAAACCTGAAAGTATTATTATCTACTTGCTAATTCTAAAGAGCTAGAGATACTAAAATCACTACAGGCTTCCCTGGTATTCTTTGCACAGAGGCAATGGTATCAAAGTTGGTTTTTTCCTGTGTCTCCAGGTCGTTTTTCAGACTCAGAGCTTGACATGTTAAAACAAGGAGGCTACCTGGTCCTTTACTTGAAGTAAAAATTATCTCCTTGCTAATCTGCTTTAGAAAAATCTCTAGCCTTGTCAAGAGCCAAATGCCCAAAGAAAGTAAACCCCAGAACTGCCATAAGACTGCAAGAAAAAGAGTTCAACAGTTATCAAATTAGGGAAAAAGCAATTACCTCTAAATCTGTGCTCTCTCCCTCCCTCCCTCCTTCTCCCCCTATCCCTCCCCCTCTCCCCCACACACATGCTGATATCGACAGGATATGTGGGGAACTAGTCAGGGGTCTTCACAGTTTGGAATTAAGGAAATCCCAAGGATTTTTCTTCTGAATTCTTCTATTCAGATAAATTCAGAGGAAGACACAACAAGTTGGCCTAAGGAAAGAAACAGCTGGAATTCAGACACCCTAAAAAATGTGATATGGGAAAGAAATGGTATATTATTTCAGTGTCATTTAATGATGTATTCATTTGTTTTGTTTGTATTTTCATATAGCATATTTTACCTTGTGAAACACAAAAATCTAAAGAGAAGTAACTAAAAGGAATCTTTTATGGAATTCTTAGCTTATCATACTAAAATTAAGTCCTAAAAGTTCTATATCTGAGAACTTGGATGTATCCCTAAGCAAAGAACAAACAGTTCAAGGAGACATTCTAGACTGAAACAAGGAGAGAAAATGAAATGATTTCTCCAAGTAAAATACTCTGATTTCCATTTGGAAATAATAATGTCATTAAAAGAACAAGGATGAAGAAATCATTTGTTCTAACCGTTGATAAAAAGAAAACTAGATGGTCCTAGAAGGGAAGCAAGAGGATTTTGGAAAAGCAGCCTTGGAACTTAGATTACATGCATGGTGGCATTGGAGCATTAACTTGCAAAATGAACATTTTTTTTACTCTCATTTTGAAAGGATGCTAAATTTAATTATGTTTAGGAACAGTGGGGGTGGGGAGAGGGAGAAAGAACATGAATTGGGGATCTTACACAAGAGTCATGAACAGCAAACTAAAATTCCTGATTTTCAAATGCTGAATGAACCATCTGAAGAAAAAAGTAGAGTCAACTCTTTTCTTATTCACTGGGAGAATTTATAGAATATGAAATCTCCACAAGCACTTACATCAAAGATTACATTGGATGGCATCTTATGGGCTATGTAATATTACAAGATATCACCAAGCTATTTCACATTTATTATATTATTTGGTCCTCACAAACCACTGAGGTAAGATTAATTCCATCTTATAGATAAGTAAATTAAGGCCCAGAGAAGTAGCTGACTAGTATGGCTGAGTTCCTAAAAGCTACTGTACTAAAACAGTTTGTTCTATTTGGAATCGAATAAAGATGTCCCTTGGTCCCACTGAATCAATTTACAGAGAATATTTGAATATGTTCCCTTTAGTACTTACATTTGTGACTTGTGTATTAAAATTTGTACCTTAAATTACCAGGCATACTAATTAATATGTTCCAAAGCATTGGTGGTGTAAGCTGTTAAATAATCACCCATGTTGAAAAAAAGGATCTGAGATGTTTCATATTCTGGTTTAGCCATTCAGTAAAAACACTAACCTGGAAATTGTGAACCTGTGAACCCAAAGGAGCTTAAGTAGTCAATTATATCTAGAATATCCCAAAAGAGGGCTCAAAGAAAACAATACTACCATCTTCAACATCTAACTCTGTATAAATTAGTTCTTGGTTTAACTTTCTTTTAAACTTTTCCTTTGGACCCTTCAATGGCATTGTACTGTGGTTCTCCATCATCTCACAGAATCCTAGAACCAATAGGCTGGAGGATGATTTTTACAGGTCACATGTGTTCACCAGATGTAGAAGCTACTGCAAGAAATTAAAAAAGATGATAAGTAGAGGTAAATAATTATCTAACAATACTTGTCATATTTATACATCTTTTACCTGTGGAAACTTGAAAGTGAGCAAAATGCAGAATAGATTCTTCATCCTTTTTCATTCTCAAAATTAATGAAAACCAGAGAAAAAACTAAATGGCAAATGGGTCAGCAGATGCTAATGAACTGATGTTAGGTGTTAAAATGTGAGTCAATGTTTCCTGAGGTTTAAGCAACTTTAAGAGAGTTCAATGGATCACAAAGACTCACTGATGTGAAGTTATCCAAATTCTAATCTTATATGAACTTCATGCATACTGCCTTTTCACACAAGAGAAAATTATTTTAAACCAGATATCAAAAATGTGGAAAAGTAAGATGCATATTTCAAGTATTATAGACTCATAGAGTTAAATGTTCTCTACTATTTAACTCCAGTTTAGGCATCCAGTAAAACAATAATAATTTGAAATACTTTCTTTTTAATTAGGTAACTAAATATCATATAAAGGTAATATTATTTTTTACATATCATGCACTGTACTCAGAACTATTTTTTGCATAATCCCATTTAACCCAAAAGCATCTGATAAGCTAGACTACAGACGGTCCCCGATTAATGATGGTTTGACTTAGGATTTTTCAATTTTACAATGGTGCCAAAGCAATATGCATTCAGTGGAAACCTAACTTCAAATTTTGTATTTTGATCTTTTCCCAGTCCGGTAGTACATGGTACTGTGTTTTCTCTCTTGTGATGCCTGGCATTATAAAATAGGCTTTGTGTTAGATGATTTTGCCCAACTGTAGGCTAATGTAAGTGTTCTAAACACATTTAAGGTATGCTGGGCTAAGCTATGATATTTGGTAGGCTAGCTGTATAAAATGTTTTGACTTACAATATTTTCAACTCTACATGGGTTTAATCAGGATATAATCTCATGTGTTTTAAATGGAGGACCATCAGTATTTCCAGTTCCTACCTCAAGGTGCTTTTTCACCTCCATCTTCAAAAGGAAAACTGAGGCTTAAAAGACTAACATTCCCAAGGTCACAAAGTTACTAAATAGCTTAGCCAGAATTTGAAACCAGATCTCTTTTCCCAACTTGAGTAATTACTTAACAACTATACTACCACACTTTAGAACATATCGGCTAATACTCCTGGTATAAGGTTTCCTGGTTCATGTTGATACTGGAAAGTAAAGCAACTTGAAAAAACAACTCTGTTTTAAGGAGCTTGCTTTGAAATAAAAGTCATTTTTTTGTGCTGGTAATATGGAGACTGATTATATTTTTCAGGTTTTAGTAAGAATTATTACCCTATAAGATATACAAATACTTCCCCAGAAATTGGGGTTTTTGTCTCTAATAATACAAAGCAAAAGCTCTGAACATTGTTATCATGTAAATCCTTGTATCTTCCAGACTTCTACTTCAAGTTGAAATGAAGTCACACTGGTTCTGGTATTCTAATACAGAATTTTGTCAACAAATAACACAAATCATACACAAATTGAATCAATTTGGGCCAAGAAAAAAGGCTATATCTGAAGTTTGGCATTGAATGAACCACTGTGAAGGGACAGAAAGTAGTCGGATAAAAAGACACTATCCTAGGTCACTAACTCACCTTGTTTCTTTCGCCACAGGAGAGAGAATACTAACATCAAAAACTTTTGCACTACAATAAGGTGGAATACAAATACTAAAGAAGCTACCGCTGGGAGAAGGATGGATAATATATGCAGTATCGTATACTTTGATATTATCAAAAATATGAGAAAGGTTAACGGATTGTTTGCCAAAATACTCAAGTTTTTGTCAACTTCCGATCTTAGAAGTTCTTTTCTTCTTTCAGATATTTGCTCCCTTATCAAAAACAGCCATTCCTTCATTCCCTGATCCCCAACACTGATCTTGGCTGTATCTAGCTATTATATGTGCCAATTATATTTCTATCTTCATGGTACTGTGTGGTGTGATTAAGAGAAATGAGTAGAACAAATAGACAAAGACGGTATTTCCTAAAGTTCTAGACTTAAATCACTATGATGATTTTAGGTCATATGGACATAATAAATTATACTGAACTACATATTTAGAAAGTTGTTCTCTTTCCAATTGTATTTCATTTAACCCTTTTAATTATGTCAAGAACAAAATCTCATTTTGGTGCTGGTCTGACACGGAATACATGCTAAAGTCCACTTATAACAAAAATAGCATTTCCCCAGGTCAATATCTTAGAAGTAGGCAACAATATAAAGTGAGACGTTTTTATCAGGGGTCAGCAAATTATGGTCTGTGGGCAAATCTGGCCTGTTGCTGATTTTTGCAGAGGCCATGAGCTAAAAATGGATTTTATGTTTTCAAATGGTTGAGAGAAAACATTTTTTAAGAATATTTCATGATATGAAAAAAATTACATGAAAAACAACTTTCTTCTATGTCCATAAATAAAGTTTTACTGGGACATAGCCATGCCCCCCATTAATTTATGTATCGTTTCTTGCAGATTTGGGGTTACGATGGAGGTGAGTAGCTGCAACAGAAAGTATATGGCCTACGAAGATGAAAATATTTACTACCTGGCTCTTTAAAGAAAAAGTTTGCCAACTCCAGTGTATACCATAATTCTGCCTTCATAGTATTTATTTTAGGTTACCATAGAGCTCTGGCAACTGATAGTATTTTTTTCTTTTAAGGAGTAACGTAAAATCTCCTTCTAAAGTAGACTGATTTATAGTCTACTTTACAAATATAGTCTACTTTAAAAAAGTCCCCTCTACAAACGAAGGGACTTAAGGGGAAACAGAAACAAATAAAATATAGGTGGTATTTAAATCAAAATTTGAAGAATGCTTGGTAACGGTGAAGTTTGCCAAATAATGAACTAAGAAGATGGGTTCAGGCAGGGAAGAGTTGGGCTATAAAACTAAAGACTATGTAAATAAGACATCCAAATGTAGCAATCTGTCTTCTGGAGTAACAGTGGAGTCTGAAAGATGGACCCCTAGTGGATAGGAGGTCAGGCAGGCTACCCAAGAATATCAGGTTGGCCAGCTTGATGATGGGGAGTAGCAGGTTATTTTACATCCACAAGCCACTGATAAACTGCCCAAGAATTCCTGGTCTGGCAACTGGTAAGGGAGTCAATCCAAAACAACCAACACTGTGTAAGTCAGGTAAAACAATAGCAAAAAGCCAAAGGGCTCAGCATGAGTCTAGGCCAAATGCTTCATATCAAATGTCACTTTGGCCTGATAAAGTAACCAATATGACTTACGCACTGAGCAAGAAAAGCTTACTGCATGTTAGAATAAGTTCACATTACCACTGACAACACTTTACAGTCTTCAATGTTTGATATGCACAATGCTTACTCTTTAACAAGGAAGTTTCCTCAACAGTTTGACTATATTCTTTTTAGAAATTTCTTTTTACAAAACAATCTTACATTATTGTGTTTGCTGCTCATTACACTTACTGAATATGCATCTCTTCTGTGGCCTTTCAACTAAACATTTTTCCCCCAAGACAGAATTGTTTTTTCATGGTTCCACTAACAACAATTTCTGTTGTTGAGTCATAGACACTATTGTAGTGGTGTTAAAATTCATCATCTTTTTCTTTCCATATGATTAATGTTTTTAAAACATGCTAGTAAAACTTAAAACTTAACATATCTAAAAAAAGAAAGGCTTTAAATGCTGAATTTTAAATTTTGGAAGTAAGACTAATACAACTGCATGTCATTTTTTCCACATCTGCACAGTATTTAAACTGGTCATCACTTCTTAGGTGAATTACCATTAGTTTTATCTGTTGTTGACTCAGAAAGCTGAGACAAAAAGGTGTCCATTTTTTTAAACTACAATGAGCCACTTTTATTGAATTATAAGCACTCCCACCAACGCAGACAGTAAGCTTCAGAAGACTCTACGAGCTAATACTTATTTTTTAAGTATTAATTAACTCATACAGAATATCTACCAAATTGCCAATCAGAACTCACAGATTGAAATGTTTATGGCAGAAAGCCAAGGAACCTGACAGTTTGGTTAACCCCAGAAGCTTTATCTCATGCAAATGAATGAATTAACTTTAAGCCTTTGAAACATAAAAACAGCTCAGTGAATGTGTCCCCAGCATCCTTTCTTCCAGGTGGGGAGTCATGGGGTTCTAGAGAAATTGACTCCACCCAGTTCCATTGGTGGAAAGTGTCACCTAGAATATGCCAATTACATTTCATCTCCCTGGCAACTGGGAGGGTAGAACGTGCTAGAAACCAGTGCAATTAGAGTTTCAAAAATTTTTCTGAAAATCTTGAGAAGATTCCCTTTTCTTCCCTTCTGTTTAGCATGTTCGAGGAAATCTCTAATCCAGCAGTTCCCAAGAACCACCTTATTCCTGCAAATAGGGTCACTCTAAAGATAGGCCAACACTGTGGAGAAGCCGGATCAAATCTCTCGTGCAGTTTACCCACTAAGGCCTTGCCAGTGACATTCTTTAAGCTGCCTGTCTGAACTGATATTTCTGTTGCCTACAACCAAATTCATCCTACCTTAAATACTGAAAAACTCCATGATTATATTTCCTCAATCCTTGGGATTCTGGGACTCCAGGCATTGGAAACCACTGCACTGATGATACATAGATTTTATACATTTAGATGGCGGTATCAGAATGTGTAAAATAATCAGTAAGTGCACATTTAAAGCTTGGTGAATATTTTTCAGAGTTTTTGTAACTTCAGATCAGGTATGTCATGGGGAAAACTGTGAAAGATAACAAAATCAGGAAATTGCCTGAATATAAGAGAACCATGTTGGCTAACACTATTATGATAAAGTAACAAGAGAAGACAAGCTGGCTCCAAGTGGCTCACTAACTAAAAATGAGTTTGGCTAGCTCTGCATCAAAAGGTACTATTTAACCATTTCTTTAACATCCTTAATTTCTCATTATCATGGAAGATTTGCTTTAAAAATGTCGTATGAAATGGTAAACTTAAAAAGGGAGATGAGATGATAAAAGGAATAAATAAAAATGCTGTTAATTATTCCTATAAAGTAGGTGTTTATAAGGCTGAGATTTTGGTTTTTTTGCCCCAGAATTCAGGAGAGACTGTTGGCCTAGTATAAGAAATTTAAGTATCAATGAGAAAGGGCCAGCATTTTGGGCCTATATTTTGAAGTCCTATATGCACATTAAGGCATAATCTATTTGGGTTGATTAAAGGGAGCAGTCAAAAAGAATGAAGTTTGCTGGGTATTGCCAAAATTGGAATGAATCCCTCATATGTCTCACTATGCAAAGTGGTTTTAATTGTTGCTACATTTGAAGGAGAGGGAGTAGAGGGAGAAAGGAAGTGGTGTCTGTGCATGTGTATAAGTGAAAAAATGACCATTTTGCCAGTCAGCAGTTCCTCCTTGATATGCTACTTAAAAAGTGGAAGACAAGGCCCCCAGGAACCCAGCTTAAAAGGAAATGGTAAATACAAAGAGAAAGCTAAACTGCCTTTTTAAAGAAATATAAGCAGGTAATAGAAAGAGAAATGAGAAGCAAGGAAAAGATGAGCGAAAAGGACAAGGTAGGCCGTTTTGGAGGTCATGATCTTCAGTAAAAGCCATCCAAGGGCAAATTCAGAGTGGGCAAAGATATATTTTAAGAATAAGCCTGTTGAACATTGGATTCTAAATTTCTCTTACACGAATGTCCTCAAACTCTCTAAACTTCAATGTCAGTTGTATGGAAGAAAATTATAGAGAAGAGTTAATTTTTAACTCTGGGAGGACAGGAGAGAAAAACAATGAGAAGAGAGAATATTCAGAGTTGTTTAACCAAAATCAATCATGAAAATGAAGTCTCCAGGAATTCTCATTGGCATTCCCGTGGGGAATAAGATAAAGGCTCAAGCCAATCTTATTAGAATCTCAAAAGTCAGGGTGACCTCAGTTGATAAATGACTTCTCAAACCATTATGACAAAGCCTTCAGTAACATGGCCAACTGGAGACTCCCTGGAGAAATGTGAATGATATCCCAAGTTGACACTGGTGTGAAGACCTGCAGAATTCTGATAAATCTATTTTCTTAAAATGACTATTACCACCTGTAAAGGATTCACATGAATTTCACAGTAATGACAGTGTGAATAGTGAGTGGCGCTGAAGCTTTTTGAGGCATTTCAAACCATTCTAATTCTTTGGTAAATGTCCATGTAAGGAATCAAGAAGTAGAAGGGTAATTCCACTAACATAGGAGGGCGATTTTACCAGGGTGACATTTTATAGAATCCTGAAATGAAATTACTTAGCAGCATCTCGGGGGTGGGGGGGGGGAGGGAAGCAGTATTTCATTTTCTAATCAATAATACAAAATAGACTTTAACAATAACACGGCATTTCTCTGGCTGTTGGGGAAAAAAAAATTAAAGACCTGGAAGTCTTAATTGTTAACCTTATTAGTAATAAAGAAGAGGCACAGGGAAGAGAAGTAAAAAAAAATTCTTAACCGCAATCCTTCAGCGGCACAAGCAATGAAAGCCGTGAGCCTCCCATATGCATTTCAGCAGATGAATGGATTTTCAAAGGAGAAAAATATCACCCCAAATGAAAAGTTAACACATTTATTGACCACACTCTTAGCCCATATTTCACAACATAATGGTAATCTTGCTGAATTCTGTGAAATCCTATTATAGATCATTTAGCATTTACTACAGCATTTAAAGCAGCCAGGCTTCTGTGTTGGAATGAATTTGGGGGGTATAAAAATCTAAGTGTTGGTCTGAACCTCACATTCTAGAAGTAAACTCCATCTTCCCTCTGCTGCTCTCAAGTTGCAGCACCATGAAGCAGAATCCTTCCCAGTCAGCTGCTCACTGGAAAGACTGATATCTAGCCTATTCTTCCTCATCACACTCGCTAACTGAGGTGGGAAAGGCCCCCAAGTATGCATACGTGTGCCTAACGCAACGGCACATGCTTATAATACATATACAAATACACACAGTAATACATATGAATGTATATGGGAATACATATATAAATATGTACATGAATATGTATACAAATATGAATATGTATAGTTATGTGTCTGAAGCATGGCCTACAAATCTGTCATCTTCAATGTGCAGAAAGATTTCTTTATCTCATAAGGCTGATTTATTTCCTGGTCTCCTTCTCCAGCCACTTTTTTTTCTCCACCCTCACTAAATTTACTAGTCTCCCTCTCTAGACTCACTTCCTTGGCTTCAAATCCACCTCTCCAAATCGAATACCCTCCCAAACTCATGCTCAATGTGTATTTCATCATCTTCCTGAAAGACTGCCTAAAATTGATACCTGCACCTAAAATGACATCCAAACCTCTCAGCTCAATTCCCAGCCTGCCTTCTCGAATCCTCTTCTGGCAACAAATTCAGGGAACACCAACCTGATTCTCCCAATCTTGCATCTCTTTCACACCAAGTCCAACCCATGGACTGTCAAGGTTAATCCTCCATCATCATCTATTCAATCTCTTCAACTACCGTACTGAAGACTCTGATTGAGGTTCTTCATAAATATCACATTTCCTCTAATTTGGGCTCCTCATTTTATTCTAGAAAATGATGACAGACGAAGCACCCTGGAGCCCAGCTCTAACCAAGAGACTCCTGTGCTCATAAAAATCCTGGTCATGCCCAATGCCTGTCTAATCAGAACCTTCAGAAGGCTGGTACTTGAGTCACAAAGCCAATTTAAAATCATGGCTCCATCTCACTACTTTGTGCCAGTGGTAAGATCACATACTCTTTCCAGAACTCAGCATCGTCATCTGTATGGTAACCTACAGAAAATGCTATTTCTTCCTTCCTTGGATTTATAATAAAACATAATGAATTGTAAATCACTATGCTTGATGCCTTGCCCATAGCAAATATTTTTTTCTATTATAATATTAATTAATGTTACTGAAGAAATTCCTTGTTTCTATTCCTTAATTTGAAGTCCTCCATAGTCATGTCAAGTACCTTTCCAACTCATTTTTTTCCTTCCCCTTTATGAATCTGTAAGTCCTAGCCAAAGGGAATTATTCGTTGTTCTCCTCAAGTACCAAGCTTTTTGTTATACGTTGCTTAATCACTCTGTTCCCAGGAGCCAAAAAACCATCTCTCTTTTCCTAACCCAAATATCTAAAGTTTACACCTTCAGCAAGGTGTAGCTTAAATTTTCCATGAGGTGGGGGGAAAAAAAAAAAAACCTCACGACAACCTTTGAGCATGAACTTTAGTTTTCTCTAAGTTGCCTATAACAATTTTAAATATATATTTAGCTATCTGTTCCCTAAGTGGTGAATGGGGTAAGGGATGGAGGAATCAAATGATCATCTCATGCACACTGCGGGGCACTGTGCATCTCTTGTAACACTGAAGAAAAAACTGGCTTAATAACTGTATCATCTTGAACTCCTCTACTACTAGCTAGTAAACACATCACCTTTTCTTGGTTAATTTAATACCGATATAATTGGAGCAATTAATGATTTTATATCTAAGATATCTAAAAGTTACATTTCTTTTCTCATTCCATTGTAAATAAGGATTTTATATGCGTTAATAAACCATCTTAAGAAAGTTTTAGCTGTCAATGAAACCACCTCATACCTAAATGACTTAATATTGCCTGTAATCTGTCATTTTGAACTTACACTGTTTATTCTACAGAGATGTAGAAACTTATAGCGGAATATGTACAAATGTTCATCGATTCTTAAAAGCAATATATGCATCTGTGATTATTACATATTATAAGCTCAATAGCCACACCTATGTCATCTTCAAATGGTATTTATTTAGGACCCATATATTCATGCTGCATGACAAAAACAAAGCCGCTGCCCAATTCAGCTATTTATTTCAACATCTAATGTTCTTAAGAAAATGGGTGGTTCTCTGTTATTGAAAAAGTTTGTAACTGTCAAAACAAGAAACTGACTTGGTTACAGTCAGAGGCTTATAAAGCCAATAGTAAAGCAATGCCAGAATATACAGTTAAAAGAAAATTCTGTCAATTTTTCCGCCTGAAAGTCTGTTTCTATGCATTGCCTATATTCCCGGCCAATTCAAAGGGATGAAAAGTAAAAACCCTTTGCTGTAATGTAGCCAATACAGCCAGTGGATTTCCTTTTCTAACTTTATTTTTTGAATGTCCTGTAGACTCATCGTAAATCATTTCCAATCTAATTCTCCAGCTTCCCAATTTTAACTGTTGGCCTTATTTAAAGAATTGCCTCTATATTTAACAGATTCCATATCCATTCTGAGAGCTAGTCAGCTAAAAAAGAGTATGTTTTTCTAAAACGCATCATTCAACTGCCTGATTTTTTAAGCAGCTTAAATTTTAAATGTCTCAATTGTCTTACCTAGCAATGATTTGTAAACTACCTATATGACTTTCCAGTAATAAAGAAAATCACAGTTTAGGGAATGTTTGACAGTTCTTGCTTCTAGGTTTCAGGTGAAATGTTTTTATAAATGTGTATTCTCTAAATCCACCCTGAACATGCATCATTTCATCAACAACAAAAAACTTAAGTACTTCAACGGAACACAATTGCACATTTTCTTTTTACGTGAATTATGATGCACACTATGACACTGGTATTTCTTTAACCAGTAGACTATTAGGCCTTTTACTAAAATTAAAAATTAAATCAAGTTTCTCAAAGCACAAGGTAACAGTTGACACTTAGTTGCTTTCAAGGGTCCTCTGGGGAGAAAAGGGAAGAAGAAAAAAAAATGCAGTGGCAGTTACAACAAATTAACAACATATAATAAAAATGCCATAAACATGCGGCATACATAATAAATCTAATCAAGTCTACAAGGCAGGCAGATAAAAATGATTAACTGCCACTATCCTTGAAAAGCAAAGAAAAATTTTGTCCCCTGTTATTCATCACAGCTAATGTTCTGACCCTAAATCTAACATGTAGATCGAAGGATCCTTATAGTAACACCCTGTACCAAGCACAATGGCCTTTTCACTTCCTATTTTATTCTCTGAGAAACCAGGAAAACAAGTATGTTAGTACCCTAGAGCCACTCCTTTTTAATTAAAGGAGTGGCTCTAGGGTAATAGTAAGAAGGTTCTAAGAATGCTCTCCATCAATAGAAAAAGAAATAATAACAATGACAATGAAAATCACTAATCTGTGTATTGATAGAACAAAAATACAAAAGTACTACCTATCTTGAGAAACCATTCAGTTACTTTTTATTGGTTGACTGCATTCGCTTCCTTTTTCTGATAAGTTACCAGTTCAACAAGGCCTCCAGCTAATGCAGAATATATATGCTAAGTCTTCGAGGTGTAGCTATAAATTTCACCTAAAAGAAATGCAAGAAAACTGGAGCCTGCCTTAAAGGTAGGTTCTGTGGCATAACAAAGGCCTGGATGACTTCCATGAGAGGCATATGTGTTCCCATTGACAAAGACTATCACCTTGACAGGGAGCAGGTCTGAGACTGCTTTGCTTTCACAGTTAAGATTCTCCAAACAAAACCACCGTGAAAAGAAGGTTACCTAAAAATGAGGATTAACAAGCTGACACGTAAAAAAGAAAAATAATAAAATTAAAAAGAAAAAGCAGAAGAGGTTCAAATGAACAAACTCCTACTTGTTCCTCACAGGAAAAACAAAGAGCTTTCAGAAACATCTCCTTTGAGAGATGTAATAGAATATGAGTAAATTATAACAATTAAAAACCATTAAAGATAGAATAATTGAGAATACCTGTTTGGGTAACAATGACTTTCTTGAATTCCTTGTAACAGAGGGTCTATTTTTAATCACTCTTTTTGCAAAACTTGCATAATTTAACAATAATTGTGGATTTTTAATTTTCATACATCCACAAGAACATAAAGTGAAAACCATAAATTATATACTAACTCCAGCTGTTAAATGTTGGCATTTTGTCTTTAAAAAAAAAAAATGTTCAAAAATCTGTTTCCTTAAACCAAGGAAATGTGGGAAAAGGCCATCCTGCCAGTGGAACCCTTCAGCAGCAGAAAGCTCATGCTGCGGTTTCTTGCCGAGGCAGCAAACTCCACTGAAAGAGAAGTTGCTGCCAACTCAAATACTGTTTGCTTTCACACCCAAGAACAAACTGTGTGCATGGCGAAGGCATCCGAAGGGCTGGGAGCAGCTGCAGAGGACTGAAGAAAGGTAACAGTAGTATCAGAGCTACTGTAAACTGGTTCTCGCTTTTCTATCAGCCAGTCAGCATCCCAGAAAACAACGCATTGCCTTCTCCTTGCATCCCAGCAGCCCTAAGTCAGTACCTGCTGTAATTCAAAACCTCCTTTTTTTCAAGACAACAAGCCAAAAAACTTTTCAAAAAGAGAAGGGGGAAAAAATCACCCAGACAAATGAAACACTGCTTCGGTGTGATTCTAAGGGCCAGTGAGGTTCAGGTTTACATGGAACAATGATAAATATCCATATCTCAGTAAAACATGCAACCAGCTTTCTCTGCAAGCAGGCAATGCAAAAGACGTGTTCACTGCAACCTTGTAAACCAAAGGCACAAAGCTCTGCCAAAGCAAATATCATTACTGCAAGGTTTCTGCTGCTCCAAGGACCCTCCAAGTTACCTTTATAACCCCACGGATGGGTGTCACCCAGGATGTGCCAACAGGAGTCAAGGATTCTATAGCAAGAAAAAACCCAGGTTTCCAAAAGGCAAAAAGTTTATTCCATGGTGACTTTCCATTCTAGTTTCAAGTAAACAAAGGCTGACTACTTGCTGGGATGGCACCATTTTAAACTCCAAATTAAAAATGGTCAGATAAGAATCTTTTTCTTTCCTTTGCCCATACTGCTTTGAAACAATAGTTAAAATATTGTGCAATTGGTTAATATGGTCAATTTCATGTTATGCATATTTAGCACAATAAAATTTTTGTGCAGTGCCATGGAAGTGGGAAGAAAAGAGCCCTCCATCTGAAGCAAGCCATAGGTTCTGGAATTCTGCCTCCCGACGCCTGGCATGCTGCACTTGCAGAATCAAACACAGTTAATCATTTTAAGAAAGAATTCTTTTTAAGGAAGAAAATCACATTGTTTCTTGAAAAACCCAAACTCCATCTAGTCCCCCCTTCCCCTGTAAGACGATTACAGAAAACGGCTCACGAAAATATCATGGCCTCAAAACGCATATATGAAGGAAATGGTGAATCTGTTTGAATGGAAGATCTAAATATTCTACACCTATAATAATAAAGTCTCTTTTACTTAGGGCAAAAATATCACATATTTCCAATTCCAGGTTGGGCCTAGAAAGGTTTCAATATTAAGAATCAACTTTATTGACTTCCTCTAGTTTAAATTAGAAACCTTATTCTTACTGTCTTAACCACCCACGCCTACTGCCCCCACCACAAAAAGTTTGATAGTTTAGACACAGGTTGAAAAAATCTGTCCAACTAAACAAAGACCACCTTTCTTCGCAAATAAAAAAGAGTGTAAGAATTTGCCAACTGTTCCCCAAAGACACAATCCTATAGCAAATTCTCTTTGCCTCCAAAATGATTGATGTGATGTCGTTCCCTTCTTTCATCACTCCCTACCTTGTCTGGTCGCTGGTGAAAACCAGGAAGCCACAGACACACACACAGTCTTTTGCTTGTGCAGGCCTCAATTCTCCAATGCCAGGTTGCTGCCAATGTCCTTGCAGCCAATGGTAAACAGGCCACAGGGTTCAAGTTAACTGCAGAGCGTTACCACACTGAACATCTGGTCATGAATGAACGGATTGCCCACTAACTCTCAGCATTGGGCAGCTGATGAAAAATTCAACATTTTCCTTGTTGGCACAGTTGTTTTGGAGAATTCTCTAGAGCTTCCTGAATTATATTAAGAAAATTTCACTGCAGCAATCTATATCTGTGAGAACAGCTGGTGTTGAAAGGGATCTGCTGCTCTCTCTCTGTGCTGGGGGACCTCATGTTGGATCAGGACACTTTTACTACGTTTGTCCTTGAAAACTTAGCCTTCGCTCTTAGGTACCGGGTAAAGCAAATGGTAGGAAGGGCTGCTCCCGGGTACTGGATTCCACAAAAAATGAACCCCTTAATTCAGTGTGAAAAATCTATTACCCAGCTAAGAGGACATAAAGATCAAAACAATTCAGTATGAAGACCTGTCTCAGAATTTTTCTTAGAAAATATATTCAAACGATCATCAAAACTATTGCTGGGCTCTGAAATCAGATTAGTCCTATCAGCACTGCACATTTTCTCAAGATCTGCTAGTATAAAACACCCACTAGTCCTTCACAAAACCCAATGAGATGCAATGTGTCCAAATATTAGTTTTTCACACCACATGACGGAGTTTAAACTTAGCGAAGTCTCTTATTCAACCTAAGGGTGACACAATTAGAGTAAATCAAATGTAATATATTATGCTCAGCACTGGAAGAAGTCACATTAACAGAGGTGCCCGCCAATGCTTAAGAAAAGAAATTCTCTAAAAATACGACAGTGGTGTTTAAAGAAATTAACTTTTTAATGGATATATGTGATATATTATTATTCTTTTTTGTTGAAAAAAAGGAAGTGGTAAACTTAAGTCAAGCTAAATTTAGGCTATTATCTATGCAGCATAAATTTCACTTCTGTGTATAAATGCTAACTTGCATATTTCTCCATGGTAACTAAACTATGATTAAAACAACAGTGAAACCAGCCTTTAAAGCCACCTGTTTAACTAGGAACAACCTAATTTACAAAAATACTTAAACTTTGGAAATTTCATGGGCATCTATATCATGCTTTTCCCAGTAGAAAGCTCACTTTTCCATGAGCATATAATTGCAATGTACTTGGCCCAGGTCGTAATCATTCTTCTTAACTAGTGTAATTTTTTCATGTATTGTTCACCGTAACATAAGTGGTATTTAGGATTATAAAGACTAAGGTTCTAATAACTCTTTCCAAAAAGGAAGTTATTTTACCGCTTGGAAGGGATTAATTTACCTAGAAAGTACCTTCACATTTTACAAAAAGAATTAATGAAAGTGAGAAAATTCCAAAGTGAAATGACTATTTGAGATGGCAAGCCACATTCAAACTAATTTTTTTATTGAGATAGCCTTGTAATTTACTAATGAAGAAATGGGCTATTTTATTGGTGAAATTAAAGAAATAATTATAATATGTCCAAGAATAGTAAAAATGTAGGTATAAGCAATATTTTCTTATTTAATTATAAAACATAAAAAGTAGATTTGAATGTGAATCATTTTGAAACCTCAGAATTAGGTTTAGAATTTAAATACTGAAAACCCCTTGAAGTAGAAACATAATCATAATAGGTCAGGTTTGGTGTGAAAATCATGACTCATATTCATGACACATATTCACAAATGCCTCATATTAAAACTTTATTATAATCAAAAATTGATCCCCAGTTTTTTTTGTCTCCTAGTCTTTACATGATGTAATGTCTAAGGCCACATTTCACACTGTTAAGTAACGACTATATAAGACTCGTGACAAAAAAAAAAAAACTCATAAAATGTCACCATTTATAATTTTATGTATACTTGACTGTCTAATATCACATACATTTGCACAGTAGATGCTAATTAGATAACAATGGTATTACTATAATGTCTATAAAACCTGCCTTTAAAACCAAATTTTGTTAAAAACAGTCTTTTCAAGCTGACATAGCCCATTTCCAGGGTCATATTTAAAATAATTAGTACCACTGCTAGTAAATGTTCTAATAAAACTCAAAAATGATTTCTAAGCAGAATGCAAAACTCTCTAAAAATTAACAATAAAAGTCTTCCAGTAATCTGAGATAATCTTTCTAAGGGCTGTCTATGAAATCAAAGAAGTGTAAGATTTTAAAATCCAGATTCCCTGGGGCTACATACATGGCTCTTGAAAACTAATCTTGGACAACTGGACCAGTGGAACCTGTTATCCCGTCTGATTCTCTGACACAGAAAAATCCTGCTAGGCAGAGCAAGAGATTCTAAAAAGCAGATGGAGTCAAAAGCCACTTTATGCATCAAAAATGTCAACTATGGACAAAATTTCCACAAGAACTACCAGTTTGCAAAGAACAGCATGTAAATTGCTCATATCCTCAAGCCCAAAGGCAAGGAGATCAGCAGTTATTTTGAAGGTATGGGATTTCTGTCTTATAAAAACTACTGTGAGTCCTCTTGAAAGATAAGCTTTTAAAACAGTTAACCCTTATTAAGCTTTCTATATTTCAAAGTCAGTTCAACTACGAGACAAGAAATCTAGGAGACAATTCCACAGGTAGTGGCCATAGGTTAGGTGATAAGGTCTAACATCGCAGACCTTAAAAAAGGTCAAGACAAAAACTCATGGACATGGACAACAGTTTGCTGTTTATCAGAGGAAAAAAGGGAAGGAGGGAGGTTGAAAAGGGTAAAGAGGGTCAAATAAATGGTAATGAAAGGAGATTTGACTTTGGGTGGTGAACACACAATGCAATACATATATGACAAATTATTGAGTTGTACACTTGGAACTTATGTCATTTTATTAACCAATGTCACCCCAATAAATTTAATTTAAAAAAAAAGAATAAAATCAAATATTTATATCTATGAGTGTGGACCAGTTCCTGGAAACCATTTAAGAAACACAGTAACTATATCCATCATGAATTTATCTGCTAGCTTTCTCCGTAACTAATATAAAAATCACTTTAATGAACAGAAAAATGCATTTTTTATAATTAAGAAAATTAGGTATTTTTAGTAGGTAAGCTGATCAACTGAAGGATCATTAATCATAATAGCTACCTAATATTTGTATATGATTTTGCATTTATCAAGTAGTTACCGGGAGCCCTTAGTCATTCCATCATTATATCAACCTATGTCAAAGGCATCAATCTCACAGATTAAATGACTCATCAGGGAAACAGAAGTAGACTTGAGACTTGTCTTGAGACTCTAATTCCAGTGCTCCCTTCAGTATTATGCTTCTTGATCAGAGAACTAAAGGATAAATCCAGGTAATCACCCATTTTCCCCCTCGTTAATACCTGGAGACTGCTCTCCTAATTGAATTATTCAGCTCACATCTGAAAGATTCCTGGTTCCCTTTTAGCGTGAAAACAATAGCTAGAGCAATAACGCTCAGGAGTCACATAACTCTGGCATACAGAGTATAGGGTCGGGCCCCGACTAATTCCTCTTCTCCGACTTGCACACCTTTTTCCTGGTCTTCGGTCTAGTCCTCAAACCCATCAAGCTCATGGTGCCTTCCATTCTGAGCACTAGTTGTTCCTAAGTCTGGAATGTTTCTCTCTAACCTTCACCTGGTTGCCTCCCCCTTGCCCACCGGACCTCAGCTCAAATGTCACTTCCTCTAAGGAGCTTTGCCTGGCTATCTCATCTAACATGGCCCAGAGGCACTCTTATTCCATCACCCTGTTTTACTCCTCTGCACAGCACTTTTGTCTAACATTGTCCTTTGCTGTGTTTCGTACCCATACCATACTAGAAAATCAGCCACGCAATAGCAAGGCTCTTGGTGGTACTGTGTACAGCTATACTCCCATTACTTACAACACTGCCCAGTACACAGAAGGTCTTTAACAGATATTTGTTGGATAAATAAATAGATTATATCCCATATCATATCAGTCTCCAATAATGTATCCTCCCTTCACAAGAACATTAGTCTCTTTGATATGATCAATTTTTTCAAGTTTCCTGTATGAACAGGAGAGGGGAGTTTATTTTTGAATTACTTGGCTGCTTCTGCAGAAGAGAGGTTAGTTCCTTTAATAATATAGGAGTAAAACACTCCTATGTCATTGAATAACTGGGAAACAGAAATGGGTTACAAAATGCTGAATTTAGTTATATAAATCCTTTCCATGTTAATTAATCATTCCAGAGGGGGTGGGGAAAGCATAGAGGAGAGGGAGCAGGCAGGGCTTCGGTTAGGAGAGGAGTGAGCAGAGCTGAGTCAAGCCTTCCCTCGAACTCTGGTACCAGGCTACAGGGAACCTTGATGCTGGCCCATTAGAATATGAAAGCACAGTGAGAATCCTGCAACTTCAATGGAGCAACAACCACAGAAGCGGGAAGCTTAGTCCCCATCAGGTGTAACCAGAGTTGTGATGCCCAATGATTGCAACCATACCTATCAGTGACTTAAGTGTTCATCCTGAGCAAGGCACTGGTGAGCTTGTTTTAAACACCATCTCGTTTATTCCTTGCCTGTAGCCTAGGAGGTAGGCACGCTATTAGCATCTCCTTTGTGGAAATGAGGAAACTAGGCCTAGAAAGTTTAAGTAACTAGCCCATTGCAGAGTTAGGATTTGAACCCAGATGTCCGAGTCAAAGTCAAAGCTCTTATTCCATAAGCTTGTGTCCTGTGAGGACACCTACCAAGTACTCGGTAAAGCATTTAGAAGCAATGATCAGGTAAGAGCAGGCCTGAGGCCTTCTAGCTTCAAGTAACACAAATTCTGGCAAGGTAAGGAAAGGCAGGAACTGAAAAGTCTCATGTGATTACGATAACAGAACACAAACTTATGGGCAGGACTAGCTACAAAATTTGTGGTGCCCAGTATACAAAATAAAAATGTGGGACCCTCTGTTAAATATTATGGTGACCTTCACAACGACAACAGCAGAAAGAGCATCAGCCAAGCACAGGGCCCTTCGGCACACAGAGCTCTGTGTGACTGCGCAGGTTTCACACCCTAACGCAGCCTCAGTTCTAAAGGGCTTTATGTCTTTGAAACTTTACTCCTTGCATTTCAGTTTTATTCATCTCTTTATAAGGTTCAATATATGAGTCATAAAGAACATATATATTTTAAATAGAAGAGATATAGAGTCAGGGTTGGAGAAGGCATGTGTATTTTACTGACTTTATTTTTTAAATTGTCTAAGGGTTGGGTATGAGCCATCAAGTGGCAGTTGCTGGAATTGCATGATGAGTGCCTGGGAGGCAAAATTCAATTTGGAAGGGACCAGCTCTAAGGCTCCAAACTTTAAATAAATAGGATGACAAAAGAACTATCGAAACTGTTCCATTAACTATGTGGACAAGAATTTATACTTTGGGAAGGCCTTATCCGGATAAGTTTGTTAATGTTTGCCAAGTGATATCCTGAACACTGGCCCTTCTCTAAGCAGTTCTTTTGATTCATTCTACAAATACTTCCCGAAGTATTTTAGGTGCCAGGTAATATGATAGGCCCAGAAACACAATACCTGCCTCTGTAAATCTAAGAGATGGACACAGGAGAATAAATGTTAAAGCAAGTAATATTACAGATACACACGTAATCACAAAGTATGGTATATCTACAAAAGGTATCCAGTTTGCAGTACCACGAGGAAAAACAGAGGAGGACCCTATATTTTCTGCTGAGAGAATAAGGCAAGTCAATATTATGAACCCCCACCAAAGCTTTCACTCGCCTCAAGAGTTAATCTAAAACTCTAAGTCTTCAACGTACACTACTTCAAGTAATTTTTCCATTTACCCTGGAAGAGACGGGAGAGTTCCTATGTCCAGTATAGTCCTTGGTTCCATCCTATACAGACCCAATCCTACAGTGTACTTCTCCACATAAAAGTTTATGGGGGAGCAAAGGTAGAAGGAAGAAGGAAGAAATAATATAGAAAGAGGAGAATGGAGGGAGAGGGAGAGGGACTAGGAAAGGAGAGGGAGAAAGAGAATGAGGGATGAAAGGAAGAACAGGAGGAAAAGAGAAACAGATCACCACCTTTTGACCACAGAATGGTTTTAAGATATAACCATTTTCCTTTCCTTTCCCTTCCTTCCTTCCTTCCTTCCTTCCTTCCTTCCTTCCTTCCTTCCTTCCCTCCTTCCTTCCTTCCTTCTTTCCTTTCTTTCTTTCTTTCTTTCTTTCTCCAAAAGCTAGAAAATACTCTTTGAACCAGTCATAGCTTCTATCACTCCAGGGTCTTAACCTTATTTTAACAGAGATTTGTGTGTGCAAATAATACTAAAATCAGAAACTGTGCTTCTTCCTCAGAAACATCTGTCTAATCTGACTGTATATATGTCAAGTCTATGTGTGCAACATGTATGTCAACAGTGCTTAAATAATATCTTGTCTCCAGTTGCTTCTGATTTCTCTGAATTCTCATATCGACCTCTTTCTTTTTTAACAGTGCTGGGATTTTCCCTCTTTGAAACTTGACATAAACGTAAGATATTTCAGTTTTGCTATGAAGCACTAAGCAAATTGAAAATATCACTAGCACTTTAGTCTCATTAGTTTCCTTTAAACACCTACTTTGCTGGTATAAGCTAATGTGAACCTTTCTCACCCTGTTTAAATTCCAACATAAAATTTGTACACAACAATAAAACATGTGGCTCATTTGTCATGCTTCCATGAGCAACTATGTCACTCACACCAAGAACCACAGGCTGGGTGTGCGGAGCGATTTTGTTCCTATTTCACATCACTCAATTGAGCCTTCTGTAGAAAAGCTTTTAACAACCACATCTGGCCTCTAATAAATCACTGCACTTTGTCTTCCTGCCAAAACTCCTCCTTTATCTAAACTTACATCTTCATGATGAGATAGGAAATCACACATTATGGTGGTGACAAACAATTGTAATTATGTCATTAGTAGCCATTTAGTCTACAAAGGTGCTCAAAAAGGAAACAGAATGCACAATAAGAAATATAGGATAATACATTGATCACAGTTCTAATCCGCTTTTACTTCATGAGTGTAAAAAGCTGGCATAATTCTTGGGCACAGCAGGCAGTAATGGCATACCACTTTATGAACTATGTAGCTATTTTATTCCCCTATCTACTTAAAAATAAAAAAGCATTTAATAGCTTGATTTAGACATAAAAGTTATTTGTGATGCCTTGCTGATTATAATGTTTATTTTTCAACTTTTCATAGAAGTGACTTTTGTGTTAGGAAAGAAACTTGAATTATTTGAGTTAGAAAATTTAACAACTATATATGCACATGTGTGTGCACATACACACATATGCATACATTTTGGTATATATATGTATGTGTGCGTGCATCTGTGCACACACACGTTCCTACAGGAGTCAAATTCACAATGTGATACATTCTATAAAGACCCCAAGTAGTGAAAAAAAAAACTATAAAATAGATATTTAAGAAAATGTGTCATTTCTCCTGTATCCCACCACCTCCTGCTATGTAGTTTAGCAATAAGAAACTCCATCAGGTTTCAAAATACAGCTTACCCTTGAACAACATGGTGCTAACCCCACATGCAGTTGAAAATCTGAATATAACTTTTGACTCCCCCAAAACTTAACTACAGTAGTCCCTTGGTATCCATGGGGGGTTGGTTCCAGGACCCCCGCAGATGTGAAAATGTGAGGATGCTCCAGTCCATCGTATAAAATAGCATAGAACAATGTATATGGTCGGCCCTCTGCATTCTCAGATTCCCAACCACAGATAGAAAATACTGTTTTCAGTCCGAGGTTGGTTGAATCCATGAATTCAATACCTAGGGTTAGAGGTGCCAACTGTATACTTACTGAAAAAAAAATCCACATATTAGTGGACCCGCATGGTTCAAATCCATGTCGTTCAATGGTTAACTGTATGTGGCTGTTCTTAAAGTTCTAAGCCCTATGCATTTCTCGAGAGACAATATAATCAAATACCCAATTCTGTACAGACCACAGCTCTAACATTCACCCAGACTGAAGTACTAGTAACAACTAGGGGTAAAAGATGGGTTCAGGGTAAAACTTCTATAGCCTATAGCCTACTGAGCTGGAACATGATGAATATTCTCTTACTACATCTCCAACTTTGAAATACACACACTTAAGATATATAAGTAAGATGAATCAGAAGCCACCATAGTTAAACCTTAGCAAAATCATTTTATACATAACTTCAGTCAGCCTGTTCAACCTCCACGCTTCTTACAAACCTTCATTTCACTATGAAATCTCTACATGAGATGAGCTTTGAATCAAGAATTTTAAAAAATTATTTATTAATTCAATGAAACCTAGTAAATGCCTACTGTGTTCCACATCGATCTGTTCATTCAAAAATAATTAAGATATATACATGGTGACAAAAAGTTGAAATTAAAACACTGATGGCCAAATCTAATTAACTTAATGTCAACAATCATGACTATTTTTTCCAGATAGGGAATTTTTTAAATATGGTAAACTTTCAGCTTTTTACCTTGTACTTGGCAGTGCGTGTTTTTCTGGGCTGAATTCATTATTTTTTAAAGAACTTTTTGCACACCTGTCAGAATGGCTAACATCAAAAAGTCAACAAACAAGTGTTAATGAGGATACAGAGAAAAGGGAAACTTCATGCACTATTGGTGGGACTAAAATTGGTGCGACCACTATGAAAAACAGTATGAAATTTCCTCAAAAAATTAAATGTAGAACTACATTTAATTTTTTAATTCCACTTCTGAGTATTTATCTGAAGGAAATGAAAACACTAATTCAAAAAGATATATGTGCCCATATGTTTACTGAAGCATTATTTAAATAACTAAAATATAGAAGCAATCTAAGTATTCGATGATAGATGAATGGATAAAAATGTGAGATAGTATATAGGTATATATACATATACAATGTATACAATGAAACATTAACCACAAAAAAAAAAAAAAATGAAATCCCGCCATTTGCAACAACATAGATGGGTCTAGAGGATATTATGCTGAGTGAAGTCAGAGAAAAAAGAATAACATGTTATTTCACTTATATGTGGAATCTATAAAAACAAAACAAACAAAACAGAAATAGACTTAAAAGATACAGAGAACAAACTGATGGTTGCCAGAGAGGAGTGGGGAGGGAAGATTGGTGAAAAAGGTAAAAGAGAATAAGAGATAAAACTTCCACTTATAAAATAAATAAGTGACAGGGATGTAATGTATAGCAGAAGAATATAGTCAATAATGTAATAACTTTGAATGGTGATAGATGGGTACTAGATTTATCATGGTGACCACATCGTAAGGTATATAAATGTCTAATCACTATGTTGTATACCTGAAACTAATATAATATTGTATGTCAACTATAATTTAATTTTAAAAACTTTTTGGTAAGTGAAATATTACACTCTTATTTTTAATACTGAGGTAAATCTTGTCTGATTAGACAATGTGTGATTGGCACAAATGTGGTTGGGTTTTTTCCCATTTATTTCAAAACTTTAATAAGTAATCTAGAAACCAAGCATTTAACTGGACTGGGTATTTATAAAGCACAGGATTTTTTTTTTCTTTTTCTTTAATTTGCTTATAATTATTGCTTCATGTTTACTTTTATCTGAATACAAAACCTCGGATTTTCAAAATATGCCTGGGAAATAACAAAAGCTGAATTTTCTTTTGAGAAGTTGCTATAAAAAAGGACAAATTCCCATATCCATAATACACATTGTGCAATATGTAGACACCTCTATTTTTCAATATACTGGGGAATTAGAAAGTGACCATTACAGACAAAACAAAGTAAAATTACAATAATAAATAGAGGTTTCAAGAGAGCGCATAAGGGAGAGGGAATTTTAAATTTAATGAAAACAGAAAGGCCTTCGGCCAAATATACCAACATGCTATCAGCTTGACTTTTTCTTAATTGGTCCAAGGTCTGAGGATGTCTGTTAGTACTGGAGTCCTCCTTACCCCTACTCAAAAAAACTTTGACATTTATAATTTTATTTTTTCTAAGAAAAGCTTATCTGGAGCTCACATGCTTCTCTAGTTACATATGAAAGAAACTGTACTCACATCAACATTATCTTTATTTATCAACTCTCCTGCACATTGCCCCATGGGTACTAGCAGTTCAAAAGTTCAAAAAGGTTTTTGAAAATAAACCAGGATAGAAAACAGGTACCAATTCCTATTTGGAACTTACATTCTCATGCCTTCTAGCATTCTCTAGATGATGGATCGAGAGGAATGATAAAAGATAGAGTGAAGCAGCTGCCAGGGGAGGGTATCAATTGGTGTGGATGGCATTTCTCACTGAAAAATTCTGACTGAAAAATTCGTCTAGTCCCCATAAACTGTCAGGCCTAAGCAAAGGACAGATCTACATATCACACCTCGGGATGGGAAGGAGCAAGTGGAAAGCTTTGCGTACTCAGAAATTCTTCCTCCCTTTTATTCTTATATTTTTCTTTTATTCTATTTTTGTGTGCTGCTGCTTCAAACAATCCTCCCTGGGGATCTGTTAGCCTCTTGAAAGTGATGGCTGAGAAATCTCAAAAAAAGGTTTGTGTGCAGGACAATCTTCACTGGGCATCTCTAAATAACTCCGCTCTCTTGCTGGATTAATTGGCTGATGCCTTGCTTCTCTAAATCACGTCACTACCTGTAACAGAAGATGAGGATCTCGCTAGTCAATCAATGTAGTGGGATATCTGTCTTCGAACAGATGAAATAAATGGACACAACACAACTTGAGTCATTTATTATATGAGGGACCTCAGCAAACAGTTACGTCCTCTTGTGGGCACCAATACAGTGCGAATAAGGTTGGGACTACCGCTCTAAAGAAACTCTTGTGCATGCCACAGATGTTTATTGGAATAAAAATAAAATTATAAATATCCATCAACACTGGAATAAATAACCACAGTTCATTGTCAATTGACAGAATACTATGTAGACTTTTAGAAAGGTAAGCTAGATCTATAGGTATTAACACTATATTTTCTCAAAATCAATGTTGAACAAAAAAACATGAAGTATATGGATACAACATGGCTTGATACTATACATATAAACTAAATAAACACTCTCAAAAAAAAAATAACTGTGTAAGTAAACATATAAAAATGGAATGAGCTACCCCAAAAGCCTGATGGAATTTGCTTCTGAGGAACGGAAAGAGAAAAAGTTAACGGGTATTTTGGCTGGAGCCGAAATGTTTTATTCCTCTTAAATACATTTACAAGCAAATAGGACAAAATGTTAACAATGGTCATTTGAGGTGGAGGGAATACAGATGTCCTTTCCTCTGAGTTTTTTACATGTCTTTGACTTTTCTTTCAGTCCCCACACCCCTGTCAATTTAATTCTGAAGACAGTTTGAAAATCATTCAATCAAGTTGTCTTTTTACATACACTTGTCCAGGCATACTCTTCATTAGGTAAGAGATTTTATAAGCAAAACTAGATTAGCTTCTCAAAAGAGAAAGCCTAGTTTAGGACATTTACTCAGTCTTTTGTTTGTTTTGTTTTGTTTTGTTCTCTTAGTGGAAAATGTCATGCCCCAAAGTATCTGGAAATTAGCAGTGATGAATTTGGATCGCTTCACAAAACCCAACACATCTAGGTGGCTCACCATAAGCTGCTCTACTCAGTTCGAGTCGGGGCAAGGACTAGGAGCCATAATAGAACAAAAAGCTTACCTGGATTTCCAAACTTGACACAGCTTTTGCAAAAACTTATTATGTGGTTCACCACCAAAAGCTTTCAGGTTGATGGCTGCTGAATGGCAATGAAAGTAAGACGACGCAAAAACAAGGCCACTATTTCAAGATTTGGACTAGTATTAGAAAAGGATTACTGATGTGATACACGCATGCCCAGCTTTAGGAGAAAGTTTTCTTTCTAAAGGACCTAAGGGAAGACAGAATTCCAAAGACGATAAAATTGCCCATCTAAACTGATGCTATAAGAAGTAAAAAGAATTTGACGACCCAATTTAATTTTATTATTTGACTTCAGTAATATTGACATCAATAATGACAAAAGATATTATATTTTCTAAAACAAATGAGACTTTGAGCAATGTCCTAAAGATAATTATCTTAAAGGAAGGGACAGGTGAGGGTGTCCCTTTGGAAATAGGGCTTGTTTGTTACTTCTGGTATTGTTAACTTGTTTCCCAAGAATAACAGAGTCAAAGCACAGGTTTTCTTAATGACACTTGACCAGGTTTCTAAAAATGGTGTACAAAGGCCATTAAGTACAAAAAGGAAACATAATTGTTGACTTTAAATATGCAGGGAATAGTCATGGTAAATAATAATAATTTGCTTGAAATATTGTTCCATACAGCATTTCACAGAAATCCAGCATACAATTTGTGAGAAAGTGCAGGCAAATTAATTGTATACTTTCACCTTTTCTTCTAAATTCACATATGAGAAGAATAACATTTTACCCCACGCAGAGAAGCCCCATAGGCTGCATAGGGTTTTGAAAAGAACCTAATCAATAGTATCAACTGAACCCAAGATTAGATTAAACGGCAGACAGAGGCAAACAGCCTATAACTGTTAGGAATCATCATTCCCATGGCTTTCAGCCTCCTTTTCCTTGACAGCGGGCAACAGGGCAATATGGTTTATCGTGCAGAGACTGAATTTGGTACAAAATGCCACCCCCAGCCTGAAGACTGACACTGGTAATGGTTTGTGAAATGCCTGCAAAGGCGCCTCATGAGCATGCAGCCGCCAGCTTCCACGGCTCTGAACTCAGAGTGAGATCCAGACTTCAAGTCCAAGCTCCTGGGCTTATTACCTCTGAAACTGTGGAAGAGCAGTTTAACTTTCTGACCCTCTATTCCCTCTATGGAATGGGTACAATAACAGAAGTACATCAAAATGTGGTTATGAACACAAAGTATGTAAATTGGCCAGGCTCTGTGTCTGTCATTATTTCATCAGGCGATAAGCTCTGTGCGTCCAAACGATTATCATAAGAATAGTTTAAGCAGTAACCACCACTTATTGAGCAGGCACCATGCAAGAGACACATGCCCTTTCACATTTCAGGATCATACAACCCTAGATGGAAGTTCACATTATCCCCATGTTACAGATGAGAAAATGAAGCTAAGAGAATAACTTGCTCATACACCCACCCGTCCCTATGCAGATGTTGAACAGAAAGCCATGTTGATCTAATCCCAAAGCTGACACCTAAACAAGTGTGCCACCTCCCTGGTTGTACCTCTGAGTTACTTGGAGAGCTTGCAAAATTCCAATGTCCAGTCTACCCTTCAGACCAATTAAATTGTAATTTCTGAGGTCCAGGTCCTAGGCATCAGCGTTTTTAAAGCTCTCCAGGTGATTCTACTGTGCAGCCATGTTTGGAAACAACTGTTGTAGTCATCATACAACACCATACAACACCAGCATGTGTTAGTTTCCTCTTGCTGCTGTAACAAATTACCACAAACTTAGTGGCTAAAATTATACACATTTATTGTCTTACAATTTTGGAGGTCAGAAGTCCAAAATGTGTCTCTCTGGGCTAAACTCTAGTATTGGCAGAGCTGTATTCCTTCTGGAGACTCTAGGGGAGAAAAATGTTTCCTGCTTTGCCTTTTCCAGCTTCTAGAGGATGTCTACATTCTTTGGCATGTGGCCTCTTCCTCAATTTTCAAACCCAGAGACACTGGGCAGAGTCCCTCTCTCGCTATCTCTTTGGTTCTCTTTCCATCTCCCTCATCTACTTTTAAGGACCCTGTGATTACATTGGGTCCACTGGGATAATCCTGGATAAACTCCACACATGCAAGGTCAGGCAATTAGCAACATTAATTCCATCTGCAAACTTAATTCCTCTTTGCCCTCTAACATATATTTGCAGGTTCTCAGGGTAGAGACATCTTTAGGGAGCATTATTCTCCAGCCTAGGATCATGGGCAAAGTGACACATTCTGAAGATGACCTGAAAGTGGAGCTCAGTATATATGAGCCTCCAGCTTGTTTAACAGTCTTGTGAGAAGTATGTGATCTTATTTACTTCTTAGGTACCAAGTATAGAGGCTGGACCATAAAAGGTACTAAACAGATGTTTGTGGAAGGAAGGAAAGAAACGGTCTTGCATTTCTCCCGCCACAACATTTTATATCAGATACGCTAACACGTTCAATAAGAAAAGAGATAATTGGTGTTGTTTCTAATTAGATACTCACATGAGAAATTTCTGCTTGATTCTAAATGCAGCAACTCCACTCTGCTCTCGCATTAGGAACTACAATGCCACCCATTCCCCTCAGCACACAGAAGCCTGCATCTAATTTTACAAGAGCTTGGAAATAATATGCCTTCTAACTTAAATTTTCTTTGCCAGTGGCCACCACAAAAACAAATTGCTTTCAATAGGGTGTTTTTCATTGGATTTGTGTATTGGGTTATTTTTCTGAGGGAGGGGAAGGGAGAGGGAAGGAATAAAAGACATTTATTTTTTTAAATCATGCTTCTAATCCTTAAAAAGACTAAAATAGTTTCATCCTTTCATAACCTGTCATCACGCATGTTTCTCTAAAATTAAACACATATGGCTCAAGCCAAAGTTACATTATGCACCATATTATGTAATTATCTTTTCAATTTATTACTCCTCAAAATAGAAAAAGATTAGCCCATGTTTCTTAAGTCTGAGTAAACATATGGCCTAAGATTGTAAATGACATCCTATCTTTGAAAGAAGATCCAAGACTAAACAACATACAATAGTCCATCCGCAAAGGCCATATGTGACATCAGGGTTGTGAGATACAGAAGTGTGTGTGTGTGTGTGTGTGTGTGTGTGTGTGTGTGTGTGTCTTCTTGCTTTCTGGCCATGTCTTTGATGGCATGAAATAGCCCTCCTGGCAGACCATAAACGGCACAAAAATAGAGACAAAAAAATCTCCATTTCAGCATTTCCTATTAGCTAGCTTCAGTGTACTCGGGTACTCTGTAATCTATGAGGAACGGGTCCCCAGTCATCTGGGTTTTTATACAAAAATTACCTGTCTCTCTACAATTTAGCCTTGTGCTGCTTCCCCCGCAGCCTGTGTACATCCCATTCTCCATGTTACCTGGTGATTTAAGACCTCCTTTGAGATATTCTGTTTGATCACTATCCGTTTCTTCCTCATCAGGAAAGAGAGCACTCAAGCAGGGATCCTCATTGCTTACAAGACTCCCTTCCTGACAACTACATTAAACGTTTTTCTGGAGGCTCCCAGCAGTGTGCGGCAGAGTTAAGGGTCTGACGACATCCCTACTATCAAAACCTTTGGGTGGGGGAGGGGGGTAGCAACTGGAAGGATTTCAATCCACAACAGGCAGAAATTTTTGTGTAAGACTGCCAAGCATAAATGAAATATTTCGGAGACAATTCATACTCAAATCAGTTTAACTGTTTATTCCATGTTGAGGGATAGCAGAAATGAAATGTGAGTTTCTGATGCCTTTAGAGTCTCTTAACTAGAAAGGATGGTTTAAAAATGAAAAAAAATAATAATCTAGCAAGTTGAAAAACAGCTAATCAGTCTTTCACAGAACCGACACAATAGTTTTAAATACGTATTTTGCTCTGAATGTCCAGCAAAAATCATGGATTTCAGAAGGCTTTTCAAGAAAATGTAGATATCCATAATTTACAAGGATGTTGCAAAGTGAAATTTAAGAACACAGTATCTGATAACATTTTATTGACTAAAATGAAAACTTTCAGATGAGAGACTAAAACAGTTCAAGAATGTTTTACTCAGCCATGATGCAATAGTTACTCATTTTCAGATGATACAGGCAAGCCTGTTGATTTGCTCTAAATGGGTAACCAGAGGCAGGGGGACCAGACTCTCATCCTATCACAACACTGCATAGTAGAACATATGGAACTCAGTTTGCAATCCCTAGGATAAGACTAGAGTCCACTAAAAATAAAGCACTCGCTTGGCTAGGAAAGGCTGTATCTTAGTGGCAGAATCACTGCACAAATCTTTTGGGCTACATTTCATGTTTACTGAACCTTTGGAAGCAGAAGTGCCATGTTTGGGTTATTTGGCATCACATCATTTAATACAGGTCAACACTGACATCCCCTAGAGAAGCGTATGATAGTCCAATTAGGAAGGACTATCACAAATATGTAAGTGCAGTTTCATATGAATAACCAGCCTTTTTTCATAAGCAGGCTCTCAGCACAGGGCCTTTGCACTTGCTGTTGCCCTTCAGAATGCTCTTCCCCCAGATATCTTCATGGCACCCTCAAGTCTCACTATCCTTTTCTTCCTTAATGTTCCTAGGTAGAAACAGCACATCCCTCACTCATACTCTCTATTTCCTTACCCTGGTTTATCTTCTCTAAACTACTTAACCACCAAGAGACACATCATATATTTATTTGGTTACTGTTTCCCTTAGTGTTGTAAGCACCATGAGGTCAGGGAGTGGTTCTGTCCACTGCTGTATGACCAATGTGTGCAACAGTATCCGGAATGAAACTGGCATTAAAATATCTACTGAGTGAGTGAATGAATGAATGAATGAATGAAAATGAATGAATGAATGAATGAGTGTGCCAATACAATAGGCTTTATGTCCTCTTCAGGAGGCACTAGGTCAGAAGCACATTAATCTGTCTACAGTAGTGTAATTACACTAAGGCTCACCTATCATTTCAATAAAGAGGCACCTGAGTCTGAGTTACTTCCATAAAAAAATTTTAAAAATAAAAAAAAAAAAGGAATCTTAGCCTATTCTGAATAAATAGTGAGAAAAACTGAAAAACCTTGAAATGATAGCAATATAGCCCAGTAGTTAGGTGCTTTAACTCTGGGGTCAGACTGCTTGGGTTCAAGTCTCAGTTCTCCTACTTAACAGCTCTGTTTCCTCGGCAAGTGAACTTCACCTCTCTAAGCCACAGTTCCTGTGGCTGTAAAATATGTTCAGTAACAGGCCTTACTGCTTAGAGTATTAGGTGGATACAATAAGGGACTTAAAACGAGCGCAGTGTCTGGCCACCTGATGCAGGTCAGAAACATCAGAAGGAGGACAGGTGGGATAATCCAAGGAAGAAAGAAACAGGTTTCCATAGCTCATCTACTGAGAGGAGAGAAAACATTAATAAGCAAGCCTAACACTATGACTGATGTGTAAAGATCTCAATTCTCAAAAATGATAATGAATGTTTCTATTACTATAGAAAATGGAAGTGCTTCTAAACAGAGCAGTTAGTCTCTTGCCCTGATGGCACTTGTCTCCTCCCACAGCCTTTGAAACAATCTGTCTTCTGGACAGACTGTTCTTTTTCCTGCTCAACAATCTATTCGAAATACTTGAGATGCTCACCCAGGGGAGCGGGTAGCATGGCCTACAAGATATGAAGATGTCTAGACATGGTCCTTATACCTGGGCACTCTTGGACAGGTTATTTAATGTCTTTGAGTCTCAAATGCCTTGCCTGAAACTCTGCAGGGTCTCAAAATAACTATCTCCCAAACCAACTTTGGCAAATTGAGGTGAAGGACAAGTTTATACGATCGAGTGCCCAGATACTTCACATTTTGATCAAAGTGGTCCAATGTTTTTTCTTCCATGCTCGCAATACTCTGACTCTGTTAAGAACCACAGTAAAAACAACATGGCACTCCAGCCAAAGTGAACAAGACCAAGGACTGGAATATAATGCAAAGGCGAACACACATGGGGAGCAAGAGTGTCCGGCTACCCATAAAAGTGATGTCAACCAAGAGGGATGATCGTTCTGAGTACTTCAAAATGATTTAACCAACTCTTCTCTCTGGGTAAAGAATAGAAAGAAAAAACACAAGAAGGAAAAATGGGTCTTTCACACAGGGTTTGTGAGCCCAGGCGAGACCAGGCTCACTCTTTCCCATCTTGTAAACTCCACCCTATGCTGACTCGCACCTCTCCTCCACCTTCGGCTGGGTGGCTGGCTACACTACAACTCACTTGGCATACATAAAATTTTAAAAAATAGACAAGGGAGAATACACACATTTTGGGTTAAATATGTTTGTCTAATTAACAATATAGTCCTGCTTAATACAGGCTAACCAACTAGAGAATTAATGTGCCACCTGTCCACACACTTAGTAAGAGTAAAAACCAAAAGTAGGAATTTCACTAAGTGCTTTGTCTCCTGACGTATAGGAACAACTGCCCAAACTCACAGACAGTGGTCCCTTCCTTTGAAAACACAGGGAGATGGAGGGGTAAAAAAGTCAATGAGCCATTCAGCTAATTAAAACACACACTTATACACGCGCGGTCTAAATATACAACTAATAAGGAACTAGCTAAATCAATGGCAATACATCCATATGGCACAATGTTGTGCTGCCATTAAAATATATGACATACATCTACATTTAATGATATAGCACAATGTCCACTCTATATCCTGCACTTTTATTACTGTTTAATTTCTGTCTTCTCATCCCTCAGTGGATTTCCCAACATTTTTTATGAAAATGTGCAACCATCCAGAAAAGTTGAAAAAACCATACATTTAACACCCTAGATGCTTCATATTAACACTTTGCTCCACTTGGTTTACAACACACCTCTATCCATTCATTTTATTTTTTGATGCATATCAGAGTAAGCTCCATGAGATATTTTAAATGGAAAAGAGAAACTACAAAACCTTGTGCACAGTATGATCTGCTCACTTTTGAAAATATATTTAAGTGTATGTACTCACATGCCTAAGAAAAATAATGGGAGGAAATACCACAAAATGTTACCAGTAACAACTTTGGTATCTTTTTTCCTCATTACCTATAGGCATTTATCTCTTTTTTTCCTTTATTATTTTTTTTATTTTTACTTTTTATTTTTGGAGCAATAAGCATTTATTCCTTGTGAAATAAATAGCTACATAACTAGGGTAAGGAGACAAGGATGAGAAGAGGAATTCAAGGCAGGCAGGTAGAAAGGACACAGGGTAGAAAGGAAATACTCGAAGTCATCATCATATCACCACCCTAGACAATGGTACCTCTGTGAAAAGCTACCTGTTCAAATGACCTGTGGGGGTGATGGCCACAAAGGGCAAAGAAAGGCACCAGAGAAGTAACCCAAATGCCAATCGTGTTGGCCATCCAAATCCTTTAAAATCAGATTAACGATCTTTCAGCGTTCTCAAACAATTTCCAATCAGCAGTCTGAGACCGTCAGTGGGAAGTGATAGGGGTTTCCTGATCCCAAGCTCACATTTGTATCAACTGTCATAAATAATCTACCGCATCAGATTTCCAAAGTGCAAGTTCAACAGGACACCACCCTTGCCTCCACACCGAGCTCAGAACCCTCCTCATCAGAAAGCACTTAGTCACCATCAACCTGGGCGTTGGCCTCCAGCTTCGAGGGCCAGCAACACCCCAGACACAGAAGGAATGCCCAGCTCTGTGGCACCTTCCCCATTCCACATATCACTTTATGTAGTCCCCATCAATACATGTCTGCAAATTTAAGAATTTACTGGATAACATTTAGATCTCATTTCTAATTATTAAAAGAGGGAAACAAGTGAGGGGGCATTTCTTCTGTCCCAAGGACTATTCCACCAGCAGCTCTTGGAGCCTTCTAGACACACCCCAGCCTCCTGACAGGGGTTGAGAGAGGAGGATGCAAGAAGACGGAGCTGAGCAAGAGGAGACCCTGGAGGCCTGGGTCTCAAAGGTACCTCTTTGCAGCCTTTCCTGTAGAGAGTGAGTGTCCCTATGATAATGCCACGAGTAAGGAAAAATAGGACAATCATAGAGCATGGAATATAAAAACAATCATTTAGATCACCACTCTAAGTTTTAAACAACACTCACTGATGGAGCGGCAGAAGCTTACGGTGTCCTGGCTTAGTTTTCAAATCCTGCATCTGACTTCACATTAATAATCCATTGCCATGTTGTCATTTAGAACATTATATTTTCCTAGTACTTTCTTACTCTTGTTGTTGTTATTGTTCGTTTTTTAACAATTAAAAGGTACTCGCAAGGTATACTATCATCACATACTATGAGAAATCCAGGTATTGGAAATACATTAACTTCTCATTCATGTCCTAAGGTCACCCGTACTAATGCCAACCCCCACCACCAGTGCACCCGTACAGACATCCATTCCAGGGAACAGCAGTCCTTGCCATGGAAGAAAATCTGTATTCAAGTTAAGTAAGTATATTTTACCCCACCCCTTGAAAATTCATAAGGAACATGCATATATCGGAGGCTCTGGGAAAGAAACCAAACACAACCCAAACTGGTTTGTCAAGAGACTCTTTTATTTTCTCATAGATCACCTATTCAAAGTCTTGTGAAAAAAAAATGGGGAATTGAGGATCCCAGTGATTACAAAGATATAAGATATCAAACATTATAAAAGATTAAAAGATATCCTTAAATACAGCTTTTCAATCTATAAATTATTAATATAACTTTCGCTTCTATTGATAACAACAACTGTTTCAAGCCTCCATGAAACCTGTAGGCTTTATAAGATGTAGACATAGAAGTGCATGTTTTTCAACCTGGCTCCTTGATGTGAGAGCCAACACTTATACAAATAAAACCTAGAAGGTCAGAACCAGAAGGGGACTTCGATATCATGTAATCCAACTCTCTCGTTCCACAGATAAGGACACTGAGGCTGAGAGATGTTAAGTGGCTTTTGCATGATTGCGGGGACATAAGTGGTCCCATAACACCAAGTGAAGAGGCAGAGGGAGAGGGAGAGAGAGGTAGGTCTGCGCTATCAGGAAGTGGACATGGAAGTAGAAAAAAACTCAAAAATTAGGTTTGTAATTTTTTTCCATTATAGGCTTTGGTAACTAATGTTTGAATTTTAGGTTATAAAATAGTCATCACCACAAACTGCCCTTAACCCCACAAAACACATAATCACCCCCTCCCAAAAAGAGCTTCAGTCCTATAACATAAAGCAACCTTAGAAAACTGATCAAGTAAACCACTTGAAGAGTAAACCGCTTGGTTTTAAGTAAACCATTTGGTTTGTTTTTGAAACAGAACTTTAAAAGGGTTCGAAATAATATAAAGTTGAGACATTTACATCTTCCAAAACAAGAAAAATAGACCAAAACTATAGCCACTTGCTGAAGAAATATTGATAAAAATATCTACTTTGTGCCAGGCATTGTGTTTAGAATACAATGGTACCCAGAAAGTTACCTGTTGAAGCTGGTAAGATGACTGGCATTCATCAATATAGAAACAAAGATGCATATAAACTACATTGGGATGAATGCCACAAAAGCAAGTTATATAAATCATATTTGGAAATAAAAAGTTTCATAGGGGTTCAGCATAGTCAGAGAGATCAAGGAAGGTTTTCCTGAGGGGATTACAATTGAGCTGAGAGCTGAAGGACAGGTAGAAGGTAACCAGGTGAAGAAGAAAAGGAAACATACTTCAGGCAGCAGGAACAGTATATGCAAAGTCCATGGAGCACCGAGGAACAGAGTAAGACATAACTAGGGTGGTGACAGCAGGGGAAAAAAAAAAAAGGAGTGGAGGGCATCATAGAATGAGAAGAGGCAGAATTCACATTATAAAGGCTGTACAGATACTATGGCAGAATTTTACTTATCAAAAGGGTAGTGGGAGGCCAGTGAAGGGACCACAGTTTGGTAGATGGGTGAGTGGGACATAATCACATCTGCATTTTGAAAAGATCACTTAGGCTTCTTAATGGAGGGCAGACCGAAGTGTGGCCAGTCTATGACAAAAAAATGGTCCAACCTTATTTACTGGATGTCCAGTATATGCAGAAATTAGAGAAAGTCCTTATAAAATGCCTAAAGCAATTCTTCAAATATATACAAGATAACAGGTAGAGCTGGAGTTGGGAGGAAGAGGGCTCTAAAGGCAAATGGTACAGAACCACTGACTGGTCCAGTGGTCCAGGATACGAGCCCCAACCTCACCCACTATGGAATTTACAGATGGCTTATTCAGGCATCTGTTTCACACTGGCTATGTTCCATTGTTATTGATTTTAGACTTCCAATTATCTCTTTATCTGAGCTTATGGACTGAGATGTATAAGACCCTGCCCCAAAATCAAAACCATAAGCCATTCCAAACCATCCGTCCTCCTGAAAATGAGTACTGTGTTTCTTGACTGCCTTCTTCAGCAGATGCTAAGGATGGCAAGAGGAAATAATGGACCATCCACGTAAGATTTTATTAGTACTTACCTTTCTAAAAACCACACAGAGCCTCTTGTGATTTTTTTTTTAATGTCTGAGACAATCTCAAAGTATTATGTTTCTAGTTTTTTGAAGACAAAAATTGATTAAGTTTTATCTGGAGCTAAATTCCTTTTCATCCAAGAGATAAGAAACAGTTAATGTATCATTTCATTTTTACTCTGCAAATCTACAAATGAGGACAGGTATCTTAGCTGGACCTGGACTAGCACAAGTTTGGACAAAGCTTAGGATGTTGGGTTTAATTTGGCCAAATAAAGGAACTCTCAATGCAATGAGCATTTGGTTCATGTAGTCGATTCACTTCATGTTACAGATCGAGGACACCAGCAGTACTGTTTAGAAAAACTGGCAATGCTGTTTAGACAAACAGCCCTAAGAAGACAGACTGGATAGGAAATGTGGTCTGTTGCACTGTTATCCTAGATTTTTTTTTCCTCCTTCCTTCCCTCATGAGTGCTTTTCATACAATTTTTACTCACGAACTTGCCAGTGTTAATTTCTCCAGGCCAAATTTGGCTCACTTATTCCTTGCCAACTCCACAGTCAAATTCTGTGTGCTTGTGTGCTTGTGTGTGTGTGTGTGCATGTGCGTGTGTGTGTGTGTCTCCACTGAATTGTACCTAAAGCCAAAGGGATTTTGTGACCAGAGATTCAAGAAGAATGTACGCAGCATCACACTTGGGTATCTCTAATGACAAAAATCTGTCTCTATTAGCAAAAACAATCAAACTCTCCGAGCTGGCACAAGACTCAACTCAGCAAGATGCATGAATCCCCACAGAACCTTTACAAGGATGTGACAGAGCATCCACAGAAAGGCAATTTGCATATTCTCCTGCACAGAAAAACAAAACACAGCAAAGCAAGGCTAAGAAGCATTTTCCTTGAATTTTCTCTCATGGGCTCTATAACTTAAGTGCATCATTCATTTTAGGGAGCTGAGTTCAAATGGCAGGAACAGAAAATAATAATTTGTTTCCTTATACTCAATTGATGCTGGTTCCTTTTTTATTTTAAAGCAATAAAAGAAATGAATTTTCTCCTCCATTCAGAAGAGCTAAGAGAGAAAGAAATTATTAACTGTCGGAACCACAATACTTTATTATGCCCAACTCAGATCCAAAAACCCAAAGATAGGATTTGAACTCTAAGCCAAAAGATTAATTTAGGGCAACCACAATTTTAATATTTTAATCCAGTTATTCACTTGAGGCCAATATCACTGTGATGAATTAGGAAAGCATCTACTCAATCAGCTACACATTTTCAAACCGGTTAATATAAGAATTTTAAGAATCAGAAGTTAATGACACATAAGCAGAAGGGGCATGAAAGAGAAAACAACATCCCAAATTACACCTCTACCCTTGCAGCACACCTCTGAAGGAGAAAAAAAAATCAAAAGTTGATGTTTACATGTGTTTACATGTCCTAGGTGAGACTGGGCTGATCTTACAGTTATACCTAACACCTGCTATCAAAAAGAAAGAGAGAAACTGGATCTGTAGCAACATTTTACGTCTTAACCAGCAGCATATTATGGGTAGCAAACTTCAGAGACTGGTCTCTCAATTGCCATATCATCTGCAAACTGATTTAGAAGTTTCTGGTCTAACTCTGTGTCTCCCAAAGTGGGTACAACTACCATGAGTGGTACATGGGCTGGCTTTACATCAGCAGTCCCCAACGTTTTTGGCACCACGGACCAGTGTTCCTATGAGAATCTAATGCCTGATGATCTAAGGTGGTGATACTGGTGCTGGGGAGTGGTTGCAAATACAGATGAAGCTTCACTCACTGGCTTGCCGCTTGCTTTCTGCCGTGTGGCCCTGCTCCTAACAGGCCACAAACCAGTAAGAGTCCAGAGCCCAGGGGTTGCAGACCCCTATTTTAAGTGACAAATGGAGATATACATGCATGAATACACACAAACAGATACACACACACACAAACACATGCATATTTAATAGCTAGGTATTTCTTTTTATAGTTTTCTTCCCTTCATGGTCCACTATCATACTGGTTTTCTAATAACGAACAAATTCTGTAGTGCCTTTTATAAAAAATACTAACAATAAATCAGTAAATAAATGAATAGGCATTTTAAAAGCAACATAAAGGGAAAATATTAAGTATATCTTCCAAATATATAAAAATATGGCAAAAACAAGGTTATAGATTTTGACAAGCAATCGCATAGCTACATAAACAGGTGACATGGAAGGTGATAAACCATATTAGAGCAAACAGAAGAAAAGCAGAGGCCTGAGGTCTAATTCCACCAGGATACTACAGTAGTCACTTCACTGTTCTGAGATTCAGTGCCCTCATCTGTGCATCCCAAATGTTACTATCATGAAATAACCTAAATTGTTTTTAAAAATCCACATAGTGACATACACAAACGTCTCTAAAGGTATATGTCTGCATATGTCTTTACAGATCGTACACACAGATACATACACACACCTACATACATAGACATATAATCATGTATACACATATACTGCAAATATCTACCTATATACATATATGTAAAACCAGGCCTTACCCAAGCTGGGCAGTTGATCAAGAAAGTAAACAGTGGCCAAACGCAACTAACTATGAATACAGTAACTTTCCCTGCCTGATACAATTTTTCTGAGTTTCTGCCTCCTGTTCCAACCAGTGTCTGGTGAGCCTCAGGCCTACCGAGTGAACCCTCAGGACTAGGAGAGTAGTTACAGTCCCATCTAGCTCTGTGATATCAGTATTCCAGGAAGCCTCACCCTAGATGGCCCTTGAGATGAGAGTAGAAATGCCCACATTACAAAGAATGCTACCACTCTGCAAGGGACAGACATACCAAAGGAAAACTTGTCACCATCACTCCCAAAGTCAGGTGTTTCCTGTATAAGTGCCCTGAGCAATATCTTCTTTGGGAATAACCACATAAGAGTATGCAAAGGAAGAATAAAACTGTAGGAGAAAGTGAATAAATGTATTTTTCCTCAATTCTGACATCAGGATAAAAAAAATAAACAAATTAGAGGTGATTTTAGCTAAGGACTGCCATCCTCTACCCTCAGGTAAATTTATGCCCTATTCTTAATTTCAGAAAAAAAGAATAAGGCTATATATGGTTTTAATATTTTCTCCATGCTAGGGCAATCTAGTTATCTTTTTATTCAATAAGGCAACCAAAATTGCTTGTGATTCCTAAATAATCTCGAATTTATACAACTTGACATTTTTTTTCAAAGAAACATAATTTGTCTGAGGGCTATCTCCCCAAGGCATGACAATACATCGCAGTCCATCCTATTTTAGGATACCCACAATATGCAAACATCAGTCACCAGCCAGACTCAGAACCAAGACACCTGCATAATGAGTGGTTCACCCTAGAAACAGAGAGGTCGTTGCTGGCCTCAAGACCTCCTCCCAAAAGAAAGGCTGGCTTGGCTCTTCTTTCAATCAAGTGGTATGATGTCAGCAAGCCACTGCCCAAAGCCTTCTCCTGAAATGGTAGACTTACTGTTAAAACCGTAACCACCCACCAAAATTCTCTTAAAACCAAACTAGTGTTAACCAGCCCACGATTAGCATCCCAGATGTCTTCACACTGCTGATGGCGCACTCCATCTGAGCAGCCCAGGAGCATAAGTCATAATTTCATCCCCTCTTGACATGGCCAGGGTTCCCTGTTTCATCATTTCATGAGACGTTTCTTTTCGAAATTTTCAAACAGGGCAGCCTGCAGTCACCAAGCAATCTGGGTACTAAGCATCTCTTCAGACATTTCAATATCTTAACAGTGTGATGTGGAACAGGAAACATTAACTCATCCGCTAGTTTCAGTCACACTTCACAGCTTTCTAACACAAGTGAAGGACAACACATAAAGGAAGTCGGAAGTCAAAGGGAGCAATATGTAAATGCTTTGGAAGAAAAAAGCATACTACAAACATCACCAGCATAACCATGAACTTCTTAACCTAGAACTACCAACATTCCATTTTTACTATATTAGAAAAAATACATATAGTGCTCTAGTGCTTCTCAAACTTAATGTAAATATGAATGACCTGGTGACCTTGGTGAAAGACAGACTGATTCAGTGGGTTGGGGCCCCACGATTCTGCATTTGTAGAAGCACCCAGGTGATGCTGATGCTGCTGGTCCAGAGACCACACTTTCATCTTCATCTCTCTTCTCACCTTCCCAGTGAAGTCAGAATAGCCCACAACTGACAACAGGTTTATACCTGAGCCAGGATGAAAATCATTTCAAATGAATCGAAAATGTTAAAAAAAAAAAAAAAAGAAAGAAAAAGAAAACCAGAAAGAATAACTGTCCAAGTTGCAAGAAGTCCTTCGAATTAGAGATGGAAGTAATTCACTGATGTGCCTGTTGAGCTCCCACTTCTGGGAAAGATCTAGTGGCCAAACTTGACCATTAGAGAAAAAAAGGCAACTGGCCTCTCTCTCAGCCATAAAAGTCTCAAAATTCTTTCATTTCTCTTTTAATAATAATTCACTACAAATTATGGGTTGATTCATATTCTTTTTCTCTCTCCCTCCCTCCATCTTTCTTTTATATAGGAAAAAAGCAAAGCAAAACTGCAATAAAAGTTGTTGTGTCTAAGCTAAGACAACAAGCCATGATTTTCTCAGAGAAAAACAAAACTTGATCAAGAGTGAGGCAAGTGAAACCTATAGTCCAACACGCAGTCCCAGAATCAGAGGCCTCTGACTCCCCAGTTACAACAGGCAATCCAGAGATAGGGGACAGCAGCACCTCCAAGCCTTTAGAGACAGCTTCACATCTTCAAAGCGCTTTTTGAGGGTGAATTTATGAATCCACATAAACCCTGCAAGTTCTTCCTCCCCTGGGTGACATTAGGCCCATTGCACAGATGAGGAAATGGAGAGACACAAACAGTTTTGGCAAGTCTAAGCACACATCCAGGGTGAGGGGGAGGCTTCTGGCTCCCACTCTTAAGACTGGTCCGGCACTTGGAACAGCCTAGTCACAGGCCCCGAGGCAGTGTTCCTTTGGTGAGGACAGAGACTCATCCTGGAGTTCTGCCAGGGAAAAACACATCAGAGTCCTAAAGGGGTACCCTCTGCCCTGCTCACGAACTGCTCAACTTAACAAGACATCCAGGATCAGACATCTTCTGCTAACACAAAGAGCTTCTGCTTCTGGCTTCCATACTCAGACAGGTTTCTAAAATTTGGGGAGCACAAAAAGGCACTGGAGCAGCAGCTAACCCTGGGGCCAATGCCTGGCCTGCGGGCATTTCACAGGCACTTCCCATGACCCGAGCAATTCACATCTCCTCCCTCGCGGAATCCTACCGCGACATGGCAGGGAAGGACAATTATAGCCCCCTATTCTAATTGAGCCCGACATCATCAGTTACATTCAATCAGCTTGTCCTGGGTCACAGGATTTCACGTGTGGCCTTAAATATACCACAGGTCTATAAAAATGAACCAGCAAAAATAGACGCTAACATCTCTGCTGGAACATGCAATTTTTTCAATGAGTAATGATAAACAGAACTGAGAGACGCCTTAATAATAGTCTGACCAACAGTAGTAAAGAAGGGACAATGATCTTAGAAACCAAGCACAGAGAAGCTCCACTCCCTCTGCAGTCTAACTGGGAAGATTCTAAATTCCCTCTGGGGCTTGCAAGTTGTAATAAGGACAGGTACTGACTGGGTGGGCACATTCCATTTTTTATTCACAGTCCTCGCTATGACCTTGCAATGTTACTGAGGAAGAAAGAAACCAATATAGGCACCTTGCACCATGCCCTATAGCCAGGAAGAACAGGACTCAATGGTTGGCTCTCTTGACTCTGAGTTCATAATATTTCTAGCACCTCACATCATGGGTGCCAGTGGCTTAGATTGTATCAGTGTAGACAACCATTCCTAAGAATCATAAATGGCTGCTAAATTCCAGTGAAACCTTAATTGGAATCTAAAATTAGCAGAAGGTTTTCTAAATCCCTTGAAATTCCATAGCCCAGTTTTGCCACTGAATTCCTACACATCCTAGGACAACCACCAAATTGAATATGGTGTCAGTACTGAACTGGAGAACTGGACTTCAGGATTCAATGAGCTTACACTGTGCTTGCTCTGTTGGACAGAAGTGAAAAACCAGTGATCCAACTGGAAAGACAAAACACTGCCATGAAACAATGTCCAGGCTGGGAGCAAGAGGAAGATACCAGTCAAAGACAAGAGGTGAGGAGTAATTGAGAAGAAAAGGACAGTTTTTCTAGGCAGAGAAAAATGCAAATGGCAAATGCAATACCCAAGTGTTTACTAAGAAAAAGATAAAAAAGCACTATTTTGATTTTTTCTAATATACTTGGAATATTCAAACTTATAAATGTCAGATAATAACCGATGAGGTGTCCTCATTTTCCTGTTCTTACTATAGACTGTGGTTTTCAAGCTCTGTTCCAAAGGGCCCTTGTGGTGTAGAAAGGTGGGGAGGAGAGACCAGCTGCTTGGAGCTGGAAGTCACTCAACTTCCTGATGTATAACTGTCTCCTCAGCTCCTAGCAGAGCCCTTGGCAAAATAAGTGCTTAATAAGTATTTGCTAAATGAAAAAACAAGAAGGAGCTTTGAACTCGTGCCCCTAGTCAACCATTAGAACTCAACTTTGGTTTATTTTAAACGAGGGGTGGGGGACTCCAAGTACAATTTCATTTAGGCAAGACAGCCAAACCACTTAAAAAAAAAAAAGAAAAGAACCAAAAAAAGATATGAGATTTATGAATATCTCTACCTTACCCTGATATCTTGCTCTATAGTGACATTCAACCAACATGAAGGGCCACTAAACTGGGCTCATTCAAAGCCTTAACAAATTTCCAAGGTCACAACCACATTCAGCCAACCACGTATTGCTGAACCACATCAATCAATAGTATGGCCTGTTCAAGACCATACAGCAGGCCAGCTGGGTCTGACCAACACACTGGCTCACCCAAGTTTCTGCCTAGAACTGGAAAAACCCTCACATAAACTCCAGCTCAATGCATGAGCCTCAGAATATGCCAGCTCCCTGATCCTACGGGAAGTTGAAAGAGAATATTAACTTACACCAACTCCTCTTGACCTAAAAGCTAGGGGAAAAGCCACTCTCTGAAAAAGCAGGTAGATCTGAAGACAGAAAAGATTCTGTGAAGTCCAGGAAGGTCGGGCAAGGGAATCAGAGGAAGGAGTCAACAATATAAGCTCCACTGTTGGCTGAAAGGAAGCTATTTTCCTAATTATATTTGCAACATCAATAAATCGCCAAATAATCTGTGAATTCTTGCTAGCTAAAAATCTCTTCTTTGGAAGATATCAGAAAGAAAAATGAAAATGTATGGTATACAGCTATTGTTCTCAATGAATTCAAAGGAAACTCATTCAATAAATTTAACGTGAGGCAAAATGGAGAAGTGCTCAAAGGAAGACGAAAGCGGTACTGATGTACAGGGTAGGTAGAGATGAATACAGTTAAGCCAACTAAAGATGGTTTCTGGTAAGAAGAGGAATACAGTAGATACCCGAAAACTTCAATAGATGAAGGGCCAGAGTCTTTCAGCTCATTTAAGATTTAGGCTCACCCTACTTCACAGCCTTTGTACATGCTGTCCTATCTGCCAAGAAGGTTCTTTCCCAGCTCTATGCGTGGTGGTGGGTGGTCTCTTTCTCATCCTCCAAACCCTCACTTAAATATCACCTCCTTGGAAAGTCCTTCTCTGATTGTACAAGCTGAAATTGCCTCCCTTCTTTCACTGTCTCTTAAAACATCAGATGTAGTATACACACACACACACATGCGCGCGCGTATGCGCACATATATAAAATCACCCTAAATTATACATATGTGTTTCCTGGTGTATTTATTTTCCGACTCTTTTCTTAAAAGTCCACGAAGTCAGGAACCACAGTTATTTGTGTCATCTCCATATATCTAATATGTAGGACGGGGCCTAGAACAAAGATGAGACTCAATCAATGACTATAGAATATATGAACTAATAAATGACTACAAAATGAAGAAGAGAGAAAAAGCATTTCACACGAAGTGAGAAGAACAGCGATACATTGACAGAAAAGTGTCAGTGGTGTTGGACGGGTGCTGGGCAGAGGGTGCTGGCTAGAGTGGAGGGTGTATCGAAGGGATTAAGAATAACCAGAAACCATGCTGCAGAGAAAGTTTCCAGGGAGATCACAGAAGGCTTAGAATGCCAGGTTAGAAAGTCTGGGTTCTTTTGCCAATAAAAGGAGTTACTGAAGGCCCTGAACAAATATATATGACATGATTCAGGCTGTTTCAACAGGAATGTAGAGGCAGAGTTGACAGCCACAGGCTACCACAATAATGGACAAAGGAAGGCCTGACTGAGAGGAAAAAGTCATAAGGAGAATAAAAGGAAAAGATGAGAAAGGACAGATCCAAGTCACAGACTTCAGCAACTAAGGGGACCACCAAGGGTGAGGGGCAGAAGAACAATACAGAAGATGCCTCAGTTTCAGGCATGAGTGGCTAAAAGGGTGGTGATGGAATTAACATACACATGAAATGCAGAAGGATGAGCAAGAACAGGAGAATAGATAACGCGTTTCATTCCAGGAATGCCTATATTTGGAGATCTGAGAGTAAGGGTGGTAGCGGGGGGCGGGGGTGCAAATCTTTGTGAAAATACCTTCCAGGAACCTTAAAACAAGTGGCTGGATTCCAAGGAAAAGATTAATTCAAAATAGGGACATATTGGAGTCTTCCATGCAGAGATGAAGGTTAGAACCATGAGAGGAGATCGCCTAGAGGGTCAATTAAGTCAGAGAAAAGTCTCACCTTCAGGCACCAGTATTATGGCTTTTAATCAAGTCCATAAACATTGTATGGTGGGGGAATAACCTCCAACCTCCTGCAGGAAAGTGAGACTATCCCATTTGCATTCAAAGTCCTCATCCTCTAAGAAACATGAACACAGCAGCCAAAGACTGAGAGATCTCATACAACAGGACCATGGTCATCATGGAGGTCTTATGAACCAATTTTGAAAATTGTCTGATGTGCTCAGCCCGCCTCAGAGACACTGTTATGTCCTCTGCAATTCCTTTTCAGCTTTAGAAAATCCTTGTTCCAATTGTTTCCTGCTCTAACCAAATTAATGGAACAGTACAGACACAAATACCAGTGTAAAATATGGCAGCAGTAAAAGTTTACAGAGCTAATTTTCAATTGTTTTGGCAAAACAGCTTGGTCCACCCCTTCAGGTCTGGAAAGCAATCAGCTTATTAGCAGAGAATGGGCTACTGTATCTTAACAACTCTTGTTCAGAGGCCTGCTTTATAGGTTTTATTTCATGAGAAGTTTCTACTGAGAGTCCATTGTTCTAAAAAGGCCCCTATATGAACTGTCTTTCACACCCAAGGTTTGATAACAGCCCTTGCTGAGAGGAAAAGCCATAAAACAGTAATAAGACAAGTCATGAGATTCAAAGGAAACTAAACAATGAGATGTCTCCTAAACACACTGTACACACATAGGAAACTTGAAGGGGCACATTAGAGAAAGGGTTAAATGCTCACTTCACCTTGAGTTGCAACTGCTCCAGGAGGTCTACTCAAACCCCGGCTCATCTGGGAGCTGTTGGTGGATCAGGGGCTTTCCTGGCCCTGAAGTTCAGCTCAACTTGTCCATCCTACTGTGCAATTACAAAATCAATAAAGCATCTCTTTGAAACTCCCTGGACTAGTGCCGACACGCGGACAGTTGTCGGCTGACATTTTTTGCTATTTCCGTTATTATAGCCAGCAAACCTGAGGAGAAGACATTAAAACTAAAGCGTAGCTGGGCAAGAAGGTAGATGTGAGGTCTGACTGCATACAGCTGCCCCGAGCACTGTGTGGTCCACATATCCTCTACAACCTTGCCCATGAACAAGGGCCACCAGACTGAGGAGGAGTCGTCATTTCTAAGGGGACATTGAGGAAAAACTGTAGAAGAGTCTGAATTGTATATGCCTTCAGCACTTTGGGGTGGGGGAGCAGAGCAGCAGGAAACAATTTCTTAAGGAAAAAAGACATTCTTGGACAGGCTTACCTGAGAAACACCTTTTTTTTTTTTTTTTGTCTGCTCTGAGCATTTCAGGAATTGAAGGCCTGTGCCAAGAAGCAGGCAGCCAGGCGGAACTCGGCACTTATGTGTATAGCTTGTGAGAACTTGGAGGGTAAGGGTGGGAGGAGGGGGGAACTGAAATGTCCCTGTCCATCTGTTGATGTCTGGGCAGCAGAAAATATTGAAATAGAAATAGAAAGTTAGAAAAATGCTTAGGAGCAAAACCTGAACGAGTATTGTATTTGAAAAGGAAACGTTAGACTGATTGTATAAAAATGGAAAAACAGAATTAACATGCTCCATAATGATTCGACTGTGTTAACTAAATATTGAGCTGAAATTGGGTGAAACCCTCAAAATAAGACTTTCCAAGGAAGTCGTTATCTTGCACAATCATCGTCTTCTAAAGATAGCTAAATAACTCCGTGGTGTCCTATCTGACTCACCTGGCTGATAGTCTTTTCATTCACTTTATTAAAGAAAGTACAAAATTATGTATAATTTATTCCTCATTCCAAAACCCCAAGACAAGCCCATTACCAGAATTCCTCAATACATATTTGCATATCCAGTGAAAAACAAAATTTAAAATCTTTCCAAGCTACTTCTGCTCTACTGGGAAGCTATAAAACCTGGCAAGTTGGGGAAATGAAGATTCCTCTTTCTCCTCCATCCAAGCTTACACAGGAAGTGACATGAGAGGTTTGCTCAAATTGCCCTGCTGCACTGACCACAATCTTGACAGAGAAAGACCACCCTGGGAATGAGGCAATTCGGGTTTTTTTAACTGGCTCCCTCCTGACCATACCCAAAAATAGTCAGCCTCAAACCACTGAAAGCCTGACTCGAGAACTTTGCAGTGTGAGCGATTTCGGCATTGCTAACTCAACGCAACAGTCCTTACTTATAACATGAAGACCACAGCCATGCACACATAGTAAAATGAGCAGGCGCAAATCTGGCACAGTATTGCAAGCCGAGTGAATAATAGTACAAAAATATCAAAAAAAGAAAGGTTATGAAATTTTACAACAGATGACAAATTGGTAGCTTTTCCCTGCTTTTCTGGAATGGATTCAGTAACAGATTTGAATCTTGGGCTTTGATGCTTGTCTGTGATACACAGGGATCCCAAGTTCAAGGGGAAAAAAGGAATAGTTATCTGCACACTACTTCATTCATAGCAGGATCTATCCTTTACTATTTACCCAAGAAATTATTTGGGTTTTTATTTAATACATTGTCATTTAAAACAACATTAAATTTTTAATTTGAAATCTCATGGTCTTATGTACTTGAAGCTCTCAGACTTTTAAGTCTAAAAGATAAAACTACCTGTTTGGATTCCAGGAAATAGAGAGAAAGCACTGCATTCTGCCACTTTGGAAGAGAAGCTCAGCACTCTGCCTTATGGTGTCTGTCTGCTACCCAAGCTCCCCGGGCTGCGGGGGAGGTAACCACATGTTTCTGGGGCAAGAATGTCCGTAGGGAAATGCCTTACGGGTCACTGGCCCAGCTGTCTTTGGAGCAACTACGCGGCCACAACCACCAGAGAACGCGGGACCTGTGCCAAGGGGCCCCTCCTATTTACCTGAAACACCTTCTCAGGCATTCCGCACCCCCCCCCTCAACATTTTCATCTCATGTCAACAAAACATTTAGAAGATGCCTGGTGAGAGGAAGCCTGCAGGAGATGAGTGGGGGGATCCGGCAGACACAGCCCTTGCCTTCAAGTGGCTCAGGTTATCTAAGGGGGAAGATGGGCATGCAAATGAGCCATGCAAAGACAATCGGACAGGGAGAAACCCGACTCTGAGTAGCTTAAGGAACCTCCAGTGGGAGCCAAGAGTTCAAAGTCATTTCTCTGGCTGGTGAGAAATGGTTTTAAGAAAAAGAAAAGCCATGAAGAATGAGAAGTAATGTGACAAGCTATGCTCACCCAAAAAGGACCTGGGTGCTTAATATTCTTGGTGATTCGTGTTTTGCTCCACTAGAGTACAGTTCACTAATGAGAGCTGGCACAACTCCGTGCTCACACACACAATCCTCACAATGACTCTTTCTCATCTGACACACAGAAAAACTGAGGTTCAAAGGGATAAGGTAACTTGCTGGAGTCACCAAGCCAGTAAACAGTAAGTAGGGATTCAAACCCTAGTCCATCTGGTCCCCAATGACTCTACTATCTGGTTCGTATGGTTAATTAAATCAAACACATTTTCGTAGGTATCTGCTAAAGTTAACAGAAACTTAAGAGCTTTTTACTGCAAAGTCCTCTTTTCATTAGTAACAAACACAGCAAAAGAAGAATGGAGACTGACTTTTCCATGAAGCCACCATTCGTCCTTGGTCAAATTCAGAATCTAAAGCTCCTGGCCTTTTCCCAGCAATTTTTTTCTTTCCATATGTTTACTCTGACTTCACTGTATATGTAACATGAGAAGCCAAAGCCTTAAAGTGAAAAATACAGACTAAATTTAAATTCCATCATATTGAAATTCCTGCTCCCACTGTCAACAAGTGGGTGGCATCACCTAAGGGACCTGAGAGGCTGGGAGAACCTGTAGCAGAGTCACAGGGTCCCCTAAGACTGCTAGTCTTAGAAAACCTATTTGCAGCAACTATTTCTTGAGGACCAACCAATGTGTCACAGGCACTCCTCAGAAGAGCTGGTCCTTCCTCGTATCACTGTTCTCAAGGAACCTCAGTTCCCACGAAGTAGTGAGAAGGACCGACTATGATATGTAGAGCATCAACCCTGAAGGTCTCAGTGTGCACAGCCCTCTCCCACAGGCCTCGGTGCCACCCAGCCCAGTCCCTGTGTTTGTCCTCCCTACTTTCCTGCATTGATCTAGTTGATTTTTCCTTCTCCTCCCAAGCTCTGCACAGAGTATTTTCCTCTTCCCCGTCCCTACCTCTCCACCCCTGGGCCAGATTTTGACCCTGCATCCCTCCCTGCATTCAGAGTACAATGGTGCGCCCCTCCCGGGCCCTGGCCCAATGACCCTCATTCTTCTCCCTTGGAAGCTTCCTTTTCCTGTCCCTCCCTGGCTAATAACCTGCTCCTATTCCACTGAGTCCCCTGGGCTGGTGCTCCACCTAACAGTCTGGGCCTGAGCTGGCTCTGGCATCTCGCTCTGGTTTCAGCTGGTTTAAACCTGGCACACTGGGTGCCTACAGTGAAGAGCTATTCATCACACCCTGACCCCTATCCTCAAGTACTGCCCTTCTCCCCCCAAAAACAGAACTCTTAGCATTTACATTCATTTTCAGGTTTAAGTGCACAGCTTCTTCCTAAGTCTAGCCTTCAAAGTAATTCAACACTCAACTCTTGACAGGAAATGTGAACATGCAAAAAAAATTTTTTTTAAAACACAATTTGGCTGAGGAGCTATTCTTTGCAGTGTTTCCAAGGGTATACCAGAGTCTGAACCGCAATATGGATAAAATAACAATGGGTTTGATAATCCTAATGGTCAGAACTCCCTAATCATTTTGTACCTGCAACAGTATTTTTGTATCCATAGGTGTTAAAAAAATAAAAAAATTAGTGGCAAGAGTGAATTGCTTTGTCTTTAATACCCCACTCTCTGACATTAAAAGAGCAAATCAGAGATAATGGTAGATTTATATGTAAGAATTTACCTATCTAATGGTGAAAGTCACATTATAAACTGTTAACATCGAGATCCTGAAGAAAATAAAGCAAGTCAGCCTAAACTAGCTCAACCACTTTAGGCATTGTTTTTAAAACAATAAAATCAAATAGTAGGTGTCAGACTTTTGACATACCCCTTTTTCTCTAAATATACAAACACTCTATATGTGTCCACAAGAACAGAGCAATGATGTCTCAGGTTTGTTACCGTCATGCACACACACAGTCAATCAGAGAAATAACTTTATGGGGTCAACCACAAGAAATAAAAATGTTCAAAGGCTTCCCAACACTTTCGGTATCTGACATCACACATCAGAGAGGGCAGACAAGGGAGGCTTGGAATAATCTCTGCTTGTGCAGGACAGAAAGGCCTGTAAACTAAAATAAAAACACACATTAAAAATGTTCATGCTGTTCAAACAGAATATAAAACAGGTTAACAGAAGCTATAGTTCCCTCCCTGGTGAGACAAGTTCTCCCCAGCTCGCTATGTCTCCTGGATCGTTGCTGGCCCATTTCTCCCTTTTTCAGAAAAGCAGCTTCAAGCCTTTCCAAGACCCCATGTGAGTTCTCTTTTCCCTGGCTGGCTGGCTAGACTGGTGTGAACTCCTACGGTATGCAGGTAAGCAAAGGTGCACTGCACTTACCTGCAGTGTTTGCCATCCCCGATGACAGTAAAGAAGCTCAGATATTATCAGGCACAGATCCATGCCAAATGAGAGCTCAAGCCCATGGTATAGCTTCCCAGCTAGTTTAAATTGCAATCGTTTATCTTTATAAGCCCTCAAGTTTAGTTTTTGAAACTTATTTAAAGACCTAACACCATAACGAATGTTTCTACTACATAGTACTTTTTTAAAAAATTCACAAAGTATCTCTAGGATAAGGTACCAAGAAGAGAGCAAAAAGATCAAGAATCAGAGTCTGACTTGTAAGGAGTTTACCGTCCAGGTGAAGAAACAGGATGAATACATCTAAAAAAAAAATAAGTAGCTATGAGGAAGTATGTGTTAATTGCCAAATGAAAGCTCCAGATAAGAGTGATGGCCATGAATTAGATTCTAAAGGCCCCAGGAAAACTTTATCCCCCTCTATAAGGAGGATGACAGTTTCAGGAGACCCCTCCCCATCTGTTTCTGCTCCAGTGAATCCACCTATATGCTGCAATTCACACTGCACCTTCTGCTCAGCTCAAGTCCCTAACGCTGGAGTCTAGAAATGGGCTTCCAGAGCCCAGGAGGTGCCTGGGGCCACACATGTAAAAATGTTGTACATGTGCAGGTCATGATGCCATCTATGCAAATTAAAAAGAGACACAAAAGCATTACGCAGCCCTTGTGGAGGAGCATATGTGACACAGTAAGATGCTTTGTGTCAGGTGGGCGCTGGGGAGGGAGGAATTACATCCGAACTGTGGGGTTAGAGAAGACCTTTTATTACAAATGTGGCATTTCTTTTTTTTAATTTAATTTAATTTTATATTAGCTTCAGGTATATAGCACAATGGTTAGACATTATATAATTTACAAAGTGATCCCCCTGATTAAACTATATTTAGCCATTACAACAAATGTTGTACTTCTTAAAGGTAAAAGAGTAGAGGTGAATATGACCAAATGTCAAGTTATTAATTCTGTGTGCTGGTAAAGTGGACATTTGTTGTGTATACACGCATAGACGGACTTAGGAACTTTTCGGTCTCATAGAGGGACTCATAACCCCAAAATGGTTTAACACCCTCAATTTAAAGGCTCCTGTTGCCTCCATTTCTCTCCTTTGGTCTCCTGTAGCCAGGCATTCAGTGACCAATTCACAATCCATCATGTTTAGATTTATGACATTTCTTCAGTTTTTAAAATATTAATTAAACATCCCCCCCCCAATACTTTTCTTAATTTTTCACTGTTTTTCTCTCTCCTCCTCAACTAAAGAATAAGTTTTTTGAGGCCAAGAAACTTAACTTGGATCTGTCTGTGTTCCTCTGTTCACTGTCTGCACAAAACAGTCAATAAACTAAACCAGTGTTATTAAGTGAAATTTAAGGCTGAGAAACATCATACAAAATGTAGCAATAAGACTGGTTTGGCTACCTTTCATCCTGGAATAAAGCTATTCTCAAAAGCAGTAAATATTCATCTCCGCTGCAAGAGTTATCTCCTGGGTTTATGTGCACACACGCGTGTGCGCGTGTGCACGCATACACGCACACACACACACACGACTTTTCATTTATGTCATTTCTTTTCTCTTAAGAGCTGAAAGTAACAGACTTCCAAGACCAAAAGAAAAAGGAAAGAAAAGAGGGGAGAGGAAGGGGAAGAGAAACTCTCGGTATATCTTAACATATCTTTTTGTTCCATAACTTAAGGAACAATTATGATTTTAACACCCGGTGAATGTGGGTTTATGCCATGTAGAGATTTATAATTATTCCAATGAGGCATCTCCCAAACTGTATTCCTGGTGCGAGTTCTTCAGTAATCCCAAAGGCACTGTCCTTCAATGGCCTCCCTCTACCACTGAAGAACACTGATTTTGGAAAACTCAACGTACGTTCAAAGTTCTCACAGAGAACGACAATGCACATTACTATAGCAAAGTCTCAGAAGTCCTATAGTTCAAGATAAAATAAACTTTAGAGAGTCACCTTGGTATAAGCCAATGTTTCCAAGCTTATTTTAACCATAGAATAGTTTCTGCATGGAACAAATTAATCAGTGGAGGACCCTGCAGTCTGAGGAACACATGCCGACTCTTATAATAACATCTTCTGGATTTAACACTTCAGTCCACATTTCAAATCTCTCACTCCATTGTCTCCATAAATATGACTCATACTCATAAAATCAGAAATCCTAGTTTTAGTTTCATAAAATATGGTCCCTATTACAATGCCATGGATTTTCATAAAACCCTTATGAACCGATTCACATACCCACCCCTCATAAGATAAGAATAGAAAAATTTCAAGGATCAACTTCGTCCACCCAATAGTGTTAAACCAACTGCAGTCATAAACCAAGTCTAGACCCCATCCTCATAGAGTGATAACAAAAATACATCAAAACTCTTGGGAAACCAAATTCTGCTTTGGAGTTTCTAGTTGCTCAACTGGAGAGCTGTATGAAGGAATAATGTAAAATGTCTATTATAATAATCTGACTTTATACAACTTTGATAGCTATCTAAAATACAGGAAACAAAAATTCAAGCCCTAGTACCAATCAAAACAATGCCAAGTAAGATAATGCCATTTTTTTAACCTACCAAATTAGGTAATATTTTCATATAGAATACACTATATTAGTGGTATTTAGGGAAACGGGCCTTCACATACAAAGCTGATAGGGAAGAAACTTGGTAGTATTACCATTTTGAAAAAACACTGGCATTAAAATTTTGCAGTCCCTCTTATGCAACAATTCCACTTTAAGAATGCAGGAAAATGAAAACAAATCATGAACATATACAGACTTCAGGGGTACAAAAGCCAACAACAATTCTCCACTTGGGCTCCCCCAACTCAGGAGGCATGGCAGGGGCACAGGAAGAGGCACACAAACACCCCAGGCCTCTCTTAACGTTCTCCAAAGGAGAGGGTATCCCAAAACTGCCATGTCCCACCATTGTCTCTCTCAACCCAGGAGGAAACTCAAGCCAAAGTATGGAGGGGCACGAACTTCACATCTGGGGATATCGTCTTCTGGCAGAAGCGTCCCCTTTGGGAATAGTGAGGCTTTGGGGAATAAAAAGAAAGAAACCTTGCTACATTGGGAATGAGAGCTGACTCCTCTGGCTGCAGCATAGGAGACCCAAACCAAAATAGTGATCAGAGAAAAAAAGAAGCCGCTGAAAAGGGATAGGATACCTCTGCAGACAAAAAGAAAAGCTTGGTCTCAAGAGGTAAAAAGCTCTATATATGATATTGAGTGAAAGAGAACCTAAGGAGAGTTCCCACGATCCTCTAAGGGAGGACAAGAAAATGAAAAAGAATTAAAACAATAACAATGGCTTGTTTCCAGAAGAAATGTGTTTTTATGTGATTCCAGCACTGGTACCTATTGTTAATATTCTCTCATAAATAAATAAATAAATAAATAAATAAATAAATAAATAAATAAATAAAATAAAAGCAAGTAAAATAATATGACAATTTATTAGCATCAGAAAAATGTCCATATCTAATATGTTTAGCTATACACAGGAATTAGGGAATGCAGTAACATGAAGACACTTTACAAACAGTGTATCTAGTTTTGCTCAGCACTAGATTCTTGGCTCTTAAAAAACCTGTTTCTGAATGAATGAATGTTGCCCCATATTCTTCATTTTCTGGCAACCTAGTTTAATATGAGCGACACTGGTCTGAAAGAATTGGTGTTTTGGATTACTTTTAAAAATGTGAAACATCAAGACTAACCTTACTTCCACTTATTTATCCACCTTGAAGAGTAACCTACTGCAGTTTCTGTCCCTGTGCCTTCCATTATCTCTGCTGACTCCATCCTTTTGGCTATCAGCAGAGGAGCCTGTGGCTCATAAATAAGTGGAATGTGATAGCGTAGTAGGGGTTTCGACTTCCGGCCACCTTCTTCAGGCTCCCCTCCACTTACATCATTCTGATCACCATATATTGAGACCGTCCCTTCCTCGGGCCTTTTGGACCTCACTTACGCACACCAGGAGGTGTCGATGACCAAAATCTAGTTCTCAGACACAAGGCTTGGTAGGCCCATTCTGCAAACAGAATTAAAAGATTTAGGGAAGTTTCAGTCTAATTGGAAAAGAAAATGGGCAGAAAAAAGCAGTCTCCATAGATACAAGCTTTTCAACATATTGCTTTTCTGCTCTTCTGTTTCCTTACACTGAAAATGTCAACGCAGAACCGGAATGCTTACACATTCCACCCATCCCTCCACACCCTGACTGGTGATACCCAGCTGGAAATTCTGAAGACCACAGGGCGGCGTAGAAGCTAGCTGGGATATAAAGCTCTTCAGAGGCAAGCAATGAATAGCTGCAACATGCTATTCAAAGCACCACTAGGAAGAAGACACTGTCTTGCCCTTCTCACGACACATCTTCCACTTTGCCACTTCACTAAATTGCCTAAGGATATAACTGTCTATGCAGGTGACAGACAGGCAGAGAGGGGGCTAGGCCTTGTGCTTCCTCAGATGCAGAGCTCGGGCAAATAGCACAGGTCCCAGGGACAAAGTGGTCAAGGTGTGATTATCTATGGCTGCCTGAGTACTACTGAGAACCACGGGCCCATGGATGCAAATTATTGTCTTGTACTGGTCCTTGACAACACCTGAGTGTGTCCACATGCATGAAAAGAAGGTGAGAGAAAGAATCAGGGGGCAGCAGCTGTGCAATGAAAAACTTCAGGAAACGGTGGGAACAGATCTGAAGGACAGTGGATTCCATTTCCGTCAGTTAAGAAAGGGCAAGAACATTTTTAAAAAGGGAGAAAAAATAGAATTGACCACTCGATCCAACAATTCCACTTCTGGGTATATTGCCAAAAGAACTGAACATAGGGACTCGGAGAGAGATTTGTACACTCATGTTCACAGTGGCATTATTCATAAGAGCTGAAAGGTGGAAGCAACCCAAGTGTCCAATGATGGATGAATGGATAAACAAAATGTAGTACATACATAGAATGGAATATTATTCAGCCTTTACAAGGAAGGAAATCCTGACACATACTGCAACATCAATGAACCTGGAGACATTACATTAAGTGAAATAAACCAGTAACAAAAAAGACAAATACTATATGATTCCACTTACGTGAGGAACCAAGAGCAGTCACATTCATAGAAAGAGAGAGTAAACTAGGGGTTGCCAGGAGCTTGAGGAAAGAGGAAATGGGATCTGTTGTTTAATAGGTACAGAGTTTCAGTTTTGCAAGTTGAAAAAATTCTGGAGACTGGTTGCAAAGCAGTGTGAATATACTCAACACCGCTGAATTGTATAAGTTATAATGGTTAAGATGGTAAATTTCATGTTATGTGAATATATATACTTAACACTACTGAACTGTATAATTCACAATGGTAAAGATAATACATTTTATATTATGTGTATTTTAACCATAATTAAATGCTTTTAAAGAAGAAAAGTCTTAGAACAATTAAAACAAAAACGAAAAACAAAACAAAGACCCTGTCCTTGTATTTTATTTAAAGTGAAACTAGAATTAAATGAGAAGCCATGAAAATGACCACACATGTGTAGGGCTGTAAGTTGTGATAGGACTTTAGAACTGGTTGATTGTTTTAAAAGCAAACTACATTCTCTGTTGCAAACAGTATAAAACCATTCTTGAAGCTTGTCCCTCAGGTATTCTTTTTCCACATTCTCCATTAGAGACCTAGCTTTAGCAGAGCCTCAGTCAGGGAAAATAAATTTGCAAGTCATGGCATGCCCCCTAGATGGACTGCCATCTAGATCAGTGGTTCTCATCAGGGATGACTCTGTCCCCCTAGGAGACTGTGGAAATGTCTGAACACAGTTTTGGTTGTCATGTGTGTATAGAGGGGAGGGAGGGGTAGGAAATGCTGCTGGCACCTAGTGGGTATTTCAGGGCGGCTGCTACATATCCCACAATGCACAGCATAGTGCCCCACAACAAAGAACTTTCTGGCCCCAAATGTCAATAGTACAGAGGTTGAAAAACTCTGCTCTAAGTTGGCCTTGGGATTCAGAGGCCACGTTTGTTTTTTCTTGGTTTCGTTTTTTCTTTTACACACGCCTTGAGCAGCCAGTAGTTACTAACTTGCTAGACACGATGCTAAATGCTCTCTATACATTACTTCATTCAGACCTCTCACTCTTAGAAGAGTGATACTGCTATGACTCCAGTTCGGAAAAGTCAAGAATTTGTCCAAAGTCAGGGCCACTGGTAGAATTTTATATAAACTCTGCAGATCTCCGGACTGGTATTCTTACCTCTACTTCCCAAACCTTCATGTTCTAGGACTCAGTGAGAAGCACATCAACACACTGACGTTCAATAAGACACACTGTGAAGAATGCTGGCACAGGGAACCATTCAACGAGGCAATTCCTTTCCCACCCGAGTCCCTTCTGCATCTTGGCAGCCTATCAACCCCACACAAACTGTGGAAGAACTTTCGGCTTCAGGGGGAATATTTCAGGTTAGTGGTCCTTTGTACATTATAAAATTCTTCCATTCTGCCTGAATTTATTTGCATCAAGAGAATCTTAACAACTAATTCCTATGACTATATCAAAATCTTCCAATTCAGAAGTCACTCCTAAACAACTCTGAAGAATTCTCAAATGTTAAACATCTCAGGAGGCAGAGCTGGATACATCCCTAGCTAGCTGTCTTTGCCTGTCATGAAATTCTTCCTCTAGAACCATCTGGGACAACAACTATTCATCCTTCAAAACCCTGCTCAAGCTTGATGCACCACTGCTGTGAAGCATTCCCATTTATCTCATAGTTTGTCATTCCCTCTATACCAGTTTATACTGTAACATCCTTCTATACTACACACACTTCTCTATATTGACCATTAGCCAACTGGACTATAAGCTCGATGCAAGGAATGCATATATCTTATGTGTTTTTGTATATACTATTACAATAGACCCTCATAGGGGTGGGAAATAGAGCCTGCCACCTTGCCTGTCATATTCTACAAATAAAGTTGATTGACTCAAAATTATATTCAACAACTAGCACCTTTCACAGACCCTTAAAAGCCAAAAATTAATGCATAAACACAGCAGTCCCCAACTTTGTTGGCACCAGGAACCCATGCTCCTATGAGAATCTAATGCCTGATGATCTGAGGTGGAGCTGAGGTGGTGATGCTAATGCTGGGGAGCAGCTGCAAATAGCTCACTTGCCCACCTGCTGCTCACCTCCTGCTGTTGGGCCTGGTTCCTAAAAGACGCCTACATTAAGACATCAAATAAAACACGGAGAAAGATACCTATAGAAGGACATTTGCCATTTCCTCTGAATCTTGAGAAGGTCCAAGTAATTTTGGCAGATTTAACAAGAGTTTCTCAAAAGGAGTGATGAATTCCTTAGTTGCAGAAATTAGTCACAAAGTCTCTTGCAAGGAGTTTGGCATTTGGGACATCTGGGGAGTTATATGGATGCCAAGGTCCTCTTTATTGTCAGTATCATTATGCACCAAATTAGCTGTGGCTTCAACAAATAAGAGACATTTCCTCCATTCCGCTGTCTTGGTTTTTGTTTTGTATTTGTGTTTTAACAATGATCACAGCCACTCCCAAAGTCAGGGTTCATCAAAGGTCTGGACCACTGCATCAGAATAACTGGGGGTGGGGAATGTCTAGCAGGAATGCTTGGCGAAAGAAAGACAGAAAGAAAGAAAGAAAGAAAGACAGACAGACAGACAGACAGACAGACAGACAGAAAGAAAGAAAGAAAGAAAGAAAGAAAGAAAGAAAGACAGACAGACAGACAGAAAGAAAGAAAAAAAGAACACAGATTATACGGAATCAAAAATCTCTGGGGGTGTATGGCATAAGCACCTGTAGTTTTAACAAGCCAGCCCTTCAGGTGAGTCTGATGCACTCTCAAATTTGAAAGCCTCTGCCTTAAGTCTGTGGATCCCAAGTATTAGTGGCCATCAGAATCACACAGAGGACTTGTTAAAACACAGATTTCCAGGCCTCACCCTAGGTTTTCTGATTCTGTAGTACTCCTCTGTGGACAGAGACCTTGCATCTCTAACAAGTTCCCAGGTGATGCTGATAGTGCTGGTCCCTTTAGAGACTTAAGAGTGGGGTTAGGAACCTGGCAAAGGGAGATTTAATTTCCATTTCATACGCTTTTGCAATTTTTCCTCACCTTGTGTATTTTTTTAAGTAAGGAACAGAGACAATTTTTCTGTTCATGAGAAAATTCTATAGTATTATTATATGATAACTTAAGAAAACACCAAGATAGACTCTGCAACAGAATGCTGTTGCCCTTTTACCCTTCTCTCCCAACATTCTACAAGACTCCCAAAGGCAAAACCCACCCTAAACTTTGGACCAGCAGTTCAGCACTCAGCCAGCCCCAGCCCGATTGGTTTATAACTCAGATAACTTGCTACCTAAGCACTGCAGCTTCTGATTTCACCTCAAAGTGATTTTTCTCTGAAACACCCTGTACTACAACCTCAATTGGCACTGGTTTCTGTTAACGAACAGAATGGCCTGCGCCAACCACAGCTTACAGCACGTGTACTCGGCCTACTTCCCTATTTTAAATGCCTAATGATTATTGCTGCATCTGAGCACATATGGAGGGAGCTGGGCCTGCTGGTTGCCTCTTGCCCCATTCCAAGCCCTCCTACAAGCGTGTACTCAGCAAACCCTCCAAGTACAGACAGGTTATACAGTGTTGCTCCATGTCAGAGCGGAGGCCTCAAACAATCAAGGATTTTTTTTTTTTTTTTTTTTGGAGAAATGATCAAACCCGGGGGTGGGGACAGAACTTCCTGCAAGAAACCGCATCCTGAACAAGCATCGCCACGACTCACTGTAAATAAATACTCTCTCCTTGCAGCACTTCCGTCAACTGTCAGAGCCCTGGCTCCAATCGCCTTTCAAGTCCAAACAGGAAAGGGGAGAAAAGAGAGTGAGATGGCAGATAGGAGGTTTAATTTGCTTCTTGCTGCAGTTTTCATTGGTGGGGCACTTCTAATTCAACAGGGCTGCCAGCTGCCTGGAATTGCTCCTGGACCCCACTTTTTCCTGTTAACCTTCATAATTGTATTATTACGGGCCAGCCCACAACTGGCCTACCCTATGCTGAGGAGTGAGGCTCCTTCCCTGGATCAGATAAGCAGCCAAAATCAAACAGGCCGGCTGCAGACAGAAAGGCAACTGACATTTGTGAGAGATGCTCTGTACATGCCTCTGTTGTAACTTAGCCCAAGGGATTGGGGAGGGGGTAGCGGAGGAGGGGGGAGATGGCCGTGGGGACTGGAGGGTTCAGAAAGGAAATAAGCCAGTGACCTCAATTTTCTGGAAAACGAATGTGAAATATATTCTTTTCCAAGTGCACCATGTGGCTGAGTGAAGAAAGACATGAAAAGGATCATTCATGTCATTGACAGGAACGGTGACTATTTCTCAAGTACGGACCATGTGGCAGGCACAACACAAAGAAGGCTGTAATAGGCCTCCTCCCCTTAGTCTTCACCTATAGTAACTATGAGGCAGACTCCATAACCCCCATTTTACAGATGAGACAACCAAATCTGGGAGAGCTAAAGAAACACCTGTTGGTTCGCAAACTGGTGAAAGCAGGACTCAAACTCAGTTCGTCTGAATCAGGGATGCCGCGCTGGGAAGGGTGTGTATCGCACGATTCGAGGTGCCAGGCATATCACTAGCAATGTAATGACAGCTCACAGTGTCTTGCTTAGAACCGGAACAGGGCTGATATACAAGATCACGTTTTAACCACGTAATATACTGCCTCCCGAAGTTTTCTGAAAAGTAAAAATAAGCTCCATCCAGACAACTTCTCAAGAAGTTCTAAGAGCCTAAGGTCATTTGAACTCAATGGCATTCAAAAGACAAAGTCAATTCACCCCTTTATGTGGGCCTTTCTTTGTTACATTCCCTATAGTTCAAATTTCTCATTTGTGTCTGTGTTACAGGACCAGGCCAGAAGTTCTCATAGACTATTGGAAGTGCCACTGCCTGGCACATAACAGGCACTCAATAAATATGTACTGAAAAAAAACGTGTGGGTGAATGAATGAATGACAACATGTGTTTTATGTGGAATACTTGGTTGCCAGAGGGACCAAAGCAAGAAAACAGCTCTTGCCCTTCTCCAAGAAGCCTGGGCCCCATGGAGAAATGGGGGAATCTGCCATCCTCCTAACACTGACTCCCAGAAAAGCTGCTGCCATTCGCGGGCACCCACAGATTTTTTTCTAGTAACTGGAAATGCAGGCTCGGGCCCAGTGGGGGTAGCAGCTCTTGTTGCAGATGGGGGTAATATAATGTGTTGTTGGCAGCTGCAGAGAAAGCAGGGAGGGTAATGACCACATTTAAGAATGAAGGAGTGGGTGAAACCTCATAAACTCTTCACAGACAGGACATGCCCCTGGAGCCTCTGCCCTGGGGAGGGAGGAAACCAGGCATCTTCCCTGGGGCAGCTAAGGGTGGAGGATGGAAACAGGGCTGAGGTGCCAAGAGAACCCACTGCTACGCACTGGGGAAGGGGGGCAGGTTAAATTAATAAAAGTAAAAATGAAGCATCACAGGTAGCAGTATAGCATTATTAAAACTCTGTAATGTCTCAGAGGTTCCTATAAAGTCATGTTCTTACAATTCACTCGTAATATTTAAAGACAAAATTATATGCCTCATAATTCTCCAATGAGTATGTTTTTCTATGGATCCCATTGTTTATACGGGATGAGCAGCTTCCAGAAAGTTTAAATCATTTAAGGGATTAAAAAACTGGCACTTTCCAGAAATCTAGCTGCACATTCCTCACTGGGAACCACTGTCGAATCTGACTACGTCCACACACTTATATATACTGGTACACATATTTCAGGACACACTCTCTATCAGGACTGTAGTCCCAAATGCCCACAGGGGCCAGGCAGTTGCTTAAATGATTGAAGCAAGCAAGAATCAAACACCAGGGAGTGTGAGAAGCATCCCTAGCGCCATTTAAATGAGTACCTTGTCCCCAGTATGGAAGAAAGTCTGGTGTTACCACATCACTTGATTTGTGAAAAGAAGCCAGAAATCTGGGTTTTGCATAGGAATCCCAGTAAACAAAATTAATAAATTCAAATATTTTATGTAAAACATCAAACATGTCAAATAAAACTGTAGCCTGAATACCTCTGTCTACATATATGTCTACACATACACCAATAATGAAAGACTGCTGTTTAAATTTAGCCACCATATGACCAAGTCCTCTGCATCAAACATTAACAAGCTCATAAGGTCCCCCAAAGAGCTTACAAAGAGTAATGCCTATTTAACAGACCAATAAACTGAGGCAGGCGGTACCTGAACAGTGACTGGCAACCTGCTGCCACGGGGTTAGAGCAGGATCCAGATGGGAGTCACTGCGGCTGGAAGACAACAGGTGGTGGGCGGCCTGCTCCACTGTGTCAGAGTACCAGTCTTCTCTACTGCCCATTACACATTTCACTCATGGAGACACGAAACGATCAAGACCTATATTCCAATTACCACGCAGGAACTGAAAGGAACTGTTAAAGAAAAGTGTGCACGAGGCCTCAGGCTAACAGCAAGATTATTTAAAGGACAGCCATCCACACTCAAAGTGCTTTACCTGTTATGACACAGGTTATAACAGATATAAGCAGGGTCCTTCTAAAAGAATCTAACCTTTTTAATATATTTTTATTAAACTTGCATACTTACCAGAATGGGGGAAAGTAGGTATCTCTTTCTATCCTTTTTTTTCCTACTCAGGATCACAGAGAAATTTCAGCGCTTTAGAATCAGCCAGAGACAAGTGTAGACATGTTCTGAGAAGAACCTGAAATGACTCATTCTTCCAGTTTTCTTAAACCGATTTCAGCTTTTAGGAAAGAGGCTTCATTCACACACAACACACATCAGACAATGCCAGACCTTGTGGAACCCCTCATGAGTTGACAGATCCAAACACCGCTTCCCTCCTAAGGAATGTGAATGCTGCCAGCCTTGGGAAGGGAACCCCAGTGTAGAAATGCAATCCTTCTAAGACTTCAATCTTAGTGATTGACAGTTACCTCCTGCTCTATCAGATCTTTCTCTCCAAAGCAGAGTTAAGGATTCCCACTGCCTCTCTTCTCCTTTCGCACTCCTCCCTGAAAGGCTTCCACAAAGAAATATACAAAATCCTGTTCCTTTAAGTCTGCAGAAACTTAATATGCACACTTAATGCTTTAAGAGTTCTGCAAGGGAAGGCTGTTGACTTGTAAGCCATAAGCAATACTTAAGAAATTCCAATACCTTTTCCAAAAGGCAGCTGTACCTATAATAATGACCCTAGACAATAAGTGGAAGGGTTAGGCAGTGGTTAAGAGCACTGGTATTATGAACTCAAGGGTTAGGCTCTGTTGTTTTTGAGCTGTGAACGTGGGCAAATAATTTCATTTCCCTCATCTGTAAACCAGTAGACAATAATGGTACCTGCCAAACTGGGTTTTGCTGCGGATGAAATGGGAGGAATTCAAGGAGAGCATTTCATGAGATATCCATAACTAGTAGGTAGTGATCGTATGTCAGAAATAGGGACTACCCTTTGCAACTGCTTTGGGACTGCTTTACTGTCCCAAATCAAGATCCTATTACAAATTTAACTTCTTTGCTTTGAACACCAAATTACCATTTCCACGATTTCAGGGCCAAATAATTGCCAAGTATTAATCCTTAGAAACCTGCTTAGCAAACATCAACCTGGTAATGCCAGCACATGTCTTTTTAACGGAGGGCACTTGCAACTGTACAACTTAATAGGCTGTGTGGCATGTGAAGTTTGTTAGCTAATGTCAAACACTAGCTCCAGCAGGATCAGAGAAAATAATACATGTTATGACCAGATCTAATGCAAAATTGCTTCTTAGTTTAGACACAGAATGCCTGCCAATTTGGGAAAGCTGAATGGAAACAGTAATCAAACAATATTGCATAATCACATTCATTGTCATTTTTTAAATTTCTGAGAAAAAGACAGTAAGTTATAGAAATAGCAAAGAAGTGAATTTACTTCACTTAGGGCAAGGATTTTTTTCTATTGCAAAAATGCCGACCAAACACAGCCTTCCAAGTGTTATAGCCAGGCTCAGAAACTAGGAGAGGCAAGTAAGGAGCCTAGGGTGCAAAATTTAGGAAGGCACTCACCCTCAGAGTCATCCTAGTTCAAGATCAGCACCTAACAGTGAGTGCCTCTGTAAACTGCACCCCAGACACCTCCAGTGTTACAAGGAGATGAAAGCAAAATATGATTTTCATGCATGTGCGTGTGGCAGCACCAAGATATAAACGAATGGGTAACATTATAACAGGTCTCTCCCTTCAACACCAGAATTTTATGGCTGGAAGCAGCCTAGGCAAGGGACAATTTCCTCTAGTCTTATCAAGTTCAAAGGCAGCCCTTTGCAACTTTGTAAACACTTCCTAAACAACCTCTTCCCATCCTCTCCCATATAAATTATGAATAATTCCAAAACAGTAAAATATTCCATTCTCAGATATCTTTTTTTTGCCTACACCCTCAAGGAGGAAGAGAAGTAACTTAAAATCAAAAGGGACCACTTGCTGATTATGCCACCTGACCACTCAAATTGAGGACTCCTTTTTCTTTTCAATGGCTGCTTATAAATGAATCATCATTTGGTTAGAGAAATATTCACAGTTCATTTTTAGAAAAACTAAGCAATAATAAAGCAATATTTAATTATACTCTAACATAATCTATAAAAAGTTTCACAAATCTCAGAGAGGAACTTCAACCTTAAAGCATGCCATTTCTTTCAAATTGAGCATTAAAGGGAAAGAGGCTTTAAAAACATGAGTCCCTCGATACTCAAATTTTCCTTTCTGATTTTCTGTTTTAACCTCACAAAGCCTCATTTACAAATAAACATGTTTCTAAATACATAATACATTAGAACAAGGAGTAGGAGGAGGACAAAGAAAAATCACACCTGCATACTAGAATCAAAGTGTATATATTCCTAATTTCAATTATTACTCCGAAACCACTTTGGTTAGAAATTCTAAACAAATAGATTCAGTACTGAAAATTACAGGTGTTTCTTTAAATCCATGCTGGCAATTTTTAGATGTGCTTCACTAATGACCTGAGCAGAAGCACTGCACATGGATAAAGAACCAGAACAGAAAATGTAATAAACATGGCTCTCTCCATTCTAACCTTCTGTGTAACTTCACCATGGAACTACTAGCTCATTGCCAATGAGCGCCACTCTCTAATGCCACACAAGTTTTGCTATCAGCTGTCCAATGCAAATGTGTGCACAATTCCGTATGCACTGCAGAGCTATAAAATAAGTCAGTGTGTTAGGATGTGTGAACCATGCCTGTTTCTGAACATAATTCCGTGGTGTCTAGTGCACCGTGATATAACTCGATTCACCCTCCCTTCTCTTCACAAGAAAGCCTATCACCCTAAGTTAATTTTGAACAAAATTAAAGAACGACATAAGAGAAGCTCCTCTATAAACACTGCTAAATTCAATTTCTCTTGAAGAAATAAAACAAGTGATATGATGAAGTGGTCATTTTTTTTTTCTTTAAAGAGGGAAGAATATATAATTTTATGGAATATTCTTCCATTCTTTTTTCTTTCTTTCTTTCCTTCTTTTTTTTTTTTTTTTTTTTTTTTTTTTTGTGGCCTAATTATATACAAAGCAAAAAGTAATTTTTGCCTCCTGCTTACATTTTATGTTTTGGGCACTTCCATTTCATGTCCCTTGACACCTTTTCCAATAATCCATCTACTTGATATTGGAAAGCCTCACATGAATAAAACTTTATGGCACTACAGGCGTTTAGCCTTCCACTGACATTCCTGGCCTGTTCAATTCTGCAATTCAATCAAAATCAAATCTCAAAATCCTCTTGTCAGCCAGCACTGCTTTCATATGCCCGAGCCTTGTGTAAGGATAACTGCATCCAATCTTCCCCCCAAGCAGTGCTTATATTGTTTTATTACAGTTCAATGAGTGGAGTTCAAAATTACATGCAGCTGCCTACTACTGTGGTCGGGCTATGTTACGCATGGACACAAGAACTGCCCACCAGGCCTGAAATCATTCACTTACTGGCTGGCCAGAAAGACAGGGAGCACTTCTTTGTATGGAAGAACATCCTGTCTGCTAGATCTAAACAGGGAGATGTTAACAGATCAGTCCCTTTATAAAAGGATTGTGAAAGCCCAATGAAATGCAACTCAAATGTGCTCAATGTTAAGCATGTGGCTAGAGCACACAAAAGCAAAGATAAACCTCAACATGCACTACTTATTCTCAGAAAGCTTGTGAAGGAAGATAAAGAGATCTGGAATAAAAGACATCTTAAAGAATTTTTATATGTGTTTTAAATGATGGAGCTTCATTTAAATGGGCTTTTTTAAATGCCCCCAATAATTCTTTCATCAAAACACAAAGACATAACACAAAGCCAATTACATACAATTTAACATGATGAACAATACAGTAGTTAAAACATTAGTAGTTTGGAAATGCTCCTGATAAACTCAGGTAAGGCAGAGCGAAGGTGAAATGGCATTAGGGGTACACCTTCTTTTTAACACTGGGACTAAAACATCAAGTGGCTATCCTCTATCTTAAAAACAAATTTAAAAAAATGAAGAGAACCTACGGACCCATAAAAGAAGACAAAACTGGGTCTCATTTGTGTAAGTCTTAATTACCCAGCCATTGCCAAATGAGAAATAATGGCTAGCTAGAAGAGGAACTGACAAAACCCCAAATAAAAACATACGGGCTTACTCCAAGCTACCTTCAGGTTAATGATTCCATGAACAAAACAATAGCTTCCTAGGGTACAGCTTTCCAGGGAAAAAGAATTACCCCTCTCTTATTTATGAAGGCATGCATCTCCTCCGTAGGTGGTCACACACCGCTCTGTGGCAAAGGTCAGTGCCAAGAGGGTAAAGACGTACAGTTGCAAAAATTTTACCTGTGAGGTCTCTAAAATTAAACACCTTGGAGCCCCCAAAAGGTGAATTTATATCCATTTTAATACCTACCACCCTGTGTCTTTTGAAATAATGTCATCAAAGGGAACACTCTAAAGGGAACATGAAAAGCTCTCACATACAGAAACTTCTTACACACTACAGAAATTAGTCTCAAGACTCGAGAGTTTAAGTATTGTGTTAACCCCAAGCCAAAGGGGCAAACATAAAGGTATATATTCTGTTGCAGCTATGTTTATAGGTAACAGCTTGGAAAACCACATGATTCATGTTCAAGAGTATCTTATTTTTTAGTAACATGGGTAGATCTAAAGAATCAGCAGGGCAAGAGGGAAAATTCAGAGTTGGCACCATGGTGGATGGATTTCTAGATATAATTTTATTCTCTCTTGGATAAATGATAAGGTTAAGTTTCATTGACGCAAAGGAGGCTCTTGTTATATTTTAATATCTGTGAGGGCTGAACTTCAAGGGAAAAGGCATACATTTTTTAACGTGGACACCGCTTTGGTCAAGAGCCATCATTCTTTGACTGACATAGACCTGAGCGCCTGCCTCCCTCCTAAGTCAAGTACAGGTAGATGTTATTGTTCGATAGCTTTTCAATCACTGAGAAAATCCGCTGGTGTCCCAGAAAATGGAAATGTATTTCACATACTTGTCTCCTTTTCCGTCCCCTTTAACTCGGTGGAGTCCAAAGGGTGAAATGAACAAACCTCCAAGGCATTTGATGGACACTCTTATTACTTCTCGGAGTAGACTTCTGGCATCCCAAGAAAATTTGGAAGATCAGACAATATAGCCTACAGTTCTGACAACAAGGAGATGGAGTGGAGCAGCAATGTTACTGGGTTCTTCACTCTTTCTACCCAACTCGCTTTCTTCTTTTAAATTACCGGCGTGGCCCCCATAATAATTTGATTTGAGACTCCTGGACTATAGGCTACCTCGACTTATTTCTAGTACTGGATTTCTACAATCCTATCACATTTGGTGATGTTTGAGCCAATATCAGTGAATGTTCCCATATTGCCTACTTCTTAACTTAAGAAAGGGGAATAAGGAGAATAGCTTCATGATAAATGCCAAGACCAGCCAGCCAAACACAGACAACAAGAATAAATGAGGTCCCCCTCCTACACCCAACTTCATCCCTACCAATCCCCAGTTTCCTAATATCTACCAGGCAAGGGAGTTATTGGTTCAGAACATGAATTATCAGAAACATTCTTCAAACTGAATGACACATGCAAATGAATATTTTGAGAACTGGTTACCTTGGTTATCCTAACAGCTAAAGGAGTTTCACAGTGTGATCCTGGCAGCCCCAAAGGCTGAATCAAAGGGTCGGCTGTAATAGGATTTCAACACAGAAGGCAAAGAATGTCTGGTGCTGATGGCCTCATAAAGCTCACTGAAGTCTAACTCCTGCTTTTTCACAAATGAAACCAACCTCCCAGCCACAACCCAGAGATCTTGTCCAAAGTCACTGAGATGGTATCACCTTCAGGATTTAAAATACTATTTTCATTGAAGAAATACCATGTATACAACAAAATGTTGATAAAATACAGAACGGAGCTGACGGGTCACGTTCCTCTTCTGAAGAGCCCAAGTATAAAGGGAATTCATGAATACATCTCAAGCTCATACTCCAACATCCTAATAGCTTCTGCCTTGTACAGTCCAAAATATAAAGGCTTCAAGTAAAGACTCACCTTACCCATTTTCACGCAAAGGGATAAAATCCTAAAATCTCATTAAGACCCAGGCATCTGAGCTTAAGACAATGAACAGATCAAGCTTGACAGTACAACTCTGGAAAAGAGCTGGTGTACTTCGAGTATTTCTACCTCTTCTGCTGGCTGCCAAATCCTTTACAGAGTAAATATTTATATTCAGGAAGATCCTGGGCTACACTGTTACTTCTCCCACCTCCTTTGCAAACGTCCCTCTCCAGTGACCCTGGAGTTCAGAACTACATTAGCTGTGTTTTGTTACATAACAGGAGCTTGTAGAAGGGGTAAGAGAAGTGGTTCAGAAAGCTCTTAACTGCCCCTCTATCCAGCTGAGAGACCTGTGTTCTCACAGGGCAACTGGTCAGGTTGTTGGGACTAATTTAGAATCTTTGTGCCTCCACATACATGAGGAGCATCATCTGTATTTTCACTTTTTTTATGAAAATGCTCCTTAATGTTCACACAGACGTGGTTGTACACTGAAGCAGGAGCTGAGGCAGCGGGACGGGTGTTCAGCAGAAAACCACAGAAACAAAAAGCACCCAGAGTTGCTTTCGAATTTTTTTTCTTTTCAAAAACTCTGCAATATAAAAAAATAAAATAAAAGATTGAACCTTGGTGTTCCAAGTGTGACGTGGACCAGCAGCATCTGTTTCACCGGGGAGCTGGTTAAGGATCCAGGGTCCCTGACCCTAGCCTAGCCCCACTAAATCAGAATCTGCATTTTAACAAAATCTACACCTGATCCTTATGCACACCAAGGGATGAGGAACACTGCTCTAAAAGAGTTCTGATCAGTTGCTCTTGATGGTGGGATAGTAAGGATGATTTCTCTGACTTCTAAAACATACATAAAAGTCTGCTGTCCACTACAGCTTGAGAACCACCAACCATCTTCAAACATGTATCTCCTTCTGTGCTGTACTGATGGGGCTGGTTTCAATCCACTGCTAAAATGATCAACATACTGAAACTGTGTAACTTGCAAAAACTTCAAAAAGCATATTCTAGCTTTGTATATCCCAGAATGAATGGGGTAGGGGCACTGTTCTGGAATTCTTATGAATGACACACATCTCTTTACAAATAGTCAATTTCTCAAAGTAAATGTGTGCATTCTAAGTAAAACATGCACATACATACACATGCTTTTAGTGCTAAATTTCTTCATAAAAAAAATGATAGACAGATGTGAAAATGTCTGTATCAGTATACATTCCTGCTGTCTGAAATAGAGACACACGACTGAGAGAATGCACCCCTATATGCAGATGCCTTCAAACAAAAACAGAGCTGCTACAGAATGAAAGCGCTCTCTTTAATTCTAATATTCACTTTGTCTAGGACCAAACCAACTGATTTACAAGCAGCAACAAATAACCTGTTATATGTTAGCTTTTAGTCATTAACCACCCTTCCTTTTTAATTTAAGAAAACCTGGAAACTGGCTTTCAAAGGGGTCCTAAATAAAAGCTCACTTAGATGTTGAAGAAAACACTGCTTTTGATACAATCTAGATAAAACGAATGATGAAAACTCTTAAATGCTAGAAGGGGTGGTATTTCAAAGAATTAACTAATTGCAATATGAGTAACAAGATGTATTTGCTTCTGTATTCCCTCTCATTTCACACTTTTAAAGACTCAAGTTTTAAATCTAGAGGAGAAGCCCAAATGTTTATCATGAATAGGAAGAGTCTCACTCAGTATTTTAAAGGATTGCACTTCCAACAGTTTCAATGTCCCTGATGTAGGTTACCTGAAAAAGAAAAACGCTATTAATAATAGTATGGTAGGTATGTTGTAGGAGCTACATACAAACTTATGCTTTCTTCATCTGTCATTGCAGATCTGCAGGGACATGCAAGAACGGTTTAATAAACACCACCATTTTAGTTTTAGTTCAAAGCGTTCTTTTTCATTCAATTAAGATAGTAAACGTGACTACAATTTGACAACATTAATAAAACAATAAAGCAAGAGTTCAGGTAAAGCAACTTGGACAAAGGGCTTCCCAAAAGGCACAGTCGTGAAGGCATGCCAAGCCGGGGGAAAGGAGTTAACGTCTGTGGAAGAACAGCAGTTGCTCTCGCCCAGGTCAAGTGCTTGGGAGGGAGCAGCAGCCCTTCCCCAGCAGAGCGGGAGCGAACACAATTCTTTATGAAATCAAAAAACTAGTCCATCTTGCTTTACAGCAGAGCATGTGAGTGGCAGGTACAACAAAGAAAAAGAATGAGAAGGGGGCACACAAAATTCTGGCAAAACAGGAAATTTGAGGAAACTATTTTTGAAATGTAAATAATGTTTTCTGTTACTTTCATTATTGCGGAAGCAAAGAAGCTACATTCAACGAAAGGTGCCGGTTTTTCTTGTGAACTCTTAATTTTTCAAATGTGAGAGTTAGTTCACCATGTACCGAGCTTTATATGTAAGTTGAAAGCATCACAATAGTGACCAAAATTTATTTTATGTGTTCCCTTGAACCTCAGCCCTCTCTTTTTGCCCTTGGAGACCGTGGAAACAGACTGTTTGAATCCCAAGTCCTCCAAACACCAGCTTTGGGACTCAGGACAGTGTATTTATATCAACATCAGTTTTTTCTCTGAAAGATGGGGATTATAGCAGCTCCTACTTCACAGAGATATTGTGAGATACCTAAATTACACAGTGACTGAAATATAGTAAGTGCTAAATATGCTAGGTATTCTTATTATTAACATCAGGACAATCCTCTTAAAATAAACCCATGAAATATCAGAGTCAATTTTTTTTCCCTGCCAAATATCTATGTCAACTAATATCAGCAACTGTATCTTTAAAGAAAGAGTATTTGCAGGTTATTCAAGAAAATGCCCCATGTGAAAAAGACTACCCTAGCAACTTATCTCAGAGGTGTGTCATTTACTCTCAAGGAAAGCAGGATACACAAATATGGCTTCTTATATGAAAATATAAAAATGGGTATTTGAGAGTGCTAACAGAATGCTAGGCTACTGAAGGCACAGTTTACTCATTCACATATCTCTACTATGTTCTTAAATGCTTTTGCTTATCCTCGCCATGAAACAAACAAACAAAAATTATAAAATAAAGTATCCACAAATTCAAAGAAATTGGAAATCATAGAAAGTTACATTAATAAAAATGAAAATACAAATTTAAAAAGTTTAGATCCAATACAATAAAAGCCTGCCTAATGTATTTATACACACCAGATTCGAGCAAATCCACAGAGTTGCAATACATACAATCCTAGAATATCTATGTAAATAGCAATTATTGTACTTTATTACAATTTCATTATGTGTACCTGGACACATTCTGCCAGGTACACACATCGAATATCCCCAGTAATCACAAGAGATCCAGTCCTGATAGGGGAACTGTCCGCATCTCCATTTTCACCTCTATGAAATCAAAGTAACATTTATCAAAGTAGATAACCAAAGAGAGTACTGTGTGTTAAATAACAAGGCAGTATTATCAGAACTACAGTGCTTTTGCAGATTCGTGTTTAGTGCATATCCTTTAAAGCATACTTTCGTGTACTATGTCTCACATTTAGGCAACTGAGAATTCCCAGGCACACAAACAATAGAGGAGAAATGGCTCAACCACTGGGTAAAAATATGCAGTTTGTCCAACATGTACAATTGAAACAATCAAAAAATATGCCTGTGAAAATGTTTTTATTGATGTTTCTTGGTAGGTTTGTTCGCTACAAGTATTAACCACTCCCTTTCCCTACTTTTCTCTTTTTAGCAAACAGTCCCCTACTGGGCATCCCCAACACAGGCACACAGGACAGTAACCATGGGCCGGAGGTTTCTGCACTGCAGATCTCAACCAGCACTGAGAGCAGCACACGCCAATTTCAGGAAAATGAGAGTTCAGTCCTTTCTTTTCTCTCCATTTTTGTAATCTCATAGAAACACAACTGTTCCAGGAACCAGCCCCCTACCAGTAAGATATTTACACTAAACCTTACAATGCTATCTCATCGATACAAGATCACTTTACTTCTAAACCACATCAAGCTGTATAATACTCCAACAATCAAAAACATTGCCCCTCGAGAAAGATGCAGCCCAGATTATTTTCATGTGCCTATCGGAGCAGAAAGCCAACATTTTTGTTTAATGCAATGCAAATCTCAAAAAAGAGTCAGAGTTTAACCATGAATGCAGCCGGCAGGCAAATATCCTTCCAAAATATATGTGTCCATATACAGAATACTTACATACACATTACACAGGCACATAGCAAGCTATAAGGAATTGATGGATCAGATCTAGACCAAAACTTCCAAATGTTTTCATTCTCTTAAAGTGAAACTCTATTTTCAAAAACCCAAACAAGCATCAGAAGAGATAAAATATTTTTTTTAAGTCTTAGGTAAAATATAATACCCCAGTTCATGACAAGGTGAAATATTCTGCCTTTTTACTCTGATTTCCAGCACAGGTATGTGAGAAAAGTAAGAGAGTATATAACATTTACCTACCCATTTAGCAAATAATATGGAAGACCTACTCTACATCTTTATTCAAATGAAAACACTTTCCCCCAGCATTTATTTCTTTAGCTGGTAGAAACCCCACCCCATAAGGAACACAAGTGTAAAGAAATCTCTTGCAATGGACCATTTTACTTATTCTGCAATTTCTTACCCAAATTACACAGGTATAATTATTTTGACACTATAATGAAAAGAAAATGGGATTTGGGCACCGTAGGTTTATCTAATAACACTATTCCTTGCCAGACTTCACAGCACTGACAGTCACAAAGAACCTTGTCCATTCCAATAGGAAATATTTGATTTTACTGTAGGAACATTATTTATTTTCACCAACTTACTATTATCAGAAAGGATATGATAGCTGAATAATAAAAATGAAATCAAGAAATTCTGGTGTTTCAAGGCTTTATTTTTTTTCTGCTCTCACTTTTGACATTTTCTTCCCCTGGAGAGACAAGATAAAGTGCTGTCATAAATGGGTGACTTTTCTTGTCAAATGACAGATTTGATTCTCCATGGCAACCACAAATCAAGGTGCTAGTAGGAATTAAAGCTTCTCTTAAAAGGCGTCTTTATGTTTATAAAATGAATTTAAATTAAATGGGTATTAGGTACAGTCTTTACCTCAATTTATTTGTTGACTGAAGAGCTCTGTATTGCAGGGAGCACATTTGCATTTTTAAGAGAAGATAACATATTGTCCTGACAGATGTATAAACAAAGCAAGTTACAAGGTCATGCTTCATACACTAGTTTACAGATCCAGGAAGGGTATACAGATGGACATCTAGCAGTTAAGAAGTACTTAATATTGGAGAAGGTGTAAAAATTACCCCTATAGGGAAACAGATGAAGGGATCTCTCTATTTCTTCTCTTAACAGAGCTTTCTTATGCTGCCAATTAGTGAAGATTTTTTTTTTTTTTTTTTTTTGTAATTGACACAACCCAAAAGGCAATCACCCTCTTCATCTTTGTCCCTCGAGTAAGAGATATTTTTTAAAATCTCATCACTGCAAATAAGTACCCCACTCAAAATGAAATTATTTCAGCCCCCAAATTCTTGCACTGTTAAAATGAAACATTTGCTTTCCAATGTTTTTAATAAAGGCAAAACACACACACACACAGAAACATGATTTCAGAGGAATCAGATAATCTGTGAGTTAAGCTGATTTCAATTTTCATAAAAAGTGAAAGCTGATTTGTTTCATTTTTTTTTTACAACATTCTTGGCCATTAGAACTTAAGAAGCAAGGAAAGGTGCTAGTGGATCTTAAAATAATAAATCCAGTCCAATCTTCTTGATATTAGCAAGTCATTTACTTAGCCTAGATGAATGAGGGCTTTAAGATCACAAATAATATTTTAAAGGTTGAAGCACAGCTCATTTTTGGAAGTTTCAATTACAGCAGAGGGCATTGTGAGCCTGTTTGAAATATATATTTCAACAGTACAGTCAGTCCAAAAGACATATTTAACCTAAAATATAGAAAGAGAAAAATAGAAGTTTTACAGTGTACACTGGTAGTTGGGAGAATCTGTCATTCTAAATGGCACCCTGGTAAGCTTAGCCAAATTTGATTTGACGCCACCTCTAGTTAAAAGAACAATATGGAGAATTAAATTCCCCTCACACAATTGTCTAATGGTTCTGTCTTGGACTGTCAGGAGTCACTGTGACAGGCTGGGGTGGGATGGGGTGGGGCGGGGGGGACAGTTGGTCCAATTACAACAAAGAGATGTACAAAAATACCTTCATCTAGGAATTTGTGACTTTAAACCTAAAAGCGTGGAGGTTGTTTTTTTGGGGAAGAGGGAGGTGTCATTTTTATTTTGTGGGAGTCAAAGAGACTTTGTCTTGAGTTTAATCAGTACTAGCTATAATAAAATGGTGCCTAAAAGTTATAAATCTCTTTGGAACTCTGTGTACAAAGCATATTTTATGGTGGAGTGAGTCACACCGAACTCTCTATTTCAGTCACAATGGCTTTTGTTTCATATTAGAATGAAGTGGGCTGATGATCTTATTCTCATCCCGTGTAAAAAGTCAAACTAACATCATGTCTAAAAACACAGGTCGACAAATTACACAGAAACAAGTTCTTGCAGCGACCGCATGCGACATAACAGACACATCACAGGTACTGCGGAGTTATGACATCAGTCTTAAAAATAGTGACCACAGGCCTGTGGCATCACAATGTCAAAGGAATCCTATCTAGAGGAGTTTGGCAGAATTTGGTACTCATGGAGAGTGACAAAAAATGAACTCTTGCCCCTCTTCAAAATAATGGACCCTCCCTCTAGAAAGAGGGAGGTATCAAGACAACCTGGGTGCTAATGAGGTTTTCCCAGAGCAGAGTCTGCCTTAAAATCTTTCTCCATTAGAGAGAGAAAGCCATCACGACAGAGACCCTCCTGAACTGTACATGAATACTTGCTACATAAAATCAGGACACACTCTGCTAATGTACTACTGGATAAAGTAAATTGCTTATTAAAACAAGACACGCCAGGATAAAAATGAGAATGTTATTCTCCTGGAAATGAAATTATTTACCCATTTTGTTTGAAAGGGGGGAAAGAAGAAGAATGTATAAACCTACATTAGTCGTGCAGTTGGAATCTGGTTACTGTGTTTAGATGTTCATGTCACAGAATCAGCTCAAGAATTTCTAGAGAAAAATAAAATATGGTTCACTTCAAACAACACCTTCCACCTGCCTTCAGGAGTGCTCTAGGCTTTTCAGAGATTCACACAACCTCACCATCCTGTATTCATGATAGGTCAAGTCCATCGGTAAAGTTCTCCTTCTGGTAAGTTTTAGTCACTGTTTAACTTGCTAAAACATAGTGTAATAGGTGAAGACCTATTTGTATACAGTTGAAATTTCACAGAGTATCTTCAGCAAATCCCCCATAGAACTGAAAAATCAGTTAAGATGTGAGAGGGAAATCATTTCATCTGCGTTAGAAATCTGGACTTTACTCAGAATAAATTCCATTGTGTTCCACAGTCATCCAACAACGGAAAATTTAAACCAGCCACCACCTACAACATGTTTTTAAATCTATACGTGACGTAGCTTCATCTGGTCCAAATTAAGGACCCCCAAATATATCGTGATTTGAGTTTAGTGCTCAAGATGGCCCAGCAGGCTGATCACCCCCATAAGTATCCTCTCCAACTCCGATGTTCTAGCACCCCCAGTACCAACTACAAACCCACTTCCTGTGCCCCAAATAAATTGACTGTGTATTTTCACCTGAGAGGTGCCTGCCTCAAAACCCAGCACCTCACTGAACACAAGCTGCCTCTTGTGGTTTGTACCCCTCTGCTGGTGACTCGGCTACTCTCAGACCTCAGAACTCCCCACGGGGGAAAAACTCCACCAGTAGGTCACCTTTGAAAATGAAAGCTCACAACTAACAAGCGACTGTGGGTTCAGGACCCTGCTCAGGAAAGGCTGGAGACAGGACACATTTCACACTTAGGGGCCACCTGTGACTGGCTGCCCCCATGGCACCAGGTGAAGGATGATACTGAGCTTCTCTGGGCTGGGCTTTCTCTCCATGAGAAATGAGGATAATAATCCTTACCTGTTGGAGGTGTTGTAATTTCAATTGTCTCTAAAATGCTTTGTGATGCCTGGATTAAGGCACTGTTGCATGAAAGCACAGAAGTCAGGGAGTGACTGCTGTTACTGTGTGCTGACCCCTAAACACAGCTATATTCAATTAATCATGTTCTTAAGGCTTCGTCTGGTTACACATAATATAGACGAGGACTTTTAGAATCAGGAACAGGCCCTACAGAGGCATATATTTTGTAATAATGAAGTATTGATGATGGTAGGGAGTAAAGAACTGGCAAAAGTGGATCCTTCCTGAGCAGTACTTAGAGGTGGTATCAAGCATATATTTCTGCAAAGACTCGGAATCCAGTTTACCAATCTGCAAGTGGGTGCATTATTTTTGAAAACTAGGTGATTGCCCACAGGTCTAATTGCTGGGAGCAGGTGATCAGCACCTCCCAGGAATTCTTTGCTGACACTACATGGGGTTCAGGTCTGACTGCCAAAGCTGGCAACCTCTAAAGAGGAAGCCCCTGAAAGGCTTCTCACAAGTCAGAGTGCTCTCCTGGAAGGGAGATTGTGACTCTCGGGTCAAGTTACTACTGTTCTATCTTGGCCTCTTCTGGAAATTGAACAGGGCCTGGAAGCCTTTGGCTCCCGGGAACTGAGAAATGAAGGTGCCAAATAATGCTACGCCTTCCCCACCTGGCCCTTCTCCATTCGAAGTGCCAGGAATCCACTCTGCTTCTGCTTTTCTTTCTCACCCCCAGAGTGGAGGAATGAATGAAAGCAAGCAAGGGACCTTTCTCATCCCAGCTCAACAGTCAACTTCCTTGGGGAAACCTGACTCTTAACTATGTTATAACAGTGGCACTTGCAGAGGACTAACTTACAGACTGCCTGACATGCAGTCTCCATTCTGCTCCTTTCCCCTCGCATAACCTCATTTGAATTATTTTACCTCTAAACCTCAATTTCCTCATCTGTAACATGGGGATAACAGTACTTACCTTACAGGGTTTGTAGCATATATAGATTAAATGTTATTATATACAAATACTTTTTTCAAGTCTGCCTAGAATTGTCATTCTCTTCCTCATAATAATGGCATGGAGTGGATGCTAGTATTACCTCCACTTGGTAAATGGGAAAATCTAGGCACAAGGCGCTTAAGGAATTTGCCCCAGATGAGAGAGCAAGTAAGTGTTCTAACGTAAGTTGTTCGATTCCAGAGACTGTTGTCTGAATACTATTCTACATTCCCCCATGTAGGGCTTGCAAACCTGTTTTATATCATTTAAGATGACACTGAAATCTTAACATTCATTCATGTGATGTTCCATGAGGGTGGGGACTGTACCTGGTTTCACTCATATTGTCCAGGATTTAGCATAGTGTAGGTACTCAAAGAGTGAGTAAGTAAACAAATCCATCTTTTCTTCTATCTAACCAATGTGTCGTGCAGGTAAGACTGAGTATTCATAAAGCTGGTAACTACAAGAGAGTTGGCACAGTCCTTTGCAGCAGATGCCAGCTCATCCTAAGCCTCCCCCAGACCTTTCATGAGCAGTTACTTTACAGTCTCTCTCCACCTCCACCCTACCCATCACCCCAATCTCTCCTACCTTTCTGGCCTGCCCTTCCTTATTTTTGTCTTTAGGCTGGGAAAATCTGAACAGGGATGAGCTGCTAACTTTTCTCTAGAAAACAACCTTCCCCAGCTATTTGTCAACTTCTGTCATTCAAAGGGATAGCACACAAATGTATATCTTTAATGAAATTCACAGTCAAGAAAAGTTGTCATCATCTAGTTATATCTGTTATGACATACATTTCATTTTGTTCAATACATAACAGAGAAGCTATTTAATCAAACAGAAGATTCTTGCTAAAATGACAGTCCAAGCAATGTCCAAACAAGCATTTATTATGCTATGTGAATCAGATCAGGATTGGATTGTTTTCAGGGAATTTTTTTTCCTTTCTCTTCCATTGAGAAAATAGCTTGGAGGGTGGGGGCAGAACAGCACAAGACAATAGAGGTGGAGTGATGCTGAGTCAGTGGTGAGTGTGGGGACTTGAGTCCCACCCTTGAGGCTGTCAGGAGAAAGTAAAAAGATATAGTCCACTATCTGAAGGGTCACTAAAGGGTTTGCTAGGGCAAGATGTTGTGTCTTCTTTGTCCATGCCATATAATGCCACACCAAAGAGATACAACGCAAGTACAATACACAATGTAAGGAATGATGACACTTGTTTTTCTCAAGTGATACTTATCCCCTTGGATATAGTTTGTCTTTACAATTTAATGAACACTTACCTACAGTGAGAAAACCCATGTTACTGTAGAATTTAGTGGGTTATAGAGCTAAAAAGCCCCAATGCCAAAAATACAAAAGGAAAAAGATGTTGAGGAGCTAACTGGGTACTTGGGTACCACTGATGGTGCAAGCTTGAGAAAACAAACAAACAAAAAGATACCAGGAATATTCAGAGGATGATAATCCTTTCCTTCTGCTCCATTCACTACATAGTCCCTGAAACAAAGCAGAATATCAACAAAGAATTGTCGCATGAATGAAGAGAAGGATCCCTGGGTAGGTACGTGGGTAGATGAATGGATGGATGCCTTTTCCAAAAGGAAATGACTGATAAACATGATTTTAATATATTATCCTGAGAGATGGCAGCCCATTATCACAGACTTCCTCCTTGCCCTTGCTAAAGGGGTGTCCTGAGCCAAGTTAAGGTAACTCTTTTATTAAAAAATTATGTATGTTTTTTAACAGAGGTTTAAGTTTCTTAACATAGGTTTATGTTTTTAACATACATTTATGTTAGCCTGTGGCTAAGAAACTTTCTTTTTCCTATGCCAGGTTAATTGGTCACTATGACAACAATGTTGCAGATTGCCAATAGCCCAGAACCTTCTATCACTGTGCTAATGTTCTAAGACAACGAGGGATGGTGGGGACCAGTGGTGCTCATCCGGATGGCTTGTTGAAACAAAGATTGCCGGGTCTCTCCCTCTGAGTTTCTGATTCAGTAGGTTTGCGATAGGACCCAAAGATTCTAATTTCTAACAAGTTTCTAGGTGATGCCGAAGCTGCTGTACAGCAGACCCAGACTTATCCCTAAGGTTCCTGGGACCCTAGTAGCTTACAAGTCTACTCGTAAATACTGAAACTCCTCTGAATTGAAGGGACTTTGAGAAGTGGATCCAATGCTGTTTGAGATATCATAAAAGTACATCGCACTGCTAAATTTAAGATCAGGATACCTCACCTTCCCAACAGTCCTCACTATGTGGGATTTTTTTTAGTCCTCAAAGGAAGTTTTTATATTCCTGTGTTCATTTTTGGAGAATTAAAAATATCTGTGAAAACATTTGAAAAAATAAATTTCAAAAAATTCAATCACAATAATAGAACATAAATATGAACTCAGGAGCCTCAAAGGAAGGCCTGTAGAGTCATCTAAGTCATTGCTTGGCTTTCAAAGGATTTGCAAACCAGCCACCAAACTGCATATCTAAAGTATGCCTAACTGACTTCAAGGTGAGGAACCCAACATTTCTCTTCCATTGTGTCCTCTTCCAGAGCCTGGTCATAGTTAAAGGACTCTCACCATGTTATCACATCACACAGTAATCTCACCTGCTCTTCCATGGTTAATACTTTCCAAATGATAGGTCTCTGGAGGGCCCAAAGGTGAACTTCCCCTTCCTTACAATTACTTTTCATGAGTACGAAGAGTTAACAAAACAGCCCCGCCCCCCCCCTCACACCACATATACACATACTCTTGGGTTTGTCATTTGTATGTTAAATAGTTCCAATTCCTTTAATCTTTCCACAAAGATCCTATTCGCTCACCTTTTCACCATTTGCATTGATCATCTCTGGAACCTTTCCAAAATCCCTACCCTTTTCTTGTCCTCTACTTGGGGCTGGAGAAGTCACTGGTCCTTTCATCTCTCACCATACTTTCATTAATACGTCCTGAATCATGCAGAGTTTTTAATAACACACTGCATTGCTGACACAAACTTGAATGTGAAAGGGCAGGGGCTGGACAATTCCACGTTACTGAAGACAAAAGAGAGCTGGAGAACTTGCTTGAAGGAAAAAAGGAGCAGGATCAAGTTGACTGGCAGGTACTTAAGCAGGACTCAAAAGATATCCCAGGAATCACTCTCCTGAATAAAAACTTGGTCTCCTGGACGTGAAAATTTGGTTTGAGGCCTGTGGAAAACTTACAACTCAGAGCAATTCCACTAGCGCTGGGTGTTGGCTTTTAAATGGCAATATCCAAATCAGAGAGGAAATGACAGTGCATTCCAAGCAAAATTGCACACATTTAGACAGACTAAGAAAATAACAATAAAAGTGCAAATTTATTCTGCATGTGTGATCGTGATTATCATTACATCAAGTTCCATATATGTCCTGCCAGAATAAATATTAACCCATTTTATAAATGACTCTATACTGCATTTGTGGATACAGCTCCACCCAAAACCAAAACAACACTGTTTCCATAGTAACCAACAGATTTCAAAGAAGGAAAGAGGAGGAGAAGACTTCGGAATGGATAGCAATCAAATAAAATAGCCAGCATCAACAAAATATGTCAGTATTATTTAAAACACATATTTAGGGCTATTCTATAGTTTAATCTCTTTCCCAGAAAACCAGCTTCTCCTAAGTCACCTTCTTATAAAGCTAGCTGGTCCTCCCACCAAAAAAAAATAATAATAATATATATATAATATATATATATTATATATATATAAAGAAAAACAAGAAAGGGAGGGAGGAAGGATGGAAGGGAGAAAGAGAGAGAGAGAAAGGAAGAGAGAGAGAGAGAAAGAGAGAAAAGAAAAAAAGAAAAAAATGATAAATTGTTTCCATATTAACTAATTAATTACGCGAATTTCTTGACTCATTCCTGGGATCCAAATGGGAGTATGATGAAGAAAATAAAATCTACTGGTGACTTAGCATACATTGAAATTCAAATTCATTACCAACTGGTAATCATAAAATCTTAACTGGGCTTGGATCATCATATTAGACTATTCTCTTGCTGAGAATGTAATGAATGCAAAAAAAAAAAAAAAAAAATGAAGAAGAAGAAGAAGAAGAAGCAAAAGCCAAAATTCAAAGCCAGAGAGCTAACAACGGGAAAAGCTGTAGACCATCATCAACTGACAGCCAGGATTTGTCACTGGAACTTTCTCAAGTATCAGTTTTTCCAAGTGAATATTATACAGAGATGATATATAGTAGTCTATCTGCATCTCTGCAAGTTCTGTGGATTTTATGCTGAAAGTAAAAAACTCAAGGCAACCCCCGTAGGCAGCACCTTGTCTACAGAATAGTACTGGCCTCACATAGGGTCATCTTGAACTCCACAAATACATAAACCTAGCCAACCTATACCTTTTTCTTTCCCACTGCCTCCTGATTTCGAAATACTACAGACTAACCAAAATAAAATATTCATAAGATGTGAAAATAGATATTTTGAGTCCCTGCCTCCTACCGTCCTTCTGAAAAACATTCTAAAGTTATTTAGTAATTTGCTCCCTCCCACATTCTAGCTGTGCAACCTTGTGAAAGTCGTTTAAACTTTCTTTAACCTTCCTGAGCTTCAGTTTCCTCATCCGTAAATAGGGATAAAAAGAGTATCTATCTTATAGAAATGTTATAAAGATAAAATAAATTAACACATACAAAGAGCTTACTTAACAGAAAACCTATTACACAGCAAAGAGAATGAGTGTTATTGTTATTATTATTCATAAGTAAGTCCTCTCTCCTAATGATAAGAATAAAATCCCAATGGGTTTCCCTTAAAATACACCTCTCAATATTGCAGAGAAAATATTGCTGGAAAAATATCTTAGGAACAATTTCCCTAAGAGAGCTCATGAAGTGCAACTGCTCAGCCTGTCAGTCTTAGACTGCATTTACTGGCTGACCATGAATTTGTCCCTCAACTTCCTAAGCCTCAGCTTCGTACCTTTACAATGGGACCAATCAGAGTAACCACCCAAAGAACTATGTGACAATGATCGAATGGGAGAATTCCTGTATAACATTTAGCAAACAATCTGTTACATTCAAATATTAAATATATGTCAGCCATTATTATTATTACATTCATTTCCTCACACAAAACACTGATTCAACAACTATTTATCAAATGCTACTGTGTGCTAGGTAGTGTGTGATTTTAAAAAATGGCATTATCTGTCCTCTCATGGAGTTTACGGCCCAAATGGGAAGGCTTACATTGACACAAAAATGTATATAATTACAAACCTTTTTCTTGACAAGTGTTATGAAGAAAAAGAAAATGGAGAAATGACTAAGGTTTATCAATGCCAATATTATACCACATTTTTAAGATCTTTCTCCTGGTCCGAAATAACACAAAAATGCTATATCCCATCAATAACTGTCCAGACCACTAGTATGGAAGCTCTGAATATATGCTTTCTAGTCTTTTCCATATAGGACTCAATACTACTGCAGGGCCTTATTTTTAGCCAAAACCATAGCAATATTTCCATTCTTTTAAATCTACATTAAAACCAGGCCAGGTTTACATTTACAGCAAACATTCAAATCGAAATAATAAAGTGATAGGGGGAAGAAAAGCTAAAAATGAGAACCCCCCCTTAAAGCCACACTCTCAGACTCAACATGTTTTGTTTCTATGCCACTTTATGAATCACCAATATCATAAGAATCATAAAAACGCAGCATACAGATGCAGCTCTACAAAGCTGCCCAGTGAACAAAATGAAAGGACCCTATTCCGATGACTCATAGTGGTTCTATCAGACCAGGCCAAGAAAGCATCCACTGCAAGACACTGGGTGACCTCCGAGTTTAAAGATTTATCTGAATTTGTTTTACAACTTTATTAGAAGATTTCTTCCTTACTTCTTCCTACAGTTTGCCTAATGGTAAAAGACACACAATGTAATTACATTTACATTCTATTATGAAGTCAGTGAGTCACTAAAAGTACATGCTAGAACTTACGTTTTATTGTTTTTCATTATGTATTATGTGCTTCATTGCCTTTAGGGTTGTATATATTTCTGTCGGGGGAGGAGTTGTAAGTATGGAATACTTATTTTGTGGAGGACACACTTTTCTGTCAGGGTTTTTGTTTTTAATACTATAGGATCACTCACCCCAGAGTACTGGAATTTCCCCCATTTAACTGTGGTCATTATTCTCAATAGAACATAAAAATTTGAACTTCTGAGATACAATATGGAGAATTGTTCACACCCAATATACACCCAAAACAAATTATACAAATGTGAGTGACAAAAAATATACATATATAAAAATCACAGAGGTCCAAGAGTATTCAATGCCTTCCTATTTTTTCTGTGCCTCATTTTAAATTATATTCTTCAACCAAATATTTTGGGTGTCAGTTCCACTTACTTTAATACATGGATCCAGTGAAGTAAAAACAGATGCCAAACTTGAAGCAAAACTTCTTCCTACTATATTCCCCATTTGAGACTTTGAGACAAGCCCAGCATGCCTACAGGAAAACTAAGTCCAGAGACAAAACAAGAAGGGCACGCAAGTTCACTGTTTTACCCATAAAAAGGTATTTTGTTAATTTTAATTATTTTAACACTTAAGATAAATATGTCACAAAAATATGCAACTGGACATATTAGTTTTGTTTTTCCCCAAAGTGAGAAGGAAGAAGACTAGTCTATTAATCCCACTATTCAAACTCCCTATGCTAGTACTCTATCCATAGCTGCCATTCCAGAGTATCCTCACCACACGTGGGCATTGCATGAAAGCAAACCCTCCCCCTTGGTATTCATCATGATCCAATAAGAAGGGATTTTTTGTATTCTCATTTTATAGATGGGAATACAAAGACACAGCATGGCAAAATAACACATGAAAGGATCAGACAGCTAATAAGTAACTGAGACAAGATTTTCATCCAGAGCCTGGCACCAGAGCCTGTGCTTCTAACCACTATATGACAGTAGACAAACAAATGTTGGTCTCCATTTTAAGTAACAGACTAACTTCATATGCATAGCTCATTAATCTCACAAGATCTTTCTGAGGTATGTACTATTAAATAAGACAAAAAAAAAAAAACATGCAATTGAGTTGAGTAACTAACCCAAGGACACACAGCAAATAAGAGACAGAACTAGGATTTGAAGAGAGATTCTGAACTATGAGCCTTTAAACAGTCTCCAATATTATGTCCTTAACAAATTCTCCTAAAGTATACTTCATTTTACCTATCAGGGTAGTCAATGGAATAGACATAGAGGAAAAGAAGTAACTAAGACAGTGAAATAAAGGTTTTCCACCTGAAATCTTAGGCAAGATTTTATCATATGCCCTTCCTTTAAGAGTGTCAAACCATTGTCCCAAAATTGCGAGTAACGAAACTCTAAAATAACAAAGTAGCATGGAAAATCACCCATCGACAATAAAATGGCGGTCATAGATACAACTGATGTATAACCGTCTACCACAAAATGAAAGAAAGAAAACAAATGGCACCCGAATGTGGAATATTTAATGTCCTGCCTAGCAAGAAAACAGTAAACCAAAATATAGTTTAAGCCAGTGATGCTCAAATAAGGAGCTGGGAAGTGCAGTATTTGGAACTGTGTGGGGACATCTTTGGTCATCACAGTGACGGGAGCACCAGGAAGGCTAAAAGCTCTGCTGCAAGGCATGGCACAGGCAAAAAGAACTGTTACCTCTCAAACAGTGATGAAAATAGCAACCAATTAACAGGCTCCACATGAGTGAGAAATTGGTTTTGCTCATTCCAGGGACACAGAACAGGCCCTGGCCCATAGGGTGTATCTCAAAAATATCTGTGCAAGGACTAGATGATCTTTTACACAGTCAGTAAAATTAACCATTAAAACCATTAACCATGAAAATAGTTGTTAGAGAAAAAAAGCAGTATATAAAATTATAAGCACAAGATGGTTACAACTACATATTTTTTTAAATTCTGTATCAAGAGAAGACTAGAAGGAAATATGCTAAAATGTTCAATTTTTCATGTTTTACAAAAGTGAGAGAATTAGCGTCTTTCCCCCTCTATTGCTTAACTGTGGTATCATTTGTGAGACGAAAGAGAAAAATTCTAATTCATATTTAACTGGCCAAAAGACACCTAGAATAGAGGAATACTGCAGTACAACCACCCCTGAATAAATGTGGTCATAAGAAGAGTGTGTCAGTTTCTGAAGGCAAATTATGACTTTCACCTGGATATATCTAGATAGCTTTTTCATTCCAACCTCCAAATTCAGAGTACTCCAAACTAAAGTCAATAGTTGATAGCCCCTGTCTAGCAAAGCCTTCCTCACCCAGTTTTCCACTTCTGGTATGCACAGTGCCATCCACTGTCAGGCAAGTTCAAAGTCTGAACTTGTTTTCTCCATCCACCCTCCAGGCATTCCTCATATCCTCCCAGCCCTTGCCACAACTTCTGTACCTTCTGTGCCTACCTACCTTCTATTCCCAACATCACTGACCTGACTCAAGACTTTTCCTCTCTGCTCTAAGCTGCTGCCAGGTCTTTCTACAGTGGTAAAGGGTAGTCAGTGTCCTACTGTGTATAAGCAACACCCGGCATTTTATTAAGCTGGCTAAGATGATGGAACCTCAATTAAAATTCTCAATGGAAGTGGCAGCTATAATTTTTCTAAGGTAATGATTAGTATAGAAACTAAGTCTGGTCTCAAATATTTCTACCAAAATATATCTTATTGGCAATGTTGCAATGTTGCGGGGTAGGGGCACGAGGGTAGTCGGCGAATGTCCATTCTGGAGGAAGTCTCTGGAAGCACAAATCGAAGGGAACCTAAGTAAGCAGAAGTGTCATTGTAAACATTCAAAATCTTGCGTTATATGCCAGTTTAAACTCAGCCATTCAAAATGTAAAAATGATGTCTTTTCCCACCAAAATCTTCAAGGAAAAGTACCTCTTCATGGACATATGCTGGAGTAAACTATACTGGGATTTGCCACAATCCTCCCGACTCTGATGCAGACCTAATGGTGTACACATGCCAGTTTGAGATTTACAGGTCTACATGACAAAATAACTTAAAAAAATAGATTACCTGCTAACATTCTGTGTCAAACATCACTAGTTTGTTAATTGTTTGACTCTTCAACTAGATGTGTCAGTATTGTGCATTTCTATCGGTATAGGATAGAAATGACTGGAAGCAGTTTCTCACAATCAGATCATAATCCATAAGGGAATATTTATTGCTGTGCTGCATTTACAGTGGATACAATGAATTTGAAAATTATTCTCATTTTCTTTTTGTTATAAAATAAATTATTAAAATGGTTTTTTCAACTTGAGCAATGTTTGAACCCCTTTTTAAAGAATTTCTGAAAGATTAATAATTTTAGAAATATGAATTGATATGTTCTTTAACACTGTCATCCAACAGAAATATCAAGTGAGTCACATATGTAATTTTTAACTTTCTAGTAGCTGCATTAAAAAGATAAAAAGAAAAAGATAAAATTAATTTTAATGATACTTTTTTTAACCCAATATATCCAAAATCTTATTACTTCGAATATAATCACTGTCCCTGAAATCCACTGTATATTTTACACTTAACCCATTTCAATTCGGACTCGCCACAGCCACACGTCACGTACCCAGCAGCCACGCACAAGTAGTACTAGGTAGTGGAAAGTATAATTTTAGAAGATCATATCACCAATGTTCCGTAGAAAAGAAATTTCCTAAAGAAACACTTGCCTGATTCTATTTTAGAAAACAATCAATATTGTCTGGGTTGGCTGTATTTATGTCTACGTGGAAGATCTTTTCGAGGTCTAAATGGGAGTTCTAAGGAATTCCTATATAATATACATGTCTTTCACCTCCCAAACTATAATTACCTCTTTAAATGCTAGACAAAACTAACACTCATTAATAAGGTTTTTTTTTGTTTGTTTTTAACTTAAGGTTCCTGTCTTTTGGTTGTATTCACAGTTTAATAATACATGATTAGGTCTATGACTTTCACTGAGAACCCTACAACTTTAAGAATCTGTTTCATTAAGGAATTCCTTTGCCTGAAGGAAATTTATTGACACTTATCTCATTTTCCCTCCTGCTCTTAGTAAGTGACACCTATGATTTTCGAAGACAAATGGCTAAAGATGAGGGCCTTTATGTATCACCGGAGCCTTGAGCTAGTGTTATGGGTACAGCTTCCTCTGGCTGGTCTCCACCATCTCTCCTCCTCCAGCAATGGGTACACTGTGAGGGTGCGGCAGAGCGCCCTCCAGAGGATCCGACTGAAACAGCATGAAACGCTGCATTCCTCGCAATCGACTACTGAGTACAAAAGTTCAAGGAACTGCAACTGTCCCAGTCCAGCCAGATTCTCCAATTCTGAAGATTTCAATCACTTCTCATTTCCATAGAATTGTTGTGTTTCCATGTATGTTTTCAATGAGTTTCCGGAAAATGTAAAACTCTCATAATTAAATGCAACAGAAGCATCATAAAATGAAAAGTTTAGGAACTGTGTGTAGCCTACCATGACTGGGCTCATTATTCTCATTTCCTTAATAAAATATATTTTAAATAACTCCCCATTCGTATATTTATAGTACAAAGTAAAAATATAATGTTTTGATTCAAATAATTACATGGGTAACCTCAAAAAAGCAAATATGCACTGTACAAAATCATACAACATAAAGTTAAAGAAACATTTCTAACCCCTAATACTATTTCTCTTGTAATATTTAACCTTGCATTCATAATGCTGATTTGAATATTATTGGTGCACACCCAACTCAGGTAACCATGACAGTTCCAAAACAGACATAAAGCAAGACCCACGACAGAAATCCTGTAAGATTATTCAAGTGATGCTAGAAAAGAATATAACAAGGTAATTTCTAATATTGAGGATGTGTATCCATACATAAAGTACTAACTGAAATAGATCTTCAGAATGAAATTTTCTATAATGATTAAAGTAAAATGTGAAACCTCACAGTTTATACAAGACAAGAAACATTTGGCTGCAAATGGTTTTATAATTTTGCTAATTAAAAATTATCCCATTTTCACTTTGGATTCATCTTGTAGCAGAAACAGGAATAACCTTACCATGCCAGAAACACGAGAAAATGATTAAAGTTCTACTCTCAAAAAAAAATCTTTAAAAGTTGGCAAAACATTTCATTAGGCTACAAATCAAAATCTGTCTGTCCCTGACATCTCTTTAATGTCTTCCAGATTTCACATCTACTTTTTTAATCACTCACTGACTCGCTCAGAAATTAAAACATGTTAAAATATCACACATTTTGGACCTCTAGAAAAGTCTCCTGACATAATATAACCTTCAGGCCCCTCTACATAAGCAATGGACCCATAATGCCAACAACTAATTTAGGTAAAGAATTCAATAAATTTCATGATGAAGAAAAAAATAATATTCCCAGAATCATGCTATCATCAATAAATCTGTTACATGTGAAGAACACAAATAAATACTAAAAAGGGGCCACTGTGAACTTTCTCTTCTGAAGTTTGCCAAGTGGAAATGGGTACAACTATAATTAAAAATAAAATCATATTCAAATTTCCAAGGTGTTACCAACAAAATATGCTTAAAAAGAAGAACGCGAGTGGCACGAAGGTTGACTGATGAACACGTATTTCCCTGTAAAGCTAATGAAGGCAATGTTTACAGCGCACACTTATTTATTTACGTTCCCTTCCCTGAGCCCTCCATGTGCCATGGGAGTCAGTGTGAGTTAATGGCACTGAAAATCAGAGAACCTTCCAACTGCAAGTTACAGCAGTCACTGTGTCAGTGGAAACAATGAATCACAGACTTCAACCTGGGATGAGTTGTGGCAGCACCTTACATGTGTCACCAACGTGTCATATGACATGGCTGTTGCCATGGTGAGGCTCCATGTTCGGGAAATGTGTGAAGTCTCATAGAAGGCACCCAGCCATCCCCCCAAGTTACCCATGCCCATGAATGTATTTTGAAAGCTTTCTACTGCTGACAACACTGTGACTGGCTTCCTCTCTGGGAGTCTTGTTGGAAGAAGGGTGGAGGAAAATCACTTGGAGAAAGCTGAAAAATAAATGAAGACTACCATGCCCAGTGTCTGTATGTGTGGGCTCCAGTGCTTTGAGAATAGTAGTATCTTTAAAAATAAGTGGTTTGAATTGTTTCAATGGAATAAAAGTGGACTATTCCAAAAAAAGGGAGGCAATTTTTACGTAACTTGTATAATTTCCACGCATTAAAACAAGGGATAAAGCAAAAGAGACCAAAACCTATATAATTTCTTAGGTATAAGAGAAAAATTATATAGATTAAAGATATATGGATGAATAATCCTGGTCATGTTTACCAAAAAATCCTCCTGGTGAGCTTTTCTCACCAGTCTCCAATTCGACCCTAGCACTGCCTTTGTCATCTGAAAACAGGAATAAAAATTGTAACAGAACCACAGTCAGGAAGACTAAATAATCTGCACTAGAGGGTTGAGCAGAGCATCTGGTACGCAGCAGGCATACTATGAGCTGCTGCTGCAATCACCAAAACCAGAGTTACTACTATTACTTCTACACGATTCCTGATGGGAACAAAGAGAAGCCTATTCCGGCACACTGAGTTTCAAGGGAAGATTTAGGATTCTTTAGCAATAGTTTTACTTGCCAGCTTCCCATATTTGAAATTTACGAAGTGGCTTAAGAAAAGTCAAAATGTTTCCCTTCTAAATGATAGACAGTTATGTCAAAAAGAGGCACTTTTAAGTGAAATGTGTATATATATGTGTGTGTGTATATATATGTACATGTATATTTATATATGTGTGTATGTATATATGTATATGTGTATATATACATATATACATATATATGTGGCTGTGTATGTTATATAAACGTAGGCATGTACGAAAAACACGCCCCTGTGGCGAATGGTGCTAATGAGAAACAATCATGATGCTTACAGGACACCTTAAACCAAACGAGAGGAACAGCTGAAGGAGCAAGGGATTTTTCAGCCTGGAGACTCAAGAAGGACCTGTTAACTATCTGAAAATAACTAATCAGTTGTTATATAAAAGAGATGGGCTCTGCAGAACCTCAAGGTACCAAATAGAATTATTAAGTGGGAAGCCTGTGGGTGGTCGACTTCAGTGTGGTACAGGAAAGAACTTCCTAGCTCTAAGGGCTGGTCAAAGATAAAACAGCCTTCCTCAAGGGTAAAAGTTCACCATTCCAGTTATTCAAATAGTCTGTTTGTTCCTGTAGTAGCAAAACAGCCTCAAAGAGTAGGCACTCGAATCATGGGGACAGCATAAGCTTCACTATTCCTTTGAGCACTAAATGTCTAGGAGTTTCTGAATGTATACGATGTATATCACTAAAATTTTAGCACAGGTAACATAAAAATTCACATCCTGGTATATTTCAGAGAGATAATGACAAATTTGCTGGAGTGATCTCAAATCACATTTTTTTATTTAGGGTATACTTTAGGACTAATAGCTAGCTATAATGATTTAATAAAAATTTACTATGTGCCAAACAACTCTTTCGTAATACTTTATGTGTATTAACTCATTTAATCCCACAATCGCCTATGCCTTAGGTACTATAATTACTCACATTTTAAAGGTAAGGAAACTGAGGCTCAGAGCAATGTAATTTACCCAATTTTATACTGTTAGTAAGTGGCAGAGCCAGAATTCAAACCCAAGTTGTCTCGCCAACATCCTGTGTTCTTAATCACCACATTTAGCTGGTTATTATGCATTAAAGGTTCTACATTTTGGCCCTGGATCATGGAATTATGTTTATTTTTTATTTAACGACAAAAAAGATACGGCTTTCAACATAACTCTACTTTTGTTGTATTCTCTTTCCTACTTCCTGCCTTGTTTATTACAATGGGTATTTGTGTGAGAACATATTTGCTTCTTAGGGATGCATTTTTTTCTTGATGTCTATTCTCCAACTGCAAAAACAGTATCTTGGTTCATAAATTATGGCCTGCTGATAATCAGAAACTCTTTCCCCTTCGTGTCTAAGTCAATTTTATCATGATACTCGATAAAGAAGTATTCCTCTAGATTATTCCACTATACTTTCTTGGAAAACATCCTTGTCATTTCTCCTCTCCAGTTACACATTTTCATTTATTCGATGCTGTGTTATATACCTTGGCCTCCATTTTATAAAAATACCCTACTCCACAAATTCACTCTTCCTCATGCCCCCCCACCCTGTTTACAAGGTAAAAGATTAAAATCATCAGCAAATAGGGGAGCAAGGACTCTAAGGCATCTTCTCTCCAATCTTCTCTCCAAAATGCTCACACTCATTTTTGCTCATTCTTGTCCTCCAGAGGTTTCTTTAGAGCAAAATCAAATGATACACATTATATGTCTTTTGGTCTTACCCTTCCCTCATGATAAAATAAGAAACATTCAGAAGAAAATTTCCCACTTTAATCATCGAACACAACTTTAAGAGTTTTGCTGTGCCCAAAAATCACTGTAGGAAATTCTTATATTTTTCCTAAAACATCTCAGTTTTATTAAATGTTGTATTTAAGCAATATGATCTGAGAAATCAAGCTTGATGTGCTAATATTTTGCTATATATTTAATATACCATACATATATATCTCAAAAATAATATCCAACTCTTAAATTTTCAAAAATGTTGTCTCCTAGGAAATTCATCTTAAATTCCACTGGTGGGATACAGAACACATTTCAGAAAACATTGATACTAAAGAGAATATAGATCTTATGTCACTTTCAAAGCCCACTTTTCTTCTTCAACCTGTTTTCCCTTCCGCTTCATCTTTCATCCCTCGCCTCACGTTTATTTCAATTTTATATTTCCCCTGTTTTAAATAATGGGGGGGGGGCTTACTAACTTATTCTAAAAAATTCAACAAATAATCCAATCACACAGAACAGCCTATATCAAGATTAGATCTGAACAAAAGCTGATGACATTATTTCATCAGAAACTGAAGAGCAAACGATGGAGGTGAAGCATCATGGAGCTGGAACAAGGAACTGAATCTGCACCAATGCTTCATGCTGTATCTTCTCTAGACCAACGCTTTAAGTCACCTAAAGCCTTCCACCGGGCCAAAATGAACCCTACGCTCCAGTGCTAAGAATACTATTTACATTATTAAAGAGGATTGAGAAAAATAAAAATACTATTCCTACTTAGTGGCACATAGAAATTACACAAAATTCAAATTTCAGTGTCTGAAAAGAAATTGTATTGGAAACACAGCCACATCCAATCATTTATATATCATCTATGGCTGCTTTCCTATTATGACAACAGAGGTAAGTAGCTATAACAGACCAGGCAGGCTGCAAAGCCTAAAATATTTACTATCTGGCTCAGAAAATGTTTGCCGATGCCTGATATAGACAGAAAAGTTAGATTACCCTTTTGCCATCACACAAGTACACAAACACTTTTCTTTTTAGTTATCAAAGTTTTCAAAAAAACACAGTAGTAGAAAAAAAAAAAGCTTAAGGAATCTATATGTATTCAGTACCAGGATGAGATAAAAAGCTCTTTTTTGTAACTGGGTCGCTGACTGGATGCAGAAACACACACTGATCAGTACCAGTCAGGCCTCATGTCCCACCACCCTTAATTTTGGTTCCCCTAATTTCTCATGCAATTCTGGTGACTACTAACCTTCATAAGAGGAACCAACCTGATACCTTTTATAAGCAGCAACATTAACAATTAAAAAGCTGCCACCACACATGCAAAATAACTTTCTTGTATTTTAATATGCATATCCATAGTCTGATTATAACAGCGTGGAGAGATTGACAGGAAGTGACTGAGTGTAATGGCTCCAAAGGAGACACTACATTGATCAGTAAATAATACACGTTTTTTGAAACTGTCTAATTGCGTATTTACACTTGTCAACTCTCATACACTCTGGTGACAAAATTCTTTTTCAAACATCTATGTAAAAAACTCTAATACTGATTCTTAAAATGTTTTTAATAATTACAAAAAACACTTCTAGGACACACGTAAGGTTTAAATTATACCCACCAAACAGTGCCACCTGGAGCATTAACTGCTATATCCCTGTTATGTCGGGGTATCTGCAAATGTCTTAAAAAGGTTAAAATACAGTTGCAAGTAACATATATCTAGTGCTTACAAGACACCAAGCACTATATTTAGAATTCTCACAGCCAACAAAGTAGATGGTACCATTATCCCCATGTGGTAGATGAGGAAACTGAGGCTTGGAGAGGGGTCCTGACTTGGCCAAGGTAACAACTATTAGTGAAATCTGAGGCAAGAACCTGAGACTATTTACTTTAACGTCATAGACCAAGCTCTACTTAACCAAACCCCACACCTGTGCCCAGAAATCTGCATTTAATATGCCTTCCAGGTAGCCTTTGGATCACACTTTGAAAAACATGGCCCCAAAGACTTGGAGGTAGAAAAGATAGTCCAATGAACCCTTGATTCAGGTCCCCACTACTCCTCTCCAAACACTTCCCAGAAGAGGAAGAGTGATAAAAACTTTAACAGATGTATAACAACCGCTGGCATGTTACACATGCTCAATTATAACAGCTATTGAACTACTGTCATTTTTTTTATAGGTTATAGAAAACCTATATGTTGGGTAAAGTCATTTTACCTATATTGTCCAGAAAATAACTTCAACTTTTAGCTGATTAGATTAGCATATTCTTGCCCTAAAAAGCCAAGGGCTGGCCAAGGTGGGGTGGAAGAAAGGGGAGCAGGGACCTGGTTCTACCCAGGGATTCGTTTATCAATCACTACACTACAGAATTAGCTATATTAGTCCCTCAGTCCTTCCTCACATACACATTTTTGTAATTATAAAAGTGGTAAAATATATAAAGAGAAAAATAATATAACGGACTCTACATACCCATCATCCAGATTCTAGAATACGAAGATAACATTCCATTTTTTCTTTTGTGAAGATTTGTAAAGGAAATTGCAAATGACATCCCATTTTGCCCTTACACAATCCAATATCTAACTCTAAAAAACATGGGGAGAAAAATCCTCTTAATAATAACTGAATGCACATGTTGAAAAAAATTATTCTACAGAGCAGAAATAAGCCACCTGGCCATTTAGCCTGAAAGTCCGTCCTGGAGGGGTGGAAGTCCCTGCAGGCCATAGACATGGGACCTAATTAACCTGGTGAATTACAGGGCTTGCTTGATCTACCCACTGCCTGACTCTCACCCTGAGCACAGAAGTCCAGGAGCCAAGCCATTCTCTGGAACCACTGGCCTGCTAGTCTTGTGTGGTCTGTTCATAGTGTATCAAAGAAGAAATCTCATCTGCTCAGATGTTGAAGAATCCGTGAGCTGCCAGCACCAGAAGCATTTTTATTTTAGAAGAGGACCAAAGGAAGCACACGATGCTGAGCCCACTACGTGATTCTGGGAGATTTTAGACTGAGGAAAAAGCCAGAAGGTGAGGAGTATTTGGGGAAGAAGTTATTCCCTTTTATATCACTGGTTTTGTAAAAATCCTTTGTGTAGGTTAAACTGCAGTTTTAAATGAATTAGATTCCATTTCTTCTATAAAGACAACTATAGGCTATAAAATCTTCCCTGCCTAAATCAAATAAAAGAATCTTAAAGAATCAACAAATCAGCTCAAAGATGAGGAGGTGGCATGCTCTCATGGTTAACACACAGGCTTTCAAACTATCCCAATTTGAGATAAATCCCACTTGTAAAACATGCCATGTGACCTTGATCAGGCACTGAGCTCTGTCTTCTTAACAATCAAACTAGAAGAATAATATCCGGAACATAGAAAGGCTGTTAGGATTAAATGAGATAACTAATGTGATATCCAAACCACTGTAGGAAAAACAAATGCCTAATGAATGGTTCCTATAATTATTTGTTACAAATATTACTAAAATCTCAGGGATCACAGGGAGGGATGAGAAAGACTTCAAGTCATAAGCCTATTCCAATCAACCAGTTGGAGTTGCACAGAATTCTGCATTAAGAAAATTCAAGAGCCACCATCAAAATGGACCATAATTTTGTCATACCTGACCAAGGCCAACCATATCACCCTATGAATATGAGCTGAGAAGTTAACAACGCGCATGTTCACCCACAATCACCTTTCAGAACTCTACTTTCCATGACCAACACATATAATAAACATGTGGAAATAAAATTAAAATGTATGTTAACTAAATGGTGCTTACATGCACTAATTGCCCATTTTTCTTTAAGGAGTAATTAAAATGATGGCAATTCTCAACAGGGTTGCTCAGCAGCCTACATATAAACTGAATGGAAATTTCCTTCTCTTAGCCTCTATGCATTACTTGAACCAAGTAACAGAAAACAGAATATTTTCGAAAACAACATGCAATGTAGTTTAAGTTCCTAGAATTTTACATCACGGAAGATATCATTTGAAATATAATAGCTGAATGCCTTCTTCCTTGGTACAGCTTGCTTCAGTGTATTGATAAAAACCAAGATTAATATGCAAAAGGAAATTGCAAGAAACTTGCCCTGCACCGGTCAGCATCTGGTACATGCCCATGCCCCTCCCTTTGAGAAAGAAGCTGTAATGGGAGAGTGAAAGTCTGGGTTTAGTTCTCACCCCACCACTTCCTTGCTATGTTTGAGCCTCAGCTGATGCACAGGTAACTAGAGGGTGACAAGTGTCTCTTTCTTGTCTTTTCCAATGTTACAGAAATACAAAAAACAAAACCCTATAAAACTATAACGTGTCATACACATAACACCAAAACCATTAGAAAATAAACTACCTGACAAATCATACAAATATGGTGTATACATGTCAAAAATACAATTGTTACACAACCAAATAATCGCCAGAATTGTGCATATGTAAGATTCTCTCATTCATATAACAAACATGTACTGTTTAACCACTGGGTGCCAGATATTGGAGTAAATTTTATTAGATATACAAAGAAAAACTACAGACTGGGGTCAAAAGTCTACTTGCTTGACATGATTTTGCCCATACTCATGAAAATGGTGTATTTGTAAGCTTGACTACAAAAATTTAAGTGGAATAATTCTGAGGCCCCATCCACATTCAACAGAAGAGATAATGTGATCAATTAGTGACATCTGCCTGGGGTACAGGAATGGGCAAGAAAGAGAAGGGGGGATGTGAGACGGAAAGTATGTTAAGAATATCTGCCACCCTTGATTTAAGCAACGGGTCTAATGCTTTGTGTAGGTGTCATGTGAACAAAGTCTATCCAATACATTAAAAGTTTACTCTATAGTAAACTTGCATGTCCAGATAAATGTGTATATAATCTCATAAGGGACTTAGAGAGGGATGGAAAATATCTGCAATATAAATGCAGATTACCTTTATTACAAAATTGGATCATATTCTCATTCCTAAACTAATTTCCCATATCATAAAACCTATATTCAATTTTATAAATAGCATACAGCAAGAATCATAAATTCAGTTAATGCAGAAATTTAACAAATTTTTGATTAATAAAAGTGAGAAAAGACTATTTCAGAGCAAGTATCTGAAAGGACAGAAAAGGTTCTTTCTTTGAAGATATGTTTTTCCCTCTGACTCTATCTCCTTGGGGACATAACTAGAAAGGAAATAAATTTCACAGCTAATATATATGAAGTAACATGTTTAACATTATCCAATGAATTTATATGTACCTACATCATATCAATTTATCTCACATAAACTGTCACCTCCACCAGAATTCATTAAAACAATGTTATAGCTTCAGAATTAAATGCAATCTTTTAATTGGAATTTAATCTTATAATAATAGTTGGTGGATTTTCTTTTTTAATTGACAAACTGAATAACTCATTAGTTTGTTCTATAGTTCTGTTTGAAGAATTTAAAAGTAAATTAGACATAGAGACTGGCTGGCCACTGCTGTGAGGTATTAGAGAATTTGGGAGGGAGGAGGGTTAGAGGTTCTTTCATCATCTTCAGAACTGCTGATTATAGGCAAGAAAAGGATGGACACTCTTGCTCTCACTATCCTGAATTACTATATTACTAATAGATTCCATTACTTCCACATAAATGTCATATTAATTTCTGATCTTCGTCAAGCCACACAATGGTTTCCACCTCGGCCCCTAGCCAATTAGCTATGTGGAAAATATTCAGCCAATTACATTACTCCTATTACGTTAGGAACTGGAGAGAAAGGCAAAATAAACGCCTCAAAAATACTTCAGAGATAAAATGTAAGTTGACATTGTCTTCACATGCTGGAGCCCAAGTTATACAATCTGATAGGCAGCTGCCAGCACTCATAACTGCTTATTAAATCTAGCCTCTCTTTATGGCGTGAGTGAAGATCTGTATTTTTACCAATATTAGGTTCATTGTGTTATAAAAGAGACCAAAATACTTAAGATCATTCGCTTCAGCTTATAAAATATATTATGTAGTTTATTAAATTGTTAAAATTACTTTTCAAAGTCAGAATTTCAGGGACTGGAAGTTTAAGCACAACAAAGTGGCTTGGCCCACTGATAGCTTCCAACATGAGGCAGCTCAGCAGGGGAGCCCATCAGCTAGCTTTCCTGTCCTAAAAAACCTGCCCCCACCTCTTCCTGGAAGCTGTACCACCACCACCCCACCCCAAAACCCATGACCAAAAAAAAAAAAAAACCCACACTCTTGAGTTTTATAAAAAAGCAAGGAACTCCCAGGCAAAAAGTAGCCCATTACCAAGTCATAAGTGAGGAGAATTATTTTCCCCATTTTACCTCTTCCTAGTAGGTTGAATGCTATGAATTTGATTATGAGAGAGATCAAAAGAGGAACTATGGGCAAATAAGGAAAACAAGTGGTGACAAAACAATATCACATGATGCTTCCACTCTTATACCAGATCCAGCAGCAAGGGACATTTATTGATAGGGACAGTGCAATGCTAAGGCACAGACCAACAATCAAGCCTGCATATTTGCCATATACATTCAACTCTTCTCAGGAAAACTCTATGCAAATCCGGCTGTTATTATCACGTTGATTAATAACACTGTGGCTAACTGCCTATTAAACATGCAGCACACTTAGTTGCCCTTCACTCATGGAGTCTCGTGATGTGCATCTGATAGGTAACAATATCAACAAAAGCTTTATGCCAGGGAAACAGCAGCTAACTCTGACTCCCTGCTGGAGAATGGTGGCATGAACGAAACACATCACTACAAGAGAGATTCAAGTGCTTAGCCCATCTTTCTCTGTAGCCTGCCCCTAAGTTAATCTGTTACACAGGCATGGTTATCACCAACATAAATGAGTACATTACCCATTTTCTGACCTTAAAACTTTGCCATAATGATCTACTTATGTAAACATTTTATCATACAGTTTCATTTCCTTGCATTTGAGCAGAGTGATCTGTTGTTCTGGATGCCAAGCCCTGTGACTGTGACCCTGTTCTACCATGAGGATACCTACCATGACATTCTACTCAGAATCAGAGTTCATTTCAAGCCTAAAAACTCCAAATTATCAGCTGTAACAATTGGTGTTTCTGTTGGTTACTCAATAAACTAAAGTTCTAAAAGCCATGACACTGGAAAGACTAACTAGGGATCAAATACATAAGGCACGCAAAGCCAGGGTATTGCATCATACAGGAGAAGAATTCATCCTTTAAGCTAAACCTTAAAAGTGTGCTTGAGGGAAAACAAGAAGAGTGGAAAATCAGAGCACATGCTCCATCCAATTTATTGGCTTTCAGGGACATCTATTTCCTACTAAAAATATAGTGAAGAGACGTTTATTACAATCTGATAAATACAAAGCACTTCCATATTTATATAAAACTGGTATTCGACTGGGCCTAACAGTATGTTTTATCAATTCAAAGAAGATAACATTTTCATTACAGTAGTTCGGATTGATTTTTCAAATAGCAGGTCTTGCCCAATGAAATTAATGAATAAAATGAACTAGTTTTCAATAAATCCATTCATGTGGTTTTGTTAAATTTCATATATCAATTTTATGACAGTGAGATTGAGTCAGACTCTCTCAATTCTGAAGACAGAGATGAGAGGTAACTTCTAACATGAGTTTGTTGCTATTTCAATACCTTCAGAATTCCAACCACTTCTATGAATTCTCATATGTGTATATTAGATAGACCCAGGCTTTGTTCTCAACTCTACCTGGATCCCCAAAGATACAATTTTTCATAATGCACGCTATCTGCTCACTAGTCTACAGATTATTCACAAAAGTCTGTCGTAGCTATATAGCAATGGAAAAACCTCGGAAGAACTTCACAGGTGTGGGAGCCAAGGAACTTGCCTAGGACCACCCAATCAGATGATCAAAGATCTCTAACAGATCTAAAATTCCATGGCTACGTCAACTATTTCTTTTCGCTATAGACATTCTTGCCTTAAGTGTTACTATTTAATATTTGCCTTATTTCTTGCCAATGAAAGAACGAATACTGTAAGGAAGATAGAAAACTTAATTTCTAGCTCCAGCAAAACTGAATGCAAAGGACAAGTAGTCAGATAAGCTAGCCTAAGTAGAAGTGAATTTTAGAGCCCACAGGTTCTTTACAGATCATCTGGTCTGCAATATTTGGCCAAGTTGCTTAACAAGGCTCTTTTTTTGAATCTATGAAAGAAGAATTTGTCTAAATGATCTCTAAGTGTAAAATCTTTAAAACTCTGGCCCATGTATAATGAATGCATAAGAAGGTTTCGGAAGAGATACTTATCATCAGAAAAAGTTTACTAAATGGCATGAGCTCAATTTCTCAATCTCTATAGTTGAGATAAGATAGACAAAAAGAGCAGATCCAATTCTGACCATACCCAGGGACTTTACATCTCAAACTCTATGGGTTTCAGCTACTCCATTTGTGCAATGAAGAGCTTTAAATAGGCAACTTCTAGGACCTTGTCAGCCTGAGAAATAGGACACTCTAACCTACCTGCTTTATTTTAAAAACAGAAACTCGAAACAGAGACTAACTTGCCCCTTGCTAGGCAGCTGATAGGTCACCCAATTTCCAATATATTTTTCTTTCTACTTCACTTTACTTCCCTCTATTAATTAAAATCTGTCTGATATACAACTAAACTAAGACAAACAAGAAGGGCTTATGCCAATAGTTCTTACATTAAATGTCATTCAATACAAAGCCTAAAACATGGTTCCCCATAAAACTGACCTCACTTTATGACAAAGCTACCACTGACTGATGTCAGAGCATTTACCCAAAAGACCTGGATTCAACCAAATACTGTCTCTAATAAAAGCAATTCACAATTGTTCACTCATTACTACACGGGAACCACTGATTTCTTAGGAACATGATAGATGCCATCAAAATCAGATAATATATATAACAGGAAAAGATTTACTGTATCCCTTCTAACCTCCCCCTGAAAAATGACAGTGAATAATTTGATGAGGTAAACTACAATAGAAGAAAATGTCCATGAGTCTTCCTGAAATATTTGAGCATCCAAAGTTCCCAACTCTTTAGCTTTCTAATCATGAGGAAGGCTTGAGATGGGACCTTCTCAATGAATACATCAGACTTAAATTTTCCCTGAAACTCAAGATAAGGTCCTTCTAGTCATATTTCATGCAGGTTCATTTTGTAGCCAAGTGGCAATGAACCAAAAAAGTAATACTCATTCAACTGTGCATGTGGTTCATAATTTGGGTAGTCCAACCAAAGAGTTAAAAGAAACACGCAAGCAAAAAAAAAAAAAAAAAAAAAAATTCTCCTGTGTCCCATTATGCCTTTTGTAAATCTTCAGATCATTCTAAGAGTTATCCAAAAAGATTATACCAGAAAATGACAGTTTGTCCCTCCTTTTGAAATGAGAATCTCTCATCCTCAGTGCAATTGTTCTGATCAACTTAAGACTTGTATCAGTTTCCTGCACTGTGTAGGACCCTTTCAGCTGACTTTTTGTCTTGCGAATTTTCAGATGAGTAATCATAAATGTTCACTCACCCGTTCGGCCAGCAGGCATCACATCCACCCATTCATGGTTGACAGCAAATCAGAGAAGGGATCGAAGCCCTCACCATTGCCCAAATGTTTTGTTTGGAAACTGGAATTGTCAGCAAAAGCTCCTGGGACACTGTTAACACAAAAACATTTTTTACACATAACGAAGATGTAACTTCTAAAACCACCACTTCCTTACACTTGAAAACAGCAAGACAGACATAGAATCTAGAGGTAGGGGAAAACACCTTTCAAATGAGGGTATGTCAATATATCAAGTGTGATGCTGTAAAATATGAACAGGAAATACTGTTTTGAAAGATACATTTACCAATTACTTTAATACATACACTGGAAAGTTGTTATTTATTGCAGACTTTGTGCCAACTATTCTACATATTTTGGCATTACAAAAACATTATTCCCCATTATAAAATGCTCTGGTAACAGTAAGCTGTTTTAACTTAAATCTTACATGGACAAATGTATCATTTCTTATTAAGTATCTTTTCCAGAGGATGAAAAAAACATGAAAATATTAGCTAATAATTCAAAATTATATTTAAAATAATAACATCAAAACTAGTAAAAGTGGTAACCATAATTTTTTCCTCCAAAATAATTCTAAAAATGTTTACAAATTATATAAGGAGCAAGACACATGAAGATTCTCCATCAAGACAGAATATACTAAGTAAACTGCAGACAAAAAGGTGGAGAAGCCTCAATTCTGAACCCAGTATTGTCACCAATCAATTGCATGTCCCCAAGAAAACGATATAACATCTCTGGATTCCAGTCTCTTTGTTTGCAAGATCAGAGCATTAACTGATGCTCCCAAAATCCCTTCTACCTCTTAGCTTTTCTGTCATTTTTGGTAAAGCATATTTATCCTAAATAATCTAAAATATTAGCTTCTGCTTTAAGCTTCCTGACTAAAAGAAAGATATATATATATATATATTTTTAATTTTTTTACCATAAATCACTCTTGTGCCAATCTGCCACTAACATCAAAGATGTGCTGTGGACAGAGGGGTTTTTGTACATGCAATAGAAGACTTCTCGCTCTGGCACCAGTGCCCAACCCTGGTGAGTAGGCACCCTTGGTGGCTGACAGCATCGTCTGGGTTCCCATGAAAGACTTCCATTTGCTTCTAGAGAGTACAGCTCCAACGCCTATGAAAATCTGCCCAAATGTATTATAGAAATGAGTGTCTATCAAACTTAAGTGTACATGAGCATAACTTGGAGAGCTTTTTAAAATATTGATTCCTGGGCTCCATCCCAAAAGATTCTGATTTAGTAATTCTGAAGTGGGGCCTGAGATTCTGCATTTCTACCAAACCACCAGGGAATCTTGATACTACTGATTGAGGACCACAATTTGAGCACACCTGATAGAGACCTATTTTCTAAGCACAAGCAGCCTTGAGACCCATAAAAGCATTTCAAGGCTCAAAGACTCTCCAAAGCCACTGAGTCACAAAGCAAAAAGTGGGCAGAGGTTGCCTGCCATCTTTAGGATAAAATACAAACTTCTTTCTGTGGTCTAGAAAGCCCTGCATAATATGGTTACTTTCTACTGCTTTAATGCCAACACCAGCCACCAACCCAATCATACACTATAACAGAGAGACAGGGGGGCTTTCCTTCCATTTCAAGTCAGCCAAGTATGTTTCTGCCTCAGGACTGACACACTGCACTGCTTTTCCAGCTACCTGTAATGCCAAAGCCTATTTCTTACACAACTGGCTCCTTCTTGTCACTAGGTCTTATGAGCAAAGGCCATAAGAAGGCTGACCTGCCTACTTTCAAACTAGGTCCCCACTGACTCTCAATGACATCATCCTATTTACTTTCTCCAGAGTTCTTGTCATAATCTATAAACTTTTTTCTCATTTATTTACTTTTCTTCCCCACTAGAATATAAGTTCCACAGATAAGAGAGGTAATCTCTGTTTTGTTTATCACTATACTCCAAAACTTCAGAAAAAAATGTCTGGCTCATAGCAGACACTCAATATAGATTTATTGAGTCAACAAACACATCAGCAATTGAAAAAATTAATTCTTCAGCAGTCTATAAAAATATAATTGCCATTTATTGAAAACTCACTATGTGCTGGATAGTTTTTAGTATTTTACAACAGTTATTTCACCTAATTTGATTCTTGCAACATAGTTCCTAGTAGAAATTCTTAATAAGTTCAATGTACAGACAAGAAAAATGAGGCACAGAGAGTTTTTGTAACTTGCCCAAGGCCATACAGTAGCAGGGACTTCACTTCACAAAACTGTACATACAAGAACCCAGTATTTTCCAATCAATACACTAATACAGAAATTTTGAGTACCTACCTCATACTAGACGTGCTTCTGACTCAAGCTTGCTTGAGTGAGTTTTGGCTACAAGGCCTTATAGAGAACACTTAACCTTTCTGACCCTGAGCTTTCTTGTTCATACAGGGAAAGCTAAAGCACCTCACAATGACCAGGCAGATAATGCAATTAAGTGAAGTAGGCCAGGTGTCAAAGCCAGGTGTGAAGTAGAGAGGGCAGTGAGGAATGTGACAAGCTGGACGACCTGTGCTTTCTCAGCTAAGAGGGCAGCCAGTGTGAAAAGGAATTTCCATTCAAAAGGTTAATTGGCTCTCTGTTCTGCTTCTGTAAACATGCCTGTTGCATGGGCTGTACTCAAAATTGATAGACTCATGTTACTTTTTGTTTGATCTAAGCAACAGATGTTATGTTTGTGTCCTCTAGCAACTTCTGCACTTTGTAATTCAATGTAACTACCTGCAACCATAGCAACTCCGGCAGCTTTGTAATGGTCTGAGGACAAATTAACCAATCAGCCCATGCCAAAAAGGTTCTACATAAGAAATGCTGCAGTTGAGCCCTGGGCCCAGATCTTCAGAGCGCTAGCTCCTCTGGGACCGCTGGCGTAATAAACCTGAGTTCTCCAACCCTCTGAGTGCTGCTTGGTTTCTCACCAGTCTAATTTTGATTCCTTTCTGTAACATTTCTGGAGGCTCCAGTGAGATTCCAACCTCGCTGGCCCTTTGAGCAACTGAACCAGTGGCTCGCTCATACCGGGGCAAAGGGGCTCCAAGACGAATGAAGAGGTGTGCCACCTGATGAGCATTCCGGATTCTCTTTCAGACTGGCACCCCGACTCCCAGGACAGCTGAGCTCCCAACCGGACTCATAGGAGGGATAGACAAACTCACCAGGAAATGGCCACAGGATAAGGTAAGGTCCCAGGATCACCCCCTAGTCAGGCCCCATCTCCAGTTGGAAGAGGAGCTTGATCACCTGCGAGTCTTCAGTTAGAGGACATTGGTCAGGGTCTTCCCAGTGGGGAAGACATCAGGGTCTCTAAAAGGGAAGAGGAGACATCAAGGTCTCCCCAGGGGAGATGTCAGGTTAGGGCCTTCGAAAAGTGGGGAGGCCATATTTTAACCTGATGTATGAATGAGTGAATGAATGAGTTGGCTGACTTGATCAGTCAGGTACGAGTTTATGGCTCCATGGCTAGGCACCCTTAATGTCTCCTAAAGGCTATGGAGTCCAAGTGGGCTCATTCTGCGGTTTTGTGGTATGTAGCATATGGTCCAGAGCAGCACTATATTACTGTCTGATCGTTAGTCACAAAGCTGAGTCCACTACAGCCAAGCGTCACCTAAGCTCCTTCGGGACATGGCCAGATGAGCATCTGAATGGTCTCCCCTTTGGAGGGGGCACCCACCTTTGTTTGTCTTTGTGTCACAGTCACAGGGTGTAATGTGTTTGGTTAACACTGGGCAAAGGGAGGCCCAACCACCCTCCAGATAGTAACCGAGCATCCTCCACAGGTTAAGAGGAGTAACTTGCCTACTCTCCACAGAACTGGTTAAGGAACGGTGGGAGGTTGCATGAAAGAGAGTGAGTGCAATGTGTGTGGCCTTGCCACAAAGCGAGAGGTGAGCCCCAATCCACAGTTCTGTGGTGAACCTCATTCGGCATAAGGTGGTGTCACTGGACCTCTGTGAGGAGTATACTCCAGTGATCCAGGTCAGGGGTTTATACCGACCCACCAATGCTAAGAGGTGCCTGAAATATCCCCAAGAGGGGTACAGCCAGACACAGGCTAAGCAAATGATGTTCCCTCCAAAGTTTCCCCAATCCTATCCCTTACCCTTCCATGTGGTGTGACTGTTGTCTGTCATGGGAGGCATGGAGGGAGGTTCCTCTTAGCCAACTGTCTTAAAGTGCATGTTGAAAGTTTTTAAGAAAGGTTTCTCAGAGGATTACGGAGTCAAGCTAATCCCGAGAAAGCTTCCTACTCTTTGTGAGCTTGAATGGCCCGCCTTCGGGGTATGATGGTCCTTGGAAGGGACCCTAGACCTCCACCCTGTAAGAGATGTGTACTGGCTAATGACAGGGACCCCTGGACATCCAGACAAGTTTCCGTACATAGACTTATGGCTGCAAATCACTACTATAGTGCTCCCGTGGGTCCGGTTATGCACGAATATGCAAGCACAGAGTAAGGTACTTGTGGCCCAACTGACTCGGGGAAAAGACAAGGAGGAGCCAGAAAAATACATACACCACAGGGACCCCAAGAAAGAACCTATCTTCCCACCGCCGTACATCTCAGCAGCTCCACCAGTCCTGGCACAGCCACTCTACCCACAATTGCTGGACAGCCCTCCACCATCCGTGCCTTTGCCGCTCCGACAGCTGGAGCGACCACCGAGCCCCAGTCCACAGTGTCTTCACTTGGCCATGCAACCAGCTCAGCAATCTACAGCCCTGCAGATGGCCCTCCGAGAGGCACAAGCTATCTTTGAGATTGGAGAGGATGGCATACTCTAGCCAGGCTACCCTGTTCTCTACTATAAACCACTCAGCACAACCAACCTCCTCAACTAAAAGCAGCACACCTTAACCTATTCGGAGAAACCTTAGTCGATGATTGACCTGCTCAAGTCCATATTCCACACTTATCAGCCTGCCTGGGATGACCGCTGTCAACTCCTCCTGACTCTCTTCAACACAGAAGAACGACGCCAGATTCTGTCAGAAGCACAGGGATGGCTTCAAGGACAGGCACCAGAAGGTGTACAAGAACCCACAGCATGGGCTTCAGGGGCTGCACCTGACGCCAGGCCCAATTGGGACTTCAACGTACCATACGGAAGAGAGTCTCTCGACAGGTACTGGTAGGCCATACTGCAATGGGTAAAAGCTGGGGCTAGGAAGCCAACAAACATGTCAAAAACGACAGAGGTACTCCAGAAGCCATATGAATCGCCCACAGAGTTCCATGGGAGACTATACGAGGCAGTCCAGGTGTATACCCCTTTTGACCCTGAAGCACAAGAGAACCAGTATTTGTGGCTCAATCCTTTATCTGCTGCAAGCTTCAAAAATTAGAGGGCTTTGCTGGGATGAACACCACCCAGCTACTGGAGGTCGCAAACAAGGTGTTTGTAAACCATGACCAGGAAGGAAGCCCAAAAGGCAGCTGACAAACGGATGAAACAGAAGGTATCCGTGCTGGCAGCTGCATTAGGGAATCCAGGTCCAGTATAACAGACTGCTCCCCCATGGAAGAGAGAAACCAAAAGGAGACCCCCTGCTTCGCTGTGACCAATGTGCCTACAGCAAAGAGACCAGCCACTGGAGAAATGAGTGCCCTCATCATAGGAAAATGCCTGAATGGCCAAGAAGATCGATCAACCTCATAAAGGAAAGTACCAGCCTGAGCCAGTCCAAGAGCTCATCAGCCATACTGAAGAACAATCATACTAGGAATGACCAGACTCCCTGATCCTCGGCCCCCAGGAGCCTATGATCACAATAGAAGTAGGGGGCCAATCAATGACTTTTATGGTGGACACTGGAGCTGAACACTCTTTAGTAACCACATCTGTGGCTCCCCTCATAGATCGAAGAGCAACTATCATTGGGATCACGGGAGACCGAGTCGCCCGCTCGTTCTGTAAAGCCCGCTCATATCAGTTAGGGGGCCACCTAGTGACTCATGAGTTCCTGTACCTACCAGAGTGCCCCATGCCCCTGTTGAGTAGAGACTTATTAACAAAGCCTGGAGCACAAATCACCTTTACCCTAGGGAAGCCCACCAGTCTCACACTGAGGAGCCAGCCTGCTCTAATGATGGCTGTGACTGTGCCCAGGGAGGACGAATGGCATCTTTATTCTGTGGAAAGAAAACGAATAAATCCAACCATTCTGGTAGAAGAGTTGTTGCTGTCTAGGCAGAAAAGGGGACCCCAGGTCTAACCAAAAATCACGCTTCCATTTTGGTAGACTTGAGACCAGGAGCCATTCCTGTCACAAAAGACAATATCCAGTGCTGCAGAAAGCATGCCTAGGAAATTGAGGCCACATCCAACATTTACATGATACCGGAATCTCAGTTGTCAGTAACTCTGGAACACTCCACCCTTGCTGGTCAAGAAACCTGGGGGGTAGGACTACCACCTCGTCCAGGACCTCCACACCATCAACAATGCAGTGGTTGCCATCCATCCGGTAGTCCCGAACCTGTACACCCTCTTGAATCTCTTACCTGCTCAAGCAAGCTGATTCACATGCCTCGACCTTAAAGACGCCTTCTTCAGTCTCTGGTTATCACCCGCCAGCCAGCCTTTGTTTGCCTTTGAGTGGGAAGACCCACATACCAGGAGAAAAATGCATCTGACCTGGACTCAATTGCCACAGGGCTTCAAGAACTCACCCAACCTGCTTGGCGAAGCTCTGGCCACAGATCTAGCAGCTTTCCCCGAGAGACTTTGAACTGCACTCTATTCCAGTACGGAGATGACCTGCTGCTGGCTAGCCCCACCCAAGAAGACTGCTGGGAAGGTACTAGAGCCTTACTGGCCCTACTCTCTACCATGAGATACAAGGTGTCATGGAAGAAGGCTCAAATTTGCAAACAGGAAGTCAGGTACCTTGGGTTCATCATTTTGGAAGGACATCAGGCACTTGGACATGAAAGGAAACTGGCCATCTACTCAATACCTCAGCCAAACACCAAGGAAGGGGTTGTGAATTCCTAAGGGCTGCCAGATTCTGTCGGACCTAGATACCAGGTTTCTCTGAGATTGCTGAGCCACTGTATGAGGTCACAGCTGGGTCTGGTAAAAACCCCTGGAATGGGGCTCTAAACAAGAAAAAGCTTTCAGAGAAGTAAAGAGACTCTTAACCAGTGCCCCAGAATTAGGACTACCAGATGTGACACGGGATTTTAACATCTTCGTACAAGAGAAGAATCACACTGCACTGGGGGTCCTCACAAATAGTCGGGCCATGGCAATAGCTAATTGCATATTTGTCCAAACAGCTAAATCCGGTGGCTGCAGGATTACCTTAGCTGCCACGGTAATCCTAGTCAGAGAAGTGGACTAGCTTACGCCGGGACAAAATATAAATGTAAAGGTCCCCCATGCTGTAACTGCATAAATAAATACTCAAGGACATAAGTGGCTGACCAACACCAGAATAATTCATTATCAGGGACTACTTTATGAAAATCCACATGCCTGCCTTGAAACTGTATGTACACTGAACCCCGCTACGTTTCTGCCTACTGAGGAGGGGCCTCACAACCACAATTGTGAGGAGGTCACAAATGAAGTTTACTCAAGCAGGCCAGATCTGAAAGATGTTCCTCTTCAGAACCCAGAACTGGTATTGTTCACAGATGGAAGCAGCTTCATCTATGAAAGACAACGCAAAATCAGCTAAGCAATAACAACTACTGATGAGGCAATCAGAGCTGAGCCTCTGCCACAGGGCTGGTCATCACAGTGGGCTGAACTATGGGCACTCATCCAAGTGATACGGCAGGCTGAAGGGAAATGGGCCAATGGCTACACTGACTTGCAGTATGCCTTGCTACCTTGCACATACATGGGGCCATTTATAAAGAGAGGGGATTACTGACAGCGGGAAGAAAAGAAATCAAGAACAAAGAAGAAATCCCCCAGCTGTTAGAGGCAGTTTGGAAGCCTTCTAAAGTGGCAGTCATACACTGTGAGGGCCACCAGAGAAGAACCGACTTGGTCAGTAGGGGAAACTGACTAGCAGACCAAGCAGCTAAGGAGGTTGCCCACCAACCAAGCCAATCTCCAAGGTTCTCCTGGCACCAGAACTGCCTCTATCCCCAAAATACACTAAAGCAGAAGAATAATGGGCTTCAAGCGAAGGGGAAACCAGTGGGAAGGAGGGCTGGTGGGAGCTTCCAGATTAGAGACTCTTTATTCTCACTGCACTAGCAGTTCAGCTAGTAAAACAACATCATGAATTAACTCACCAAGGGAAAACTTCTTTAGAAAGCCTGTTAGGCTGTTATTTCATACCTAGACTCCCAACCGTGGGCGCCCAGATCAGTGCTAGATGTGTGACTTGTGCAAGAAACAACACTGGCCAAAGGCCAGGGTCTAATCCAGGGGTGCAAACAATTGGAATTATACCACTCGAAGACCTAGAAGTGGACTTTACTGAAGTCAAGCCCTGCCAAAGCCACAGATATCTGCTTGTATTAGTCTGTACCTACACCAGATGAGTTGAAGCTTTTTCTACATGCACTGAACAGGCACAAAAAGTAGCTAGAGCCTTATTAAGAGAAATTGTTCCAAGATACAGACTACCCCTTTCTATAGGATCAGACAATGTGCCTACCTTTGTGCCTAGTTTGGACCTTGTCCAAAGCTCTAGGAATCAAATGGAAGCTCCACACGGCCTACAGGCCGCAGAGTTCAGGGAAAGTTGAGCACATGAACCAGATCCTCAAAACCACTCCAGCTAAGCTTCGTCAGGACACCTCGTTACCTTGGATTGATTTGCTGCCTTTGGCTCTACTCCGAATGCGATGCACCCCAAGGCCTTCAGGCTACTCTCCTTTTGAAATCCTTTACGGGAGACCTCCCCCAGTGACAGGGAAGCTAAAAGAAGACCCTCAATTAATGGCTAACCTAGAAATGTCCCAACACTTTCAGGCCTTAGGGAGGATCCTCTGCCACATCACCCAGGAAACCCTAGAAAGAGCCCCCTTCAGGGAACTGGGTCCACCCCTTTCAGCCAGGAGATAAAGTATGGGTTAAAGACTGGAAGGAGGGGAAACTCCAGCCAAGATGGACAGACCCTCACACTGTTATATTAGCAACTCCCACTATGACTAAAGTTGCAGATATCACCTGTGGATCCAGGTAAAGAGAGCAGCATCTCTGGAAAAATGGGAGACTTGGACTGTAGAGCCTCTTCCTGATCAGCCGCTCTGAATCACGTTCCGGAGGCAGCAGAAATCCACCTGAGATCTTTGGCCCTGCTTTGGCCACCCCAGTCTATGCACAGCAGAAACTTGAGGATCAACCGTCCAGACTGTCCAGATGTATTGTTGTCCCCCTGCAGCTCTAACCCTTTTTATTATACTTGTCTTCCTCCTTGCATTATTTTTGGCCTCAGTAGCACCCTCAAATTGAACTCTGAGTCAAAGAATCACTTTAGCCCTAACCTATTTAGTCTACGTCAGGATCCTCTCAAATCTTACATGTTCAAGCTAAACTCCCTTTGGTACATTTTTACGGTTCTAGATTGTCTGATCATCATTGGTTGTTTTGATCATTCAAGTAGGATGGCACCCCTAAAGACTCTTTTCCTTCCATGTGTGTGGCACCAGTCTCCTCACTTCTTTCCCTTGTACCCGCTACATGCTAAGGTATAGGATAGGGTCCAACACTGCCACCAGCTTTACTTACATGACCGGTCTATCCACAGGGTGTGCCCTAAATGCCACACTCTGCACTCATTGGGGATTCAAATATTGGATAGGGTCCATAAAAGTGAAATCTAAAAGTGGCCCATCTTGCCAAGAGCCTGAAAAATTAGGGGAAATTTGGCCATGTTGGCAATGGACCTCAGACAAAGAAAAGATCCATAACCACACAGAGGGCCCAGAAGTTGGAGAAACTGTCCAATGGTTGCATAATTCAAACACACCAAAACCTACACTGTCTCCTAGGCCCCAAAGCCCACCAATGTATGATCAGCTAAAGGTCACCTTGAGCCAAAGCCTAGGGAAGAACCTCTTTATTGACCTAGCTGAGAGGATAGCCCATGAATTTGGTGTTACTAAATGCTGAGTGTGTGGAGGAGCACCCATGAGTGAGGATTGGCCTTGGAAGGGAACTAGCCTAGATGCCTTTTACCTCCTTCAGTGGAATCACATGGTGTTTCAACATGAAGAGGGTCAACCAGGATCTGGGTTGTCCTCTCTTCAGATGTAATAGGAGAAGAATGTCTTGGCCGATAGGTCTAAGATATGCTCAGTGGGTTGGAGAGACTTCATGTAGAAGAATGCTATTTTTAAATCACACGGACCTAAATTGGTGGCCCAAAGTTCCCTCCTGGTATTGGGCCACTGACAGCACTACAACTAACTCCTCCTCGTGCCACTCTTTCGACCAAAGCGCGACTGTCACAAACTGTACTAAAAGAAAAGCACGGTCCCTAATCCCTTCTGTGCCATCCCAGCTATTGGCACATTCTGGGAAACGCTCAACTCCACTGGCCCCGGGAGTTGAAAAGCGCCAGGTGGGCTCTTTTGGATTTGTGGGAAGAGGGCTTATACCCAACTGGAAGGGAAGTTGCACCATCGGGATCATTCAACCTGGCTTCTTCCTCTTATCAGACAAAGGAGGAAATGAGGTGGGTGTTCCCTTATTATCAAGACTTAAAAGCCAAGGCTAACAGGTCACTTAAGCAGGGGGACAACCAATGTGGGGAGAGGGTGAATGGCCACCCCACCATATCATCCAATACTCTGGCCCCGCAACTTGAGCCCAAGATGGGAGCTGGGGTTACCGAACCCCCATATACATGCTTAATTGAATTGTCAGGTTATAAGCTGTGCTAGAGATCATTACTAACCAGACAGCCTCAGCCCTAGAACTCCTGGCCACACAACAGTCTGAGATGCGTGCAACAATATATCAAAACTGTTTAGCTTTAGATTACTTGCTAGCAAAGAAGGGGGAATATGAGGAAAGTTTAACTGATCTGACTGCTGTCTCCAAATAGATGGCAATGGCAAATATAACTGACATAGCTACTAATGTTAGAAAAATAGTTCATGTACCCATCCAGAGTTGGACAAGGGGGGGACTCTTATAACCTCTTTGGAGGTTGGTTCTCTACCTTGGGAGGCTTTAAAACCTTAGTTGGAATAGTACTCCTCCTCCACCTCAGGGCCTGACTCCTTCTCCCTTGCCTGTTGCATCTTGTTGTCCAGTTGATTACCTCCCTTATAGAGGCTATAGTAGAGAGAAAGACAGCAGCAAATATCCTTATGCTGTAGAATTACTGCCCCTGGCCCAGGGAGATCAAGAGGTTGATGACCTATAAGAATTTAAATGGGCATCAAAAGGGGAGAATGAAGAGGAATTTCCATTCAAAAGGCTAATTGGCTCTCTGTTCTGCTTCTGTAAATATGCTTGCTGCATGGGCTGTACTCGAAATTGACTAAAGACTCACCTCCCCTTTTGTCTGATGTCTAAGCAATAAATGTAAACTGTTTGTATCCCCTAGCAACTCCTGCACTTTGTAAGACTTTGTAACTGCCAGTAAGCCATAGCAACTCCTGCCCTTTGTAACAGTCTGAGGACAAATTAACTAATCAGCCCATGCCAAAAAGGGTCTATATAAGGAATGCTACAACTGAGCTCCAGGCCCAGATCTTCAGAGCTCCTCTGAGATCACCGGCATAATAAACCTGACTTCTCCAACTCTCTGAGTGCTGCTTGGTTTCTCATTGGTCTGATTTTGGATCCTTTCTGCAACAAGTGCACTCAACTAGCCAATTATTGCCATGAGGATTTCAAGAGCTTTTAATTTTACAAACAAAGGCAGTAATCTAGATACTTATTTTGTGACTGACATTTTATAATTTTTCAAAGATAGCAACTAATCCTTGAATAGTACACATCGAAGGAAGGAAGAAAGGGAGGAAGGGAGGGAGGGGGAGAGAGAGAGAGAACGAGAAAGAAAGAAAGAAGGGGGGGAAGGAAAGGAAAGGGAAAACAAAAAGGAAAAGGAAAAGGAAAAGGAAAGGAAAGGAAGAAAAGAAAGAAAGAAAAAACTTGCAAACCCTGTACCAAATAATTGTTGAAGTCACATCAAGTCACCAGGCCTATGATTCTAGAAGGATTCAGGAGCACAGAGAAGATATACAAGTGAATACAGAAAATTTTGGTAGGTATTTGGGCAGATAAGGCTTTCTAGAGGAATTATCTTGAGCAAGTTTAGGAAGGCAATGGAAGATGGGGTATAAAAGGCATTCCACGAAATCAGAATATCATATTCAAAGGCTTGAGGGTGAGTAATAGACAAGTCACTCCAAAGAACAGCAGTGAAGAGGGAGAGCTGATGGGAGAACTCATGTAGGAGTTTTAATTTTCATTGAGATTGGAGTAGCTGGAATTTTCTAGCTAAGGCACAGGTTGCTCAAAAAATGCTTTAAGAGTATGATCATTAGTGCTTTCTTGCTTGACCTCCTTAAACATTAAAGTCACCAGGCATATGTGAAAATAAAGGATCAAACTACCACTGCAATTTGTGGAATTTGTTTTTGTTTTTCTTTTGTTTTGTTATGAGTCCAACTCCACCGAGCTCTATAATTCTAACTGAAATACTATATAAACAATATATATTGTAGCTTTTATATATATTTATACTATAAATACTATAAAATAGTATTTATAGTGTATACATACATATATATGTATGCATAGTGTATACATACATATATAATACATGAACACGTTTATATACTATAAAATACAAGCTCTATAATTCTAACCAAAATACTATATAAACTACATATACTATAGTTTTCCTACACACTTATAGTGTATACACTATAAAATATATACTAAATACATACACATATACTATTACATATGTATACATACATGTATACTATAAAATATGAGCTTTATAACTCTTAACCAAAACTCTGAGCTTTAGAAATGAACAACATAGCAATTAAAAACATTCTTTTAACCACCAGAAAAGAAAGATAGATATCTAAATAAATTATCCAGAACACTGCTCAAAGGCAAAATCTGTCTACCTAGAATTATATAACCAGAAAAACTATCTTTCAAAAATAAAGGTGAAACTAAGATCTTTTGAGACAAGCAGAAGTTTATCACCTCTACTAGGACATTCAGAAAGGTATATTTCAGGCCAAAAGAAAATGATTTTAGGAAGAAAGTTTTCAGGTTTAAGAAAAAGGAGGAAGCCAAAATAATGGAGAACTTGTGAGTAAAAAGTAAATGCATTAAAATGATGCACAGGTCTTATATAGATTGATGATGACGATGATGATGATGACGACGACGATGACGACAACAACGATGTTGTCGTTGTCATCGTCCTCTCGCAACACCATCGGTTGCTCCTCACCCCAAATCACTATTTATACTGGGGCAGTGCCAATCACCAAGGCCTTGGACTACAAACTTAAGTGTGTCACTGGTGTCCAGCTTGAAATGCAGATTCTTGCCCCTACATTCCAAAGATTCTCTCAATCAGGTCCTAGGAATCTGCCTTTCTACCAGATGTCCCAGGTAATCCTGATGAAGGTGGGTCCTTGCCTCCATTCTAAAGTGCAGGGCATTATTCTTGCCACTTTAAAGCCAAAAATCCAATGAAGGCCAGGGACTCAGCCCCAAGGGGTCCTGCCTGCCACCAGAACAGGCCTTTGCTCTTTTCCACTTCCCTCGAGCCACCAAGAGCACCTTGGCCCAGGAGGTCAGCAGAGACCCTGCCTCAACCCTGAAAATCAGTAGCTGCAATGAATTAAAAGCCCACTAAAATATTTTACAGAAAAGCCTAGAAGTGCTGAAACATTAATTGTGCCACATTCAATCTGTTTTCCTAGGGATGTGGAAAGCTAGATTACCATTTTGAGGGTCATTAGAAAGAATGACGCTTTCTCCCTTTTCAATTTACATATTTTAAAATGCATATATTCTTGCAGTGGATACTACACAGGCTTTCCAAGTCTGGCGGTCACTCCACAGTCTAGCTCTGAAGAGAGAAGCCTAGGATGCCACCGTGTCCTGCCTTGTTTTTTAAAGTAAAGGAACCAAAACCCAGGGCCTGTTGTTATAAAACAGCTCCAGAAAAACAGGTAGAGGCAGCCACAAAACAACAGGGATTTTTTTTGTTTTGTTCTCCCCTGTTTATTTTTCCCTGAAGCAATCCTTGCTTGGTAGAAAGTCTGCTGGGAGCTGGAAAGAGCAGCTGTGGTTCCCTGAGGCCAAGACCCAGCAATCAAGTTGTTTACCAAACACTGCCAGGCAAGGGGAAAACAACAATAGAACAGGCAGCATTTTCATTTGCTTTTCGAAAACAACCTCCTAAAGTCTGGGGCCTGCCTTAGAACTCCCTTGCATGACTGAGAGGGGAATTTATAAATTAAAGGCAACACTGCACTGGGTATTGGCCCCCAGGGTCTAAATGTAATCCATTATGCCATTTCTTTTGAAGAGTGCTTGTCCTCAAAAAGGAGGAGTGAGATTTTACAGTTTTAAGCAGCAGATTAATATGACCACATGCTTGTCACTGGCATTCCCAAGCAAGCTAACAGTGGCTGTCTTAGCAAAATGACATCATTTGCTGACCCTCCACATCTCAAGACATCCAGAAGTGGTTCTCAATCTTGAACAAGAACCAGGATCCTGGGAAGGTTTATAAAACACAAATTGTTGGGCCCCTCACTCAGGCTCCCTCTCTGCCAGGGCACTGCAGGTTGACCGAGTCCCTCTATGAAAGGTCAGAGCACCTGCCAGCTGGCCTTCTCCATACAGCTATTTCTCCAGGTTCTAGTAACCATTACTCATCCTTCCCTTGCCCATTTCAGGATGAGGAGAGATCAAAGTCATCTATTTCCTGCAGGGACCCTGACACAAAGCTCAAATTCAACGTGCTGTCCACGGGATCTCCCTTGATTTTAAGGCTAAATCTGGAATTTTATATAGCCACATCATATAACTATGAATGTATATGTGTACATATACACGGATATATATATATATACACACACACACACACATACACACACACACACATATGAATGTACATACATATACATATATATCTTTATAGTTTTGTTTTTTTTTTTTAATGCAGCAAAAAAAGATTGGTCAGAAGCCCTGGGAGCCCCATGCCAAGGCCATCTTATTTGGTTTGCACTTATGTTTCTTCACGTCCCACAAAAAAAGAAAGCAGGCCCACTCTGTCTAATAGGTTACACAACCTGATAGGGAGGGGAGCATTTGGGAGAACTTCAATCCTCTAATTTACTAACTTAGTTTCCTTTGTTGTACATGGCACCAAAATAGAAAGGGAACAGAAGTGGGTGGAGCACGCTCCATCACCATCACCTGTGAATAACTTTCTGACACTGCTGAACCCGGTTCCAAAAGCACGTCAACTGCAAGAGACGGTATGCGCTGTCAGCTCACAAATAAAATGCCAATTGGCCTCAATTAACAAGGTTTGGTAAAGAAGAACAAATAATACTGTTTTTAAAATAATAATAACCTCGAATGTACCCTAACTAAACATCTGTTTGAACAGCTAAGTTCTAAAATTCTAGTAAAAATGGTCAAGCAGATTTAAGCAAATGAGTCACTACATCAATGTCCATGGCTTCAACAAGCCCGCTTGACTTCATTTCAATTAAGTTGCCTAGAACTAATCACTACTGCTTTTACTTAACCTTCATTAGTAAGATTTCTTTCAACTCACCAGAGGACTCTTTGGTATCTATGCTCAAAAACAAGTTTTTAAGTAAACTGTTAGATTAAATAGAACACATAGGGAATATGGTTTCTATGTAATTACTTTTCTAGTTTACTGAGGCTCAACTAGAAACCCTTGTTTATTGCTCTTTTTCACTAAAAATCTTACCATTTCATTGAAAACTTGAAGGCTGATCTGTTGCATCCTCCGCTCCCCACCCCACATCTCCCCCAAAAGTAGCCCAGCTCATGTCTGAACCTTGCAATAGAAAATTAGTGACTTAACCGTAACCTCCCCTTCAAGGTTGAGGTATACCATCATCCTGCTGCCTCTGGTCATCCCAGGATTCCATCTCTGTGTTGAAGAAGCTCCACTCATCCTTTGCCATAGCTCCAATGCTCACATCTCCCCACTGCCCTGCATTATCGATGTCATGAAAAATCTAGACACTTTTCTTTTTTTCTTAAAGATGTCCCTTCAACTTTTTCCAGAAAGCACTGAGCATCCCTTGGCTTCAGGCAAAGAAGGAAAAGTTAGCCTCTCTTTAATTCTCTTAGAGCCAAGCTGTTGCTCTGCTAACAGCCTGCTTTGCCTGTCACCTCCCCTATGATTCCTTGGACCTTCAAAACCCTTCTCTTGATGATTATATGCAAGGGAACCACTGTTCCCAGCCTCACCACGTGGCCTTTACCTCTTAATGTCAAAAATGCTTTTCTATCCCTTTCTCAGATATTTTGGTATCTGGTTCACAGTTTCTGTCTAAATATCTTTAGTGTGTCAACTCCTATGAACCTCAATAGCCATGAAGATGGTCCTTCCAATAGCCTGGTCAAGGCTTACATCAGGCCTGGTACAGATTTGACACTAAAAAAAATTGCTTTGTTGAATGAGGAATACATACCTGTTTATCTTATCTTCCTGACCCTAAAAGATTCCGGTCCATTTGAAAAGCAGTACAGTACAGTAGTGTGGGCTGTGGAACAGACCTCCTATATCCCATTCTAGCTATGCCACTTACTGGCTGCAAATTTTGGCAATTTCCTCTGTACCTAAAAATTGTCATATCTTCCCATACACAGTAAGGCCTCATTAAGTACTAATTAATGGCTACTACCTCCTCTACACCTGAGGGCAACACCAAAATTTGGATCTTACCATCCCTTAGAATGGCTCCACCTCTAAGACTTTGAATTCTGAAACTCACTAACATCCTCCTATCGAGCCACCTCTCACTGGGTCATTTCTGCTGAACTTACTCCTGGACTGTACTAAGACAAATCACCACTTCCTCGATTCCTCCTTGCCACGTGCACAATCCATCACCCACTTTGTGAACTCCACCTCTCTCTTTTACAACATCTAAGGCTCACTTCGTGGTACCCAGCACCCTGAAAATCCTGGTATCACTCAGGATGCCCTTGTCTTTTCTAACAACTTTCTGTTTGAGCTACTTGGTTCCTTCACCAGGGTGAGCTAGGTGAGGCAGTGCCTGGGTGTGATTCATGTTTTATATCCTGGATATCACACTAAAGTGCTGGGACACTGAAGGTCGCTGTGTGTGATGTTAATCGGGGGCTCTTCTGGGGAGTCAGAAAGATTTCCCATAAGCCTACTTGGCACTCAATCTATCACAACTTGCTATTTAAGAATCATGGGAATTCCAGGCTCAATTTCACAAATGCCTTCCATTCGTAGTTCAGTTCAGTGGCACAAAACATAATCCTTCCATCCCCACTGGCAAACTGGGCTAAACTAAATGAGCGATGCTTGCGCAAAGCAGGCCAACTGCTGGCAGGCCAAGTGGCATCTCTGTCCCCGAGGCCCAGGGGACCCTCGGTAGCTCCCTGGAAGAAAAGTCAAGTGAACAGAGAGCTGGCTGCCATCTGGGCTCTTTATAAGACTTTTGTGGTAAACATGTTTACTTTCTTTTCATTGGCTGGGCTTATCACAATCAAGTATTTTGTTTTGAGTCCTGCTCTATAAACATGTTTACTCTGAAGGAGAGCTTTTTTGATAGCTAGCACACTTGTATTTTTACACTTCTAAATTCAAAACATATTTTTCGCAGTCCCTGGTAAACAACTCAAGGTGGTAAACAAATTATATTATTTCATCTTCACACTAGAGGAGTGATCCCTATGTATCTGTTCAAAAGCTTGAAATGGATTGTGGATGACCAAGGCTCTCTATTAGATGAGAACAAGAATGACCTTCATAGTGAGAATGTTACTAACGTGCAAAAGTTACAATGGCTGGTCCTGCAGAGAAGGAGAGCAGAGAATACACGCTTCAGTTTCCCTAGCAGTAACATTCTGTGGGAACTCTATCACAATGGAACCAGTGTTTGTCTTGTTAATGGACGGGGAGTCCATATTTTCTATGATTATATCACCAATACACATAGCTGACTGATATGGGGAGGAGGGAATAAAACACCTTTTCAAAGAATAAAGAAACCAAATAGGTCAAATATTAACTACAATTCTTCTGAGACTTGTTCTCTAAAGTGATTTTTGCCTGCTTTACAATTAGGAAAAAAGCAGTGGCTACGATAGTAAAAAGGATAAGTACTCCATTACAAAAAAAGGAAAAAAATAGGAAGAGTTAAGGGGGGAGTGGGGGGAGACTTGATAAAACCAATGGTCTTAAAGTAGGATTTAAAAAGTGCTGTTTACAAGAGTCGCTCTGTGGGATTAGGCAGCTGGGCCAAAACTCTCTTCTGGGTCCCAGTATTCCAACTAGAAGCAAAAGGCATCTTACCCCAGCATTGACGGTTAATTAAAATTATTTAAAGGAATAAAAACATAGAAGCCAAATTCTTTGTTAAAAAAAATCCTTTCCACCCACCCTCAAATCATCTTCTATGGTCACGCTCAAATTAAAGAAGTTAAAAAACAACAACAAAGATTATGGTACCATAATAAGATAAATACTATGCATTATAACTTCACCACTCATGGTACTGTGGGGAGGGAATGACGTTGGCAGGCACAATAACCCCATATGGCACCTTATCCCTCATTCGAGATGGATGATGTAGAGAACACAGACATACAAATAGATTTTTTTTTCCCAAGGTTAAAATGTGCTGCAGTGATACGCTGGACAGGGAGTCAGGAGGAGGGGCCAAGGGCATTTAGAGGCAGCTGCCATCTCTAACATTCTAATCTCTCTCCAATCAAGGGAGGACAATCAAAATAAATAGCTTCCCAGGTAGTATTTAGCAGAATGGGAACAAGGCCTAGGGGGATGAGTACTGCTTGATGAACTAGTAGGAAGAGCAAACCTTGTTCCAGCTTTACCAACAACAGTTTGAGACCTTTTGCAAGTCAGTGAGCTTCTCAGGCCCTGGGTTTCCCTTCCTATAAACTGACGTCACTGAATCTCACCTTTTTTAATACCATGTCACCATTTTATGTCTTGAACTCAAATCAAAAACACCACTTCAGGGGAAAACCACCAAGTCCAGGCTCCATAATGCAATCAATACAATACTTGGCGTGCTTTTGAACAACCCACAAAGGCATTCAAGCTCCCACAACTTAGGAGCAGAAACGGAATTTCTAGTTAATGTGACGTTGGCCAGTGACTAGCCATCAAACATACTTCAGCCTTTAGTTGTCTGAGCAGACAGCTGACTCAGCAGGGAAATGGTTACCCAGCCAGCCACGTCCATCTGACCCACTGCCTCAAAGTAATTTGTCTTCAATCTTAAAAACCATAAAATGACTAATGAGATGACTGAGGAACTTCTACACAATTCTTACAAAGTTAAAAAAAAAAAAAAAACTTATCACAATGGTAAGTAGATAAGAAGAACATAACCAGGCTCAGAATTGTCCAACGTCTGATGTCCACATTTCCTTTTGAGAAAGGAGTGCACATTTCAGGGGATGGAATGACACAGTTTGGAAATGCCTCAGGAGACCTGGGGCATGATTAGGACCGAATCATCGAGCAAAAGTGTCAAAGAGTCAAAATGGTGAAATGTCTACTGTAAATGCAAAAAAAAAAAAAAAAAAAAAAAAAGCAGCACCCTGGCCTCTCACCTAGTGTTCAACAGAGTGGGAGGCCTTCAGATATCCTCCTAAGGACATCCAGTTCTAAGACCCACTAACGTGTATAAGCCCTGACTGTGTGCCTGGCACTCCGTACTGAGCATCTCATCCAGTTTCTTATAAACCTTACAACAGTGACACAACTAAGTACTGTTATCTTATAGATGAGAAAACTGAGCTCAGAGAAATGAAGTCCTTTACTCAAGGACACAGTTAGTGACAGAGCCACATGTATCTGAAAGCTGAGTCTTCTCCCTTAATGGTACCAAATACTAGCTCAAACGGGAAATGTGAGAACTTTTGGAAAGGCCTCAAGATAAAGCCCAACTGGGCAAACAAGGATCATAAATCTACTGGGAGCTCCATGCTGCCTACCACAGTCTAAACCCTTTGACTTCTTGCTTGCAGTCAGACAATTCCTGGGACGGAGGGGAGCAAAGAGCCAAGTGAGCCCTGGTAGTGCACCTGGAAATCACACAGGACATCCCCACTGAGAAAGGGGACGAGGCTGAGAGGTACTATGCAGGCAGTTGAGGTGCCCACTCTGTTGTCTGTGCAAAAGGGGTGCTTTCTAGCCCTCTCACAGTCTCTTGTTTTCCCTCTTGCTTCAGATTCACAACCCTGAGCACTGTCCCTGCTTTCCTTCCCTACCCCTTCCTCTCAAGGAATGTCACCTGCCTTAAATCTCCAAAAGGAGATTCCTCAAATGAATATCAAACAATTATTGAGTACCACTCTGATTGACTTTGGTACACATTTAGGGGCTTGGGGTCATATCCTGGTGTGCTCATCTTCACAGCCTGAGAAGTTAAATAGCAGTGTGTGATTTAAATAACATTTCAAGACAACAATGAGAGCCCAGTCACAGGGAGTACACGCTTAACTGCTAGATGAATTCAACAGACAATAATTGCTACAAAGTTCAAAAGGAGGGAGAGATCACTTATATTCCAGGTTGCAAACTCTCCACTGAGTTCTACTTCCCCATCTGCTTAGGCCTAAAGTATTGAAATGTGGCTGCTCGAAGTGTGTGATTCCTACTGTGACACTCCTAGACTCAGTTATCCATCTCTCCAGGCCTCAGTTTCCTCAGCTGTCACCGAGTAATTTGAGGATGAAGTGGGATAATGCATGTAAAACAGGGTAAGTGGTGTCATTCTATTTCCTGACAGCACTCTGGCCCCAGTCTCTACAGCCCCATGCACACCACCACCTGAATCCTCACCCTCTCTCCACAGTGGCTCCCTATTCCCACTTCCCTGTGTCTGCCAAAGTCATGCCTTCTATTCCAACAAAAAAGAAACCCTATCAGGTTCCACTCTGCTCCGTCCCCTGATACCAACCAGTCACCTCTCACTTTGTCCCCATGCTGGCCCTTGCACCTGTGTTTCCATCTCCATTTCCAATACCCTGAGCAGGAACCGGAGAGTTGGCACACCTGGATTCAATCCCCATCTCTGCCACAGTATAGTCTAATTTGTGATTTGGGACAAATTGCATAACTTCTCTAAACTTCTGTTTCTGCATCTTTAAAAAGGGGCTAAAGGGAGTCCCCACCTCAAAGCAGTACTATGAAGATTAAATTACCTGGGTTACAAGCACTGCACACATCACTTGGCCCACAGTAAGGGCTCCATACATGAGGGCTGCTGTTCTCAGCTTGGACCACACAATTAATTGAACATGTGTCCCACTGGTCTCTCCTCTCAATTTTGAGAGCTGCTGTTTGTCCCTTGTGATATCAGATTTGGGTCAGCAGCCCACAGAGTGTATTTATGCCCCATTTTTCTTTTGTGCCCCCCTCAATCTAATATCAAAGTTTTGCAAACAGAAATGGGTGCTCTCATAATGACTAGGTTCAGGGGAAGCTACCACAGCCTTTGCAGGGGGTAATGTGGCACTACTTCGACAGCCTTAAAACTATGCATTCCTATTCATCCCCTGATGTTTGGAATTGCTCCTAATGAAATATTAATCACTGGGGGAAATTCAGCAACAAGGCTGCAAAGAAACACATCACAGCACTGTCTATAGTATATAAAACTGGGGGGAAAAAATGTCCAATAAAATTTAAACGCACTATGAGTCATACTGATGAAGTACTAGGCAGCCATGAAAAAGGATGATAAAAATAAACACTAACATAAAAGGAAATATGATCCCCAAATCATACCTGCACACCAAAGATTTGTTGAATGATATGTCGCTAAGTAACAAAGATGTGGTACAAAAAATGATCCTTTTTAAAGTTATGGCTTGTATATTTACTATGTGCCGGTTACTATACATTATATTCCCTGGGCTACTGCAAACTCCAAAGAAGTATGCTTTATTTATTATCCTCATTTCAAAGACAGAAAATGGAGACAGAAAGAAATTAAATAACTTGTCCAAAATCATATAGTTAGTAAGGAGAGCTAAAAACCCAAACCTGACTTGAAAGTCCTTACTCATTTCTAACTAATGCTGCTGTTCACAGAAGTATTAGTATGTTTATAGATACAGTAAGTATATTTACAGAGAAAAAAACAGAAAGGCAGAAAGAAAAACACTAGCAGTAATTCTCTCTAGGGAGAAAGACCATAGATAATTTTTATTTTTGCTTTGATTTGGTTAAAAAATTGTTTTTTAGATCTATCATAAATCACTTTTGTTAACAAGAAGAAATGGGACAAAAATTATTTGTTTTAAAAACCCAAATGCCAGCCACTATCTTCCCCTGGTGACAGATGAGGACACTGGGCAAGCACTGGGCAGCGATGGGGGATGCAAGTGCAGTCAGATCGCCTGGGCGTGGACGGCTTGGGAGCTGTCAGAACTGCTGAGGATGCTGTGAGGATGAAACGAGCAGACACGCGGAGCTCAGATCACACAATAAGTGTTCTGTAATATTAGTGACTGTTATTACTCCTCCTGTCTTCACCACACTCGATGACTTTATAGCCTCTCTCTGGAGATAGGGCCAAAACGTGGTCTAAGATAGTGTGTACCAACATCTTTTAACTGAAAATGGTAACAGCTCTGATAACCACCCCTCCTTAACTCCCATCTCTCAGGGCAATGCAACAATGTAGACAGGCCTAGAGTGTGATTACCTGGTTCTAAGTCCCAGCTGTCCCCTAGCTGGCTATGCAGTCCCATGGATGTCACTTAGTTTCCTTGCCTCAGTGTCCTTTCTTATAAGACACAGATAACAATAGCTCCTCTATCATGGGATATAGTGAGGACTGAAAGAGATAATGTTTATAAGACCGTTCACCCTGTGTCCAGCCCACTGTGAAATTTCTAAAAATACTACCCATATTATTCCTTCAGCAGCCGCTAATATTACTCCACCCACCACATGGATTTAGTCAATATTTACAGGTTTTCTTCCCTGCAACGGTTTCCTCGCCATCATTTTCATATTGTACTATAATATGGAATAAACTTTTCAAATGACTCATGCCCTCCTGTAGATTGATTTGCTTCCCTAGTTGTTTTCTGGGCTGCCATAAGTATCATAGATTAGACAGTTTAAACAACAGAAACTTATTTTCTCATAGTTCTAGAGGCTAGCAGTCTGAGAACAATGTGTTGGCGGGGTGCTTTCTTCTCAGGTCCTTCCCCTCGGCTTGTCGATGGCCATCCTCTCACTGTGTCTTCACATGGTCTTCCTTCAGCTCATGACTGTGCCTTTTTCTCCTCTTCCTAGAAGGACATTTGTCATATTGAATCAGGTCCCAACCTAATAATCTCATTTTAACTTTCTACCTCCTTAACAACTCTGTCTCCAAATACATTCACATTCTGAAGGACTGGGGCATTAGTACTCCGACACATAAAATTTGGTGGGAGACATATTCAGTCCACTTAGCTCCCCACATCCTGGAAGAACAGTAGTACACCTCAAACTGAGAATCTGTTGATCGTGGGCCTTGGCAATCTGAATGTGTTCAGTTCCTGTGGAAGATGCAGGCATCCAAGTGCAGCAAGATGGCACGGTTTCCTCCTAGACATCATGTGGACCTTGCCCAGTGCTGCAGGTTACCCACCCCTCCCGGCCCGTCTTACACAGCAGGCCACTGCCTACCAAGTGAAAAAATGCTCAACAAAGCTCTGGCCAGTCCTGTCAACAGACCCAGCTATTGCTCACATTTATTTTTGTCAAAAGACAGGATGGAAAGTGTTCATTCCTGGCATGGACTCCCCATTCTGGGCTTGTGAAATAAACATAAACCACAGTTAAAGGCCATTTTTAAAAACCAGTACATACTTCATTAAAACATTTTTAAAAAAACACATAAAACAGAGTTTCTTGAACCACAGCATATAATTTACAAAGTGCAAATATCTAAGATACATGTGCTAAATTTAAAGAAACAACTATTATTAAACACCCCATTATATAAGGCAGTGAAATATATTTCCACTCTGCACATCCGTTATAATATTTCAACTGAGCCTCACGATATTTGGCAGTTTTTTCCTTCGGTGATAATAAAAGGCTTTTCTTTCCATTAAATATCTAAATTAAGTCAAATAATGTATGTTAAATAAGCCCATAAGTCCTTTTGTATGATGCAATGAAGTCTTGAAATGCTTATCTACTGAGCACTCTAACTTATAGGCTGGTGGTTTATGTCCCCTGCAGAGCCCAGGGACCCTGCTGGCTTGGCCAGACTGTGAAAATAAGCTTCGAATGACCAAATGCAACTACGACTTTAAAAGTAGGAACCAGACCAGACACAACAAACCACAGAGTAGTCGCCTCACTTGTCATAATTCATGTGTGTGGAATTCAACTGTAAAAGCATTCATAGAGTGTTAACTTTCCTCCACTGGGGCATTCCACGTGGAATGTCAAATTTTGAAAAGCTGCTGATAAGCCACTCCTGATTACAAGTCTACAACTCGTAGCATTAACCAAAAAAATATTTATCCCAACCCCAAAACAGCTCTGTCTGTGTCATCCAACCCTAAACAATGCAGGCAAGAGCCAATATTTTTAAATGTCCAGGTTATGAAAACATGTAGTCTATTGGGAGCCTTGTATTAACATAAGGCTTCTTCTTTATTTTTCATTTATTTTCTATCTCTACATTCTCCACTTTGATAGCCTACATGATGATCAATTATAGCAATCTTTTTTAAAAAAAAACAATTTCATCACAGTTTAATGACTCAAAAATATAATTCTTACAGATTTTTAAAAGACAAATTTGAATGGATAAGTATATACGTGTGCAGATTTCAAACCATACATGTATATATAAATACACATGCATGAAAATGTAATAATCCAATTAGCACATCTTTTCTGGAAACTCAATTAATCTTAACAAAACTGGCCTAAGCCTCAGGTCAGAGTCAGAGGAAATACCAGCAATGATAATGATAATAATAGCTGCCATTAGTTCAACATTTACTATGTACCAAGCATCCAGCCCTTGACATACATTTTTCTCATTTGGCTCCTCACAACAACACTCAAATGTAGCTCTTTTACAAATGAGGGAACTGTGGCTCAGAGACATTAAGTAAGCAGCTCAAGGTCACATAGCAATTAAGTGGAGGCATCAGGATTTGAATCTAGTTCAAATTGTACTATATTGCCTCCCAGTGGTGCCTTAGAGACAGGATATAGGACCTGTCTAAGGGCAGGGTCACATACCTGGCCCCTAAGTGACTTCTTATGTTGGGGCAGGCAGCACAGCCAAGGCTCCAGCTCGGGAGAAGATCCAAGAGCAGAAAAACAAGCAGTGTAGAAAAAGACAAAAGAGCTGCATCTTGTCTCTTCTGAGGGCACACAGAGGAAGAAATCCCCACTTGAAAATGAATCCTTAACCTTCCCCAATGATTACCTTATTGGTTTGTTACCAAAACCATCATAGGAACGTTCCTGAAGAGTCTAATTGCCCTTGCTGAGAAACACTCGAAGTGCACATCTTTAAGACAAAAGAAGCAAGAGAAGTCTTCTTTCTAGAATGCAACTCAACTTTTCCTGCGTGATAAAAGATGAACAAATGGATGAAAGAAGCAAAAGTGATGCAGTATTCATTTTCTGAATGCCTCTTCGAATAGGGACTGGTCGCTGCCCAGTAGAGCAGAAAGAGACTAGAACACGGAGTCAGCCAACTCAGATTCCAGCTTCCACTCTGGCCCACATCCGGGTACCCAGTTTCCTCCTCCCTCAGTGGGGAGTGAAAAAGATGATATTCAAGTCTGTGTGTATCTCACGCTTTCTGAAACTATGAGAGCTTCCTCTGAGTGCATGCGACCAGCACCACTGTCCTGCAAAGCTCAAGAGCTAACACCTAACACCAAGGAAACATTACCTTCAAGAGCAAAACCAAGTGTCTCCTTAACGAGGAGCACCCAGAATCAGCAGCGCACAGGACAATTCCTGAATAAACAGTAGGGTAACATGAAAACGATATGCCCTGCAATGGTTACCAGGCATTTACAGCATCCCCCAGGTCCCAGCCCAGTCCACATCGCTTTCAACTCCAGATGTGGGTGCCTATCTGCCTCTGTGAAAAGTCCTCTGGGTTGTCTAAATATCTCAGACTCAACACGTCCAGAACTTGGTATTCCCCAAAACAGGCTCCATACACATCGTTCCTCATCACAATTCACGGCAACCACATCCTTCTAGTCACACTCAGGCCCATGATCTTTGAGTACATCTTGACTCATATCTTTCTCTCAGATCCAACAGCTACTCCATTTGGAAATCCCATTGAAACTGCCTTCAAAACAGATTTAAAATCTAAGCACTGTTCCCCATCTTCACCACCAACTTCGGCCTCTGGATTACTATACAAGCTTCCTAACAGATCCCCCTGCTTCTTCCCTTACCCCATTCCCACACCCATGGTCTATTCTCAACACAGCAGCATGAAGAATCTTGTAAAATGTAAATCGGGTCAATACCCCTACTGGCACTGGGACACTCGGGTACAAGGCAAGTTCTTTAACAGCGAGGCCACACTTAGTTCTCCGAGCCCACCTCACTTACACCACTCCCAGTAAGACGCTGACACAGCCAGCTCTCTGTCACCCTTCCTTCAATGCTCTGTTCCACTAACAAGATGCCCAGTCCTAAGACAAGAAAAACACAGTTCAAACACGCAAAACTGTAACTGAGTAAAAATTAAGTGGATCCACAGCAGGCAACTTCAAAGAAAAAATATTAAAAATTACCATTTTTTCTAGAAATCAAAATTTTAATTCAACAACATAAATGTAATCATGCTACCTACTTTCCAAGTTTTATTTTAACTCAGAAAGTTCATAAATTTTAGGACAAAGCATTACTCTTTTGGTATAAGTTGGCTTCTCTAGGCCATCTTGTAAAATGAGGCCTGCCATTCTGTCTTTTGGTTGAATAGATACCCAAAGATTTAGTTTTACACCACCTATCTCCTACCTTCTGTATCTAGCCAAAATGCTTGAAGAATGTGGCCTGGAAAGTCTTTCTACGGATCAACACTTCCACTCTTTCTGAATCTTCAGCTCCCATTTACAATGCCATTTGATTCTACTTGTCGTTTATATTCAGTTATGATTAAATTTAAAAGAAACATTTAACTAAATGGTATATATATATTTCTTTGACCAAAATTTACTCAGCAAAGAAACTCTGAATATTTACACAGCTGAGCTCCCTGCAAGTCACTAGAAACAAGCTTTCAGAGTAAATTTTTTCAATTTTTTATTAATTACTATAATGATTGGAGACAGGGTCATCAAAATGCCTTTGCTAGAGCCAATGTAACATTACTGCAAAGTCTCATTGTGAAATCAAAGAGGTCTGAAGAGGAGGAAGGAGAAGAGGAGAGAGGAGAAGAGGTAACTTTTATGCTATGAGGTTACGGAAGACAAAAACAGTGACACAAGTACAGGACATGGGGAGAGAGCAGCGCTTAATGTCAGTGCTACTGAGCTCACCGTTACTGGTTCCACATAAGGAAAACTATTTCTGCTACTAGGGTAGCGAGATGCAGGGATACATAACTAAGGAAAGCTTCCGACGAAACTAAACAACAAAGCAACTCATCTTTTTAAGGAAGGAACAAGGGGTCAGAATATCCCATGTCTTCAAAAATTTAGAAACAATTTTGTCTGCAGTCAAGAGAACAGATTAGAAAGATGTCCAGTATTCATTTGGGATTCTAAAATAGATTTTGTATAATCATCATTCATTAAACACAAACTTATGCATGATCTTGAACTGGATCCTGGACTAGGAAAACAGCTATAAAAGACTTTACTAGAACATTGACAAAATTAGACAATATTCTTATATCAGTGTTAAACCTTCTGATCTGATAAGTGTACTGTAGTTATGTAAGAGAATGGTCTTATTAAGAAATAAATACTTGGAAGTATTTTATGAAAAGGAGTTTGAAGTTTCAAACTTGCTCTCAAATGATTTAGGAAAATCACATGCAAATGTGTGTATCTGAGAATGTATTTGAGAAAAAGAGGCAGAGATTGGGGAGAAAGGAATGACTGATAAACAAATGGAGGCAAGTATAAACAACTGCTGAAATCTGGCTAACAGGTATATGAAAATTCTTTGTATCATTCTTACAACTTTTGTTTAAGTCTGAAATTATGTCAAAAGAAAAATGACTTCATAGTTTATATCCTAATCTCATTCAGGGAACATATTATCTCGGTCATTTCTAGAAAAAGAAATTAATCAGAATAAGAGGGATTCCTCTGTCCATGCATTCATTTAGTTACTCAACAAACATTTGCAAAGCACCTACCCAGTACCAAGTCCTGCTGGCCTGTCACAGCTGACTGTGTGCTTTCTGTTTCACCCTCTATGAATTTCAAATAGCTGCACTGTTGGTATGAGAAAAACATGGCTTCCCAATTTGGAAATGAGGTCAGCCATGCTAGTTAGTACTAAGAAAATAACCCATTTTTAAATACACAGCTTTAAGTAGTCAGAAAGGAGGATCAAAATATTGTCTTAGTTTTCTTAAAAACATTAACCTACTCTGAAGGTGATCTACCAAAAGAAAAAGAAAAAAATGTGCCAGTGCAACACACAGATGACAATCACAACACATCTGCAAGTCCAAGTGCATACAGACTCAAACGTCAAAGAGAGGACAATAACTAAATGCTTTCGACTGATGGGAATGCTGTCTAGTCATCTGTGACATGAGTTAAATAAGGGACAATGCAAGAATGCATTTGTCTGCCATTGCCCAGGGGTTTCTTGGGTTTAGCAGCCTAACTGGCAACAGGGATTATATTATCAAGTAGTATATATACCACTTTATTAACTGTCAGAGAAATGTCTATTATAATTATTGTCAGTGAAATGATGTTTATTTTACTACTACTGGAGCAACTTGACCAATCAAATAGAGATTTTTCTTCATCCAGTCATTCCCAGAGAATAGCCAGCATTCCATGAACACTGAGCTGATGATATCGCTTCTCCTTTAAGTCTAATGTTCATACTGGAGAGGAAAAAAGTCATTTTCTTTTAGAATACTCGCTTAGAAGCCTGCCTGACTCAAATGCCATCTTCTCCACTCAGTTAGCAACACTGTCTTAAACAAGTTACTTAACCTCTCTAGGCCTAAACTGTAAAATGGGAAAACAATGGGTTATTGCAAAGATAAAAAGACATTATTAGGTAAAGTGTTTGGAGCTACTGTTATCTGCACTGAATGACTGTTTCATCTTGCCTCTGGTATATAGATAACAATATTAGCTCTTCCCGAGAAATCTGAGAGAGACACTGGATGGTACCTCAAAACTTCAAATCCACTTAGTAATGAGTTATTTAAGAAATGGTACAAAGGCATATTAGAATAATAAACTCTCCCCAATGAAAAACTCTCAACTTCCGCTCTTAATGAACAACTACTTGGGGAAATCAGAGATAATATTGCTGGATATTTCACAGTTTTTTGCATTTTATCTGAGTACATGCATCTTTCTAAGAACTCTAAGAAACGAAATACAAACAGCCAGCTGGAGTAGATGATCTCATCAGATCACTGTCAGCAACAAGAGTCTCTGACTTTCAATCTCTACCTTTGTTAGGCAAACAAAATTCTACAAATGGGAAAACTCAGGCTAGTGATAGGTCAACAGGAAACTTTCCCACTCTTGTTATTTTCATAGAAATGTGCTAAATGCATGAAAGATAAGAATATATAGAAAACACAATCTTTGCCCTCTAGGCAATTATAATCTAGTTCTATAAGAAACATAAATTTATAAATGACAAGGGCTCTTTTCTCCCCTTTTATGAACACTTCTCATCTGTCTAAATGGAATATTTGTGGAAGCGATGTTCACTACTTCCAGGGGTGGTCCAGAAAATTCAATTATATGTTCCTCCTTGCTCTTTCTTCGAGAGAACATATAAAGGTTCTAAACCCTTAAACCACAAGTAGAAGATGGCAGAGCCCTAAGATAGGAGGAAAAAAAAAAGATGCCTAAATCAATGCTTGGAAGCGAGGCCCTGTCAATGAGTATGAAAACATCCATTGGGTTTGAGCCATTAAACATTTGTGGGTTCGATTTGTCATAGTAGCTAGCATTACCTTAGCTAATACACCCACCTTCCCTTTATGACCTTATATTCAATTCTACTAACATTTATTGAGCTTATACTAAGTGCTGGGCTCTATGCAAACCATCAGGGGATACAGTGAGGAGAAAGAACTAGCAGGATTTCTGCGTATGTGAAGGCGGTGGCGTAAAATGGGATAAAAGAGTGAGTGAACAGAGATATGTGAACTATGCAGAAGGCTGGGGGATAAAAAGAGACCTGCTATAGTCCAGTAACCCAAAAGACCTTGTAGCTTGGACATTATATTCCAGGCCTTATTCTCCACCATGCAGATCAACTGCCCCTAACCTCTATAAATCTCCTCTAAGTTTGATACCAAGGCACAAATTTTATGCTACCAAAAATTAGAACTCTTTTGAAAAGGCATGGACCTTTTTACAGGACTATTTCTACTTATTCATCCCTCCTCCTTGGGTTATTCACCACCATCTTCCCAATGTTTCTCTAGTTTCATGCACAAATCCTCATATTTATCTAACTTAGAACAACTTTAATTCCATTCTTTGGCTTCAAAAATTAAAAGTTTAGCCTTGGAATGCCTCAAAGAAACAAGTCGAAAGCTCAATTCCTCCCCAACTTATAAAACCAAGAATGATACTGTGGAATAAGTGCTTTAAGTTACAAAATGAGCATTAGCTACTGAATCGCTGTAAGGGTGCCGACCAGCTCCACTGGGATATGAACAAAAGCTTTGTTCTCTGGTGTCCGAAAGACATTCCCAAAAATGTGGTGGCCAGGTGCTGCCAAATACGTCGTCCGTAAAGGAGCCACACTAAATGCGACAAACACATGTCAAAACATTCCTAGAACATAGTTTCCAACCAAGGGCCAGCTAGGTAACCAGGCGATCATTTGTTTTAATATAAAAATTAGATAAACACCTACTACTAAGTAGAGAAAAAAGGCAAAAAAACACAGATGAAGAGGAAGGAGAGAAAACATACATGCATACGTTTCCCCTTATCTCTCTCTCTCTCTCTCTCTCTCTCTCTCTCTCTCTCACACACACACACACACACACACACACACACACACGCAACCATTCCCAATTAAGTCCATACGTCTCACCAGTGATCTTGGGACATTTCTTCATCTTATTATGAGTGTCTGAAACACAGAACATGTTCTCTTCTAACCCCTAAATGAACCACTCACAGACTTCTGTTTGCCTCATCAATTTCTACACCTTTTTGAAACATAGATCATTTTACATTCCTTTGCAATGATGGAAAGAGTTCACATTTTTTAAAAACGTATATCCATTTCTTAGCATATGTGCAGAGTGACTTCCCAGCATGAAGCTGGCTGACTCCTTTAAATGTTCTCATCCCAAATAGGAAGGAAAACCTATCTTATGTAACTCCATAGGAATCCTTGCAGGATTATATCAGATGCAAACCTCTTGGTGGCTCATTAGAAATAGTCCCAGTCTGTCACTAAGGTTAGATTTGAGGACATCTTTACAAGGATATAAGGGGGCCTTTCCCCAACATCTCCCAGAGCAGCAACAAAATTCTATTCCAATTGGCCTAAAAATGTCAGTGTAAGACTGCCTCGAGAAAATGGCTTCATATCTAAAATATTCTAGCAAAGGAAGGACTAAGTCAGTCATCCCCAAAATGCTGAAAACAGTACATATCAGAAACCTGTCGGTCTTGTGTCTCCACTTAGCCTCTAGGAACCAAAACAGGTTGTCATTGACAAGTCAATTGAAATCTCTATGACATTTAGTATTTTTTCACTGAAGCAACTCAGGTAAAGTCACTAGGCATAATCAACAATGACAGATGCCTTCTGAGAGTAAAGAGAGGACCTGACTCTGCCACCTACACCAAGCAGAACATGTGCAAATGAGAATAGAAAGAAAAACAAACCCCAACTGCTACCAGTGCCCACTTGGCAATCGCCCATTATGCACCCAGCATGTGTCAAAGCCATGGACGTAATGGGATAGGAGTCAACATCTGGAGAGATGACAGAGAAGTACAAAGACAATTAAAATACAGGGACATAAACGCTAGGTCGGGGTTGTGGGAAAAGGCAGCAGAGGAAGCTTCCTGATTGAGACTGAGGGTGATGGACAGACAATATCAGGGAAAGCTATTTCCTTGAAACTGTAATCCGAATTAGAAAGATGGTGATTGGGGCCAGGGGCTCTTCGTAGGCCTAAAACTGAAAACTAATGACCTGGAGCCCAATGGGGTCCAAAGATGTGCTGTGCTTTGGGCAGACTAGATAGACTTTGTTTTTATTTAGTTTCCAACATTGAGACTAAACATTTCTTATTGAAGTCTGGTTTCTCTGGAAGATACAAGGAGAGGTGATCTGGCTACATCAAACTGACACGTCACCCCAGCAACCATGGGGTGAGGCTTTATACCCCATCTGCCCCATTTTAGCTGTCTGCTTGCCCCTGCCGACAGCCAGGTCTGTATCCTCCCTTCTAGGCAAAAGAGATTGCACATACAAAGGCCCGGAGTTCATTTAGCATGTGACCAATGGCTCAAAAAAGCTCGGCTTTGGCTCTAAGACACTAAACTTTTAATAAAGCCCTCTGACTTGGTACATTTTCAAGTCTCTTTGCTTGAAAGCCATAGAACATCTGAGCAGCAAGAAATGATGCCAAAGTTACTACTACAAAGGGCAGATAACAAAACCAAAATAAAAAACAGCCACCCACAAACATCCAAAACACCATGCACCATCAATTGCAAGCAAACCCTTGGGCCTGGCATGAATTCCGAGAGAGACACTGGCACCAGAAACACTGAGCTCCCAGTGGGCAGCTGTCCAATGACAGAGGCAAGGGTCCCTAGGCTCGTCTGTCCATGTTGGCACATCCATTCTACAGAAACTCCTTTCTTTCTGTAATACTCATATTTCTCAGGGTAAATCCTATTCTGTTTAAAAAGAGACAGACAGACCTAAAAGACAGGAAATACCACCAGACTGCTTTTCCTGTGATGGTGTTTTCCAAGAGAGGCTAGGAAATTGGGGAACTTAATAAGTCAGAGACAGAGAAGAAAAAAGAAGCCAGGCTCTAGATTCAGGAAGGCTTGAGTTGCAATCCTGAATTAACTAGGTGACCCTGGAGCAAATGAACTGACTTTCCTGATCCTCAGCATCCCCAGCCCCAGAACAGAAAAGCCACTACTCAGATTGGTTGTGAGAGTTAAACACAATTTACATGAAGTGCCTCAAATACAGCATGTAGAACTAGAGAGAGCTTTAAGATTGCTACCATAACCCATGATCTTTGTGGGCCAATGCCACCCATCAATCATCCCATGTACTGGTATAAATTCATCAAAACACTGTGCACTGATGTCATAAGGAAAGCAAGAAATACTACCCATGACTTGAGCTCATCTACTGTCCACAACCGTGTCTGACATTCACACAAAGCGAAGATGTGGTGGTCACAGGCAGGAATGGGTCTAAGTCAAATCAAGAGAGACGCTGGCATATCTCTTCCTAGTGGCTTTCCTTTCAAATTCCCATGGGTTTTGCGTTCTGCTCCAGAATATTCTGAGAAGTCACAGTGTTTGCACATTTAATACTCCTAAATTCAACTAGCTAAGCTGAGCAGAAAGAGAAGGTGGGTCAGAATGTGACCTTACTTGGAAACAGTGTCACTGTGGATGTGATTAGTTAGGATATAGTAATACTGGAGTAGGGTGGGGCCCTAATCCAACAGGACTGGTGAGCTATACAAAGGGGAAATTTAGACAGGGATAAACACACAGGGAGAACAGCATGTAGAAGATCAAGGAGATGCTTCTACAAGCCAAGGAATGCCAATAACTGCCAGCAAACCCCTCAAAGCTGAGGGACCCTTGTTTCTCACAGCTCTGAGAAGGAACCAACCCTGCCAACACCCTGACTGATCTTGGACTTCTGGCCTCCAGGACTGTGAGACAATAAATTTCTATTGTTTAAGCTGAAGGAAGCAGAGAAGGAAGTGGGGAAGGAGAGGGCAGAAGTGACAATTTCAGCAATGAGTTCAGAACAGCGACCAAGAGCCATGCTGTCTTCTATGGGATGATTCCATTGTGACCACACCCCTTCCTTCCTCCCCCTCAGCCCCCACTACAGCTGCCAGGGAAATAAGGAGTACAATAAGGAGAATGACCAGCATCCTCTGCCTTAACTAAGACCAGAGCCGCTGATGGAGAAAGAGACAGATAACATCAACCACAGGTATTTCTACTGAGAAGTAGTAGAACTTGTCACCCCAAAATATACCTCTTTGGGATGCTGATTATTTTGAGCTGGTTATTTTTAAGAAATATAAGACTCAGGAAGAACCTTTAACCTTCCCCCTAACTGCCTAAAAGAATTTGAATAGAGGACCTGGTTCAGGAAGGGAGCTATCATCATAGATAACTATAGTTTAAGATGAACTAGTGTGTGATAGGGATGAATCTAGCAGTGCCCATTTGTTAAAAGTCTTCTCCATGTTCCATTGTTAAATATGGCCCAGCAAACATCTGTTTACCAAGCATCTGCTTTTCTTTCTTCATGAGAATTGCCTTCCTGCCCTTTGAAGTTCCAGACCACACATCCCTCTTCTTCCCTTAGCTCAAGATGGCAAACCAGCCTCAACTGCCCAATGTGTCCTCGAGTCTCATGTTTTCATGGAACCCTCATATGTGCATATGTAATAAATTTTGGACATTTTCTCCTATTAATCTGTCTCATGTTGATTTGATTATTAGCAACCAGAAGAACCTAGAAAGATGAGTGGAAAATATTGAGTCTTTCCCGCACTACTAAGACAACGCGAGGCTTGAATAGTATGGGGGGTAGGGAAGAGACCAAGAAAAGCTGAAGTTTAGGCACTGCAAAATTAATAGATGTGAGAGAGGAACTCAAGAGAATATTCCAAATGGAATTCTACTTCCCACCGAAAATGAGTTTCATTTAAATATATACAATAATTAAATTCTTCAAGAAGAATAAAAAAGGACTAGAGAAATTATTGTAGACAAGTGTTTGAGATCTTGGTCCTCATCCTTTTCTGCATTTGGGTTCCATGGGACACTCCCTTTACTTTAAAAATAAATGATCTTTTTTCTTAAATCAACTGGTTCTGGTTTCTGCTATTTGCAAGCAAAAAAAAAAAAAAATTACCAAAATATTAAGAGCGCATGTATATCTGGGAAGCAGCACCAAGGACAGCTTTTATTTCCGCCATTTAGCTTATTTACATTTTCTAAATTGCCTACTATGACTACTTTTTCTTTTTTAATATATTACTTGCATCTATTCCAGAAGCTCCCAAACTTCTTTAGTTTATAGCACTCAATGTTTCAACATTTTTTTCATGGCATTCTCCCCCAGTGTCCTGGGCCAAAGAAAAGCCTAAAAATTCTATCTATTAAGTAATTAGGTCCAAACAACTGTCATTAGCCCTAACAACTTAGTAGCTATTGGGGGGGGGGGGGAAATTGAAAGGAAAAAAATTGAAAGGAAATTAGTAAGACAAAGCTTACTAATAGGACATATGTGCCTACTGCATACTGCATAATTTCTCAAACTTTGAAATAAGATTGGACACTGCAATCCTCGCTTTCTGTTCCATGTTGATTTTTCAAACAGTATATTTGCTTTTGATCACAGCAACTGCCAAAAACCCAGCTATGCAAAAATGTGACACAATCAATAGGAATACAACACAATCTAACGATAAAACTATAAATAACCTAGCAGTTTGCACAGTGTCCAACAGATGCTGCATACCACTGTATTTCCCTCCAGCAGCCCCGGCGAGTTTGCAGCTCAGAGTACCTCAACACATAGTTTGGGAACTGCCTCTCTGTACACTGTATGTGTGTGTATACATATCTTTTGAATTTTGCTAACCCTTTACACACTAGCAAAATAAATTTTTCACATTAAGCCAAGTAAGGTACAAATTTTTTGACAAATGACCCACCCTATCTGTCTGGTACTTAATAATACTACCCTTAATTCACAAAGCAACTGGCCCAAAAGGAAAGTTTAAACACGATAGCACAGATATTTGCAATTCAGAGGGAAGCAATTTACCTACTTTTAAGTTAAACAACAGCTCTTTAATTTTAGTGGTTAAAGCTCTCTTTCTTAACCCAAACTATGTATATGTAAATATTTTAACCTTAGATTAATAAGATGCCAATACAGTATTTTGAGGAATACATTTAAAACAACAGACAGAGTCACTTAATTTTAATTTTTTTTCTTAACATGAGTATTTTCTTTTGGGATGGCATCCAGAGTCACCCTGGATGATATTTTAAACTCACTACTTGTCAACTTTCTAATTGTATGCTTTCCTTTGTTTTTGTTTATTTTCTAATTGTATTTTTCCACATAAGCATTTGTAAAAAGTGCATTGCTTGAATGGTTCAAGAGCGAGATAAACAGATAAGGCATGGATACAATAATGGCAGGCCATAAAAGGACTCAGATGTCACTGAATTGTGAGTTCAAGCTGGACTAGATCATCTTTCAAGCTTAACTCTTTCCTTTACCCCCACATTTAATGATTCTGTTAGTTCAGGGAAAGGGCCCAGCAGCAAGGATCACTCACAAAGCTGAGAGATATGTAGCTAACTTAGATTACAAACTGTGTCCACGTAACTTTTGGGGGGAAAAAAATTATTATGTTTCCAATCAATAAATAGCAATACCAAATAACACTGTGATGTGGAATAACAAAGATAAAAAACCCAAAACAGGAAACAATCTCGAATCACTGTCCAGCCGGAAATAAATGTTTAAAAGAAAATAAATGCAGCTCCCAGGTGCATTAAAAATTTCATCAAGTTCTAAGTCTTGGTGGGACCACAGACGCTTGGTCTGCTCTGTTCTAACTTTGCTGAATTTCCAGAGGAGTTAATTTTAACTTGCTAGTAAATGCAAATACATTTTTTTAAAGCAAGCCAATTAAGACAAGTGTTTAAAGACACAGCAGTAATTAAACAAATGTATTATTCATACCTAATTTACAAGATGAACTTCTTTCCGTAAAATATTAAACTGTTTACATGCAGGCTGGGAAGACAATTTTCAAACTGTTCATGTTCCACTACAAAGCAATGACTATTAGCAATGCAACAGCTTCTGGCGGACTTACAGTGCGGACAAGGCGGTAATCAGAAAATGTTTGACCTCAAGATATCTACTTGACCCCACAGAAACACAGACTCGCCTGCTATAAAATCCTAAACAATGGGGCAGACAAGGTCACAGGGTCAAAGCGAGTATTAACAGGTCACTGTGCAGCCCACTTGGGAGCAATTACTTCCAGTCATGGCTAAGTGGACACTTGATTGAATACCACTAAGACAGCTCACATCCCACGGATAACAATCCTCACAGCGATTAAGAATTAAAGCCCCCATGATTCAGCCTTTATTACTCAAATGAACCTAACTCTTCCATAAAAAACTCTTGGTATATGCCTGATGCAAGGTCTAAATTGAAATGCCACCTCATTAAACAATAATATCTAATTTTATCTAAATGAATTTTCATGAAAGTGCACCATACAGCTCAGGAATTTTTAAAATGAATTATCACTGTGATACATAATTTCACCAAAACTGGGGGAGGGGGGGAGGCGTTAGCAATGAAAAGGAAACATCAATGTTGAAAGAAATGCCTATTCTTCTGCAGCCAAAGAGAGCAACAGAGAATACTGGCCACTACAAAACAGTGGTAACCTATTTTAAGAAAATCTCTAATTTTTGCTAATGTCAGCTAAAAGCAAACTGGTCAATCACTGAGGGAACTTTAAAAAAACACACACACACACACAGATTTCAGGTCCTTATTGTAAATCAATGGGATCTGTGGCCTTAGGAAGTCATATCATTTTAAAACTCCCAAGTGACTCTTATGAAAGCCCTGGCACATCCAATGCACGAGGTCATGGAATGGTGGGGGAATGAGGAAGACACCATCATTCTCTTTCTCTTCAGTCTTCTTCCACTTCATAATCTGCTGAGGCCTCGTATTTGTTTTTATCATCACCTTCTACTTACGGCAAGTTATTGTTTTTTAATTACAATGACAAATGTAGTTTCTTTTCCATGTTAAATGATTTACATTTTTAAAAATCAAGTAATACCAAGAAATTAGTAGTTTAAAAACTGAGAGTACTTGTTGTTAGTGAACACAATAACCAAAGTTAGATTGATACTGACATGTGATTAGGTAAGAACTACAGGGCCAGCCGCCTCCTCTGGGTCACTGTTAGATCTCACAAACATGCGCGTGAGGTAAGAATTCAGCACTTGGTCCCAAATCTGTCCCTCAGCGGACAGGCTGTTCATTCTCTGCCAGGGAAATCCTGAAAACTAGATCAACAGATACAAATAACCCCAGTTAAAATGTGCATAGTAACAGTCTAAACACAAAGTACGTATCTTACAGAAACCTGTAAGAAATAAAAATTGGGGGGAAAATTGTAAGGAAATCCCCATCCAAAGAAGAAATGGGCTTTAAGAAGCAAATGAATCATTTTAAGGTCTTATGTTTTAGTCGATATTTACTAAAAAGCCCTGATTATGTGCTGTGGCAGGATACTGCATCATGTCCCACACCAGCGCCATCCCACCCATGCATCTGTGTTAACTAGGAGAGCTTCCGTCTGGGGGAAGGTAGCCCAGCAAGGCTTGGGAAGCAGAAGGCACGATACGCAACATTTTTTAAGACTTCTCTTTTTCTTGTCTGATGTACACAAGGGCCAGGACCTGCCAAAAAGAGTAAAGGCAGGTTTTCAGCCCCTACTCACCCCCTCAGCTAGACATACCTGTGCAGTGAATAGTCCCAATTTCCCACCAGAGCAGCCCATCAGAACAGTAACAGGTGATTTGTGACTATTGGGCAACTTTCCACCAGCAAAGATTAATTAAATTAATAATGGCTAATGAGTCTCCCAAGTATCACTAGAAAGACCAGCTAGTTCTAAATGAAGATACAGTCCTTACCTTCCAGAAGCTCACTCTCACCCAACAGACTGGGAAGAACCCTGTTTTGAAGATCTGCTCCCAAGCTAAGTGACCCTCATCAAGCCAATACCCAATGAAGACTTCTGATGTCCACATCCAAGCTGCAGATTCAAATAGATGACCTCATAATAAAGTAGATTATGTTAAAAGCTATAAACGACACTAGAGCTGAAGCTCTACATAGACCTGGGGTGAAGTCCAATCCCATCAATTGCCATCCATGACTAATATGAAAGTGGTAGCAAGTAACTAGAGTCCAGGTCACTCTGCTTCTCTGCTTTGAGGCTAAGAAGAAGAAAAAGCCTTACCACAGTAGAAGTAAATATAAAATTTTCTCTTTCTTTCCTTCTCTCTCTTCTCTCTTCTCTTCTCTTCTCTCTCTCTCTCTCTCTCACACACACACACACACACACACACACACACACACGAAAGGACAAGCTATGCAACAGGGGAAAACAAACAGAGAAAAAAATGCTTGCATAATGGTAGGTCATTCCCAAACAAAAGATCCAAAATGGAATGCCAAGAGGAAACCTGTTGTTTAAGACTCAAAAATTACCCTGACTTTTAAACTGCTCATGTACTACCTACACTTTGATTCAAAATAAATTTGTTTCCTTTTAAATTATAATTTGCTGTGTTTATTTGCCCACTATCCCACCTTTTCCTAGTTTACCAATGGCAATTCTGCCATAAAGATAAAGTTTGGGTCAAAGAGAAATATCATGATGTTTTTAGGACATTGAGAAGCTAGATAAAAGAAAAGAAGCAAATGGACTTTGTGTATAGACTAAAAAATACATATACATCTAAAAATGCAGATCCCCAACAATGCAGGCACTATTGTGGTTTCTTTTTGTTTTCTTGATAAAAACAAGTTTGTGCTTATACCTCCCAGCACCTGTAGAGTGTTAAATAAAAACAACTCCAGTAAATTGCTGACAAACAGGTAATACAAGTAGAAAGAATTCCCTAACTTTCAAACTCTCAGCTCAGGGGAAAAGAAAAAGATGAAGTAAAAGATGTCCCCAAAGTCATCTGGTAAACATGCTTTCCCAAAGAGAATGTGAAATGCATAGCAAAACAGACACTTAACTAATTTTAAACACCTAATTATATACCACCTAAACAGAATTATCAAGAGACTTGATTGACTTCTACAGAGCTGTGATTGCCATCAAGCAAACTCAGAGAAATAATAAATAATATCTGACCTTCTAATGTCCTCAAAAATTATTCACAATATCAAAGTATGTGGAGTGCTGGCATTCCACTCCAATATTGCTAGGGAAAACAGAGGTTACAAATTAATTTGAAGTTAGTGACTCAGACTCATTTACCCTGATTTATGTGGAGTACAATATGAAGAAACACTTAAATTGAACAAACAAAATTATAAGGGGATTGACTACCTGAATAAGAGGAATACAGCAAGCAGACATACAAAACATGTATATTTATGAGAGCTTACCCAAAAGAAATAGGAATGGATAATTTCACAGAATTTAAAAAGTCCAAATTTTGGCCTGAAGGTTGGGGGTTAGGTGTGAAAGAAGACAAAGGAGGGCTCTTTACAAAGTATTTTTTAAAAAACTCTTCAAGTGTTAAGTATCTTCAACAAATGATGACTGTGAAATATTTAACTACAAGTAGTGCTAAGCCAAGAAACATTCCTGGTTTTGAAAGAGAATACCATATTAGGTGAAACTTTGCCTCAAGTATAATTATAAGACATAACTTAGATTTTAATACAGGTTTTCAGTGACCAATAAAAAACAAAAAACAAACAAACAAAAAAAACCCACCTCCCAACATCAGATTCCATAAATCAGCCTGGTGGGAAAATCAGCTCTCCTTGCTCTCAGCCTAATGATTTGGGTTATATGCTGAGGTGACTTTACAGAAACTGTTTAGAGAATCAAGTTAATGTTTTCATTCTTAATTTAACAGAGCCTGTTAGTACCTACCTGTCAAAACTTCGTGCACATATTAGCTGAAACAACATCTTCGCATTTATATTTAAAACAAAGATTGAAAGAAAGTACAAATGTGGATGTTATCTTACACAAGTCTCTTTTGTCCCTCTGAAAAACTTCATCAAACTCCCAATCTGAAGGGGAAATGTCAGACCAGAGGCCATCATTTTACAAAATAATTTCCAACAAAATCTGTACTATGCTGCATATATTGTGCTAAACCCTTTATAAGTACTCTCATTTAATTATCGTGACAATCATACAAGACAGGTGTATTAACTATTCTAGTTTTACAACAGGAAAACTAAGATGAATCAATTTAGCTAAAATATGCTCTATGTTAGCAGGATTAGGATTTGAAGCCAGAGCCCTGTGATTCCATGCTGTGTAAGGGTGGATCAAGCATTCAAGAAAAGCCCACCATACATGAAGGGAAAGGGCTGACCTAACTTATCCTCGTTTTGCCATTCTTTTCCCAAACTGGACCCCCACCGTAGAAACAGACTGTGACTTTTAAACAAGACTTTCCTACAGCGCAATTTAAACAGCACAACTGAAACTTGTTCTTCACTTCCTTATATTTAACTGCGTTCAGGTGTGAATGAAACCTTTGTTCTTTATTTCTACTATCACTACCTCTGAAGAGGGACAGACATAAATAAATATAATTTCTTCCGGCCCGGAGCTCAGAGCAATGCGCAGATAAAGCAGAAGATAGCAATTCAAACCCAGGCTTATGATTCAATTCTTGGATCCTGAGGAGGTAGGATTTACAAAGCTATGGCTTCCCAAGGTCACCTGGGAAGGGCCTGCCTCTTAACTACCAGCCCAGGCAGCTGCCTGGCCTGCAGCTCTCAGCAAGAAGCCACTCAGAGCTACCTGCCTGACTCTAGTTAGAGCTGAGAACTACTATTTTTCTAATGGAAGAAACTGGACCCCTCAACAGGAAATGGCTCAGAACAATACATTTCCACTCCACCCTGATTAAACAGGGGAGGTCTGCTTGGGAGATCGTTGCCTAGATAGATAGATAGATAGATAGATAGATAGATAGATAGATAGATAGATAGATAGATAGATAGATAAGAGAGGGGGAGGGGAGAAGGAGGAAGGAAGTGAGGGAGAAAAAGGTGAAGAAAAGATAAGAAGGGAGGGAGGGAGGAAGAAGTGCCTTGTTAGGAAAGAGAGTATATAATAAATAGTCCATGTTCTCAGGACAATCTTTCTGTTCTCTTTTGCTTCCCTAACTGCGGGGTTATTTCTAATGTGATCATTTAGGAGGGAACTGATTAATCAGATCTTCAAGCCAAAGGTGTTTGGGACAGGCCAACAACTGGAAACCCACAGAGAAAGGGCTTGACTGAGAATGCACATGTGCAGGTGGACAGACCCTTCAACCATGGTGTCCTCTAGACGCAATAATTTATATGACTCTATTATGTAGGTCTACAGAGGACACATAACCTAACTATGTACTAGTATTTCAGATTATACAGACACTCATGTATGTGATTCCACATGCTCAATTCTACCTTCCTTTTTATTTGTTTACTTTTATGAAGTCTCAGGTCCTACAGAATCCCATAGAATTTATAGGCAGCTGCCTTTCTCCCCGTCTTTTGCAAGGCTTTCTCCCCACACCCATCCGGCACAGTAAAGAAAATACTAATGCAGCTACTCAAAACACCAGAAAACCTGATGGTCTCACAACCAAATCATTCCCTGAATGCCTATCAACTAACCTTCATTTTTCAACTAAAACTGCTGGCAAACAGGTCCTAGATGAAGGATTTTCAAAGAAATTAATCTGGTGTCAGAGTTTTCTTAAGATAGGAAATCTAAAAGTACATCTACAAAAGTAACTGCTTATTAAAACTCTTATGAGTGCCAAAATCTCCTCCCAATCCATACCCCACTGTGCCCAGAGAGGAGATGAAAAGAAGGTGGGGCCCTTTTTTTTCTTTTACTGAATTTGGCAGGAAAAGTAAAGGGAAGCTTCTTATCCTGGTTCCCACCTGCCCCACCCTTCTCTTCCACACAGAGAACAGAAAGTGCCTCAAGCAACAACTAAGTTTATGCTGGCCACTCTGACCAAGTAAGTACCTAGCAATAACTCAGGATGTGTTTTTTAAGCACAAATTTCTGAGAGGATAAGATGTATATATACATATTTCATCCTTGAAGAAAACAAAAATGAGTCATATCTAAACAATTCAAATCAAAGCATAGGAACCTGGCTATATATTTGGCTATATATTTTGCTTGTATAACCAGAAATAGAGAGTTTAGAATCTACAATGAGTTAAGGTTATCATACCAGTTTTAAGAAATACTTGTACAGCAGCCAGTGAGAACTCAACTGTAAACAAAATATTTTCAATTTTCATAATATGAAATTAAAATACATTGTTTCAATATTTCACAACTGTTAATTGGGCAAGATATGTTCTAAAGGTATGTATTTCCATGAGCACTTTCAAAATCCACCCCCCTTCTCAACTCTTTAATTTGGCAAAATGATTTTTAAAATTTTTTTTTAAGGGACAATAGCGTGGGTTGGGAAGATATGCAAAATGACGTCCAGACAAATTTTCAGCTCAGTCTTATTTTTTAATGAATAACGGAAGTCTTCGGCTAACATGGAGATCCTCCAGAGAGTGTCAAGAATTATGAAAAATAATAACAGAACCCAGAATTTCTCATTTAGAACTCACCTTGCTTAAAACAGAATGTAACCCATAATGAACAGAGAAGTCTTAACCTGTCATGCGAAGACTATGCCTTCCAAAAAGAGAAGAACATGATTACTTATCTCTAGGATTAGAAAGCTTTACTCTAAAGGTAGTTGAAACAGCCTTACAGCTTTCTCTTAAAGGCAGTAATTTTCAAAGTTTACTGTAAGATTCATCACCTGGTTTGCTTAATTAAAAATGCCGCTCCTACACTCTAGAGAAGTAGACATAGCAACTTGTGGGATGGGTCAGGGAAGCTGCATTTGAACAAATACTGTGTTCGTGGTCCCACCAGAGCCAGAGACCAGTTTGCAACTGTCATTTTTCTAGGTTGTGGGGGAGGAGGGGAGTGAGGGACAAGGGCTCAAGCCAAAATTAAAAGTATGATCATTTCCTGAAAGTAGCCAACTACTCTGGGCCAGAGCTGACTAGGCTAGGGACAGGCACGTGGCCCAAGCTGGACCAATCAGATCATTTAAATGCTTCCCCTCAATGAACCTGAACTGAGATACAGTGAAATCACATTGTAACCCAGCTTAACTAATAAAAAGGCAACAACCAGTGCTTGGAGGAAGAGCAGGGGGAAAGAGAGCATGTTTATTAATAGTGCAAATTATAAGCAAATGCCCTTGAGCAAAAGGAGCTGAAAATCTGACATTTCCTTATGACCCTTAGGTCTCTGTTCTCACATGCTCCACAGACTGCAAGCATCTCTCCTCACTCACCAGTGATTTCTAGGGCTTTTAAAAGAAATTTTAACTATAAGCAATTTTCGCCCGACATGCTGACTTCAAAACCTAACCTCCAGGTAAGCTGCAATTTCTCTAGATGAGAATAGAGCGGGTCCACCGAGAACTCAAGACCAGGAAGTCATGGTCTGAGAAACAGAGAGTGAGTTGGCAGAGAGAACAGTGCAAAGCAGATGTACAGTGAGAAACAGACAAGAAATGACAGGACAGAGTTCCTAATGATTCTACTTCCTTATTCTTCTCCCTTCAGAGATAAGGCTGCAGCTCAGGGTTACCCCTCTTATGTTTTTAATAACCACCATGCCTCCCCCTCTCCCTCTCTTCGGCTTGTCTGTTAGCTACCCGAGGCACCAAGACTCCTAGCAAAAACACTAAATACACAGACATAAACGAGACAGAATTCTTGTTCTTAAAGTCTTAGGGACCAAGGGTGACCCTTTTGGGTCAGTGATGATGGACTATTTGCAGAACCTCAAGACAGTCTGCAAGAGAAGAAAAATAATGCACAGCCAAGACACAACTGAACACAACAAGAGTGACACACAGAGACAAAGTGCCTTGTTTCCTGAAGGATTCCAATTCCCAATTTTCCCCAACTATTCCATGACCCAAATCTAAATTATTCTGATAAATAAACCTTTTCCTCTGTTCCTTATAACCAAACAATAATAGTTGGAACTATTATTTTAAAAATATTTGGGGCAAGGAAGGAAAGTTTCTGGACTCCAAATAATTCACTTGTGACCCAAGAATTGCTGAAGAATGCTACACACCTACCGTTACCATCCCTGATCCAACTGCTGAGATGGTCAGTGTCTTCAACTCCACACCAGTTGTCCTAGGCAAGTACTGAGTCTTCGAATACACTGAATTTTAGTACTTAACATAATCCAAACTACTTGGAATGGAAACAGTAATGAATTCAGAAGGACTCTTTTCTCAACCACATTATGAGTCACAAGTAAAGGGCTTACATTCACCACTTAAGCCCCTCTAAACTCTCTTCTTTCTTCTTCTTCTTCATTTTTTTGAGCTCTTGCTCCATCTTATAAGAGCACAGAAAACATAACTTCCAGAGGAAAACCCTCACATACAAAGCATGGGTGTTTCAGAAATGAACTGGATCCTTGCAGAGGCATAACAACTTGCTGCCATTCTGTAGGAAAGGTTCAACAGTCCCATTTAACACGTTCTTGATGTGTCACAAAACAAATCCATTGTGATGATGGTTTGTCTATGGGAGTAACAAAAGGAGCAGGAGGAGATGCATTATGTACTATGCCCCATTTTCCCCAATAGCAGCCCAAGTACATAACAGTAAGTGCGATGGTCATGCAGAGATAAGAAAAGTGACTTACCTCCCCACAGCCTCTGCCACTTGCCCACCTGAGCCATAAAGGGACTACATGGGAAGGGTCCAAGGATGTGAGATGCAGACAGGGAAAGGCAAGCACAGCACTTTGGCTGAGCAAGACACAGACCTCTAAACGGAAGGCACCAGTAGTGTTTTAACTGCCCTGAAGTCCTAACCAAGTTCTGGGCACTAAATTAAACAAAGAGCCTCTAAAAAATAGTCACTGCAGAGGGTGTAAATGGTGAACAGCCAACCAGCCTGCCAAAAGACAGATGACAAGGGGAGAGCACAGCAGCCAGCAAGGCGGACTCAGTTCCAGCTGGACTTAAGGTCAAAAGGGAGCCTTCCCAGAAGTGAGTCACAAGAAAAGTCTGAAAGGGAAGCAAGGTGGTGGATTTTTTTTCCCCCTGAGGCTCAGTGTGGTACTAGCTTAGCAATATGGAAAAGAGCATTACAAAGAATAGGTAGCAGCCATTCCCAAATGACCAGAGGACGCAAGACCTCCTACAGCAGGCCAGAGGGACGAGGCGGGTAGAGAAGGCTGAAGTGATCAGCACAGCTAGAAGGGTCTGAGCTGCCTCTACTGAGCAGGGTGGGTCAGGCGGGAAGACGGCGCACAACAGTTTAAGAGTATGGGTTCTGGAACCAAAGGGAGTCAAGATCAGACTTGTGTGACTTGCTTGCTTCAGCCTCTGAAACCCTCAACTGATTTATCTGTGAAATAGGGACAAAAATATCTCCCTTGCAAGGCTGTTAAAACTTTTTTAAAGCTTTTAGTATGGCAGTGGCACAAGGTCAGCAAACTACCAGGCCAAAGGCAAAATCTTTGACCACCGCTCTTTATAGTCTGTAAGCCATGAATGATTTTTACATTCTTACATGGTTAGGGAAAATAAAAATATTTAAGTAACACATGAAAATTATATAAAAATGACATTACGGTGTCTGTAAATAAAGTTGCATGGAACACAGCCACACCCATTCATTTACATTTTGTTTATGGCTACTTTCACGCTGCAACAGCAGAACTGAGAAGGCTCAGAGACAGTACAGTCTGCAAAGCCTAAAATATTTACTATCTGGCCCTTTACAGAAACATTTGCCAATAGAAAGTCTTCGATAATTGTGAGCTGTGCCTCACTGTGTAAGTAAGGAAATTCAGACAGAGAAATACTGAATTTTTTTTTTTTTTAGATATAATTCACATAACCATAAACTTCACCCTTTTAAATTGTATAATTAAATAATTTTTTTTGTACATTCTGAGTTGTGAAACCATCATAATCTAAATTTAGGACATTCTTACCATCTCAAAAAGAAACTATGGTGCCATTAGCAGTCGCTCCCCATTCCTGCCTCTCCCCCGCTGCAGACAACCATGGGGTTAGACAATATGTGGCGTTTTGTGTCTGGCTTCTTTCAGTTAGCACAATATTTTCAAGGTTCTTCCATCTTGTAGCATGTATCCGTACTTCAATTCTTCTTATGACTGAATACTGTGCCACTGTATATCCAGAGAAAATTTTATCTACTCATCATTATAGTTCATGGATAATTTTCCTATGAACACTGATGTACATGATTTTGTGTAGGCATGATTTCATTTCTCTTGGAGGAGAATTGCTGGGTCAGATGATAACTGTTTAACCTTTTGAGGAACTTCCAAACCGTTTTCTAGAACGGCTGAATCATTTTACATCGTACCAGCAACTTACAAGGGTTCCAATGTTTTGATATCTTCGCCAACATGTATTATTCTTTTTTATTATGGCTATTGAAATGGCTCCAAAGTGCAATGTCATTGTGATTTAGATTTTCATTTTCCCAATGACCAATGATGTTGCGCATCTTTCCACCTGCTTATTGGCTATGTGTATATCTTCTTTGGAAAAATTATCTATCTATCTATCTATCTATCTATCTTTTGTACATCTTTTAATTGGATTAGCTGTCTTTTTATTATCAAGTTGTAAGAGTTTTTTACATATACTGGATACTAGAACCTTACCACATATATAATTTGTAAACATTTTCTCCTGTTCTGTGCGCTGTCTTTTCAATTTCTTGATAGTATCCTTTGAAGCACAAGAGCTTTTAATTTTGATGAAGTCCAATTTATGCTTTTTTCTTTGTTGCTTATGTCTTTGGTGTCATATCTAAAAAATCATGGCCAAACCCGGGGTCATGAAGATTCACTTTTATGATTTCTTCTTTTGCATACAGATATACTGTTGACCCTATACCATTTGCTGAAAATATTATTCTTTCCCCATTTAACTGGCTTGGCACCCTTGCTGATTTTCATAAATGTAAGGATTTACTTCTGGACTCCCAATTCTTTTCCTATGACCTATATGTCTATCCTTATTCTTACCATATTTTCTTAATTATTTTAGCGGGTTTTAAAATCAGGAAGTATGAGTCCTCACACTTTTTATTTCAAAAGTGTCTTAACAATTCTAGACAACTTGAATTTGTATACGGCTTTCAGAAACAAATTGTTAATTTCTAAAAAGAAGTCACTGAGATTTTGACAAATATTGTTTTGAATCAGTAGCTCAATTTGGCAAGCACTGATATCATAACAATATCAAATCTTGTAGTCTACAACACAGACTGTCTTTCCACTTATTCAGGTATTCTTGAATTTCTTCCAACAGTGTTTTTTAGTTTCAATATATAAATTCTGTGCCTCTTTAATTAAATTTATTCCTCAGTAATTTTTGATGCTACTATAAATAGGACTGTTTAACATCTTTTTTATTAGTGTTACTAATTTTAACCTGGAATTGTAGAGAATCAGTGGGTGAGTACACAAGAAAGAAGGACCAAAGCCTAAAAGAAAACAAAGGTAAAAAAAAAAAAAGAAAAAAAGCTGGATTTCAAGGAGATATAATGTGCCAAGATTCATGCCAGACTTCAAGCTCCTTGAGGGCTGGCACAGTATCTGTCTTGCTTATTTTATACACCTAGCACATGGTAGGCACTCAAGAAATATTTGTTGAATGAATAAAGTTCTCAACACTAGCAAAAAGTATTTAATCTGTATCATCTATTTTAAGCAAGAAATATAACTATAAGTACCTGTTTCTTCAAGCCATAGGTTTGTTCTAATGGTATTGCAGCTATTACTACTATAATGAGGCAAAATATTTACATGCAAGAATAAAGTTTGGTGAGGACTCTCCACCAGTGGACAAGCTCCTCTTTAATTTTTCCAGCTAAAGAGTTGAAGAAAATGTCACAAGACAAGGAAGAAAATAAGGATAAGTAGCAGGGGAAGCACTGAGCATCTCACAAACAGCACTGGTCCTTTTGACAATGACGTACACAGTGTATGAAACCCAATGGTAAAACAAGGAATGCTGCAGAAGGTGCTGGGCAGGCAAAGGAGGCAGGAAGAGGGAGAGGGAGGGTAAAGCACGCACCAATCTACTCTAGCGATGGAAAAGTTGAACTCATGGCTAAATACAGTATTTAATACTACTCTACCTTTCCTTTGTTTTCAAGGATCAGGGATAATCAATTAAAATAAGAAACATTCACTAAGGACAAGCATGCGATGTGCTGTGTTGGCAGCACACTAAGTGTCTCAGGTACTTAATCTCATTAACTTCTGACTATCTTAAGGCAGGTACTATTACTGTCATCATTTTAAAACAGAGAGAATAGAGTCCTGCAGATGTTAGGATAGCTTACCCAAGGCTTTTTATCTCCCAAACCCATAGCTGCTATTTAAATCCAAGTCCCCTAACTCGAAAATATACATTCTATGGGAGGTGTGTATAAATACCCATATAAGCACATACTGTATACACTTACAAGTATAGCAAATATCTAATATCCTGGTATAGTTACCAACTCTAATACCCTCGTACTAATTACTAATTTGATTCTAAATACAAATCAAACTTTGGAAAGAGAAAACTGTCATGACTTTTCAGGCTAACAAGTTAAAGGAGCATAAAATCCATTTAAAAAAAAAAGCTGCAAATATTTTGCCATTAAAACTGCACATATCATGAAGCCTGAGATTATGCTGTTACCTGCAGCCACTGGAGCAGTGCTGGGTTTGAGACCTGGATCTGTCTCCAACTTGGTATGTAACTTTGGAAGTGTCCCTTGTCCTCTTAATTGCCCAGCCCTAATCTACAAGGCCATGGCAAATTCTATGAGTCTACCAATTCACTCTTCTAAGCTTTCAATTATTAAGCAATCAACTTTCTTTGCACACATTGACGCGTTTATCTGTGCTCACCTCAGCAGCTCATATACTTTTATCAAACCCATTGGTCAATTATAGTTCGCTGCCCAGGTTAAGAGGGAACAAGAGTATCTGGGCATATCTAGAGGTACCCTTGATCAGAAAACCATTGCTCAAGTAAAGAAAATAGAAAGGTATGGGGGTTGGGTAGAAAGACTGGCTTTGACAAAGTGCATCTTGAGCCCTTTCTTCCCTGGCTGGTCCATATTCTAAATCATTTCCTTGCTTTCACATAGTAAATTTTCTGTTAGATGTCTAGATATGCTAGAGATCAGGTTACAGTGTGAAGGACAAAAGATAAAAACAATCTGCATACTTCCATCTGGCTCTTCAGAACACAGTGTAGAGACTTGAAATGTGAGGAGAGAAGCATGCTACTCTAGCTGCACAACAGATACTGCAAAATGTCACAGAAACAAATCTTTCAAGAGAATCAGAGATGCTGGAATGTGTAATTAACCAAAATTTACTCTAAGAGAATTAAAAAAAAGAAAAATTAAGACCTGAAAACTAAACATAATGTTGCCTCTACCCCAAGTGGATGAAAAGTTGAGAACAGATCAATGCATTCAAAAGTCCATACTGCAGAGATGGCATTCTTACTCTGGTCAAATGACTTCTGTGCAAAAACAAACAAACAAACAAACTTCTAGGTATTTATTAACACAGTCTTGCCTAGTTTTTAGAATTCAAAAGTCAACACAAGGTTTGAGTCCCATCGAACTAGTCCTTCACCACATGGCACTGGGCCACGCAAGACGGATTTTCAATATGAAAGAAACCAGAAGGTCCAATACAAACACAGGCTTTCCCATATATAAAATTTAAGAAAAGCCAGGGTCTGTGTAGAAAACGTTAGACTACTTTGTATATCAAAATCATGAGGTTTAAGCCGAAATGCAGCATTAAAATAATTTACAAAATGGCTCAATGAACATTTTCCTCCATGAAAAAACAACACCCTTAATGTTTTTCATATGGCACATAAATTTTACAATACCTACAGGAATATATTCATTGGTTAAACCAACACCATAGGTCTTTTTAGCTCTTAAGCATATTATGATTCTTGCCTTTTTATAGCATTTTTGTTGTTGTTTGCACCCAATGTAATAAGCTTTTGAGAACAAGAAATAAACCACAATAAAAAGAAAAAAGGACTACCCTTTGTAACTGCAACTTCACAAGAAGGGGGAGGACAATTCAAGTCTAGTTTTTATAGCTGCTATCTTGATGTAATTAGTATAAAATAATTGTCTGCACAGGCCAAAGAAGAGGCTAAGTTGAGGCACTTGAATGCATTCCCAAAAATTATTTCCCTGCCTCTCCCTTCAGCCTGCTGCAGCAGATGTTGGCTGTTAAGCTGTGCAGACGACACAGTTCATGACTTTTCTAAGACGGCTGTATGCCACATCTGCAGTTGATGAAATGGAGAGCAGAAGTGTGGCAGACACACAGAGGAGAGTGTGAGCGAGGCAGGCAGGCGCAGCCTGGGCCAAAGGAACTGTCTTGAAGGCTGGCCTAAAAATAGACACACACTCGCACTCCTCCACCCTCCACATCCAACCTTATAAAACTAGGTCTGCCTGTCCTATTATGGAGTCAGCCTATGGCAGACCCTTCCTGCATCCAACTCGGGCTGCAGAAAACGCAAGAGCGTCGAGGCAGGAGTGGAGGGAAGCAGGCTGTGCAGCATCCTCAAACTGCAGCTTCGCTCTCCGAGCCTCGGTATAACTGGGATGTGGTCCAAGTTCAGCTGGGCCCCCAGAGAAAGGCAATGCTTGTGTTTAGCCCGCACAATACTGACATAACATTAACAGATTTACATATGCAAAACTGTGAAGCAACAGGCATTCCCCCTCAATTGACCCACAGCTTGTAGTGTCTGCCGAGTTATTCCCCGCTTCGGCTCTGTAACCAAGTGGGCGGCATGCGAATACCATCTGGGTACCACTTATTGAAAACTGGCAGTCATTCTGTAATAGGCAAGCTGGCAATAAGAGGGAAGGGAATAAATTGCATCATTTAGTTAACATCCACTTGCTTTGCGGCTGTTAAAAACCCATGACTGAATAATAATTTGGTTATTTCTTTTGCCAGAAACTGCTGTCAGCCAAATTGTACTACGCATGCTGAAGAAGTAGACTTGCAAAATTTCCACTTGAAAGGGATTGAGGGGGATCAGGGCGATATAGGCACTGATCTCTAGCTGTGAACAGTGGCGACTCCTGCTGCCTGGTTTCTCCATGTCCTCCAACTGTCCTCGTCATCCCAAACGTGATCAGCACCAAGCCCTAGTTAGCCACCCAGCCAGGCTGAGCCTCAGTGTAAAGCTGTAATGTGCAGTACTGCCCTTAAGGAGCTCAGATTTAAGTGTGTGTGTGACAAGGGACATCTATGTGGCTCACAGCTGACCATGATGGCAAACATGGCCAGAAAAGACTTGTCTTAGAGTTGACATCCCGATCTCTGACTCAAAACAAGTAGGTGAGCAGGCTGATGAAACACCTGAGTGCTACCCAACCATGTCCCCCTAATTCTACACCTGGAGCAAACTGCATCAGCTCTTTCTGGTTTGCTCAACGCTTCAACGTGACTAAGAAAGTGCCAGAAACCTTACAACAAACACTTCATAAAGATAGACATGATAAAAACCCATGTGTTTGAAGTGGTTCTCTTTTGGATATATTGTGAAGATAAGAAATTATCTTATTTACTACATACTGTGTGTATACATACACACATGCGTATACGTTTGTGTCTCTTTAACATTGGTCACTTTTATGTTTCAGCCTTGATTTTTCCTAAACAACTTAGAAATGAATAAGATATAATTAAAAGGTACAAATAATATATATCTTTTATAAATTGTAATCACATGGTGATATCTGCATATTTTAGCCTTGACTTTCCTAAAAACATAGGAAAGAAAAGTGAAGAAATGGAAAAAAAAAAAAACAAAGAAAAAAATTGAAACAAAAAAGGGAAAAAGCAGGAAAGAAAAGACATGGAACTACTACAAGTGGACACAGGTTGTCTAACCAAATAAAAAAAGCAGAAATGAGAGTATTTGCAGTGATGCTAATGGTGAGACTACATGTTTACAAAACCCAAACCCGTGACTCTCCTTTCTTCTACACCTGAGAAGAAAAGGCTCAACAAGCTTTCAAAGCATAAAGCAAATTAAAGACCACGCAACCTCCTAAGTTGGGTGGTCTTTTTAAGAATAATACAGTTGGCCGCTGGTACATTACAGCAGGCAGAATACAATCCTAAAGGAGGAGAAAGAAAGAAGGTATGACCAAATTGTTACGTATTTTATAAACTGCAACATTTGTAAGTCACCACATGTTTAAGTAAAACTCCTTGAAAATAGTTATTTTCAAGGGACTGATGATAGACAAGAAAGATAACAGAAATTTGCTTTTTTTTCCACCCAGATTCAGCTGATTGTAATCTTACCTTGCTCTAAACTGCTTACAAGGCAAAGACTAAATCACTTCTATGTCTAGATATATCAAAATATGTTAGGACTATAAAGTAATAGGCTGAATTTGCTCCATGAAATTATGGGACAGAAAATATTTCCAAGTTTCTTATCAGTTTGTTAAAATAAAGCAAAATATTTATTTTATTTACACACATACACGTGGATGCACAAAAACAGGCATGTATGTGTGTGCACATACACACACACACACACACACACACACACACACGATAAAATCAGCATGCTGTCATAGAAATATTACTGGCCCAAAGGTTAGGAGAACTGGGTTTTGCCAAAGCTCTGCCGCGCTCCAACTGTGTGGCCTTGGGCAAGTCACAATTTCTCTGGGCCTAATTTCCTTTTCTTGGAAAAGAGTGGTGTATGATAAAAGGCATTGCTAGAGTTCCCCAAATCTAAGCAAAATAATGGTTTTCTTAACAGCTCTTTATTGCACATTTATCATCACAAAATGTGAATCCTTCCTATGAAAATAAAAGAATCTAAGTTACACAGGATTTCAAAGTTAATTTCATTTTACTTTGCAAATTATACTTAGGGTAGATATTGCTAGGGTTTTTGTTTGTTTTTAAAAATACATATGTTGAAGGACTAAACTGCCTTATGCAAATATCTGCCTTCTAGAACATTATATGTTCCTCAGCATATGTTTAAAACTGAAAAAAGTTTCCAGTAACTGCAAGGTTTCTATTTAATATGCAATTCCTTAATAACTATAATACAATGGTAACTTATGTAGCCCATCATTTTGACTACTCTTAGGTAGGAACCAAGAGTTAAAAGTTTAAAGAACCTACAACCCAAACATGATTTCATTCATCCTAACATTGTGGAAAATAGTGCATTCCTAGAAAACATATTCTTAAGCTACTGCCATGTCCACTTTCACTGCTGCATATTTAAAAGTCATCATCCTTTCCTTGTTGGTTTCCACGGTTTTATTCCTCCTAAGCTTTTCTACCAATGAACCATGGCACAGATTTCCCTAAATCACTCTAAATGTTGTACATGTCCTGGCAAAAGTCCAAAATTGTAGCCACCATCAGCATTTTCTAGTTAACGTTAATCAACACTATTGTCTTTCAGAATTGGAGACAATGCAACTGACCCTTGATCTGTAGAGTATGTGTGTGAGGGTTTTCCCCAGGAGTGGTTAGGAATTTGTGCTAATCCATGAAGCACCTTGCATAACTCCTTCCCCTACACCAACATCCAAGTACAGACATCCACAAGCCAGCTGGCTAGGGTTAGCAGTCGGTGGCCAGGAAAGAGAGAGAAGGTACCTGGACCATGATACGCTCCCACTTTGGCCTCATTAGCAAGAAAGCTGAGCAGCCAAGACTAAAGTTAACATTAGCCAAATACACCTGGCTAACCTTGCAAAGAATAAAGATTTGCTCATTAACTAAGCTTAGAAAGGTATGACCTACAAACCTGAAGAGCTATTTTCAAGTCCTTAATAGTACTAATTTTGTGATCAAGTTACAAATTCTATGTGGTTCTTCATACAGTCCCTTTAAAGAGACCTGATGTTGGATAGTGGGCCTTTTCCCTTATCACTCACACACACACACCTCTTCTATGATGTAGGCCCCTGAAGTTGAAAATAGTCCATCCAGCAAAATGTAAGTTAACACTCTAGCATAGGTGCAAGTTACCTGACCACCCATATGCTGTGGATCAGACACCATGAAGCAGTGAAGTGCACAACCAGTGCCACACTGAAAGGAGAGCACTAGAACCAATGTCACTCCCTGCCCACTCGGGGCATAGAAGCTTCCAAGCTCATTTCCTAGAGGCTCCTGGACAGCAACAGGCAGGGAGCTGCCTGGTCACTGCAGCCCCTCAACACGGGCAGTGATTCAGTGATGGTAACTTATCCTGCGAGGTCTACCCAGGCACTAATGAAGCCAAGGGGCTGGCTCACTCTTTTAGCTTTCAGCTGAAAATAAAATTTCAGAATCTATTTTCATTATGAGTTCAGAAAAAGAGGAAATAAGGAAGGAAGGAAAGAAAGAAAAGAGAGAGGCCAAGAGACTGCCCCATGGAGGAAGAGGGCGAGAAAGAGAGAGAGGCTAAGGAATGAAATCGCTTGCCATGAAGACGAAACAAATTATGAAATCTAGAAATAAACACTCAGGGCTGAATTCCAACAAAACTGGTCTTTGCTGTCAGTTTTAGGAAATATAACTCTTATCAAAGACAAAAAGGTTCAAGGGGAATTCAATATATCTGGGCTTTACATAAACTAAAACTTACAGGTTTCTAAAACAATTCGGATTAAGCAACATTCCTCTCTCAGGCAGTTTTGATTTTTACCCTTATCCCCCTGCATTTTGACACGGTGAGGATTCCAAATCTGCCAGCCAAAATAAAACTAGTACAGCCTCCAACAACCAGCTCAAGGCACACACGGCACAGGGTTGGAGAGCAGGTTTGTGGAAACCCAATGAAAATGCTCTTTACTTGTGCAAAGAAGAGGCTGGCAGGTAGACAAATAGTTCAGGCTTTACCAAGTGCATGGCTGGGGCAGGGCAAGGGTAAGGCCCAGACAGACTCCATGGGCAGTTGTGATTCAGTGCACCCAGGTCAACATCCTTTTAAATGGCTCTGGGTCTCACCAAGAAAGGGCCACTCAGAGCCACTATTAAGGGGCAACACATGTATTTTCTTCCTTCGAAAACATCAAAAAGCAAGTTGCTGCTCTTCAGGCTTGAGGCAGAGATGAATGTAAATTAAACACACAAAATTCCTTGTGGAGAATTATTTCTGGACACAATTACCCAACATCCATTTCAAACAAATACCTGGTTGGCTGGTTAACAGTAGCAACCATTTAAGCCTGCACATTCCAGCAAGGTCCAAAGAGAGATAGGACAGCTGATGGACCTTTCGACCTTTGGTGGTCATCACCACTTCCTATTTTTACGAGGTCTTTTGGCAACGCAGGTTAGAGGCCCTTCTGTGTACATCTACACTAGCTGGAAGAAAAGGTCTAAGGTGTCTTCTTCAAATCAGAAAAGGCCTCTTAAACCAAACTGACATACAGGTTCCAGGGGAGGGGCCAGTACAAATAGCCAATTTCATAAGAGGCCAAAGGGCAGCCTGGAAAAGTGAGCAGGGAACGAAGATGAGGCAACTCCACATTTCCTCTTCTGTTGGGGCCTCTCAATGACACATCGGCCTTTGTCTTGAAGAGATGTAAATGCCAGCATGGAGGACACACCCATGAGCAAACACATATTTGACAATGTGGGTGACTTGCAGATGACTCTAAACCACTGATCACCACTACTACCAAGGTTACTTTAAAAAACTGGCCCTGTCAAAGGCTCATGTGAGTGAAGGTTGACTAACAATGTGTAAGATCCCACTTCTAATTTAAAATACACACACACACACACACACACACACACACACACACACAATTTCATGTTGAGAACATAAAATTATTTTTCTCCCAAACAGCATCACAAAAGAGGCCAGAGTAATTCAACTGTGTACCTGTCACCTCTGCCAATTCTCTCTTGTATTTATTCCTTCTTCTATATCAATATTCCTTACTCTCCTCAAACTAGACTTGGCCTTTAATGCCCCTAAGAAATGAGACAAACCTCAAAAAAAAAAAAAAAAAAAGAAAGAAAAGAAAGGAAAGACAAGGCTAGTACTTAACAATAATCACTAATTATTTAGTAAGCACTTGGTAGGTTAAAAGTCCTAAGTGTTTTATTTGTGTTGACTCATTTAATCAAAACAAGAACCTAATGAGGTAAATCATCCCATTCTACAGATTTAGAAATCAAGGCAGAGTGTTTAAGTAGCATATCCAAGGTCAGACAGTTGGTAAAAAGCAGGGCTGGAATTCAAACCCAGACAAGTTAAACCACTAAACATACTGCCTCAAAGATGTATTAACCAAAGGAGTTAATTTTTTACTTTTAGCTGCTAGGGGTTCACAAGTTGGTTACATATTGGACTTTCAAGGTTAATTTTAACTTCATGAGATTTATGTACTGACTATATTACATATGATGCAATTTGATGTTTAGCAACATACTACCTTTTACCACTTATAGATAACAACTGAAAGAATGACAAAATTAAGTATCCTCTCCTACCTAGTGTTTCCTCCATGGCAACAACTCAATCACTGTTATTTTCCCTCATTTCTAACTTCTGAGATAACTAAAAACACATTTTGTTAGATTCTAAAACAAATACATTTTAATAATCCATATCCAGAATATTTTATTTCACAGGTTAGCTATAATAACGGGAATGAAATTCCTTCTCAATTTTGACTATAACTTTTAAACTTTAGATGAACTGAAACTTGCTGAAAGCTCTTTGAGATGGAAGAAATAGTAAATCATATTACAGAATACCCCAAGTCTGAAAGGTGTATCCCCCCAAAAAATGCTGTTAACTTTTAATTTTTTTATGCTTCTTTCTATTTAGTACATATCGTTCTAAAGTTTGAAGCTAAACATATATCTTTTTTAAAGACAACTTTTATTTTTAAAACCATACTATAAATGTAACACAGGTTCATTTTATAAAAATGTTTCAAACAATATAGCATAAGTAAATCAAAAGCAAGAATGATCCTGCCTCATCCTCCCACCTCTAGCCTTTAACACAGCTTATTCTTCAGAAGTAGCTACATCATTAATATCAGTGATAGTATCAGTGAAAGGAGTCTCAAACAGAGCCTTAGCTCTCCCTAATCCCTACTACCTACTCCCCATTAAAATAAAATCATCATAAATCACACAGCAAGCTGGTTTAGAGCACAAACCCTTGAACAAGACTGTTTGGGTTGAATCCTATCCATGTCACTTACTAGTTGTTTGACCTTGAGCTAATAAATGACTTGACCACTCTGTGCCTCAGTTTCCACATCTGTAAAGTGAGGATATCAGCAGTGGTTACCTCCTGATTCATGGTAGAGGGATAAATAAATTACTTGAGTTAATATTTATAAAACAATTAGAACATGCTGGGCACAGATTCTATTATCATTAAATATATTTTTAAATAAATTAATATCCATGAATAAAAGGCAAAACCATAAAAACATATGCCTAAAAGTGCACAGGCAACTTCATTAGTAGGGGGGAAAAGAACTATTAGGAAGACAGGAAAAGAAATTCTTTTTCTATAAACCCATAAGTATCCCACTTATAGAAACAAAGACTCCATTTTCATTAATCCATCTTGGTTGGATTTTTAGTTCAGACTGTAACGATCGGTCCCAGACAGCAGCTCACACATTGGGGGACCAGGTAAAGAAGAACATTTGTCTAGCTATCCATATTCACCATATTTTTACCTCTAGAGCACACAGCTGAAGTCAAAGCAGCAGGCTTGCTACGCAACTGTCTCTTCAAGAACCCCTCCTCCCTTTCAAGGAGAACGCACTGCCTTTGTCGCTCCTAAACAGACACCATGAACCACCACCGTCAGTGTTTCCTCCCAGACTTCAGAGCGTTGGATTTTTCTCGAGACAAATAATATAACTAGAAACACAGAAACTCATGCTCATTTCAAAAATATTACTAACAAACATTGAGAAAGCTGTTTTCACTAATATTGATGCACTTCAGAATGAGATTAAGAAGAAGAATGCCTGAAATGGATAGCTTGAGTGTTGAGTTTGGTATACATATTCTAAACTCTCAAAGGAGTAAATATAAACTTTTCTAAAGGAAATAATTGGTACAGCCTAAAACTATCAGGCTCTATCCACAACAATATTCTATAAAATCTCAAGGTATTTATAGGAGTAAAGTGTGCTATAAAACAAAATGACATAAATGTTAGGATATTTTTATTTATTGATTCTGAACACAATATACAACTATCTTTCCCAAAAAATACTTCTGGGATTACTCAAACACTAGGGTAGGGCACAGAGAATTATTTTCGTCTTTGGTGAATGGTATTTCCCTGATCAAAAGAAAACCTTAAAAGCACAACAAAGACCAAAGTAACGTGGCAATGGCCTGGACAGAAAGATGACAAAGGTTCTGGCCACAATTCACATGCATGTTTCCAGATTCCTCAATTAGAGTTCACATTCAATATATACATTTCTGACTATGATGAGAAAGCAGCTATTCTGAGTCGCTGCCTAGGCATTATACAGTGTGACAACCCTGCTCATACCCAAAGTGTGTGTATTTAGATAGGACCTGAGCTTAGGATTCCTGCCCTAAGTTCTAGCTTTGCTTTCTCCTGGGGCACTTTTTGAAGTAATCACTAACCACTGAGCCCTTGAAAAGTTAGTGACCTCCATCTCAACCGCCATGTAATAACAGGTGCTTGCTACTCTGCTCTCTATGTTCTGCTCACAGGTGACCTCAGAGGGAGGCAGGCCCTTTCACTGGCTCACTGCTCTCTTACTCCATCCCAATTTTGGGGATCTGTAAGTAATAAATCTTGTGACTTTACTTCCTTTGTGTGAGTGTATCAAAACTGCACCCTCTATCAAAGCAACCCCAAGGTTTTCACTTCCTCAAAGTGGGAGCTCGGATACCGAGGGATCCACCACTGACCCTGTGCGGGTGGCTCATGCATTACTAAATACCTATCTTTGTGTAAAGAATCCACAGAGAGAAAGAAATAAGACAAAATCCTACCCTGGAGAGAAATAAATTTAGCTCAAAAGAGAACCACACAAAGAACTAATTATTACCACCACTATTATTGATCATAGTTCTGCAAGCAAAACCAATAAAGCAGAAAAAAATATGGAAAATGAGATAATATTGTTATCTCTGAGATATTAAATGTTCTTTGTTATTTGAAATATAACAACAATAAAAGCATAAACCTTAATGAGAGTTCAACACGGTGATCAAATATAAATATACAAAAATATAGAGTTGTCTACATAACAGAAATCATCAGTAAAATTATAGAAAGGGGTATGTCTTTACCAGGTACAGGTATATAACTACAAAATTTTTGTAAGAAACAGAAAAGAATACTTTAATAAAAAGATAATTAAACTATTTCCTGGATGGACAGAAATAGATTCTTCTGAGGAAACATTTTGAATTTCAATCAAAACGTAAAAGGAAATAATGTTAACAAAAAAATTAAAAGGGGTTTAAAAAACAAAAAAAAAATCAAATGAAAAAAATTTAAGTAAAAAGGATTATAAAATATTTAATATTAAATGTACTATAAAGCCCTAATAATTAAAACAGCATGTAAATAGCAAAGAACTAGGCAGAAATACAATAGTACTGATGATAGTTATGCCAGTTAACATGAGTGCTTACTATATGCCAAGTGTTTTATTTTTAGTTACCAACTAATTTATCATACTTAGATTCTTTTGAAATTAACTATGAACATAAGCAGAATGGTTTTCTTAGATGCTCCTGTACTTTACTCAGTGTCTTGGCTGTAACTGTTGCTTTTACTACATCACCAGTAAGTTTGTGGAAGAATGTTAGCAAAAATGTTAGTCTTAATATTTTTATTATTTTCATAAAAATGTTCTGTAATATTTTTCAAAGTTGTATTTTATGATTAATACATATGAATGTCTGATATCTTCAAATATAAGTATCAGGTGCTAAAGTACTTGTTAGCTATAGCAAATTCCACTAAATTGAGGATATTCTTAATTTTATTACTTTGCATTGAAATATGTAAATATTTTAGCCCAAATACTTCATGGGTCATCTTTTTAGCTCTATTCTGAGTACCCTTCTTGATAAATATTTTTATAAAACAAAACTCATTAAATAAATAAATTTGCCTTATAATTCCTTGGAATTGTTGGCCCAGTTTAGATACTGTAAAATTGCACACCTTATCAATTTCATTTATTTTCTTTACAAAATTCACATTACCTGATTTTAAATAGATGCTCCATCTCTCACTAGAGAAATACCACAAAGTGTGGCTATAGGATTTCAAAATTACACTTGTTTATTTTTTGAGATTCCATTATTTAATTAGTTCAATTATTCCCTTGCCTTTATAACGATAAAATTATAATGTTCTATTTGAAATCATTTTTCCCCCAATGATTGTTGTGTATGTATACATTTCATTCTTTGAGTTATTAATATTTCCAATTGATTTTAAACTAAATGAAACCAAAAGTTAGAGCACTCGTTCACAAAAGTTTAATACCATCATGGAATGTTTATATTGATTTGCAAAATACCGTCTCAAAGTCTCAAACAAGTCAAAAATCTAATTGATAGCTGAAGTATTTGTTCATGTCCAATATTAGTCTCAACACAAAGCTTCTGTAATTTGGTTTTCTGTGTATAATAAAAATATTTATAAGTGTTGGTTTCTACAGCTTCTATTCAATAGATATGTCAATTTGGACATGATTATGAAATATGTGTTCACCATAATCACGCCCAGGTATGTATCTGTTCCTTAGGTTTCTTTATCTAATGAGAACAGTTCTTACCACAATATGTTCTCCACCAAAAGGCATGTTTATATCACTGCAAAAACAATTTCATCTGAAATGTTAAAAACTTTTTCACAAAATTTATGTCATCTATAACAATGTTAGATGTTTTACCTTCAACAGAAAGAAATTCCCAGAGCTTGAGTACATGAATTAGATGGAGAGAGGAGGAATCAAATTATTACTGGAATTAACTGATTTTCTACCTGAAGCATCTAGTGACATTGTTATGAAACTGCTATCATTTACTGTTTATAAAGAAATTCTGTATCAATACAATATTAACAGTTATCAATTCACTTTATGTATGTGCTAAAGAAAACTTGGACTGCAACATGAGTGAAATTAATTTAAAATAGTCATTTGATCCACATGAAAAGTCATATTTCACAGAGTACAATATAAACGCAGCTGTGTGGGGGCACAGTTTTCCTTAAAAAAGGACTAACTTTGAAAAAGATACAGTATTTCTTCAGCAAATAGATCTCCTGATTTTTCTGAGTTCAATGACTTTTACTATGACCCCCAGCGAATAGTAAACGTCAAAAACATTTTATAGAAGTAAATGCTCAGTCAACTTTCTTAAAAACAGAAAAACAGTCATGTAATATTTCATTAAATAAGATCTTGTTGCCAAAAGCGTTTATTATAAAATATATTTTTTTATTCTACCAAATATCAAAAACAAATAATTGTAGATTTATACCATTTAATAAATTAGAAAATAAAACCCACTATGGCAAGAACAGACCACTTCCTTACAACCTGCAACATGATTCCTCAAAGTCTATTTCCCATATATTTCATGTATACTAACCTGAATTTTACCATAATTCCCTTGACCTCCACCAACCAGATGGAGTTACTGGCCCCTAGCCACTCACCCAGGAGCATACATTGCTTGAAACAGAGGTGTTAATATGATGGGCTCCTAGAAAGGGTTAGGAGAATAAAAAGGGATTATTGCTGGTCATCTTTCAGAGATCACTACACAGGCATCTCATACCTTACAAGGTAGAAACAGCATATAAAGATCTACTTATAATAATACTTAATTATAAAATAAAAAATCTGAGATAAATGCTAAGCTACACAGGATTCTTGAACAACAGGTGTAAAACCAAAATTGTCCCTAACAAACTGATATAAATGGTTACCCCTTTATATAATTCTCATTCTACCTCCATGTGCATGCGTGTGTGTGCGCGCGCGAGCACACACACACATGCACACACACAGCACCCCCATTAGTTTCATGATCATATCCATTTTAAATGAGAAAATGATGATTTGGAGCTGTACAGTAACTTGTCCAAGGCCACACGCCTTTCAGTAAAACTTAATACCAGACTCCAAGTACATAACTACTGTATAATACTGCTTGTCTCTGAAACAGAATAGGAAGCACAGAAACAAGCCTTAGATTAACTAAATGTTAGATTAACATTTAGTGTACACTAAAACATTTTAATTCAATAGTCTAAGTATTATTCAGTAAACAATTCTGGAATCGCAAGATACTTATATTTTTAACAATCAAGTTGAACCCTTGTCTCACACCATACATTGAAATAAAATTGAGTGTTAAATATTTTTTTAAAAATAAGAGAAAAAGGAAATAGAAGAGTATGAAAAAAAGAAATAAAAAGAAGAAACTATAAAGCAATTATAAGAAAAAAATACGTGTTAGGTAGAAAAAGCTAAGTCTTAGAGAAAGTTTGAAGGCACAAATAAAAAGATGAAGAACATTAAGTTAGGGATAATTACCACCAAAAAAAACATCTAATACAATATTTAAAGGGAAAAGAAAATTTTGGAAAGATATAAAAATCCATAATATAACAATATATCTCAAAAATAAGTGTTAATACAAACACCGTATTTTTAAATTCAGTATATAATACAAACAGGTAAATCACGAAAGTGCTACAAATAGCCAAAAACCAAAGGGTATGGAAAGTATAATTTCATTAGTTATGAAAGAATAGCTTATTACCAAAATTCTATACAAAATTTCAGCTAAATAAAAAAGCGTCAATAATAAAAAGAGAGTTTATTTAGTGTTGGCCTTAGTGCAAAGAAGTAGAAATGCCATAACTTTTTTTGGAAAATAAATTGGTGACACAGCCAAAAAACTGTCAATGTTCACCATTCTGTGATCCAGTAAATACAGCTACAGAATTTATCGTACAGAAATAATGAGAAATGCAAATAAATTTATGTACTAGAATGTTCACTGCAGCATTATGTATAGTACCAAAAGACTGGAAACAATGTAAACATCTAACAAAAAAAGAATGGTTAAGTAAATTATGGTACACTATGAACAGAATGGAACTGAAGCAATTTTTAAAGATTATTTAATGAAACAACAACAACAAAATGTTCAAGAGAGGTTAAATGAAAATAGACAAGAAATGAAACTCTTTACTCTTACCTGCATGTGTCTGTGCATACGAGTGGAAAAAAGATTAGATCTTAATACACTAAAAATGTTAATATCAACTCTTTTCTTATGAGTGGGAAGTATACGATGAAGTTTTAGAAAAATCACAATTCTCAAAGTCGGACATACCGCAAAGGTACCTTTCTGAACAAATAATTGGACAATTACAAGCTGACTACATAGATGAAAGAGGGAAAAAAGGAATCAGTAAGATGTACATTTCGGGAAAAATTAGGAAGATGTACATTTGGCCTGCCTCTCATTTTATCTTCCATATCTCAAATGGTCAACTAATAACTTTCCCTAAAAAAAAGTGACTATCTTAAAAAGGAAAAGTACATTATGTCGTGAAATGAATGCATGCAGCACAAAATATCAAGCCCACTCTTAAATGGTTCTTAAAGTTATGAAAAAAAGCTATGAATTATGAAAAATAAAAGCAACCCTTCTGCTTGGCTTACTCTACTGTGAGATCCACAGTACAGAGGCAGCGCTGAGGCTGACCAGTCCCATTCAACTGCCCATCCCACCTCCACAAAAGAGTGTGTCGGAAACAAAATGCCAATCCTGCCTCTCACTTTCTGCTCTTCAAGTTCTTTATTCACACAATATAAGGTAAGAATAACCAAGATATCTTCGATTTTATATACAATATTGGGAAAGCATGGTTTTGCCCAGGCTACTCCCTTAGCCTGAAATGTCTGCTTCCCACACCCACAGTGTCTCCTTGGAAACCTGAATTTCTTTAAAGCAAAGCAAGCCTGGCATTGCCAAGTGGATTCCCAACCTCCATTCCCATCTTCCTCCTGGAGAGCATCTTCATCTGATTCAGACATGTACCCTTCTCCCACTGGACCCATGAGCCTCAGGGAAAGCTGGCTCCAGAGGTGGCCCTGAATGATGATCATAACTGGTCAAGAAACTCAGGCTAAGACAATCGAGGGTTGATATCTGTCTGTCTGGTCATGGGAATACGCAATTCAAGCTAAGTTGGCAGAGAGAAAGTTTGCCGGGAGGCTGCTGAGAAGGCAGTTTCTCACTCTTAAGAGATGGCAACTGAACCAAACAGTCCCTCTCTTCCTCTGGATATTGTAGTAGTCAAGAAATACTATTGCCATTTTGCCTCCAAGACAATGATAAAGAATCACTGAGAACTAAATCACTGGATTCAGTTATGTCTAATGGCCACCCTATCTCTGAACTTCCAGTTAAATGAGCTAATATATTCCCTTACAATTTAGGCCAGTTTACATAAGGATTTCTGCAATGTGTGAATGAAAGCTTCCTAACTGGTGGAATGGTCAACTACTGTTATCAGGCAAATATCATTTATTCTTCTTCTATAAACAGAACTTTGATTTTCCCTTTGGGAATCGCACTTCACTCATTCCTGTGGTCTGGGACTGACCCCTCCCAACTCTCGGCTCCAGGACAGGCAATGAAGCAAGGATGGCCAGTTAGAACATTGGCTCTAATTGGCTGGAAGGCTATTACATCAACCTACTGAGAGACCTATGAGAGACCTGCTAGAATTATGGAGAAAGAAAAACTCCTGTTCTGTTGGAGATGCTGACATGGTAGAATATCAGCCTACATCTGCTGGTACCCATTTGCCACAAAAAGAAAGAAGATGGCTAAGAAGGAAAGAGTCAATAAGAAAACAAGGACAAGTGATTGAAACAGCCAGTCCCCTAGCAATGTTCTAGCACCAGGATCCACCTGTAGCTAAAACTAACCACTTATATGAGCCACTAAATAATCTTCTATTTCTTAAAGTTTGGGATAGGTCTCTGTTCCCAGTACTCCCGTTGTACCCGTGTTACTGTGCACTATGGCTATGTGTCTGACTCCCCACAGACGGTGGGCTTCTGTAATAAAGACCATATTTTTCATTTTTATATATTTCCTACCTACAAAAGACCCTGGCTCATACCACCAGGTATGGTACTTGAAGCAAGTCATTAAAACCCACCCAGGCTTGGTCTCCTAATTTAAAAAGACAAGATGATTAATCACATAGATAGATAATAACAAGTGTTAGGGGAGATGTGGAGAAATTTGAACCCTCATACACTGCTAATGGGAATGCAAAATGGTGTAGCTGTTTTGAAAAACAGTTTGGCAGTTCCTCAAAAGGTTAAACAAAGAAAGTACCACATTATACAGCAATTCCACACCTAGATATTTACCAAAGAGAACTGAAAACATATGTCAACACAAAAATCTGTATATGAAGGTTCACAGTAGCCATATTCATAAAATCCAAAAATGAAACAAGTCAAGTCAATGGATGAATGGATAAAACAAAATGTGGTATATCTATACAAGGAAATATTACTTAGTCATAAGAAAAGAATAATGTACTGACTAATGCTACAACATGGATACATCTTAAGAAACATTATGCTGAGTAAAAGAAGCCAGATATAAAAGGCTACATATTATATGATTCCATTATATAAAATTCCCGGAACAAATTCATAGAAACGAAAAATAGGTGAGTGGCTGCCCAGTGCTAATGGGGTTGGAGGCGGGGGGGGGGGGGGGAGCATGAAAGCTAAAGGATATGGGATTTCTTTTGTGGGAGGTCAAAATGTTCTAAAATTAATTATGGTGATGGTTATATAACTGTGTGAAACATTAAAAATCACAAGTCGGTACCCTAAATTGATGAACTTATGTATATTAATTATACCTCAATGAAGTTGTTACCAAAACAACAAGCCAATTGAACCAGATGGTGGCCAAGGGCCCTTGCCACCACCATGACCTGCTGTGATTCTCCAGCTATGTGATTCTGGCAAGCTCTTAATTTCTCTGTAACTCAAGTTTTCTCAGCTATAAAATGGAGATCAAAGTACCTTCCTTGTAAGGTTATTGTGAGGATAGAATAAATTAAACATACACAGCACTGCGACAGTGCCTGCACATGCTAACGTTTTTAATGTTCTGGCTGTTGTTGGGCTGGCATTTGCTGACTAGCCCCCTATATGTGGTCTCAGACACATTCACTGCAAATCAGATTCTATTCCACTCAAGTCATCAAGCACCAATATGTGCCTTATGAAGTATTTTCATTCACTACTCCTCTAACTTAGGAAATCACAAAGATCTATTCCCACTTCAGTTTCATTTTTCCTTTCTCATGGGGGGGGGTAGAGAGAAAAAGAATAAAAATGCAAATAAGTTATGGCAAGTAGCAAGTAAATGTTTTTCATCTTCTACTTGCAAAGCCAAGGCCTGCTACCCGACTGCTATAAACTACTTCCATGTGTCTCCCTCCTAGGCGAAGAGGAAAAAGGGCCAAATGTTCAGGCCTGATGATAGGAGTTTGGGTTTAAAATCAAGACTCTTCAAACAAGTCTCAGTTTTGGGTGTCTGCCCCCAGGCTGTCAAGAAATGGAAGGATATGAAAGGGTTCTACATGAGTCCTCTCAATGGTTGTTTCTGCCTGGATAGGGAAGGGGTAATAATCATTATGGGCAAAATTGGTCGGGACAACCACAGTAGTCCTATGATTTATTGAGGGCTCCCTGGGTTCTAGACTCTCTGTCCTATTCTAAGTGAATTAGATGCATTAACTTAACTAATTCTCACCACCAGATTTATGTGGTAGGTACTATCATACCATTTTGTGGGTAAGAAAACTGAACCACAAAAATCTTTAATAATTTGTCCAAGGTCATATGGATAATACATGACAAGGCTGGGGATTTAAACTACACTGTCTGATTCAGTATTAGCTGCTCTATGCACTGGGATAGATTCCTGACTAAACCAAAGACACTGCAGCCACCACACATTAGCATGATAGGGGCTAATATTATCCACCTTTTACTGAAGGTTTAGAATGTGGTAGACATTGGGTGTTACATGAATTATATCACATGAACCTCACAGCTTCATATTATTATCACTAAATCATTTTACAGAAGAGCAAACTGAGGCTAAGAAATATACCCAAGATCACCCAAATACTAAGAGACCACACTGAGACTGGATCTTATTCTGTATGGTTCAGAGACCACACATGCCAGAAACAAAATAATTTAGTTTTTCTCTTGGCGGGTTTGGGTCTTCCTCTACTAGGAAGCTGAACAATGATTTACAGGCCCAACAGAAGTATGATCTGTACCTCCTGGACTCAATCCTTTGTCTTCATTTCTTCTTCCTTTATTTGGTATTCCTCCCCTCCCACCCAAGTATTCTCCCTCTCCTAAAGTTTTCTGGAAGATATATGATACAAGTGGAGTGAAGTTAGGGAAATGAATGAAGGAGCCAGGCTGTAGGGGAGAGGATGCAGGGGAGGGAGGGGAAGGGAGAAAGAGAGGGAGGGAGGGGGGAGAGAGAGAGAAGAGTGTGAGTGAGTGAGTGAGTGTGTGTGTGTGTGTGTGTGTGTGTGTGTGTCCCCATCTGTCCAAATAGTGGCTGGGAAGAATCAAACTAAACAAGAGGAAACAGTCCAGAACAAGTGGAACAGTGCGGGAGAGATGTAAAGGCACTGGCTGCTCCAAGGGGTTAGGCAAATTATTTGAGATGCTCTCTTACCAAAAGCAGGAAGTGGATGGACATCTTACATATAGATATGTGGCCCACTTCTGGTTTAACAAAAAAAAAAAAAAAAAATGCATATGGAGTGGCTCTGCCATATGGTGGGGCATGCTGGGAAAATTCCTTCAAGTCAATGCATATCTAAGGGCTCACTACTCACAAAAAACATGCATTTGGCCAAGGACAGAGAAAGAGAGAGATCTATCTGCCCTACCACACAGGCAAGGCAACCATGGTCTCTTCCTGAATCCTCCAGGACAAAGAACCAAATTAAGCCTTAAAGACAACACTTTCTTTAGATATAACCACAGGACAATCTGAATATCAGAACACTCGAAAAATTTGGTATTCTAGCCACAGTTCTTCAATTTCCAAATTTTTCTACATGTCAGAATATCGGGCAAAATGTAATGTAGTCTCAAACCCAGAGTAGCCTTTTAACCTCCAGAAACACGGTGCCAATTCATTTATTAAAGATAACTTTCCCCGCAGCCAAATGGTATGGCCTCAAAGATCACATGAAATAACAACAGACAAAACAGCATCTGCAATCCTGTGCCTCTGGACAAGTGAAGATGTGCTTTAACACTGTCTCAAAGAATAAAGGCTTCCCTCCCTCTCACTCTTCCTAAGGAGCCAGGCAAGTTGGTGCCAAACTGCTGCATGACTTCACTCCCTGTAATCCGCATGGCACGTGGAATACCCACGGCATGCCAGATTATCGGTAAGGTGATAACACTTGTATATTATACCTACTTGGCACAATTTGAATGAGGCTCCCTCAGGACACCTAAGGATTTGCTTCCTGTTATCTGCACCTGCACCAATTCCAGAAGCAAATAAAAATACCCAACAAAACAGTATTTTAGGAGATTATTCAGAAGTGAAGAGATAAGACCAACACAATCGACACAAACCCCAAAACACAAAGTAATTAACCTGAGGCTTTGACTCACTCCATCTATGTAGAATATGCCTCCTTCTCTTTTTTAGTGATCTTTGCAAAGTTCTGCATCTTTTGTTCATCTTAGCTATTTAATATGACCTTTAACCAATAGATAGAATAAGCATAACCATAAGAACTAATATGTATAAAGCGCCTTCCTATATTTGCCAGACACTATGCACACTATGCATCACATTCTACGTGGATTATCTCATTTAATCCACAGAACAAATGAATGAGATAAACTCTATTATGTCTTTTTACACACACACACACAGGCACACACACATGCACACTTATGAAAAATGAAAGTAAATTAGAAAGTTTAACAGGCTTTAAGTCACCCGACCAGTGTTAAAAAAAAGCCTCTTTAAACCCAAGTCTGCCGAACTCGAGTCCCCGCCCTTCAACCACCAAGCCACGGTGTGACTAACACCCATGAATGCACTGGATCAGGATTTAGGAACACCCCTTAATTGGTGCCAAATATCTAGACCATGTCCCTAGCAATCATGAAACTCTTTACCAATAGAGTTAAATGGCTTTTGTAGAGTTTTGCTTTGTTTTAATTTGCAAGTGTAAATACGTATTTCAGTGAATGAGCAAACAGTCCTTTTAGTTCCATGGCATTTGGGGAAGATGAAATTTGAAAAGAAAGAAGCAAAGAAATGAAATCATCCACCTAAGGGTTAGGAGCTGTAGATTCCAACGTCTGCCACTCTGTTCCTGATGGAACATTAGAGGTAAAAAGTATAAGAAATGACTTCACGGACTTCAGACTGCTGTTCAACATTACTCGGAGGGCAGCTTTCCCTGGAGAGGCCAAGAATACAGTAGCCATTAAAGCAATCCCAGATCAGTATCTTTTTAACAGAAGCTTATTCAGATGTTTTATATTGTTGCTTTTTCTTTTCTTTTCTTTTTTTTATTATACCAATTCACTGCATCAAATTCACTGTGCAAAAGAGAGTCTTCACCAAACACTGTGCACATATTTTTGGGGGTTGGGGGAAGCTAAATAGACTCATTCAAATCAAGAATTGCTCAAGACGACACCTGCCTTCTGGCCTAATGGAAACATCAATGTGTCAGGTCTAAGCTAAGGCTAAAAAGAAAAGGTGGTTCCTTATACTTGGTATACCGCGTAGTATAGTGTTCGGAGTCAAAATGCAACTGAAAGCCCTATTTCTTACAGAAACAGTAACTATGCTTACAGAAGACTCATCTCGTTCTGGGCAGCCATATATTTAGTAAACAAAAGGTAGAACCAAATGAACCTAATACGCTTGTTGACAAAGATCTCTGTGAATAATGGCATTTGGATGTCTAAATGATGTTGTATTAGAACACTTAACTAAGGATGTCAAAAAACAAGCTGGGAGGTTAGAGGAATCAGGAAGTCATGCTTCCAGGCCCAGTAGTAATGTTGGGTCAGTCAATGAACGAATGAGTGAAGAGGGAAACAAATGAGGAATAAGTAAATAAACAAGTGAATAAGTGAATAAATGAACACATCCATGTGTTACTTCCAAGATGGTCATTGAAATAACTAAATTCTCCTCTCTGGTTTACATAATAAGTAAGCAGTTAGCAGGTTATGTGTATGCCCATGCTCCTTCACTGACCACTGCAGAGAGAGTGAAAAATTTTGATCAAGTTGCTCTACATACACTCATCACAGATGTGACAACATGGATGGGATGCTGCTTGCCTAAGACAAGTCACTGTGGGGAATTAAAGTTGGCCAATGTGTGGTCCCTCTTCCCAACCTGCTAAGCACACTGCCAATTCACTCTCCAACCGTCCTGACAGGCATGAAGAAATAAAGACATTAAAAACTGTGCATGGATTATAAAGTTAATAACTGCTTTGCAAATGGTGAGCTGTCCTGAGTGGCTCTCTCGTTTCCCTAGGAACTAAACACCAGACACCTCACCAGGGAAAAATAATACAGACAGACTATGTAAACACATTCAAATCCCAAACTTGACTATAAAACCTTCATGTAGTTTAACACTGACCCAACTAAAGTATCATTTCCAGTCCCTGTGGTGTGCAAATTAAGGTTGTTGTGAATTCAACAGGCAATCTAGTAAACAGCTAGATAGGAACGCTCTGACGTTCACAAAGACTAAGACTGTCTGAAAAAGAGAAGCCCGACAGGGGATCACTCGCTCTAATTTAGTTTTCCTTCCTTTCCGCATTCCGTACCAGACCTGCGGGTTGAGAAGTCACTGCTCTTCTCTGTAGAAAAAGCATCACACTCCTCAATTGCTTCTGAAAGAGCAGCCTCTTCAAGGCAGTGGGCAGACACTGATGCAGACCTGCTTTTGGCAATATTTAACTTCCTAAAAAGGCCACAGAGACATGGAAAGTCCCTCCTCCAGCCTGGCCTCTGGGATGCTTCTAATAAACTCACCAAAATGCTCCCCAGAAAAATACACGTACACCTTCTCCCTGGGCTCCCAAAAACAGCTTCTATGTCAGCTCAAAAAGCATCCTCCCAGCATTCACAGCCCCCTCAAAACTGTCACATGCTATTGAGTCAGGAATAGCTATTGTGCTGGACAGAAGAGAGAAGAAAAGAAGAGGCTGGCAGGGAGAAAAACATGGGGAAAGTTGGGTGAATCAAGAAAGTATGGGAAATAATTTTTTAATCTTCCCAATTTTCATTAACAAATGTTCTAAAGAGGAAGAAAGGGGTGAACTGCCAAGACCTTGTCCTCATAAAACACAAATTGAGGTAACAGGAATCATTTATATTAATAATAAACGGTAAATAAGAATCAAGTGTTTACAAGTCAAAAGCTCTGTATACATGTGCTTCGTGTACATGTGCTCGTTTATGCCTCTCATCAACCCGAATGCCAGGCCCTATCACTGCCCCTAAGATAAACTGAGTCTCAAAGACTCAGCCACTTGCTCAGAATGTGCAAGCTACTAAAGGGCAGAGAGAAACAGTCAATATTACAGGAGTGAACAAAAACTGCCCCACCCAAGGTGAAACACCTGTGGATGAACCAAGTGTGTTAAAATTGGGTACTATAAAAATATCTTTTCTTCAAACCTGGCATGAGCTAGCTTAAAGCAGCTCGTTTTATCTTTAGCAATGAAGGTGTCCCAACTGCCCAATACAGAGAGGTACAACACCCCATAAAATGATTTTTGCATTTTGTGCAGCCTGGATCAACCCTGTATCCATGACACAAGGCCTGGTTATCTTGCAGTTCCTGAAGGCAGTGAATCAGTGGTGTCCCTCCAGATAGAATCTGCTTATTTAATATTTAAGACTTCAGGATAAAAGGAGGAAAAGAACACAAGCTTTTCTCTGAGGCTGCTTTCACATTTTAGGTCCAGCAGGTCTCTTCCAGAATGAAGCCAAGGGTAGGTGACAATAAAGAGCAATCAAGGTGACAGAGGCAAAGTGGCAAAATCCTGGGAGAAGGGCTATTGAAGAAAAAAAAGAAAGAGCAAGTATGAACAGGATTAGCTTCCCTCACAGGACTTTGCAAAATGCCTGCAGAGAACACCTAGTCCAGAAGATGACCAACATTTTGCACTTAATGGATATCTTACAACCCAGGAAGAGGAATGTGCTTTGAAAAGAATTTGCAGCCCACTCTGGATTCAGTTACAGACAGCCAACATCGCTGAATAAGAGCGGTATAAGAGGGCCTCAGCATGCAAGGCCTGTCCCTGGCCTGCCTCCTATTTTGCAGGACAGGAAACCTTGCTAGAAGAAGCAATGCCATTCAAGCGCTTAGGAATCCTAAGCAGGGTGAGCTTCTTGGGTGTGCAACCTGTGCAGTCTCACAGTGTCCCATGCTCAGAGGGCCTTGCATTTGGTTTAATGTTCTGCTGTCACTGTCCCGAAATTTTAGGTTTTAACAAGGAACCCCACATTTTAATTTTGCATTGGGCTCCACAAATTGTACAGCTGGTTGGCTCCCACTTTTTGTTTGTTCTTTGAATGTTCAAAAGCCTTATTAGGTGTGGACTTCACTTCTACTTTTTTACAGATAACTCGTTTCATGGACTATTTACACTCTGTGAGACCTGGCTTAGTTTCTCAAAAATTGACATTTAATGCACAGCACAAGCATTTATTCACCTCACTCCGAATACATGCTCTAACCTACAAACCAAACTGTGCTCTGTATGACTGTCAGAGCCTAAGGAAAAGCAAGACACAGATGCCACTAGTGGGTTTAATGGTGAGACCGTGAAACTAGGTGTGCTTTAGACTCAAGGAGTTGTGAAAATCTGAACCACTCACTAAAAGTTCCAGATCCTTAGCCTTCCCCTGATCATCCGGAATAAAACATACGCCTTCCAAACACACACACACATACACACGCACGCGCATGTAACACATGAATCCGGAGAAAAAACTAGCAGCTCCAGATGCCTATTATATCCTTGGTCCCATATATGTTACAAACATCAGAGAGACGATTTGGTGCTTTATGGTACTGTCCTCGAATACGGTTTCTTTGCAGGGGGAGAAAATCAAATACGAATATACTGAAAAACCAAGTAGTTATTAACAATGTTATAGAAGACTATTTATGATAGAGAAAATGTTCTTGAGACAGTGTAGAACAAAAGAATGTTTTTAAAAAAGCATATGAAGCATGATTAGTATATTGTTTTTGAAAATGTATATATAGATATATGTATGGATCTAACTGTGGGGAGTAAAGCTGGATTTGATCCCAATAGCTATCTCACTCAGCAAAAGTTACATCCCGTTTCTGAACCACAAAGGGGTGTCTTGGATCAGACCACTGAGGTCTTCTGCAGCTCTCACAGGTCTCCATGCTGGAGATCAGGGCAGCCCAAGAAGTTCCTCTCCTAATTCTCTAAGTCTCGAAAGCAAACTGGCTTTTGAGAAAAAGCCAGGAAACTTTAATGCTTATATGACATGAGTAAAGCAGAAGAAGACTACATAATTTTTGAAGATACAGTTATGGATAATAGTTATGAACGTCTTACAAGAATTTTTTTTTAATAAACTATTTTTAGAGCAGTTTAAGGTTAACAGCAAAATTAAGAGGACAGTACAGAGATTTCCCATATACTCCCATTCCCACTCATACATAGCCCCCTCCCCATTACTAACATCCCCTACTAGAGTGGAACGTTTGTTAAAACTGATGAACCTACATTAACACATCCAAATCACTCATAGTTTACAACATTACAGTTCACTCTTGGTGTTGTACATTCTATGGTTTGGACAAATGCATAATAACATGTATCTACCATTAAGGTTTCACAGAGTAGTTTTACTGCCCTAAAGATCCTCTGTGCTTCACCTATTTATCCATCCCTCTCCTAAGTCCCTATCATCCACCAATCCTTTTACTGTTACCACAGTTTTGCCTTTTCCAGAATATCTTATAGTTGGAATCATACAGTATATAGCCTTTTCAGATTGGCTTCTTTTTCTTAGTAATATACATTTAAGTTTCCTCTACATCTTTTCATGGTCTGACAGCTCACTTCTTTTTAGCACTGAATAATATTCCATTGTCGAGATGTACCATAGTTATTATTTTCCCATTCACCTACTGAAGGACAGACAACCTGGTTGCTTCCAAGTTTTGGCAATTATGAATAAAGCTGCTATAAACATTCATGTGCCAATTTCTGGGTGACTATAGGTTTTTAACTCCTATGGGTAAATATCAAAGACTGTAATTGCTGGATTGTATGTTAAAAGTAATGTTTAGTCTTATAAAAAAAAATACCAAACAGTCTTGCAAAGTGGTTGTACTATTTTGCATTCACACCATCGATGAATGAGGGTTTTTTTTTTTTTAAACATTATTTCTGAGGTACTCATTGTAAGGCTCTTTCCAACCCAAGGGCAAAGGATACATTTACATGGCCCAATGGAAGTTCAAGAAAACGTGTCCACCCTTTTTAAGCCTCTGCTTGGGCCCTCACACGCGGTGCACAGTCAGGCTCCTTGGAATTTCCCCATTCGGAAAGAGAAGCTGTTCAGAGAGCCAGGTTCTGTGACCACCCATGATCTGAATTACACACAGGTGTTCGAAAATACAGAAGGATCCAGCATAATTAAGAGCATTAAGCAATCATCTCAGCCCAAGAAGGCAGTTGAAGAAAAGAAGAACAGAGTTTGGGCAGTGCTTTGGGAAATAAATTCCACAGCCTTTCACCAAGTTGAAATCTTGGCTTTGGACACACATAAAAATGAGCCTGCCTGATCTGAGCTCCCCGTGGACATCTGCCAGATCACAAAAGTTGACCCAATTGGCCTGCCTTACCACAGAGAAGGCCACTGCTGGAACAGCAGATGGTGTTACTGGTAAGAGCCAACATAGATGGGCAGGACAGCGGAAGGAAAATGGCAGGACGCAGCTAGCACAGTGAGGTGACAGTCTCTGCTTTGAAGGGAATCATTTTTACAACGCATTTTTTAAAAAATAATATCACAGCAGCCTTCGATCTGATTTTCTTCTTTTATAAACTTCAATCACTCTTTCTTTATTTCCTATAAATCAGCTAATGATTACTTACTTCCACTCTTGTCACTTGGTATGTTGTACAGTAGTAAAACAACACTCAACTCTACCCAGGGAGGAATGTCTTTTAGGGAGAACTGTATTAGAAACCCTTTGCAACAAAGAAGGCAGTGTCAACGTTTCCCCATAAGGCTTCAGGAACCTAGAAAAAAAATGCTAAGTTACAAGTATTACTTCTCTTTGAATATACCATTACTTACTAAGTATAACTTTATTTGTCATAAGAAACTCAATTAAAAAAAAATAAAGCCATTGTTTAATGGGTAACATTGACTGCAACGGTCCCTGTTTAACACACACCAGTCTTTTAAAAGGAGTGTGGTCCAAACATTCCCTTCTGTTATATTTTTCTCCATTCTTCATGGAAATACTATCTACCTTTAGACTCATTTTGTTTAACATCTCCAGTCATTTATACTATTTACTGAATATCTGATATTCCTAATAAAATGTCAGTACAAATATCCAAGTTGTCTTGGAGAAGGAAAAAACATTTTCCAACCTTCCCTGGCTGGTCAAGGTAAACATTTCTGTGACCCAAGTCAGTTAGCCACACAAACACAAATGCCTTTTATCTTTCCTCTTAAACTACAAGAAGATAATCATTTTCCTCAGCAATGAGCCTAAATTGAAACTCTGTACACCAGAATTAAATATGTTCTATCTACTCAAAATGAACAGTGTATTATTTATCACTAATATTTAATGACAAAAAAACTGATAACTCTCCGATTACACCACTGATTTCATCTAGTTGCGCATCATCGATTCTTTTGGTCATTAGCATAATCACAGAGCACCAACTCTGGCTTATGCAGCAAGTTTGATAACAGAGCTGAAAGTAGACACACACTATTTTAAAAACATGTTCCGATTTTCATCTAAGTATATCTTTATTTATATGGCTTTCTTACCATAAAGATGCCAGTCCTTTAAAATATGCAGAAATCACTTTCTACACTGAAGAACAAGGTGCTATATCATAACAAGGATACAGAAGTATAAAGCGCCTGTTAATTAAACATCGCTTTTTAACTTGCTACCCTGCATATGTGACTGTTAGGTTCTAAGCCAAGTCTGTAAATAAGAATGAGAAAATGGCTAGGCTCCTTCAAATGAATGCCTTGCCTATTTTTTCCCCCTTAGATGTAAGAGATCAGCCACTTGATTTATTACTTTTTGTAAGTCAAATTCCCTGGTAAATATTTGATTTTAAAGTCCCTCCATCCCCCCCCCACACACACACACATACACACACACACGAAAAAAAAAAATCACTGGCAAATGAACATTATAAAGTTTGAGTCAGGACTGGTAGTTTCATATTAATCCTAAATTTTCAATATATAGTACTTGTAGAAGACTACTGGGTTTTAAGTTCAAATGTAAAGAATTTGTCTTGAATTAATATTCAGCACTTCAAAAGGTTCATGTGGAATAATGAATAAACTACAGCTACAACATACCCACATGGATGAAATTTAATAATTCTATTGAACAAAAAAAAAAAAAGGAAAGTTACTAAATAATACATATAGTAGGATACCAACAACAATATAAACTTCAAACATGCAAAAGAAAACCCTAAATTGTGGGAAATACTTGCATATGTATTAAAATTATAAAGAAATCCAGGAGAGGAAATACAGCCAGCTGAGAGCAGAGGTCACTTCCAGGGGAGAAGGATGGGAGTAAGATGAGGGAGGGATATACCAGGAGCCTCTTCAACCTGGATCAGAAATGTGTTCTTTCTGAAGCTGACCTGCAGGTACATGGGTGCTTGTTGAATTATTCTTTGTTCCTTTTTGGTGTCTGACACATTTTGCAATAAAAACAGAAAGATAAAAACACAGTTTTAAGATAAGTAGCTTTGTAAATATCTGCCAGATTTCTCAAAAGTTGTTCTCAATTCAAAGATCAGAATGGTTGAGGCCAAAGCATCACATTTTATCCAGCGATTGGGGCACTGGTTACAACACTAAAACCCTGCATCCCAGTATGAAAGCCATTTCCATTGTTTTCAAAGGTGCTTATTACTACATTAAAGAATACTTTTGCCTCAGTACTCTGCTATGGGGAAGTCATCTCCAACACAGAGATGCTTTCTACAATTAGCAAAAGGGACTGTCCTGTTTCTCAAGTGAAACAAAAACAAAAACGAAAACAGAAAGATCTCTAAGTATCTTTAATTTTAAGCTGATGTGAATACAAGCACATGAATAAGCTAGAAGCATACCTTCTATATGATTTTGCGACAAAGGAGCATAGGAGAAAGACAAATTTTTGCCAGATGGGGAGTTCATTCACTCCACACCTCATCCCCTTCCCCATCCTGAAATATTTAAACCTTTTTCTGTAGTTGCCATAAGGACAACTGTAGCTAGACAAAAGGGAGAAGCACCCCCAGTCAGTGGCGAGGAGGATAACTTGCTTCTACAAGTATAAGAATTTGTTGTAAGCTTACCAAAGTTACGACTGTTCATTTACTGTCAATATGCAACATACTGCAACAAAAGCCATTATTTAGAAAATAAGATGAACACAATTAAGTGGTTGAACCCTTCCTAAATCTATAGAAGACATGCAAAACAGCAGATCTGCAACAACATGCCTAAAGAAGGCCATAAAAGAAAACCCGGGACTGAAAATTTTTCTATTTTAATAGACTATGTTCTCCAAAATTATTTGCAGTTGCATGTGGACAGGGATATTACCTAAAGATGTCCTATCCCTTCTCAAGGTCCAACTAGCTGCTTTCCAAATAATTAAATGTGGCAAATATCTATTAGAAAACTTCTATAATGCATTACTAAAGATAGTCTGTCATTGATCCTATAAGGATAAACCAGTTACTTTTCTGAACGAAATGATTAACATCCTTTCAACAAACAAGGTGGAGTTATTTAATGTTACACTGTAGACGTCATCAACTGGTGGCAACAGTAACACTCTTCATCCTCTATCATTATACCTTCCATTTTTTCAATTGGTCTCATTTTCATCTTTATTCAAGGATAGCGACACTCTAGTTTTAAAATTTGGTCCATCAGAGATTATTTTTAAAAGTGCTTCAGGGTTTGAAGAGAAATAAAAGAACTTTGTATTATAAGACTATTCCAAATGCCACCCAAACCTAGAGCCAAGGCAGCTGTGAAGTTCTAGACATAAAAATAATTGCCAACTTTTTGGTATCTATTAAAATCAAGCCACACCCAAAGACAAATGGAATTTTTATTTTAATTTAGGTGAGGGTAATTTTGGACAAACACTTTATTGCTGCGTAACTTCAAAAGGCAAGTTGCTGATACAGACGAAAAATGTCTGTACAACTTTTATTAAATAACTCTTTTGATCTTAGTAGTTAGATCTTTAGCTGAAGCCCTGAATATTTAAACCAGCCTCCTTAGCATTTTATCTTCCTTTATCTCATAATCTTGCAGGATGCATTCTTCTTAGGATTCTGCTTTATTTGTGTGCCTAAGCTATTCCATCAATATTCCTGCAGGCACCATCATATACAATGACATGAAATCTCCCGAGATGCCTAGGAAAACTGAAATAGTTGGGCCGGCAGGGTTAATCTAATGAGCAAACAGCTCAGATTTTAAAATTAAGATGAAATACACAGAGAAAACCAAACTCCAGAAAGCCATTTGACACTAATTGGTAGCTATAACAGGGCAACACCCATTGGAAACACAGATGCGAGCAAGGCACAATCCAAAAGGAAATGTCTGGTGCTTGGTGAAAACTGCCGATGTTCCAGGTTATTCCCACCACTCTGTAACTGCAAGGCTCTTGTTCTGCCTCTGCTTCTCTAAGTATCGAATGTTTCTCTTGGTGCTTGATCCTGAAAAGGGAGCCCATATTCCTTTCTCTTATGAGGTCCAAGCAGTTAAGTCAAACTCTCAGAAGAGTTCTAGGTTTTTATCCAACTCTGATAATTGAAGAGTCCAGTTCTCCCACTTTGGTGGGCATCAGATTCATGTGGGGAGCTTTTTCAAAATGCGAAAGCTGGCCCCACCCTAGACCCAGCACACCCAGGAGCAGTGCAGCCACATCTATGTTTGGAACCACAGCTCATACATACTCATACATACTTTAAAACCATACTTTCAATACTCATACATACTTTAAAACCATCAGTTTTGATTCTTCAAAGGAATTCAAACACATTAAAAATCTAGGCCTCAAGATAAAACAAAGACTCAATCGGTAAAATACAAGTGAAGTTAAAGATTTCAGTTCCAGAGTCTCTAGCAGCATACCTCACTTGGTTCATGGCTCTCTGTTTAGTGAGAATTAGAATTACTAGGGGAAGTTTGTTAAAAATGCACATTCTCACATTAGTCAGCAAAAATTCTTATCTAAGAATATGTATTTCAATAACCCCTTGACACACAAAACACAAACACATACAATGATCTGGAAGCAGGTGAGCAAGGGATTTCCCTTTGAAACATGCTGAATTAGGACTTCACTCAGGAGCACTACACTCCATCTCTGCGCTCACCTGCCCCAGGAGAGAAGGAGGCCAACACCAACTCAGGGAGCAGCTCTAAGTCAAGAGAAACTCAAGGCTCACACCATACCTTCCCCCCAAGAGCTGTGGTCACTGTCCTAAGAGCACCAAGACATCTTTAAAATTATGGATAATAACAGCACCCATGCCATTAGATCACTAAGCTCAAAGCACATATCTTACACTACCACCCTAGTCCACAGACAGGGAACCTGAAGCAGAGAAAAGTCACATGATGACTCAACTGCCGAGCTGGAAGGAAGAAAAAGAAACCTCAGGAATTCGGTTTTTGAGTTTGATTCTAGATATATTATTCAGTGTCCAAGTTAATAAAGCTGATCAAAGAATTAGCTAAAAATCAGAGAATATGGCAAAATGTGGATGTCCCCTGATTTACTACTAACAAATACGTACCCAAATATAAAATCCAGGGGAAAATCTTTATCCCACCCTAAGTGAATTTTTCTATTTAATATAAACAGGAACCAATAATGCCATGCTCAGATACATTCCCCCTCAGTAACATATCCTATAGCACACCAGCCTGATATCTTCGAACTATTCAAATAAAACAGAATGCCATGAGCTTTGTAGTCAATGATCCCTCTACTTTAGCTGTTTGTCTGAATTAGCAGCAGTTGGAGAAAATAAATCCATCAGAGTGGTCCTGAGTAGACAGAATTAAATAGTGAACAAGATACCTGAACACAATTTTACATGTATTCATGTTCCTTTTAAAAATAAAACTATTTTATTAAAAAAGTGATTTGGAAAGAAAGTACAATTAGCTCTGCACAGGCACCGTGGAGATGTTCCCAAACACACCAGACATATGTAAATATTTTGTGATATCAGTTCCATTTGAGTAGACCTGTCAAGATATTTACAGGGCTTGACAGTGCTTCAATCTTTAATTAAATTTTTGCCCAGATACTTAAATGTAATTTAAATAGATTATTAGTTGTCAGAATCTAATATAAATTTTGTTTACAATTTAGTTACTTTAAGTACTCAGATTGAAGAAACTAATTTAACCCCACGACCGAGCTGCTTTAAGCATCAAGATGAGTCCACGAAAATGCTCCCACTGCCCTTTGTACTTTTCCAATAATCTTAAATTACTACAACTTAATCACAAATAACAAGGCACTAAATTGAGCCCCTACCCCACTTTTTTTAAACAATAAGGCTGGGGAGAGTCAGAAGGAAAAACCCATTTATACTCATTTACACTCATTCAGGTACCAGGTTCCTGCTTTTGGGCAGCTCATTCTTCCAGCGGCTGACTAGGTAGGAAATGTTTTTCTCACTTTAAATCCCATAAAATAATTACAAAACAACACCTGTAGCGCACGAGGCAGGTCATATATTAAAAACTAGCGTTAGGGGACTTCAAAAAGACAAATAAGCCTTGCAAAGACATTCACAAGCTAATTTGGTCAATAGATTTCATGACTGAGTACAACTGCAAGGACAGGGATACAGCTTCTGGCACAACCTTCCGGTGAATGGGAGCCGACTTCTAAATAAGGCCCAAAAAATGACTTAGTACAAACTGACTGTAATTAATAAGAATAATTCGTTAAAGAAACAAAGAACACTGTCTAATTGTCTTTCCTGACTGCCATGCGCTTTACCCCACTGTATTTCCTCTTCGCAGAATACCAGCCTTGTAGCCATAATTACAAGAACATTATCTATGGGATGCAAAACCAAAGCACTTCTTGAAATCAAATGTTCCTTACAACATTTATTTTTAGGTTGATGACACAAGCCAAATCTGCTGAATTTCCATTAACCACACTGTCACATGCACATTGAAATAAACTATGAAGGACTGCGTTGGGGTGGGGGACCTGTCACGCATAAGGTACCCCATATTTGGCCAGGTTTTCCCGTTTGTGGAATTTGTCTTATCTCATAGTCTACTGATGTTCCATCTTATAGCACCTCTGGCCTTAATTCATCCAAGTACTATGAAAGAGAAACATTTTTAAAAATCAGTTTAAGATGGCTCCTTGGATCCCACAAGCATAACAAAGTGGTCTGCAGACCAGTGTAACAAATCACAAGGAAGATCATTTAGAAAACACAGGGGCCCAACTACAAACTTACTCGGCTTGCTGGCTTAACTCACAAACTCCGTGTTTGATCACCTGGTGGGATCACCACCATCAACTACAGAAAATAATTCCCCGCCAAGAGTAAAGGTATATGTTGGCTCATGCATAAAGTTCACCTGTCTATTCAGCAGATGCCTCTCTTACGGTTATTTTCTTTAGAAAACAAACCTCTACTTGCCCGAGACCTTTATACACTCTAGGTCCAAAAAACATACTTAAAAAAGAAAAAGGACAATACTGCTAGCTTAACTAAAATGGCATTTACTATGACTGAATTCTACAAAAGGAGTATAACACCTACCAGGATAAAAACGGAAAAGAAAAAGCCCCAAGCAAAAAAAATTTTTTTTTGAAAAACACAAATACCACCTGTGCAAATCTAGCTATGCTCTGGAAATCCTTTCTCAGCCACAGAGAAACAGCTCATGCTCAATGCCTTGAAGTTGCAATTAAATTGTAGTAATTTAAGATTATCGGGAGAGCAAAGGGCAGTGGGAGCTCTTTGGAGGGCTTCCCTTCCCACTTAATGCTCTTCAGTCAGGGGTTAAATGAGTTTCTTTAATGTAAGTACTTTAAAGTAACTGAATCATAAACAAAATTTATACTATTTTCTGACAGCCTGCAATCTATTTAAATTTTATTAACGTGTGCCTAAAATTATTTTTAAAAGACAGAACTCTTGCAATGCCCTGTAAATATTCTTGGCATACCTACTGAAATGTAATTGGTACTATAACACCTAAGGTTGTCTGGATACGCACACTTTTTGGAGATGCGGAATCTTACAAGATCACATTTCAAAACTGCATTTGAATCTTAAGTAAAACATTAAAAGCAAATAAACAGCACAATAAGATTGGCTGCAAAGAGGAAATCAGGTTCAAAAGAAGTCACATCTGTTCTATTCTCCCTTCTCTTACTTAATGTTGGCATTGGACATACTGTGGTATGAATATATTTGTTTAGGAAATATCACAATTCTTCTGTTGATTTAAACAACTGCTGAAAACAGACATATCCTTCAATAGAGCCTAAGAATGTAAATGTACAAGGGCAGGGATAGATAGAGTCTTAAGAGAAGCAAGGAAAAACTTAGTAACAGAAAACCATGCCTAGGCTCAATATTAATCCAGTTAACTTTTGTTATTGTTGGGACAAATGATTTAACTAGAAAATATTTATAGCTTTAAAAAAAAAATTACATATTGCAGAAAATTGCCTAATAGCATCCATGTGTATGTTTAACTCACATTGTTTAATTACACAATAAAAGGTATACCCAATAAAAGCTACAGACTTTGAAACATGTTGGGTACTATGGTTATGAAACTTGGAATTACAAAAAAAACAAGGTGGTTACTATGTGATCAACATTTATTAATTAAAAATGAAATCCTTAAATAACAATTATTTTTATTCTTATGTATCTGTGTACTTATCCTATATCCTACTTTGTTTCACTTAATTAAAAATGACATTTAATTTGGGAAGAGTTTACAGAAAAAAAAAAAAGTGTTACATTGTTTATACTCCAGAATTTAAATATAAACACAAAATCTTAGACATCTCCAGGAACATAACCCCGTTAATTTGAGACAGTTAATCTGAATACCCGATGTTTCTTTCATTATACTTTGATAAACCTGTGAAAACAAAACGCTAAAGTAATTACTGTTACTATCCCCTTTAAAAATGTAAAGCAGTTAAATTTTCCTAGAAAACAAGCAAGGACAAGTTACAGAGAACTTGAATAAAAGTAGCAACATGGTCATGTTGAATGTCAATCTAAAAAAAGAGGTTATGTCTAATCTGGAGAATGTTCCCTCTCGCCTTTTTAAATTCCAAGAGTGGGCTGACACAAAACTTCATCACTAGGGATTTTTTTTTTTTCTTCAGCTGCACATCAGATTTAAACCCTCACATACAAAACCCTGGCTTCCCTGACAAGGCAGATCTTCTAAACTTGATGTGAGAAAACGTTATCTAACTCTAGTGTAGGAGTCTAATGTTGGTAAAAAGAATTTCTCTGCACAGTTCTGGGTAGCAAGACAGCCTCTGGACCACTTGATATTCTTTTAATACCTTTTGAGTGCATTCTCTTTGTAAACAAGAATGCACTAAAAATAATAACTTGTTTAGCAACTCAGCATTTATAAGGAACTCAAATGCTGCCTAGAGAGAGACTAAGTACTTCCTTCCAAGTGAGCCTTCGCTTGCACAACAAAGATCAGCATTTGCAATGGTCCATTTCTGCATTACTGAATATATAGCTTTGCAGCTAGATCGAATAGTCCAGAGTTCTCCATGTAGAGCTCATGACAACAACCCAGCAGCAGTTCTGTTTGATCTCTCCTGCTTCCTTAATTTGGGTTGTCAAGGTTCAGCAGTTGGAGGCTGTTTACTTTACTCGCTGCCCCCCTCCCCCCCCAAAAAAAACCCTGATTTTTTTTTTTTTTTTCTCTCTCTCTCATACTAATCCAAAGTCTAAGGGGGAAAATAAACAGCCAGTGGCTGGACGGTAAGCCTTTTTTCCCCTTTGCAGTGAGATTTTAGCTGACACCTTTTGAATGGTAACTAGTTGAGTTTCTTTTATATTTTTAACGCTCTTTAGTTTATTAGACATTTTGAGTAGAAAAATCAGAGAGGAAAAAACCCGTTCCAAACGTCTAAAGCTGTGAGCCCAATTTTCTTTTCCTGGACTCAAGGACATAGGTATTTCCACACTGAAAATCAAAACTCCAGTGGAACTCTAAAAAGATTTGAAACATTTGTCTCTGGAACTGAAAATAACAGGAACTCCTCTGTCTCAATTTTGCAGGTTAACCCTGGGTAGAAAACACCTGAAGTCTATTTCTCTCAAATTCCAGTTAAGACGTTTCCCCTCTAACCGATTCTCACTGTGGAAAAACGGGTGTGGGAGTGAGGTGGAAAGGAAAAATTTTGCATAAATTCAATATATTTTCAGCAGTAGAAAAATTCCTTAAATATCCTTCAGGTTTTCTCAACTCGGCTACTGTATAAACCCTTAATCCTAAAGCCTATGGACAACCAAAGGTGAAGTGCAGGTTTCAATGCACAGACTCCTTTCAAAGGGAATACAGAATGACCCTCCAGCATTCCTGTTTGAAGAGCAGTAACAAAAAAGGAAATCGAACTTAGAAAATACCTGTGAACGGACACGAGAGTAACACCAGCCTCTCGTAAGTGGACCACAGAAGCTCAAATGCAACCAAATTAAATGTTTATATTAATTTCATCACTCTTCCCAAGCCTCACGGATGAGAGCTGGAGGGAGGGAGTGTTGGGAAGAGAAAGAAATAAGTTTTATTTCGGGTTTTCTGATCGAGCAAAAGGAAAATGAATTAAAAGAAATGCATGGGATGAGCCCAGACTAAATCAATACACTTTGTAATCAGCCCGGCAAGGGTATTTAGACACAATGACTTGGAAATAATTAATAGTTATAAGGAGGGAGTAGGGTGAGAAGGGGGGCAAGGGATGTCACCATATTTTATCGGAGCACTTTACTCTCCACACTAAACTTTGATCTCAAGATTTTCGGATTTAGGAAGGAAAGGGGAAAAAAAGAGGAAGTCCAGTATTTTGAAGCACCTACCGGCTTGAAGATGGGCACATTCCTGGCGCCCAGCACCTACTGCTGCGCTCGCGCCGCCCATGCTGGCGCTTTGAGCACAGAGAGCCCCCGGGTTCAGCCCGGGGCTCTAGAGTGTCCCTTGCCCCCTTGTCCCCGCCCGCGTCCTGTTCCCGGCGCCCGCCGCCGCCTCAACTTACCGCGGAGTCCGAGAAAGGAGTGGGAGCGCCGCCTTTACGCCCGCGGAGGAGGCGCCGGCAGTACCATGGTCCCCGGCACCGCTGCCGCTGCCCCTGGTCCGCTCGCTCGCCGCGCGCTCTCTTCCTCTTGCAAACTTTCGGGTTCTGCGGTTGACAAGAAACCGGGGCGACCCTCAGCAAGTCTTCCCAGTGCAGGGAAGAAATGAGGGGGCGGTGTGAGTGAGTAGGCTGGGGGGCCAAGACAGAGAGGGCGACAGGCTGCGAGGACCCGCGAGCGCGCGTGGAGGGAAGAGAGGCTGTGGCTCAGGGAATCCCTGCAAGGATCCCGAGACAGGGAAATCGGCCGGAGCAAAGTCTGAGCACCTTCCCCGGGATCTTACAAAGTTGCAACAACAAAAAAGAAGGGGGGAGGAAAGGGGGAAGGGGGTGGGATAGGGATACGATCGCAGGCGCAAGGTTTGGAGTTACAACTGTTTATTTAGTCCTTATTCTCTCAAGGGGCGGGAGCTGTGCGGGAATGGGACGGGGGGTGAGGGGTTGCTGCAGGCAGCAATTTCGAAGCGAACACTTGAAACGGGGGCATGCGACTTTGTTTCTGGGCACGGAGCTCTCCGGTGCCCGCGTGTGTCACCGCCAGTCTCCGGGGACAGAGGCGGAGCTCACAACAGGTGGGGAGGGAGACTTGCTGAGGGCCAAAAAGGAGAAGGAATCGAAGTTTCCAAGCGCAGCGGTATCTGGGGAGGAGGGGGGCAGGAGGCGGGGGCGAGGAGAGGCGGAGGCAACGAATGACCGCGACCCCGCGGCAACTAGCAAACTCTTCGGCTTTCGGCGCCGCGGTCCCCACTCGAAGCACACGCGGTTCCGGCTCACCGGCTCGGCTGAGTCCTCTGCGGGACAGGAGTGGAGCGCAGGGAGCTCAGGAGGAAGGAAGGCGGTGCGCGGGCGAGGGACGGAGAGCCATCGACCGCCAGGACAGCAAGAGGGACGTGGCGACTCACGCGTCTCAGGGGAGATTGGAGTTTGGGAAATCTCCCCGCTCCCCAAGCTTAAGGAGGGGGTAAAACCAGAAAGTGTGTGTGGCAGAGGGGAGGGAAATCCGGGCGCGGCGACTCGCCGCAGCGCACCCTGCTCCTACTCTCCACTCGCCGATCTGGCCCCGGCTGCCGCGGGTCCTTCGCGGGGAGTCTGGGTTCCGTGGGCCGAGCGCGCATGGAGGTGCGTGTCTAGCTGGGGGTGTGCGAGTGTGTCTGAGTTTGCTGGGCTCCAGGAGGCGGTGAAGGGGTGCTCCAGCCGCCAGATTCAGGGCAAGGCGTGCGTGGCACCGGGGATGTCCACAGGAGCGGGGCCCTGAGAGCGGGTGTTCCCATTCTGCCGCAGCTCGCGGAGCAGCCCGAGGGCACACACTCGCGGAAAGCGAAGGGGAAAAGTTTGCTCCAAGTCCAAACTTTGAGCTGCAGAAGCGCCCGACGCGCGCCCCCTCCCGCCAAGGACCCGACCTGGGGCCCTACACCCGCCCGACTCCTCGGCAGGCACCCCGACGCGGTACTCGGAAAGTTGCTCCAGGCGGCCTGGGCTTATTTATTTCTCTCCCCGCGGCGATCGTGGCGAGCACAGAGCTGGGCGTGAAGGGGCCGAGGAGAAGGCGATCTCGCCTTCTCGCCGCCGCTGCCCGCCCCCCCCCCATTTGACTTATGCAAATGGACTCAAGATTGCAGGCGCCTCTGAAGCCCCCTCCACCTCCCCGCGCCGGCCCGCAGCACCCATCCTGACCCCAGAGCCTGGGCCCCGACCTGTGTGGGAGAGAAGCTGAGAGGGGAGGGCTGGGGGAGATGCACGTGGAGCTTGGAGGTGGAGAGTGGTATTTTTTTTCTTTTCTTTTTTTTCTTTCTTTTCTTTTTTTTTTTCTTTTTTTTTTCTTTCTTTTTTTTTTTGTGCTGGTTGTTGTTGTTGTTTAAAGTGGCGGAAACAAGGCAGGAGGCGGCTTGGGAAAAAGTGGAGCAGAAATGGAAAAATACAAACTCACCCGCTGCAAACGGTCTCTCGGTGCAAACTAAGGTGTTTTCGGGCCTTTCCCCGCGCGCGCCCACTCCCGCCCGCGCGCGCACCCCCTCGCACACACACTCGCGCACACACGCACTCCCGGGCGAGGGCAGGGCCACCGCGAGTACAGCATGCAACCGCCACACAATAAATAACAATAGATTCCTCCGCTCGGGACTAGCTTCCCGGAGCCCTGCCAGCGCCGGTGGCGGCGGCGGCGCGGGTAGCGTTTGGCTGGGGGCACTCCCTGGCCCGTTCCCCGGTCTCCTGCTAGGGCTCCCTCTCCGCCTCACGCACCCCCAAGGCCTCCAGCGCCCCCAGAGTGCGAGCCGCCATCCCCCAAGACACTCGAGCGCTGGCGCCCACTCCCCTCCCCCCGGTCTCCCGGAACAAATAAATAAATAAGGCGCGCGGGAGGCCAACACGTCGCGGAGGGAGATGTTGTTATTTTTTGCTGTTGTGCGTCCCTGACGTCACATCCACCTGCTGGGTAAACAACAAGGCTCTCAGAAAAAAAAAAAAAAAAAAAGCGAGAGAGAAAAAAAAAAAAACGCAGCTGCTAGAACAAGGTTGGAGGGTGGGGGTCGCTGGGGCGAGAGGTCTCGGGAGGTGGGAATTAGGAGGGTCCAAGCTGTAGGGATTGGAGAAGAGAGAAGCAGAACCGCACAGACCAGAGGAGGAAGGGAACGCCAGAGTAGTCCCTGGCAAAAGAGGGATCTGGCTAGAAAGACCTGAAAAATAAGGGGCAAGAGGGAGGTGGGATTCCTCAGAAGACTGGGAAAGGGGGGCCCATTCAGAAGCTGGAATAAAATGATAGGCAGAGTGTTAAATAGGGCCGAAGATGGGAATGTGATGGCTATTCACTTGGTTTCTGAGCTAAAAATATAGAAGGAAGGGGAGAACATAGGCAAAGATGTGAGTCCTCCAGTTAAAAGTGAAAGTGTTTTTGCCATCAGTGACAGTTGAAGGAGAGGGAGGAGGGGTGGTGTTTTCAACCCCCTTTCTCCTCTCCCATCCACCCTCGATCTCTCCTCTTTCTTTCTGCACTTCGTCCAATGAAAGAAGGCGAGTTCGGGAGGTGAAAGTTCAACAGAAGGACAAACCCCTGTTTGCAGGGAAACAGAAACTTGCCAGCGACGGATTTTCCCCCCTGTATTTTGAATTAGGAAAGTGTAATGTGGGACGAGCTCCTCCCCTGATCCCCCCCCCCACCACCACCACCCCCGTCCTGTCCTTTCAGAGTCACTGCAGGAATGTGTAGTTAGATTCACTTTGGGGGAAAGTGGCTGCATGAGGAGCTGTGTTCTTGCTAAGTTTCTCTTAGGAAAATGCCCAGGGGCTAGCATGTCAATCAGTTGTTTAACACAGATTACCTGCTCTCCAAGAGATCAGTCACTTGCACAAAGCTTTGTCCAATTCTTTGGAAAGGTGAGATTTTTTTTTTTTTTTTTTTTTTACTTCTCGGTGCTGTTTTGAAGTTTGGTGAAATTTAGAAATTTGAAGGAATAAATTAGGAGCCTGAATGAAATGTTTTGAAATATATTTTTTAAATGTATAAAACAAAAGACACTACTATTTCTTTCGCTTTTATCAATACAAATGGAGAAGAAGACTTTTTGTTTCCAAACTGTGACTTAGAAAGATATAGGTTCCTGTGGTTTGTTGTTGTTGTTTAATAATTTTTTTCAGACTCATCACCCCAGATGCTGCCAAATTCCCAAGTCAGTACTTCCAAGCTACTGGCCAGCTCTTTATGAGAATATACTGAAAGTCACCCCTGTGGATTCCTACAACATACCAGGGATGAGGGGCACGGAGAGTTCTGTCGGATTGAATTTAAGACCAGCACAGTTGTAGATAATAAATAGGATATTACAAATTCTTTTGGAAACTTTTTTACAAATATTGTTAAACATTCATTTACAGAATTCTAAATCTCAATTTCAATAATAGCATAAGACTACCACTTTAAAATTACATCTGTTTTGCAAGTAAAAAATAACAAAGGCATTCACTGGTGTTACAGAATAAAGCCAGAGAAAGGGAGACTATGATAAGGTAATTCTAGCATAGTCGGATTTATAGTGAATGTATTCTGCACAAGATTCCATGCTATCTAGGCAAGGACATCAATCAGATCTTTGAGACTAGATAAAAAAAAAAAAATGCATTTTAGTTTGAGTAGAACTTCCTAGAGGCTAGGGTTCATGTTATCTTTAATTCAAGACATTAAGACATTAATGACACACCTACTACATTCTAGAGTATATAGTAGGCACTGAGGGATGCAAAAATAGATAAAATTCCTGCCTTTGAGGAGCTCACAGTCTGCAGCTGTCAGGAATAACATCTGATATTTATTGAATGATTACTATGACCTAGGCACTGACATAAAAGCTTTATGTCAACTTAGTGCTCCCAACACTTTAACATCACTGGAAATTCCATATGCTGAATTCACATGGAATTAAACAGAAATTTACAAAGTAGCCAGTCTATTGCAGGAAAAAATGTTTTTCATTTCTAAAATGTTTATGCCAGGTATAACATTTATGGTATATGTTGGGTTGCTGAGTTATAACTCAGGGAAATAGCAGTTTATTTAAATGCGATAATTTTTTTCCTAGTCTGTAAAGAACAATTCATGCTCTGAGCTTGTTTTTCAGATTGAACATGGGTCTTAAAAAATTATTGGTATTACCATACTAATAATTTCTTTAGATTGCCACTGACCTTATTCTACATTTTAACTGCCTTAAATTCTACATTCATTGGAAAGTGGGGGCCTAAGTCAGATTGGCAACAAGTTTTGTAGACAAAAGGAAATCCTAGTTGTAAATCCCATGATATATTTTACTCAATTTTGTATGTGATACTGTCTAATGTGCTGTCTTATTAAAGAACTCCACGTCCATTTGGCTTACATTAGAGGGAAACTTAACTGCAGTTTAACATATTGTTCATTTTCAACACTGTCACGTTACGTTCATGGGGAGCACATTTTAATTTCTTTATCAGTAATCAACTGGAAGTTTCTTTTTGTTAAAGTAAGGATTTTTAAATAAAGGGCATGGGGGTAGGACGCCACCTTTTGGTGGTAAAACAAATAGAAATCCCTTTTTAAGCAGATGTTCCTGACATCGTCTCATTTTTAATTACAAGGCAAAGGTGCTTGTCCCCATTTTGTGATACTTTAAGTAATGGGGGGGGGACCATTGTAAATGCAAAATTAGCAAATTATAGTTAATTGTGACCAAAATTTTCCCAAAGGTATCAGAACATGTTAGTGCCCTGCCATGTACTATTAACTATTAGTCAAACGCCAACTTTGTTCTGCAAATATGTCAATGAATAGATGCACATTTTGAGGAACAGAAACTGAAGTGTATGTTTACCACGTAATGAGATACCTGAATGCTCTTCTAAGTTTTGAGTAAATAGAAACTTTAAAATCACCTAATTCAATGTTTCTTAAACTACAATTACCATCTTCCTAACTTTTGCCATATCTACATAACAATAGTTCCTAAATAATTAATATGCTACACTCATTAGAGTATAGTTATTATGGTAATTGTCCAAATATTTTCCTTTAAATCAACTTTTATTTTTCTATTACTAGTCAGTATCACCCTCCATAAATTAAAAACAATCGCAGTGAAAACTAAACCATTGACTTCTCTTTGTTAGAAATGGAGAGTGGCAAAAAATATAAAAATTAAAAATAACTTTTTAAAAAAGAGTGGCAAGTACTGAGAAGTATTAATAGCAGGAGTATCAATGGAGAATTGGTTTTCTCTTTGTTTTTGTGGACAACCAGAAGGGTTGAAAGTGATTGCAGAGGGAGTATTGTTCTCAATATGTGATTTAATATTATCTAATGCCATCCGGGTGGCAAGATTCCTACACTTTGAGAAACAGGTATAACTAACTATATCAAATTACCGAATAGAAAGCTAAGGCCCAGGAAGGTTAAATCACCCTCCAAGGGCAAATAATTGGTTAGTGGTTGGAAAAGGATCAGAACCCAGGTGCCTGGACTCGATGCCTTTATGTATTTCAGTCTCATGCTTTCCACTTCACAAGAGATGGACACTCATCCTCAGACATTATGTGGCCTGTCTGGCTTTTCAGAAACAGCCAACCTAAATATCCCTTTACAGACAGAGGAGAAACAGAGGCCACCGAGGGTCAAGTTCAACTCTCTACTCACCCTTACCTCTCCCTCGGGTGTGGCAGATGTCCAGGTGGGGGTAAACACAGAAAAGTAAAGCGAGGAGGGCTGAGAAGAGAAAAAGGAAGTAGAGAGAAGGGAGAGGTTAGTAACAGTGGACAGACTCTTCTTTAAATGAAAACTTCTCTTTCCTTCCCAGAAGAGAAAAATGGATAATGAAAGAATGTGTTTCACAGTAAGTGGCAAAAGAAGTGTTCTTCATTCTGATATCACTGTATGTCCACACCAGAAATCAACAGAGGTCTCCTGTTTTAAAGTATACAATATTATCAGACACTCTAGGAAAAATCACATTTGATAATAGAGTGGCTTGAAAAGCTAGTCAAGGAATGGTGAAAGACCCCAGTTTTAAAAGGGTTTTCTCCAACAACAAAACTTGCTCAGAGGCTCATCATTAAAACTATAAACAATAGTTCATTTTCTGAAGTTTTAACCACAAAGAGAGGCCTTAGTTATAAAGATTGCATTTCCTGCTTTCTTCCTTTTAAGGGCACAGTTCTATAAACATAAACATGGCCTGCAAATATTTTTTATGTTTTTCTAATTGGTCCTGGTGAAAAGAGTTTGCTGATAACTGTAGTCTATAACTCTTTGCCCTGTGATTCCCAGTGGATTGTAATCCCTATAAACTACAATGCACAATGAAGCATTTGGCCAAGTACTTCCACCCCAAAAAGCTGTTGTAGTCCTGTAGCCCCTGAAGATTCACAGTGCAACATGTTGGTAATTTGAAGACGTATAAAGGGAGTACAGCAGCTCAATCCTACTTGCCAGAGGTAACTAGAACAATCTAGAGCCTTGCTATACAAAATGAGATATGCTGACCTGTAGCATGGGCACCACCTGAGAGTATGTTAAAAATGCAGACTCAGTCCACTCCCTACACCTACTGAATCAAAATCTGCATTTTAACAAATCTTCCCAGCTGAGTCTGACACTCATACAAGTTTGAGAAACACATCTGCAGTGCACGTAGCCTCTCACATAATACGCACCATCTCAATAATCTTTCCAGCCTTACACTGCTCAACAGTCCTATAAACTAGCTGTATGCCGTACCTGGTTCTCCGAACTGGTGTCTTTTGTAAACTTCGTCGGTTCCTGGTTTTCAACCACGTGCAAAGTTAAGCCACCAAATCACCTATGTAAACCATGATTAATTCCTTTAACATTAATAACAGGGTGACTTCTCTCTCCTGGTGCCCCAAAGAGACTGCTAATTCCCCTCCAATTGTTTACCTTTGTATTGTTTTATGAGTGTTCAGAGAAGGATGGAAGATATTCCCCATCATGCCAGAAACAAATGCCAGACAGCTTTTGGGAAGGCTGAACACATGCTATGACTACACCATGTTAGTAGAAGGGCTTTGCTTTCTTTGTTTTGTTTTCTTTTTTATGGAAGGGATGACGCCTCCATAATTACAGGTATTGTTGTTTAAAACTGAGAACGTTTTCCAAACCACTGAGGGGCCACGCCTCTGGCAGCCCATGAGCCATCCTGTTTGGATTCTCTTTCCAGTTCCCTACAGTTTGTAAAGACACATCCAAGCACCACTAGATTTACATTAAATATAATGAAAGGAAGGGGGACCCCATCTAAGTATGGTTGCTTCCTCAATAAACATGTAGAAACCACAGGTAAACCTCACTGCTGATGGTTCATTTGTTTCTGTGAAGTTCTCACTTTACCTTCCTAACAAGAAAACAAGTTACTTTTGTAACCACCCAAAAAATAATTAAAACTATTGTTTTAATACTGTCCTAAGGCACTATAATTAAGTCTCTGAGTGAGTAATTGTGTACCTGAATTTAAAATAAGATTTCACATGTAAAGCAAAGTTCTGATTATAATCTCTGAGAAGTGTCTTGGCTTAAATTTAGAATCCACAGGTACCAGCTCAGTGTTACAATAGGTATTGTTCTGTAGGGCTGGAGACAAACTGTGTTTGTATGAGAAGAGAAATGAGGCAGGCAGGTCTTCCCACCTTCGGGCACAGTGAGGTTGTGTGTTCCAAATTACAGAAGATTTTAAAAGGAGCTGAAGAATAATAAGCATGGGGGTAGGCTGAAATTTTTGTTATGCCAAGTTCAGGAGTTTTTTTGTTTGTTTGTTTGTTTTTTAGTAACATCTATCAAATAGCTATCAAGAGAAGCTCCCCACCCCTTGGGCCCAGGATGTTCTTGAGCCACTGTTAAAGTTAAAAAGCCATATAAAGATTAAAACTCTGATATCCCCAAGGCTAGGATGAATCCTTTGGTAATGAATTGGAGTCTTAAGGTATCCATATGGACAGTTTTTAAAAATATACATTTATATTTATAGATAAATACAGAAATAGACCTCTATGTATATGTATATGTAAGTTAATATACATACATATATTTCCTAGCTCCATCCACTAAAAGGGGCTAGAAGCAACAAATACACCCCAATAGCAATGAGCACATCTAGCACCCAGATCTTGTTTTCTAAATACCTTTCTCCAATAAAAGAAATTAGGGATCTTGAAAAACTAGTTAATTCCAGGGATGGCGCAGGGAAAATACAAGATTAGCCTGGAGTATCTTGTGCCACAAAGTGCTAAAGGAAATGCAAAAAAAAAAAAAAAAAAAAAAAAAAAAAGACAGTAGAAGGTGTGGAGAGACTTATGGAAAGGCATAGGAGCTAACTTGAAAGAGCTCCCCAATGCCCAAAGTTGAAACATCTTGAACAAGAAAAGAAATAACAATAGTATTGGATTATAACACATACATATATATGTGTGATTGATATATATATATGTAATATATATATGTAAACATGCATAAATAAATGGGAAAGTGATAGAAGATTTCTTACAGAAGATTAGTGGGGTCCAGTAATCAGTGTTTTAACAAGTTTTACTAGGTGACTGATGGCATGGCCTAGAGAACCCAATCACATAACCTATATTATTTAAAGTGGGTTGTGTGTAGTCAGGGAGCAGTGGGTACTGTGGAGAATTAGAGCACATAGGCCTCAAATAAAATGTTGAGCAGATGTTGAGTGCCCTCACTGAGAAAGGAAGCCCAAGGCAGGAAGAACTTTTGAATTTTCAAGAGAGTCACAAAATCCAGATTTTTATCCAAATAGTCCTCAGTTGGTGAGGGACCATGGAAATAGGTATTCTTAAAAGGTCACCAGCTGGTTATGATATACATTGAGGTTTGGAATCCTTCTGTGAGGATTTCTAATTATTATCTATACTGGGACTGTCTCCATTTTAAAGAGGGCAAGATGAACAGTAATATAATGACTATAGACAACAGAATTATACTATAATCATGTAATGTAATAAATATAGCTACAAAGGCAATCATATTACAATATATAAATATATCAAAGTAACAGATTATACAACAGGTTATACCTTCAAGTTATACAATGTTATATGTCAAATATATTTAATTAAAAAAAAAGAGGACATGACATGAACAAAAAAGGACATTGTGGCATTGCAAAAGGTTCCTAGAGGTCATGGAATTTAACTTACTGGTTTTACACAAGTGAAAATAGTGACAGAAAGGTTAGCTGAAACGCCTCAGAGCTAGTCTTGGTAACTGGGGTGTCTTGGGCATCAAACATACCTAGGTAAAAATCCCAGCACCACACTTACCAGCATGTCACTTTGAGTAAGTTCCTGAACCTTTTCAATCTGCTCCTTGGTAAAATAGCAGTAGTAACTGCACATATCTTCTTTTAAAATTTATTTTTTATTAAAGTATAGTTGACAATATTTTATTAGTTTCAGGGGTACAACATAGTGATTTGACAATTATCTACCTGACGATGTGATCATCACACAAAGTCTCGTAACCATCTGTTGCCATACAAAGTTATTATGATATTATTGACTATTTTCCCTATACCGTCTGTACTTTACATCCTCATGACTTATTTGGAAATCATAGGGATGTAAAACAGCATAAGGAAAATAGTCAATCATTGGAAGCGTGTACTTATTAATCCCCGCCCCCTTTTTTACCCATCTTCCCTCTGGCAACAATCAGCTTGTTCTCTGTATCTGTGGGTCTATTTCTGTTTTGTTTTTTCATTTTTTTTTTTAGGTTCCTCATTTAAGTGAGATCATATAGTATTTGTTTTCCTCTGTCTGACTTATTTCGCTTAGCATAATGCCTTTTAGGTCCATCCGTGCTGTTACAAATGGCAAGATTTCATTTATTTAGGGCCGAGTAATATTCTATTGTATGTATGGGTGTGTGTTCACATTTTCTTTATCCATTCTTCTATCAATAGACACCTAGCTTGCTTCCATATCTTGGCTATTGTAAACAATGCTACAGTGAACATAGGGGTGCATGTATCTTTTTGAACTAGTGGTTTTGTTTTCTTCAGATAAATGCCCAGAAGTGGAATTGCTGGATCATATGGCAGCTTTATATTTAGATTTTTGAGGAAAGTACATACTCTTTTCCAAGGTGTCTGCATCAATTTATAATCCCACCAACAATGTACGAGGGTTCCTGTTTCTCCACTTTCTTGCCAACACTTGCTACTGACTTTTTGTTAATAACCATTCTAATAGGTTTGAGGTGATATCCCATCATGGTTTTGATTTGCATTTCCCTGATAATTAGCGATGTTGAGCATCTTTCCATCTTTGTTGATCATCTGTATATCTTCTTTGGAGAAATGTATATTCATGTCTTCTATCTATTTTTTAATTGAATTTTTTTTTGATATTGAGTTGTATGAATTATTTATGTTTTTTGGATATTAACCCTTTGTTGGACATATCATTTGCAAATATCTTCTTCCATTCAGTAGGATTTTTTGTTTTGTTTTGTTTTATTTATGGTTTCCTTAATGTGCAAAAGCTTTTTAGTTTGATGTAGTCCCACTTGTTTATTTTTCTTTTGTTGCCATTGCTTGAGGAGATACCGCCCCCCCCAAAAAAAAAAAATTACTAAGACCAATATCAAAGAGTTTACTGCATATGTTTTCCTGTAGGAGTTTTATGGTTTTAGGCCTTATATTTAAGTCTTTAATTCATCTTGAGTTTATTTTTGTATATGGTGTAATAAAGTGGCCCAGCATCATTTTTTGCATGTATCTGTCCAATTTTCCCATCATTATTGAAGAGACTGTCTTTTCCCCATTGTATATTCCTGCCTCTTTTGTCATAGAGTAATTGACCATGTAAGCATGGGTTTATTTCTGGGCTATATATTCTGTTCCATTGATCTATGTGTCTATTTTTGTGCCAGGACTATACTATATTGATTGCTTTGGTCTTGGAGTATAGTTTGATATCAGGTAGCATGATACCTCCAGCTTTGTTCTTTCTTAAGATTACTTTGGCTATTCAGGTCTTGTGTGGTTCCATATAAATTTTAGAATTATTTGTTGTAGCTCTGTGAAAATGCCATTGATATTTTGATATCGATTGCATTGACTCTGGAGATTGCTTTGGGTAGTATGAATATTTTAATGATATTAATTATTCCAACCCATAAGCATGGCATATTGTTCCATTTATTTGTGTCATCTTCAATTTCATTGGTGTCTTATACCTTTCAAAGTACAGGTCTTTCATCTCTTTAGTCAAATTTATTCCTAGGTACTTTTCTTTTTTAGATATAATTGTGAATGTGATTGTTTTCTTAATTTTTGTTTCTACTAGTTTATTATCAGCGTATAGGGATGCCACTGATTTCTGTATATTAATTTTGTATCCTGCAACTTGACTGAATACTGAATTTATTTATTAGTTCTAATGGTTTTGTAGTGGAATAAGAAATGTGTTACTCTGCACACATCTTACAGGGTTGCTGAAAGGATGGATTGCATTTGCAGTGGTTAGCCCAGGGCTAGGAGCTGAGTAAATGCTCAACAAATTTTAGTGCATTGGAAGAAGCAGAGCTTGATTCAAAATTCAGGAATCTTGACTCTCTCAGAGCTTCTCCAGGTTTTAACTGAAGGAATTCTAGGCCTTGGAGCTCAGATGTAGAACATTTTATCTGGATTTTCTCAGTGCCTTTCAAATCATTCCACTTAGGCTGCCTGCCTCACCCACTTCTGAAATCAAGTCTGCCTCCAATTGATCAATCCTTGATGCTAGAATAAGATGGAGATAGATATTTATATATATATATATATATATAAATTTAGGTATTTATATAAATTTATATATATATATATATATATAAACCCCAGCTGTGATATTGCCAAAAGTCCCCCAGGAGGCAAAATTGCCCTCAGGTGAGAATTGCTACTGCAAGCACCCTCAGGGCAGGCAGGCAGGACTCTCTCTGGGCCACCAACGTTCCTCTCCCTGACATTGTTTTTTTATCTGATAACTTTCCCCACAAGGAAAAGCAGAAATCAGTCTCATTTCTATCTGTGATTGAGTAGCCAATAATTTTCTTTTAAAGAAAAAGGTGGCTTAAGATGAGGTTCTTTTTAACTAGAGCAGAGCTTTGTGACTGTAACTCCATAGTCATAGTCACCATCAAACCTTTTCAGTTCTGACAAAGCTATTGGCAGCAAAGCTTGTTCCATCATGATTAAGTAGACTTTATTAAAGTCAGTGACTCCATAAACAATGTCAGATGTTTGTGTCAGACTCACAGATCTCAATCTAAAAACAAAATGCAATAAAGGAAGTGGCGACGAATAGAATCAGAACTTTAGGATATTACATCTCATAAGATGACACATGGAATTTAAATTAGGTGGAAACTTCATCTAGATGTTCTCATTAAAATTCCTCTTCCTCTAGGAAGTCCCAAGGCATTTGCATCTCAGGTGTAGGAAGCTGTGGAACCAGCTAGACAGTTTATCATGTGGAGGGGTCGGTGCCTATCACAAACTCCACCTTCTCAATACTAACCCAAACCTCTCTCTGCAGTTCCTGAAAAACTTATGTAACCCAGCATGTTGTTGCTATTTTAATGAACAATAATGGAAGGGTCTGAATGACTACTAGATTGATAGAACGATTTGGAAAAAAACAAGTGTTTGTTTCAAAGACTTTTGCTAATCTTAGAATTTTGATGCTTTTACACTCTAACATGATTCTAGGGATTCAGTTCAACTTTGGAGGAACCTTCTTGTGAGAAGCAGAAGTGGGCATCTGCCAGGGCCCTTCACACAGCAAGCCTGATATCAGTTCTAGTCAGTCTTTCATTCAACACATATTCATTGCATGATACTGTGTACCAGTCACTGTTTTTAGACATTTGGGAAGAGGAGTAAACAAAAAATAAAAGTACTTGCCTTCATGGAGCTTATAGCCTTGTGAATAATTATATGTAAATTTTCAATTGAGCATTTTTTGAGGGAACTAGAAACCGTAACCACCAATATAAACTGAACAGGTCCACAAAGAGTATGTATTTTGTTAGAGTTGTCACTTAAACAAATAAGCAAATACCAAATAAAACTTTTGTAGATTTTGAGGAAGGGGATAAAAATAGAAAAATAAATGAATAATAATGATAAAATAGTTACAGAGAAGTTTGAAGTTTAATATAGCACTTGTGGAAAGATTAGGCCACTCTGGAAACATATTGACTCCCCAGCTTAACTAGAATAAGTACATAGGTCCTAGAAAGATTCAGAAAATGATGTCAAATTTTGTGATTTTAGGAGGGAGGGAGAGAGAGAAAGAGAACATATCTCTTAGTGGCAAGTGAGCTATGGCATTCTACGAAAAGAGTTTAGGGCCCAGAGAGAAATGGTGGAATAAAGATTATGATTCTGGCGTACCTACAAGACTCCAATTGGCACAACAAAACCAGCCTTTCCTCCAGGCAACAGAAAATATCATCTTCTGGAATGCTTGTCTTAGGACACAAAACAGCAAAAGGTAGAAGAGGCCAATCAAATCTTCTCTGGTTGTTCCAGAAGAGGCTGGGGCAGCATGAATCTTATGCTCAACGGGAACAAATTGTGCATTTTCTAGGTCAGAATTCAGAAGTTAGAATTCTGGTGAAGAGATGATAATGTCTGTTTAATTTATATTGTCATCCCTAAGGAAACAGCAGCATCTATGCTCCAAACGAATCAAGCATGGCTGGCCTGCTGCTTGCCTTACAGATCTCTGTGCTGGCTGAAAGGTCACATGTTTCTCAATGTTTGGAAGTGTATTACCCAATTGTTTGTTTATTTGTTTATACCTCCCCTATAAACAGTTTGGTCTCTCTTTATGCAGAAAAGAAATAATGTGAGAAGAGCAAACACACAAACATATACACTCTCAAAAATACTCTGCTCCAGTGTCCAATACAGTAAAATTATTCTAAGACTTTATAGTAGGGCAAAAAGAATCATAAAGAGGAAGACCTTAATTTTTCTTACAGTTTCATCTCATGCTCAGTACTGAATAATATATTTAAAAAGTTACAGTAGCTCCTTGGTTATATGACAATGATAAAGTTGGCTTTTCTGGTTTATAACGAAAGAAAATATAGTTTAGTATTTCATACTCTCTAGTGTCCTTACAAATTTTTCTCTCTAAAATTCACCTATGTCATGATTGCTTTACTTAGGGTAAAATTATTTTATGCCTATTTTGTGTATTGATGCTACAATTATGCCTTTCATACTGTGCAAGGGGCACTGGAGCCTTCACCTTGCTGTTCCTCAAACTCCTCACATGACTGAGTCTTTCTAATCTTCATTTCTCAACTGAAATGTCACCTCTTCAGAGGAACCTTCCCTGACTTGTTTCTTGATTATTGTCTGGTTTCCTCCCTAGGAATAAGCTCCATGAGGCCGCAGACCTGCTCACTTTTGCTCACTACAAATTCCTCAGAGGCATATAGTGGGTAGTTAAATATTTGAGTGATGAATGAACAAACAAACAAATGATTAAGTGGCAAGATCACTACCATTAGGAGATCCTATCTCTTTTGGCTTTTTCTTCCTTCACTATAAAATGATGATAATGACACCCAACTCAGAAATGGGAGATTTAAATGGGTATTAAAGTTTCCCTTAAAAGGGACCCAAAGACATGAGTGTGACCATGCTGAATAGGAGCTCCTGGGATGACCAAGAAAGTCGGGACAGAGTCCCATGGAAGTGAACCAGCTGCGAAGGGTCTTGAGAGCCAACCTTGGGATCACAACTCACCTGAGACTCCACCAGCATCAAGTCCCACATTTCAGGTCTAGCGGACAAAGAAGAGCTTGGGCCTCTGGTGACCTGTATGTCTCTTAGCTCAATGTATGTATTTACACATGTTAAAATTTCACCTGGACCCCAGAATAACCAAGACCTTTTAATTGTATGAACAGACACACTTAGGAGATCTTTCAAAGTTATTTAAAATTGGAAACATATGCCATAGGGAATAAAGCCAGGCAAAAATATTCAGAATTGAAACACATGATGCATAACTATAATGCAAATAATAATGCAAATGAACACACTCATATCTGAATTTATGGTTTCAAATGTGTGCAGTACACTTAAAAGTAGTCACCTTGAGGATCTCTGCACTTTTTCCAACAATGATTCCATTTATCAAACCACATTTGGATCTCCCTTTTTGGAATTTCCATGAGAAAATTAAGACACTGGTTAAACATTGCCTTTTAAGGTAAATTTTGTCCACGTGGCTGTTTGATTTTTTGAAAATAACCAACCAGAAATTTAGAGTATTCCTAGGCGGGAAGCGGGCCAGAGGTAGCAGTAGGGGAGGCGAAATGGGCAACCAAATGGGGTGATTCCTAATGTTTTTCTTAAATAATGAAGCCTGGGTTTCTTGTTTGGTTTAGAAAGTAGCTTTAAAGGCAATAATCAAAAGTGAAATTCAAAAGATGTTTCACTGGTAGCATCGCTGAAACAAACATATAATTTCCCAAAGTAGGAATCTTGAAGGACAACATTCTTTTGAATCTATAACATGTAATATGTTTATTTTAAAATTCCATATGATTACTTACAGAACATCCTTATTTGGGGAAAATCAACTTAAAAATGTCTACCACCCCCTACTTCTAAATAGCTCTATGTTACATTTAGGGGCTGTATGTTTCCATTCTGGTATCCAACATGAGAAATTAAAATATATCTTTTTGCTTTTCAATCAATCATAAGCAAGATCAAATGAATAGGAGGTAGACTGTTGTAAACAGAATTAATCACTTGTTTTATAAAAAGAACTGCAATAATCATAACTGTTTTTTAATACTTTTTTTAAATAATGAATACTGATAGCAGAAAATTTAGAAAACAGTAAGCATAAGTAATAAGTAAAATCAGCCATAATCCTATCATCTATAAATAATCAAGGTAAACATCTGGGCATATATCCTTCCAGATCTTTCTCTAGCACGTGTGTGTTTGTGTATTCTATAGACAAATAGCCTAAGGTGGATGCTACATAGTAGCTGAAGGACCTTGTGCAAGGTACTCTGTGCCTCTGTTCTATCATCTGTAAAATGGGAATAATAATGTTTGCCCTGTGCACCATATCAGTCAAATGATACCAGGAACATTAAGCTCAGAGCCTAGTATCTAACACATAATAAGAACTCAAATTAATTATACCTGTGTTATTGTTGTTATACAATTTGAAACACAGCCGTTATTACTGAAAATTTTATTGTGAGCATTTTCCTTGACATTATTTTAAATTCCATTACAAAAGCACAATTAAAACTTGGAGTCATTAATCTTTTACTCAAAACTGTCCACATATTGGCAAGTAGAAAAAGTTGTTGCCTATTATGAAGACAGAGATATCAAAGCCAGTGATAAGAATTAAAAAAAAAAAAGAAAGAAAGAAAGAAAAATTCTGGCACCAGAATTAGCGTCACTGGTAGTGAGTTCAGGCACAAATATATTAACATTAAAAAAATATACAGGTAATATTATAATAACCATGTATTACAGGCATATACTAGACTAATCAAGGGGATCGCTTCATGAATTGTATAAAAGTCTAACCACTATGTTGTACACCTGAAACTAATGTAAATTAATATTGAATATCAAATGTGATTGAAAAATAAAAATTAAAAATAAATTTATATGTGAAGTTGGGTCTAGTCCAGTGGTTCTTATCTAGGGAAAACTTTGCCCCCCAAGGGACAGTTGACAATGTCTGGAGACATTTCTCACAATTTTTGGAGTGGGGTTACTGTCATCTAGTGGGTAGAAGACAGAGATGCTCCAGAACATCTATAATGCTTGGACACCCCCACAACAAAGAAGTATCTGGCTATTTAAATGTCAGTAGTGCTGAAGTTGAGAAACGTCTAGTCCTAACTAGCTTTATAATCTCAAACAAGTCACTTCCCCTAGTAATGATAGTGATAATAACAGTTCATATTTATTGAGCACTGCTGCTAAGCACTGTGCTAAATGCTTCATGTAGAGTATTCTGTTTTTACCTCCCCAAAAGTCTTATGATGTGGCCTCTATTATCATCCACACCTTATTGATGAGGAAACAGGCTCACGAGGATTAAGAACTTTGTTCCAAATCACACAGCTAACAAGTGCTGTGGCTTTGGTTTGAGGTCATGTCATTCAATTCTAGAGCAGCAACCTTTTTGGCACCAGGGACCAGTGCTCCTATGAGAATCTAATGCCTGATGATCTGATGTAGAGTTGAGGCAGTGATCCTAGCGCTGGAGAGCAGCTGCAAATACAGAAGAAGCTTCGCTCACTCACCTGCCACTCACCTCCTGCTGTGAGGCCCAGTTCCTAACAGGCTGCAGACCAATACTGGTATGGTCCATGGTACGGGGGTCCACGCCACTCTAGACCCTATGCTCTTGTATGCAACTCTTCTGCCTCACTCTGAACTTCCCTGTATCTCCAGATGTTTTTAGAGATATGTTATGATCTACTGATAGAGATTCCATCTCATATGCCAATTCCATTAGCATATTAGTGGAAGCCTGGGATATCATGCCGAGAAAGATTGTGTGGTCATGGATGGCTTAACAGAAAAAGAGACATAATCAATTAATGATATCTACTACAGGTATGGGAGGGAAGAACAATGGTATTCGTGTCACATATTTGATATCTTTGGACTAGATGATCCTATTTAAGGTCTTTTCAAGAGCCAACCTCCTATGTTCCTCTGTTTTCTCTTTACCCTCCCCTGACTCCCACCATCCCATTCCAGGAAAAGCATAAGAGCTCTTGGCCAAGAGCCATTACAGAGTTGTACATATCAAAAAGAATCAGGGACTAAGCAGTCAATTGCAAGGGCTTTATTAAATACACAGTTTTCCCTGGTTGCAGGAGAAGTGCTGAAAAATGTCAGGTCCTACCCTACACAAGACAGAAAACATCAAAGTTCATGAAAATTACAGCACACCTCCACCCAGAGTCAAAGCCAGGAACAAACAACTTTGGAGGTTGGACTGATTTCATAAAAGAATCTGAGTGACTGAAGTAAAAAACAGCAATGACCACGAAGTTCAGAGAGGCCAAATAATAATCTACTACATTTTTAAAAAATTATGCAATGTTTAGGAAACTGAGATCACTGGGGGGAAAAAAAGAGAAAAAAAAGGAATCACATAAACTTTAATAAACAAACTCACATACCAACAAACATTTAAGCCTCTGTAACCATGATGAGGAACCAACGTTCATTTTTAGTTATAAAGATCTGAGGAATGGGGTGGGAAATAAACAAAAATTCAAGAGGAAAATCATTAATAAGATACTCTGAACTATTTTCCCACAAGCAATTTCTTTAAGAAAAAAAAAAAAAAGAAAAGAAAAGCTATACTCTGTGAAAAAAAAACAAAACAAAACAAACAAAAAAAAACAACCAACCAATGTCCTGTCCAAATAAAACCTCTTTGCAAGCAGTCAACCAAAAACTGAAATTCCATGGTCATAACATTGTCTGTGGGATGCCACTCAGAACATCTTCCCCCAAAAAGCTGGGTAATTCGTATAGGACTCTGCAACAAAAGGAAAAAGAAAACCCACCCAGAAAGAAACTACAAGAAAACCTGGATTTATATCCTTGTATAAATCCTTGTATATCATTTCAAGGGCTTCCTGTTTACCAACAAAAAGAACAACACACACACCCACAGCACACATCGAATTTTCCAGGAAGCTAGATAGTTAAATAAAACAACATTTGGACTTAGTAAAAGCAATGTCATTTCTTCTTAAACCACCTCAGTCGTTGATAGAATGGAAAACTGATTCTAAGGGATCGCATTTCTATCTGCTTGAAAGATTCCAAGACATATGGAGATAAAACGATATACATCATTTTTTTCTTATGAAATAACTAGTTTTAATTAAATCATCTCACAAGCAAAATAAGCCATGTCTACAACTAAAAGCAAATAAGTATTGAAAACACAACTTAACTAAGATGAATTTTGCTAAAGTTGAGCTTAAGGCAACTGAGCAAGAAATGACAATACAGTACTAAATTATTTACATCTGCGACATCTTAGCTGTGTCTACAAGGCACCAAAACATTTGTGATGATAAGAAAAAGTCAATAATTGCTCAGATATTATGTCTAGTCACCAACAGTTGGAATTTCTTCAGTATTAGTTCTCTCTCTCTAAGTATTTTGAGAAGTTCACTAAGAGAGTTTTTCCCACCACTTCTTTCTGTCAGCTCACACTCCCCTGGCCTAAGTGAGCTCTTGCTTGCACTTCTTGGGGTCTCCATGCAGACACATTTGGTAACTCACTTCTATTGGGCTGTTCCTAGCCTTACATGGTGACAGCTAATGGTGCATTCAGATAGAACCAAATTCTTGTCCATGTGAATTTTCTTAATTAGGAAATATTTTGTCTGTTTCGTTAAAGACTTTGACTCTGCCATAATAATTCTAAGAATTGAGGAAGAAGAATCACCTGGATATTTTTTCCTTCCTCAAAATGCTGCTCTCACCTTAATCTAAAGAAATGGCTTCTCTTGTGAGTAAAAACTGTTCCTCTCTCAAGTCCCACATCTTTAACAACCAGCAAGCAAAGTAAGAGTTCTCCAAATTCCCTTCCACATCTTCCCAAACCTTCCTTCAGTAATTTATCCTCCTTTGAAGTCTCCACTCACACTGAAGCCACCATCTCTCCATCCTCTATGGCCCAGGGAGTGATAGGATATCATAGTTATAAGATGATCTATATTTTATAGTCACACTGGCCTGGACTCTAATACTGGTTCATCAAATTATGACTTGCGTGACCTCGAGTAGGTTTACTTCCCCTGTCCAATCTTCAGTGACTGCATCTGTACAATAGGTACAACAGTGTATTCAACCATTCAGGTTGCTGTAATGAAATACCACACTCTAGGAGGCTTAAATAAAAGATATTCATTTTGTCACAGTTTTAGAGGCCAGAAGTCTAAGATCAAGGTGAGAACTCCCTTCTTGGTTTACAGATGGCCACCTTCTGGCTGTGTCCTCACATGGCCTTTCTTCTGTTTATCTGGCAAGAGAGAGATCTCTGATGTCTTTTCTTATAAGGACACCAGCCCTACTAGGTTGGGGTCACATCCTTATGATATCAGGTAACCTTAATTACCTCCTGGTAGGCCATATATCCAAATATAGTCATATTGGAGGTTAAGAATTCAACATGTGAATTTTAGAAGGATACAGTCAGTTCATAACAAATTGCATTCCTGCCTCCTAGAGTTATTTGAGGAATGTGCTAGCTCAGGGCCTCCGAGAAGCAGACACCAGGACAGCTTACATGCCCAAGAAACTTACTGGGAAAAACAACTGTGATAGAGATTGAGGTGCTGAAAGAGGTTAAAAGAGCTGTCAGACCAAAAAGTAGGTCTGACTGATGCCATGGGGGTGAAAGGGAAAGAGGAGAGTATGAGTAGGGAAAGTTTTAGATTACGGTCCAGTTCTAAGGAAGATTCAGCAAGGTCAATGAAGAGGCCTACAGACCAAACCATTCATGTCTCGCAGTAATGGGCCTGTGCTGGTGTTCCTGCTCGCTTAGTCACTGGTTGGGAACAGACTGGGAGGAGTTGGGTGAACACATGGTGTATTCAGAGGACAGTAGGTGGGTCAGTTAGTGAATTATGCTTCCCCCGGTAGTGGCTCTGAAAAGAGCTCCTTCATGGCCACCACCAGGATTAAATTTGATAAATACACATGAAGCTTCCATCCCCATCTCAAAGTAAGAGTTCTATAAAATAGTAGTGGTAAAGATGATGATGATATTGCCCTTCACATTCTTGAAATCTGACTCACCGTTTTATCTACTCATGTGCTGCCATCATGTGCTGAGGCTGCAGAATCCTTATTGCTGAGCTGATGAGCTAACCAAGTATATCCTTATTCTCCTGTATTCCCTTCCAAACACTTCTACAAACACCTGCTGGACAACAACCTGTATTTTATTCTCACCAAAAGAATTAAGATAAGTCTTATGGTCACCTCAGTTTACTGTCTGGAGAAATATTCCAAGCCACTGATGGAAGAAGGGGGAACTGAGGGTGAGCCTCGCAGACCTCCTGAGTTGAGGGCACAGAAGTGGTAGTCCAAAGGCAAAGGTAGCTAAGGTTCACAAGGCCAAGAACCAGGGAGAGAGCTATATGGAGAGGGTACTCCCGAGATTTTCAGAGTCCCCTTGATTACTCAGCTAAGAACTGGTCTTACATGCATGTGAAGAAACTACCAAAGCCTGAAGAAAATTACCCAAGATTTTAATCAAAAGGACCAATTCCTAGTGCTCACATGGTACCAGAAATAGCAGATGGTTCTCATCGCCAGAGTGGAAAACCTCATTTATGGGCCATCAGGTAGAGTACGCAGAAGGGTTTACTACATGAATGGAAAACAATTAGCCTTCACTAAAGGCTGATTTGGTCCTATCCAAGAAAACTTGAAAGCAAGACCCACAAAGAACCAACTTTTCCCAAGTAACTTAACCCTGTTCCAGAACAAAGTGCAAGAATGTTTATAGGAATATAAAAATATCCAGCACTCAACAAAGTTAAATTCAAAATGCTTGGCATTCTGTTACAGATGAGGCATGTAAAGAAGAAAACAGGACCACTAACGAGGAGATTAAACAATCAAAACCAACCCCAAATGACACTAATATTAGAATTAAATGGCAAATACATTAAAAGTTATTATAACTGTGTCTCAAGGGAAATTGGAAAATATTTTCAGTTGAATAAAAATAAAACACAACACATCGAAATGTATAGGATACAGCTAAAGCAGTGTTTACATGCAAATTTATAGCACTAAAATACTTATTAGAAAGAAAGGTGTTAAATCAACAACTAAAGCCTCTGACTTAAGAAACAACAGAAATATGAGCAAATAACCCCAAGCAAGCAGAAGAAAGAGCTAATAAATGCAATAATTAATAAATTAAAAACAAAAATAATAGAAAAACATCAATAAAATGAAAAGCTGGTTCTTTGAAAAGATCAATAAAATTCATAAGCCACTTAGACAGACTGATAAATAAAAACAGAAAGAAGATACCAATTGCCAACATTAAGAATGAAAGAGATGTCACTAGAGACTCTACAGACATTGAAATGATAAGAAATGCTATAAACAATTCTATACACAAAATATTAAAATCTTAGAAGTAATGTGGCAATCTCTTTAAAGTAACAAACTATTAAAATTTACCCAAGAAGAAAAATATGACCTGAATAATCTTATATTTATTTCTCTAAATTGAATTCATAATTAAAAACAAACGAAATAATTCTTCCAGTCAGACGATTTCACTGGCAAATTCTTCCAAACATTTAAAGCTGAAATAAAACTAATTTTAAACAATCTCTTTCAGAAAACAGAAGAGAAGGAAAGACTTCATTACCTATTATATGAGGCCATCACACCCTGATACCAGAACCGGAAAAAGACAGTGCAAGAAAACTATAGATTAATATCCTTCATGAATATAGCTGCAAAACTTCTCAACAAAATATTAGCAAATCAAATCCAGCAGTGTGTAAAAAGAAGAACATAATCACAACCAAATGGGGTTTATACCTGGAATGTAAGCCTATTTAAGATTCAAAAATAATCAATGTAATCTATCATATCAAAGGTCTAGAGAAGAAACAGCACATGATCATATACTTGATGCAAAAAAATTTGATAAAATTCAATATTCATGATTTAAAAAAACACTCAACAAATTAGAACTAGAAGTAACTCTTTATAAACCTAATAAAGAGTGTCATACTTAATGATAAAAGATGAAATGCTTTATTGCTAAGATTGGGAAAAAGACGATGATGTCTGCTTTTGCCATTTCTTTTCAATGTCATACTGAAAGCTCTAGATAGTGCAATAATGCAAGAAGCAGAAATAAAAGAAATCCAACTCACAAAGGAAGAAATAAAACTGCCTATTCGTAGATAATATGATTGCCTATGTAGAAAATCCCAAGAAATCTACAAAGAAAAATCCTCTTAGAACTAATAAGTGATCATAGGATTCAGGGCAGCATAAAAATCACCTGTGCAGAAAAAATGTGATTAAAAAGTGGGCAGAGAATCGATTTTATCCAAAGAAGTTGTAAATGGCCAACAGGTACATGAAAAGATGCTTAACATAATTAATCATCACCACGATGAGATATCACCTCACACTTATTAGAATTGTTATTATCAAAAAGACAAGAAATGATAAGTATTGGCAAAGATGTGGAGAAAATTGAACCCTTGTGCACTGTTGATGAGAATGTAAATTGGTACAGCCATTATGGAAAATAGTACTGAGGTTCCTCAAAAATATTAAAAATAGAACTAGTGTATGATCCAGCAATTTCACTTCTGGATATTTAATCAAAGAAAATACTAATTCAAAAATTACATATACATTCCCATGTTCACTGTAGCATTATTTACAATAGCCAAGGTGTGGAACCAAACTAAGTGTCCATTGATGGATGAATGGATAAAGAAAGTCTGATGCACACACACACACACACACACACACACACACAAACACACTGAAATATTTTTCAGCCATTAAAAAAAAAAAGAATAAAATCTTGCCATTTGGGACAACAGGAGTGGACTTTGATGGAATTATGCTAAGTGAAGTAAGTTAGACAAAGACAAATACTGAATGAGCTCACTTATGTGTGGAATTTCAAAAAAAAAAAAGCTCAGATATACAGAGAACAGATTGGTGGTTGCCAGAGGTGGGGTAAGGAATGGATGAAGGAGGTCTAAAGGTATAGACTTCCAATTATAAAATAAGTACACCATGAACATGTAATGTATAGCATAGTGACTATAGTTAATAGTACTGTGTTGGATATTTGAAAGTTGCTAAGAGAAAATCTTAAACATTCTCATTACAAGAAAAAAATTTGTAACTATATATGGTGACAGATATTAACTAGACTTATTGTCGTGATCATTTTGCAAAATGTAGAAATATCAAATCGTTATGTTGTATACCCGAAACTAATATAATGTTCCATGTCAATTATACTCCAATTTTAAAAAACAAAGAAAAGCAAGGTAGAAATAGTAACTCTCTTAAAAATAATATAACTGATGGCTACAGAGATGAATGTATTTACTATTGGATTTCTTGTTGATTTTAACTCATCAGTTCTCTAGATAAATATGAATAGAGAAAGAGAAAACAATTGTATTTTTGTAAACCAGCACTGAACAATTAGAACTCAATTTTTTAAAATTTTTATTTAAATAAATAAAAAGAAATCCTTACTTATAAATCTAGTCAAATATATAAAGATATATATGGTGATAACCACAAAATTCTAATCAAAGTAATCATAGAAAACCTAGATAAATGGATATACCATGTTTATAGACTGAAGTACTAAATATAATTAAGATGTAAATTCTCCACAAATTGATCTCTAAATTTAGTGCAATTTCAATAAAAATCCAAGCAGGATTTTTTGTAGATAGACAAGGTGATTCTAAAATTTATATGGAAAGGCAAACTAAAATAACAAAAGCAATTATGAAAAGAAAAAAGAAAAATGGTAGAGAACTCATACTACTGATTTTAAGACATATTACACTAGTCCAGCATTCAAAACAATGTTGTATGGGCAGAAGAACAGACACATAGATCAGTAGAACAGAATACAGTCCAGGAACAGACAAGACCAACTCATTTTTGACAAAGGTATAAAGGCAATTAAATGGAGAAAAGATAGTCCTTTCAACAATTGGCAATGGAACAAATAGATGTTTATATGTTAAAAGGAAAAGTGAATCTCAATTTAAACTTCACGGTTTATATAAAAATAATTTTAAATGGATCATAACTGTAAATGTAAAATTATAAAACTTTTAGAAAAACAAAGGGGTGAATTCTTTGTGGCTTTGTGTTAGAAAAGAGTTCTTAGCTATGACACCAAAAACATAATCCATGTAAGAAAAAATGATAAATTGAACTTCATCAAAATTAAAAATATTTGCTTTGCAAAATACATGAAAAGTCAAACTACTAACTGAGATAAAATACTTAGAAGTCACACTATACTATATATAAACAATTCTAAAAACTTAACAGAAGAAAAACAAATAATCTAGTTTTAAAATAGGCAAAAGATTTGAACAGACACTTCACAAAGATGTATTGATGGCAGAAAGAAAGGAAGAAAGAAAGGAAAAAAGAAAGAAAGAAAGAAAGAAAGAAAGAAAGAAAGAAAGAAAGAAAGAAAGAAAGAAAGAAAGAAAGAAAGGGAAGGGAAGGGAGTGAGGGAGAGAGTGGAGCTATAGATACGAGATAGAGACTACAGAGAGAAGAGAGATGCTAGAGCTATCAGCTCTCTCTACTCCTCTATCGCCCGAACTCCACCCCTCCATCACTCACACCTCCCGCCCTCCCTCCCTCCCCTCCCTCCCCTCCCTCCCTCCCTCTCCCCCATACCCTCCCGCCCTCCCCCTCCCTCCCTCCTCCCTCCCTCCCTCCTCATCCCTCCCCCTAAAGAAAGAAAATTTTTTTAAAAAGAGCTTGGCAAGATACTTAATGTAATTAGCAGTTAGTGAAATGCAAATTAAACCAAAATGAGATAACACTACACACCTGGAATGGTGGAAAACCCTGTTACTGCCCAGTACTGGCAAAGATATGGAGCAGCTGGAGCTCTCATACATTGATGGCGAAATACAAAGTGGTACAGTCACTGTGGAAAACAGTTTAGCAGTTTCTTATAAATTTAAAGACACACTCAAGTGACCTTACTACTATATATTTACTTTAAATAAATGCAAATTTATGTTTACATAAAAACTTGTACAAAAATGTTTATAACTTAATGCCACCCAACTGTACACTTAAAATGGTTTGATTTTATGTTATATATAGTTTACCTCATTTAAAAAAAAAATGGAAAAAAACCCCACATCTCTGCTTTCTAAGAGGGGGAAAAAGTTTTACAACAGTTGTATTCATAATTGCTAGCAACTTAAAACAATCCAAATGTCCTTCAAAAGTGAATGGATAAGCAACCTATGGTGCACCCATATGATAGAATACTACTCAACAATTAAAAATAAGGCAAACTTTTGATACACAAAACAATTGGGATGAATCTTAAAGGCATTATGCTGAGTGAAGAAAGTCAATCTCAAAAAAGGTACATCTGATTTCATTTATGTGACAATTTGGAAAAGGCAAAATTATAGGGATGGTGAACCAATTGTTAGTTGTTAAGAGTCAAGGAAGGTTTGACAACGAAGGGCAGTACAAGAGAGTTTGAGGCATGAAACCGATTGTAGTGGTGGTTACATGAATCTATACATGTGTTAAAACTCGTAGAACAGTACAGTTCCCCCCAAAAGTAAAATTTATGTTATATGAATATATAAATGATATTTAATAAAATAGAAGTGAATCAAACCCAGCATCTCCTTGACAATAGCCATCTTCATCACTGAAATAAAAACAAAAGGCAACTCATTCCTCCCTCCTGCAGTCTGTAATAATTAATATGGTCCAACTTGGCAGCCAACGTTGTGTCCTTGTTCTTTCCTATCATCTCAACATAAAGGCATCTAGTTCTGTTGATTTTAGAATCCGAAACGTCTTTTGAATTGGTTCTATCCTTGCTGAACCCACCATGTCTTCCCAATTCTATACTTTTAGAGTGGTCTGGATTATTTTTGTAGCTTCCTAAATGATTTCCCTGCTCCTAGATTGAATTCATGCTCTGAATTTTCACCAGATTTATGCATGTCAATCGTTACTTAAAAATTTTTTAAAAATCTATATATAGCCTACAATAATTTGCCATCATCTTCAAGATAAAGTCCAAACACTGCCTCTAATTCTCACTACACTGATCTCTTCACATTCAGGTTAGCACTGCTGTCCTCATGTCTCTGCCTTTATTCATGCTGTTCCCTCCCTTTAGCTTTACTTTTTCTTTTGAAAACATCCTGTATATCCTCTAAGGCTTTGTTCAAATGTCATCTTCCCTGATGTTCCCAGGCAGATTTTTTTCACTGCCCTATTCCTTCCACACAGTCCCTGGCACATTTTTCATTCTTCTAGGAGAAATCTCAGTGCATTATGGGCTATTATATTCTAGCCCATTTCCCCCACAAAATGGTCAGCTGCTTGAGGACAAAGACTGGGTCCCTTCTGTTCCCGGTGGCAAACACCATGCCTGGTACTGAGTAGTGCCATAATCGCATTTGTTAGAATGAAATTAGAATAACCGACATCAATTTAAAATACTAGCTTAACTTTCACTTTTCACTCCATGGTCTGATTGTGCTATACAAACAGCTCTAGTCATGGGTGTGTTTTTTGACTCATTTGTTAAAATCTTTATTGGGAGTTTACTCTGTGAAAAGCACTAGCAGGGTGGTCATGGTGGGTGATGGGAGAGGTAATATGAGTTTATGGAAAGAAGACAGATACATACACTGAAGGAAGCTAACAATAGGCAAGACTAATGTTCCCTAGATCTTCACTGCTTTTAATATTTAGTTCAATACGATTTTTCCTATTTAATAGAATATGAGAGTCACTCAGATTTCAATAATTCAGAATATATTCCTGACTAACTATGGGTTAGTTCTCTAACCACATCTGCTGTCCTTCTGGAATAGTTTCTTGCTTTCTGTTTTGGGCCTTCATTACTTGTCCTTTTTTCTTTTTAATCAGTTCTTCTTACCTGTAATTTTTCTTTTGCTATATTATTATATTCATCTTCTTTAAAAATATTTTTGGATTTCAAATATCAGAGATACACTGCTTAATCTGGAAATACTGTTTGTGATGCTGTCATTCAATTTTTGAGAAAATCATAAAAGAAAAGTGTCATCCCTCAGAGTCTAAATGAAAGAATCAACCTGTGTTCCCCACACCCATTGTCAGGCATTTAAACAACATATTACTGTAGGAATTTGATGACATTTCAAAACTATTTGGAAATTAAATTATCTTATCTTAATTCTTTTTTAAAGATGGAACTTTTTAATTTGAAGGCCAGTAGTAAATTTGGCTCCATTTCTTAAAAAAGGTATCATGTTGAACAGTGGCTAATTTTTTTTGATTATGTATACCCAATACTAAAATATTTGAGCTTGCTCAAATTTATGTATTTTTACTTATTTATAAATTATATTATATGTATTTGTAAATTTTTTATATATGGATAGGTATATTTGTTAAGTTCTTATAGCATATTTCTGGTCACAAAAACATCACCAAACTTCTAAATAAAGACCCGAACACTTCTAATGTTACTTACTGAGGTAAGTGTGAGCTATACAGACATTTAAAAAAGATGAATAAAAAGTAAAGAAATGATTTTCCAACCCACTCACACACACTCATACTCACTCAGACTGGGTCAATGCAGACATGCCAACTACCCTAAGTGCACATCCTTGAGATGTGGCAGGAAACTGGAGTCCCAAGAGAAAACTCACGGAGACATAGATGGGACGGGGAGAATGTGCAGACTCTACAGAGACAGTGGCTCGGGCTTGGAATTGGCTTTTTTTCCTCAACAATATTATACAAATTGATGGTGAAGGCAACTATGTTACTCGAGGACCTGCTGTATTTGGCTAGTGTGCCCAAGGAAAGCATCCCTGAAGCAGGCAAGGGAAGTGAAAGCAAGAGGCGAGAGGTAACAGGTAAGCCGATGGAAGCCTTTGGTTTTACTCTGAGTGAGACAGAAGCTTCTGCAGAATTTTGAGCAACAAAATGACATGGTCTAACAATGTTTGCAAATGTAATACGTAAGAAATCTGGACAGAGCTGGGCATGCCTATCTTCACATGCTCTCAGAAGGACCCAGCACTAGGCTTCTGATATCTGGAAAGCCTGTTTGTGTAGGGCCATTCCCTAACTGAGGAGAAATAATGCTCGAACCAGTAAGATAGGAATGGAGGATACTGTTTGTCAGAGTTCAGTTCAGTTGTTGACAACATCTGCTCTATTACAGATCCCGCCCCTACCGTCGCCCCCACTCTTCACTCTGAAATCCATAGGTGATGGCTCTGGAGCATCAAACCACCACCAGCAGCACCTAAACTGACTCTCTGGTGCCTCTTGAGGCAATTACTGTCCCAGAAAATTCACATTAGACTTAAAAAGAACCTAAATATAAACCAGCTCTTGGGACTGTTTCTGCCCAATTTTCAAAATTGTTGGTTTGTGCTGCCAGAATGACCCACTATTAAAAGTGCCTACCCTCTGAGCATAGCCCCATCCAAACGATATGACTACTACATTCTGATGTAAGACTGATTGAGACAAGGGAGCTCTCTTTTGTGTTCGGGGAAAGATATTTCTTAAACTTCTCTAGTCTCCAAAAGGAGCTCCATGTCCACTAAATATGATTTTTTGCCACTGGACATTCAATATGACCCACATATGGTCCTTGAACTCATGGAATGTAAGAGCAGACAGGGACATTTATATTTATCTAATGGAAGTGCAATATTGGCTTCACCACTACTGCCAACTCTGATGGGTTGACATTGAGTGCCCTAAGGTCTATGATGAAAAGCTGGTGGGATCTGCAAGGAAACCTGGTAGATAGGCAAGTGATAGCACTGAACAGCACAAGTACCTGCTGTATATAACCCAACTCCTGCACTTTGCAGATCAGAAAAGCAAATCTTTTACTATCCTCATTGGTCAAGGGAAACCTTGACAAAGACCCCAGTTTATATTCATTGTACTTAATCTACACTGGTGAAATACGTCTCCAGGTTTTGGCTCCAGCTACACTTGGGGCCAGCTTTAGGAATGGGTGGCTACTCGTGTGATTTCACATATTTGAAAGGGTCCAGCATGTTTGCCAAAGAGTCCTTAATCGCTCTCCAATCTCAGAATTCCACAATTGCATGTTCAATAAACTTCAACTTTATCCTTTGAATTAAAATGTTAATATCCTTGGATAGAGACAACAGGAAATGATTTATGTCTTATCTCTCTTAGTATGAATGATATTATTAGGTAATGTCCAGTTAAAAAAAAATCTTTTTTTTAATGATATCATTTAAACTTAGAGAAAAACCATTAAAAAAAAAAAACAGTTACACTCAAGGTGGGTAGACAAGGATTAAGCAGTAAAGACACTGAGCTATTAAGGTGGGAAGAAGGAAACAAGAGGAAAAGATTGGCTTAAGGTAAGGCAAAGCCACTTTGACACACTCCACATTTTGGCCTAGAGCCAGTCCTATTCATGCCATTTCAATGACAAATGGCTTAGTGATTTGCATTTTCCAATGGAAACTATGTTAGATACAAATTATCCTTCCCTGTCCAATAATAGACAAGTCATTGTACTTTTAAAAAATCAAGCATAAATCACAGCCAGAGTTTATCATACTGCCTTTCTTCTCCTTTACTTCCTGACTGTTTATGAAAAGATCCTCTTACCATTAACCAAACACCTTTTCTTATCTTTTCCCATTGCAGTGGAGGTGAAAATGCAGGTATCCAGGGGGACCAGGCAGATGAGAACAATAAAATACAGGGCCAGATTAAAGATGATCAAGGACAACAAATGTTCGGCATGAGGAAAACAATAGAGAAGGGTGAGGACTGTGGCATGCTAGATAGCTATAACCACTTCAAGGGAGCTGCTGTACAACTCCTTCCCATTATGACAATGAGGGTCTAAACACCAGGCCTTACAATTTCTCAAAATGTCAGAAACGTCTAACTCGTTGCATAAAATTTCATGATTTTTAAAGGTTGACATTCAAATTTTTAAGAGCTGAACTTTGAGCAAAAACGATCATGGACTTCTTTGGCCAAGTTTGGCTTATTGGTGTCCACTTTTCTACCTCTAAAGCATAGCCCTCAGGCCAAATCCAGTCTCTTCCAATTTTTGTAAATAAAGTTTTATTGGAACATTACCTCTCCCATTTATTTGTATTGTCTTCTGCTGCTTTCATGCTAATAACGGCAGAGTTGAGTATAGCTGTGTCAAAGACCATATAACCCATGAAACTTTACATTTTTTTCTATTTAGTTCTTTGCAGAAAAAGTTTACTTGTCCTTTGCTTTAGGGTCTTGAAATTGATAGACTCCCCCAGGATCTTGGATCTTTTCAAACAGATCAGCTGCTATCCTTATTAAATGAATGAAGAAGGAAGAGCTTGAAATAACTTTCATTGGCCTGTCTGTACCACATAAGAAGAGTTAAAAATAAAATTGGTTGTTTTACCATCACAAACAGAATAATCAATTTGAAAACTAAACAAGCAACGAAATAGCAGAATAGTACTTTTGTGAAGAGACTCGGCATTTGAAGCAGACACGCCTATGTTAGAGTCCCACCTCTGCCACCACCACCTGTGAGGCATTATGCTGAGTATTTGACAGTTACGAGTGGCAATTGCTTCATCTACAAAATGGTGATATTATTAAGTTAATGATAATATCTGCCCAAAAGGTTTTATGCCGAGGCTCAGAAGGAATGTATGTCGAGCATCTGGCACTTAATAGAAGCTCTACAAAGATGGAGCCAGTGGTCTAATGGTGGTAATAGTAACAGTATCATGTAGATTCAAACATTGCTGCCTAATACATTTCTGCCTCTTAGATTTTCTTTAAGAAGAAAAATAATTCTAGGATTCTTGATGTTTCAAAGGAAGTTTCAGGAGAAACAGAAAATTCCATCCTTTAAGAACTAGTTACTTATTACGGGGGCTGAAGAGTGAGACTCTTCAATGTAGGCGCTCAGGAAGTGGGCAGAGTGAGTGTTTTAAAAGTGTTGGTTGATTTGTTTTGATGAACGAGTATATGGTTGAGAGGATCAAAAATAGTGTAGAGTCGGAAAAAAATCTGAAGTTGGAGTATAATATTTTTCCTTTGCAATGTTTCTGAAGAAATTGTCACCAAGTACAATTAAATTACACAAATCCTGACTGTGAGACCACCTACAAAAAGACTGACTTTCTTCAACAGTCAATGCAATGAAATAAAACAATGGGGTGGGGTGTGGAGGTGAATGTTCTTGATTAAAAGAGACTGGACTCTGGTTTGAACTGAATTTTGAGGACTTTGGAAAAATTTAAACATGAACTGGGTATTAGATAATTAATATTAGAGAACTAATATTTATTCTGTGAGCATTGATAATAATATTGTGGTTATGTCATTGTAGGGATACATAATGAAATATTTAGAGTTAAGATGTAATAATGACTAGTTTATTTTAAAACCGTTTAACCAAAAATAAATAAATAAATAAATAAATAAAAGTAATAAATATGAGGATAAGTTAACAACTGTTAAATCTAGGTGATGCGTATACTAGTCTCTCTACACTTCTGATGTTTATAACTTTATAATTTTACATGATATAATATTTAAAAATCAATAAATATTATCTATTTCCTGAGTTCTTAAAGATTCTTATATATATCACCAATAGTATCAGCATCCATTTGTTTGTTATCGCTGCTGTAACAAATTCCACAACTTATTGGCTTGAAACAACATGAACTTATTATCGTACAGTTCTATAGGTTAGAAATATTTTAGTACAGATTTTACTAGGCTAAAACTGTGGTGTGAACACCTGGAGACTCTAGAGTGAATTCCTTTTCTTGTTTCTAGAGGCTACCTGCATTTCTTGCCTCTGACTCCCTTCCGCCATCTTCAAAGTCAGCAATCTTGAATCTCTTTGACTTTTCCTCCACCATTACACCTCTCTCTCATCTCATTTAGGTAAGGTGTTCTGCTCTTAAAGACCCATGTGATTATATTGGGCCCACACAGATTATATAGGATAATCATCTTATATCAAGGACAATAGCCTTCATCACATCTGCAAGTCCTTTCTGCAGGGTGAGGTAATATAGTCACAGATCCCAGAGTTAAAGTGTGGACATCTCTGGGAGGGGGCATTCTTCTTCCTATTATAAACACTTTAAAATAATAATACATGATATTGTAAGTAGTAGTATTCAATTAAAAATCACTGTAGCATACAGCAAAGGAAACCATCAACAAAACAAAAAGACAATCAACTATTTAGAAGAAGGTCTTTGCTAATGATACATCTGATAAGGGGTTACTACCAAAATTTATACAGAACTTATACAACTCAACAATAAGAAAAACAAACAATCCAATGAAAAAATGGGCAGAAGACCTGAACAGATACTTCTCCAAAGAGGAAATACAGATGGCTAACAGACATATGAAAAGATGCTCGAAGTCGCTAATCATCAGAGAAATGCAAATTAAAACCACAGTGAGATATCATCTCACACCTGTCAGAATGGCTACCATTAATAAATCAAAAAAAAAAAACCAACAACAAGTGTTGTCAAGGATGCGGAGAAATGGGTGCCCGAGCCAGCCGGCTGAGATTGAACAGCACCTAAAAGAGGTGGATAAAGCCTAAGAAAAAAAAAGAAGACAGAAAAGATCTTTCAGGAGGGCGTGCAGTCAGAGCTGCAGCAGCGAGTTTATTTGGCATAGCCCTTATATATCTTTATGATTACCATAGCAAAGCACAACATACAAACTAAAACAATGCTTGATAATTACATTAGATCATACACATCCTTGTTTCCGTGGTTGTAAAACATTCTATTACCTAAAAAGGTGACTTTACAAGGCTCACCAAGGTAACTCAACATCTTGTTTCCTAGAACTATTGTTTAAGTAAACTCAGTAGCCATGTTATAACTTTTAGCTATGTGACTTCTTCAGTGCCTCATAATGGCTTCCAACATGTCTCAAAATTGGCTCCCAACAAAAGAAAACCCTCATACGTTGTTGGTGGGATTGCAAATTGGTACAGCCGCTATGGAAAACAGTCTGGAGGTTCCTCAAAAAATTAAAAATGGATATACCTTTTGATCCAGCAATTGCACTTCAGGGTATTTGTCCAAAGAAAACCAAAACAATTATTTGTAAAAATCTATGCACTCCAATATTCATGGCAGCACAATTTACAATAGCCAAGATATGGAAGCAACCTAAATGCCCATCAACAGATGATTAGATAAAGAAATTATGGTTCATGTATACAATGGAATATTACTCAGCCATTAAAAAAATAAAATAAAATCCTACTATTTGCAATGACACGGATGGACCTAGATGTGACTATGCTGAGTGAAATAAGTCAGAGAGAAAAAGATAGATACCATATGATTTCACTTATATTCAGAATCTAAGGAACAAAAAGAACCAACTAATTAAAAACAGACTCACAAATATAGTAGACAATTTGGTAACAGACATTGGGGAGGAGGGTTGGTAGGCTGGGAGAATGGGGTGAAGGATTAAAGGAGTACAAATTAGTACTTGATAGTTGGGCACGGGTAGCATGGCAGAGGGAATGTAGTTAGCATTAATATGATGGCTAAATGGAGAGCCAAGGGAGGGAGGGAGTAATTGGGGAGATCGTTTTATGAACATTATAGATGTCAAACCAATGTACTGTGTACTTGAAACTAATTTAAATAAATAAATTTATATTAATTAATTAATTAATTTTTACTTACATCCATTATCTGGACTAGGTAAGATATGGAAATACGAGTTTTCTTTAATAATAAATACATCTGAAAACCAAAATAAAATAAAAAATCACTGTAGCAGCAGCACCTCCAATTCCCTGAGCATTTATATGCCAAACACATGCTAGGGGTTTCATGCACATTTCCATTTGACCTTCATAACACCCTGAGTTTCATATTATTATTACAATTGGAAACTGTAGTTCTGAGAGGTTGTTATATTTGCTAAAGTGTAAACTTGAATCCAGGCCAGTCTAAAGGTTAATTTCAATACCTCCTATTTTCCTACCTCTGATTTTTTTAGCACTTTCCCACATCTCTAACACACCCAACACTTTAATTGACATATGTTGCTCATCCACCAACTAGCTAAATTTTAATTATCCATTTACTTCATCTCTTTCACTTCTTTCTTTTTTTTCTCATTACTTTCTTTCTTTTTCTTTTCCTTTTTTTTTTTTTTTTAATTCCACTTCCTATTCGATTTCTTCTGGAGAAAGCCATCCCAAACACTTAAGCAAATACTTTCACTAGTTTGAATAAGTCATTCATTTATGCAAACTGATCAGGACATATGTCCCTTATAGAACAGTTGACTTGAAAATCATGTGATCGTTGGACCAGACACCTTCAAAAGCGGAGTTTTATCAGAAAATGTTGGTTAAGAGAACTCATATAAAGAAATCCATTGATAAAGACCAGTGCCTCCTGGGATGGGCTGACTGGGCTTGTTGCCTTTATGGTTTGTCAGGGAGGAAAGCAGAGAGGTCTTGGGCAGCTATTTGTTTCAGGTATATGAATAAATTAGAATCACTACTCATTCATCTAGAACAACCTTAGGCATCTAGGAGCTTTGATGATTCTGGCCAAACTCCCTTCTTCCCTTGACCATGACAAACTAAAGAAGGTTACACTAAAGTATCTTTTGATGCAGAGATTGTTCATTACCTTAAAAACCATAAAACTAATTCTCACTTGTATGTCTTGATTTCAAAATGGTTCAGAGCAATTATATTTTTTCTAGAGCTCTTCAAATTTTTACAGCTATTTTATCTAATAAGCTCACCACAGAGAGCTTGATTTAGCATATATACTTCTTGTTAGAAAAATATTTTTTTAATTGAATAGTTACAGAGGCTGAAACTCAAAGGTGGTTTTATTTGTCCATTAAAGAATCTCTTTTTAGTTCATATAATCTCTCCAAAATGCATTTAAACCAAAGTTGCAATACCACCTCCTGTTTTTAGATCCAATCCTCTAAAATCACAGGCTGGGAAATGGGCCATTTGTAGATCTAGCCCTCTGTATCATTGGTTGGCTTTCTCCTTCCTTCTTTCCTTAGCAACACACAGAACTTCAAACTAAAATCAAGATAAGTAATGCACAAACATTTCATCATTTGGGGGAGGTGGGGAAAACATCAATCGAACAAATAGTTTGGTATTCCACATGTATATTGTATACATCTTATAAATGACATGGCCCTCCAGTTGGCCAATTGGCTCTGAAAAATTACATATAAACCTTTAACTCCTAAATGCTGATAAGAACCTCTCATATATAATTTTTCTCCCTTTATGAAATAGGAATATTATAAACACAAGATAGAAACACTTTACACTTCTTTTAGCATCATTTTTCTGGAGCTAAGAGGGCTCCCCAAGGCCTTCACTCATAGCCGCCTTTTTGGTCTCCAACTCAGCTTTTCTCAAGACATTTTTAGGGCCTCCTCCAGAGGCTCAAGCCCAAACAGATGTCCCTCTCGCCCCCACTTCAAATTGGCATGGCATAAAGAAACACAAGAGAGAAGAAAGAAAGAAAAAAAAAAGCTTTGGTTACCATGTGTTACAGTGTAGAAAGTAGTTCATATACTAAGGGAAAGTCAATAAAAAGCCAGAAAATATGTAGTGAGTTCATGAGCATCATGGAAAACAGCTTCTTGCAGGTTCCCAGGCAAAACAAAGTAGGTGAGACTTAGATGACTAGACTGATGATAACGTATCAGGCTGGTTGGGGTTGTGAATGGAGATCATACTTCAACACCCAAAGGCAAGTTTTCTCAACCTCAACAGTATTGACATTTTGAGCCAGAGAATTCTTTGTATAGGGGGCTATAATCTGTGTTGTAGGATACTTAGCAACATCCCCGGCTTCTTCCTACTAGACACTACAGCACCTAATTTGTGGTAACCAAAAATGTGTCATGTGTACCTTGGGGACAAAGTCACTTCCAGGTGAGAACTTATAACCTATGGCATGAGTTTGGAGTATATGTGATGCTCAAGTGTTGGTTCAACCTTAGAGACTTCTTATGACCCCGAAGAGAGGTTGGCTACATTTTAGAAATTCAAACCTCAGGAAATTTACAACTAGAAGGACCAAGGAAATTATGTAGACCAGGCACATCAATTTTGTAGATCAGGAAACTGAAGCCCAAGTCAGTACTCCAAGGTGTAAGGGAAGGGGAGAAAAAGGCAGAGACAGAAGAAAAGAACAAGTAACCGTAGGAAGCACAGTTGTATTGACATGTGCTTCAGGACAAACTCCAGTGCCAACAGTAGCTCTCAGCCTATCTGCATGTTAGACTCACTTGAAGAGCTTTAAAAAAGAAAACAAAACTCAAGCCTGGGCTTCACCTCAGACCAACTGAATCAGAATCCTGGAGAAGAAGTTTGGGCTTTAGAAATGTTTTTTAAAAGATAACTCCTCAGATGTGTCTGTAAGCAGCCGGGGTTAGGCTAGACATGGATCTAGAGGAACATGCACTACAGACCAGACTATCCAAAGACCTGCTGGTGGTTCCAGAGCCTGTGTGGATGACATCTGAAATACTTCAGGAAGGTCTGCACACCATGATCCATCTGTGACCAGAAGGGCCACCTCCTTTCCCTCAAAGAGGAAAGAGGAGATCAGTATCACAAAGCAAGTCCCTGGTTTAAAAAGATATCTTGGGTCAAGCAAAGAACCCCCATTTTCCCCCCATCAGTGCACCCTTTAGGAAAAGGACTGGGTGTTCCTAAGTGCCTCACAGTAGCAGACTAGCTGAAATATAGGATGTATTCTTAAACTGGGCAGATGTGTATTTGTAGCGATTTTATTTACCTGGAAATATTCTGTGTGGAAAATTGGGTTTGCAAATTTAACCCCGATTTGGCAATTGCAGGCCTAACACTACAGAAATGGACATATCAACTGCTTCCTCTGGCTTTCAGCTCCTAAACCCTGAGAGAAACTGGAACTCCTATTTCCTGCAATCCACTTTTTACTTCCCCAGCCTACTGCATTCCCTCTCTCTGAGGACTCCTCTTAGCAACTGCAAAACCCACTGTGGTGCCCGGCACCTGAGTACAACAAGCAGAATGTAAGGGACCATGAAGAACACCTCTGACCCTTGAGCCTCAGAGAATTTACACCATTACCATGCATTCCTAACCGTCCTTCTGCCTGGCTTCTCCAAAGTGTCAGAAGGGACATCTGTTGTTTTCATCTGCCAGGCCCACATTGCTCCTCCTTCTTGTAACAACACCTTATTTGTTTTTTTTTTTTTTTTCTTAAGGAACCACTCCTCCCTCCCGCCCCCCACCCAAGTCCTCAAGGTCCAGCTGGGGCTAGCTCCACCCCCAGTCCTAGGGTGGGATTAGGACTCAGGCTTGGTTCAACAGAACCCTGTGCCCCTCTGGCTTCGGGGATTGGTTCAAAGATGAGCTTATTAAGGCCAAAAAGCTGGATTCCAGAAGGGTTGGCGTTTTTTGTTGAAAGAGATTGAATTTTCCTGGGGATGTTGCTGAAAGGATGGGACCTAGGATGGGGTAGGAGAGCCACCTAAGAAGCCTTCAAAAGGGAGAGAGGAATCAAGAGGAAAGAGAGTGACCTAGACCCCAAAGCCAGGCTTGAGCTTCCGATCTGGCCCTGTCTTAAGCCACAAACCTTATTCAGGATTCTTGATTTACCATAACCAGGTAATCCTTTTATGCTTAAACCAATTTGGGGTATGCTCCTGTCACTGGCAATTGAAGGTGTACTGATGAAGGAGATATAGGGCTTCCTCTAATAAGTAACCAGTTCACCAAATTCACTGCATATTTCCAAATGTCTTTTCTTTTTGGTTCTTAAAGAAGATGACTAAAGATTTCCAGAGCTTCCCATCACCTGTTAAGTTCAATTCTCTTAGTCTGACATTTCAAGCTTCCTGTAACCTGGTGTGAGTCACCTTGGCTGACCTTTCCTCTAATCTCCCCTTTTGGTATCTTACTCTTGCTTACACCCTCCTCAAAGTGCCCCCACCTACCTCCTCACTGCCTCATGCATCTTCTTCATCCTCATGTCTCACCAGCCTTCCAGTCTCTGCTCAGACATCACCTTTTCCATCAAGTCTTCTGTGATACCACTGGCTCAAAGCAATGGCTTCCTCATCTGTACTCCTATCGCTTCTTGACTAGACAGCTCTCTCCATAGGGAAGCAGGGCACACTGTGGAGGCCCACAGCAGGTGTTCAAGAACATACCATCCTTTACTAATGACATATGACTTGGTTCCTTATGCCTGTCTCCTTAGTTCAGCTACTAAACTATAAGTCTCTTGAGGGTTCATGACACATTCATTTCTATTTCCCTTCTACCACTAAAAATATATGTTGAATGAATAAACACATGTGGATATTTTGCTATTACCTTATTAAAAATGAGATCAGTTTTTATATAGTCAGTAGGGAAATCATGACATGGAGGCACAGAATCAGTTACAGGAACCAAATTGACTGTATCTAAGATGATATGGGAAGTTTGTGTACAGTGGGATGTATAAGTATAGTGCAGAGATTGGGGCCCAGTCTTTGAAGACAACTGGGTTCAGATCCATGCTTTGCCATAGTTGTGGGATTAGGTGAGTTTCTCAGCCTCCCAAATCTCTTTCCTCATTGGTAAAATGGGACTTCTAGAATGCATCTCACAAGGTGCCCAGGAGGTATAACTATTCTAGAATATGCGAAGCACTTCACCCATTATCTGACATGCAGTATGTGTTCAAGAAGCAGTGGCCAAAGAAAATGTCCGAGACCTATATCCTGTGCAAGATGGACTGTCCCTTGCCGTTCCCATTTCCTGAGTCTTCCTAATTTTTGAGGATTATGTTCCCAGGTGCTTATTTGTTTTTCATCTCCTCTTAGGTGTCTAGAAATGTCAGTTTGCCATCTTGGGCAAACTATAATGCTCCCTTGTTTCTCTCTGAAAATTAATATTTAACAAATTTATCATCCTTCCATTTCATTTACTCCTTCCATTACATACTTCCATTTCATTTACTGCTCACCTTGAGCATTCTGTGCTAGGACACCCAGCTTTCTTCATTTTATTCCCCACTTGCCAATCTTGGTCATTTAAAAAACTAACCCAATTCTATACGATTTTGGAGAAAGTTCAACAGGACAACATTTGTGGTAATTCTGCCCTGGTGCCTGATGCTCTGTTGATAATCTAAGAATATTTGTGTTCTTCCCTCTCTTGCTGTTGGTCAATCAACAAATATTTATCGAGGACCCTCTAAGTACCAGGGACTGTGGTGGGCATGGGGATATATGGTGAACCAAGCACACACACATTTCTGTCCTCAGCCTCTTTGAGTTTGCAACAGTTCCTTTTATGCCATTGGAAGGCTGGATCTTGGCCAGCACTCTTCTTCCCTTGCCATCTCCTTCTTTATTAAAATTGCAACATAAAAAAGAAAAACAACAACCTTTCCTCCAAGGAGGAGCTCATAATTACCTGCCCAATCATTGGGAGGTGAATACGTTCGCTGCTTTTTAATTATATTGGCTTTATTGTTTCATAAGAAAATAAAAAACAGTCTCAACAGGGAGACTGCACAGAGCAGAGGAAGCCAAACATAACTTACGCACCTTATTAAAAACAATTAGGAATTGTTTGACGAGGCGGATTCAGCTCCAGATGGCCAGCCTCCATATAGCCATGGTTCAGATTTCTTCTCACCTTCCCCCAGTCTCTTCTCAAGTTTTGCATCATCAATTTTCTTAAAATACAAGGATGGGATTGTAAGAGATGCTATTCCCACGTTCATTCCTTTTTCCTCTCTTGGTGGTAACCAAGTAGTTTCTACATTAACATTTACTGGCTCTGGGTCCTTGGGGCTTCATCACTATCTTGGCCCCAGCTCTCAGACTGCCAGTAGTAAGGTTGAGAGACACTTCAGCAACATCTCAGACCCCTAGATTTATCTTGCTAGGTCAACAAGTTTGCCTTAGGGGACACTGGGGACAAAGCATTTTATCAACTTAATTTCAGGCATTAGAGGAGGGGTGGGGGAATACAAAAGACTACTGTGATGTAATATTGGCTGCCTTCCCTAGACTCACTTCCTCCTTTCCATCGTTGCATTTCCTCAACATCCAGAGTTTGGACATTCTCCCACACACATTACACATTGCTGTACTCTGTGTCTTTGCTTATGCAGTGCCTTCTGCCTAGATTGCCCTTCTACTTCTTAATTCAGCTAATTGCTACTGACTTTCTAACTTTCAGCTGGGGCATTAGCTCCCTCCCTTGCATCCCATCCAACACATACACCTGGCCTGTGTGATGGCTCTTTGTATTCATTTAGGTTGCAATGATCTGTTCAAGGGTCGGTTTGCATTAAGAAACCATGGGCTCCTTGAGAGCACGGACTAAACTGTATTTATCATCATTTTCCCAACACTTGGCACAGTCCAAGGCGCACAGTGTGGGAGCGCTCAGTTCTAATAATCTTCCAGAACTACTGAAAATTTCTTAAAAATAAGCCTCCCAGAGCCACACTTCCTGGAGAGATGGTGGGGAGGAGCCCCACAGTCCATGTTTTTAAGCAGCTCCTCAAGTGGTGCTCATGTACAGCAAAGGTTGAGAACCATTAATGTTATCATTTAATAAACAATGGTGAAAGTGTTCTCATCTGTGGGAAACAAAAGGCATTTCTGGATTATCTAAAATAGTTTCTGAATGCAGGCCATTCCTGACTCTGAGGAATCTAGACATACGACTGTATGGAAAGTAATTTATTTTCCCATGTTGTTTGGTTATTTTCTAAAATGAAGAAGTCAAAATGAGTATGAAATAGTAGAAGGTTGGTTAAGCCTAAACATCTACTGACAGATGACTCATTAAATGATTATGGTGTGTCCATGCTCTGGAACCTTATACATCTTTATGTACAGATATGAATCAATACCCAAAACATATTGATAGGTAAAAAAAAGTAAGATATAAATAAAGTTTGGTGGCTGTTGTGGGTTGAACTGTGTCCCCCCCAAAAATATGTTGAAGCCCTTATCCTTGGTACTTTGAATGTGACCTTATTAGCAGAAGTAATAAGTTAAGGATCTACTGGATTAGAGTAAACCCTAATCTAGTGACTGATGTCCTTATAAAATGAGGGAAATTTGGGTACAGACACAGAGCACCACACGAAGATGGAGGCAAAGATTGGAGTGATACATCTACAAGCTGAGGAGTGCCAAGGATTTCTGATAACTGTAGAAGGGAAGTGAGAGGCCTGGAACAGATGTTCCCACAGAACTTCCAGAAAGAACCAATCCTGCCAACAACTGGATCTAGCCTCCAGACTGTAAGAGAATAAATTTCTCTTGTTTCAAGCTACACAGTTTATGGTGGTTTGTCATGGTAGCCCTGGAAAACTCATACAGTAGCCTATCATTTTGTGGAAATCTATCATCTATTTTTCTTTCTTTTCTTTCTTTCTTTCTTTCTTTCTTTCTTTCTTTCTTTCTTTCTTTCTTCCTTTCTTTCTTTCTTTCTTCTTCCTCCTCCTCCTCCTCATCATTATCATCTATCCTTTAACATAGAGAGTTTTTTTCTGAAAGGATATCCAAGAAGCTGAGAACAAACATAGCATCTGGGAAAGGGAAGGAAAAGGCTGAGAGTAAGCGGAGGATAGAGATTTATTTTCCACCGCATGCTCTTCTGTACTTTTCAATTTTTCACTATGTTTATATGTTATTTGCTTAAAAATCAATAATTGAAGTGTAAGGAAACATGGCAGAGAGACGTCCCCAGATCTCTCCCCTTGAAACAACAATAAGCTGAACATCTAAAACTCAACAAAAAAACACCCAAACTGCACACCAGCACATCTAAGCATGGGTGCACATAAGAGCAAGAGCTACCACACATCAGAAGCCCGGGTGTTGGGCAGTGGATTGGGAGAAATAAAGAAGGTGCAGTAAATGAATCTCCCTGTAGGAGGAGGGGGAGGGGAGAAGGAGCGGTGAGTTCTCTGAACAGCCTGCTTAGGAAAGCTGTGAGCTCTGTGCAGCCAGCAGCAGGGCCCAATCATCGGGGCAGAAGGCAGAGAAACCGTCAGCAGAGAAACAACACTTTCACTGGCTTCAGTTGCAAAACCAAGGCTTAGCCACAGTCCCCAACCTCCATCCAAGAGAACTCCTCACCCCATACCCTCAGAGAGAACTCCTCACCCCATACCCTCAGAGAATGAACACCAGGGAGCCCCAGGGGAATCTGAGCAAATGAAAATAAAAAGGTATTTTTAAGGTTTTATATAAAGCAGGGATACAAGAGGCTTAGATGCCACCTACTGGAAACCAAAAGAAAAGCACCGTGTCGGGAGCAGGCTAGAGAGAGAGCTTTACATAATAAATCTTCTTTCCAGGGAAAAAGCAGAATACACTTCCATTAATGCTCGGGTGGAGAAATAGTCCATTAAACACCATGAACAACCAAGGTGGCAAGGCATTTCAGGAAGAAAGAGAAAAATCTCCAGAAAATAAGCTTATAGACATAGAAATATGCAATTTAAATGACAGAGAATTCAGGATGATAATTCTGAAAAAACTCAGTGAGATCTGAAATGAGTCATATCAACAACTTCAAGAATTGAAAAAACAACAATATGAGCAGAGTAAGGAGATTGAAACCCTCAAAAAGAACCAAATAGAACTTCTGGAGATAAAGAACACACTGCAAGAGTTGAAAAATGAAATAGCAAGCTTGGGAAATAGAGTCAACCAAAAGGAGGAGAGGATCAGCGATATCGAAGACAGAAATCTAGAAATAAATCAGAAAGAAGAGAGAAACCGAAGAATAAAAAATAATGGAAGATAAATACAAGAACTAGCTGATACCATCAGTAGAGGAAACATAAGAATAATGGGCATTATTGAAGGCAAGGAAATAGAGCAAGGAATAGAAAGCATTTTCAGACAAATAGTGGGCGAGAATTTCCCAAATCTAATGAGCTGGAGCTTAGAAGTCAACAGAACACCCAATTATCTCAACCCCAAAAGGCCTTCACCAAGACGATGGTATTAAAATTATCAAAAATCAATGATAAAGACAAAATTCTTAGGGAAGCCAGGGAGAAGAAAATGGTAACTTATAAAGGAAAAACCATTAGATTATCCTCGGACTTTTCAGCGCAGACCTTACCAGCCAGAAAGGAGTGGAATCAAATATTCAAACTATTAAATGAAAGAAACTACCAACCAAGAATAAAATAAGCTAAGCTCTCCCTTAGATATGAAGGAGAAATCAAGACCTTTTCAGACATACAAAAATTAAGGGAATTCTCCACTATGAGGCCTGTACTACAGGAAATCAGTTCACCTAAAACAAAATGACCAAAAAACACACAAAAAAACAAAAAACAAAACGTAATTAGGACTAAAGTGACTATCAGGCAAATAGAAGCAGAGGAGTATAACCCTTACTAAGAACAGGACATTATAAGGTTAAGTAAGGTTAAGTAATAAAAAGAGATTTGCTATAGCAAGATAGTGATGTATGTTCAGCATACAAAGAGACAAACTGAGATAACAATTGCAGAAAGAAATCAGGAAGAACCACAAATATATGGAAATTAAACAACATGCTACTGAAGAATAACTGGGATAGGGAAGAAATAAAAGAGAGATTAAGAGATACATAGGAACAAATGCTAACCATAGTACAACATATCAAAACTTTCGGGACACAGCAAAAGCAGTCATAAGAGGAAAGTTCATATTGTTACAAGCCTATTTCCCAAAACAAGAACGAGCCCAAATAAACAACCTAATGCTTCATCTTTAAAAAACTAGCAAAGGAAGAACAAACAAAGTCTCAAGTCAGCAGAAGAAAAGAAATAATCAACATTAGAGCAGAAATAAATGAAATTGAAAACAAACAAAAAAAACAATAGAAAACATAAATGCAACAAAGAGCTGGTTCTTTGAGAAGGTTAATAAAATTGACAAACCCCTGGCTAGACTTACTAAAGAAAAGAGAAAGGACATAAATAAACAAAATCAGGGATGAAAAAGAGGAAATTATGACTGACATCGCAGAAATACAAAGAATCATACAAGAATACTATAAAAAAGTATATAACATCAAATTTAATAATCTAGAAGAAATGGATCAGTACTTAAAAATATATAATCTTCCTAGTCTGAATCAAGAAGAACCAAAAAATCTAAATAGCCTGATCAGCAGTATGGAAATTGAAACAATCATCAAAAACCTACCAAATGTGGAAAAAAAAAAAAAAAAGTCCACGACCAGATGGCTTCATCAGTGAAATCTACCAAACATTCAAAGAAGATTTAATACCTATTCTCAAATGCTTCCAAAAAATCAAAGAGAGGGCAATAGTTCCCAACTCATTTTTTGAGGCCAATATTACTCTGATACCAAAACCTGGTAAGGATAACAGAAAAAAAGAAAACTATGGGCCAATATCTCTCATGAACACAGATGCAAAAATCCTAAATAAGATACTAACGAACCGAATACAAGAACATATTAAAAAGATTATACACCACGATTAAGTGGACTTCATCTCAGGGGCACAGAGAAGGTTCAACATACGCAAATTGCATGATGTGATACACCACATAAACAAATTAAAAAATAAGAATCATACGATCATATCAACAGATACAGAAAAAGCCTTCAACAAAATACGGCATCCATTTATGATCAAATACTTAACAAAATCGGTATAGAAGAAAAGTACCTTAACATAATAGAGGTCATATATGACAAACTCTCAGCCAACATTGTACTTAATGGTGAAAAACTAAAAACCTTCCCTCTAAGATCAGGAACAAGGCAAGGCTGTCGACTATCGCCACTCTTATTCAATATAACATTAGAGGTCCTAGCGAGTGCAATCAGACAAGAGTAAGATATAAAAGGCATCCAAATAGGAAATGAAGAACTCAAAATCATTATTTGAGGATGGCATGATTCTCTATATAGAAAACCCTAAACACTACTAGAAACGATAAGGATATACAGTCAAGTCTCTGGATATAAAATCAACTTTCGAAAATCCATAGTGTTCCTATACTCTTATAATGAAGTGTCAGAAAAATAAGTAGGAAAAATAATTCTTTTTGCAGTGCGACAAAATAAATAAAATACCTAGGAATAAATTTAACGAAGGGTGAAGGACCTTTATAATGAACGCTATAAGACCCTATTAAAAGAAATTGAAGAAGATACAAAGAAATGGAAAGATATTCCATGTTCCTGGATTAGAAGCATCAATATAGTTAAAATGACCATATTACCTAAAGCATTATACAGATTTAATGCAATCCCTATCAAAATCCCACTGACATTTTTTAAAGAAATAGAACAAAAACCATCAGATTTGTATGGAAGCATGAAAGACCCTGAACGCCAAAGCCATCCTGAGAGAAAGAATGAGGCTGGAGGCATCACTCTGCCTGAATTCAAATTATACTACAAAGTGACAGTAATCAAAATGGTATGGTATTAGCAGAAAAACACACACATGGACCAGTGGAGTAGAATTAAGAGTCCAGAAGTAAACTCATATTTATATGAGCAAATAATTTTTGACCAAAAAAAAAGCCAAAAACATACAATAGAGAAAGAAAAGCCTCTTCAATAAATGGTGCTGGGGAAACTGGAAAGCCACCTGCAAAAGGATGAAACGACTGTTGTCTATCACTACACACGAAAATTAACTCAAAATGAATTAAGGACCTGAATATAAGACCTGAAACAATAAAATGCATAGAAGAAAACAGAGGAACTAAACTCAAGGTTCTTGGACTTAAAGAAGATTTTATAATTTTGGCCTCAAAAGCAAGGGAAGTAAAAGCAAAAATAAATGAATGGAACTACATCAATCTAAAAAGCTTCTGCTCAGAGAAAGAAATCATTAACAATGTAAAGAGACAACCATCCGAATGGGAAATTATATTTGCGAGCAACGCCTCTGATAAGGACCTAATATCCAAAATATACAAAGAACTCATACAACTCAATAACAAGAAAAAAGCAAATGATTTAATCAAACAATGAGCAGAAGACCTGAACAGACACTTCTCCCAAGAAGACATACAAATGGCCAACAAATATCTAAAAAGATGCTCAACATCACTAGCTACTAGGGAGATGCAAATCAAAACTACAATGAGATACCATCTCACACCTGTTAGAATAGCTATAATCAACAGGACAAGTAATAACAAATGTTGGAGAGGATGCGGAGAAAAAGGAACCCTCAAACACAGTTGGTGGGACTGCAAATTGGTACAGCCACTACGGAAAACACTATGGAGGTTCCTCAAAAAACTAAGAATTGATCTACCATATGATCCAGCAATCCTCCTACTGGGTATTGACCCAAAAGACTTGAAAACTCATATCTGAAAAGATATTTGCACACCAATGTTCATAGCAGCATTATTCACAGTGGCCAGGACATGAAAGCAATGAAAGTGTCCTATGATAGATGATTGGCTAAAGAAGCTGTGGTACATACATACAATGAAATACTACTCAGCCATAAGAAGAGATGAAATCCTGCCATTTGTGACAACTTGGATGGACCTCAAGATAATCATGCTAAGTGAAATAACCCAGACAGAAAAAGTTGAAAATCACATGATATCACTTATATGTGGGACGTAAACCTAAAACCAACAAATGAACAGGACAAACAAATAGAGACTCATGAACACAGACAATGGACTAGTGGTTACCAGAGGGTAGGAGGTGGTAGAGGAGGGGAGAGTTAGGTGGGGTAAAGGGGGTCAAATATGGGGGGGGGGAGGGTAGAGGGAGGGTGAAGTGGGTAAGGGGGATCAAATATATGGTAGCTGAAGGAAACAGGACTTTGGGTGGTAAACTCACAATACAATATACAGATGTGAAATTATAACGTACACCTGAAAATTATATAATCGTATTAACCAATGTTACCCTAATAAACTTAATTTTTTAAAAAATCAATAATTTTACAATTATTGTGATTTTCTTTTATAGCTTGAGTCAGTTGCAGAAATAATCCAAGAAAGTTGCTTAGCCTTTCAGAGGCTTAGACTTCACATCCAGAAAATTGGGGAAATGGTGATTACTACTTTACACATAGTTCATGATGTGCCTGGAACAGGGCCTAGCACAGAAAATGTCTCAATGAGTGATCAAACCGGCTATGTTTTTATGGCTAGTATGTGATTAAAGTGCTTCAACAATAGTTAAAACCCAAACAAGGAACCATGAGTAGAACCCTTCGGGAAGCCATTTTAGACCATGACGGCAGCTCATGAAGCTTGGACCTAATTAAGTATGGGCTACACAAAGGAGGTACCCTTCTGCAGCATTTCTCAACAGCAGCAGTGCTACATCAGGACTGGATAATTCTACATTGTGGGGGCTGTGCCATGCACAGTAGGATGTTTAGCAGCATTGTTGACCTCAACTCACTAGATACCAGTACTACTTCTCCCTCAGTTGTATAATCAGACATGCCTCCAGACGTCGTCTAAGATTCTCTGGAGTGCAAAACTGTTCCCAAGACCAGCAGCATCAACATCATCCAGAAGCTTGTTAGAAATTCAGAATCTGGGCCCCACCCCAGACCTACTGAATCTGAACCTGTATTTTAATAAGATCTCCACATGATTCATATGCACATTAAAATTTCATAAGCATCAATCTACACCAGCGGTTCTCTGCACCTCTCCTAAACATAGGAATCTCTGCCCCTCTGGTTAAAAATACAAATTGGGTCCTACCAAACGTGTTGCATCCACTCTCCTGGAGAAATAATGAGGAATTGATATTTTAAAGAGATTCTTATAATCCAGAAGTTTGTCGAACTCTACAGTATTTCTACAGAAGGACAAAAGTTAGCAGTTACTTTCGAGAAATACCTGGGTAGGGAGTGTCTTGGCTTAAGAACTTGTTCTCTGAATATTCAACAAACCCTCATTAAGCACTGGCCAAGGGCAACTGGCTATGTGAGACATATTTCCTCACCAACATAGAACTCACAGCCCAGCAGTGCCCTGGATGGTGGAGAAGAAGAGTCCAGATGACATTGTTTGAACTTCTGAATCCAACTGTGTCATAACTCTTTGACTTCCTAGTCACATGAGAAAATAAGGTCTATCTTTGATTAAACCAATTTAAGTATGATTTCTAATCATTTACCTCTGAAACAGTCTCAACTAACATACCATCTCTAAGGTCAGAAGGCTAATTTTTTTTCCTATGGCCATGTTTATGAAGCAACCTCCTAGTCCTACAGTTGCATTGACTTTCCATAAAGCTCCTACCACACTGAGATAATATAGAGCTCAATGAGCATGAGAACGTGGTACTTTGTGTAGCTATAGATGGCATTGTAAATAAATTACCTTCTGACTTTATAGCTCAATCTCTGGTGAGTTTGGCTCCCATGAGTCAGTGTCCCGTACACTTAGCAAATTAAAATAGCCAAACCAGTTCTTGGCATGAAATGATGCCACACTCACACTCCCATTTTTAGGCAGAACTTCTTTAAATGGCAAAAGTGCTTAAATCCAGCTAGTTTGTAGATCTTGCAACATAAGCAATAGAAAGGTGGACCTTTCCTTTTTTTTCCTATTTATAACTTCATCTAGTTACATCAGGCTTATCTCTTTTTGTTCCTTTTCATCCAGCTTCTATGACTTATAAAATATTATAGTCAGTGTTCCTTTTTTCATGGTCCTTTCCTAAGCTCATATTTCTTTGTAAGAGTTTGCTTCAGGTTTCTCCCACTAGTCCAAATTATACACGCAAAGTTGTGCTTGGAGCCCCTTTATCTGCTGCTCTGTATTTCTCTCTACACACAACTTGCTGAACTAACACCATTTCATTCTAAAGTTCTGTTTTTCCAAATTAATTGCTGCCACTAATACTATAATGACACACTTACATAAGTGTTTATTCCTAAGTCCATACATTCAATAGCCTGCCTGCTTCACTCTACCACCACATTACGTGGAAAAAGAACAGTGGCACTCACATTCCTTGCTGGTTAGAATTTCAACAAGGTTTGAACTTTTGGGTGGACAAATACAGTGCGTATAAAAAACCTTCACTCAACAATGACACATCCAAGGATTTGTCCTAAAACAGCATAAAGATAAGTATGCAAATAATCTGGTCAAAGATGCTTGCAATGTTTATGTTGGCAAATTGTGATAACCTCAAGGTCCAATGATAGAGGATCAAAAAAAAAAAAAAAGTTAGCCAAGTAAATACCTACAATAATGCAAATTCCTGTATAACATGATTGGCAAATGAGCTCTGGTCCACAATCCAGCTGTCAAACAGAGATGAGCTGAAGTTCCTTGTGTGTTGGGGTGTGATCAGGGGACATGATGATCAGGTGGCAAAATGTCAAATAATCCTGTTGTGAGAAGGACGGAGATACATGGTGGGTCCCTATGTGATTGGACATGGCCTAAACTTCCTAGATGCGCTAATGACATAGATGCCATCTATTTGGAAAAGTCCCAGAAGTGCCATCACTAGAAGTCCCAGCAAAACACAGGACCCAGGTTTGTCCCTTGTTATTTAAGCTGTAGTGGCCTATCACCATCAAGAGGTGTCAAATAGAAAATGGGACTGGCAAGGTCTTTCAGTTGAGCCCCTAGGAGTCCTGTCCTACAAGCTACATAACTTTGGGTGAACTTGGCTAAAACCTTTAATCTCATTTTGGTACCATTTCCTTATCTGTAAAGTGGGAATAAGAGCAGTACTCATCACACAAGCAAAAAGCAGCACAGTTGGCCCATGGTTAGCATCTGTAAGCATTTGCTATTATTCTTATTGGTACTGAGAGTTCTCTATAAGCTTTTTTTTTTCTTTTTCTTACTATGCAAAGTTGAGATTCTGAAGTGAACAGCTGCAGCTACAGTGTTATCATCTTTCTACACATTCACACATAGCAATCTTAACGATACATCACAATGAATAATTTGACGTTCTTTAACTCTGTACTCTAAGCAGTGGACTGCACCAAACCCAACTCAATAGCGATCTTGCTCTTCAAATTTTGGCGGCAAAGTCATTCATAAATTAAAAAAAAAAAAAAAAAAAAAAAAAACAGCCTCTTGTTTTGTATGAATCAATTCCCAAGATAAATATTTAAATAAAATGTGGCTTCAATTGTGCTCTCTGATTTCTGGCTCACACTCTGTTTCTATATCAGTTTGTTTTCTTTTATTTTTTCCCCCAAGCTGACTAATGAACAGAGCTGTCAGAAGCCCATTGCTCATGATCTAGCGAGCAACACATTAACAGTTTCACATAAATATAAAACCATATTCATTGCAGCTAGGGAAATAATCCTGCAGCACACAAAAACTCCAAATACTCAGTTATTATCAACAGAGAAAGAATCCTGGGTGATAAATGCAATTAGCTAAGTAATTGACACTCTCTTAACATAAGAATCAGCCCTGCATCACCCCAACTGTCAATAAAAAAAGATAATACAAGGAATAAAGTCTTCTGTGTATAGAACATGCTCTATTTTGAAGAACCCACAAAATTCTGTACCTGAGGTCGTAGAGGGAAAAGCATATTTATGTAATTTGGGGATATTTACAATCCCTACATTGCACAAAATCACATGCTCTTGAATTTATATTTCACTCAAAGTGGGGAGAATCCAGGACTTTTTACCTTTAAGACTTAAGATTCTTTTAAATGTCATTTCATTCACATCCTTCATATCTCCATGGGCTGTTCTGTTCCAATTTTACAGTTTATTCATTCCATGAAAACATATCAAGTCATTACCATGTGCCAGGCCCTGCTGGAGAAGATGGAGTCCAGGAAGAAAACTTCCAGGCTCTGACAGTCATCCAAAGAATCAGGAATGAGAAGGTCACTCGCCCCTACAACTCTGCACTCACCAAAAGCACTATAAATTCTCAAACCACAATTCTCTAAGAAAAATATTTAAATAAAACGTGTTTTCGATTGTACTCTTCAATGATGATTACTGGCTTGCCCTCTGTAATTGTAGCAATGTGGCTTTATCTCCTTGTTTTATGCTGATGAATAAATTTAAGATGTATAAGGTACAAAATTGTGAATCATAGTGATAAAAAAGGAGATACAACTGTTCAGAGTCATCGATTCTCCATATTTCTTCGCCTTCTGAGAACTTCTCTCTCAACCACTCAGTCTTGTGGAGGGTGAGACAATAAACAGAAGTTCCAAGGCCTTCTCAAATTACAAAGCATGAGTTCAGTGCTCAAACTGAACGTCCCCTGTGAGGCGGTCCCCGGGCAGTTCCCTGAAGTAACTATCTAAATTCTTCTGAGCAGGAAGCAGTCAAGCCTTGTTACCAATTCTGTCTAACCTACTCACACCGGTAATCCGAACAAAGACAACAGCACCCTTGCTAAGGATTGGAAAACTCAAAAGTAAGAGAAAAATAATGCTGTATAACCCAGAAAGGAAGTTAGATAGGGACTCTTGATTTCTTTTCTCTCTGACCTCTGTTTTTATGTGGTAGATTATAGTTTAGAAATATTCACTTCCTAGCCCCATCATTTCCATGGACAGAGTGGAGACCTCTTGACTTTGGGCTTGGCCAGTAACTTGCTTTGGCCAATGGGATGTTTATTAAATAGTATAACCTGACCAAAGGTTCAAAAAGCATTTTTGAGGTTGGCATATGCTTCTGGCACTACCCAGGCTAGCCCAGTAGTCCGAGGAGGAGGATGAGAGACAAGTAGAAGAAACCTTGCCAGCCAGCCAGCCCCAGCCTCTATCTTCTAACCCTAGCCATTGTGTGGATGCACAAGCTAAACAGATGCCTTTTAAAACACGCCACTGAAATTTTGCAGCTACTTGTTATTTGGCAATAGCCATCAACACAGTTTATCTTTGACTATACCTGTCCCGCTTTCCCTGTTCCTACCTTATAGGAAGACACATTCCTTCTACTTTGCAAGGCCCTTAAAGCACTGAAACACAGAAGAGAATATTTATTTACTGACTGAGGAGAAACTCCTGAATCCAAATCCTTGATTTTTCCCAGGACTTTGACCCTCCATTTCCCTCCCTCACTTGTAGCTCTAACATCTGCTTCCTTCTGTAGATATCATCTATATCCTGAATCACTTCTGTTCAACTTTGGGGGCAGGTTCTTCCACCTGCTCTTCCTTATCCTTCTTCCCACCTGCTCCATAAATATTTGTCAAATGCTAGAAAGACAAAAAGGGAAAGTAGAACATGGCAAGATCATGAAGGACACATGAAAAGACCACTTCAAGAAGAATGAAATGGTCAACAATGGCAATTATTGCCTTGTCACTCAGTAAATAAGGGCTACCTCATTCAACCTCATGGCTTTAGTATACCTTATAATCTGACTCATCTTCCAATCATCATCTCTTGTCCATAATATTATAAGAGTCTCCAATTCTCTTCTTTGAAGGTATGCAAGCTGCGGGCAAAACACAACAAATATGATCTGTGCCCTTGCAGACATCATAAGCTAATACAGAGGTAGAAAAGCAAGCTGTAATGATACCACAGTGCATTGATGGTGGAGGGTGCTTTTGGTACAACAGAGAGATTCAAAACTCAGACCTGGAAGAGGTCAGAAAGGACACTTGGGGCGGGGGGAAGAAATGTGTAGGCTCAGGGCCAAGGTAGGGAGTAGAGATTAGCCAGACAGAAGTTCACATGCAAAAGGCAAAGAGGAAGGAGCATAATATGTTTGAAGAACTTAAAAATTGAGTCTGGATAATGCAGAAAGTATGAGAATGAAGGCGATGAGAAGTCAATTAATGTTTAGTGAATAAATGAATGAATGAATTAGTGGTAAGAGACAAGGCAAAAGGAAGAAAGTCCTAATCTAGCATTTTTAGTCCTTTAAACTATACAGCAGATGACAACTTAGCAAATGAGTTAAACTCAGCTCAGGAAACATTTATTAAGTTCTACATGCCAAGCATGTGTTAATTAAGTATCCACAATAGAGAGCTCAGTAGGCCTGGCTCTTGCCCTAGAGAACCTCATAAAAGCAAGTGACATTTGTATGACTATCGAAGACTGTGCTTTTACACTTAAATGACTATTATTAAAAGTGAGGCATAAAGGAAGTGGATTCGTAAAGTGAATTAAGCATAAGGATCTTTTTTTTTCTGAACATAGTCTCAGTCTCTCTTAAATATATATATATTTATGTAAATATTAAATATATATATTACATACAAATTTTTTAAAGAACTGGAGTGTGGGGCTTATCATTAGCTTTGATCAACAGAAAGAGGGAGGTCCTACACCCTGCCATGGATTTCCACGTTCCACTGCAGATTCCTTTTATTCTCTGTAGCCTAACTGTCCAATATTTTTATTCTCTATACTTTCGGTGTTCAATACGGTAGCCACACGCCACATGTGGTTAAGGAGGCCTTGCAGTGTAACTGGTGTAAATTGAGATATGCTGTAAGTGTAAAATACTAAAACAATTTCGAAGACTTAGTTTTTAAAAAGGACACAACATCTCATAATAATTTTTTATATTAATTGCATGTAAATATGATATGTTGAATATTCTGGGTTAAATAAAATATATTATTAATATCAATATCACCTGTTTCTTTTTAGTTTTTTAAATGTGACTATTTGAAAATTTAAAATTATATATATATGGCTCACATTTATGGCTCGTATTATACTGTCAGTTCTACTATAACATTTATTATGAAAATGTGAACTTGTTCCAGTGTGATTAATATATTGAGCAATGATTTGAGCATAACACGAATATCATGTCTACTTATGTCTGCAAGGAACACTAGGTGAGCCCAGAAAACTGCACCCAGCTGAACTGAGCTGTGTGGGAACACACAAAATGTCCAGCATGCGCAGACCTCAAACATCTACCCGTTACTTCTGTTCACCACACGAGTTATGCACCAGCGCATCCTCATCTGGTGCTACAGATTTCTGTCCGATTTCAGATAAGCCTCCGTTTCCCACTTCACAGTAACTCAGAAGCAGCAACCCACTGGTGTGAATACCACTTCAGCAAGCAAATGGCAGGTCTTCTCCAAGGTAAGGTGCAACACAGGGTATAGTATTGATGTATTCTTAATTACTGAACATATGCAAAACTGGGCTACTGTTTTTACTACGTTCCTATTTTTTTTTTAATGTGTCACTGGTAAAGATTTTTAGTGTAATCCCCCTCACCCCACTTTCCCCATAAGTCTGGTTTTTTTCTGCAAGATTTTGATCATGCTATTTTCCACAAATGCCTGTGGTTGTATTTTCTGTTGGACAGTGCTGTGCTCCATAGCCTCAGTTCCTAAAGCTAATCCTAGCATATCAGTCCTACTCTTTGGTCACCTGCTTAATAGGATGCTGGACCCTCCTTTAAAATAACCTTAAAAAAAATTTCTAAGGTACTGTAGGACCAAACATTACATACGCTCTCTGTGTGTGGCTAATGATTACTTTGATTTAGTAACATTACAGCTAACCATCACTGTAAACCTGAAAACAACTGTAGCGCTTTTATGAGCAGTGCTAGGGGAAGTGAAATAAATAAGAGATCTTGCTGCTTTGAGGAAAATGTGTTTGTTTTATGAACAATGTGACTATTTAGGAGTGCTCTTCCTTAGAATCCCAGGGGCCACTATCACCATGACGTCACTGAAAAAGTGCTGGTGCCTGGGATTTCTCCTTCTGAGAGATGACACTTTATTTCTGCCTTGAGCCAGGCTTTTTCCTGGTGCCGTCACAATAGACCCTGGGGGCTTGATTGGAAAACCAGTGTAGAATATGGACTTCCTTAAACATAGACACTTCCTTAAAAGCTTTTGGTTCAATGTGAATGTAAGTCATTTTGATTACTCAATTTCTATATTTATTAGGAATGATAAACCAAAGTACTTGAAAATAATTTCAGTGGTGATGAACTGTGGCACTCGATCAATGGGGGACACGGCAGTCAATTACCCTTTCACTTTATTTTGGTCGTTGGCAATCAGTTGGAATCAATACTCTTAATCTCGATTGATAGCAGAGCACAAATCACAAATAATTTTTTACAGTGGGCTGTCACAGTGTGTACAGGCAAGTCCAACAGGTCCTGAGCCATCCCCTGCACTTCCGTGTAGGCAAACAGAACTGGGGATATACTGTGGCTTCCTGGCTCCATCATGCCAACATGAGTGGCTATGACTGGCCAGTTCAGCCTGAGCAATGCTATGCGTCCCAACTGTGTCTCATTACAGTCCACTCTTCAATATTTAGCTGCCTGAACTCATCACAAGTCTGAAACTTGATGAAATCTACTAATTGAGCAAACCGAAGAATCTGGAAGGTAAATCGTGCAAAACTGAACAAGCATAAAGAGGGGAAGAACTACAATCCAAGGGAGGTACCCATACATAAGTGTGCTTTTTGAAAAAGTAGGCGTTGTGAGGGGGGCTTGAAGGTACAGACTCTGCAGAAAGATATCCCCTGCATGTCTTCTTTGGGGAGGCAGAAAGACCCCTGAATTACAAGTGAGATCCTCCCAGTTCTGCCATTTGGAATCTGGCAGTCCTAGGGTGAAACACGGCACAACTTCACCACTGAAGAACTGGGTAAAATAAGCAGGTCAAATTAGGGCGATGGTTTTCCAAACTGTGTTCCCTTGGGTATTTTATACTTCACAGAAAGAGGTAAAACAGTTGAGGAGAAATGGAAAAAATTTGAAGGGAAGGCAAGGCTCTTCACTCCACATGAACAAGAGCCACTCTCCTTGTTGATTTTTGTTTTGTATATTTGACTGCATGTAAGATTTTGTTTGAAGGAGTAGTCCGATTAGTGTGTAAGAGTGAACACTAGAGCCAGCCTGCCTGCGTGTGCATCCCAGCTCCCACTTTCTAGCTGGGTAAACTTGGGCAAGTTATCTAACCTCCCTGGGCTTCAGTTTCCACAAATGAAATATTGATAGTACCTAGTCTAATGGAGTGCTTGTGAAGACTAAACACATTAATATTTGTATTACACTGCCTGGCATGTGGTGAGTGCTATATATGGGTTTAAATAGATAAAGCCGTATGCTGACTTTTAAAAAATTTTTAAACTACAGCTCTAAACCAGGGGTCGCTAAACATTTTTGACCATACATCCTTATAAGATGCAATCTGAACATGGAATCCTCATGTGTGTACACTTAATACATACATGAACTTTGTTTCAATATACTTTGTGTCTTAAGCTGTGCAAACAATTCTGTGATGGACATAAAGTGGGATGTGAATGGTGAGAGAAGTTAGACTCTTGATTCTCCTCACATGTCTTAGGCTCAGGGTGCTCAGCACGAAAACTTGTCTGACCTCCAGTGAAGTTAGTTAAGCATAAGTAGAAAGCTTTGCCAAATCATGACAAAGGGACCCTTGTCAGTCTTCATTTTCTTTTAAGATGTGATGTTCTGAGTGTTCTCAAGCATTAAGTGAGTACCAGCTATGTGCTTTAAGGGCAGGAAAAAGTATGAGATGAGATCTATGGTCCTAAACAACTCAGACATGTCATGAGAAGCTCATATGAAACCTGGCCACAGCCTCACACTAGAGGATTCCTGATGGAGGGTCCGTGCTAGAGTGCAAACGGCACCAGGGAAAGACAGACTCTCCTGTTAGCACCCTGAGACTCACAGTAAGAGCTTGCCTTTCTCCCCCGCCCCGCCCCGCCCCCTTGTAGAGATGCCAGGCCTGAAGTCCAGGCCTTCGTGACCCGTGTCCAAGGGCATTTCCTATATGACTGCCATCAGCGGCAGTTACAGAGCCCCCAGATGTGCTGTGGAAGTCCCACATTTGGACTTTCTTATCATGGGCAGGCTCACCAACAAACCCCATGCTGGCTTGGGGTCTGCAAACTGTCCAGAATGGACCTGAGATCAGAAAAGCCCTATTAAAAGCCCGCCACATTCACACAGCAGGAAATTATCGAGAAACATCACACAGACATGAAACATTTCATTTATATCATGATAAATATTTAAGTCACTCTCCTCTACAGATATTATTAAGAGTTAATGTTTCTCTCAGGAAGTAGCCTCCAGAGCTGAGCATTTTTATGTGACCATCGTATAAGTGTTCTGGGCTGTCTGCTCAGTTCACAGGAACCCTCCTGTCTGCCCAGCTCCTACACAGAGTGACAGCAAGGTAGCCACACAGGTTCCACTGGAGAGCTTCTCGAACCTCAGCCTGAACACCAATGACCTGGGAGCTTATAAACATGGAGGTCCTGCTTCAGTAGGTCTGGGTGGCCCAAGAGTCCATACTTCTAACATGGTCCCAGAAGATATCAATGTTGCTGACCCATGGGCCATACTTTGAGTGACAGGTCTGGTATGAACACCTGACAAAACTGAGACAATCAACTTTCCTCTGGAACATTTAGACTTGGGAAAAAGAGATTCTCTTCTCTCTGGGATGGTCTCAAATGTGGAGAAATCTATAAACTCAGAAGCTGCGGGATGACCATTTCTGCTACATGGACTGAGAAAAAAGGAAAACTGGGAGTCACAGAAAAATCAACAAGTATGGAAGATGAGAGACACAGAGGGACTGCGCAGGTCCTGCAGCTTTTAAAACTGTGTTCATGTCTATTCACAGCTCTAGGGTTTCCCTCACTTGGGCCCCAAAGACACTCCTTCATTATTATAATAATTTCTCTTTTTTGCTAAAGCTTATTGTGAGTTACTTTCTATTACTTGCAACCACAGAGCTTAACATTCAGTACTATAGCCTCTGCACAGTTACAGTGGTCAAGCACTGATCCTTTTCACCTCAGACCTTAGTAAGAGAACCTAGATGGTGCTTGTTAGATGACTGATGATTGAATGAATGAAAATAATGCCCCAGGCATGGTGTTCACTACAACTTCTCTGTGCCCAGATATGGAGAAATGCTTTTACTTCCTGTCTTACTGTCAATCCTAGAAATCCAATTGTGAATGCAACACACTGACTGTCAATTTTTCTATTTATGTCATCTATTCCCTTAGCACTCTTATTTCATTTTTCATATCTGGCAAGGGAAAAAGGGACTCAGAGAAGGTGTATTTCCCCCTTTAAGTACCATGAAAGTTATGAATATATCTTTCCTAAACTGCCAAAATAATTGTTTCATTTACAGAACTGAAATTCTCTAGGGAACGTCCCAGTGATGTTCTAAATTGCTAACATCAGATATGCAGAAAACAAATATGGAGCGATCCATATGTTCCCAATCCTGAATTTAGCATCTCAGCTCAACAAAAACTTGCATTTCAATCACTTTCAGTCAGTTTTGGGTTATGATTATGTACAGGGTTAGGGTTGGGTTAAAGCCACTGGCCTAGAACCTTCTGCAGTAAAGGGCTCTCTCTGCACAGCCTGAGTCTCCTGCACTAGTTGCCATTTAAAGAGTTCACTTTAAATTAACATTTACAGGCTACAGATCCACAGTCAAAGGACAAACCCAAGAAGGCACTGGCTATGTGATTACAAGAAGAGAAATTGCCAAAATTCTCCCTCCTTATTACCACTCAAAAAGTCCTACTGCTTTGGGCAGGGGCGGGGAGTGGGGGAAGGTCGGGGCACAGCCAGGAATTTACCACTTCTCAGGGCTCCATTATGAAGACAACATGTAAGGAGGAATAATAGATCAGGAGCTTGGCATAATGAGGATGCTGCTGCTGCTGCTGCTGCTGCTGCAGCTGCTGCCGATTGATGATGATGATGATGATGATGATGATGATGATGATGATGATGATGGAGCACATTTTATGTTCTAGGCATACTCTCAGCACCTTATATATGTTAACCCATTTCATCTTCAGAACATGAGGTGGGTATCATTACTACCTGACTTTGGGAAACTAAGGCTCTGAGAGATTGGGTAACACTGATTCAGTGTGGTGGAATAGCTGTTGCTTTTTGCTGCCAGTGGCCATTCTCCCTCTTCTGCTAATAGTGCCTCAGTTTTCCTTTGGAGAATCACTCTTCCCTTCTGCACATTTTTTTTTGTGTGTGTGGGACAGTGGTTCTAACCTATTCTCTAGGACCAAAAGGTCCTATCTAATTCAGTCATTATTGCGCTGTGAACTACACAAGGCAGGCACTGTCTTTTTCATCTCAAACTCTAGCACAAGGCACAATTTAGGCACTTAGTAAAGCTTAAGGATAAACAAATGAACACAGCATACAGTGTGTAAGATATCAGTGTGATATTTTCTACAATTGTGTGGTTAGGAAGTGTCCTGATTGGCCAAGCCTGGGTTGTGTGCTTACCCTAGACTAATCAGGAGCTATCCTGGGAATGTGAATGAAATGACACATGGATAGAAACTTTCTGGAGCAAATTCATTGCAACCATGGTGCCCTGGAGAGGCTGATACCTCTATCTTGGACCTGGCCTCAGTTCCTATACTTTCCAGGGCCAGATGTTCAGCTTCTCCTTGAGTTCTCTGAGATACCCTTTATCCCCAAAATAAATTCAATTTTTGCCTAACTGCACAAGAGTTGGTTTGTAGTTACTGCAACCAAATCACCCTGCATTCTGACTGGTATGTTTGTACCATTTGGAACATGACTAAAGCCAGAAAATTTAACCTCAGAGACACAGGACAGCACTGAAAGCCCAAGACCTAAAGTTAGGCACAGCCACCGGCATTCGTTTATTCAACAAACATCGTTCACTGAGTGCCTCTTTGAGCCTGGAGCTATAATAGCTGTTTTCTGTAGAGTCTTCTTTTCAACAGTCACAGTATGCTGATGTTGATAGTATCATCTCCGCTTTGCAATGAAGAAACTTAAGGCTCGAAGAGGTTAAGTAACTTTCCCAAGAACACTATACAGTGAGCGGCATAGTCAGGACTGAAAATCACATCTTCCTGAAGTCAAAGCAATTGTTCTCACCAGATACCACACAGTTTCCAATGGACTGGGGGCTTGCTTACTGGCAGGGCTGAAAAATCTAATTGCTAGATCTTGGGCAAAAGGAAAAAGGAAAACTGAATGGAGGCTGAGTTCCATGTGGTTTAAACTAGTTCAAAGGGTGAAGACAGCAATCAAATACATCATTATAAACTGTACTTTTCAATGGCTTTAAAAATTATACAGAAATTGTCTCTTTTAAGGAGAAACTGTGTGTATCAATAGAGATTCTAGAATGGGCTACATCTTCCTAATCCTCCTTGCTTCCATGCTCCAAGTCCCTCACCTCTTCGGCTATCCTGGTCTAACATGCACATGCAATTTCTTCTGTTCTAAGCACAGCCATCTCATAGTCCATAACCCATAGGAATCCATTCACAAGCAACTTGAAACCCACCACAACTTGTTAAGACCTATCAAAAATGTTTAAGTCAGAGAGCAGTGCATGACATCACACAGCCATGTGGAATCTTTTTCTCTTGATCTAGTGAACAGCAGATGCTTTTTGCCCTTACAGCACCCATTTCATCTTCTTCTGATTTCCCTTTGAATCAGCTCCTCCTGGTGCTTGGTCCATAAGGCTGAGTGGGGTTGACCTTGATTTCTCCTCTCTTCTTAGATGCAAAATGGATATGGGATTCAGGTCTGCCAAACAAATGCCTCTATCCCCCTATCTACAACATTTGGTTTGTGGTTGCCCCTTATCCCATGACCTCATGTGACTCAATGCTGGGGCTTTTGCTGGACTAATGCTATGAAGAAGCTCTCCTTCCTTTGGGATTACCAGCTATACAGAAGACATAATTCTTGAGCTGCCTCAGAATAAAGGCAATGGTGGAGGTGGCAGAGCTACTAAGAAATGAAGAGAAAAATAAAACTCATTGAATCATTTGCTTGCCTGAATGTGGTCATACCTGAAATCTATGCCTTGGACTTTGTAGTTACAAAGTAAGCCAGAAGCTCCTTTTTGCTCTTAAGCCAGTTGAGTTGGGTCTCTGAGTCTCCTAGAGCCTAGAGCAAAACCATTGACTCAACCATGTGTTTTGGAATTATACTTACCTATCCTGATTGGCTCCTATGTTTTCCTAAATCTTAATCCAGTTGCCTAAGAGTTATAAATTTTCTAATTTCTCTTTTTCGTTCATGCCCTAAAGTTCTTTTACCCAGAAGTCAATGTTTAATATAAGAAAGGGGAAAAGTTAATTTGTTCCCAAATGATTATTTATTAAATAATGCAATTCTGTTTAATAAGCCCAATTAATGTATTAATAATAATATTTAGGAAAAATAGTTAAGTACCCTGAATATTATATAATTTTTCCTGAAAACCTACTAAGTTCTAGGCCACTGGGGATAGGGCAGCAAACAAAACCAGAAAAAATTCCTACCCTCATGGTGGAAGAGAAATAGATAATAAACAAATATATAAATAAGCAAAGCATGGCCAAGTGAAAAAAAATGGCGCAGGAGGTGATGTTTTTCTAGGTAGATGGCCAGGAGGCATTCTGAGAAGGTGACATCTGAGCTGGTACCAACATTAGCTAGAGAAGAGGACTGTCAGCAGAGGGAACAGCTAGTTAGAGGTCCCAAGGCAGGCGTGTGTTTGGTGTGTTCCGTGAACACTAAGGAGGCCAGCATGGCTGGAACAAAGTAAGTGAGGGGAACAGTGAAAGGAGATAAGTTCAGCAAGGTAGCTAGAGATCAGATCATCTGGGGATTTATGGGCATGGAAAGATTTTGGATTTGATTTTGCTGTGATGGGAAAGCATTAGTGCATGTGGGGCAGAAGAATGTCATGATGTCATGATCAAATGTATATGTTAAAAAGATCACTATGGTACTGTATGGAGAATAAACTACAGGACAAGCAGAGAGACCATCTAGGAGGCTACTGTGATCTGGGCAAGAAATGACATGGACCAAAAGGTTGATGTGAAAATGATGAGAAACGGTGGGATCCAAGATGTATTTTGAAGGTAGAGCCACCTGGATTTAGGGATGGATTAGATATTGTAAGTGAGAAAAAAGAAAGAATCAAGGATGATGACACCAAGTGTTTAACACGACCCTAAAGGTGAGTAGCGTTGTTATTTATTGAGTAAGGAGAATGGCAAGAGGAACAGATTTCAGGAGTGAAAGTCGAGTTTGGTTTTGGATGTGTAATTTTTCATTGTGGTGAACATATACAAACATTATTTTTACTATGTTAACCACTTTTAAGTGTACAATTCAGTGGCATGAAGTACATGCAGTGTTGTGACCATCACCATTGTCCATTTCCCAAACTTTTCTATCACCCCAAACACAAACTCTATGTCTATTAAACACTTACTTCCCATTCCTCCTCCCCCAGGCTCTGGTCATCTCCATTCTACCTCTAGTGGACATGTAAGTTTAAGATGCCTATTGGATATCCTAATGAAGATAATAAAAGGCGGTTAGACATAATGATTCTGGAGTTCAAGGGAGAGGTGAGAATTAGAGACATAAGTTGGGAGTCATCAGCATATGGAATAGTCAGCACACAACTCCCATTTATCAAACTGAATATTTGACTTGTTTTCTCTCCTGCGCAGCCCAAAAAATGAATAGGGTGTCAGATACAGTGTATGGCATATAGTAATCATTCAATAAATATTTGTTTGATTGAGTAACTAAACTCTTTGCCCTTAAGTTTGTGGGAACAGCAATTCTTTAAACAAGAATATTTAAAAGTACAAGGTTTAAAATAAATACCTCTATTTCTTGAAAAAAAAAGTATGAACGAATTTTAAAATACACTGGCACGTCTATTGCAATTTTCAGAAATAATGTTTGATTTGTGATCTATTTGGCTGATGATTATGCCAAAATCTAGTACCACTTGACACCATGCTGTTACACAAACAGAACAAGAGTGACACAACCAGATGTGGTGTGTCACAGCGAGGATCAATGAGCTTGAAAAGCAGGAGAAAAGGTGCTTAAAACCAGGTGTTCGAAGTGTGTTTCAAAATCACCAACCTCTATTCAAATTACCCTGGCGATGTCGAAAAAAAGTGTGATTGTCCAAGAGGTAAAGTTATGAGATTCAGACAGTCATTTATCTTCAACTAACAAATGTACTGTATGCATAATAATCTTCAAGTGCCAGATCTTAAAATTCTCAGTTATGTGCAGGTATTTAGGAGCTGCTGATCCTAAGTCTCAGTATGTCAACACTTTGGCATGTCAGAGTGCGCAATATGTAATTGGGGTATGAAAGATATTGCAATTTATGTTTGGGTAATAATGTTAGAAGCATCTTATCCAGCTATGCAGCCACAAGTTCAGAAATTTGGGGATCTAAACTTGATATGAAAATATTTCAAAAGCCTCAGCCATTTATCACACTCTCTTGACACTTGTTCCCATCACCTGTATAATTAACCATACATTAGTAATCCACTAGTGCCAGACTACAACCTTGAAGTTGAATTCAAATAGCCTTTTTAGCATTAGTCAAGGCTGTGAAACTCAAAGTTGAGCAGTACGAGACAGGCAAGTGTTCTAATACGCCAGTGTCAGTGTTTCATTGGGAAGTAAAACTTGTCCACACTAAAATCATTAGTGCCCTTTCTCAGTCATCCTATCTTCTCAATTCACAGCTTTTTAGCACTTGCTTGGGGAATAACTGATGAAATAAAAATATTTAAAATATATTCAGAGGCCATGAATTAATCTTTTTCTATGTTATCATTGTGAATACACAAGACACAACATGTTCTAGGAAGTCTAAATGGACATGGTAAAATAGCTACTTTGCATGGCACTACCCATAAATTGGTCAAACTATAGAAAGTACACCTTAGTCTCTGGGCATTTCATTGAGATAAGGAAGAACATGTTTCATTCCAGAAGAATGAGATGGTTTCAACTAGTAGTCTAGTTTATTAAACTTAATAGTGTATATGAATAGGAATCATGGTTTATAAAATTAAAAATAAGGTAGATTAGGGTTATCAATAGTCTTAACAGCTTAGTAGAGACAATCATCTTAATTTGGAAGGCAATGAGAAGCTACTAGACAACCAGGTGAATGGCATGGTTGTTATTAGGTTGAGGGACTATAATCTCCAATCTCTAGACGGGAGTGATGAAAGCCTGAGAGTGAAGCGGTCGTAAAAAGAGTGATGGAGGCACTGTCAATAGGGATGAAAAAAGAACCATGAGGGAGATGGACCCTGCTGGCTTGGTCTCAGTGGCTGTTAGGATAGAAAACATGTTGGGTCACAGATGACTAGATTAAGTTCACTGACAGTAAAATGGAGAATAGGAATAGAAGGTGGTGTTGACTAGAGAGGAACGCGTGAAGTTCTATTTCGGAGAGGTTGAGTGGGAGTAGCCTGTGGAGAAAAGGCACACCTAAAAGTCTAGACTATGAAATGGACAGGATGGAAGTAATGTTTCGGTTCTGGGAGAGAACAAATGAGCTGGAGTGGACAAAAGAAGAATGCTGAAGCCAGAACCTGATAAGAGAAAACTGAAAGGTGGCTAGTGAAAAGATGGAGAAAAAGGAAGAAACACGAAGCATATAGTGGGGGGGGGGGGTGGCCCCAAAGCGTAGTGGTTAGGATGTCTGTTTTACATTCAGAAGGTCCTGGGTTCACGCCCCAGGTGGAGTCCCGGGCCATACCCCAGGCCATACCCCGGGCATACCCTGGGCCATGCCCCAAGTACACCACAAGCACGTGAGAGGAGACACCCCCCCTTCAAAGAGCCAGTTCTTAAGGGGAGACGCCTCGCCTTCAGAGAGCCGGTTCTTAAGGGGAGATGGCAACATCCCTAGGTCAGGGGTGGAAGTGAGGGGTGGGGGATCAAAGGGGGGGGGAAGCACATAGTGACAATTGACACCAAGGAGGAAAGTTTCAAAAGTTTCAAAAGTTGCAAATGATGTGAGTTAGTTCAAGAAGAACCCAGAAAGACCCCATAGTATTTGTTAATTAAGGGCTTGGTTTATTTTTATTGGGTCATATCGAAAACGAGTGAGGATTCTGCATAACAAAGAAAACCATCAACAAAATGAAAAGGCAACCTACAGAATGAGGTAAAATATTTGCAAATCATATATCTGATAAGGGACTAACATCCAAAATATATAAATAATTCTTCAACTCAATAGCAAAAATAATAAAATAAAAGTTAAAAACCTGATTTAAAAAATGGACGGATCTAAATAGACATTTTCCCAAAGAAGACATACAGATTGCTAACAGGTTTATGAAAAGATGTTCGACATCATTAACCATCATTGAAATGTAAATCAAAACCACAAGCTATCACTTCACATCAGTTAGAATGGCTATTTTCAGAAAGACAAGAAATAACAAGTGTTGGTGAGGATGTAGAGAAAAGGGAACACTTATTATGCAAGTTGTTGGGAATGTCAAGTGGTGCGGCCACTATAGAAAATGGTATGGTAGTTCCTCGAAAAGTTAAAAATAGAGCTTCCATATGGCTCAGCAATTCCACTTCAGCATATTTATCTGAATAAAATGAAAACGTTAATTCAAAAAGATACATTCACCCCCATGTTCATGGCACCATCATTTACAATAGCCAAGACATAAAAACAACCTAAGTGTCCATTGATGGATAAATGGATAAAGAAGATGTGGTATATATACACAGTGGAGTAATACTCAGCCATAAAAAAAGAATGAAATCTCACCATTTACAATAAGACACATGGACCTTAAAGGCATTATGCTAAATGAAATAAGTGAGAGAAAGACAAATATCATCTGATCTCATTTATATGTAGAAGCTTTTTTAAAATGAGCTCCTAGGTAGAGTAGAGATTGGTGGTTGGCAGAGGTGGGGCATCGGGGGGAGGTGGGCAAAAAAGGGTGAAGTGGGCCAAAAGGGACAAACTTCCAGTTATAAAACAAATAAGTCATGGAGATGTAATGTACCGCATGGTGATTATGGTTAACAATACTGTATTGCATATTTAAAAGTTGCAGAGAGTAAATCTTAAAAGTTCTCACAATAAAAATAATTTTTAAGAACTATAAATTGTTAAGTAGAATTATTGTGATCATTTTGTAATATGTACAAATATTGCATCATCATGTTGTACACCTGAAACTAATATAAAGTTATATGTCAATTATACCTCAATTAAAAAAAACTGATGGAGGCTAGGCGAAATGGCATAGATGACACGGGCTTTGTATATCTCCTCTTGTGACCACATCAAAGTTGTGGCAGAAACATGGAGCAAACAGAAAGCAGAGTAGCCCAATGTCTAGGTGAACAGAAGGTAATGGTAAAAGGCAGGAGGGGGCAAAGACGCGAGGCTGCCTGGTCCCCAGTGGCTGAGTGGGACAGAGGCTACAGCAGCTGCAGACGTTCCTCTTAAAGGGGCCGTGTCCATGACCGAACTTTCGTGGTAAGGGATTTGCTCACTCTGAGCACCAGTGTAGGGCTGGCTGTTCGGGGAGCACCAAGGACTTACAGGGTGACATTGAGTTTTCAGAGTGAAGGCCGGAGGCAAGGCTTTCTCCCAGGCAGAATGCTGGCAGTATCCATTGTTCCTCTGTTGAGCCTTCTCAGTGCGCAGACACAGCACGGCCATAGCTGAGACATCATAAAATTGGATAACAGAGGTCCCTCTGCCCAGAGGATTCCCTGAAACTCTACCTCCCCCAACTCGCGGCCCCACCCAAGCCACATCCAGTTGTGTCCTCGGTGTGCCCTGTGTCCCTTGCTGAGCAACTCTAAGCCTCACACTGGTGGCAGTTGGCCTCGGTTCTGGTGTGGCCTTTTGAGGCAACTATAAGCCCAGCATCTGTGGATTGCCTGCTGAATCTTAACAAGTGACCCTGGAGGGGCACAAGCTGGAGCTAAACTTGGCCTACAGCTGAACCCCTCTTAGGACTGGCCACTGAATACCTACTACACAAAGCCACGATAATAAGACCAAGAGACTTAGATGCTTCACTGAGTACATAGAAACAGACACAGAAGGCAGCCAAAATGGGAAGACAAAGAAGCAGAAACCATATGAGAGAACAGAACAGAGATCCTGGAATAATGGAGTCAAGAAATCTAACAGATGCAGAGTTCAAAACACTGGTTATAAAGATGCTCAATGAACTTAGGGGAAGTGTAGATGAATTCAGTGAGAACTTTATCAAAGAAATAAAAAAAAACATAGAAGTGAAAATGGCAATTAAAGGTGGACCAGTCAGAAATGAAGAATATATTATCTGAGATGAAGAGTATATTAGAAGGAATCAACAGAGTGAATGAAGAAGGGAATCAAACCACTGATATATAGAGTATGTGGAAGCCGAGGACACCCAATCAGAATGCCAAGAAAAAAGAAGCCAAAATTATGATAATAATTTAAGGAGCCTAGGGGACAAAATTAAATGTAACAACATTAGCATCATAGGAGTATCTGAAGGAGAGAGAGTAAACAATTGAAAACCTTTTTGAAAATATAATGATGGAAAACTTCCTTCACCTGGTGAAGGAAATAGACATACAACCCCAGGAAGCTCAGGGAGTCCCAAAGAAGATGAACCCAAAGACACCCACACCAAGACACATCATCATAAAATGCCAAAGGTTAAATAAATGCAAAGAAAGAATTTTAAAAGCAGCAAGAGAAAAGCAGTTAGTTACCTACAAAGAACCACCCATAAGACTGGTGGCTGATTTCTCAAAAGAAACTGTAGGACAGAAGGGCTTGGCACAAAATACTCAAAGTGATGAAAACCCGGGATCCACAACAAAGAATACTATTCCAGCAAAGCTGTAATTTAGAGTCAAAGTACAGATAAAGAGCTTCCCAGACAGAAAGAAAGCTGAAGGAATTAATCAACACCAAACCAGTATTACAGGAAATATTGGAGGGACTTCTTTAAGAAGAAAATCATGTATCAAAAACATGAATAAAGAATGGTAATAACTATATTCCTATCAACAAGTACCTCAAATAAAAAAGAATTAAGTGCTCCAATCAAAAGATACAGGGCTGAATGGATAAGAAAACCAGACCCTTACATATGCTATCTACAAGAGACTCACTTCAAATTAAAAGACACACACCAACTAAGAGGAAAGGGATGAAAAAAGACATTGTCTTTTTGGACCTCTAGAGGGTATTGCATTGAATGAAGTCAGATAAAGACAAATACCACATGATTTTACATACATGTGGAATCTAAAGAACAAAATAAATAACAACAACAACAAAAATGGAAACAAAGTCATAGATACAGAGAATATTTTGATGGCTACTAGATGGGAGGGGTAACAGTGAAAAAGGGCAAAGGGATAAACAAGTACAGTAGTTAGTTACAAAATAGTCATGGAGATATAAAGTGTAACATAAGGAAAATAGCCAACAATGTAATAACTATGTAAGGGGAAAGAGAAGTACTAGTTTTAGTGGAGTGATCACTTTGTGAGTTATATAGATCTCTAATCACTATGCTGTACAACTGAAACTAATATATTATTGTATGGCAACTATAATTGAAAAAAACTCTTTGAATTGCGCACTGTAAATACGAGCAACTAATTGTCTATTTCAATAAAGCGATTAAATAAATAAATAAATAAATAAATAGGAAAAATAGTGAATGAGGAGCAGGGAAACTATTCAGAGGCATAATTTTTGTGGGTAAGTGAAAGAAAAGAAAATAGGAGGAGAGCAGGAGAGCATTCTGGGAGAGAGGACTTCAACAGCTAATAAGCAGAATAACAGGAATAATCCCAGGTTTAGGTGAAGTGGGATGATTTCATTGTATTCAAATCACAGTTAAAAACCTGGCCGTGAGGTGTCAAGATTGAGTAGGGAGGCCATCAAAGCCAGAATGGAAATGACAGCAACCACTAGAAACTAGGGAGAAACCGCCTGGGGATGGATGAATATGATAAAGCTTTTGTTTTATTTTGTTTATATATGGTTTTGAGTGCTAGTGAAAACACAAGTGATATGTTTTGCATGGAATTTTTTAATTGAATTAGTTGCTAACATTTAAAAATCGAGAATATTTCAAATACTTTTTTTTTTCTGATTTATCCTGATAAAAAGCATGATCTGGGACACTTTCCCACTTGGCAGCCACCATCAGGAGATGCCCGGGGTTTGGTGTTTTCTTTGGATGCTGCAGGGTCTCTCTTGTACTCTAGTCCTCACCATTCCCTGTAGTCTACCATAACCCACTCTGTTTATATTATCTGTCTGGTATGCTTAAACACATGAATTTGCATCTCTTGGGCTGGGGGACTAATTAGTCAGTGGAAAGGAAAAAGTGGAAAGCAATAAATATGTAAGGGATAATGATTAGAGACAATTTCAGAGGCACATCTCAAAGACTACCTTTTTTTTAAATATAATATATGGACTTTGAATATAACTTCTACATTATATTTCTTCTAAAAAATAAACTCACATATACAATATAAATACAGATCCACATTTTCTTATGCACAATTCTGAAATTCAAAGTTTTGTTTATTTTTAAAAATTAACTCAGTGTTGGCAAGACCTGACCTGATGTGGAATCTTTATAGAGTTTACTATTAATGTGAACAGTCACATAGTTCACTGCAGAAATATTAATGTATCAACTGTAGGGCACACAATGTATGGTCTATGCACAATAGTACCTTTATAAAATTTTCGAAATTCTATGTTCTGGCACCAACAGTTTCAGGTAAGGGATTGGGACTTTAATATCAACTTTAACACTTGAGAAAAAGAAAAGCACCTTGTTGAAAAAAATGGGGGGGGGGTGTCTAAAACAGTATCTTCAAACTAACATTTATGAAGACAATTAGCAAGAAAGAGTTGGAAGCGATCTCAAACAGGAGGAAATCAAAGGAACAAAGCATGTGTGAGATTTCACAACAGATCTTTGCCAGAGAGAAAGCAAAGGACAAAAGTTTATTAAGAAGCAAATCATTTCTCTTTGCTCCATCTCTAGACAAACCTCCACTTAACGTTCCTCATACTCTGAAAAAAACAGACATCTTAATATCACTGCAATTTTACAAGGGAAGACGAGAAGCTGCAATAACCCTCAAGTCAGTAGAGTACAATAGAATAAGGTTGGTCATTACTCTATGTCTGTTCCACAGGCTCTCTGGCACTTGGCTGACTTGCCAGAGATACCAGCCTGTCTTCCCCAAATGGAGGTTTCACCCACCTGAGAGAAAGCCCATCAGCTTATATTCAGCTAGAATTTGGGCTCTGCCGGCTTCTGGGACCATGTGACTATGCGTGGCCTTTTTAGACCATAGCACACCTACCCGTTTCTGACTGGACTTTGACCAGTGTTTTCAGCTACCTGATATTCCATTTATTTTCTCCACTGGGGTGGTGGGAGGAAAATCATTAAGAAATGGAGGCTCCCCAATCACCTTCTCTTAGCCAAGTATAATCATGCTGTTTGCCAGGATGGAAAACACTTCAGAAAACCATTTCATGGATGTTCCCACAGCTTCAGATACCTCTCCTCTGAGTGTATGGTATTGAACAGGGCCTGGACACCTGCATGCTAGGCAGAGAAAGGCACGTACCTGATTTTACGCCAAGCCAAAGAGCATACCTACTTAGTATCACTGTAGCCTAAGATTTCCAAGAAACTGGTTTTTAAAACAGGTTTACTATGAAGCCAGAGAACACACTGGCAGGGTTGCTGTTTGCAACTACACTTGAAGCTATAGAGCTCCTACAAAGGACTTTGGATGAGGTTCTCCTCCCCTCTTTTGTCATTAATCTCTAAGGGATTGCCACTATACCAGGACCACATTGGCAGAGGCAGCAGCGACTGAGCTCTTGTCAAACAGGGCATGGCAAAAAACAGAATCATCATCATCATCATCATCATCATCAATATCATCATCATCAATAGCAGCAGCAGCAGCAGCAGCAGCAAAATGCCTATTGCATCAATATCCCAGAACACTTTTTAGTCCCTTGTGCCCATCTGTAAAAGGCAATACTTGCTTTGTGAAAAACAAGGGGATAAATGTGCTGGCACTGACATTAAGACTTCACAGCCAGGCCCTGTGGGGTTGGCCACTTTACTGAGATCATCTACGTACCCACCACCCACCACAACAGGGAAGCTAAGAGGAATGAGAAGATGGTTAAACAAGGTTTTCATTTTGACCTTATTTATATTCCTGAGACAGAACCAAGAATGGAACACATCTTTCCACTTTTGCACTTGTGAGTTTGGTCTGATTTCTCTCTTTCTTATTATTTTTAAAGTCTTTTATTTCAGATTATATTTGAATCAGGTTATAGCTCTCTGAAAATGTAAAAGGGCCTCTCCACATTGAATTTGTGAGTAGCATCTCACTGATTAAAACCCAAAAAGAATACCACATGCTCTTAGCACCTTTCCTAGTTAATGTATCTCCGTAGGAATAATTCCTGTATGTTCACTTGCAAATCTGGCCATCTACTTTTAATTCTTTCAGTCCTTATATCATGTAGCTCACTCTTTCCATAATTTATGTTACAGTGCCATCTTATGGTAGTTTATGACCACCATTTATGGATGGAAAAGTTCTGAACTCTTCAGCATTTTAAAGAAATATAAAGATTTAAAAATCATCTTTAATTGATCACACAGGGGAAAAAAATGTGTTAAAAACGGTGGTCTGTAAATAAGGAAGCTATTGCTGTGTGGTCTGTGAAAGGCCAGACACTAGAGAGAGTATCTGAGGAGCCACACAAACCTTAAAGACAACTGATGAAATATTTTAAAGGCTTTTACGTTCTCATTCAGCAACTGTTGCTGACTGCATAATCTGACTTTTAAGAAGCGGCCTTCTTTCGTGAATGCCATGATGTATTTGGGAAAACTCTCAGAAGAGTCTGGGCTAAGTGATTTGTGGCCTGGAATTTTCAGCTCTGCATTCTCATGGTGCATCATTTCTTCCTCCTCATCTCTGAAAACCCCACAGAACTCTCTGGGCCCCTATCAGCATGACACAGGAAACCCAACTCCACTTTTAAGCCTGATCATTTGCAAATGTATTTCAGTCCCAGGTTTAATTCCAAGAGAAGATTCCTTGGAAAAGCCTCATTCCGGAAGTCTGCCTGCCAATTTTTGGAGGCTTTAAGGCTTGTTTCCTCTCTCTTCTCCAAGTTTCTTTCCACCCACAAAGTTAATGTACATCGTGAATGGGCCTGAATTTAATTCCTTAATCAGAACTTGCCAGTTCCGTGGCTGCTCTGCCAGTCACTTTCAGGAAGGGAAAAAATGGTTTTAATTCCAGGTTTGTTTGGGGCCGGGAGTGGAGGGTGGGGAGAGTAATGGATAAATGAAATGAGTTCATGAGATGGCGATCCTGGGGGAGGGCTGGGGTGGTAGCAAGGGTTTGGTTAATGTAAGTGCCCTTTCTTCTCTAATGACAATATGCTCTAATAGCTTGCATTCTAACTCCCACATTCAAGAATTCTTTTATTTGCATTCCATCTCCTTTCCAGATTGCCCCACTGATTTTCTCATCACTCCTATAGGATCGAGATGAAAAGTTTGAGTTGATGGTGCAAAGTGGGGAGGGGCATCCTTCAGTTTTCCATCTAAGATAACCCTTTTCTCTCCATAAAAAAGGATGTAGAGCACACAGTGATTCATGAGGAAGGAAGAAAAATTAATATGCATTTAGCCAGATGCAAAGTAGGAACTTTGGAAGAGAGGCAATTTTTTAAAAAGGCATACTTGAATGTCAAATATTTCTCGGGTTCTTCCTGCCCTGTCACAATTGAACTGCTTTCCTTTTTAACTGCTCCATTTTCAATAATTGGAAGGATCACAGTTTCAGCATTCAGCAAATTCCGAATTTAAGCAGTCCTAACACATCACAGCAGGTTCTGTTTTCTTGGCTTCTGCTTCCCTTTTTCTCTCCTTGAGTCCTCCTTTCCTCTCCAACCCTTCCCAACCTGTTTCACTATCTACTTACCGTTGCTGACCCTTCTCCCTCTCCTGTGCAGGGGCTGTTCTTGCTTCGGTCCCTGCACTTGAAATGTTCTTCTCTCTTCAACTGTCATCCTTAAATCAGCAGGGACACGCCCGCATTTTCCCCATCTTTTGAGTGTGTGTTTGTGTGTCTGTGATTGTTTTTTTCCCCCTTTAATCAGAAGAACATGATCAGAAACTCCAACACATTCAGCTCAGAGTCTGAACTCACTGTACCCATTAGGAATTCTTAAAATGCAGATCAACTCTACAGAATGACTCTTTACAGATGCAAAAGTGACATCATGGGTGGCCTCACCCCCGCCCTACCTCTCAACATGTATGGTTTTTCATTGCTGTTCCAATTTAAATTTCTCAGTTTACCAGTCAAAAGAGATGATTTTTCTAATATCCATTCTGCAAACTCCATCTGGGATTCCCCCAAACAAGCTGTGTTCTTCTGTCTTTCTCACAGGCATGAATTATAAAAAGTCTACAATAGGATCAAGGATGAGGTCAGGCCTTCTAGATCTGAAACCATATGAGTCTTAATGCCTGGAAACATGAAAGAACATGGAAGAAGGAATACATGCCTTTCTACAAGTGATTTTTCCCCATCCAGCCTGCTGATTCTGTGCAAATTACCTCGAGGAAGCTGAAGTTACAGTCCTCAAAAAACGGGAAGCAATGAATATCTACTGTAATCACAATTATCCTACGATGTTCATGCATAGCAGAATATTATTACCCTTCCAAGCTTTCGGCCTAGTGTCTTGTGTGAACAGAGAACCAGATGGAAGTTTTGGTGGCTAAAATGGTTACACCAATTATTTATAGATTCGGACTAAAAATCACGTGAACTGCCTTCTGTGGAGTCCCATCTTCCCAGAAGAGACTAGAAATAGACATAGTTGTGGAAAGTCTCAGAATCATTTAGAATAATCCTAAACATGATATTGCAAGTAGAGAAGAGTGGAGTTAAGCATAAAGAATTTTTGAAGCCTTTTCATAAAGAAGAGCATAGTTTTAGAACTATCTTTTGGATAGTTCTAGAATGAGACCTGATAGTTCAACTTTTTATCCTATTGGTTTTAGCAGCATTGCCCCAAGACTTTTTTTTTTCCCTGGAAAAACCTTTAAAATTCGACTTGACTGCTTGTATAGGTAGGTGTCACCAGCTCTGGAGTAAAAAGAAATTATTCCTAATGGCTTATACATGACAGTCACTCAATCAATATTTACTGAAAGAATGAAAGAATACAGAACTTCTTTTATTAGTAATAAGTATAAAACTATGTATTATTTTTTAAAGTTTCCTTAAGTTCTCCATTTCATTTTTTTAAAGTTTGACATAAATGTAAGTTTTTTGTGTGTGTGGGAAGGGCAACATTTCTTGAAGGATTCCTTTGGGCTAGGTACTATGCTAAATACTTTGCCCTGTGTTGCTTTATTTCAACTTCACAACAACCTACAATCTTTCACATCTTACAATGGAATAATAACCTGGCTGACGTTAACCAGCTGTTCCAAGGTCACCCAGCCAGCCCCCTCTGGAGCCCCACCCAGCCCCGGCTTCTCTCTAACACAGTCTATTCTGCTGTGATTCAGAACTGAGAACTGCTGACTTCTTTCATTACAAATCTAAAAATCAAGATGGAAGAAAGTTTTGGAGAATGGCTGAGTCCATTAAAATTTTTAGGAATGCTTACATTTTCATAGCCAAAAAACCATTTAAAGGAATCGGCAAAAGCGCGCACACGTGTGTGTGTGTGTGTGTGTGTGTGTGTGTGTGTGTGTTTACTTTAATAAAAAGGGTTTTATGGAAGACATGAACAAAGGTCACATGCCAAGCTCTCAACTGCTCTCTTCAGGCTCTCCTATTAGCAGACTCATTTAGTCCACAAACTACCTAAAAAGCTTAAACTTAAAGGAAAATTTAGAAATGAGCTTGTATCTGGTGACATCAATACCAGATTTATGGTGCTGATTCAATACCTCATCTTGGCCAAAAGGCCAAGAAGCATTGGTGCTGATTCTAAAATAAGATATTTGTAGTGACTTAATTTTTACTGATATCCATTTGAACATATTTAACATCACTAAATGTGAGAAGTTAATAACTTTAATTACCATTTACTTGGGAAAACTCTTCATTCATCAGAAAGTGAAGATTCTACCACTCTATTAAACTTGCTCAGAATCAAACAAACTTTTACATTTTTCTGGTTAACTGTATTTCTCAGGGGAAAGCGCTCAGATGGTTTCTCAGGTGAAAAAGATTAGTGGTATTTCAGGTCTCCTCACCCGTCCAACCTCATGTGTAAGGTGTTAACTGGGCCATGATCACGGCTTTGAAAAATAATACAATTCTAGGCCTTCTGCTTCATGTGGCTTGAATAATGTCAGTTGGAAAAAATACATTTTATAAAAATTAAAATAATAATAAAAAATTATAACAAAGTATGCATTGAGTTATTAATACTCAGTTTGTATGAGAAAAACTTTCAAGTCAATCACCTAAAATTAAAAAGCCCCCATTTTTATTATGGTGCAAATAAAGTTACAAATATGAACATATATCTTTCCCCTTAGGTTTAAATCCCCACGTTCCACAATTATTTTTCCCGCTGTCATAGCACCAAGTGTTGTAGGATTGAGTGTGTGTGTGCACGCACATGCGTGCATGCATAGTTCTTTGTACTTCAGTTGAACACCACCCTTGATCATCCTCGACAAGAGAGTAAAGGTTACCATTAGTGTGTTGAATAATGGATGGCATCTATTGTATTTTCTTGTTTAGGAAAATAAATCATCCTGAATACTTTTATTATGTTCTATGTAAAATGGAAGCACATCAGCACTCGTTATGTTTTCCTCTCCTGAGCTGGTTTGGCAGGGTGCCTTAGGCTGGAAAGAACAGCCAGGGGTTGCCAAGCAAGGGCTGGCTTGATTCTGTGCCCATTCCTCTAGGGGATGTAAACATCCTGCCCTGGAATACTTCACCAACCTGTAGCTAGAAACTCCCATGCACGGTGTGCAGCTGGGAGAACTGGAAACCATGAGTCACAGCACCGGCCAGGCCCTGCTGGATAATGAGGAGGTCAGAGGTGTATGCTTTATACACTTCACTCTTGTCGTCCCCAATATGAGGGTAGTACTGAATTTAGTGGAGAAACATACAAAAATCAAGTGTAAACCAAGGGCAGAGAGGACCAAGATTTTCTAAGTACCTACCAAAACGTGCCTGTACTTATCAGGCACTTTTGCATGCATTCTCTCATGTCATATTGAGTAGGCTACCTCAGTAGGTAAGGCCATGGGCTCTAAAGTGAGACACCCCTGGGCCACTACTTATTGGCTGTGTAGTCGTGGGCAATTTGCTTAACCTCTCTAATTCTCAGTGTTTTCATCAGCCAAGTAGAGATGCGCCAGTTCAAATACTGAAATCCTTTTATACCAGACCCAGAACATACAACCTCATACTCTCCTGGCTGAACTATCCTCTCCCTTTGTGATCTAGTAACTAAAGAGAGATGAGGGCACAACAGAACCTCTAGGGCCTGTCCATCAGCAAGGACTGGTTTGCTCTCATTGATTCCTACTCATGCCATACCAGTTGTTAGGTAGCTTTATAGAGCTCTCCTAGGGACAGGGGTAGATTCTATAGAGGTTATCACGTGATAAGCCCCAAATAAATGTTGGTTGTTATTGTCCATTTTACAGATGGGGGAAGCTGGGCTAAACGAGGTTAAATAACATGGTGAAAAACATGTCATGGAACCAGGATAGGAATTTAGTTGATATAGATTCTTATCTTTATGTCTATCAACCATGATATATCAATCAGAGAATCTTGAGAACCCATTTAAAGATAGCATAAAAGACTGTCCGTTCTAGAGAAGGCCACTGCATCAGCTAGATTTCAGATGGTCATGCTCATCTTGAATGTCACCCTTGAGGATTCTCTAAAAGGCAAACGTGGATCCAGTTGCGATGACAGCGTCTCAATTATGTTATCAGACTTATTATATGGAAATTGCTTTTCTCAAGACCGAATGGAATCAGCTGATCTAAGCTGAGGAATGGAGTATGACAAGTGCAGAGCTAGTCTTCTCAAACACAAGTTGTTGTGATGCTATTCTTGTGTTTGGGTACTTTGAGTAAGTACTGAGTTGTACCTCTGTGGTTCTCTGTTTTCTGAGGGTGGAAGAATAATACATGTAAAAAAATTCAATATCAGATACACAGACCAGTGGAACAGAATCAAGAGCCCAGAAATAAATGCATGTTTATATGGGCAAATAATTTTCTACAAAAAAAGCCAAAAACAGACAATGGAGAAAGGAAAGCCTCTTCAATAAATGGTGCTGGGAAAACTGGAAAGCCACCTGCAAAAGAATGAAACTAGACTGTTGTCTATTACCACACACCAAAATTAACTCAGAATGGATTAAGGACCTGAATATAAGACCTGAAACAATAAAATGCATAGAAGAAAACAGAGGAACTAGACTCAAGGTCCTTGGACTTAAAGAGGATTTTATGAATTTGACCTCAAAGGCAAGTGAAGTAAAAGTAAAAATAAGCGAATGAGACTAAATCAAACTAAAAAGCTCCTGCACAGCAAAAGAAACCATCAACAAGGTAAAGAGACACCATCTGAATGGGAAAATACATTTGCAAGCAACGCCTCCAATAAGGGCCTAATACTCAAACACACAAAGAACTCATACAACTCAATAACAATAAAAAAACAAACAATCCAATCGAAAAATGTGCATAGGACCCGAACAGACATTTTTCCCAAGAAGATATATAAATGGCCAACAAACATATGAAAAGATGCTCAACCTCACTAGCTATTAGGGAAATGTAAATCAAAACTACAATGAGATACTATCTCACACCTGTTAGAATAACTATAATCAACAGGACAAGTAATAACAAATGCTGGAGAAGATGCAGAGAAGAAGGAACCCTCATACACTGCTGGTGGGACTGCAAATTGGTACAGCCACTATGGAAAACAGTATGGAGATTCCTCAAAAGACTAAGAATTTATCTACCATATGATCCAGCAATCCCTCTATTGGGTATCTACCCCAAAGATTTGAAAACCTTTATCTGAAAAGGTATTTGCACACCCATGTTCACAGCAGTATTATTCACAGTGGCCAAGACATGGAAGCAACCGAATTGTCCTACATTATATGATTGGATAAAGAAGCTGTGGTACATACATACAGTGGACTATTACTCAGCCATAAGAAGAGATGAAATACTGCCATCTGCGACACCATGGATGGACCTCGAGATAATCATGCTAAGCGAAATAAGCCAGACAGAAAAAGTTGAAAACCACACGATATCACTTATACGTGGGACGTAAACCTAAAAGCAACAAATGAACAGGATAAACAAACAGAGACTAATGGACAATAGACTAGAGGTTATCAGAGGGGAAGAGAAGGGGGGTAGAAGGAGGTAGATGGGGTAAAAGGGGTCACATAAGTGATGAAAGAAAGAAATTTAACTATGGGAGGTGAACACATAATGTAAATATATATATGCCTTACTGTTAAAATGTATAGCTGAAACTTACTGGATTTCATTAACCAAAGTGACCATAAAAATTTTAATTAATTAATTTAAAAAATTAATTATAGTTTTATTGTCAATAAAACTATTCCTTTAAAAACTTTTATCAAGATAGGATATTGTCAGGATATATTAAAAACAATGGCTTATCAGTTGGAAATGTGATTCTCACATAATGGTCACAGCATAGATCCTATATCCTGCTCTCAGAGACAGCCTTCTGATTCCATATCCTGCCTCTCTACCGGCTACTAGCACTTGAGTATGAAATGGTCACCTGGAGGCAGAAAGGTGCTTCTATGGGAATAGAACATAAGGCAGTAAAGTTTTAAGAAAAAGAAGTGATAAGGTCATTATAGGGGAAGGCCAGCGTGGAGATTATTCCGGCAGTGATCTAAGACTTTACTATTCACCGTGCGGCTCATGGACCAACAGCATTGACTTCAACTGGGAGTCCATAGGAAAACAGAATCTGAGGCCCACCCCTGTCTGATGGATCACGATCTACATTTTAATCAGATGCCAAGATCATTTGCATATACATTGCTGTATGAGAAACTCTACTCTAGGAGGTCCAGGCTCTGCTCATATTTGGTGGTTAGGAATGGGTGGGGGTGGGGGGAGTGGCACAGAGAATGAAGTTTAAGAGATGAGAAGGTACCCAAGTGTTTGCCTAAGAGGTTATCCTGTCTGAATCGGCTGGAGGGAAAAAAAAAAATCTGTTCTCAGATGATGAGCAGGCCATGTATGCAGTTGCACACAGCATGATGGCCATCTGTGTATAAAAAGAAAAGAAACACTGTGCAGGGTGTGGAATTGCTGCAGAGGCTAAGCACGGCCAGGTGCTTAAGCGGGAAAGCCAGTCTTGAAGATCAAAGGCAAGTTGATTGTAAAAGAGAACATCTTGCCCACCAAACCCAGGCCCTCTCAATGGAGAGAGGGCGACATCTGAACCAGATGTTAGCAGCCGAGGGGTCCTGACAGCCTAGAATAAACTCACGAAAATAGCTCTGTGGCATCAAAACCTCATTACCTGCCAGGCCCACTGCTAAATACAAACACGGGTTCTATAAGAAGACACGAAAGTCCTTTGAGACACTCAGCTGAGGTGGTAGGAATTTTCTAGCCCTGTGGTAAATGGGCAGTCATTAATTATAAGACAGACACTGAAACCCAGAAAGGAAGTTCTCCTTTGCGGAGAGCAAGGGAGTGTAGTTTTTGGAAAGAGCTGTGTGAGCATTTCACATTAACCAGTCTAGCTGGGGTCATGACAAGTGCCGTCTTCTGCAGGCCTGGGATGGGTGGCGAGTTATTTTTGTACAGACGAGTGGCTCTGGCTCGGAAGCTCCCACCCCTTGGGACTGTACTTCAGATCTGGTACCAGGACATTGTCACTACACTAGCAACCCAACTGGATTGTGGGGGACTGGGTGTTTCATCAACTTGTGAATTTTCCACAAGTACAAGCTGGTCTCCTCTTAATTGCCCCCGCAGAGATTTTCATAAATACATTTAAAAATAATAATTATTATTGTTATTTTACTTTGTACTTCTAGATGGCACATTTCCTGTAAGCAGCTCAAAGAACTATTCTGAAACTATCCAATTAATCTTTGCAAAATTCCTGCGAAGAAGGTGGGTGGCAGTTCCTCTACATTTCTGGAGGCGAGGGGAGAAACAGAGGGAGGTTATGGGCCTGGATAACATGAGGATGGAAACTGGACTCCCAAACTCCATTCACCCAGCAGTCTTCTCAAGTTCAGTCCTCTGAGGTGCACAATTACATAGGCCAGGGCCTTAAATACAAAGCACTTGTATTCAGATCCTGGTTTACCTGTCAGTAAGACACATGGCTTTGTGCAAGTCACTTAGCCTCTCTAGGCTGCAGCTCCCCCCTCTGTCAAATGTCTGTGATGTCCTCAGTGAGATGTGGTATAGGAAAGACTGTTGGGCTGCTCAGGGTGGGGCTCTAAGCAGGTTCACGGATGTTCTTTCCACCTTGGGTAGCACAGCCTATGGAGTCCAATCCCCAATGGGCTCCTTTGAAGTTTTATGCACTTCAGTGTAGACAGCATATTTTGGCATGGAAAGGAGCAGGAGGGTCCAAGATCTGGCTTGGGAGATGAACAGCCTGATTCAGATTTTGACTCTAATACTTTCTAAGTCTTAGGACTTTGGGCAGGTTACCTAACCACACTGAATCTGTTTTCTCATCTGTAAAATGGAATGGTCATGATTCAATGAGATAATGCAGATGAAGTGTCCAGCATTACTAGGTGCTCAGTAAGTATACAGAGAGGCGAGGAGGCTGCTGTCAGACTGTCTGCATTTGAATCTGGGCTCACCACTTTCTAGCTATATGACCTTGGGCAGGTCACCTCACCTTAGTGGATAAGGAAGGTTCCTGTGAGGATTAAAGCAAGTTCATACATGTAATTTAAACAGAATCGGGCACAGAGTCCGTGCTTGATAAATGTTATTATTAATTGTATTATGATTACTGCTTGATTTTTTGTTTCTATTTTATTTGCGGAGCCATGAACACTAACCTCCACCCCCAAGGAAAGAGATTACTCCACGATTTGAGGGTAACATGGAGAAGAAAATAGCTCAGAATCAGGCCATTTTCCTCCAGTAAATTGAAAGAAGTGTCTCTTAGCTGGACTCTGAAATCAGACAGGCTACAGTCTGCCACTTACTGGCTCAGTGATGCTGGGCAAGTCCTTTCATCTTTCTTTCAGTCAACACATCTGCAAAATAATGGTACTACACTAACCACCTTGATTTATTAGAAAGGAGACGAGATAATGTACACAAATGCACTTTGTAAACTCTTAAATACGACATATACTTAAATGGTTATGAATTCAGAAACGCGCTTATACTTTAAAAGCACACAAAGACCTGAATTTTTATTTGAACAAGAGAAAACTAAACACTTCTATGTGTGCTTCTACTTTTCATTCCTTTGAATATAAAAAAAAATTTTTTTAAGCACTTGTCTCAGGTAGGAGAAGAATGAAGACACTTTAATTTCCGGCAGTGCCAGGATCTTGGGTTTGGACTTCATCCCCAACTGCTATAAAACCAAACCAAACAAACAATATGTCCACCCACCCGGGAAACTCAAAGTAACTCTGGATTTCTCTATGCTGAGTTTCCTGTGGGTACTTCAAAGCCTGGAGACTCTGCAGATGTCTTGGTGGTGATATCCCTTTAGCAAACACATGAAAAATACTCCAATAAGAGAGGCACCAGCTCCACAAGTGGAAATTTGGGGGCAGAAACAGAGGGAAAGGCAGTTTGCAAGCTGAGCCCAATGAGCATGGTTGTCTGATATTCATTTCTTAGATGAACGGCATGCATTTGCTGCTGGGGTCTAAGATCCCAGCTCGCCTCTAGCTTCTATGGCAAGGAAATGTTTCTTGGGTTCTAGGCGGTAAATAGTCCAAACTGAACTTGACTAGAAAGAATTATATCAAATACTTCACTTTTGCCAAGACTCTCCTTGGAAGTGGTCAACCCCATCCAAAGTTAAAAACAGCAGACTCTCTTACTTGAGAGCAGACAGAGGGTGGGTCTAATCACAAGGTGTGTTATTTTAAACTCTGTGTTTCTTTTACATTTTTGATTCTCCTCCCAAAGCAGATTTCCCTTGACATGTAGTCAGGGATATTTTTACCTTGAGCCACTGTAAAACACTAACACAGAAAGTAAATCTTTACTTTCAGGAAAGTTCTTTTTGTGGATTAAAATCTGCTTTTTGAATCAAGAAGCAGCTCATACTTTCAAAATAACAATTTATTACAAAACTATAATGTTGTCTACAAAGTAGATAAGGAGCGTTAAGAGTCTGTGCAGTCAGCAAAACTACTGTTGCCATGCTAACTGGCAGGACCAATGGTAGGGACGGTGACTGGGGCGGGGGCATCCACTCCAGGCCCAGCACACTCTCCCCAGGTGTTAGGAGGATGCTTTTCAAGGCAGTGACCTAGGTCTGGGGGTGATGACTACAGCTACAGGTCAGAACGAAGCCCCCTTATCCACTGAGAAACCAAACTTACAGGGCCGACGAGGCCTTCATTTGGAAGAAGCCCTGCCTGTCTGCCTAGTGTTCAACCCTGGTCATTTTATACACTGCAGATTCTTTGAACACCTGCTATGCGCCAGGCACGGTGGCCTCCTGAGGAGCCCTAAAGCAATGGTGCTTATGGTGGCCCTATTAGTATATGCCTAAGGTTATAAGCTACTGAAATTGATTCAGTGTGTTCTTAAATTTGTACATTTAAAAAAAATAGCACAGAATAAATTGAACCCTAAAAATAAAAACAGAGTAAAGAGATGTGTTACTTAACAATAGTAAAATTATAGTTGCATAGGAAAAGGGAACAACATGTGGAGTAAGGGGGACTGAGGAGCAGATGCTGCTCTGGGGCTCAATAGCTCTGTGACCTTGGGCAAGGGACCGTTTCCTCTAAGCTTCAATTACCCTCAGCTATGAAATAAGGGGGTGTTACTAGATGGTCCCTGACTCTGGTTGGTGACTGCTTTCTTGGCTGCTTTTGAATAATCGAAAGTTGACTAATACAGATCTAGGAAGCCCATTTATATCCAAAGGTAAACGAAAGTTTACCTTCCTTCCAAGAAAGTCCACACCTGTTTGTGTCTGGCAGGTACAGCTGACAAAGGCTCATCATCGGACTTGTGCCCAAGGAAGCGGAATCATTAACTGATAAACCCCAAAGGATCTCACTTACAGCGATTTTAGGAATCTCAAATAGCTGTCCTGGGAGAGGGTCTCCAGCCTGGCTGGAGCCCAACTGCACTCAAGGGACAGCACTCCACCACTAGCTGACCGAGAGAGCGGACTTGCCCGATTCACTCTCCACCATTACAGAATCTCTCTATAGCAAAGCCTTATTACAAGTTCCCAAGGCACCACAGCTGGTCTTGGTTGTCTCTTGATGACGCCAGCCAGTGAACTGGAAGGTGGCCTGCAGGGATCCCGTGAAACCACACGGGTTTAGTTTATAAAGGCTGACATTGGCAGATGGCGCATGAGTAGTGCCTTTGAAAGACTCTGGTGAGCTGAGTGCTTTATTTACTTAGTCTGCTAAAAATTAACCTTAGAATTTCTACAACTTTTAAATGTAGACACTTTTCATCTATTTTGAACTTCATACAATGAAGAAAGTATAAAATTGGAGATAAGAAGTCTGTCAATAAACTTCAATGCAATCTACTTTTAAAACCTGTATTGTCACAGATAAATACATTTTGTTCTCCAATAGTTTGATCTGTGAACTAATTAGGTGATTTTTTCTGCAACATAAGATTTTAAATTTTGTTTTGTAAAAAATGAAATATACAAATGGATGTGTGAAATGGCTAGTGAGATTTGCTAGAACAAGGGTATGATATAATCAGAAGTTACTGATGTTCTTTCACAGGCAGAAATCATCTCCTCAACCTCAGATAACACCAGGTTACTCGCTTGCTTTAAGTCCTGGTGTAGTCCTAATGGGACTTTGACCTTTTCCCTCTCATTTGAATGGCATTCCAGGGCTGCTCTGTCTGGGGGTACCACATGGGCAGAGAGACCTAACAGACTATTTAGCAGAACAAAAAAAAAGAGAACAAAGTAATTCCCATATTTATACTCTTGGAATTGGACATATACTCAAATTCTAGCAAAATGTCCAGTAGAAACTATTAACAGTGCACAACTCTTATCACAGTGATTATAATTCAGCTACATAAACACAAGAGGCATAAGCCATTCCTGAGGAAAAGATACAGCACTGACAAGACAAACAGATTCGAAACCACAGATTTCCACTGAAGTTTCTTTAGGGCCAACCATTTCTGCCTCTTGGTGTAAAGATAACGCATATTTGTTGATCAAGGTGAGTAATGACTTAATTATCATTGGGGGTGGGGAGTTTCTAATCTTTAGAAAGTCAGAGGGGCTCTTGCAGGTTTTATCTGTCCTCAAACTTCACCTCCAGGTGCAGAGTTAAGAAAGTTCTACAGGTGTTGGACCCAAACAAATAAACCTTAATGGTTACAGCTCCTTTAAAGAATTTCCTAAACACGGGGGTGGGGGGAAACAGGTGTTGTTAATAAGTCATCACCTGATGTAAGGCAAGTACCTCTCGGCAAGACTCACCGTATTTCTTTGGTCCCTCTTTTTTTCCTGTTTAGTATTCCTTACTTCCTTTCTGTATCCTGTGCCATACTCCCCTCACCATAACCCTGGCCCAAGCCTTAAGCAGTCCAATTTTCTTGCATATTTGCAGATACCCATAAACACTGTTATTTACTACTAATAACATTTAGGAATAAAAAATTGGAGGGCAGCTGTTATTGTTTGCATTTGTTAAAACAAGCATATATTACTTTTATACTAAAAAAATGGATTTTTGTAAAATAATAAAAGGTTGTTGGACTCTAGAGTGTGATTTTAAAACAACTGGCCAAGTATCTAAAAAAAAAAAAAACGACAACAAAAAAACAGGTCTACCTTGAACGGAACATTGCAATACAATAAAGCGTTAACATCAAAACCTATATAAAAAATAGCATGTAACAGTTTATATAGGGCCTCCATGCATATTTTCTCATTTAATCTTCCCACCTAGTGATGGGCACATTCATTCTCTCTGTTACCCAGATGAATAAACTGAGGATTAGAAAAGTCGGGTAGCTCACCAAGAGTCACTAAACCAGTAGGCTAGGGTGCAGAGAGGCAGGAGCTAGTCTTCTCACTTCAAAATATGATGCTCTTTCCAGCCACAAACATAATCCCCCAGGAGTAAAGAATGTGTTTCTTAAGGATGGAATCTCTGATGGGCTTGTGGCAATGTCACTCCTCTACCCAACAAATAGCAGGGTCTCTGCATGAGACCTGGGATCTCGCAAGTTAGTTCCACACTTACAAATACACACACAGACTACAAAGAACCACGGGCCACAGGGGATCTTAACAAGGACATTCAAGTGCCTCCTATATGGCAAGCAAGGAGGGCTCCTCATAAGCTTGAAAGTTCAGACAGACATTTTGGCTCACCCTAAGAACACTGGAAAGGAGTGAGCTCGGAGGGGCAAAGGTGGAGGGCTGGAGACAGCAGGGGCTCGGCTGCCCACAGCTGGGCGCCCACGGGGTCGGGGAGACAGAACTAGAGCCAGTTCACAGGGGGAGGCAGAGTCCTCCATACATTTTGCTCATTGCTAGAATCTAAAATACAGCTTTAAATTATTAAGCATCCTGGAATGCCACAAACATTTTGAAAACTGCCTGTCAGGATCAGAAAAAATACTTGGAGGAAGGATCTTCAAACCAAGTGTCAGAAATGAGAAGTGGGCCCAGGTGACTCCACCTCACTCCACACATGTTGATCAGGCGTCAGTTACCAGTAGCAGGGCTTGGCTGCATGGAGGCAGACCCTACAAACTTTTATAATAGGAACCCACAGTATGGACACTTGAGTGTTTTGCCTACATATTAAAGCGAAAAACTGTCCAGGCTTTCTTTCTGAAATCGTAAAGTAAAGGTATGAATTCTTAATTTTTGCAAGCCTTTTTGAGAAAGGTCTGAGGCACCCCCAAGGACAGACAGGGGACCATATTTTGTGTAACAGCAATTCTTCTAAATATAGGACACAGAGTAATCACAAGAAGGATGCCAGCGGTGTCCTTGGATGCTCCACAGAACAGGCGGACGGCAAAGCTGCTAAGAGGGTTTTGCTCCGAAATCCTGTGCTCCCCGATTTAGCAGAAGGCTTACTTCACGCTCTCACACGAGTGGGTTGCCAGAGCAGACCCAGGGCTGATGCATTTTGAAGCCCGTTACATCACCTTGTCCCAGGCCGGCCTTAACAGGCACATAAATCCCTCTGGACGCAGGGCATTTCCTTTTTAAGCAGGTAGAAGTAAATTTCCTTATCCAAACTCGGGCTATCTCTAACGTTTGCCAGATATCACAGGCTTATTTCTTTTCTTTTTTTAAACCTCATCTTCACAGCAGAAACATAAAAGGGGAGATCTATAAACATTTCAGATTCATAATATACTACTTCCTTTAGGTTCTTCTAAGCGGAAACTTTGCTCTTGAGAAAAGGTGAGCTTCTACTAAAAAGTAATTTTCTCTGTCAGGAGGGCTCGCCATGCACTCGGTCGCAGCTGAAATGTGTTTTAATAAGGCCTTTCTCCTTTACAAGCCCGGCTGGCTTTCAGCTCCATCCCACAGCCAAAGCAGGGAAGAAGATGGCTCTGCGATATCCTTTTGTTACTCTAATCAGAGCCAGAAGGGCTGTATTGACTTTGGGCCTTGGGGAGTTGTAGTTCTTTTGTATCCATCTCATCCAAGAAAATCAAGTTTGATTAATTTGTTATCAAGGAAAATGTGTGATGCGCTCAGACTCAGGCTTTGAAATGGAAGGATAAACCTGGGCTGCAAAAGCCCAGGTCAGCTGGCAAAACAGCAGAGGTGCCCAGTTGCACAGCTTCTCCACAGAGCTGCCTGTTCTCGTTCACAACACTTAAAAACAACAACAACAACAACAACAACAACAACAACAACAACAACAACAAAAACCCCACCTTTTCCACCCAAGTGTTCAGAGTTGGACCACTCTGTATCCAGGGTCTCCTTTTATTTACTTTAATTTTGAAAATAGAGTTATCAGGGCTACAAAGCAATACCGAGAAAATATTTAGCCATGACACAAACCATGGGGGTGGAAGGATTTGACCTCCTGCCAATCTTAAAAGACCACTGAGAGTGGGAGATTGGAGAGGGCTGAACTCAGTGTCAGCACGTGCTTCTGGAATGAATAATCAGAAGGGGTCCCCAGCTGGGTCAGGGGACAGATGCTCATTTATGATGTTCTGGTCTTGTTAACCTGCACTTAGAGGAGTTCCCAAACTGCTGAAAATGCATAAGGTAGTGGCCCCAAGATATTACTTAATCCTAGACTTAGTGTCATATTTCTTTTTCAGATGCTATATATACTTTATAGAGAATTACAGGGCTTTTAAAAATTACAGAGTAAGCAATCTTTAGACATTCCACAGTGTAAGAATCCCCATATTTAACATGTTGGTGCACAGGCCTTTTTATGATTGTTACCCCTAGGTATATACATAAAGACATAGTGAATTACTGAGCAAAAGTCAAGGGCTCGCTTGGCTTTTAAAGATGTTTGAAAAGCACCAACAAATTATAAACAGCCTTTGTGGTTACTGAATTCAGTGTCAAAACTATTATTAGAGAATTTTAAAACAATAATGAGATCAGTAAAAACAGCTTTAGAATTCTAATGCTATTTAGACTTTTAAAAAACCTCTGCTTATGACAACATTCAAACATTCCTTCATTCAGGCATACACTGAGTTCATAGTGTGTGGAACTCAAAAAAATGTTTAAGATATACTTTCTGCCTTTCTTATGGTCTAGTAGTTCAGAAATTTTAATAATATTTACCAAGCCACTAAATCATAAGCTCCATGAAGAAGGGACAATGTCTTGTCTTGCTTATTTTTCTATCCCCAGTGCCTAGCACATCATAGTTGTTCAATAAATACTGAGTGAATAAGTCAATATCCCAGACAATCCTTACCTCAGCCGTATTAATGTCTATCAACGTTCTTTTGAGGTATCCAAGATTAAAATAGCATGCATGTGATGCAGGGAACTCTTGGGAGCCTCTTCCAATCCTCCACCAATGATAAGTTTATGTGCCTATATCCACAGTGGATAACACGGGACTTTTACTTCAACATGAATTTGTTCAGCCTGGAAAATATTTTCATTAACTGAGCTTTCTTCTTATATTCCTGAGTAATGATGGCAATAACATCCTTAGATAACAGTTAATTGGAAAGTTCACTCAGGTTTTAAGTTGGTTCACAGCAAATTGACTCAGAAGTCAGGTACACTGAGCTCAAGTGAAGAAGGCAGATTTTTTTGTTTTCCCAATACGGTGTGCTGAGGTAGAAAGATCAGTAGACAAGTAGGTAGGAGAATAGTGTGTTTGGCTAGTGTTATAACCAACAGTTTGCAAGACCTCAAACAATTTAAGCTGGACCAGTACCTCAAGGGGAAAATGCAAGTGTTGGATCAGTTCATTCTCTTTACCGTATGGACAAATGGATACAGTCAACCAATGGAAGTACCATTTACTAACTCTCTACATGAGCAAAATACTGAGCTGGGTGCCTAAATATGTTATTTGCTTTGAAGAATCTCTACCTTCTTCCAATCTAAAGATAAGGAATTTGGAGCTCAGAGAAGATGAATAATTGGTTATGGCATAAGCTAATGGAATTTCAACCCAATAAGCAAATTCCAAGCTAAGTTCTCTGCATTATGCCCACTTGCTTCCCTTCTAATGAACATACAGGGCTAAGCTAGGCATCCCAGACGGGTTTGGTCCAGAGAGAATCTCACAGTCTCCTACCAAAACCTCCAAACCTTTTACCAGGACGTGTAACACTCTGCTCAAGAAATCAAATTCCATCTTCTCTGTTCTTCTCCCTTCCAATCCCTGGTAGAAGCATTTGCAAACACAAATAAAGGTCACCAGTAAGAAGTGGAAGAAGGATTTTGCACAATCCATCTGTGCTGGGATAATCCAAAATTTGGCCGTGAATATGATGAAGGGCCTACACTACACCAGTCATTCTTTTTCACCTGCTATCCACACCAGTCAAATGTGTTATTCTCGTACATTCTTTGGAGAAGAGTGTTAGGCATGTGCATAAAGCAAACTTCAAGTAAAAAATTTTTAATTCCCAGTTAAAACCTTGAGAAAGTAAGTAAGTCGGTAGTGTGTCCTAGTTATCAACTGATTTCAAGTCAAATATGCTTTTGTGGAACTGATACAAAGAAGCAGATTAGAAAATGTGTAATTTTTTTTCCATATAAGGTATGAAATGAAGGAAAGATCATTGATTTTAGCAACCAGCGATTTGGGGATCTGGCTGCAACTTTGCCACCAACTGCTTAAACAAATTCTTTATACTTTCTGGGTCATTTCTACATTTGTAAAAAGTTCAAACTAGACCAGCAATTCTGCAGTACCTTTCTTAAAGCCATAGATCCTTTCCTTTAGAAACAAGCTCTTATAAAAAATGTCAAAATTCTGGTACATCGGAATCTTAAACTTCCATCATGGTGGCCTAGCATTGGGAGAACAGGCTGGACCTACACTACCTTATATATATCTTGGCTCTGTGACAGACTGTGTGACCTTGGGCAAATTATTTCTCTCTGAACCTTGGTTTCTGCACACAGAAAATGGGGACAACAATAGTATCTACCTAAGAGGGTTTTGGGGAGAAGCAAACTAATTAATCGGTGTGCTTAAATGGCATGAAACTGCATACAGAGTAGCTATTATTATTGATACGACAGCTATGAACAGAGCCATACACTACAGCAGAAGCATGTCAAACTCTGCTGCGTCACTGATATACGGGGGTAGCAATCATTACAGAGTGTTATTCTGCACTTTTCTTTCAAAGGGCTTATGTATAGCTTTTGTGAACCAACTTTCTTTAGTAGAGGAGCTTCTATATAAAAATATGAAAGTGCGGATGTTTATCACTTGAGTGATAAAACCAGAAAGAAATGCAAAAAAGTGCTTACTGAAAATCAGGGTAATGATTATTTTAGTGGGGAAGGCAGGGGCTATGCTTGGAAGGGGACTCCTGGGTGGCTGGCAAAGTTCTGTTTCTTCATCTGGGTGCTGTTATGAGAGTATTCTCCTTGTAACAATTTACTAAGTTAAACATTTGTTTTGGGTGGGTTTTCTGTACCTTTGTTTTATTTTACAATAAGACGGTTTTAAAAAGTGATATTTCATAAAACAAAATCAATGAGTACATAAGTTATGCTTACTGGCTTCCAAAATGTTAACATTTTGCCACACAATGTGCGTCAGTATGAATATGTTGTTGTTTTACTACACTTTAAAAATATATATTTTACAATAGAGCTTTGTTTGTAGTATCTAAAAGTATTTATGTAGAATTAACCACCTGGGGAACACTCTTTGAAAGCCAAAAGACTTCTGTTAAAATTTTATTTATGATTCTGTGATTTTTTTAAAAAGATACATTCTGAAAATCAAAGTCTTGTCCTTCATAACTTGCTCTCTTCATGAAGTATCAATATTTTTGCCTAAAAAAGGGAACATTGCTTTATTGTTTAACTTTCATTTCCATCATTCTCCAGTTAAGAGTGAGTGACAAAACCCAAAACTTTCCTAAGACCTGAAACCTTCCTCTATGTCTTTCTTTGCTTTTTAGAATTCTATATGTGTGAAAACAAATGATTTAAGTTTCCCCGAGTGAAAGAGGAAATTGGAGACTAAGAGCTTGTCCAAATTTTTGAGGCTGGGAGGAGCACACACATTTAGCTCTGCCATCTGTACAAATGGTACCAGAGTTCAACATGCTTATGATTAGAAGGGCTTATGATTTATGTTTGCTAGTTAAATATGCTTATGATTTAAACTTATTTTCTCTGGCAAGAAATAAGCTAGTCAGCACCATAGCCTAGCCAGATGATGGGAAGTAGATACATACTTCAATGATATATAATTTTAACTTGCTGAACCTTGTAAATGCTACTGTTTTCTTTTCTTCATATAACAAAAGACCTATCTTCCTGTAGTAGTTCACAGATTTTTTTTTTTTTAATTCATTAGTGAAAGCAGTTAAAAGTTCTTTAACAGCAGTTACAACACTAAAAGAATCACTGGATTTGGCCTCTAAAAAAACCGCATCTTAGGTGGAAAGGCAGAGTCTATGCTTAAAAAGCAACCAGTAACACATTCCAAACAGCGCACTGATAACCACCAGATGATGAAGCACACACAGAATACATGGCGGCAGTAATTAGACTCAAATATAAAGAGATGCTAGGGAATCTTAGAGTTCAGGGTTGTGTCCTGCCCCACAAATGTTTCATTAAATACACTGTGTTAAAATGAATAGGGCTTCACATACATAATCTTGAATTGCTTGCTTCTACAGTGATAGATAGAAAAGTCTACAGATGTATGGGAGAAATAGGAGTTTGCTGGTATTTTTTTTCTTTAAAGGGACATATTAGACAGCCAGAAAGAAAGAGTAAATTCACTTTACTTGGCTAAATGGGGACAATTGAATCTTACAGGCAAACTGGAGGACAAAAGAGAAACAAGAGTAACTGACTTATTCCAAAATGAAACCATTCTTAGTAAAGGGTAAAGAAAAAGAACAAAAATAAGTGAAATGTGTTTTCTAAGAGACCGAGATGAGCCTGATCACCAAATATGTTCAATAGGGGAGAATAAGAAATAGAAGTCACTGCTTCCTGTCGGAATACCACAGACACTGCTGTGCTAGGAGCTTCACGCACATTAGAGCAGTGGGACAGAAAGTTTCAATATGTGCTGGAATAAACAGGGTTATGACAATTACCACACATATACTTGGAACTTAATTAAGATGAGGCAATGTGGTTAATAAAAGTGCATGAAAATTTAAACCCGAGGGAAGAGAATAACATTTCTATTCGCTAGAACCCAATTTCAGAGTGAGGCAGCAATGGATTGGAAAAGATCTCAGCATAAAGTTCTACAAACTAGTGAACAGTTAAACAAACCCTACAAAACTTGGAAAAGGAATGAGCACAAATTCATAGCAATATATCCCAAATTGTAAAACTGCAACTAGAACTTTTGCATGAAAAGTCTATACATTTGCACGTAATGCATAAATCACTATATTTTCAAGTAAGAAAAACACAGTCCAGTCTTACCTTATTGCTGCAAAAGGCTGAAATAAAAATTACTGACTTATAGAAGCAACTTTCACATGTATCTGAACATCAAACACAACACACAATATAAAATCAAAAATAACTAGAACAGAAAAGTTTTCAGTGTGACCTTAAAAATCCTGAGCAAATCACTGGATGAAGCCAGATCAAAGGAAGGGCATTACACCAGCTTGGAGCCATATGTGAAAAGGCCCCAATAGCACAGGGCACAGATGGTATACAATTGGGGGGGGGGGTGCACAAGCAGATCCAAAACATAAGGCAAATAAACCTGCTTCAACTTACACAGGTAAGACAGTTAGAAAAAATGAAGAATTTTGAATGCAACTGGTAAGATTCGAAATTTGGGACAAATGGTGCTAGGTGTCCCAAACTAAAGTGTGCTCACTACTGTAATAATTTAAGTGAAACTAAAATCTCAGTGAGGATACATGCAAAGGGGTGGTAACTTGTTATTAAGCAATTACTGAGAAGACAGTTAAAACATTTTTAAAAGCCATACAGTAGTTGCAAGCTATATTACTTGATTAAAGTCTGAGAAATTTGGAGGGAACTGAATGTAGGCTTACCAAATTAATAGCTCTATTTAAAAAACAGAAACCCTGTAAGTTTAATAAAATACTCGAAGTCTCTTAAGATTTCCATTCATCAAATAATGTGAAATGTGAAAATTAAAATTTTCTTCTTCTTATACCTTCACTGCTTCCTCATATGTAAAAAGATGAGAGGTACCATTAATTTTCTATAGAAAACTCAGAAACACATTTACTTGATGCTCATTTATACAATGCAAAGTTGCCAGTTTAATAATCCCCAAATAAATATTTGTTCCAAAATAAAAGTTTAAGAAAAATTCTGACTTGAACATCAGAAGGTGAAATTTTCATAAAGAAATTTTGCATTTCATTAAATGAGTTGATAACTTTTCAGACAGCAACCCAAACAGAAAAATTTAACACAGACTCCTTCAACCTCATCATTTCTGAAGGACACGAGAGCATAGAATATCCAAAAGGCTATTTTTATTGGATATTCTAATAAGGTACATTTGACACACACATATACAATGGGACCCTAACTTTTAGTAGCAACAATGGACAACAACAAAAAAATGTTGACTTCACAATGACTTTTGCTTATCATTCGGGTAGTTTAGGGAGTGCTTACTTGATTTTTTGACACTTGCATGTGTTAAAGAATCCCTCCAGTTTAGTAATAGCTTTGCTAAGCTACGTCGAGAAGTGACAATTAATTTTAGTGGAAATTCATTCCCAGGCTACTTTGATAGTCATTTGAACAGTTCTGCGTTATTTTACATGCAACTTTATAGCTCTATAATGTTCATTTAATCTTGTTCAATGATGCTGAACCCCAGATGCCATATTATAGAAAAGTAGTTACTGCACATATGGTGTAACTACTTTTTCTGAACATTAATTCCTTTTCTCTTAACAGACTGAAATGGTATTTAGAAAAGAGAAAAGCCACCACTCTGTATTAAAGGTTTTATATCATGGACTTGCAGAGATGGGCTACCTGTTATGCTGTGATCCTAGCCATAAAGTTCTTATTTTTGAGTATCATCTTCTCAAGTCTTAGTAATAATGGCTTTCTCCATCCTTCTTAAGGTTGTTTGTATTAAACATTCTAAATAGAGTCACCTGAAAGAGCTAGGGGCAGGGAGGCTTTCCTCACTTGTCCTATATGAGGGTTGAATGTAATCAGGGGTTCGCAAACTAAGGTCTGAGGACCATCCACATTAGAGTCACTGGGGAGCTTGCTAAAAAGGTATATCCAGACCTCCCAGGCATACGGAATCAGAGTCTATATGGTTGGAGCTGAGAAAACTGCATATTCAGTAAGCACCCAGTGATTCTTCTGCATGCTAAAGGGTGAGAAGCAATGGTAGATGATCTCAAAGGTCCCTTCCACTCTAAAATTCTAGGAGTCTGTGAGTTTTCCTTTTAAAATGGTGTTGTGTTAGCAAGATGAAAGTATCTACAACACAAGATGATGACTTTTAGCCTGCATGAGTTAACCTAAATAAGAAGTGTTCTAAGATTTTCATGCATATGTAAAAACAATAAAAAAATAAAAGCAACAGTATAGTCAGATGTGTAAGAAATCTCTTTGGGCTTTTTTTCCTCACGGGAGAAGGAAGAACCCACTCTAATTATTGCACGGGCACATAGGTTAAAGGGCTTTTAACTGCAAGTTCACTCCTATCTTTTTCTTCTTCATCTTCTGAACTCTCAGCTGTTGAGAAATTATATAGGCTTTTTACATTCCTGAGTCACCAAATTCTTAAGTAAGTTTTAACTGATCTGACTGAATATATTCTTTTGAGAAATAAACTACTACAGGCAGTCCTCTACTTATTCATTTTGTAGTAAGTAAAATCTAATAGAAACATAACTATAGGAAAGATGAACAGTAGACTTATATTTTTAAAATGAGGAGTTCCATATTCAGAAAGTTAAAAATAAAAATAAAAATAAAAATGTGAGTTAAATTCTCCCTTTGGGCACAATACTTGAAGAAACATTTCCTTATGTTACTTCATTCTTTCTTTTAATAACAATGAGAGCCTAAGATTTCAGATAATTTTTAAATCACATCTAGAAAGTTCTAGCTTTGACACATTTTTATTGGGTGTAAAAGAGCTACGTTTCTACTGGTAGTATCTAATTTTTATAAAATCATAAGAACAAAATGCAGTCGATTCAAAATTATTACAAACATAGCTGAATGAATTATGCTAAGCCCAAACTGTTGGCTGGAAGGCAGCGCCACCATGTGATCGCTCCAAGTGTCGTCAGTTTTGTGTAAGTACAAAAGTAGGGATGCTCTACAAGGTGAGCATCTCACGGCAAAGGCCTACCTCCTGTCATATTATTTTTAAACACCAAACTGTAACACTGCTGCAGTCACTGAGAGAGGGAGAAATGACGACTTCTTATAATGAGGATGTCTGATTATATATATAGTCTTATCAGGGGCCAGACTGGATCTGATATTTTGTGCTTGATCAGGATGACTTGTTTGGGGTTAGGTTGCCCAGCTTTGAGTGTTCTTGGTTAAAGGAAGCCTGGACTGCGAAGCAGCCTGTGGATTTCAATACCCAGCTCTGTCACTTTTTAGCCTCATGTTCTTTAACAAAAGACAAATTTGGTGAAGGCTCTTGTGGTAGACATACACTGTGTCTAGTGGACCCAATTTTATTCAAAGTTTCTTTCAGCTATAAAGTCTTGTGACTTTATAAAGTCTTGTGTACATGATATGGACGTGAGCTAAATTCAAGAAGAAAGTTGAGAAGGTTAGAGTCAGGTTAAACTCATTTAAAGTTTATTAGAGTTGTTTTTCCTTTTGTGTTTTTTTCCCCCTTTGTCAATTGTACCATGGATTTAAAAGCCGGATGATACACACATTTGCTGTAAACTATACCTTCATTTCAGAAATGCAAAAAAGTGGCAGGGGTGTAGGGAAATGCAACCTTAAAACTGAGAAAGTCAGCACTTTAGGAAGTGCTTACAAAAGAAAACTGAAATACAGATGAGTTACTTTAAATGAATATTATCTGTCCTTATTAAACAGGTATACTTTCTTGGTGTAAGCAAGCAACTTGAGTTCTGACAACCTAGGGGATAATGGGAGAAGAAAAAGCATATTGGTTTTAGAACCCCTGCCTTTGCATCACAGGCCCTGAGGAATTACAAAGACAAGAAAATGAGCTCTTTGGTTTCTGTGTGTCTCTACGTATAGAGTATAGGCTGCACCTGCAAGGACTTTGGCTGAAAACAAAATAAAACAAAACAGCATTCTATTGAAAGGTCTCACTTTCCTCAGCATTGGTAGAGATGGGTATACTGCCCTAACATAAAAGTCACATGCCCCACAACATACTTCCTTGTATCTGAGAAGAGTATTGGCTTCTTTAATCCAAGTGGGTAATGAGAGGTTTTTAAACTGATTAAATCAGCTTAGTTCATACAATGTCTCCTATGAACTAAATATTCAATTAAAACAATTTTCAAAGCAAAATTTGACAAAATCCTCTCTTAAAGTAATTTAGATGATAGGTTCTTAACTTAGGCAAATTAAATCCTTCTCACAGTTGGTATTTTCTACAGGGTCAAAAACAGTTGCACAAGTTCTCTGCAACAAATACCTACTTTGTGTGTTAAGCCATGTTTCACGATCATAAACAACAGAAACCGGAAAACACCCACGTGAGCCTAACATTCCTGTTTATTTTATTTTACTTTCACTTCAAAGGCTACATACATGCAAAAGTTGAACATGTCATTACAATGCTTTTAAATAAAGTTCAAAAATAAAAATACTTCAAAGTCCATTTAGTTATGGAAATATATTTGACAATTATAATGAAGTTAATTATATCCTTTTTCTAATAGATCAGAAAAATACTTATACTATAAAAAGGAATTTTAATTCATGTGCAGAATACCTTTTTTAAATCATTGATGAATAATTTGAAAACAAGTTGGATGTTAGTACAATATTTAAAGAAATAAGTTCCAGGCTTTTGAAAAATATGTCTGGATATCCTTATAACTCATTTTGAAATCACTGAAAAGCTCAAGTTTAGAAACAAAGCATTTAAAAAAAAAACTATGATCATTGTTATTATGGTTGATGTGGTTAGTAATGAGTGAAGGGCACAGGTTTTATAAATAGATATTGTTGAAACTCCTTTAAAATGTTTAAAGAATTTTATTTACAAACACAAGTTGGAAGTTTGAAATATCTCCACCTGTCTCTGCTGGTCAACACTGCAAGAGGAATTAAAATCCAGGGCACAATGAAACTCTGAGAGCTAGGCCCTTTTGTAAAATGTACGAGGATGCACTAGCTCCCCGGCTCTGAAAAAAATTGCCAGCAGGAGGAAGCATCTTCAAATAACTCTGCCCTTTTCACGCAGAGCAAGAGGGGACTTTGCAGAATCGAGAAATGAATTTGGCACGTTTTGAGCAAGTCTGCGTTTCAGAGGGTGGCTATTTCCTTCTACTAAAAACAGTATTTCTTTGGTAACATAATATATTAATTATATGTTAACAATCTCAATAACTAATATGAACAGAATGCACTCAAAATTTCACTTTGTGAATGTTCACCTTCATCCTGGAAATAAGATTTAACTTCTTGTTCCTCAATGAAAAAGGAAGGCAAAATCTGCCCCACTTGGAGGACTATGGATTATTAGAAATGACATACAATATAAGCAGGAAAAAGGGGATGATTTAACAAAATGTGTTCAAATTAATGTGGGAAGTCTTAAGGGTGTGTGCATACCCAAAATTCAGAAAAATCTAAATTCAAACAATTAAAATATTACCTCCTCTTTCAATCAGAAATGTAATGTTTCCTATTTGGAGAAATCCCTTGATACCACTCTAAAGCTTTCTTTGAAAAGGCCAAATTGAAATTCTGGTTAGAAGCATGTTGATAGAATCCAAAACCTAGAGTTTCATTTATATCCTGATCCTCAACTATGATTATAGTTTTTATGTTAGGCAACCCAACTATTATTTTCCTTTTATAGATAAAAAAAATAATAAGTTTTAAAAAGGAAAAATAAAAGATGTGTGAGCTGTCAGTGCAAAGTCTGATTAAGTATGGTTTTTCTTTTCCCTGGGGCAGAAAAAACAATGCCCAGTGCATAGTATGTAGGAATGTGTCACAACAAATAATCAAGACAGGTTTCACCAGCTAGTATTCCTCCGAGTACAGTGTGGATTTTCAAAAGCAGCATTGTCACAATTATGCAATTCTCATTAACTAGGTACAGCAGAGCTACTTAAAGGAAAACCGATTTCTCGTGCCTCAATGAAAGGGGAGTGTAGAAAACCATAATTAGATGGAATAAGAAATTTAAAAGGGGAAAAAAACTAGAGTAAAAAGGACAGAAAATTTAGAAAGAAAAAAAAAAAGCGCAAGTAATGTGACGGTAGAAACCCATACAATCTCCCCCCCGACCCCACCTGCCACTTTGAATCCTAATTGCCCAGTCTGCAAGGACAGAAACCCACTCTAAATTGACCAGCATCGGACTTCGGCAAGTCTTCTCTTCACTCTCCCTCCTGTTAAGACCGTTTCCAAAACCAATCAGCAAAGGACAAAGAATTCTTTACAGAGTGCAATTAGTGTTTTCCACGTCCACCTTCAAAAGCATGATGCTCTTCATGGGCTAAAGGACAGAAAAAAACAAAAAAGAAAAAAAGGAAAGAAAACTTTAAGCAAAGGATGGGGCAACCCTTCTCTAAGGCATCTCATTCAGTTTCCCCAAATGTTGGCAAGAACTCAAATACCTTTTTGTGCCAGTAACTGTTAGCTAAGGCGTGCATTTCCTGAGAAACGTAATAATGAAAATTAAAACAAGGAATAAACAAGCAATGGGCATGCTGCCTGTTTCTTCTTGCTGTGCCGGAGAGGATGAGTAATCCAACAAGCCAGGCTCAGAGCAAAAACTCCTGGGGAAAATGCACCCCACAGAACGCATGGGTGGGGAGAGGCCTCATGTTACCCAAGACAGGGTCATTCACAAGCCTATCTTAAAAAAGAATATAGAACAAAAATAAAACAAAACAAAGAACAGCACAAGGGCAGGAACAATTATATTATGCCTCCCCACCTTTGATGCTCTCTCATAAAGTTGATGGGTCTTTTATTTTTCCCAATGATGTTCCCTACCCCTACCTCCCCCCATCTCTATTGTTTGGCTTGCAAAATTACTGATTATAATTAAAAACTCCAGAATAAAAATTATCAGAAATATTTTTCAGACTTTAAATTTTAAAAAGTGGAAGTGGGAAATGAGAGACCTACAAAATACATAACCTTTCCTCCAAGGCAAATGGGCAAGACTGGAAATCTGCTTTCTGTACCTGGTTAACGATCATCATGAAGCAAGGGCATGTTCTCATCCCTCAAGGGGAAAAGTTTCATAAAACCAAGGGCGACTTAGGATCCCCCATGCTTTGTTTGTCCCTCCACCCCCACCCAACCGGCAGTGAAGATGTCCTAGGAAGATCCACGTGGGCTGACCCATTTCACCTCTTAAGCACCTTCCAATTCTCTGGTTTTAATACAGACTATGTTCTTCAGATTAGTGTGGGGTGTTAGGTGGGGAATGAGACCTTTGGATCATCCTGGATGTTCACCCCCGCCTGCTCTTCACTTGGATAAAATATTCGAAGAAGCACACCTATAGCTCCAATGGTTACGTCTGGTTGGCCAAACTCCTAAGGGTGGCCTGTAATCCAAATTGACTTAATTGAACATTTCTCACAAGCAGAACTTTACAAATATTTCACTTTGTATGTTTTCTTTTCTTTTTAGGAAAGATTTTCATGGCAGACACCAAAGAAAATATGGTCTGCTCTGGAATAAAATATGCATTGCTGCTGGGTCAAGTGGGGGAGCCGCGACCTCATGGTGATGCTGGGCTCCAAATTACTAAATCAAAAGACATGGACTATTCAAAGATTTTTATTACTTCTAAGCATGAAGGACACTGTGAGACAGTCATAGCTGAGACACTGAAATGCTGCAAATGGATGGGTCATGGAGATAGAGAATTCAGGACTGGGAGAGTCCTGAGGAGCAGAGGAAGCCCTGTCTGCCTCAGGTTAGCCTTGGCAGAAAGGGATAACAGAAATGCTTAAATCCAGGACTCAGCAAATTCTTTCTGGAAAGAGGCATAGGACAAATATTTTAGGCTTTGCGGGCCATAGGGTCTCTGTGCCAATTATTAACTCTGCTACTGTAACATGAGGCAGCCATAGGCAATGTGAACACAAATGGGCACTGCTAGGTGCCAGTATACTTTATATACATATAGACACTGAGATTTGAATTGCATATAATTTTCATGTGTTGTAGTTCCTTTTTTGATTTTTTCCAATCCTTGAAAAATGTGAAAACCATTCTTAGCTGCACTCCATACAAAAGCAGGTGGACAGGGGGAAGATTTGACTTGAGGTTTTTAGTTTGCCAACCTCTGTTCTAAACAGTTCTCACATCAAGAAAGACATCTGTCATTCAGCTACTCTGAATAACTAAACAGAATTTAAGGGGTGGGGTCTCTGTACATTAGGACTTTCTTAGTCAAATAACCACTCTTTATCCCAATCTCATATAACTTATCAACAGCCCAATCCTCATCCACCCTGCTGAAAGCCTAACAGAATATACCAGGGTTCTTTCTACATGGAAAATTTGCCACGTTACCTTGGCTCCTGTAACTTGTGAATACTTATACCAGGATCCTATTAACAAGACAGAGTAAAAGCATGGAGTTGGCCATTTCTGACTTAGCTCACCCTACAACTGTTCCTCATCATGCTGTGAATAAGATTTCTGCCCAAACCTCAGTTTTCCATATCAACTCTGCAGCATGTGGTATATAATCCTACTGAGTAAAGGACTGCCTGCTTCATATAAAATAAAGAGAATTGCTTCCTATTTTTCCAATTCAAATTTTTATTTGAATAATCTTTGTTTTTAAATCTGAATATATACCATTAAAATATGGATTTCTACTGAGACTATAGCCAGTTTTGCATTACCCACAAACATCACGATGGCATCTATATTTAAGGGTATCTATTCAGCTTGATTCAACTGGCCAAGCTGCAAGTTTCCCCCTTTGTTTGCCTCCCCTCACGAAATTACAACAGCTAAGCAGGGAATCATTCTTGCTTAGTCTTAAGTGATAAATGCCACTGCCCTAAAAACCAGCCTAACCACCTTGTGGCATAATTATCTAATGAAACACTCATATCATGTTGAACCTGCTGCTACCCAACACGTTACCTGAAAAATTAATCACATGATTTTGAAGTAGAAGGGACCTTGGAGATCATGTAAGACCATCCTCCTTGCTATTTAGAAAGTAAAGGGATGAGAAGTTGTGACTTGCTCAAGTTCACACTGTTGAAAAATCTAGAGTATGTGACTTAATAATTCTAAATGGTTTTTCTCTTCTTCCAAATCAAATGTGGAGCTGGTTCAAAGGTGGGAAAGAATGTTTTAGCCTCATTCATAAATGGCAATGAAACACACTTCCTTCCAGAGAATGTCTGCTGCAGTTGGGCTTATGGAGTAAAAAAAAAAAAGAAAAGATCCTCAGTGAACTTCCAATTAAGATTTGAGTTGAAACTACAATTAATGTTCCCTAAGGAATAAAAATTGTATCTAGAAATGTGCAATTTCCACACTGCACAGCCAACAAGTGACTTCTGCAGTGCCACCTTTCTGTCTCCTTTATCTAAACTTTCATTTACAGTTCAGAAGCTAAGCACCTCCTGAATATCTGTAGCACCTGATTGGTCTCACTGCTTAAAATCTAAAACTCCTTGGCCTATGACTGCGTGATTTCTTGGAAGGAGGACTTAGTTTTAATATCCTCCATCATACTAAGACGATCATAAAACAAAATGTAATTTTTTTCTCTTTTTCGGCAAGGGGTTGAGAAAAGTCAAACAATATATGAAGTGTATTTCAGCAATTCTAAGTGCTCCCCTACTCCCCACCCCACATTTGAAAAACCCTGGAATCAATAATGTGTCATAGTTTAATTGGGAGCCTTTTATTTTTCTTTCTTTGTAATACTGAAATGATATTTATCATCAAGGGCATCTTAGATTCGATGAAATACAGTAGTTGAAAAAAACTGGTTTATTGACTCTTGGAACAGTTTGAAAAATAGGAAATCTAACATACATGTGTTGGGCTGTCAATCTTTTACTCTAATTCATTGTTGAAAGTGTAACCTGAAGTTTGATCCACCAAACATTGGTGTAATAGCACTAAGCTGTTTTCATTATGACAAAAATGACTTTTTCAAAAGAGCACACAAAAGCAATGAACATGAATCATGATGGAAACAATGGGTTCACACACCTATTCATACTGTTAACATTTCAACAGTACGCGTGAATTCTCTTTCAGTTCTGTGTCACAGTCATCCATAATGAGGAAGTATTAGCATTTCAGTAGGACATTCAATCATCCCTGTGCTCAGAACTAGTTCCTTCACAAATACAGATGTTATACATTATAAATTCCTCTTTATGAAGGGATGATTGAACATCTACCTGCCAGCTCATACAATAACATTTTTGTTATTGTTGCTTCAAATAGAAGGTAATTTTTTTCTGAGAATAACAAATTTAAGATCGAGTTTAACTCTTTGAAATAATAAATACAATATGCATCTCCTTTTCTGATCCATGCATTTAAGTGACAATTAAATCTTATTTTAATTTCTGAAACTAAACTTTTTTTAAAAACACTTAAATGTATTTTATTGAAATATTTCCTGTATTATAGAATTTCAAGTGACTCTGTCTTCATCTCATTTGCATTATAGTTCCTATTTTTTAAAGTATAAAAGAATTATCTAGTAAGTAATAAGTGGAAATGAAGCACTTACGTTTATAAAATACCGCTTTAAAAGATATGTGAGGCAGAAGTTCATAGATCTTTTCTAAAACGGTTGCTTCGCCCACTAAAGAGGCATTTACATTCCAAACTTGGACTACGTCTTCCCGATCCCGAACGCTGACACTAACTCCTATTACTTCGTCATCTAAGGGGAAAGCAAGGAAAAAGAAATGAGTGATAATTTCAAGTCTGCCCATGTTGTTTTTTAAGTGCTTATCATTTTACCTGTAAGTTATAACTAAGATGATAAAAAGAAGGTAGCACAAGAGAACCCATAATAAATACTTGTTTCTAAGGAGAATTGTTGGACAAAAAGCAAGTTATTGGGCAAAAGCTGTAGCAATCACATCACATTTAACCAGGGACTGAAGAGATAAACAAAGTGTTCCAGCCAAACAAATTTTCCAGATAAGTAATTTACCCTTTTTAACATGTTACCAAAGCTTTTCTTACTGTTTTGATGAGACTTTTTCTAAAACGAGTTGCATAATACTCTGTCCTCTGAAAGCCAAGTGAACTCAAATGAACTTTTCCTTGATGCTTGACTGTCTTTAAGAAGTGCAAGTATTTCTCCTGATTTTCCTGTCAGGCGTTCAGAGATCTTAGGGGTGGTTAGTACTATTTGCCCCAACACTAGCTGGACCTAGTGTTCTGAGTTGCTCTTTCTGCTTTTGGTGGTTTGCATGTCTCCTTTCCTATTAATTCTTCCAGCTTTCTACCGCTTCTCTTTAGCCATCCCCCTTCTGCATTTGAGCTTAAACTGTAGGCTAGAGAATCAATAACCATTTGGTAGCACTGTGCATAAAGTAAGAATAAATATCTTCCGAGTGTGGTTCTGCTATTATAGTACTTAAGTGAATGGAGATTAAAGCATTTATCCACATTAATTAATGTATGTCTTTAGTTTTTACTTTATTTAATTTTTTTAAGATTTGCGGCTGCCTTGTACATATTTGAGAATGACGGCTGAACAAGTAAGGTTTTGTTGTACTGTCGTATGCTCCCTTACAGCGACTTTGTATCCATCAGTTTGCATCAAAATGATTAGAGTAAAAAGACTTTTGACTCCTGGCTTACATGTTTATTACATATTAATACAATAGGGTCAGCTCTTTGCACATGTATATTTAGCATCAATAAGTAAAATGAGAAAGGTGAGGATCAAAATTACGAAATGTTGCTTTAGTCAATATGTTTTGCCTAATTTGCTGTAAATCTGTAAATCTAAATATTTATGTCATCAGTTCTTCCAATTGTTTTCTGGAGGTTAAAACATTCTAGTATTTAGTTACAATTCAAATAAGTACATCCAATTTACTAAAGGAATTCACCTTCAGTAAAATAAGTCCTGCCTGCCTGCCTGCCTTCCCCTTCCTTCCTTCCTTCTTTCCCTTCCCTCCCTTCCTCTCTTCTTTTTTTGCTTTTTAAATGAATTTGATCATGGCTAAATGTGTATGATTTGGTACTAAATTATTCCATTTACATAAATGTTTGAAAGCAGGCAAAATCATCCCTATGGTGTTAGAAGTCGATGGGCGGCCATCTTTGGAGGAGTGGGAGATGAAGAGGGATCTTGGGGGCCAGTAATGTCTTGCTCTTTGATCTGGATTCTAGTTACAGGGATCTGTTTACTTTGTGAATCTTTACCACGGTATACACATTATGGTTTGTGTACTTTTTTGTATATGTGTCACATTAAAAAAAAATACCAAAAAAAGAAAATAAATAGTACCTGATCGTGGCCATCCAATAGGAACTTGGATTATTCCATCAAAAAATTTGTTTTATGTACAGGTTTCTTATTTTTTAATTTACTCCTTCAAAATATACTTGCTAGAGCTCAGTGTTAAGATTTATGTGAACATAAAATCATCAAGTAGAGAGGGAAGCTTTGTAGTTTACCACTTTGAAGAATGGCCATGAAGTCACTATATTTACCTTTTAGGAAAATATCGGTATTCTCCAGTCTTCAGTACTGCCCATTTCTACACTTTTGGTCAGAGGGTGCTATAATTGATGGGTATTAAGTAAGCTGAATTGTCAACATTTCAGTCTGCCTTGGCTTTTGGTAACCAGGCATAGTCTACTAGCATAGCATTTTCAGAAACAGCATGGTAAAAAAGACTGCAACTCTTATGCAAAAGCAGACCCATCAGCAAACATGTAATATTCATAAGGAGACTCAACTAGCAAAACCCTGATTATTTTAGGGCACTGGCAGCATAAGACATTAGAGAGAGGAGGAGCCACTGTTTAAAGATAGAGAAAATGAAGCCCAGAGAGATTAGCTGACTTGCTCAAGTGGCAGAGCCAGGTTAGTGAAAGAGCTAAAAGCTAATAGTTAATGGTGCTCTCATTTCCTAAAGCAGTCACAGAACAACAGGTCTTCTTTACTTAATCTTAGCTATTTATTATTACTTAGAAAATTTTCTCTGTTCTGGAAACAGGAATAACTTCTTTTCCCAGGGATTTCAGTATTTATAATTATACCTAGGACGCATTTTTGGCTGCATATGGTAAAGTTGCTAACCACTCCCTGTTAAGACGGAAAAAAATCTGAACTTTAAAGACCATTTCATCTTAACCTAGGTTTTGTCTTAAGTAATGAAAAAGTGGTGTAAAAAGAAAGCAAAACAAAGGCAGAACTATTGAAACTGCTAATAAGATGAATTGAAACTTGCCATAGCAATGGCTAGGCCTACAGAGGCTCCTAAAGATAGCACTGTCTAAGATAGCTGAGGGCAAATTAGTCAATACAAATTCATTAAAAACAATCTTATCTGAAAGCTGAACAGTAAAAATGTTATTCTAAATGTTACTTCAGAAGCATCCAGAAGGAACTACCCAAGAAAAACAAAACTTTAAACAAGCAATTCAATTCCCCTCTGTGAGTGGTTTCATGATAAAAACAAAGTAAAATAAAAATGTATTCATGGAGGCTCTCAGAAATTCACTCAGTATTTGAAAATGGCCTCCCAAGTAAAGTTCTGGAGATCTTATATTTTAGACTCAATTATGGGGGTCAGGTTATAATGGTGAACTCACCCTGCCTACCTTTTATTGCTCTCTTTGAGCAGGGAACCAAGAGAGGGACAGGAGGAAGGAAAAAGGGATTGAAAGGGACAGAAATAATTGTACCTACCTCACTACAAATTTCACTAGACACCAAAGGTACATTCTCCTTCAAGAAGAATTAGAAAGGAAACCAACCACAAGTTAAGAGCCCAATTGATATTTTCTTTTATTTCTGCCTATTTATTTTGGACGAATGGTCAGAGATACTATTAAGATAAGTGATGAGGGAAAATACATATGCATATACACAGACATATATATACATATATATATATATCATACACATATATAAATATACATGTGTACATACACATAACAGTAAATGCCACAATCACATGAAAAAAAAATCTAAGTAACTTCACAGTTACAAAATAAACAACTTCAAAATATATAAAAAGTCAAAACACACAAAAACAAATTTCTGCAAGTAACAAGCACAAGCCAAGCACACATGAGCAGGGACAACCGGAACTGTGGGCTTCTTTACCTGCAGCGGCACAATCTGTGAACTGTTCCCCGATAGTCGCTAACAACAACTCTTTCCAAACTGTGGACTGGTATGGGAAAAGAATAAAAAACAAAAAACAAAACCAAAAAAAAAAACAAAAACAAAAACAAAAACAACACACATATATATATATTTTAGACAATTATCTCCAGGAGCTAAACAAGTCACATTTTCCGTAACTTCACATACACTTTCCATGCCCATATTTAGAGCCCACAGACATCTCCAAATTACAGGTGCAAACACTCAACAATACCAGCATGTATAGTATTGGTTGACAAATAACTTTACACAGATAAATACAAGTGATCTAAAGTCACAAACTTTGTGTCCAAAGTCACAAAGCTAATCTCTGGCGAAAGCCCTGATGGAGGTCAAAAAATGGGGGAACATACATTCAAATGACCTAACTTTCTGATTTCTTTATCTCTCTGATTCAAAACAGATGCTATTAGTAAAATCTGTCTCTTCAAAATCTCTGTTTCTCTTGCAGTTTATAAGGTACTTCAAAAGTTACACAGCAAAGAGCACTTGAGGAAATTTCTGGTTTATTGAATACTAGAGACTTACAAATTTCTATTCACTTGAGACAAACTATTTATGGTAACTTTATGAGGGTATGTACACATTTGCCCAGAGACTTAGTGCACGGTCTGGTCTACCTCCTACTAGTGAGAAAAAATGGATTCCTTTCTACTCAAGATCTACTAATGCCATCCAACAAACAGCGAGGATCCACTTACAGGTTATTGGAGGCCTAAAAGTTCTCCTAGTTATTCCCCCTTGAACAGTTCTTGGTCCCTTTTATCTTCCTTGCCCTGGTTCACAGGCTCTGAACTCTCCCAGAACTAGGTCTGAATCCTAACAGGCTGCTTAGTATCTGTGACCCTGGCAGGTTACCAACCTCTCTGAGCATCAATTTCCATAGGTGAACAGGGAATAATAATAGGGCCCACCTCCCAGGGTTGTTGTGACCATAAAAATTAGTCAACAAATGCATTCAAAGGACTTAGCACTATGACTGCAACCAAAGGACTCAACCATTCCATAGTGTGCCTGCTATATGCCAGGGGTTCAATACAAATTAACTATAATAACAGTGTTTATTATTATGTCCTAATGAACTGAAAGCAACCTAGCTGAATTTGTAACCAAAACAACAGCAGTTAACCATTATGACCTCTCATTCTCAAAGAGGATTTTCTTTTTTCTTTCCTAGACCCTCCCTTCTGGTCTACTTATCTCCCACCTAGAAATCATTCCTTCTATTTTCTGTCTCTTACACTGTTAGTGATGAAGTGGAGAGTGGATACAAGAAGCTAGGTAAGGGAAAGTTCCCTCCTGTTTTGAATTCAGACAAGGTTGACCCACCAGACTCCCACTTGTTGACAATTAAGCATGCACCTAACTGCTTAGGATGAGGACACTTGTACAGACATGAGGTGTTATTACTTGTGACTGAATGTGGTCAAGTAGACTTAACAAAGAGAGAAAGGACAAATGTGCCTTTCAGCCTCTTTTCACTGAAAGTTGACATCATGATTGTTTCTACTAGAATTCAAAGTCTGGTGTCAGAAATTAATGAAAAGGAAAAGGAAAACTTGTTCTTCTTAATAAAAAAAAAAGAAAAGAAAAAAGATAACTTACATTGTCTCCTCTTATATTTTTTGCTTTCTTTCCCCTTCAAGGGGGACAAAGCAGATTCATAGGCCTTACTTATCTGTTTTGTTCTTTGCAACCTTGACATTTTTTAATATGTATGTCAAATAACAGGCAAATCTTGGAGCTACATATCTTGACTAATAGTCTGCATCTTTCACAAATAAATCTGACCATGTCTTAGGTATGTACTTATAGGAAAATGACTCTAGCTCAAGCCTATGGATCTCTGGAGACATTTCAATTCTTTGAGCTTATACACATAAAAGAAACCATGAAAAGGTGAGAATGGGTAGCATTTACCCTTTCATCTATTTTCAAAGAAGGCTTTTGGTTTCCGAGGGCTTAAGAACAGATTTGAACATTCATTTTCAGCCAGTATGATGAATTACAGCCCACCCCTGGGAAATTGAGGTTTCTGAGGCTTGGCTTCTGCAAACCAGCATTGCACCAAGCCAGCCCTCCAATCAGGTTCTCATCAGCCTCAGAGGGAGGCTAGCACAGCCTCATGTGAACCCCCTAAGATTGGTGAGATGTGAGGCCTTCCCAGCATCCTCACTCTCCATGCCATAGTCATTCTCAGAACCACTCTGCCTCCAGTGGAAGAGGGATGAGCTTTCAGTAGAAGGATCTTGCTTCTTGTTATGTAAAACCAACTTCCATGAGTTAGTTAGGGGTTGGTGAGGAAATGACCACCATAAAGATAGTAAGTTTTCTGTAAAGGTTATAGCTCTTCAGACTATATGGCATAGTAAAACTACTACACCACATCTACAGAGAAGTACAATAATATAATTTCAAGGTGACAGTGTAGAATTTCTCACCCCCAGTCCTGTCCTGGGACTACCAGGCAGGCTGTCTGAAAAACACAAAATGCTCATCACCTGCAGTCAAAAACTACCGTGAGCATTGCCAGGTCTAGAAAAGGACCAAAACAAACCTACCGTGCTGTCCTTGGGAACTTTCATCTTCCACACACCGCCCTTTGCGTTACTCTCCTCTTCCCTGGATCAAAGACCAACATCTAAAGTTACAATCAAGAATTAACTGGTTCTACATACATTTACTTTAACAATAGATGACATTAAAAACCAAAAACAACCAGCATTCTTCAATAAACTCTCTCTCAGTCCTTTTATTGGAAACAAGAAGATAAAAGAAAAGGGAAGAGGATAGAGATGGGACGGGAAGACAATGAAACTCAGTAACTACAAGGGTAGGAAAGGTGATAGGACACCAGGTTCTCATCCTCAAGGAGGTGGTAATGAGAGGTTCCCTAGACTACTGGGGGATGGACAAATTAATACAAGTGCTTCACTTGTGTAAAAGCCTTTACATTTCAATATCACAATCATGACATTGCCTCGTCTGATTCTTGTGTCAACGTTGTGTCATAGGTCTGTTAGGAGGCCTAGCCCCTGTGGTGGGAATTTGCTTTGCTTCCTCATTTAGTATTTGCTCCCTCTTCTGGTAAGAGCAACCAAATTTCCTTTTAAGGAGCCGCTTGTTCCCTGCTCTTACGCCACACCAGACGCATTCAGATAGGGTCCATTCCACACCTTAGCTTCAAAGATAGGCTAATGTCCCAGGTTTGCCCACAGGTATACTGCCTCTCCCTAGTGGTTGTAACCAGCCAGGGATGGAAAGGTGACCCATGTGAGCCAATGAGAGTAGGACCTGGCATTTTACTGGTACTGGTGAATGCCGATGTATTCTTCTATGTGTAGGGTGTATGATTGAAGCTACTGCGGACCATTTTGCTACCATAAATGGGAGAGCCTGAAAATTAAACCAACGCGGAGGAAAACAAAGCAAAACTGATGGAGAGCATCAGGTTCCTAATAACATTTGAGCCCTCAGCTCTGCCAGAAATCAGCCCTACCAGTGCACTGCTTGGTTACAGGGGCCAAAAAAATTCATTTCAGATTAGGTTCCTATCATTTTCTACCAAAGGAGCTGAGATACATTTCTATTTTATTAATAAATACATGATATAAGGACATGATAGGGACATGATATAAGGATTATTACTAACTGGGAATCCAGTCTATGCAAACTGGCTCATTGTCCACCACCCTCATCACTATACCAAGCTATTAAAGAAGGATGCCTTCCCCTAGACCCTGGGCCATGATCAGTACCACACACTTTCTATGTGGTCCATGTGAGAGAGATGTCCGAGGTGATATGATCTTTGTTCAACCATTCAATAGGCATGAATACCACATCTGTCTCCCTCTGCTCCCCACAGTAGCCTATAAGCTTTTTCAAATGAAAGAATAAACCCAAATGATGCAACACCCATACAAAGGCTTCCTTTGTACCTTCAGGGCTCTAATAATGACCTATTTGTGGTGAGACTGCAATGGGGCACTTGGTGGATGCACACCAAGAAACCTCCTCATCATCCTGAGCCCAAAGTGAAGGGGATGGTGGGTAGGGGCTTATTTCATAATTAAGTAATAACTAAAATTACTTTCCACCATCTCCTGGAAAAAGTGCTTTGGCATTTCAATTCAACATGAATAAGTATGAGGTTTACAATCATTCCTCTCCCACTTAACCTCAAATTATTAACGTTAGACACTTACCAGAGTGGTCGCCTCTCTCCTCTCATTAAATGATAACTACATCTCAGAGGCAGGCTAGTCACAGGAGGAATGTTATTGTATACACTCCAGAATATCTTTAAAAGAAAAACACTTTGTTTAATACACTCAGTTTTAATTTTTACTGTCACTAGATTACAAATTAATGAATTAAAGAAACAATCAGATTCTCACTAAGTCCTATCCATTCAAAATAGATCATTCTTAGTGTTCTAATTTTCTGCTAGAAAATGTAACATAACATTAAAGAATGTTCTTCGCTGAAGTTGGCCCAACTTCTATGTTCATAATGCTGCAGTTATTAAGCAAACATTCCTATGCAATGTATCTCCACATAAAACTGGGTAAGGATGTTGTTAATGACTTTTAAAGCTTATAATGCTGAATATATGTACTGAACCATATTTTCTGTAACACGGACTCTGTCTTCTTTCTGAAAGGAGTGTATTATGCCTAGAAGGAGTGTATTATGATTTAGACTGGCGGATGGGGTCTAAAGGAAGAGGCAAAGAGGAATCACTTTACATGCTCTGTTCTCTTTCCTTTTCCCTCCTAGAATGAACAGGGAACAGCTCAGTAGCCCAAGATACTGGATGTTATGGGCTGCATGTCTGTGTTCTCCTCAAATTCATACAAAGAAACACTAACCCCCAGTGGGGTGGTATTAGGAAGTACAGCCTTTGGGAGGTAATTAGGTTATAAGGAGGGAGCCTCCATGATGGCATTAGTGTCCCTATAAGCAGAGGAAGAGAGATGGCCTATCTCTACCATATGAGGACAGAGCAAGGAGATGTCTCTCTGTCCTGTAAACTAGGAATAGGACTCACACCAGAACCCGACCATGCTGGTACCCTGATCTTGGACCTCAGCCTCTAGAATTGTGAGAAATCAATTTTGTTGTTTAAGCCGCCCAGTCTATGGTATTGTTATAGCAGCTGAACCAATGAAGACACAGAGTAACTGGTAGACAGAGACAGATTATATAAAAATAACAGAGTAACATAACAGCAGTAAGAGTAATATTGCCAGGTTTTGTTCTATGAATTTTTACATGTTTCTGTAATTTATCCTAATGATAATTTATCCTTATTAGTAAGAGATACTACTATTATTCTTGTTTTATCAATAAGAAAACTCAGGCAGAGACTAACCTGCCCAAGCATCACTGTTTGGTATGACCACCAGGATTAGGATGAGGATTAAGTTTACAAAGAAAATCCTTCCCAGTTTGTTTGGAATGGACCATAGTATCACTCTGCTATGCAGAGAATTACTACATACATGAGAACTATCATTCTGTGTGGTGAGGTAAGCAGAGAGTGATTTTCTGCATCTCCTAGTAGGTCTGAAAAGAGCAGTACAAACAATAGAACAATTAGAAAAATTAATCCTAGGGCATCATGAATAGATTGGCGTTGTTGGAATAAGATTTATCTATGTTGAACAAAAATTCTTATTCATTGTTTGAGCCTGTCTTGTGTAAAAATTAAAGCTGAATTAATTGCAAGGGCAGCAACGATAAACTGTTAAGATAAACCTGAAGGCAAAAAACTACCAGTAGGTTTATCAATTATGAGTGTCTTGGATCCCTTGTACCAAAGCGGTGCTAACAGGGAGAATAGCTGAAAATAGATTTCTAGTAACAGTAGGTCCTCAAATGGTATCTGTCCTTAGGAAAATATTGAGGGGGAAGCAGAGTTTGCCATCCCAAAACAAGCCTTTTGAGGCAGTGATTATTTTAAGATAGTCATTTTTAAGAAACAAAAGACTCATTAGGAACCTTTAACCCTCCTCCTTTCCTGCCTAAAGGAATTCAGACAGAAGAACCTGCTTCAGGAAGACAGCTTTGGCATATTCACCTCCGTATACACAATTAAGTGTGGCAGATGGGGGATCCAAGCATGTGTTTAATTCCCCTCTGTGTCCCACTGTTTCATATTCCAGCACAAATTTGTTTACCACATGTTTGCTCTTTCTCATCTACCTGTGAATTGCCTGCTTTCCCTTTGAAGTTCCATACCCCTGCCTCCCTCTCCTTAGTCCAGAAGGACATACAAGCCTCAACTGCCCAATGCGTCCTCAGGTCTCATATTCTTTGGAACCCCGGTAAGTGCATATGTAATAACTTAGGTCATGTTCTCCTGTTGATCTGTCTTGTGTTAATTTGATTATTAGTCTAGCCAGCATAAGTTAGAAAGGTGGGAAGAAAATTATTTTTCCACCCCTACAGTTTCTACCCAATATATGGTTTGCTCTTAGTTCAAAGAATAAGATTACTCCAATATTTCAGTTTGTAGTGTGCACAAGAATAAGTAGAGCTGGAATTTGAAGTCAGGCAGTTTGATTTCAAAATTTGTATTCCTAACCACTAAGGTATTTCATTTGAAGATATTACTATATGTTTTTGGCACATCTTTCTCTCATCTTGTAAGCTATGGACCAGGTCACGGAATCACAGAATGAGGAGATATTTAAAGACATATTCCCACCAGCAAATGCCCTTAACAGCTTCCAGCCTGGTGGTTGCTTTAGCTCTAGCCTGGGACTCTCACTATGATGTGGTAATGACCTGTGTAGAATTTATGGACAAGACTATGCTAAAATAAAAATCCCTGCCCTAGGTAAAACTGAAAGGACTTTGGTAATGGCAAACTTCAAGTCTCCTAAAAGGCATCCCATACCAGAGCACCTGCCCTCATACCTTTCCAAAGTTCTTGAATCCTGACTTCTTACCTAGTGTTTTAAGCACCTTGAAAAAAAAACAAAATCTTTCTCCTGTTCCAAAGGTAAGAAATATCCTAAGGAGTATGCTAAGGTTCATAGCTTTAGAAGCTTCTTCTGAAAACAAAAACAAAAACAAAAACGGACAACTGATTTTGTTAGCCTTGGCTTATCTGACATATTATAACCCAAGAAGATACAGCAATAGACTTACTATACTTATTAAAGCACATATTTGCATATTTGTGAATGAAAATAAAACAAGAGTGAAATATGTCATTACATTATTGATAAGAGCCACATTAAAACATATGTGGAATTAAACTGGCCTATTTCCTTGTGACAGTTCTCATCTAATATGTGCAATACTGGTTGAATTTGCATGATGGTGAAATAGCTCAAGGAAGGACCCGGCATTACATAGTTCTTTAAAGCCTCTTCCTCCCCTGTAAAAGTGAAAGGGTTCATTGGAAGCCTGGTAATTCATGATTATATTCCTGGTAAAACACTTTTTTAGTTGAAACACCTAAATTTTACTACAGATGGAAACTTGTAAATAGATTTCAAAGCAATTAGGCTTATAATTAATTCTATTTGGCCCTGTAAACAGTAGAGTGTAGTAAAGCTAAAACTAAGCACAGCATTTATTAATGATGGCTAAGCGCTTTTTTCAAAAGCCTTAATGACAATCTAAGGACAAGGAGAAATGTAACAGTTGGGCATCATTCAGTCAGCATTCGTGACACTGTGAGTAATCCCTGAGGAACTGAGCGGACCTCATGAGAGGCAGCCTTTGCATACAGAACCCACTCCTTGTTGGGCAAGCTCTTTAGCAACATTCTGGCACTTCTTGAAGAACTGAGGCAGGTCAGGTGTTGTCCAATGAAGTCTTAATCCAGTGGCGTCTACCAGCAGTAATGGCCAGGAAAGTTCCCAGGATAACCATCACGGGTCACACAACCCTTGAAACCCAAATTTCCCTCTATGGCAATTTCATTGGATACTTCTATTGTAGATGTGAAGTAAAAGTGCATGGCAGGCCTAAAGTAAGGAAGCAAGGTGTGGTTAGACTCATTGAACAATGATGACCACTTGATAAATACCCAATTTACTAGTTCCGATTGGAGCAATTATGCCTCATCTGACAATCTTCTGCCAAACAGATAATTATTCATTATTAGGAAAATTGGCAAATTTTCTCAATTTTCTACTAAAATGCTCTGAAGGAAAAAAATAGAAAATACTTGGGGAAAAAAAAAAGATGCCATGTGGTGACAGACAACAGGTGTAAAACAAAACACTCAGCAAATACACCTCCAAAAAAAAATTTCCACAAAGTCCAGGATTTCTTCTGAGGGTCACAGCATATGAAGCAGGAGAGTATTTTGAAATGTGAAACAAATATTTTAGATATTAGATATTTCTAGTTGTTTGGGGCTTGCTTCCCACAAACTGAATAATAAAATAGTATTTATGGGGAAGGCAGGTGGAACCGGAAACAAAGGCGACTACTGAAGAGCTTAATGGATGTTTTTAACTCATAGCAGACACAATAGGTGAAAGCAAAGTGCTTCTGATTCGCAAGAGCTGGTCACTTGTGAGAGAAATGGGTTTTGCTTTGAGTTCCAAAAGGAACTTGACTTAAAATGGGAGCCAAAGTTTTCAGGACTCATCATGAGAAGATGAAGAAAAGGATGATAGGGCAATTTCCCACCACGCAAAGTCAATAAATTAAAAAACAAAGTCTGAGTTGGGGAGCTATACAGGATTCAAACTTTGAGAGAATGGGAGAGAGCATCTCCACAGAAAAGTTTTGGGAAATAGAGCAGAGCAGTGTGTATCCTGTTCCCTGGGAACAGCCCACGGGTAGATGCTTCTTTATTGATGTTAATATTTTTTAACTACACAGGGACTTCATAGAAAACTCAAAGAGCTGCTTGAACTCAGAAGACTATATATCATTTTAACAAAGGGTGATAAGCTGTGAGGAAGTGACTAGACAAAGGAAAAGGGGGTCTGGGCCCCTAGAGGTGGTAAGGTGATTAGGAAATACGGTAGATAAGGGTTGTTTATTAAGGCCTGTTATGCAGACTCAAGTGATAAGAAAGGGGGACACCTTTATAACTGGAAATTAATGTTATCTTTACAAAGGGAAATTTAAGTCCTGCTTTTAGGCAGAGAGCAACTCTTGTGTCTGTTGTTTCTCAATTGCCTTCAACTCAAGATAATCCTTATGGTAAGTGGCATATTTGGGGTTGGTATATTCTGATCTCCTTCAGAAGAGACTAGGTTTTACATGTGAAGTGACTAAATTACTTTCACTCTGCAAGATTTAATCTCTCCCCTCATTCCCCATCTCACCTACAAAATGGCCTCCACTGCTAGCATGCCAGCAGACATGGTGGGTCATGGGTAATTTGACTTCAGTCCTATTTCTGCACAACTGAGCTGTGAGTACAAATGTTGATCCCATAATACTCATAATGAACAAATTAAATGACAATAAAGAATCCCATCATACTCATTTGTCTGTGCTAGACAGAACTATGAAGTAGACCTTGCTTCTTGTCCTTCTCTCTCTCTCTTTGTTGTGAAGTTTCTTCGGTCTTCTCTAAGTCTTACCCCTTCACTCAAATGGTTCATTCTAGGTCATTCTATGATTGCAGGACACCACCCCCAAGGCTGCCCTTCTGTGTCCAGGGCAGTGTGTACTTCAATCAATCTTTCCATCATTCTACATCATTGATACTGACCTCTCCTTCTGAAAGGTACAGCCTCATTTTCCAGGGACCTGAAAAGCAATCTGTTGTCCTGACTTAATGACCTATAACAGCACTACAACTCCACACCTTCTGATAAGGGATGATGTCTTGATCCTAGTGGCAGTACATAGTTACAGGAGAAACATTTTCTTAATTTTAATAGTGTGTGTGTGTGTGTGTGTGTGTATCTTCCTGTTTATGAGAAATGATGCTGGGTATCCACTAACAGGAGATATATGAAGCTTGTTTTATATAAATTTTATATAAATTTATGTAAAAAAAATCGACTTATGGGAAATATTAGGTAGAACACTGTTGAAATGGGACACAGATAACTGAGGTGGGACAGAATGCTGCACAGGAATAAGTTTTCAGGAGTGGAATTTTTGGTCTTGAGATAGCAAGGCTGGAAGATACTGGGAATTAGGGAGCGATCCCTTGCAAATCACATCTGGCAGGTAGCTCTTCTTTCTCCCACAGGTAAATCAGGCTTGTTTACAAGCTGTGTTCTATTCTGTACAGCATCCATTCAGGACATAAAAACACAGGAGAAATGGAGAAAAACTGGAAACGTTTACAGAAGAATAAAAGAAATCAATAAGCATCTTGTAAACACATCTACATGAAAAATGGAATTTTCCAAGAAAGGCAGGAAAGTAGGAAACAAATTTCAGTTCACACAAAGATAATTACTGTTGGCCTTAATGACAGTGTCCTCGGCAGGGGTCACTGGGCCATCTGGAAGCACCCACCTCCTCCACTGGTTAGTCAGAGCAGAGTTAAAGAAAGAGAATTGAACTAGAAGTGCGAGGGAGTTCTGAACCTAGAGACACAGCATGACTGGCTGTTTCCACCATACATGTGGGGCCACTTACCTCTTAGCCGCAGTCTCCTCTGCTAATAAATGGGGATAATTCCCACACCCCACGCCCCGCCATCAAGATTTCCAGTTTGCTCAAGGGCCTCAGAGTACAAAAGATACATTGTCTTCATATAAAGGAATCATTAATAACACATGATTCTTACATTTTATTCAAACATAAGTAGGGGGAAAACACAGACATGATTAGGGATGCAGTTTTTTAGTGCTGACAGAGTCAGAGTTCAAGAATCAACCTACAATCACAGAATAAAAGGATGGTGGGACAAAAACAAGTCCTCAATTAACTCTTAAGATGAGACCTAAGCTAGTTCTTAAATACTAAGCTCTATGTCATGGCTGCAATCCCCAAAATTACTGATCAGATAGATAAGTTTTCATAAGTAGAATTGCTAGCTGTGGTATAACTGGTTGATATACATAACCTAGAAGTAATAGTACACAGTTTTCTGACATAAAACATGACTGAGGAAAGTACAAAAAGGTGTTCAATAGAAGCGGGAAAATTATAGTAAATAAGCTTATTATTATTGGGCACTTACTTATGTGCTTTTTACTTCCTGTGCCATTTCATTCTTGCAACTTCATGATATAATCAGCATGAGTAAGGAGATACAAAAAACTTAAGCAACTTGCCCAAGTTAGTGAGTGGCAAATAAGAGACATAAACCCAGGAGTGTGACTACTTCCACCCCAGACCACATCCTCACCAATCAACTGGTGAAGCAGAGAGGAGAGGGGTAGCATCCAATAACACTTCTGTAAAGAGCGGCCAACATCTGAGGGCTAAGTGCCAAGCAGAGCTAAAAACTATATACAATCTCATTTAACCCTCGATCAACCTGAGGGAGTAGACAGTTACTATCTCAGTTTTACGGTTGAGGAAACTAAGAGAGACAGAGACATCAGAGAAATGACGGAACTTCCTGACCACGTACAGCAGTATTTCATTATCACCCCTGCACCTGAAGCACCCCTTTTTCTAATCATTCCCTTATGAAATTTTAATACCACAGAGAGACTGTACATCTTTTTATATACTCTATGCCTGTACTGTATACATAAAAAGACTAAGATTTTTTTTGATTCCCAAGAACCAGTTTTTGCCACCATTGGGAATGTATGGCCTACAACTTAATGAATCCTTATGTGAGCAATCTGTTGTGACTCGGGAACATGGTTCATGTATTAATTTCTCATTCATTCATTCAACCCCTCAGTATTTACTGAGTAAAAAGGAACCAGACATGATAAGCACTGTGTGATTCCATTTATATGAAGTTCAATAAAAACAACTAACATATGGCAAGAGAAGTGTGAACAGTTGTTGCTTTCTAGAAAAAAAGGACTGACTTGAAAGGGGCATGAAGGAACTTTCTGGTATGATGGCAAATTTTTATCTTGATCTGGGTGATGGTTACATGTTTGCATATCTTTGCCAAAATTGATTAAACTGTACACTTAAGAAATCTGTATTTACTTGATATAAATTATCTTCTAATGTCATTTTAAAGAATGTCTTTAAGAAATTATTTCCTAGTATGTACCAGAGTAGGCACTTGAAAGTGGTCCCTGAAGACCCTGCCTAATTTGCTGCTGGATGCCAAAGTTCAACCAAATGCTGTGTTATCATGCAGAATTAAGAAAACTAACCTGAAACCACTTAACCTGACTTAACCAATGTCTGCCTGTCCACCAAGTAATCCCAGGCATATCTCTGATGATCCAATGTCATAATGGGAGGAAAAGGTCTAGTAAGTACTTCAAAAAATCAGTGGGATCTAAGAACTTCCACAAGAGGACAGGCTTGAAATACAAGTGCTCTGAGGGTTATACAATAACTGCTGGGAAGGGGTAACAAAAATCAGTAATCACCTCAGGAGAGAAGCGAGGGGAAGCCTTTCCCGAAGTCTGAGAGCATTTATCCATCTGGACAGTGGCCCACATGCTGCCTTGTGATGCTGCTTGCACTTGGCATTGATTGGTTATCTACGGCAGCACTGTTATTTTGCTTTCCACATAGTTATGTCATTTTCCCAACTAGATCAGAAATTACTGCCCTCCCTGGGACTGTATAACTATGAATACCAAATTTTCTAAGCTAGATATTGGGAAAAGTGTCTGAAAAAAAGGCTCTTTGTGCTACTTCTGCATGTAAGAAGCTGCCTAAGAGATACAATCTAGATGCTAATTTATTAGAATTTGTAAGAATTTCTTTAATTATAATAACCACAGTGGCAGTAGGTGCTATCATTATACTAGTTTTATAGAAATTAAAAGGATTGAGACTTGCCCAATTTAGACAATGGAATTTAAGCATGAAGTAGGAAACTGGTCTGAGACCTACTTCTATGCTCAAAAGTATCATGCTCTTCCTATGTGACCCGTAACCTTTGATAATCCTGCAAGTGGGCGTTAGCACCTCTCATGGATGGGAAATCAGAGCTCAGAAAGGGAGTGGCCAAGCTGGTGTTTGAATAGGGACAAAGATCGATGTCTTTCAAACCACAGCACAGTCTGCTGCTCATCAGGGTCTATGAAGGGCTTAGGCAATAAAGTTCTAACAGGTCACCAAGAAAAGAGCAGGCCACTTTGGCATGTGCTCAGCCAGCCTCTGGGGTTGACTTAGTCAAGGGCAGCTGCACCAAAATGGATGTGAGAGTTGTCACCAGAGCAGAACCCTGGGTGGAGGCTTTCAGCACAGTGGCAGTTTTCAAGTTGGATGATCAAATGTCCAATATAAACCATGTTAATTGGGTGTGCCCCTGTTCTGATCTTACCTGTACTGTTTGTACTGTGTAGATTTTCTTCAGATTTGATGCACACTCAGCTGCTGTGGCACCAGGGAGAGATCTAAGTAAACATAAGCAAAAGGGCAAGAAAACAGCAAGACAAGTAGTCAGTGTTCCACAATAAAGTCAGCAGGTCTTCATGCAAATAGGTCTAAAACCACAGCACTGGACATTTTTGGGACCAATTTAGAATTTAAAATGTGAAATTCCTACTTTGTGAAGCCATGGGTTTGCTTCTCCTAAAAATAAGCCTATTTGTTGTATGGAAATTTAGTATAAAACAAAACAAAACAAAATGGAAATTTAAGTAAGAAAGGTATTGGAAACCTTAAAATCACATTTTAAAAAATATTAAAATAAGCTTGTAACAACCATGCCTTTTGCTTAGGACTTTGGATTAAAAAAAAAAAAAAAAACTGTGCCTATTGTATAGGTGACAATGAAAATGCAGGGTCCTAACCTGGGTATTTGTTTGAAAAACTTATGGGTAAATATTTATGAACTCTTGAGGAAGAGAGTGATCTTTTCCTGACCTTAAGAAAACATAATTACTAAAAGTCAACTTTAGTTTTACTTGAATTTGCATGTGTTTCCAAAACATTTGCTTTGAGAAAATACTTCCAGTTATTTTCTCTGGCTTATTTAATGAGCTCTGCTGAACTTTGTGGTCAGAATACATTAATCTTTAGTTTGCCATATGTTCCACTAGATGGCAACATACTACAGGTTTATTCACCAGAAAAACCATGCAAGGTGACTAGTTTTACTCAGCACCATTTCCTGGCATTGGGGATAACACGGCATGGTCTCATCAATCCTTAGAAGTTAAGACTCTCAATTACTGACTTTTCTTTCTCCCTATACTGAATTAGCAGTTTAGCTCAAAAATGTTGGGGGTCCAGCTGCATCAAGCTTAAGGTGAAATTTACCACTTAAAATAATGCTTGAAAGCCCCATGTCTGTTAGAAATAAGCTTGCTGAGAGAATACACTGGTTTATAGCTGATCCACTAGGGTCTGGAACTTATAAAAGGAATACTTTGCACCAGCCACTGACCCTCAGAGCCACAGTCCCAAGGGAACTCAAGATGTTGGGCTTCCAGGATAGTCATTAAACCATTACACAGTGGAGATGTGCACAAAACTCACATAGCTCAGAGGCAGAGGTAATAGCAAAGCAAAGGACCATGCCTAGGTGTCTGTATGTGTGGTGGAGGTGGTGGAGAGCATGAGGTATAAGTGGCAGAGCTCTAGAGATAACATTCTTATAACTATGGACCAATGAATGCTCCCTGGGTGTCGAATCTGAATATCAAAAATACATTTCTGAAATCAGCTCCCTAGCCTGGAGGTCACTAAGGAAGTACAATTATGAACTAGTTTGGGGACAAACAAGGGACTCCTATTTAGCAGTTAAGGTCTGGTAAATAAATCTACCTAAAACACTGGGTTTACAAGTCATTTCTATTATTTATAAATAAGTAAGACATTGTTTTTTAAAAATGGAAATCCACAATAACCACCTTGATTGCATTTTGCTGCCAGACTTGAAGCCTAAAATAACTATGTTGAAGAGCGTGGTGAAGAGTAAGGTACTTGACCAGTGCCTTGCTCTGACAGTGCCTGGGCTTGCAATGCACCAGCTACTCTACCCAGGCTGCCTGGGCTTGGGGGTGATAAAGTCCTGACTTGGGTAAGTATTGATGTGCTATTTAACACAGACTTTTATGCTGGGTGTTTGTTTGTTTGTTTGTTTGTTTGTTTTGGGGGGGCTTAAATTATAAAAAAATTAGGGAAAAAACAATAAAAAAACTTAAATTTCTTCTGAAGAGATTTTCAATAGACATAAAAATTCTATTGCTTTTATATGAAAATCTATTGGCATTCACTCCAATACTGATTTTTCTTCCTTTGAAGAGTTTTACTGACCTCCCCAGTGAACACGCCCAGCACACATATCCGCAGCCTGCCTGGAGCACACAGGAGAGGGTACACCGGGCTCCTTTCCTACAGGGTGGTAGGTGGGGGCACTAGGGCCCAAAGGAAATAAATGTACTTTGTATTTTTTCATTTTAAAATCATATACTTCACATTTTTACTAATTTTTAAAGTTGCACTTCAATATGTGATGGCTTAGAATAAGAATAATTTGAGTGCCCACTTCACACAGCATTATGTCAACTTAAGCAAATACAATGTGAAGATAACACCATCTAACCTAAAAGAAAATTCATTGATGAACATTTTATTTATATCCCTTTTTTAAAATGTCCCCGGTCTTTTACTCATATTCTAGTATAGGAGGCAATTACACAAAATCATTTAGGTCCCCTCAGTTTCACTTTTTTGAATAAACTTTTTTCTTCAAAATTTTTTGAGGAAATCTAATTTCCATAGTCCAAGAAAGGCCTCTAGAATGAAACAAGGACTAGGCAGTATTGATCAGTGTAAGGCAGCAATGTCAGTAGCTAGAATGTATAGACTGAATTCCTGCTAGTACGCTAAAAATTTTACCTTCATTACACCATTGAATCCTTGCAAGCCTACTTATGTGGCTGTCAACATAACTCACTATTACACAGGTGAGCAAGGCAGAGCTCAGACAAGTTTGGTAACTTGCCTAAGGACCCAAGAACCTGATTTGAATACAGGTGACCCGCCTGAGATTTCCTGCTCTTTACCCCTGACTGCTGAACTGTCTAGTCAAGCCATACTTACATTTTTTAAAATCAGGTTTTGCAACTGGCTCTTGGTGTGATCCCATCAAGTCCACAATTTTCGCTGAATCCCATTTGGAAAGATTACTATTCTAAGAAAGTTACATGGACACATAGACACATGGACACATGTAACTTTCTTATAATAATAATCTTTCCAACAGAACAAGGTAGGGAAGGTCCTCACTAAAACCAACAGGGCCACAATAATAGCTCTATTCTGATAAATATCTTATGATGCCAATGTATCAGTGTCTGAAAGAAAATATATTAGGTTCTGCGGAAATTTATCTTCCTAATTTCTAATGGAGAAGGTTGGATTCTGTGATCTTAAAGGTCTCTTCCAGTTGCTGGTCAGTTTTATGAATATCTAGGTTTCAAAATAACAAAACAGTGTTGTCAGAACTTCTGATGGTACTAAATATTTGGCTTGGCCAGTGCAAGACATGGCATTCTTCTGCAAGCCAAATCTGATACTGACGGTCACTGAAAAACACTAATATGTCTAAATCTCATGTGTGAACCTAAGACATCTTTAATAGGCAAAACTGGGCCATATCCACAGAATCAATTTTGAAAGCGGCAAACAAGCTGAGATTTTTTAAATGATCTGCCTGTAAACAGGTCAGTGTGTACTGAACTTGCTGATTTAAAAGAGAACCAAAGAATCAGGGCCTATTTTCACATTCTCTGAATTCTATGCCATCCTCTTACAGTATACAGCTGGAGCTGAGAACATAGCAATGGAATAATAAATCCTCCCCCAACCCCCACCCCCTAGTTAGTTAAGGTTAAGGAGTTTGAATTGTTCCATCAGGAGTTTCCCCTATGAGTTAATATTACTATCATCATGGTTTTATTTTATTGAGCAGGTATTACGTGAGGATTTTACATATATTATTTCTAACCCTTCCAGCAATCCTGCCAGATTGGTATCATTTAGCCCCACTTTACAGATTAGGAAACTGAGGCTGAATGAGCCTATTTCTATAGTACAGCCTATGGTAAATCCCTCTCTCACGCCTTCCTAGATTATCTGCTCCCTTTCCTTGGGCTCATCCACTGCTCTTGTCTATCATTCTCTCCACCACCATCCATCTAGCCACTGTTAGGAGGCAGCAGAAGCAGAGATTCAGGACAGGGTTAGATGCCACCACGATCCCTGGCAATAATGATATCCCAAAATGTGATACAAAGAACACAATTCAGGAAGAACATATCTTCAGGTCATCATTTTCTGGTGCTGGACATTAGAGGAAGATAATTAACCAAACAAAAGCCATAGATGGGCTGCAGCAGGAAGGCAGGAAAGCAGAGGGGTTAACAGGATGATGGTCTTTGGAGTCAAAGATCTCAATTCAAGTTCCATCTTTGCTACCTACAAGTTGTGTGACAAGCCTGATTCTTCTGACCTTCATTTCTCCTCCTTAAACACATTGCTTTGTTACTTAGACTACATAAGCTAATGCTGTATAAAATATCAAACACTAACACAGCTCCTGACATCTAATAAGCAATTGTTGCTAACGTCATCGTCGTCCTCATCATTATCATAATCATCGTCATCATCATCATCCTGGGCAAAAGAACAGGAATAGATGAGAAAGCAATTAGAACTAAGAGACACTAGCCACATTTTCTAATCTGTGGGACAGAGAGTAAAAATCCCCAGAAGTCTGTGATAGTCACACACAGAGCTGAGAAACTCCTATATCCATCCTCAGAAAAGCAAGCCCATCAAATGCCTGTCTCTCTGGACTTAAGGCCACAGCTCCAGTGAGGGATGCCTCCAGAAGCTGTGATGGTTAAGACAGAAGTGGGAAAAGATCCTTCAGGTCTGCCACATTGTCAATTAGTATAAAAATGTAACAGGAGCACTTAATTTTACTTAAGAACAAAACTCCCAACTCCAGCTTTATATTACTCTTATGTATCTTCAACTTAATGGAATAATGGGAAATGCATCTTAAGATTCTCTATGTAAAAGTGGTTAAAATTCCTTGTCATTTGTGCAATTAGGAGAAGGCGGAAGTCCAATAACGTTGAACCAACTATTATACTTGAATGGTTTTGAGGCACCTAAGCACCATTTATGTGCAAAAGTTTAATGTGCTACTTATAAATCATCTTTATCTACTCATTAAAGCAAGTTCCTAAGAACTCCCACAAGACAGAACTCTTTGAGCTCAATTTAAGTCTGAAATGCTTCAAAGCATTTTATCCTCCCTCTTATTCAAGAAATATTTACTGAGCCTGCAATAACTAAAAAGAAAACATATCATGTGCTACATCCATGCATTAGATCACTTCATCCTCATTAAAACATTATGAGCTAAATAGTGGTCACAACTATGCAAACTAAGTTTGAAGGCAGTGACTTGACTAAAGACATACAATTGGCTAGTGACAGAGCTGGAACTTGAACCTTAAGGGGAACCTTGAACCAAGGGTTGCCTGGCAATGGTGTACTTAGTCACTCGCCTAAAGTGATCGTTTACTGCAAGACCCACGCTCTGCTTTGTGCCATGAACACAACTCTGAACTAAACACAGTCCCAACTCTCCTAAAGCTTGTAATCCTTAAGTCAGACTGTCCAGCCTTCCAAATGTGCCTTCTCCATTAAACCTGTCCTTAAAGACATGGTTGCTGCAGGCTAAGCTCATGAATAAAGTTCATTGGGTCTTTGTAAATACCTAAGGAAATTACCTTAACCATTACCTGGCTAGCTCTTAGCAGGCCGCAGCACCATTCACCAAGCCTGGACACATGGAGATGCTTCTCACAAAGGAAAGAATCTGGAAAGGTTTCCCCAAAACCTGCCTGCATCCATGCCCCTCAAAGTGTTGTTCATCAACCGACAGCTTCATCCGGGAGCTTATTAGAGATGCAGAGTCTCAAGGCTCCTCTTGACACCTGCTAAATTCCAGGTGATTCAAATATATATTAAAGTTTGAGGTACACTGGCCTATGTCATCTAAATCAAGTCACCATAAGAAATGCCAACAACTCAGGAAGTAAAAGCTAATGAACTATAGATAGCATTAAAAGAAAAATATAAATATCGGTATTCTAACACATGTATATTTTTCATCACTCAGAGATTATCAAGACCATTATCATTAAATGTGAAGGACAATCCTATAATGGTACTTAACTGTGGGTTTTAGGCAGGGCTCTCTTCTTCCTCTGCAAATTTTGAAGCAGGAAGGCCTTAGCTTAATTACCTCTGATGACACTGGCCCGTGTTTTCCCTCTTTGTGAAAATAGTGGTAGGCCCAGATTACCTCTTGAATCCTGTCCAGCTCTTATATTTTAGGATATGAAAATATGAAAGAATTGTGTCCCATTCATTGTTCATATTCACAGGAATGCAGTTTTCGGTGGGGTTAGGGACTTTAAGGCTTCAGGTCACACAGTCCCTAATTCAAATCCTTTTTCTGTTCTAGATTAGCTGTGTGACCTCAACAAGAAACTTCTCGGGCCTCAATGTTTTCATTTGTAAAAGTGTCACTGATATGTCCTACTTCAAAATTGTGAAGATTTTGTGGATTATGTACAGCACCTAGTCTAGTGCCTAGCACAATGAAGCAGTTAATATTAACAGGTTAAAGTGAAAAAAGATGTTTAAAATTTTGTATATGGTACAATATAGCCAACTAATGGGGACAAATACCCACTGTACATGCACACAATAAATGGCTGATAAAAAAAATAGATATAGACCTAATTTGAGAGATCATTTCATTTCAGAGAACCACCTTAAAGGGGAAAACTATAAAGCCAAAGATATGTCTCCTAAAACCCAGTCTTCTTGTTGATTTACTAACATCAGGCTCAGCTGTCAAGAGGAAAAATTCACACAGGTTGTTAACGTGATAAAGGGTGTCCCTTACTTATCAATCATTCCTTTCAATATGATTTTGTTTTAATTACTTTTAGATAGATCTGTGGTTTGAGGTTACATCAGCTTGCTGTTTGAGCAAGAGTCACATGTAAAAATGGTCCAGGGCCTATTACTAACATTTAAAAATGCATCCATCGAAACTATCTACATAAACTAAATGCTTTATTTTTGCATGTTTATTTAATTTTGATTTTCCCTGCTTCCATCTATTGTCACTCCTACCCTATGAGCTCCTTGGCAGTAGCAACTGGGACTCTTGTCATCTTGAAATATAATCAATCCTTTAGTACATGGAGGATAAGTGAAAGAAAGGTATAACCATATTAGAGTTGAAAAGAGAACTATATAAGGCCAGGTTTGGGCCTGTCATCATGCCAGATCATGGAAGTCTTTCTAGCTGTCTTAGGTTTGGAAATTAGAAAATGGCATCTGTATTATCAAAGGAGGAAAATATATTTTTTTGAGCAGCTTCTACCGAGGAAGAACAAGTAACTTTTCTGAGGATGTTTAGGGCCCTCAGAACCATCTGCAGGAAGCAACCAATGAACCACAGTTGGGCAGGCTATGAGTCCCTACTGAGGGCCTTCCCTGCCTAATCTGCCCAGAGATCCTTTGCCCCTTATAGAATCCTTGGCCTTTAAGAGAGCCTGTGGGTTCAGAAAGGCAAGAATGCGGAAAAACTAGGAAAAGTCAAGATGCTAGCCACTCTCTTCCTATCAACTATGGCCTTCCATGCAGCCTCCTGCCCTCGCCTAGTCCCAATGAGCTATTTTGGGAACAAAGACCCTCTTTGTCTAGCCTGGCCCCACTTCCCCCTATCAGATTTGTTGTTATGGATCACACAGTTGGAATACATTAGAAAGCAACGCACCCTGAAGGTGGGTCCTTCTAGAACTCAGTACCTCTCTGAACTCATTGCTGATATTAAAGCTCACAGCATGTGAGATAACCCTTCTGGGAGGCCCAGGTCCAATGTTGTCCTCATCTTTGCATTCTTAGCACCTAGAACAAGGACTAGTAACTAATATGCTCAATTAATATGATCAATAAACAGGGTGGTAATTCTCTAGTTCTGATCCCTAAGGCATTTGTTACAAAAGTACATTCCACCCAAGAGGTCTGACTGAGTTAGTCCAGACAGGGTCAGAAGCCTGCATTTTAACAGGCACAGCCAGGTGATTCAGATGTAGATGGTAAAGGCACTATATATACTTGGAGAAACACTGGCTGGGTGGAGCTAAACACTGATGAGGTGGAGTTGGTGGGAGATGTTGATGATAGCCCATTTTTATGATTAAAAACACTAGAACACAAAATATTCACTAAGCACCTACTATGTGCATTGCCATATGCACTCCCAGGAGTCACACATGAGGAAGTTAGAGCCTCAGGGTCAAGTGGGAGGAACAGAAGAGAGGAATCAATAATCCTAAACCAAATACTGGCCTGTGAAAAATGTTAGTGGAAACACAAAGGTGGTGGTGGGTTTAAACTTGCCTGGGCTAAGGGCTATTGAAGGACAATTATAGAATTATAGATTCCAGAATCTCAGTAAGGCCTTGAAGTATCCATGGCAGCTTTTTGGGTAGACAAAGGGAACAAGGGCATCCCAAGAAGAAGGAACATTGTGAGACCAATCTCAGAGGCTGGCAAGTCCATGGTTTATCCAGGAAGAGAGCCAGTAGTCTGTTATTATCAGAAAGAATGGACAGACCAAGTGGTACTTGGTGCTGGGGAGAGGTAGATGATGAGGTTAACAAGGAAGTGGGTTTCATATTAGACACAGCAAAATGGAAATTTGTACCATAATCTTTTGTCTACGGTTTTCACTTAAAAAAAAAAAAAAGCTGAGAAATGCTTTTTTCAAATTAAAGTGGCCCATTTCTGAAAACAAACAACAACAAAACCAATCTGAGCTGCTCTGGTAAAAGTAAGGAAGGGTGGAGATACAGAATCCCACCTGTCTGGTACACACAACCCCATAGCAGAGGCGCCCTTAGGTGACAAGAGGGGGCAGAGGAGTTTTGAAATGATAAAATCAGATGTAGTGTGGAAGGCTAACCCTGCCAGACCAGGTGAAGGCTGCTTGGAGAAGGGAAGAGCTTGGGAGCAAGTATGCTAGTGTGTAACTGGGGCTAGAGAGGATTAGGGCCCACAGAAGGAAGGACATAGAGAGGAGAAGATGGCTTAGGCTTGGAGCAAGTTTTCCAACAGTGAGTAAACAATATGAAGTACAGAACTGGATGAAGTAGGATACTTAACAAAAGAGGATTCAAGGAACAAATGAAAATTCCAACATTGAAAAACCTGTAGGATGGTGGTATTGTTACCCAGAATGTGGTAGGTAGTATGTGTCCAGAACTCAGGAGAGAGCTAAAGCCTAGACAGTAGACTTACAAATGATAAACAGAGCTGTATGAACCACCATAGGAGAAGGGAAAGTCACTGTGGGTAGAATTCAACAACTCCCTAAATATTTAGTGTGGATTTGTACTAGGCTCTGATCTAGGAGCTGAGGACAGAGTAATGTAATGGGGGAAAGAATCCTGTGATGCTTACATTATGAGAGAAGACAGGCAAATGGTGCTAGTCCTGTGGAGAAAATAAAGCAGGGTGAGGAGCATGGGGAGTGTGTGTCTGGATGTGTGTGCTAGTTTGTTTCAGTGGTCAAGGAAAGCCTCCCTGAGAAGATGAAATGTGAGCAGAAACTGGAAAAAGAAAAAAGCATTGTGTCTAGCAGATGACCAAGGGAGAGGAACTGTGGTGCCAAAGGCCCACACTTGGGATGATAGAGAAAGAACGAGAGGGTCAGTGAGCTAGAATGGCATGGGCAGGAGAGAGAGTGACTGGGAGGCAGTGGGAGAAAGGTGTACTGACTGGGCAGGGGCAGGAAATGCTGCAGCGTCTCTTGGGCTACTTACTATAAGCACTCTGGCTTTTGCTCAAAGTGAAACAAGGAACAGAGAAGTGGCATGCTTTTACTTAGATGTTAAAGGACCACTTTGGCTGCTGTGACGGGAATGGACTGTAGAGGGCAAGGGTTGAGGCAGAGAGAGCAGTTAGGATGCTCTCACATTCATCCAGATGAGAAAGGCGGTGTGGTTCAAGGAATAGGGTGTAAGTGGTAAATATGAATTGGATTCTGGATACTTTAATGGTAGAATCAACAGCATTTGTTGAAATGGATGTAGGGGGAGGGAGAAGGACAGAGGAGAAAGGGGGGAAGCAAGGAGAAGGAGAGTCACAGATGACTCCAAGATTTGTGGGCTCAACAGATAGAAGGATGAAGTTCCTGTTAACTGCTCCTATCTGAGACAGGATAGATAGAAGAAGGCAAATTTGGGAGGGAAGTTAAGGAGGTGGTTTGGCACATGTTGACTTTGGATGTGTGAGACATCCACATAGAGACATAAGGAAGAACTGAATACACAGATGTAAAGTTTTGGGAATCGCCAGCACACAGATGGAACTGAAAGCCTTGTGACTGGATGAGACCACTGGTGTGAATGGAGACAAGAAGAGGCCTGAAGACTGTGGATAAAACTTAGAGAAAAGGGGGTCACCATATGATGAAAACAAAGTAGTCAGAGACACTCAACCAAGACTGGCCTCCAAGAATCAAGATAGGGCAGTGTTTTAATTAACCAGAAAATGAAAGGGAAACTCTTCATTCTATGCCCTCAACCAAAATTACCTCCCAAATCTTAAACCCTTAGCCATACAGTCTACTTAAAAACAAAAACCAAGATGAACTTATTGGAGTTTACTATTGAGAATGAAAATAACACCACTGAGAGGCTCCCCAATTCATTTTTGAGGGGAATGAATTAACTTGCTGGCTTCCTAACACTGAATTCAGATAAACTGCTCCAGGGGTATTTGTGTGTGGGGATGTGGGTGTGTGTGTGTGGGGGGGGGGGGGGGCGTGGCATGGCCTGTAATTTGGCAGCATCAAATACCAATGTTAGAAGTTAACATTTATTAAGCATTAATGTATTGTTATTTTACATTCATCACTCTCATTTAATCCTCAGAACAGCCCATTGAGATATATCCTATGATTATCCCCCTTTCACAAACAATTAAAGTGAGGCTTAGGAAGGCTAGATCACTTGTCTGTCATCGCACAATAGGCTGGATGGTAGGACAGGCCAGGAGAGAGGACTTTGGATGTCGTGGAGCTCAAAACTGATGTCTTGAGTAGCAGACGTCGGCTATGCTGGAGTGAAGCTTGCCTTGGTGGGCTCCCCTGAGAACCTTACCACTCTCTAGAATCTTGTTTCTCTAGGGGGAAAAGTTATAACTAAACCTCTAGAACTCGATGTGTTCATAATCCCAAGAGGAAGGGGGCAGCCTCCACACACAATACGAACTCTCAAAGAAGTGGAGAAAGTTCAATAAAAGCTAGGAGATGACTGATCAGGCAAAATGAATTCATATGTGCAATGTTGGAATTAACTATAATTTCTAAATTAACAGAGTCATTTCTATTAAAGATTTGGACATTGCGACAATAATATATTTCCTTTGGTTTCTGGATTCCCGAACACAAATATGTGCAAATACATAAGAGGACAGTATAACTTGTCTTCATTGAAGTTACCATGTTCTTATCTTAAAATATACCAGATAGTCTTAAAAAGTTGTGTTATATAGTATTAATATCAAAGACCATTCTTAACATGTTGTGCCTGTAAGTAGACTAATTTTTGACCTGTTTTAAAAGAAACTCTCAATACTGTTTTCACCAGTCAACAGAATCCACAATTTGGACCACAGGTCCAGGTTTAATTAACACCTTGAAAACAGGTATCAGTTAACAGCAGCGTCATAGACGTTAACAACAGCATATCTTCAAAAACAAAGGCACACATGACTTCATTCTGATAGTTTGCCAAAACCACTCTTGTTATAATAGTAAAATGCCCTCTTAGCATCCCATAATGAAAGTGAAAATGTTTCTGAAAAAAAGAGACTGCTGTATCTCCCCCACCCCCAACTTCTTTGGTTCACTGGAAAAGACTGTGCTCCAAGTGTCAGTTCTTATAGTTGGGTGCTAATTCCAATAGAAAGAAAGAAACAACGAGCTTCTCTTCCTAAAAAAGATGAATATCACTTTTAAGAAGTTTTACTGGCATTTTACACAAGGCCATTTAAGACCAGATTTGCGACTATTAAGTAAATTTCACATAAAACTTCACATACATTTTGTCCTAACAGTTAACCATAGTTGATACAAAGTCATCCAAATTTCCATAAGCTCTTGGGGCAACTCTGAGGTGTCATGTTGGGCACTCACTGTATGGCAAATACCAAGAAAGGGCTTTACATTCATCAATTTCTTCATCTGTTAAAAATTTATTGTGTTCCTACTATGTGTCTGGCACGATTCTAGGTACTGGGATAAGTCAAAAGCAAAGTCTCTGTTCTTTGTCGTTAAGTGCTGAGGCATTGAGACGTTGAAAGCAAACAGATTCATAATGCAGTGCTGTGGTATTAAGCATAATAAAGAAAAACAAGGGAGGGCAGGAGATTACAGAATGGTTGAAGGGTGGGAGTGTGCTTATTTAGATGCGGTAGTCAGGGAGGCATTTTTGAGAAGGTGGCACGTGAGTTGTCCCGTGAGAAAGCTAGTGATGGTCCCCACTTTTACTGACAAAGTGAGGTATTACTCAACACTGAATCCCCAGAGCCTAGCAGGCGTGTGGCTCCACAGTAAGTGCTCAAAAAATACCAGCTCGTGGATGAGAAAGAATCCAAAGAGGTGTCCATGGCAGCGCCGGTGCGGAGGCAGGTGGAGGCACCCGCTGTGCAGCAATACCACCACCACCGCACACTTCCCGGGAAGATTGGTCAACTTTCCCCAGAGCTGTCACCGCGAAGGTCGTGTCCTGAGCTCCCCGAGAGGCCCATGGGGGTAACCGGGATGGCATCACTCTCCCCACTTTACAACGACTACCCGCGCCTGGCCCACCATCTCCCACTGTCCAGCGGGACGGCCGCCCGCGGGCGCTCTTTTAAAAGGCAACAGAGGGGGAACGTGCTGCCGAAACTTTTGGGGCTGCGCCTGTTCTCGCTCAGCTGTGAGACGAGGCCGCCGGACGGCCGCTCGCCCCTGCCCAAGCCTCGGTTTGCGACCCGGCTTTGCGCGAGACCCGGGGCGGCGGGGCCGGGGCGCCCGAGACAAAGCGGCGGTGCAGGCCCGGTGGGCTGGCGGCGGCGGCGGGGCCGGGCCACACGGGCGGGCCCCGCGCCCCCTCACCTGTCGAGCCAGAAGGTCCAGGGCGAGTGCAGCGGGACCCCGCCCGGCTCCGGCCGTAGCGCCGACAGCTGCTGCAGGCCGAGCGGCGGCGCGGGGGCAGCGGCGGCGGCGGCGGCGGCGGCGCGGGGCCTCGGCGGCTCCCGCGCGCCGGCGGGGGGCGCGGCGGCCGGGGGCATCGCCATTTTCTCCGCCCCGCCTGGCAGGCCGGCGGACGCGCGGACCGCGGGGCGAGCGGCGGCTGAGTCACCCGGCCCCGCCCCGCGCCGCGGCCGCCCCGCCCCGCCCCGCGCGCCCCGCCCCCAGCCGCGGCCGCCCCGCCCCGCCCCGCCCCGGCCCGCCGCCCGCAGCCCACCGGGCCCCGGAGCCACGTCGCGTGGGGCGCCGCCCGGCAGGGGCCGCCAAAAACCAGCAGGCGGCCCAGGGCGAGGTGGGAGGCCGATTCGGCACTGGCAGCGACAGCCGCGGAGCCAGGGCAGAGCTGCGGCCGGGGACGCCTTCGAGGGCTTTGCGGCTCAAAGGAACAGAGGACCCATCAAGCGAACAGACAGGAGGTTGGCGAGTTGGATGGACAGGCTACAGGAAGATGGAGAGATGGCTGGGTGGACCAGTGGATGGAGTCTGAGACGCACGTGGTGGTGGTGGGGCGGATAGATATATCAGCAGACTGAGGGATGGGTGGAAATGTTGGTAGATGATTGGAGTAGGGGTGGAGGGATGAAAGGGGAGATGGAAGCATAGTTGGATGTGAAAGATACAAGGGGAACCTCTGGCCAAATCAATAAAGAGACTGGAGTGCCCAAGAGTGCAGAAAGGACCTGACAGACAGAAGCCAGGAACTACTGACTCAGGCATGAAATTGCAATAGGTCAGCCTTGAATTCCTCATGGTGACAGCATGTTTCCAAACTCAGCCGATTTGAAAGGACTAGAGCCCTCATCCCACCCTCTCTGGGGCCACCATGTGCCCATAGTGAGGTGCCTACGCCTGGCCCGAAGTGTGGCCAACTTCAGAGGAAGGTTCCCAAAGTCAGCTGAAGTACTCCGTGCTTGTCCCAATGTACCTGCAAAGATGGAGGTGGAAACCTGGCAGTCTAGAACACAGAACCCTCTGCTTTTTGCACCTCTGAACAAAGAGGAAGTCCCTAACGCCATTAAGATTCCTGAGGGATCTTCCTAGCACAGCCTCTTTCCAGGCCAGGTCTCTGTCACTCTCTCAAAAGAGGAGAGACATGAGGGCATGTGAACACACGTTATAACCAGCATGGGCATGGATACCTCTTTTAACTTTGAATTTCTGGAAAGTCCCTAGCCTGTAACAGTTCTATCGCTTCATAGATTTTCCACCTGGCCTAACATTTGTTCTGCTTTTAACTTGAGCATTCACTGGGATGGAATAGAATGGGAGCTGCAAAACCAGATGCATTCACAGTCTTCACAGCACTGTGAACACCTATTTTGAATCCCAGGGTAGGTGCCTTCCCTAAAAGGTATTCAAGTCCAGATAAAATAACAGTGAACGCAAGACCACTGCTTTTTGATCCCTGCCTCAAACAATTTCTATGCAACATGATCTGGAAGCAGCGATGTAGTTATAAAGTTCTTCCAACTTTGAGATATTGGAGGTCCTTTTGGTTAGATACATTTTTAAAATTTCACCTTTTTTCCCCCCCAAGAAAATACATATATGGCGTTGTTTAGCTTGTCTGAGCACTTTACACTTATTAACTCATTTAATTCTCATAATAATCCAATGAGGAAGTTACTATTATTGGCCCATTTTATGGATGAGAAATAGAGAAGTTAAATTAACCCCAAGGTCACACAGCTAATAAGTGACAGAGCCAGAATTTGACACAGGTATTCAAACTCCAGAGTCTAGGCTTTTAACTGCCAGGCTCTATTTGCCTGTCCAACTAAAAAACTGACAGGACCACATATGAAACATAAGGCAATGAATAGTAAGTCTCCCTTCATCCCAAGACTATCAATCTTCTGTTCAGAGGAAACCACTGTTAACAGCTTCCTTCTAGAAAAAATGCAAGTATGTACATAAAAGCATATATCTAGATATATAAATTACATACCTATCTATATCTGTTAAAACAGAAATAGAAGTATTTTATACCATTGCTGAACCTCCTTATCTTAATTTACATTATATATTTGAAGATTTTTTCCATATCAAAACATAGATCTACTTCATTTTAAGGGCTGCTAAGTAATCCATTCTGAAGAAGTAATATAATTTAATTCACTAACCCTCAAGATTTCTGTGGTTTGTAGTCATTTTCTTTTACAAATAATGCTTCCATAGCAATTTTGTATTTAATGTCTTTCCTAATCTGCACAAGTTTATTTCAGAACAGTTTTGAAGTCAATTTTTTGCCTGTGTTTAAAAATTTGATACATATTGCTAAATTACTGTACAAAAAAATGGTTACATGAATTTATATGTAACTAATTTATAAATAATAGTTGATTCTGAAAACTTATATTTAGTAAGGAACATTTATCTTTATAAAATCCTAAGGCATTGGTAGAAAGGGAGTTTTTTCTTTATAATGATTCAAATTAGTCGAAACCGTCAACTTTAACTTCTTTACCTTTTAACAACTTCAGCAAGAAAAGGTTATTTTAATAGTTTCATCTTAAGTTTCTAAAAGACAGTATGCACCACATGATAAATTATTTTCAGAACTGAGAACTAAGAACAGTCTGGCAATTTTTCTTTATTGAGTAACAATTATGTACCTCCGTCTCTTTTTGCTTTCACTTCCAGGATGCTCAACATTACATCTGATGCTCAATCACAACATCAGTATTAACTAATGAAGAAGCATCACCATTTTTATATTACTCTATTGCTATTTTTATTTTAATGGCCTGATTTCACATATATATCTAATACAACCCCTCAAATATATTTTGAAAGTAGGTGCTATGCAAAAAAATTTTAAATAACCTTTAGATTAATAAAAGAGTTCAGGCAACATGACTAAGTTGAGAGGCAAGGAGAGAACGGTGAGCATAACTTTCATTCTTTTCCTGTTTGAAATGTATGAGACTTAACTATTGTTATTGCTCTTCAGAATCATCCTTAGAAGATAACAAATTAGGAAAATTCCCCTCGTCTTCTCTACTTTGTAACTGGACAGCACGAATTAGAATTTCAGGGTAGAAAGGGAATTTGTACATTACCTAAGCAAACCCATCACTTTACAAATGAGGAAACTGAGGCCCAGGGAGGTAGGTGACTTACCTGAGGCCACAGCTCTAGAAAATGACAGAGCAGGACTAGAACGTGGGTAGCTTGAGATCCAGGCCAACGTGCTCTACCACTGAGTAAACACGCAACTCAGACGACTTGGGGTGGCAGAAGGGAAGAAGAGAAGGTAACCCCACAGCCCCTAGCAACGAAAACAACAAAAAGGACTTGAGGTATTCATAAATAATTAAGCAATTAGCTGCAGCAGCTACTCCCTTCCCCTCCAGCATCCAGTCACCAAGGCAACTTGGGCAGGGTGCCTGCTGGTTGCCTAGTAACAGTGTGGTCTGCTCCCCTGACATGCTCCCTAGGCATCAAAGATTTGAGAGCCTGGAAGAGCCTTAGACAGGGATCACTATTCCAATACCTTCATTTTCAAAATGGGGAAATGGAGGCCCAGAGAAGCCGAGTAACCTATGCAATATCACACAGCTACTCAGAAATAGAGCCAAGCTCCATTTCCATTTCCTTTCCATTGCAATAGGGATGCCTTGAGGACACTGCAGATGGGGGAGATCTCCTCACAGTTCTTAAAAGAATGAGAAAGTAAGACCAAGCAAGCAAGCAAGCGAGAAAGAGACTGAGACCTTGAGCTCTCATATGCAATTAGCAGGAGCTGGTAATCCCATCAGCCCAACTTTCATCATCACCATGGCAACATGGGTGAGCTGGGTGCTGGTTGCCTAGTAACAAGTGGTCCTCTATTTTCCACTCACATCAGGCTCTCTGGGAGTCACAGGAACAGTAGAATGTTGGAGCTGGAAGGGAAGGCAGGTATCTTAACTCAGTCTCTTCCTTTTACCAACAAGGAAACTGTTTGGGACACTGTGCAAGGTCATGCAGTCACTGAGCTCACAAGTAATAGGGACTCATTGTTGGCCAGCCAGCCTTTCCTGAATTCCCTCCATTTGACATAGCACTGCAGGAAGGGAAACTACACTCAATGAAGTCAAAACTTTGGAGAGAAGTGGCTGGTGGTTCCCTGGAGTTACTACCATTTGTCTAAATAGTGGCTATGCCACAGACAAGGCCTGGCACACAGTAGATGTACACAGAAGGCACTATGCCCAATAGTTAAACCTAGGATCTCTAAAGTCAGAAAATTTGAGTGCAAAGTCAGCTCTCCCCAAATCTAGAAAGCTTCTTATCTCTCTGTGCCTCAGTCTCCACATCTAAGAAATGGGCATTCTGACCATGCCTACCTCTCAAGTCATTGTTAAGATGAAATGAAAAAATGTACATGTCAAGTGACTAGTATATAGTAAGATGCAGTAAATGTTAGGTAGTCATTCCACACTCAATAAATATTTGTTGTATGTCTGCTATGCAAATGCCACAGTGTCCTGGGCTCTTGAGATTCATTAATGAGCAATACAGAAAAATATTCCATGTCTCAGGGAACTTACTTTCCATTGGAATGACTGTGTATGTATGCATTTTTTTTTTTAAAGCTTGTTGAATGGACAGAGGAATTCATTGGCAATTTTCTGTGTTTATGTTACAGGGCTCCTTCTCTAAGTCTGAGAAGTTTCCTGTTTACAGAGTGTGATGCTATAAATATGCAGGTCTGTCTTGTAGTGGGAACTGCATTTTCCTTTTACAATCTCCGGAGACAAAGGAAGGCAGCGGCCACTAGATGGCAGACCTCTGTCTCCCTAGATACAGGACATACGGAGGCACAGGGAGGCACAGGGAGGCACAGGCCTGGGGCACAAGTCCCTGACTGAAGCTTCCAGCAAAGGCAAGTAAGTGTTGCAGTCGCTCATTCCTAGGGCGATGGCTTGGAGGGGTCTGGGAGACTTGAAACTCCTCTAGGAATCTGGGGTCATCAGGGGAGACTGTAGCATGGTTTAAAAAGCAATCACTTTTAAAACGATTCTGAATCCCACTCTAACCAAGATCCTGCCATGGGAAAGTTGTGTGACCTCAGGAAGTTATTAATTTTGCTGTGCTCCGGATTCCTCATCTGGAACATGGAGAAAATAATGAGAACTCCCTCAAGGGGCAGCTCTGAGGCATATAAGAGAAATATGTCTAATGCATCCTGTAAGCTACATACAGAAAAAGCTCAACCAATGGTATTATCTAGAATCTAAAAGATCTCTGGAAGTCTGGTTCCGAGTGGCAAGTGGAGGGAAAAAGGATAAAGGAGAAAGAATTAAGCATTTGCAGTGAGGAGACTGAGGTCCTCCCAGTCACCAAGCATGGAAAATGTGACATTGAGGTTCAGTTGTCTCACCTTCCACATCCAAATCTACCTATCAGCCACAGAGTCTATCTTTTGTTCTTCCTGCACCCCTAGTATTGATCTTCTGTCTCTATTCCTAGTGGTACCACCCACTCTCAGTCTTACTTTCTGAGTTCCAGCCAAGCACAACACCCCCCTCACTGGTCTCCCTGCTTCCAGTACTTGCACTTCCAAACCACTGCCAAACAGCAGCCTTAGCAACTGTCCCAGACACTGATTCGATCATGCCTACCTACTGTGCTTCACTGGCTTCCTACTGCTCTCAGAACAAAACCCAAACTCTTTACAGGGCCCAACAGGGATTAGCATCTTCTGGATCCTTCCTGCCTTTGCAAACACATGGCTGTCCTCTCCTTCCTTCCTCCAAGCTTCTCAGCAGTCTAGAGGAATCTGCACATGTTGTTTCTTCTCCTAAACCTCCAACCTCTCTGCTTTCCATGGCTGGCCCCTTCTCCCACTCAGGCTTCCTGGGCAAGATCTTACCCGCCCTCCAACTCTAGAGCAGGTCCTCCCTTTTCCCTAATTATTCCTTTTACAGCAAGCTGCACTGATCTTCTACCTGTCTCCCACACCAGAACATCCTGTCCACGAAGGCTGGGCCCCTCTTGTGTATCTTGTTCTGAAGCCTAGCATACGGCCAGCCACATGGATGGCATACTACCAAGAGCTGTTAAGGAAATGAACTGGGTATACAATAGCTATTGATTAAAAACAGTATGCATTCATCTCTCAATTTCTAGTCTTTCTCCTCTGCCAATTTATTATTTTTGTGGATGGCTGATTAGTTTTCCTAAAATGCACTTTTCCCCTTTTTCCTCTTTGCTCAAAAGCCTTAAATGGCTGTCTCTCACAGGCTGAGTTCTGAAATTTCCAGTCTAGCATTTGAAATCCTCCCCACCTAATTCACCTCTCTAAAAGCAGTTGCGGAGGTGGCTCCATAGTGTAGTGGTTAGCACTTCTGCTTTGCTCACAGAAGGTCCTGGGTTAACAACCCAGGTGGAACCACCCACCATGTCCCAGGTGCACCAGGCCCTGGTTTCATACTGTGAGAGTGTGGGAGGGGACACCCTACCTTCAGAAATCCAGTTCTTAAGGGGGAAATGACAACATCCATGGGTCAGGGGTGGAAGTGTGTGTGTTTGGGGAGGTGCGGAATTAAAGAGGGAGAAAAAAAATAAAATAGCATTTGCAAGTATATTTCCTTATATTTTGGTTATATATGTGTGTATGTATACCTATATTTACATATGCTTGGAAATATGTAAATATATACTAAATGTATGTGTTTGTAAATAAATATATTTGGATATACCTTCTTCCCCTTAGAGCATCCTCAAGTCTGTGACTACATGAATTCCTGAGGGCTGGTCTGTGACCCTCTCCTCCACCCATCTCCTCAGTTCCTAGTGCAGCATCTGGCACGAGGAGATTCAACTTTACTGAGCTAGGGATCTATCTACTCCCCACTGAGTAAACACACTGTGTGTACTCGCATCTCCCTTCTTTTTCCTGAGAGCTTTCTTTTCTTGTGTGCCCAAATTCTCTAACCATCCTTCAAGGGCCAGGGCAAGTTCAATCAGAGATCGGTCGACCATCCTAACCCTGAATGGGGTAAGAAATCTAGATTTCCAAAGTGATGGCTAAGCAGGTACCCAAACTACTTTCTTCAGGAACCTGTTACCCTGACAAAGTGAGCACTGGAAGTAACCATGCTTTTCCTTGATTAAGAAAGAGTCACAGTGATTTCAAAAACATTGGCCCTGTGGCCAGTCGAAGAATTCATATGAAGGGAACTTTGTTGTGGCTGCACAGGATATTTTACTGATTAGAGGACCAATGATTCATATAACCGACCCCTAGTGTCGGGCATTTAGATTGTTACCAAGGTTTGTCTCCACGATACGCAGCCCTGCAATTATATACTCTGCAAATCACTGGCTCCTTATCAAAGAGTAGATATTAATGCTCTCCCAGGCCAATGAACCAGACATGTGAGGATCACTCAGATCAGAAACTGGACCTGAAGAGGAAGGCCGGCAGGCCTGGACTTGGTCTTTGGCAGTTTTTAAAGGAAAGGAAAAGATGGACAGTAGAGAGGCAGTGTGAGCAGAAGGAAGTCCAAAAATGTGTACTCAAGCCCACACTTAGGAGCTGTGTGATTTGGGACAAATTGTTCAACCTCTTTGGGTCTCTTTTTTTCTCAATTGAAAAATGAGTGTGTTAATGATACTTGCTTTACATTGCTGTCCAGTTGGGAGGCCCTGCATAAGTCATAAGATGCCACACAGTGTAGGTTGTTGTTTTCTGTCAAGATTTGAGCACAGAAGACCCCTCCTCAGTCCTGGGCAAACTGGAATGGCTAGTCATGCCAAGAGCATATCCACAGAGCACTGCCCATTTCACTTGGTTTTCTGCATCTATTGTGGGGTCCTCTAATCCCCATTGCCAGCTGGCAAGTGCTTGCATAATTCAACATTGAGCTGGATACTTCTTTACAGCTAAGAAGCTGCTTTAGGGATAAGTTTGTTTGTTTGGTTGGTTGGTTGGTTGGTTGGTTGGTTTGGGATTTTTTGTTTGTTTGTTTTTTGTTTTTTAAACTTTCAGATATTACTCAGACATCATTTAGGTGAATGTTTTTCAAGACAGTGCTCTGAATAAGGGCACTGTGCTTTCTAAGCTTAAATAATCACTTCGTATAAATAATCACATCAATAAAATACAGTACCATAAGAAATCCTGATACAGAAAATATCAACTTACAAAGCAAAATATTAGGTGATGAGTCACATATATGATGACAACCTGTACCTTATTTCCCACATTAGCCTAAGCTCCTTAAGGCTGAGGAGCTCACCTTTGTAGTCCTCACATAATATTATACAGTTTGTTTGTGTAGTGGATACTCAATAAGTATCTGAACAATAAATCATTCCATGATTAAAACATTTATTTTAAAGTGTACATTGAAATATTTTATAAGTCATTTTACTTCTTAAGAGCCGAGTGTACTCTACGATTTGAGAAGCCGCATTATTTTCTGAAAAAAAATTGTAATTGCATAAAATTTTTAGAACTATAATTACTGTGCAAAGTGCTCCATTAGGATCATGAAGATGCTTTCAAATAGCATTTTAGCCAATGAAACTTCAGCAGTTACTTAATCTCTTTTCTTTTACCATTAGTAGGCATTGCATACTCCCAATACAGAATGATACCGTCAATGATTTACTCCTTTCCTGTTGGTTTTCATTTGTTACATATTATACACATAATGTTAAGTTGCAAATTATGCAACTTATATTTCTTTAAGAGTTTCTTAGTTTTCATGGTAAGATAGTGTCTTTTTCTGGGAAGTGAAAAATAGGCACACATTGATCATATTCGGTCCATTACAAAATGTGGTCTCTAATGGGGGTTATGATAAATATGGCACCCCCAAAGATCACTTTGCATGTGTGTTTTGGGTCACAAATGTTTACTGTCACAAATGTTTTCAATGATCTTAGAGATAGCTAAGACGCATTTTTGTCCCTTGAAAAACTTCCAGAAATAAACCCTCAATTGTCCTAACTTTGAGTGGATTCTTTATCATTTCTAAAATGCCCAAAGGTCATGTTTCCTTGCTTATTGGACTGAAGTATTTTGTATTACACGAAATATAATCTTGTCAATAAAATACAGTATCATTTTTCATATTTTGCAAAAGCAAAGTTAATGATGCAAATAATTTCCTATATTTCATTCTGAAGAAAAACCACTCATTGCAAGAATCAAAATTCAGTGTAAGCAAATAGAAACTACCCATAAAGGCAAGATTAGCATTGAGGAAACAAGTCTAATAATCATAATGTCCAGATGAAAATGAATAACTTAATCATTCTTTGCCAAACAGAAATAGCTTTATCTTAATAAGTTGTTGCATCATCTCTTGATTTAATTTAACGAAAAGATAGCAAAAAGGATTACAACCTGCAAAAATAACTTTATTTCCTATGCTCATTAGCATTTGGTCTGTGAATCCTCTCCTTTTATTCTAAAAGTGAGTCTTTAAGTTTCTTTCCCTCAAAAGAAGCTATGTTAAAAAAGAGAAATAGCCCCAAACTGCAATTAAATTATTGGAATTAAAAAACTGGAACCCAAGTGCTTGGTCGAATCTTTTATCAAAGAAAGAATACAAACATTCTTTTACCAGGCAAGCTGGTAAGTACAAGTTGTCATGGAAACAGGATGTTTTCAAATTATACAAGGAATGATGTTCTTCATCTAACTAGGTGTTCACCTCCTAGTTAGAAATTGTTGTAGCTGATACCCATTATATTTATTTCAAGTATGCATTAAAAACAATAATTTCCTTTATTCTATATAGGAATACATGGACACGGAGCCTCACTCTCATAAAAGGGAGAATTAAAATTATTTGCAAAAGAATTGGTGCATAAAAAAGTTCCATGATATAAATCTACGGATGCATAATGAAAGAGTAGTAGAATAAAACCCAGAGAATATAATGCCGCCGTTATGTACCGTGGGACACATTTTTCTTCAATAGCATTAATGACTATTTTTTACAGAATACTCTAGGCCAGAATAGTTCTCAGGAAGTTGGGGTATCTTGCTAACAGGTGTATTGTCACCACTGCTGATTACAGCACAGTCCCTTGTTAACCCACAGACTTCTTAGGAAGACACAGAAGAAAGGCAATGCTATGTCTTTCCCCACTACTTAAAAAGACAATCATTAAGAAACACAGGGCATAAGCTAATTTTGTGGGAGGGATTTATAGCATGGAAGGTTCCTATATCTAAGAGGCAGCCTAAAATTATTTTTGGATCAAGGTAATCCTAGGGGAACATCTTTCTTTTTTTTTCTTTTTCAGGTGAAGATGATTTCTCCAATTACCTACCCCCAAAATTTTTTTCTCACGTTTTGCAGCCTAGAATGCTTAGGTCTTAATGAAGGCCTTTTTTTCTATCACAAAATAATGATTCAAGTGACAATACCAACAGCGTCAAGTATACAAATAACTCTTAAAATCAATATTAAGAGAATAAAAACCCTGACTTCAAAGTGGGCAAAAGCTGTGAACAGATACCTCACCAAAGAAAACAGATGGCAAATAAGAATATGAAAAGATGTTACTATATCTATAGCCAAGATATGGAGGCAACCTGGATGTCCATCAATGGATGAATGGATAAAGAAGAGGTGGTACATATATACAATGGAATATTACCCAGCCATAAAAAAAAAAAAAAAAAGAATAAAATCTTGCCATCTGTAATAACATGGATGGGCCTAGATGGTATTGTGCTGAGTGGAGTTAAGTCATTCAGACAAAGAAAGGCAAATGCCATATGATTTCACTTACATGTGGAATCTAAAGAACAAAACAAACAAATGAACAAAACAGAAACAAGCTCATAGATACAGAAAACATTTGGATGGTTGCTAGATGAAAGGGGTATGGGGGAGTAGGTGAAAAACGGGAAGAGATTAAGAAGTAAAAATTAGTAGTTACAAAACAGTAATGGTAATGTAAACTATAGCATAAGGAATATAGTCGATAACATCAGAATAATTATATATGGTATCAGATGTACTAGATTTATCAGGGTGATCACTTTGTAAATTACATAAATGTCTAATCACTATGTTATGCACCTGAAACTAATGTAATATTGTATGCCAACTGTAATTGAAAAATAAAAAAAAAATTAGTAAAAAGAGATCACGATTAGAAAAAATATATATGAAAAAGATTTCAAATCAACAATCTAAATCCTACATTTGTAAGCTACTAGAAAGAAAACATCAAAGGAAACCCAAAACAAGAATAAGGAAGAAAAAAAGAGCAGAAACCTATGAAATTAAAAACAAAAACCATAGTAAATATCAATAAAACAAACAAAAAGAATAAATAAAGACACTCTCAGACATGCAAAAGTTGAAAGTATTCATTATCATCAGACTCATGGTTCAAGAAATGTCACATGAAGTACTTGAAGAGGAGGGAACTGATATCAATAAAAGGAATGAACAATAATGGAAATGGTAATCACATCGGCAAATATATGAGAATTTTTCTTATATTTAAAATAATCTCTTTAAAAGACAAAGGACTGTTTTAATACAAATAATAACAGTGTAGTATGGTATTTATAATAAATGAAATAATATGTGACAACAATAGCAAAAAGGTTGGGAGGGAGAAATTAAAGTAAACCAATATGAGTTTTTATACTATATGTGAAATAATATTCAATGAAGGTAGACTGTGATAAATTAAAGATTATTCTATAAACCCTATGTAAAGCACTAAAATAACACAGCAGAGAATTATAGCTAATAATCAAACAAAGGAGATAGAAAAAATACCATAAGGAGCATTTAATTTTAAAAAAGAAATAAAAATAGGGAAAATGGAACAAAGAACAAGTGAGACAAGTAAAAACAAATAGCAAGATGATAGATTTAAATCTTACCATATTAATATTCATGTTAAAAGTAAGCAGTCTAAATATCCTAATTGTAAGTTAGGAATTGTGAGACTGGATAAAATAAAACGACCTGACAATAATGCTGCCTATGAGAAATACATTTTAAATATGAAGCAGAAATAGGGTAAAAAAAAAAAATAGAATGTCTACTTGTCTTTCTGCAGGTAGTACATAAAAAACTTTTAATTAAAAAAAAATTTACTGAGCACCTACTTGAACCAGGAATATATGGGGACAAAAGAATTGTGAGAAAGCATTTTAAACCACACACCAGTGTATATGCGTAAACACACACACTAAAAGCTGAGGCTTAGTTTGTAAGCAAAATTAGAAGTTATATTGATCCTTAGCTTGATTTTATGAGCATATCCTACCGTAAAATAATTTTTAAAATAAAAAAATAAAAGTAGAAAAAGATACACTGTATAATTTCTTATCAAAAGAAAACTCAAGTAGCTACATTAATATCACACTAAGTCAATTGCAAAGCAAAGAATATTACCAGGAATGAGGAAGGTTAATTAATAATATAAAGGAGTCAATTCACCAGGAGGACATAACTATTTTAAACATTTTTGCTCCTGACAACATATCTCCAAAATACATGAAGCAAAAACTGCTAGAGGTACAGGGAGAAATAAACAAATCCATAATTATAATCATAGATTTCAACACTGCCCTTTCAATAATTGATAGAACAAGTAGACAGAAAACCAGTCTACTATTAAATATTTTAACACAATCAATCAACATAACCTGATTGACATTTGTAAATCATTCTACCCAACAACCAAACAATACACATTATTTTCAAGTGCACATGGAACAATTTTGTAAGACAGACTATATTCTAGCCCTTAAGACATGACTCGATACATTTAATACAAATATGTTCTCAATCCATACCTCACGCCATTTATAAAAATTAACTTGACATGGAACATTAAATATAAAACCTAAAATAATAAAACTTCTAGAAGAAAACATAAGTTTAGGCAAGGATTTCTTAGATGTGACACCAAAAGCACGATTCATAAAATAATCCAAATTCAGAAGCCAGATTTCAAAATTAAAAGCTTCTGCTCTTCAAAAGACACTATTAAAAGAATTAAAAGATAAGCCACACACTAGGAGAAAATATCTGCAAAGATCTGGTTTGCAGAACATATAAAGAATTCTTAAAAATCAATAAGAAAATAAATGACCTAATAAAAAAAATATGGACAAAAATTTGAACAGATTCATTAGCAAATAAGATATGGCAAACAAGGACCTGAAAAGATACTCAACATCATTAGTCATTCTTTCTTACATAGTTGAAACTCTATTCCCAAACTACTAATTACATATGAAGGTAAAATAAGGTAATTGCCAGCTATGTAAAATCTTAAAACATTTAGCTCCAAAGCACCTTTCTCGGGAAGCTACCTATGTATGCACACCACCTAAAAATGAAATGAAAGAATAAAACAAAAAAGAGAAAATGCAGACTCCAGGACACAAGAGGCCTGACATAGAAAGGGAAGGAAGAGATCAACGTGATGCTGAAGGGAAGGGCCAGACCAGACTGAAGTTAAGAGAATGAAGGTTCCAGGAAAGATGTCTCCAAGGACAAAACAAACCAATAGAATAGATGATGAATTTGGCTGTTATATGGTTCTGTCAGAAAATCTGAGGTCAAGAGAGTTGTAGGCACATGTCATTTTAAGGGGGAAAAGGAAATCATTAGTTTTAAGGAAAATTAAAAAGTTGTATAGTTTATAAAATGTAGTTATATGACTCAGTTGTGAACTATACCATACAGTGTGGAATTTTATAATCCTGCATCTCACTGATGCTAAGCAGATTCTAAATAACTTAAACTCATTAAACTAGTTCTATGCCTTTTAGGGTGGCAGCAGTGGGCGAGGGGGCAGGGGAGGTCTGAAAAATGTGTTTAACCAAAATGTCTGTGACACTGAACTCAGACCTCCTCAAAGTAATATGGAAGTCTAAGGAGAAATGTGGCAAAGTCATGTCTTTTTTGTGACTTGTTTCACCATAAAAAATTAGTCTGGCTTGTCTCTAAGGTAAGACTTATTTTTGCAGATACTCTCCCCAACAATGGTAATAATTCTGCCCAACAAAAGGGCCTCAACCTCATCTAAATCAAAACCCAACGCAAAACTTGCTGGGGGGGGGCGGGGAGAAAGAATTTTTATGTGTAGGGGATGTTTAGGTATATAGAGGGTGAGTATTTTATAGTTAAATTTTTATTTTTCATTACGAGAAAATCTCTGAATCACAGGTAAAACAGAAAATTAATAAACAGTAGATACATCTCTAAAGATGTGTCTTATGGGCTCTAGTTCCACAGCGTAGAGCATTTAATAAAGATGTGCCTCCCAAATCTCTGTCTTAGAAAATATAGTCTCCCTAATTCTCTAATAATAGAAAGTAATAATCGATGCATTATTTGACTTTTGAGCATGTGAGAGAAGGGAAGTGGAGGAGAGGATTAGAGCAGTAGCAGCTTTAATAGATAATATCCATACCATTATTCCATCACAGGAAGAGAACGTTTAGGGAACAGGTTTGATCCTACAATATTCTGCATTCATGGTAGCACCCTTATCCTGGTAGCAGCATTCAATCTTTAAACGCAAAATTTAGGATCACAACAGGACTTAACCACTAGAGGGAGTTTAAACAGCTATTAAATGTAATGGAAAATAGAGGGACCACATAAAACAAGGCTTTTTTCTCACTTGGAGCCATGGCTGTAACTCTGAAAAAATTTATTATAGAAATATAAAAAATAAAATTTTAAATGGTGATAACCATTCTAGTGAAGATTTTCATTTCTTTTCAGTATTGGAAGTATTCATTATCAGGTGATTAAAATACTGCCTACAGCATAATAGATTTTCTCACTTCCATATATCAGGTGCTACAACACCCAGTTTAATATTTATAAGATATTGATAGGTTTTCCCTCAATTATGTATTAGTCCACACAGCCTTGTATGTATTTATTAAGAATTCAGACTTTCAGGCCAGACAGACTAGATTTTTAACTTTGACACTTTGTGCTATGTGATCACAGACTGTAATTAACTACTCTAATTAATGTAAAACTTGAGGTTCCTCATCTGTGAAATGGGGTGCATGGTTCTGAAGGAGTAAATTAGATAATGCACATAATGTACTACTGGTTCTAAAAAACGATAGCCTTTCTAGTGGACAGACACTGCAATACATGTATAAAGCTACTGACTGAATAAGAACTTCTTAATTCCTTCTCCCAAGTTCACTGCAGCATCAAAGCATGTAAATGCTGAAGTAGACCAAAGGGGCAACACATAATCATATGGCAAGGCATGACTTATTTCTGCGGCCAGCCATAGGGAAGGATGCTAGAGTTTATACCTTAAAGGCCTACAATTCACTCAGAAAGCAATAACAAGTAGTCCACATGCTTCCAGGCCCCTATTCACCTATTAATAAGGATACTTTCAAAGATCACAGAAATGACCTGACATTATACAACTATCATCACTACCTAATTTTAGACCATTGTCATCCCCAAAACAAACTCAGTGTCTATTAGCAGTCACTCTCCAATCTCTTCTATCCTCCAGCCTCTGGCAACAACAAATCTACTTTCTGTCTGCATGTACTTGCCTATTTTGGCACTTAATATAAATGGAATCATATAGTATGTAGTCTTTTGTGTTTGGGTTCTTTCACTTAGCATAGTTTTCAAGGTTCATTCATGTTGCAGCATGTATCAGTACTTCATGCCTTTTTGTGAGTGAATAATATTCCAAGGTATGGATATATCATATTTTGTGTATCCTTTCGTCCACTAATGGACATTCAGATTGTTTCCTCCTTTTGGCTATTATGAAAAATGCTGTTATGAACAATTGTGTACAAATTTTTATGTGGACATGTTCTCATTTCTCTTATATAGAGTATATTTCTAGCAGTGTAATTGCAGCATCATAAGGTAACTCTATGTTTAACTTTTTGAAGAATTTCCAAACTATTTTCCAAAGCAGCTGCATCATTTTATATTCCTACCAGCATTGTATGAGGGTTTCAATTTCTCCACATCACCACTAACATTTATAATTCTCTGTCTTTCTGATAACTGTCATACCTAGTAGGTATGAAGTAGTATCTCACTACAGTTTTGATTTGCATTTTCCTAAAGACCAATGATGTAAAGCATCTTTCCCTGAGTTTATTGGCCATTTGTTTGTCTTTTCAGAGAAGTGCCTATTGAAATCCTTTGACCAATTTTTAATTGGGTTATGTCCTTATATTGTTGATTTGAGTACTTTATATATTTGAGTACTTCTAGATAGAAGTCCTTAATCAAATCTATAATCTGAAAATATTTTCTCACATTCCATAGATTGTCTTTTCACTTTCTTGAAAGTTTGAAATACAAACTTTTTAAATTTTAATAAAATCCAATTAATACATTCTTTTTAGTTACTTATCCTTTTGGTGTCATATCTAAGAAACTACTGACTAATCTAAAGTCATGAAATTTACTCCTAGGTTTTCTTCTAAGAGATTTATAGTTTTAGCTGTTACTCTTAGGTTTATAATCTATTTTGAGTTAATTTTTGTATAAGATGTGAGGTAGAGGTCCAACTTCATTCTATTCCATGCGGAGAAAATCAACTGTTAAAATAATTTTCATTAAAGTAAAGCCACGCATAAACATATAGATATTGAATGATTCATTCAATAAATATATGCAGCAAAAACAATATTTTGAGATATACACTGATAATTTTTCTTCCTCTATTTTTCCCTTTCCTTCCCAATATTCAAGTAGATAGCTGGCTCCACATTTCCTTGCCTCGGAGAGGTTTATGGCAAGGTAGCTGCCTGGCTCTTGTCTTCCCAAACACCTAAATTCTAGGACAACAGACTCTTAGGGGAGCTGACCAATTATACTGTCTAAAAAAAAAAAATCAAAGAACTGTTTTTCCCCTCTGCTAGAATGGATAGAGAGTATCCAGAATTGAAGGCAGAAGGAAGGAGAAGAAAAAAATACTGAGAGAAAAGGGATGTACACCTAATTTTTCAGATATACTGCTGAGAAAAATGGCTGTGGATGCATCTATGTCACATGCATCTTCAGCCCAGATTCTCCACCCTAAGTCTGGCATAAGGCAGCTAAGAATCACTAAACCACATGGCTTATAAGGACAGGAACAAAATGGCAACAACTGACCAAACATTAGATGGGATATCCCCATACACACATACAGGCAAATCCTGAATGACTATGTACAGTGCAATCCAGACATTACCCTGGAATTATGTCACATCCTCAAGAAGCAAGGGGCCATGATGAAACTGAAGAAGCACTGAGGTTACATTTTTTCCCCCACCACCAAGACAAAATGGCAATTCAGAGTGAGAAGGTTTCTAGGAAGGAGCTATATTTCTTGCATGCTTGATTTTATGTCCATTCATACCTGCCACAAAAATATTGAGAAATAACTGTGTATGCATAGAATATCCTGCTAGGCTAATTGAGGTGGGAAATATAAAAGTCAATCATGACATGGTTAGCTAAGGCATTTATAGTCTAGTAGGAGTAAACATGATTAACTGGAGCTGCCATTTATTATACACCTTGTGCTACTTTTTGTAAATGGATCACATTTAATGGAATCTTTCTCACAACAGGCTTTAAGGTTCAGAGGTTCAGAGGAGGCAAGGGACTTGGCTAAGGATGCAGACTAGTAATTGGTGGAACTTGGATAGAACCAAGGTACACCTAACTCCAAGTCTATTTTCATTCCTGTGGTAATGACTCCCTCCCATGAGAGACCAATCTAAGTGTTGTCCTTTGATAACCCAACATCTACTGGACATAGACTTTGGGTCATGTTTTCTAAGAGCTGGGGTGGGGTTAAGTCAAACCAACATTCTCTAATTTTGTGTTCAATGTACCCGTTGGAAGATGACAGGCCAGGGGCCTGAGACTGGACAGAAGAGATTGGCCAAATTGGCTCCCACGACGTTAGGACTTATGTCCTAATGTATCTGTAAAGGTGTGTCAACCAGTTCCTCTGAACAATCCAGATTTTTATTACTATTCACGCCATCTATATGTCTAGCAAAGACATGACATATCTGATTTATGTGCAAAAGGAGGAATTTGGTTATAAGCAAAACGGAAATTTTTCTTACAGGGAAAACTCTCAGAGCTGTTTTGATCTGAGGTGCAGGCACTTAACTTGGAGCCTAAGAAACTATTATAAAGCCCCCTAGAAACAATAAAAGCAAAATAAGTTGATTCTGGTAATGAAATGTTAATTTTTCCTTAAGTATTAATCCACTGAACAAATGTTGAATGTGAAAGAAGCAAGGATAAAAATGCTGGAAGAGCCATGATTTATACATTTCTATTGCTGCTTCTTCTATTTGATCTTTGGTAGATGTCTAAACCAAATTTCAAATCCCAAAGAGAAGCATATTGAGCCCCAGAAAGAAGTAAAAAACAGAGAAATCTAAATTATAAGGGACTACTGAATTTTCTTTTGTGTTTCTGTCTGAAGAATAAATCTCTCCCTGTTTGGCATTTTATAAACATTTAATTTTCATTTTCTTATATGCAAATTTTGGAACTGAGGACCCTCAGAAATCTAATGCCCCATTTTGCAAACGGGAACAGTTCAGATTCCAAGATGTTAACTGACTTGTCCAATGTCATGTGTTCATTAGAACAAATATTATTCCAGCTAAGTGGAAATGGTACTGACCTCAGAGTGAGAAGACCTGGCTTCTACTTCCCACTCAACCATTAATGAATCGCTGTTTATAAAAAGTGTTAGATTAGATGGTTTTTAAGAATCCTTCCTTCTCTGAAGAAACTATAACTGTGTGAATATAAACATCAGTGGTCTTTTGTTTGTTTGCTGTTTTTAGAAACTGAATAACTTTATAGTTGTGATAAAGAGGCACTGTGCATGGTAGTTACGTGTGTAGGCTTTAGGGCCAGAGTTTCTGCCTTGTAATTTCAGCTCTCACATTTACTTCTGATGAAAGTCTGAACAAACTACTTAATCTATCTGCCTAATGTGCAAAATGGAGATTGCAACACTACTTACTACATATGGCCCTTACAATGATTAAATGTTAATAACATGTCAAGATTCAGCACAGTGTATAGCACAGTAGCATATAGGAAGTGCTTAACAAATGGAGGTTGCCATTAATATTGTCATAAAAGAACCAGATGTGGTGTCTTTGTGTGGGCTACAAGAAGGCATCCCCTACTCTGGGCAGAAGCAGTCCACCTGATAAAGTCCACATCGAGGCAGGATCTCATTCTCTATGGTTATACCCAGCTTAAAAAAAAAAAAATAAAGCAACCAACCAAACAAACAAAAACAACCATTTCCCAACCTCAACCTGATAGCAGTAACCAAAGACATGTAAATGTTTGAGGGGGCCTACTTGGCTGGCAGGAACACATTTACTTTCCCCTTCTTTTTCTTCTGCTTGGAATGCAGAAGCAATGTTTGGGGTGTCGGAGGCCTATTGATCATGAGGGAAGGGTTAAAAGACTTTCATACTCCGGCCATGAGTCAATAATTCAATGTCAGCAATCACTGACCTCCAGACTTATTTCATGAGGAAAATAAACTTATACATATTTTTAGCTACTATTATCAAATGAAATCCTAAGCAAAATACCCTCCAAACCTGCTTTCTATTTTCTGTCAATAAATATTTGCAATCCTGCCTGGTCAATCATTTGCCCCTGGCCACTTAGGGGTGCTAAGTCAGACTATTATTGGCTGTCACTTAGATTTTTGCAAAATGTCCACACTGTTCTCAAGATCTCTGCTTAAAGTGTGGTCTGTGGACCAGCAGCATTAGTGTCACCAAAAACCTGTTCAAAATCCAAAATCTTTAGCTTCATTCCAGACTTACTGAATAGGAATATGCATTTTCACAGTATCCCCAGTGATTTCTGTACACACTGAAGTCTGAGGCTCTAGACTACACTTCCAGGCTCTACTCTACTGCCATTCCTCTTAAACACTACTGCCAACATAATCTTTCGAACCACAGCTCTACTAATGTCATTCTCCTCAAAAACCTTCAGGAGCTCCTTACTGCCAATAAACTAAAGTTTCGATTCCTTAAGCCTGATGATCCATCCAGGCCTTCCATGATCTTGTGTTGTCTTGGAAATGTCTATCAAAGTGCTGCCCAAACATGTAGTAGATAGGGAATATGTAATGTTCTGCATAAAAGAAAAAAAAGTGAGTGTACCTAAGAAACGACATATTCCTTAGTTCTGGAATACAGTGGTACAAAAAACAGACATGGTCCCTTGCCTTCATGGAGCTTAGAAACTAGTTGGAAGAATCAGATTTTTTAAAGAAATTAAAATATGTAATGACGAATAATAAATGCTATTTACAAAGAGAATGGGCGATGATACAGAATAAGACAGAAGAGAAGGATCAGAAGTGATGGCCCAAAGGATAGGTGCCTTCTGTGAAGACGGACCAGGCAGAGGGAACAGCACATGAAAAGACAAGAGAACTTGGTGTATTTGAGGATCAGAACAGGAACTAAATAGTCACCCTAAGGAAGACGGTGTCATGGGAGTTCGCCTTCCAGGTCACTTAAGAGAAAATGCTAAATTTCTTTTGGCTGACATATGTCTTCACTGGGACTAAAGGTGAGGCAGAGATCAGAGCTTGCTGTCCAGTCCCTGTGAGTCCAGCCCTGGAAATCAGACCTAGTAAGACTGGAATCCCAACTCCACCGTTAACGACTCTCAACTCCTTTTACCTCCAAGCCTCTGCTTCCTCAGGTACAAAGCGGGGTTAAGATTAGAAGCAACTTTGTAGCTACTGTGAACCATGAGCGAGATAACGCTAGTAAAGCTCCTCCGAACACTGCCACCCACATCAGTGCTCACCTGAACATTAGCGGTTACATGATTATGATGATCATGATTACTATCATTAATTATTATTAGCGTTGGGGCAGAAGGCTTATCATAAACATTTCGGTCCCTCTGAGGCCTCACGACCCTGCTATCCCAAGAACCGCCCCCCAACCCCCACCCCGCGTACGGCCACGGTGACCCCAGCGCGGGCACCGGATGCCGCCGCTGGACCCCCGTTACCTGGGGCCAAACGCGACTTGTCATCACCTCGCGTCCTGGGCCCTGCCTCCCTCCCGGCCGCCTCCCGGCCCCGCGGCTGCCTCGGCGGCGCCCCCAGCCCAGCCCGGCCCGGGAGGCGGCCACGCTGCGCGCTCCGGCGGAGGGGAGGGGGCTCCGCGGCGGCGGCGGCGGCGGCGGCGGCGGCGACGGGAGGCAGAGCCAAGAGGCGCGGCGGCGGCAGCGAAGGAGGAGGAGGAGGATGCGGGGGATTGCGGGCGGCCGCGAGGCCCTGTCCGCAGTGAAGCCCGCGGCGCCCAAGGCGCAGGGAGTGGCTGTCGCCTCCCGCGCGCATCATTCCTGAGATGGCGGCGCGGCGGCGCGGGGAGCCCAGGAGGCGCCAGCCCGGCGCAGGCTGATACCGCCGGCTCAGGAGCTCGCGGAGGGCCCGCGCGGCGGCGGAGCCTGGGACCGGGGACCCGCAGAGCGGCGAGGCCCGGAGCAGCCCCGGAGCGGGGCGCAGCGCAGCGTCGGGCAGGGAAGGCCGCGATGGCGAACGCCAGCGAGCCGGGCGGCGGTGGCGGCGAGGCGGCCGCGCTGGGCCTCAAGCTGGCCACCCTCAGCCTGCTGCTGTGCGTGAGCCTAGCAGGCAACGTGCTGTTCGCGCTGCTCATCGTGCGGGAGCGCAGCCTGCACCGCGCCCCGTACTACCTGCTGCTCGACCTGTGCCTGGCCGACGGGCTGCGCGCGCTCGCCTGCCTCCCGGCCGTCATGCTGGCGGCGCGGCGCGCGGCGGCCGCGGCCGGGACTCCGCCGGGAGCTCTGGGCTGTAAGCTGCTCGCCTTCCTGGCCGCGCTCTTCTGCTTCCACGCCGCCTTCCTGCTGCTCGGCGTGGGCGTCACCCGCTACCTGGCCATCGCGCACCACCGCTTCTACGCTGAGCGCCTGGCCGGCTGGCCGTGCGCCGCGATGCTGGTGTGCGCCGCCTGGGCGCTGGCGCTGGCCGCGGCCTTCCCGCCCGTGCTGGACGGCGGCGGCGGCGAGGACGAGGACGCGCCGTGCGCCCTGGAGCAGCGGCCCGACGGCGCCCCCGGCGCGCTCGGCTTCCTGCTGCTGCTGGCCGTGGTCGTGGGCGCCACGCACCTCGTCTACCTCCGCCTGCTCTTCTTCATCCACGACCGCCGCAAGATGAGGCCCGCGCGCCTCGTGCCTGCCGTCAGCCATGACTGGACTTTCCACGGCCCTGGCGCCACCGGCCAGGCGGCTGCCAACTGGACGGCTGGCTTCGGCCGCGGCCCCACGCCGCCCGCGCTCGTGGGTATCCGGCCCGCGGGGCCTGGCCGCGGAGCGCGCCGCCTCCTCGTGCTTGAGGAGTTCAAGACCGAGAAGAGGCTGTGCAAGATGTTCTACGCCATCACGCTGCTCTTCCTGCTGCTCTGGGGGCCGTACGTCGTGGCCAGTTACCTGCGGGTCCTGGTGCGGCCTGGCGCCGTCCCCCAGGCCTACCTGACGGCCTCCGTGTGGCTGACCTTCGCGCAGGCCGGCATCAACCCTGTCGTGTGCTTCCTCTTTAACAGGGAGCTGAGGGACTGCTTCAGGGCCCAGTTCCCCTGCTGCCAGAGCCCCCAGACCACCCAGGCTACCCTCCCCTGCGACTTGAAAGGCATTGGTTTATAAGGGGCTCTCCTACCACGTATAGCCCCAACCCAGCTTTCTTCTTTGGCTTGGACAGTGACGTCATTTCTCCCCTTTCTGCCCCCCTTTTAATGGTCTAAGCTGCCTTCAAAATGACTTTTAAAGTGGATAAGCACTTGGATTGTACAGATTCCTTTTGTGGTGGAGAGATAGGTGTCGATGTAAAGCCCCACCCAGCTCCGCTCATTGTTCTCCTAAATATATTTTCATCCTGAAAATTGGCTCTGAAGTCTTTGTATTGGTACTGACGCCTTTTATTCCATGTTATTCCTTTTTTTTTTTTTAAATGCAAAACTGATATTCTTCGTGCAACCTTTCGTAAAGACCATGGCCCATTTTCTACAGAAGCTATTTTTGACAACCTCAAGTGGCATTACATTTTGCAGTGAAGTTGAGGAACCTAGGGGGTCTTCACAAGTTCGTTTTCTTGAGGGTCTTCTGTTGGAAGCAGGAGAAGGGGGGCGGGGGGGGGGTGGATTGTCTTAATTATTTAGAGGAATTGCCGGCCATGAGATCAGTTGTGCTGCTCTGGTTCTTTGAAAGTGTTGAGAACTTTGTCAAGTGTTGTTGAATTTAAAGAACAGCTATGGGAGTGACTAGCAGTCTTTTTTAAAGCAGTAACAAGTTAACAAGATGTGTTTCCTATGTTACTTTATACTACTAGAAACTACTTGTCAGCGACAACTGCTCTTTGCATTATACCAATTTTGACTGGAAACATTTCTGTAAAATTGTAACTTTTAAAAGAGTTTAAAAGTGTTTTGGTTAGTAATGGTGTGGAGAAAATAACAGTATTGCATGTATTTGTACTGATTGTGGTTCACGGATTGGAAGGGCTCTGAGAAGCAGAGTATTAAAATTGTTTAGCTATTTTTTTGCCAATATAATTTCACATAATTTTATGGAAAAAGCTTGTGCTTTGAGGAGCCCAGTTTTATTCTGTCTTATGAAACTAATTTCCACTTTGAAAATTTTCTTTTGTTCATGATATAAATGAATGGCATATAATGATACTCTACTTCTAGGAGACAAAGTGTTTCTTTAAAATGTTTGTTAGGTTAAGCTGTGCTAGTCTACTGATGGTTATTTTAAATTAATAATGAGAACTATAATTTTAAATAATACTTCTTTGTTAGACATAGTGATCTTAAATTGAAAGACTAAATTCTGCAAGTACTGTATAATTTTTGCTTATAATGTTACATTTTTATTAATGTACCTTCTGTTTTGAGGATTTATATCTGTATTTCTCTTTGCATTATACAAATATACCAGTATTTTCACTCTGGAGTAGTTTTTATTGTTGTTGTTGTTGTTGTTGTGTAAGGCTGTATATTTCAGTTGGTACCAGACTGTGACTGGTACTCATAAGCATCTAAGTATGGTACTCGTGTTCTATTTCCTTTTAGTGCATGTTGTTTAGTTGATCATTAGCATACCCAAGACATTTGGAGGCTTGTCAACTTAAAATGCAAGATAAAAATCTGCAAATCTCTTTAAGGGGAAGAAGCAGTAGACATGTATGCTGTTTTCAAACTTTTTATGAACATATAAAACATGAGTGTGAGCAAAGTAATCATTTTGGTAAAAGTAATTAAAAATGGGTGCACTAAATATATTGAAATTTATTTTAGTTGAACATAATATAAGCTATTCAATGTTCAGTCCAAGAAGGATGTTGTAATAAAAGGGTGTGACCAATTTAATTTATCTCTGGTAAGTGGTCAGTATTATTTTTTAAAAGCCAATCAGTCTGTCTAGACAGTCTCATATTTGGAAAGTAAAAATAACTATTATCCTATTTCTCCCCAGGTCATAAAACCAGGTAGAGATTAATTATCCAATAGCCATTCATGAGAAATCTCAGCTAACCTAAAGACAGAGAGGCCCAGGAAGTAAATCTCTCCTCATCTAACCCTCCACCAACACAAGTGATCCAAGTTCAAAAAGTAGAAGTCACTAAGCCCATGTAATATTTGAAATATATAGCACCAGGTATGACTCAGGAATCAAGTCATCAGGGTCGACTCCTGAACAAATCCAGCCTTAGACAGCAGATTGACTGCACAGACAACCTGTTGGTTCTTTATGGCCTTGAGTTCATGGGTATTTTTTTTCATAAAAGCATTCATCAGCCAGAAATTCTTAAATTTGAACATTCATAGAATTACCTTAAGTGCTTGCAAAGTCCAGAGATTATTAGAAGGGATTTAGGTGGGACTCAGGAAAGAGCATTTTTAACAAGTTCCCCCAATGGTTGGAGGCAGACCTCCAGGCCTTTGTTCAGACACAATTTACTTTAGACACCAAGTATACAAACTTAATTATCTGATTTTGTTTTGCTTTATTCTGATTAGTTGGGTGATTTCTAATGAGAGTTGAAGTATAGAACAATGAGAAAGTAAAACCAAATGATATGAGTCCAAGGGGTTCTTTATGCTTTTTTTTTTTTTCCAACTTGGACAAGACTTTTGGGGTCTAACCCAGCCCATGAAGAGAGCCCTTTTGCCAACCCTTTTCCTTCCTTTTGGGTTGTTTTTGGTAAGAATGAGATGGATGCAGCTATCTTGCAACTCTGAAAAGAGATACTGTCAACATAGTAGAAATAGCAGACCAGAAAGATAAAAAGAGAAGACATCTATTTTAACATTGTTGAACTGCTTAACCAAATATGCAGCCTCATATCTCTAGACATCGAGTCTTGAAATTAAAACTACTATTTTTCAGGAACTAACATTCAGGGAACCTGCTATTTGAAGCAACAAAGAATCACAACGTTACTTAAAACTATTCCATCCCCTCCACTACCTAGATAGATATGCTTGATATCCTGGAACTGTATTCACAATTTTTTAAAAATTAGACTTATTTACTTTTTCCAACTACCAAAACATTCAGCATGCTGTTAACTGTTAAAGTAATCTGGTTCTGGAAAAATAATAAGATAGATTTGATTTCTTAGATTGAAATAAATCTAGATTAAAAAGGTACCCCTTATTAGGCCGGTTCTGTTTAATTGCACTTTATAAAACCTTTTTGATTAGTGTATATTTAAGATTTTTGATTTCATAAATCTAGTTACAGTAATCTGGAAAACTACCAGAATTAATCTATCTAATCAATAGGTATTATAAGCTAGAAGCAGCCAGTTGCTCTGTTGGGCAATGCAGAGGGGCACAGGAATAAGAAAGATCCAGTTATCTTGCTAATGAGTTAGCAAGCTAATCTGAGAAACTTGTGTTCAAAACCATAAAGCAAGGAAGAACATGACAGATGCCAAAGAGGGATCTAGATAAAGAGCTGAGGATAAGAGATTAGACAACATAATAGATTGTCTGAGAAGGGCTCTCAGCATTCTACCTCTGCTTACCCAACTGAAGAAAGCAGAAACAACCAGAAGACCAGGTTTCATCTTTTTTCTCCTGGTTCTTATATTTGTTTCTGACTCTCGCATTTTCTTCACTCCAAAATTTGTTTTTGAAATAAGTGAAGTAAAGTGAAATAAAACCTACATGAAATAAAACTACATAATTATCACTTCAAAGTTTTCTGTTCCAATTTTAGCGGAATGTTCAAGTACTAGCAAGGAATTTGGTCATTTTAATGGAGGAAGTTTGCTACATAAAATCTTGTTCAAGGGGAACCAGCAAAGACTCTGTTGATTAGAAATGTCAGAACTGCATAGAAATCAAACAAGTAGCCTTCAAGAAGATCACTCTTCTCTCCTCTCAAAGGAAGGGAGAGTAGAAGGTTTACACTGCAGAAAAGGGTACTTTGTGCTTTAAATCAAGGTAAAAGAGGGGGGAAAGGCTTAGTAAGTACTCAACCCTCCCTGTATCCTTAGTTGCAGGCATTTAAGAAAAATAAACAGCTTGAAATTTATATATGAAAGTCTGAAGTCTTGAAGCCACTTCCAATTACACAGAGAAAGCATGCAAAAATGTTTTAAATTGCAACATCAAGCATAAATGTAATACTTCTATTTCTCAGCAACATTAAGGAGACAGATAAATTAAAGCTATTACTATTTGGTTTCTAGGAGGAATAATTTAGTCATTTATAAATTAAGTTTTAAGTAGCCAGCCCACTCTAGCTGGAGAACATGTAAATTGTTGGAAAAGAATACATAATTTAACATATTCCGGATGCATTTATATTACCTGAATTATGCGTTTGTGTAGCTTTCTGGGGTGGAAATCTTATTTTCTCACAGGATGTGATATCTGAGAAGCACACATTGTTTTTTGGTTAGAACCTATATTGGAATCTGGAGAGTGCAATAATTGGTTTCATTTTCTTGAAGATACAGATGTGCTGTAGTTTCAAAAGGCTTTGAAAAATTATTAAAGTTTCAATGCTGAATTAATACATATCTCATTAAAAGATACTCTGGAGATCATAAAATTTAAAATACACAACATGAAAACTTTCCTTGTTTTTTTTTCATTTAACATTTTTTCCTTTTATTTCTCCATATATTTTCTCCATATATATTATGAGTAGTGACCAATTTGTAAGGCAATGCACTTTGTAGAAGAAGATGGAAAAGAGAGGAAAGAACTCCTGTCACAGGTTTTCATTCTGCAGAGTGATATAAAGAGTATAACTGTACAGTGTGTAATTCTTTTAACCCACAGTCATGATCAGTTTAATTTGCATATCTGTCTTAAGGAATTATGGGATACACAGAGCTATTTCTAGAATTTGATTTGCATAATTGTTCTAATCCTTTTTTGAGTATGGTGACATGTGGTCTGATAAAAGATTTCTTAAAAATTTGTAAGTTACTTTATAAGTTTTATAAGGAGATTAGAATTAAACATTTTTGGATATATATTTAATAACTTGCCTCTATTGAAAGGAACACAATTATACAGAGGCATGATTAGTCTTCTGCTAATGGCATATTACTTTACTTTTTGCCAGTTTGAAAAGCAGCTTTGTTCACTGAAAGTTTGTCATTGAAAATTTATTCCTTTCTTTTTTTCAGTCTTTTATTGGTGAGATTAAAATTTATTTAAACATCATAAAAAAATTTACCATCGTAATGGATCTCAGTGACGTTTCTGTCTCCAAAATTTCTTAATCCATGGGTAGATGACATTTTTCAGATTTTGAAACAGTGGCAGCAAGAAATGAATTTATAGGTTTTTTTAGTTTCGGAAATATCAATGGTGCCATGATCAAAGTCTAACCATTTCTAATTTAAAGATTATGCCTCCATTTGGTTATCAGTTTCTCATCAAGATATTTCATGACTGTTATGAAGAGGAAAATTCCACTTTGGGTGTTTGAACATTGACAGCTCTCAAGACTCATATCTCCTTTTCTTTTTACCCCACACCTAGGCTAGCCAGCCCCAGCAGGTAGGAATTCTCCCCTGGGCTCTGCATTCCGGCCTCAAAAAAAGCTAAAACCAACCAAACAGCCTTAGTATGGGCCACTTGGACTGACTTGCACCTGCTCTAGTGTCTCCAGAAAATCCCATGATATGAATGAGAATTTTTAGTCACATCTTTTTGGTGTATGCTATATCAACAGTCCCAACATCCAAATCGATTTTGAATAGTGGTTGATCCCACCCTCTGCAGGGCAACCACTAAACAAGACCACAAAAACAATGCTTTAAAGACATAAGAATGATGTATAAACTATAACAAAATGATGCGCTTTTGAAAATGATTCCATTTGCATTGGTTTAGGATAGAGGTGGAAGTGCTTTAACAGAGACCAAAAACAAGAGTGGCTTAATTGTTTCTCTGGGATTCAAGGTGACTGCTTCAGGAGATTACCCAGAAACTTAGCTGATAGGTCAGCTCTACTATCTTCCCCAAGTGGCTTCACTCTCTAGGTTTAAAGTAGCCAGATTTACTGTATCTTCCCATTGGAGAGGAAGTGGAATGCAATTTTCTTTTAAGCAAGTATGGCCTATTGCTTCTGATTACATTCTATTGCAGCCAAGGGCTGCTGGTAAATATAATCTCTAGATGTCTAGATGGGTGCCCATGTTCTCCACTAAAACTAATGGGAAAGGGGAGGGAGAAAGAGAGAAGGGATGAAGAGCGGAAAACAATTGGAGTCTACCAGCCATGTCTTCTATTCAATGATTTCTCTCTTCTAACTGAATCCAGGAAAATTAATCAAGAATATTAACATTTGCTGCCCAAAGGTCTAAGGACTGCAGACAACATTCAACTCTTGGTAAACCAACCACAATATCATGGTTAGCAGTATTCTTCTGCAAGTCTTTTAATTTGAGCAGCAAATATTTTCTCTTAAAAATTTATATAGGAGCAAATATTCATTCTTATGAACATTCTAGGCCTGGAATATTTTGCTCTTCCATTTTAAACCGAACTTGAGAATTTGAAAAATATATCTCAAGAGTAAATATTTAAGTGTTCAGGTTGATTGAAAAAAAAAGAGAGAGAGAGAACTCAAGTATATCAGTGAAAGAACCATAGCCGCATCTAAACAGGGAGCCATCATTGAGAGAAAAAGTTTTGATATAGGTCATACATAAGAATGTGACTGTCTTTTTCATGGTCCCTATCAAGGAAAGAACAAATTGATTTGCTTCAAGACAATAAGGAGCAGTGCAGGTAAGGTGGCAGTGGTGCAGTAGAGCTGGAACAAGACTGTCATTGAGATGATAACTGTTGATAAGAAACTGGATGATGGATATATGAGGCTCCTTATACAACTTTGTCTATTTTTGTGTTTAAAATTTACCATAATAAAGTTTTTATTGTTTTGCTTGCTTATTTTAAAGAATGAATCAAATATACTCATACCAGCATCAATCTTGTTTATAGGGAACAAGTCTGTTCTCAGACACACTGAGAAAACTCAATTTATGAAACTTCTCAACAGTTATTCAAATCTAATTTAAAACAACACAATTTCCTCCAATTTTTCTTATAAACTTTTTGAGTTTCTGAAACAAAAATATTTATTTAAAAATCATTTTAATCTTGATGAAAATTTGAACAATGAAAATCTGCTTAGAAGTGCACTCTAAAGGTGTGGAATCTTTCACTTATGATTGAAGTTATTTTATCTGAGCCCTTTGCTTTAAACTTTAAAAAGTGACAATATAAAAAATTCTTCCTCGAAACATAATAAACTACAGAGCTGACATATATTTCTTTGACCATGTAAAGTTTACCATCAAATGTTTACCTTTCTGACACTTTGAATGTCAAATGATAGTTAGTTTTTTTACAATTCTGATTTTGTGAAATAAAATATTTTTGGATGTTTCTTTTTATTCCTGTCACTTCAAATTTTGACACTGAAAAAAAATATTATTAAATAATGCCAAGCAGGCACAAAATATCTTCAAACTAAACCAGTGATTCTCACAGGGAAACAATTTACCTCACCTGCGCCCCTAAGGGACATTTGACAATGTCTGGAGACATTTTGGGTTGTTACATCTTGAGAGAACGACTTGCATTTACTGAGTAGAGGCCAGCAGCACTGCTAAACATCCTTTAATGCATACTGCAGTTCCCCACAACAAAATTATCTGGTTCAGAAAGTCAGTAGTGTTGAGAATGAGAAATCTGGGACTAAAGTGAGAGAATGCCTGGAGTGAGTCACCACAGCTGTCACTCCATGGAGCACACCATTGTTGCCTAGCCGGCACAATCCCATGAGTGGGAAAAGCCAAAGTGAACACAAGAATGCATACTTGGTATGTTATAATATAGGTTGGCCTGTGCATTTTATCATCAGGAATCATGCTCACACCCTGTTATTCTACTGTCTTGCTTTTAATCTTGTGACATATACACATTTTATTGAAATGTTTACTAGTCCGAGATATTCTGTTATAATCTACTGCAGTATTGGACTTTCTAAAGCATTTCGATGATTTGTGGACCCAGTAAAATAGAATAAAATCCCGAGATGTAGGGAAAGAGGGCCTTTGAGAGGGGAACGTCTGCTTGGTTGAGCCACCTGGGATGGAGCACCTGAAAGAAGTGAGAGGTCATGAAACCAATGGATCTGGGGCTCCATGCCATACCACTGGGCCAGCAGGAGAACCAATGGTCCAGCTAGACTGAACACAGGCCTACTTCCTCATCTGATTCTAAGGAACTTTGAATAGGCTCTTCACATGAGCTGTGTAACTGCCACTAGGATTCTCAAGTGAGACCTTTCTACGAGCTTCCTTCTAGGGGTGGCAGTGGGAGAAAGAGAAAGGATTCATTTATGTTTGAGAGTCATAGGAACTTTTGAAAGTGGCAAGAAAAGATATAGACATGAAGCTACAATCTGGACTTCAAATTTAATGAGAAAGGTGTCTTATAAAGTAGTTTCACAGAGAAACAGTACTCTTTCTACAGAAGTATATTCCTTTATTCTTTTTCAATGGCTCTCAACCATGAGTGTGCCTTAGAATTAAATGAGTAGCTTTAAAAAATTCCCAACATGTGGGCTTTACCTCAGACAAATGAAGTCAGAATCTTCGAGAGCAGTAAAGACGATGGAAAAGTGAGAATGGCACTTTAAGAGCAGCATATTTATGACACATCTAAATATGGTAAATGTGTTCTCTGAAAAGATTGTTTTTCTTTTTTTTTGGCGGGGGAGTTAGTGTGGGGGATACTAAATGTTTAAGGATTATGTTGTTAAGGATCGTCATCTCTGAGATATATCAAAAAGTACTAGATATAGTTCTCTTTAATGTAGAAGAGAGTACCAAGGATTAAATTAGGGGGTAGACATTAGAGAATGAAAGAAATATTAATTCTGAGAATATTACCTAAAATACATGGCAACATGTTGAAATAGAAAGATCATAAAAGGTTGCCAGTGAATTTTAGACAGTAACCCTCATTGAATATCAAAATTATCCCGTTTTTAAAATTAAAATTCTCCCTAACATTAATTATCCAAAAAAATGATGTTAGAAATGAGTGGATTGAGATTTCTGATATTAAAATCAATGCATAAAATTGGTTTATGTGTTTGATCTGTCACTGGATTGCCTTTGTTAGACTCCAACAAAAGAACTGCACTGAAATGCTGGGAAGGATAAAGGTCTTCAGTTAGATAGGAGAAGTTTTAAGGAAATTGTTTCAGCACAAACTTTTCTGTGATTAAATATATATATATATATTGCTTAAAAAAAAAGGTTGAAGTCAGAAATGGCAGTTTTCATGAAAGTTAATATTTGCAAAGAAATCCAAAGGTGCACTTGAGTGTGTTTGGTCAGTAGCTTCTTGCATAAGATCCATTTCTACTTTAGAATGGATTCCATCCATTCACAACATTTACATCAAAGTACATTGTTGCTCTACTTTTTGTGTAAATTTTGTGTAAATTCTCACTTTGTGTTATACCTTGTAGAAATTCTTGCCTATGAAGTCTCCAACTTCAATGAGAGACCATGCTAGGGCCTCACAATCTTTGTAGTGCAAAACTTTGTACACTTTCATAGAATTATTTTAAAGAGTCTCCGTGAAATATGATTACAAGTTTCTTTAAAAATATTTGAAAGGTGCTAATGTTGGTAACAAATTGAAAAATGATAACCAAAAAGAACTGTGCACTAAAAAAGGGAGTATTATCCTTCAATAAAAATAATAAACAAGAGGAGAGGTGACAAATGGAAAAGTTTGGTTTTCCTTTGATGGTAGTGAGTTAGTAAGTATAGCTCTAAGTTTTCTACACAAACCACTTTGTTCCCTTGGCTATGTAGTTTAGGTAGTAATTTTAAAAAAAAAATTGAGTTGGTATATGTAAAAATACATTTTTTAAAAAGTTGGTTGCATGCCTTTTAACTTGGGTAAAAATGGATGATTGACCCATTAAGTTTTCACCACTTACTAAAAAGAGTGTATTGAACATTATGTGAAAAGAACATTTAGCAAGATTGCTGAAGTACCTGTATCTTTACCCAAATTTCACTTGCTGAAGTCTAATTTTTTCCCCCAAAAAAACCTAAGAATTTTTTCTTGAACACAGAGTAAACTGAACCAAAAATAATACTTCTATGACCAAGTATGGTAATTAGTACAGCAAAATGCCATACATTTATGGGACATATTAGCCCTGGGGTAAAGTTACACACAACGTTCAATTGTAAGCCCTGGCTGAGTAAATAACTACAAAAGGAACATTTTTCCCCCCAAACATTTAGTAGGTTGGCATGGTCAAGTTTAGTCAGGTAAACACATTTCATAAGTTGTTTATTTGCAATGTTGAATCCATTTACAATACTTGGTGGGTTTTTCAAGGCCAGGCTACATTGGCATCACCATATGGCTAGCACCTAGCACTCTGCCTAAATACCCATGATGAACACTCCATACTATTCGCTGAATCAATACAGTGAAATCCCATGAGTCCATTCCTGATTACAATCAGTTTTGCATGCCATAATTTTTCTTCATGCTCTAAAAACTTTATTGATTTACATACTTTTTTGGTACTACCTTAAAATTCATGCAAACAGAACTTTCCGATATGTAAAATGAAAACACACATACTGTCAGTGCTATTTTACCAGTTGAAAAGTCTTTACCCATTTTAGGATGTGGGCTATATAAAAATCTGCTTGTAATAAAAGCTGAAGACAACTGTGACAAAAATAAGGATATAATATTAAAATAAATCAAATGATATACAGTACTGTCATTCTGATACAGAATTTTTACACAGCAATATTGATACAGGTACAAATGGCAGGATGTCAAGCAATCCATTACAATAGACTTTTTGGTTACAAATAAAATTTAAATTATAACTCAATACCAATTTAAAAATGGTAACCTGTGTTATGCCAGATTAAAATCAACACTTCCTTTTCAAGTGACATTTTCTGCAACATCTCTAACTAAAGCCTTTAAAAAAATTTAACTTACAAAAAGAAAAGGAAATAAATATAATATTGTATTGGAAAGCCTTTTTTTAAAAAAAAACCCTCAAATTTGCAAATCTAGACTAAATTTTGACTGAAGTCCAAAGACAAGTTCAGTGAAAGTTTAGCAGCAATTCAACCTCCACTCCTTATAAGAGAAGTCTGAAGTGTCTAGTTCAACTACACACTCTTTTCACTGTTTAAGTATCAGGCAAAAGGCTTGATTCTCATCAGTGATTCTATCGGCAAGCTAAAGGATATGGACAAACTACTCCCTCTCACCACCCTACACACACTTTAAAATGTCAGAGGGGTAGAGAGAGAAATGGCAAAGAATAAAGCGAGGTCCTTAAAATTCTTGGAGGAGAGAAAAGAAACCAATGGTGAATAAGAATGTGTGTGTGGTGGGGCAGGGAAGGGAGGAGGAGAGTTTTAAAAAAAATTTCTGTAACGAAATATCAAATTCTTATTCTTCTCATTTTTGTGAAAATGGGTGGGTTATTGGCATAAGAAGGCAAACAAAATCAAAACACAAACAAGGAAATGAGAACCAGTTCCACAACGCCTTGTATGTTACATTTTTTACCTCAAATTAAAATCTTCTTTCAATAAAAAGAGGTCATTTGAAAATCAAAGACAGAAATGTTGCTTAGAAAGTTGAGGAAGCAACAGCATTTCTTCCTGGCATATTATTTGGCACAATCACAAGCAAATAGACTTTACAGACATCATGTGGCTGTTCACATTTAAAATTTCAACTCTAAAGTGATTACTTTCGGGCTAAACAAACAAATCGGTTGAATGAAGCCCGTAAACAGGCTAAGCCTGGCATACATGGACACGTGTGATGCATTCTCCGCCCCAAAAATGGAACCTAAAATAAAAAAGAAAAACCAAGTCAGAACAGGAAATGTAAAAAAACAAACAAAAAAACCAAAACTATTCTTGAGAAACATCTGAATAATAATAGCTAGCACTTATTGAGTGTTAACTAGTAATCAAGCAATATGCTCAACTTTTTATGTATTATCCTTTTCCATCCTTCCAAACACTTTGTGAAGATGACAAATACTTTAATTATACTCATTTTACAATGAGAGACTGAGGCAGAGAGATTAGTAACTTGCCCAAGGTTACATATCCAGAACTTGAAGCCTGGCTGGCAGTTTGACCAGAAAGACTAAGCTCTGACCATCATTTTTAATTCTTTTAATAGTCTCCTGCAACTGAAGCTCCTCAAGAACACCACCATGCCCGCATTTAAATAACAAGCAAATATAAATTCACTGACAATGAGAAATACATAAATTTACACGTTTGCACATCGATGTCAAAGGAATAAAAATTCTGGGGTGGAAGGAATGAAGAGAAACAAGAAGAAAATTAAGGATGGAGGGGAGCTCGATTTCCTGAAATGCTGAAATGGAACAAACTAAACTTCGGCTTAGGGAGAGCCAGCAGTGAAAGTTCGGCTTCATTCCGAGAGTCATTCAATCAATTTTTCTAAGAGCCCTGCCCATGCCATCAATGAAGCTGGGTTGAGGAGGGTCAGCTAGCAACTGGCATTGTGGTTCTCTGTGCCAAGGGCAAGTGGAGCACACTCCAGGTATGTATGCTTTCTAGAGGCAAAGAGTAAAAAAACATCCTTCCTTTCCTAGGAGTGGCGTCTTCTTGAGAATCTGCCTGCTTTGCAAGTGATGTGGAGAAAGTTTAACACCAGGCCTAGAGGTGGTGAGAGTCAATGAATTTGAACGGCAAATCACTCAGATTCAGGGTAATGACAGAGAAGCAAGCTAGTACAGACTCGTGCCTCAGGAATCTTCTATAGTTTGCTCATAGCGGGAAAACGCATCCTTCTTGTTTTTCAAACTCAAATGCTTCATTGGGTGTCATGTTAGTTTATTTCTTATTCTATTCCACCAAAAGAGGCCGCCCCACACCAACTATCTGCCCTTATGAGAAATCTGAGAGGCATCTTCCAAATGCTTTCTTAATAATTTTGTTACACATAAAAAAAAGAAAGAAAGAAAGAAAATCTGTCTGCAGACAGTGGCAGAACCATTCTAAACCTTATTTTTGGGTTGAACTGGTAGTACAGACCCAATTCTATGGTAGTCCAGCAATGGTCAAGGATAATTATTCTGGATGTTAACTTTGAATGGTACCATGCTCATGTTCTTCTTACCTCCTTTTTTCTTTTTCTTCTCTTCCTCTTTCTTCTTTCCTGCCTTCCATTTCCAAAATGGTTCTGGAAGGGCCAGGGAGATGATTGAGATCAATAAATACAAATGGAAGAGAGAGAAGCAGTAGGAGAGTAGGGTATGCATGTGGTGAACAGGCAGAGCCTTCCCAGTTCCTTCGTCTTTTTTAAAAAGACATTACTTTCAAGGCTCTAACATAACAACGGCATCCACACACGGGTACCATGGCCATTGGCACCATACAGACTTGTACTCAGAATGGTTCTGTCACTGTGTGTGTCAAAAGATAGATACCTGGATGGATGGCTTATTTGTTGCCATAGAAATATGTAAGAGAAGGCAGGTGCATCTGGATTGGCTTGGACAATTGCAAATGGCTAGTATGAGAAGCTACAACCAATGAACCTTATGATCTGTTCTGAGACTTTGAAAGCTTCCTTTTTGCCAAGCCTAAAACTGCTGCATGGGACAGAGGTTCTCCATTGGGGAGTGATGTTTCCCCCACATCCCCAGGGGACATCTGACAATTTCCAGAGGCATTTTTGTTTGTCACAACTAAGGAGGCAGTACTATTGACATCTAGTGGGTAGAGGTCAAGGATGTTGTTAAAGATCCTACAATTCTCAGAACAGTTCTCACAGCAAAGAATTATCTGGCCCAAATGTCAGTAGTGCTGAGGTTGATAAAAACTAATACAAGCAACAATCTCATGAAAAAGGAGCCTGAAGTAAGTGAACTGAAAACTATAATAAGCATGTCAAATTGTTACACATGGAAAATACCATGCATTTTTCTTCATTCATTCAACAGATATTTATTGAGTGTCACAAACATATCATTCTCTATTTTAGGTCCTGTGGATATAGCAATGAACAAAACAAAGAAAGCCCCTGCCCATTATCGAGCTTAAATTTTATTTACAAAAGATAGATAACCAGTAAAATAGTTTCAGCTACTAATAAGTACCCTCATAGTGCTTATGGTCCTGTGCATTATGACACTGTGGTCACTCTGGCTTGTCAGCACCAAAAGCAGTCAGAAAAAAAATAACAATGCCAGCGGCCCACCATGGGCCAGGCTTCATAACACATTGTGTATGAATGTCACATCAAACCTATGTGCCAGATTTTCTCTTCCAAATTTTGTTCTTCTCAAATACTACTATGTCTAGACTCCAGACTCTCGTGGAAGGAGACTGGTCTGTTTTATTTATGAGCACATAACACTTAGTCCGGTACATAGGAGACACTCAAGAAAATGTCAAATGCCTATCTCCTTCCCCTATCCCTGCCCCCACCATAGGCTGTGACCTCTCTGAAGGCAAAGGGGCAACCATCTCAGGTCCTGTGACCTTCCCTCACCCCACATACTGCCTCCCACTACTGGAGCAGGCCCAAAATGATTCATACCATTGAACAGAGATAGATTTACCGTGGAGACAAAGAAGCTGGATGCCCTTGTTTGCGAAGAGCCTTTCAGGGCCTGGAAGGAACACTGGCAATGTATTCACACGATCATATGTTTTTGTGAACACTTAAAAATATCTCTATACTATTCTTTTCTTATTGATGGCATCAAAATTGTATAAGCCTCACCTGGATCTGCCCCGACCAACCTCAGCATGATTAGACTCTACAGCAGGTCCCTCTATAACAGGATGCCCTTTTCATATTCTAATCAAACCCAGTCCCTTTTTCAAGTTCCAGTCTGTGTTTCTCTCTTCCTCCCCCAAGCCTTTATTAACTACACCAGTCAGTAGCAATTTTCCTCTTCCCCTTTCATCTGAGAGTTCCTGATGACAAAGACCACGATTTCTGAGAATATGATATGCTCGGGAGATATTTGGCCAATTTCTTGACTGGCCCATTCACTTCTAGATCTACACATATTCTAACAAATCTGATAGGTAGATAGTCACCAATGCATGAGCAATTGTTTACAGAAGACACATATTCGGATATGCAAATATAGTCAAGGAGCTGATCATTCAGTCCAAACTTGATGGTTTATTTTAGAATCAACTACACACTCAATTCAATGTTTCTATTAGCCTAGAACTCCAAATAGCAAATTCCAGAAGTTACCAAGGGAGAATATTCAGGAGTTTAGAGAAAAAATGATTCTTATCCATTTTCAGCACTTTTTAAAAGAGGAAAAAGCACTAAATGATATGAAACAAAATGTTTTTGATTCCTCTCAAAACAGAGTCAATTATGTTAAAGAAAGAAATATGAGATACGTAAAAATCCTAGTCATATGACATTAAAAAAAACCAGTCCTATTATAATTTTATTTGTAATAAAGCCAGTTTTGTTACAACTTCTTTCAATAGAGGTATATAGTTATTTAAAAATCAAATGGTAGAATGGCGCATAAAATAAAAACTAAAAGTCCCACACGCTCACAGTTTCTGGTTTAATAATTATGTATCTTAATTTGGTAAAGTTTTAAATTATTTCTTCCATTTTTTTTGGAATATGTATATATCCATTTAACCCTGAATATATAATTACTTATCTCCTGTTTGTGAGTAGAGGGTTAACATGGGGCCTGGGATGATGAAGGCCACCCTTACACTGACCTGGGCCTTCAACTCCACTGTGTCCTAGGAAAAAAGTGAAGGAAAACAGTTTGGAACAATGGGTTGGCCTCACTTCTTGTCTGGAATTGCACTTAGGTTAGGGGAGCTGCTAGCATGAAGGCCTGGGGTCTCTGGGACTAGGAGGGCATAAAAGATTTGCAAGAAACAAGAGTGGTAGATTCTGTGGATCAAGGGGACCCCCCACACACACACACACCTTGGCTCTCATCTTTGGCAGCCACCAGGACCCCATTGGATGAGAGGGCAAAGGAAGTTGTGTGCTTGTGTAGCTGCTGAGCTCCCAATGAAATGAGGATGCTGTATTCCTTATACTGTGTCCTGTAACTAGGCTAATGCAGTATTAGACCAGTGGTGCTCAATCAGGGTGATTCTCATTATCCAATCCCACCCTCCAAACTCCCCCCAAACCTCTGGGGGACATTTGTCATAGTCTGATGACATTTTGATTGTCACAGCTAGGAAGCAGGAAGAGGCCAGGGATACTGCTAAACATCCAACAATGCATAGGACAATCCCCAACAACACAAACTATCTGACCCAAGATGCCAATAGTGTTCAGATTGAGAAGCTCTGCATTGGACTAAAACACATTTATGTCTTAAGAGTCTCTCTGCCAATGAACCATTAATCACTGTATGATGTTGCCCTAAGTTATCAAGTGTAGATGGTAGTTCTTAACATCCATGATAGGAAAGATGAGGCAATATTATGCTCTATTATTAGAGCATAATTATTAGCATATTATGCTCTCTTCTACATGTTTTTCACTGCATTTTATAGTTATTTAAATTATATTTTAGTTGGTATTTTAAAAAATTTTATACTTCACTCTGAAATTATAATTACATTTATAACGTTTCGCCATAGGTCAATTCTAAAACAGAAACAGGTTATAATTTTTTAAATCTTCCATTTTCTTTTTACATAAACAAAAGACCCAAGTTTTAATTGTAATTTTTTTCTTCAGAAAGGAAAATATATTGCTTAAGTTTTGGAGCACAGCTAAAAAGAAAAAAGAAAAGCAAAACTGGTGCTAAAAATGTTGACAAAAAAATGGGACAAATTTTTTAAAAGATTAATTTTTTGGAGGAAAGAGTAAAGTTGAAAAACTCGCAAAATAATAAGCAATAGCAATTAAAGTAATAATCATATAATTAATTATAAACTTCCAAAGCCAACGGGTAAACAGAATGTGATGGAAAAGGCTGATTTTTGTAAACTCTGACATTAGTAGAAATTAAAATAGAGGTCTTTTAGAAACAGCCAAGTATTCCCTGTAGACATATGATTCAGTAACTTCTTCTTAATTGTTTAAAAATTAATTGTTAAAAATGAAGACATGTTAAAACTATTATTTGCCTAAAAATGTGTTTAGAAAACATGGTCTCTTTAGATGGGCTTATATTTTACTCTACTTTTGAATGATCAAACCTAATGCTAAAAGCCATACAATTAAAAAAAGTATAGCCTAGCAGTCAGTGACTGCAAACTCTACAAGTTCATTAATGCATGTGAAATAAAATAGTAAACCGATTTCACTGGTTATCAATTCCTACATATGGTTCCCAATTTCATTCATTGACTATTGTACACTTTATCAAAATAAACAGACTTTTGTGGCCAATGGCTAAGCCCAACCAGAATGGAAATTATAAAATTAAACAGGTGTAGTGGTCACCCATTCATAGCATTCTGTTTTTAAAACACCAATTACTTGAACAAGTTAATTCATTTTTTTCTTTAACAAAATGGGGGGAAGGAGTAATGAACATATCACATTAAAATAGTGTTTTCTATACAGTGTCTACATTTTTACTATCTACTAAGTCATAAACTTCAGAGCAGAGTTTCGCCAGGATACATTTACAAATTTTTTTCTCTTATTGTTCTGAATACAGTTGAGAGCTATTTTAGAAGAAACTTGATTTTTTTTTTTTACCAGGATAGATTAATTTCATCCAGAATAAGTCACAAATCTGGGATTAAAAATAGGTCACTGAAATGACCTATAAAAATGTGTTTTCCAGAATTAAATGAAATTGAAAATAACAACAACAACAAAAGAATAGAAAAAAATAAGTGCAACAAAGCTGATTCTTTGAGAAGTTTAATAAAATTGACAGACCCCTGGCAAGACTCACTAAAGAAAAAAGAGAAAGGACACAAATAAACAAATCAGGGATGAAAGAGGAGAAATTACGACAGACACCACAGAAATACAAAGGATCATGCAAGAATCCTATGAAAAAATATATACCACCGAATTTAATAACCTAGAAGAAATGTATAAGTACTTAGAAAAATACAACCTCCCTAGACTAAATCACAAAGAATTGGAAAATCTAAATAGACTGATCAGGACTATGGAAATTGAAATAACGATCAAATACCTACCAAAAAGTAAAGTCCAGGACCAGATGGCTTCATCAGTGGATTCTACCAAACATTCAAAGAAGATTTACTAGTACTCTCCTCAAACTCTTCCAAAAAATCAAAGAGGAGGCAATTCTTTCTAACTCATTTTATTAGGCCAACACGATCAAAACCCAGTAAAGATAACACACACACAAAAAAAACTACAGACCAATATCTCACATGAACACAGATGCTAAAATTCTCAATAACATACTAGTGAACTGAATACAGCAACATATTAAAAAGATTATATACTATGATAAAGTGGGCTTCATCCCAGGGGCACAGGGATGGTACAACATACACAAATTGATTACTATGACACACCACATAAACAAATAAAATGACCTTATTATCTAAAGCCTGACCATATCGATAGATGCAGAAAAAGGCCATTGACAAGATACAGAATCTATTTATGATCAAAACACCTTAATCAAATTGGTATAGAGGGAACATACCTCAACATAACAAAGGCCATTATGACAAACCCTAAGCCAACATTATACTTAATGATGAAAAACTAAAAACCTTTCTTTGATCAGGAACAAGACAAGACTGTCCACTATCACCACTGTTATTCAATGTAACATAGATATAAAAGGTATCCAAATAGGAAATGAAGTCAAACTGTCAATATTGCAGATGACATGATTCTCTATATAGAAAACCCTAAAGACTCCATAAGAACACTACTAGAAACAATAAGCAAATACAGTAAAGTTTCTGGATACAAAATCAGTGTTCGAAAATCCATAGCATTCCTACACTCTAATAATGATCAGAAAAAGAAGTGGAAAAAATAATTCCTTTCGCAATTACAACAAAAAGAATAAAATACCTAGGAATAAATCTAAGGAAACATGTGAAGGACTGGTATAATGAAAACTATAAGACCTTATGAAAAGAAATTGAAGAAGATACAAAAAAAATGGAAAGATATTCCATGTTCTTTGATTGGAAGAATCAATATAATTAAAATGACTTTATTACCTAAAGCATTATACAGATTTAATGTAATCTCCATCAAAATCTCATTGGCAGTTTTTAAAGAAATAGAACAAAAAATCATCAGATTTGTATGGGAGCACAAAAGACCCCGAATCGCCAAAGCCATCCTGAGAAAAAAGAACGAAGGTGGAGGCATCACTCTGCTCAACTTCAGATTATACTACAAAGTGACAATCATCAAAATGGCATGGTAGTGGCAGAAAAAAACAGACACACGGACCAGTGGAACAGAATGGAGAATCCAGAAGTAAACCTATGTTCATATGGACAAATAATTTTCAACAGAAGAGCCAAAAACATACAGCAGAGAAAAGAAAGCCTCTTCAATAAATAGTGCTGAGAAAACTGGAAGGTCGCCTGGAAAAGAATGAAACTAGACTATTGTCCATAGCAACACACCAAAATTAACTCAAAATGGATTAAGGACCTGAATATAAAACCCGAAACAATAAATTGAACAGAAGAAAATGTAGAAACTAAACTCATGGACCCTGGACTTAAAGAGGATTTTATGAATTTGACTTCAAAGGCAAGGGAAGGAGAAGCAAAAATAAATGGGACTATATCAAATTAAAAAGCTTCTGCACAGCAAAAGAAACCATCGACAAAGCAAAGAGACAACCATTCAAATGAGAAAATATATTTGCAAACAACACCTCTGATAAAGGCCTAATATCTAAAATGTACTAAGAACTCACACAACTCAATAACAACAAAATACAAACAATCCAATTAAAAATGGGCAGAGGACTTGAACAGACGCTTCTCCCAAGAAGATGTGAAAATGGCCAACAAACATATAAAAAGATGCTCAACATCAATAGCTATTAGGGAAATGCAAATCGAATCCACAATGAGATACCATGTCACACTTGTTAGAATAGCTATAATCAACAGGACAAGGAATAACAAATGTTGGAGAGGATGTGGAGAAAAAGGAACCCTCATACACTGCTGGTGGGACTGTAAATTGATATAGCCGCTATGAAAAACAGTATGGAGGTTCCTCAAAAAACTAAGAATTGATCTACCATATGATTCAGCAATCCTTCTACTGGGTATTGACCCCAAAGACTTGAAAACTCATATCCAAAAAGATATTTTCACACTGATGTTCATAGCAACATTATTCACAGTGGCCAGGACATGAAAACGATGAGAACGTCCTATGATAGATGATTGGATGAAAAAGCTGTAGCACCTATATACAATAGAATATTAGTCAGCAATAAAAAGAAATGAAATACTGCCATTTGCGACAAAAGATAACCATGCTAAATGAAATAAGCCAGAGAGAAAAAGCTGAGAATCCCATGATATCACTTATATGTGGGATATAAACCTAAAAGCAACAAACAAGCAGGACAAACAAACAGAGACCTATGGACATGGACAACGGATTAGTGGTTACAGAGGGTAAGTGGGAGTGGGGGTGTTAGATAGTTAAGGAGTCAACTATAAGACATCTAACTATAGGCGGTAAACAAACAATGCCTTATTGTTGAATTGTACACCTGAAACGTAATGGATTTCAATGTCATCATAATAAACAAACAAACAAACGAAAAACATGATCTTCAAGACAAAAATAACCAATAGTAAAAATTGTAACATCGAGTTCTAAAAACACATTTCAAGTGTGCATCTGAATAGGGGGAAATTTCAGATCTGACATAAAATATCATTTTTTTAGTGCTTCAGTTCTTTTGTCACTTAATTCTACTATGAAAACCATAAACATCTGTTAGTAGACTTTATTATTAAAACTATGATAAAAACAAAAGCATAGAGATGTACCTGTATATTGGAGATCAATGATTTTTTTACTTGCAGAATTAATCTTGTATGAAATCTGAATCAGAAACTATATAGAAACTGGAGAAACAGCTTGTTTTCGTTTGTTTGTTTGTTTTCATTGTTGTTTTTTAAATATCTCAGATTTGGAAAACTCATTGGAACTATAGGATAAAGCAAATTTCAACTCTGGACTGTAACCCCCTCCCCGTGGACCTCTTATCAACACAAAACCTTTTGCGTTGACTAGACTAAAAAATGTTCAAATTAAGCAAAATGACAGCTTTTGTGGAGTACAGAGGTTAAAACCACGCACACAGTGGAGCATTAGAAGGAAGTAATGTCTAGTGTCTGCCCTCTGACCTATCACCTTGTGACCTTGACCTGTTATGAAATCCTCAGAGGCCTAATGTTCCTATGTGGAGAATGTGATAAAAACAAGCCCATTTCACTGGCTTGTTGTGAGTATTAAGTAAGAACTACATGCACAACATTTAGTGCAGAATATGTGGCACTTCACAGCATTCAGCAAGTGGAAACTATTATATCTGTTAATACAAAAATGGTCCCACAGATTTTGTCACTCTTCACTTGTTTTATCAAACAGGTTGTGGGATTTTAACCTTAGGCATGTTAGGATATGTCGATGTTGTACAAAGACAAGATAATTCTTAAAGGAGAAGGCTGAGTTAAGAGTAAGCCTTTCAGTGACAAAGACTCAAATGTACAAAAAAAAATGACTCACATTTGATAAGGGTGATGAAAACATTGAGATCAATGCCAAAGGCAGCTGGACCAGCTTCACCTCCTTGTGGGGGGTTTGGCATTGAGACAGACAATTAATGGTTTAAAACTTTTCTCTGTTCTAAAATATCCAAGAATAAAAGCTTCATATCATGTTTAAAAATGACAGTACAGTCTTGAGTGATAAAACCACAGGGAGGAATATTCTAAATGTAACAGGAAGTATTTCTCAAGGAAACCACAGGATAGCCTTATTCAGTCTTCAGATAAGTCCAAACAACCAGAGTCCTTATTACATACACCTCACAGAGCTAAATATAAGCCAATTTATTTCATTACATTTATTTCAAGAAAGTCAAAATATTAACTGTCATCTGCTACTGTGGAGTACAGGGAAGATGTTTGATTTACTACAGTTTTAAACTCTATACCACACGTGGAAAAAAAAAGATAGAAGGTAGAATTCAGTTTTCTTTCATAACATAGAGAGAGAACACTGTACAGAAACTGAGCTCTGCCTCCAACAAGCCACCTGGGCCAAGGCATATCCTTCAGTGCCTCTAGACTTCACTTAACTGTTGGGTAAAATGAGGATGTGGGACTAGGAGAGCAAGGCATTGCAACCCAGCATCCATGGGAGATTTCACTAAGATCATACTGTGCTTTCAAAGTTTTGAATCTGAAGGGCAAGGACTCTCTAGGCTCCCCACACTTTTCTGCTCCCTCCTGCCTCCCATCCACCACCTCCTGATGCACTGTAAACCTGTTTGGCCCCTGCAGACAGGATAGTCTGCAAGATAACCTCTAGAGCCCCGTCCAACTCTGCCATCATATGGTCATACCACTTATTGTCAATAACTTTTCAAAAATATTAAGTCACTATGATATTTAACTGATAATGAAATACAATGGAAAATTAACAATCATTAACCTCTAGGATTGTGAACAATCTATCCTTTAAATAGAATATTATTTATGATTTTCTGAAACACAAAACAAAACACAACTTATTTACATCTGTCTTCTCAGTAAGTCTGATATTAAAAGTCTTTAAGAACTTCTATGCTCTGATTTCTGTAAAGAAGTATACAGTGGTCTTATACATGCATACATACATACATACATATATGTGTATACATATTCCTAAATGTTTTTAGTAAATGCCTGAGTTTGAAATTATTTTTATGAAATGTCTTTAATGCCACTAAAGCAATTATACAAAAATGATCACTAGAATAAGGACGTTAGAGAACACAATTCTTTAAAATGGAAGGGGAGAGAAAAGAGGAGGTGATTTTCCGTTGTCATCTTTTCTAACTTCCAATTTCAAGCACATTTCCCTGGCCTTCACATCAAACAGGCCTTGCTTGGTGTTAGGGCACCACAACATAAGAGAACCAACATGAATATAAATATACATACTAACTTTACGAGTCAGTGGATGGCAGCTGTCTCCTACTTTGCCCATAGGTGTACAAATCCTTATGCTCTTAACCCAGATACTAACAGCACAGCACATGCCTCCACCACACTGGGGGTCCTTGTCGCAAGCCTGAAATTAAATAAGCACATAAATATAAATAGTGGGGAAAAGTCTTGCTGAGGAAATCTAAAATTAGCAATAAAATATGCACTTTAAATATCCAACTGTTACCATATTAACAATCACATATGCAGAAAAAGAACTGTAATCTTCATTTGCTTGTACATATTTACCATAAAATCTAATTAGAAAAGATTTTCCTGGTTTTTAAAAAAAATGGTGTAAAAAATTGCCAACATGTTATAAAAATCTTAAACAAACACAAGATTTAAAAAAATCAGCTGTTGTTTTCTAATGTTTTATGGCTAGATTGGCTTTGAACTTGACGAATGAGTCTATATTACTCTTATACTACACATGGTCATTAGGAACTATATGAATCAAATCATAAGATTTTATTACTATTAACTGGAGAATACATTGGGCCCAATTTTAAAAAGAGATTTAAATAATCTATATGCAAGACATGAAATGCTCAGACTCATAAAGGCACTGAAGTAAATTTCAGAAGTACACATTTTCCCTTTCATATATTTGTATTTTGGTTCATGACACTTGTTTCTCACACCACTGGCTTGATTTTTACCATTTCCTCTTTAAAGAAAGAAACCTCATAGGTTAAGAATGGACAGGCCAAGACTTTTCCCTTTGTTACCCTTTTTTCCCCCAGTGAATAACTTGCAAAAAGAGAATTATTGGCTTAGAATATACATATGTGTACATTACAAAATCAGCCGAACTATTTTATCAGATCCATTAGATTAGGAAATGCAATTATCAACAGTGATTACTCACTCAAGTCACTTGTTCTCAGTATAAAAAGTAAAAATACATATAATAATCTAAGAATCAACTATAGAGGAATTTGAATTTCCATATTCTACCAACTAGAAATAATGAATTCTAAATTTATTTGCATGAGAATAGATCTGAAGAACAATTGTTCTTTCCTAGCATCAACAAAAAATAGGATGCTTTGTTTAAATGGTGTTCAGTAATCTGTTTCGCTAGCAATAAAGTAAAAACATTCTGTGTTACATATCTAAGAAACTAAAAAGTCTATAATTTAGTTGCAAGTTTAATTGTACATATATTGGTAACGGCTAAAGTATTCCTTCAAAGTTCTTTTGGGGACAGCCATAACTTCTTAAAACAAATATATGGGGACACTCTTATTCATTACTTTTCATTAAAAGTGACCAATTATCTTGCTTTAGAATTGATCTATTTCCTTCACTAGAAATTTTTTTTTCAGTCTATGTAAAACAAGCATCTAGATAAAAACTACAATTCTCACCTTGGAGTGTTCGAACATTTATAGAAAAACATCTAAGCATTTCCATTTCCCCACTTTTATCTGTACTACAGAAATCATGTATACATGGCCATTACATTCCATAAATAAGATGTTCAGTACATGATCTTTTCCAATATGGTTTAAACAAATTGATGTGAACATATAGTCATTTTATAAATTACATTTATTACCACACAAAAAGTAAATATTTAAGGTGGAAGTTTCAGGCAGTATTTTATTTCAGCAGTGTTCAAGACCTTGAATTCTGAAGCCCCACAACCTCTTTTTATAAGACAATCAAAATCCAGCCAAAATCTTTTAAAGTTCAATCAATCACTTGGATGTTTAACATCCTATAGACAATGTGTCTAGATAAGTTACTTAGATTTTCCTATGACTCCAGATGGTTTCTTTCATGAAGACATAATTCCATTTCTTTATTGCCATGTTGCATTAGGGAATTTTAAAAAATTCCCTTTTCATAACCCTGATTAAAATGACAACAACAAAAGAGCACACACAACTATATAACAAGCCCAGTCTAAATCTAACAGAGAAACATCTAGTGTGATAAAAATTTCATTTTGTAACAAGAAGCTTCAGTTCTTAAAAATATTTACAAAGAACTGCATAGGTTTATATATTTTTAATTAGACAGCTGTTTCCTAATGCCTTTCATCCTTAAACCACTGCAGATCTATTCAAACTGTGTTGTTCCATGAATGGAACAAAAAGATACTTATATTGCAAAAGAATTTTGGGCTCAGAGGATTAGGAGAAATTTAAAATGAGTCAGCAGGGAAAGAGGGGGAAAAACTAATCATGTTTCAATTCTCATGTACTAGAAAGACGTGTAAAAACTTTTTTTCAATTACACAGGCTGGCTACTGACAGAGCTATACAAATATATTTTGTAAAAGAAAAAAAATCCCTAAACTATTTTAATAAATATCACAGCACTTATAATTATCTCTTGGATAGAACCAAATACTGTTATAGTACAAGGGCTTAAAATGTGCCCTAAATCTATTAATTAACATGGAAACAATAGAGCTTTATTTTCTCAAGACAATAACATTTTCCTTAAATATAAATGTTATTTCATTATCTATGTATCATTATTTGAGACATATAAGTTTTATTTATGAAATGATTTAATGGAAGCATAAAATAATTCCATGCTTGGAAAAAAAAGAATAATGCAGTTGAACAACCAGGAAATGACAGAGTTTTGGCACTGTTGATGAAAAGTAGACTAGACTTTTAAATTTTGTACTGTAAACTTATCCTTCAGATCTGCACTAAAAAAAACTGTTGGTGAGAGTAGGAGAAAACTGAACTAGTTCCTACTTCCAAAAATGATGAAGACACCTTCTCTAAGTTGAAATATTTACATGGCCACCTACTCCATAATTATGCCGGAGCACTGGAGGTGCTTTATAAGAAATTGGAAATGGAGACTTTTAAGGAGACTCAAGAGGCTGAAAAAAAAAAAAGACCTGGGACACAGAAGGAAACGTATGCATTGCTTTTCAAAACGCACACATGGCCTCAGACAAAGTTATTTCAAAGGGTTTCTGCGGAGGATGCATGCGGAACAAACTCTTCGCCTACAGGAGTAGGACTCTTGGGATGTGGGATATTCGTTTTGCGCCTTTGCATTTCAGAAACGGGCCCTCAAATTTTAAGATTCCAGGTTGGAACTCCTCAAAAAAAAAAAAAAAAAAAAGTGCTTGAGAAGCTCTGAAAGGAAACTTCCAACTGAATAGAAAAACAAACAAAAAACGAGTGAGGCTGTGTAAATAAGGGAGACACACGCAGGAAAAAGTGGTCATTAAGGTAGTGGGGTGAAGCTTTGGTCACTTTTTCTTCCAGAGTGCGTCAAATGTCCCGCGCCGTCTGCTGCTTTGGAGCAGACCACTTTTCTAAATGCGCCAAGAGGCAACTGAGGCAGGTGTGCCCGCTCGGAGTGTCCCTCCCCACGCCCCTCGCCTCCTCTTTGCGGTCCCCTTCCTGAGCTCCCTGAGCGCCTCGCGGGCGCGCCTCCAGGCAAACAGGTGCGCCGGGACCGCTTACCCCGGTGATGACGGCGGCGTCCCCGGCGGGTGGTGTGAGCCGCAGCGGCGGCAGCAGCAACAGGAGCAGCAGCGGAGCGCAGCGCGGGCTCCTCATGGCGCCCTCGGGACTGGCGGCGGTTGGGGGCCGTTGGGGGCGTGGGGCCCGGCGCGCTCACGAGAGCGCGGAGCAGCGGGCTGGCGGGCTGGCGGGCAGCTCCCGCGAGCCTCCGGGCCGTTATAAAGGCGAGCGCAGCGGTGACTCACGCCCGCGCCCGCCCGGCAGCCGGCGCAGGGGGCACGGCACGGGCACACCCCCACGCTCACACGCGCGCCCACCCGGATCGGCCGGCTTCCAAGGCGACACGTGCCAGCGCGCGGCGCCCCGCACCCCTCCTTGGGCGCCACGCAGGCAGAGCCCCCAGCGCGGTGCCCCGATCCCCGCCATTCTCTCCGCACCAGACTCGCCGCCGCTGCCTTCGCACGCGCTGGAATCGCTTTCCTGGGCTGAGACACACTCATTAGCTGTCCTGGTTTCCAAAGCTCCACGTGCTCAGTGCCGACAACTTGCAGCTCATTTGTTCTACAGATGTTTAGGAAGCGCCTACTACGTGCCAGACGCTGTGTAGCCTCTGAATTTGTTTATTTGTTCTGTAGGTCTTTACAGAGCGCCCGCTGTACTCCAGATACTGCCCTGGGTTTGTCCTCATGGTCCAATAACAGCAGAAAAGATAGACATCAAACAAACTGGAAACGTGGAAGACCGGGAAAAAGAACAAAGGGAGAGCAAAGTTACCCCTAATCCCACTTCCCTGGTGACAGTGAAGGGTTTGTCTTTCCAGCTGTGGGAGTCCAATTTATTTATTTCATTTCAAATGCTTTCGCTTTATGCTCACATCTGTTCCCGACCCTCTCCTCTCTGATTTTTCTCACATGCATTTCCTCCCTTCTTTAGCATCGCGGCAGCTTCAGGCAGAGAGCAGTTCTGGATGCTGCCTAAGGGAAATGAGAACGCCTGGCTTTGCGTGCCAGCCTGAGGCCCATCAAGCCTAGGTAGGCAGCTCTCTCTTCCGTTACTTTCCATCCCAGGAAAGTCACCCTTCAGTCTTATGCCATATTGAGCGTTATTATGAATTGTTCATTTGTGCCTCTTGGGTTCTAGGCCGCCCATGAGAGGGAGAGTGACAAATTTACCCTCCATCTCTGACCCGAGCCTAACTCCAAGAATCTCAGCCTGTTTTTGCTCAACGAATATGATTTCAAGAATACCTAGGGGTGACCACACCAAATTTGGGAAGCCCAACTTTCTTCCTAAATTGTCAGAACTGCAGGCTTTTCCTCCTCCCACAAACCGTTGAAAAGCAGATGCGTCTTTCAGCCTCTCTAAAAAATGCAGTAAGGAGAGTCAGGACAAAGTTACTTTCAGACTGTGGGGCTCCCCCAGGCCAAAGCATTTAGACTAAATATAGGGTGGGGGAGAAGGGGTAGCAAGTAATTATCTGAATGTTAAACAGCTGAATATTTAGAAAACCAAATTTCTGATTTTTAAAAGCTTTTTTTTTAAACCTGTGTTTTCATGTTTGAGAAATGTCCTGAAACCAACCAACCAACCCACCAAAGAATCAAGCTCTTTTTTAACTTTTAAAAAATTGTTAAAATTGGACTCAGTAAAATAAGTGGAAACAGTAGCAAGTGACAGATTGGTGGAAAGTTTCCTTTTCCAGTCTCCATGCCAACGCTAGCATGGGAATGCTGCTGGGTAAATGTAAAAACCAGTCAACATGGATTTTAACATTCCTACAACTTTTTAAAAAATGGTTTATTTCATATTTGCTGCTATTGACTGCCAGCTTGGGAATTCCCTGCTTCTCCAAGCATAGAAAACAGGATATGTCTACATAAGAAAATCAGATTTCAAAAGTGGGTGTCTTAATACATGGCTGTTTGGAAAACAATCCTCATAAGGCTGTTTTGAAGCAAGATTGGAAACACTTAAAAATAGGGTTGGTTTAGTTTCATGTTGTTTGTTTTGATCATGTTTCTTTGAATTATTTTAATGTTTTAGAAGAGAAATGAAAGCCCCTGATATGACAAATCTTTGCATCCTTGGCCAAGTTAGAAAATTGAAGTCTGAAAGTTAGTTCCAGTCTATAAAGGGAAAGATGAAAGGTTGAGTTTGGATTAGTTCATAAAAATAGGTTAGGAAGGCCAGCCAACCAACACTGACAGAGATTTAAGAATACCTTATCTATTCCATTCTATTTCTTACCGCAACCTTTTGGTATTGCTACATGATCAAGTCAACCTAGGGAGATAACTGTATGAGGAGAACCCAGTTTTGTGTAATTCAGCGTAGATTACTATATTCTAGAAGGTTGGCTGAATCGAAGGAGCAGTACAGGAAAGTTCATAGGACCTTGGGTTTGTGAATCAGACTGACCTGGATCGGAATCCTGAGTGATCATTGAACAAATTATTTAACCTTTCTAGTCCTCTGTTTCCTCACCTATCAAATGAATATAAAATACCAACTTCATGGGTTATAACCTCTATGGGGTTTGAAAAATGTAATACCTGTAAAGTGGTCAGCACAGAGCCTAGAACGGACTGGGAATCCTGTTAAGGTAACCTCTTATCAAATTTTATTATTAGGCATCATCTGACAATTTCAGCCAACACTGATATAGTTTTTTTTTTTATTTTTTTTTTATTTTAAATCAGTTCAGATTAGCATGTCTGGTTCATTCAACTCCTTCATTGCAATACTGGAAGGGCAGGGACTGTTTAGTTTCTCTCCCTTCTCTTTGTCTGTAATGACTAAGGTATAAAGGTATCTGCTGCATCGGACTTTAAACTTCACATTATCCTTATTTTTCTTGATCTTGACAGATTTGGCATCCTTTCATCTGGCTTTGAGCAGGAAGTTTTTGATCTCCTCAATTTTGGGAAGCTTAGCTATGAGGCATGGAGAGCATGCAGCCGGTACCTCAGATTACCCCTACATTTCCCACATACTGCCCCAGAGACACTCACAGCTGATAAAGTTTTTTCTTTGTTTGTTTTGCCCACCAGATTAGGTTATATACATCCTTATTGAGATCAGGATCCTGGTGTCTAATTTCCCACACATTCCTCTTGGCACAAAGCACAATGATAAGCGTATAAGCAGGCACTCAGTAATTAATTGATGATCAACAGAATATATCTTATTGAGGACAGTCCAGAGACAGGTCACAAGCAAATGATGTACAGTATAGACACTTTTAATTTACATGGACTGATTAAATGTAGTCATCAAAAAGCTAAAGGGATAGATAGATACTTTACCTGGTGCTGGCGATTCAGTAGACATGTGACTGAAATAAGATGAACCGGAAAACTCAAACCTGTCTCATGGTAGTTACTCTGGGACCCAGGCTGGTGAAGGCTTCGTAACATGTGCTTATGACTGCCAGCGTAGGGTGGTGTAGTGGATTAAATTGTATCCCCCTTCCCCCCACCCCGAAAGCTATTTTTAAGTCTTAACACCCAATGCTTATGAATGTAATCATTTTTGGTAATAAGGTCTTGGTAGATGTTATCGATTTAATATGAGGTCATACTGGATTAGTGTGGGTCCTTAATCTAATGACTGGTATCTTTTTAAAAGAGAGAAGAGGGAGATTTGGACATAGAGGCACAAAGGAGACACACATATACAGGGAGAAGGCCGTGTGAAGATGCAGGCAGAGATGGGAGTGATACATCTACAAGCCAAGGAATGCCAAGGACTGTCAGCAACCACTAGAGTTGGAGGAGGCAAGGAAGGATCCTCCCCTAGAGCCTTCAGAGGGAGTATGGCTTCGCTTATAACTTGATTTCAAACTTCTGGCCTCCAAAACTGTGAGAGAATACATTTCTGTTGTTTTAAGCCACACAGTTGTGATAATTTCTCATGGCAGCCACAGGAAACCAATACAAGTGGGTGGAGCTGGAAGGTTGCACACCAGCTTTCAGATGCCTCTGCCTGGAATTGATGTATATCACTTCTGCTCATGTTTTAATGGTCAAAACCAGTCACATGACTTAGTCTGTCTCCAAGGGGATGGACCATACAAGTCTGCAATACACTCTGGTTTCTGAGGGAAACCAGAAATCTAAGGAATAATGTCATATTTTACAAGAAAGAGGTCAATCATGGCTTAGACTGATTAATGAGCATAATGAACTTTGCATGATATTAGTTAGTAATTATTATAAATGATAATATACTTGTGTTTTTTTTAGTTCAGTATTCCTTCAGTATAATTCAATATAATTTAGTATACTAGAATAATACAAAGACTCCGAAAGAGAGTGAATGTTTAAGCTGATATTTTCTTTTAGGTGGGTATTAAACCATCATTCATTTATTCAACAGATATTTACTAAGTACTTACTGTGACCAGATGTTGTGAGAGGCACTGAGGGTACAATGGTGAGTAAAACAGACATGAAAGCCAGCCCCCTGCAAGTGTACAAGAATCAAATAATCATACAATTATATAATGACAGGACTCCTGCTTTAGATGATAAAGAAGAGAAATCTGGAGTTTTTATACTGTTCCTCAGGGCAAATTTGTTACCATTGAATATGTTATGGACTGTACTTTTGATGTTCCCTCTAGTTTGTCAGTGTAAGTAACCTGCTTCTTGAGTTTGGGAATTTGCCCCAAGTTCTGGCTTCTCGATGGACCTCTAGCATGTTCACCTCGTTATATATACTTAAATTGCCTGTTATGTAGTAGGTGCTCACAAATATTTGTTGGTGGAATTTGAGGAAGAAAGCAATATGTATATGTTTTGTCTGCCATCTTGAACTGAAAGCCTGAAACATTTTCTTAACTATGTAAAGAACTTTTATTATTCTTGTATATGAAGCTCTAGTTGTGAAAGTGATTCCAGCTTATTTGAGGACTTTTTTTTTTGTGTATGCTTCATATGACTTCTAATTATCATTGCATAATTGGTGGGCCTGATAATTTTATACCTGGATTTCATTTGTCTTTGTGTAAATGATTTTCATTTAGATAGGTTTAAAAAAAGTAAATAGATACTCTGCTAGATTTTTCACCCTTCATTCTTTATTACCATATGATTACACAGTAGCTTTTCTTGTTAATAGACCCATAATATCAGTCTGAAATTTATTTTTTAAATAATAACCATGCTTTAAATGTGACATATGAAAAATGGAATTGCTTTTGTAATTCTGAATAAGACATCCATTTTAATCTATTTCAATGCTGATGATTGCTCTTTATTTTTAAAAATAAACCACTATGCTTCAATTTGAAAGCCAATTGTCTATGGAGGTACTACAATTATTTAGTCTATTCAAGTGATAATGTACAATAAAGTTTATCTATTTTTACATAGTTGAAATATTAATCCAGGAGAAAGTGTTTTCTTAAAACAATTAGTATGAAACCCATTTGAAATAATATGAAGGGTCAAGATGAACACTGGGTTCTAAAAGATTTAGATTTTATTCATTATAATGCTGAATGTATTTAATATTTATTTTTGGCATTGCAGATGGGCCTTAAGGCTAAGGCTTACATATCATGTACTTCATTAAAAGGAAGAGATATTTATGCAAATCTGGTGCATACTTGGTAGCTTTCCAGAGAGAAAGTGTCATATAGTAAAGAATTTTCTTAAGATAAAAATTGGTGATTTTTATTCTTTCAGACCAACATTCATTAGCTATCTGATATAAATAATTGTATTTAGCAATTTGCCTTTCTCCTCTAAATTTGGATCATATTTGTTTTCAACAGAGGTAAAGGATTTGGAATATTAAGGCATTTGGTTACAAGAATATATAGGCACAAACCAGTTAACAGAGCCTCAATTTCTAAATGTATAGGCTGGCTCTCCCTATACTTCGTACATGATAGGTTCTCAATAAATATCAGTACATCTTGCATAATACCCCCAATTACCCTATAGAATAGCTACTATTACAATCCCCATTTTACAGATGAGAAAAGTAAGATTTGTTATGTTACACAATATGAATCACAATAAGTTCTATGTAGTAGAACTGGGTTTTAGCTTGGAACAGTCTGATATCAAATACGTAAATATACAGCTTCTCCTATTTATATGTTTTATTTAAATATTGCCATAAATAATTTAGGTAGCCAATAACCAGAGGCAAGAAACAATGACTATGGTGTAGCTTTTCCTCAGACTCATTTTAAAACTTCTCTCTCTCCCTCTTTCCCCACCCCCCTCTCTTTCCTTATTTGTCTATTTGTCTATCTCTCAACAACTCAGAGACTGAGACTTAAAAACAAAAGGAAAGAGACCAAGTATAATTTCACACGCATGACTTTTTTTTTTTAGGGGGGTGGTGGGGGGAGACACTTTTTTCCAGAGAGATTCCCTGGAGAACAGGTTCCCAAGAGCTATTTTTTGTAAAGGAAACAGGCAATCACCATTTCTGTTCTGCAGGTTTATTTGTCAGAGTTCTCAGAAAAGATTGGTACCTCTGTTCTAATAAGATAAGTATCCTATCAAAGGCATCCTGACTTTGTGAGGCAGAAGGATCATCAGGGGGCTGAAGGTTCTAGCATAGCATCTGCCAATGAGTGTTTCTTCTTAGAAAAATACTGAGTTTTATGATCAAATATTTTTGAAGATCTTTTAAAGAGTCATAATTTGTATCAACACATTAAAGTCCCTGAGAAGGCCTGCAAGAAGAAACCAGCCCTCTTGGATTCCCAAAATATTTGGTCACAGAGCACTTTGTCCTTGTGTCAGAGATAAAACTGTAGGCAAATTGAAATTTCTTGACCACTAAAACCCACTAAATCTAGAAAGTGTTTTGAATATGTAGCCAGTTTTAGATGAGCTCATCAATTAAATACAAGGAATGTTGAAATTTTTAATTCACCTAACTTGCTTTATAGACAAGGAAACTGAGAGTCCAAAAGATTTCATCTCATAGGAACTAGGAAACAGAGCTGGGATTAGGTCATGCTTCTCCTGCCTCCTAGTTCGAATTGTTTTTGACTGTATGTGCACCTCTTTGAGGTATGAGTACTAATCTACAATATAGTTATACACATTTTCTAAAATCAGGAGACACTTTGAGATTCCTGCCCTATAGATTGAGTTCCACCTTCCCTACAGGCCATCAAACTGTGCATTGCATTCCATGTTAAAGCACCCTGGATCTCTATCCATTGGTGTCATTTGCCCTTCACACAGTTTGGCAGAGTTTAGGTTCACAAAATGTATATAGGATTATTATCAACCTTTGGCTCATGAAGTAGCAAAAAGGAAAGTATAGGCTTAAGGAGCAGGGGTCGAAAAACTACCTTGGTGGGATAGACTCTCACTTTGAGACTCCTAAGAGGTAAATTGCTAACTCCTTTTTTGTTTACTACTAAAATGTTTCAAGCTGATAAATGCAATTCATTGTAATGAATTTTTTTTCAAGCCCTAGCCAATGATCCATAGTAATTGATCCATTTGTGTGTGTGTGTTTGTCTGTTTAATAGATCCCCAGAATAATAGCTGGAGCTGGAGAAGTAGAGAGTGAGAGAGGTCAGGAAATGAGTTTACTGGAGTTCTTTGTGTAGAAGTGTTTTCCTTACAGAGTGGGTAAGGCTCCAGAACCCTGCCCTGTCTTTCTTAAAGTTGATGAAAACCTCTAAATCCTATCCCAGCACCAAGTGATTTCTGTTATTCACTTATTTTAAAATTAATTAATTGCCAGTCTGATTTATAAATTGATCTCTTGTAAGTTCGATTTGTGTAAACCAGTAGATTTTAAAACTTTTTTTTTTCTAGTGGAACACCCAAATTTTGATAAGCTTGTCAGTTAAAATTCTTCCTGATTTTTTTGTGTCTGGTTCTTTAAAATGCAGACAGGGCAGGGAGTGCTGTGAAGAGAGAGCACAGGCACTCTCTGGGTCTTGCTATGTGCCTGTAGGCACTGGGAGAAAAGTGCCGTGAGAACCGTCTACACGGCATGTTCCTACCAGATGGTTCTTTTTAGAGCAACAAGTTTCACCATTACTATGTTCAATGTCCTGAACTGATTTCCAAAGCTAATAGCTCATCCATAGCCCTCTGAAAAGCAGTCAAGGTTCTCTGTGACCTGAACCCAGTCTCCGTGTTCAGTAGTCTCATCTTTGAGTTCTATTAGGTAGGTCTTTTTTCCAGACATCACAGAAGGTATGAAAGTCCGTTTCTGCCTTAATCCTTGAAATAGTGTCCCTATGCTGTCTCTCTATCTATGCACTCTTCAAGGCCAAAGTTATATATCACCTCCTCTCCAAATAATTGCAGTCCATTTAACTTTTTTTTTTTTTTTTTAAATCTGAGAGCATTTGGGGTATATCTCTCAATCTCTTGAGAGACGCATCTGGATTTGAATCAGGGTTTGTTCACCTGGTATCTGTTACCTCATGTCGCTGAGCTTCTGTTCCCTTATCTGTAAAATGGAGATAATGATGGTTCCATGCACAGAGGGTTGCTATGAGAACCAAGTGAAATAATATGTGTGAAATCTATATAAAATAATGCATAAACGTGATCCACCAACTGCATAATAATAAGAGCTCAATAAATGTAAGCTATCATTATCCTTTACCTACCTAATAGGTAGGTAATGACAATAATGATTGAAACTATTAAATGAGGTCATGCAAAGTGCTTAGCAGACTGCATAGCATACAGTATGGCTATTATATAATGATGATGATATTACATAGTAAGGAATAAAGGAAGTGACATAGCCAAATATCTAGAGTGATTAACACAGTGTCTGCCATATAAGAACATTAAAAAAAAGTTAGCTATTATTGTTGCATATTTTTTTGTATTATTATATAAGTATTTCCTAAATGTAAGTCTGTTTATAATTTTCTGTTTTCCCCAATATTAGGCCTCTGGTGGGTATTTTTTGGTTATTAAATGTTTGCCCCAATTATAATGAGCCATGATTCTGAATGATGAGTTCTAAAAGTCAAAGGGTATAAAATATACAATCACTTTGTAGTATACTTTATAATTAAATGCTATTATTTGCCTTTATTAAACATTATGATACATTTACTAAAAATGTGAGCAAATTTTGGGTTTAGCAATGTGTCATCAGAATTTGGGGGCAATAGTCAATTCTTCCCCCTTCTCTCTATTGGGCAAGTGCAGATCTAACAGATACTGAATCAACCCAAGAGATGTAGGATGCAAAAGTAAACAGAAAGAAAGGCTTTCTGGCCTTCAGTGCCTGCTTGTTAGCGTCTTTTTATGTCGACTTGTATTTAAAAGACTCTGCTCTGGACTGAGGCTTGATGAAGTCTTATCCCAGCTCTGCCATTTATGGTTCGCCAAGCCTTGTGAAAGATATTTAAGTTTTCAGAACTTCAGTCCTCTGATCAACAAAATGGAGCTAATAATAATATCTACAGTATAGAGTTGTTATGAGATTTAAATGACAATATGCCTGATGCAATGCAAGGATCCAATAAAGCATTCACTATTATCAAAGGAAAATGGTGTCATGCCAACATCAATGTTCTGGTTTTGATAATGTACTCTGGTTATGTAAGATGCTATCCTTGAAGGGTACTTGGAAACTCTCTTTTGTTTTTGCATTGTCTTGCAAGTCTAAGATTACTTCAAAATAGTTGAAAGAAAAAAAAAGAAAAAAAGAATACAAAAGGGCATCTCGGAGTATAACTCAGCAATGCTAACCACTATCAGGTCGGAGGGGTGCCCAAGGATGTGCCTTTCTGGCTCTAGTGACAGGGCCCCCTTGAACTTAAGGAATAGCACATTTGGATCACAGCACCCATCACCCTTCATCTGACTCCGATTCACCGCAGCCCTTTGCTCATATGTGGAGTTCCAATGGCATTGCCAGTGGTGAGATCCCTGGCAGCCAGAGGACCTCAGTACCAGTCCTTGGGCAGTAAGAGTTTTCATCATAAATCAACGGATTGGCATTCTGATTTCATGACCCAAACCGAGGTGCCTGATTATTACAAGTGCCCTGCTGCCCTTCTGTGGGTACAGGCAGGTCAGGCTCTGAGTTTGCAAGACTTAGGGAGAACCCTGGACTATCATCACTGGATCAAGGTGAGATTACCTTCTGAACCCTTTTGGGATACAGCCAGGAAGCCTACTCCAGAAAATGTATCTCCTTACAATTTCTAAAATTGAAGATTCTGTGCTTTTTCAGTTCTGGTTTTAATCACTCCCAGCATATCACAGTGCAGTTCAATAGAACTTTCCATAATTATAGAAAGATTCCAAATCAGTGCAGTCCATGACAGTATGACTAGTCGCATATGCCTATGAAGCACTTGAACTGTGGCTAGTGCAACTGAGGAACAAAATTGTCAATTACATTTAAATTTAAATAGCTACATATGACTAGTGACTATTGTATTTTACAGCACAGGTACAAATTTAAAAATTTCTACACTGCTATGAAGATGCTTGAAATGTAAGGCTGGAAAAGAATACAAAAGATGTAAAAATATCCCTACCCATATCCCTTTTCATCAAAATGTCTTATCCCACAAGAGCCCGAATAATAGGAGAAAAATTATATTATCTGTTTCTGTGGAAGATATGTTGGCCAGGAAAACATATTAATCAGTTCTGATAAAAATGGTAATAGCAAACATCAAAATAAGCACTTACTAGAGGCCAGAAATTATGCTAAGTATTTAATATACTTTATATTCTATAATCCTCCCAACATGTCAAAACAGTTGTTATTAGAACAACATCTAATGTCTACAGACACTTGTCACGTGTCCAACATGATGCTAAAGCCTTACATGCTTTTACCTCATTTGATCCCCACAACACTGCGAGGTAAGTACTAACGTTGCCCCATTATAAGCCCTGTGATTTTATGCAAATTTCTTGACCTCTGAAAAAATGAATAAAAGGATAAAATATATGCACACATTAAACAAATAATAAAATAAGTATCTGTTGGCCAACACCAGCTTCAGCATTTGAACACCAGTGCTTCTGAAGCTATTTGTGTGTTCCTCCTCACACAGATATCCAGATTATTTTGTTTGTTAACCATTTCCTAACTTGAGAGTTTTATAGATTTACCAGCTGCATACAGGTTCCTAAACAAATGTGGTTTCTTTTTCTCCATTCTACAAGAGAGCTGAGCCAAAGTTCTCAGGAATCTTTCCATTGCCAAGTAATAAAATTCAATTTGAATGGGCTTAAGAAAAGAGAAAGAATTTATATACTCTAGAACAGGGGTCCCCAACCCCTGGGCCACAGACTGGTGCCTGTCTGTGACCTTTTAGGAACCGAGCTGCACAGCAGGAGGTGAACAGCGGACCAGAGAGCAAAGTTTCATTAATATTTGCAGCCGTTCCCCAGCACTAGCATCACCTCAGCTCCACCTCAGATCATCAGGCATTAGAATCTCATAGGAGCACCGGTTCCTGGTATCAAAACGTTTGGGGACTGCTTCTCCAGAAACTGAGAGGACCAGGTAGGTGCAGGCTGGTCTTGGATCATGTTTTGGGTTGTGTTGGTGTCCTCTGTTAGGCTCTCTTGAATGAGGTGGTCCCAGCAGCTCCAGGCTCAAACTCTCTTTGTTTCTCATTTACTAAAAAGGGTATTTAAACCTCCTCCTCCAAGAAAATCCCAGGATTGAATCTAAGTGAACCATTTTGAGGTAGGTGCTCATCTCTGAACCAATCACTGTAGATTGCCACAGGGACAGAATGCGTTGTTGGACAGGCTTGTGTTATGGAGGTTTGGCCATGAGACACTTAGAAGAGGTTCATCTCACCTAGGCCACTTGAAACTAAGGTGAGGGAGGGGGTGGTTCTCTTAAGGAAAGTAAAATGCTGTTAACAAATAAAGAGAGGATGAACATGCACAAAGGCAAGAGGTGTGTGCCCCACTTCTGAGCCAAGGGTTACTCTGTTCACATCTCAGCTATCGACAAGCTGTATTCACCCTGCCAAGATAACAATGAATAGTACAACTGCTCCCAAGAGAATCTTCTCAACCTCTTAAGAAAACAGAGGATATCTTAAAAATTATCTATTCTGCTTCACAAGGAAAACGTTACTGAGGACTTAGCTTAGGGTTTTCATTTTTATACACCATGCTCTTTGACTCTAAAAATGTACTTTATGGTTTAAATTGGATAGTTACATTTCTAACTTCCTACTTGATGACTACATATATTCTCTCTATACCAGAATGAGGTAAATGAAAAAGAAATTAGTGGGTGCTATTTCAGAGATGTGTGGCACAGAGATCAGCAGAAAAAGTCAGAAACAAACAAAAAGGCAACCCATGATTACTCATAATAAACATAACCACCAAACAATGAGACTTTATGGAGCTAAAATTATAAAATATTTATAGACCAGTTCATTTTGTTTGCCAGTGCAAACTAGTTTTCATTTTTCACATTTCTCTCTTTGTTTCTATCAGAAGCCATGGAAACAGCCCCTTCTTTTTTTTTTTCTATGCAAATTAATTCACCTCAGCATTTACTGACCTTCTCTTGGCATATTCTCTTGACTACAGCCATGTCAGTAGAATGCAAAGAACTTTATAATGAATACTTTTAGAAGTTAACAATGTAAAAACCTGATCTTGAATTAATGATACAGTTACTTTGTAGAATCAAAAAATACATACATGTATATATACATATTTGCACACACACATATAATGACGATTTTAAAATAATTATATTCCTCAACAAGACTTTTGGAAGGAAAAATAGTATGCCTCGTTCTATAGCTCTATTTTCCCTAAATTTCATGTAAATCACATTTTTGTAAAGTAATCATCATTTACGGGTAACTAAAACAATTTTTCAGTGACTCATGAAATAATTTTAATTTAAAGGAGAAAAATACTTCTGAGCTATCTTATGTAAGTTTCTCCATTTATAGATGTGGAAACTGAGATAGGGAGAAATGACTTACCCTAGATACAGTTAAGTGAGTTTCTTTTATAATTTGTATTAATATCCTTTTTATAAAAAATTCAGATTTTGTTTTCAATGTTTACTTCAAAGAACGCAGGCCTATAGGATCAAAAGATTATTTTCTTCACAGCTCTCTTGTAGTTTAGATATAATTTATCATTCATTGTAAAGTTAGTAGATGATTAAGATAAAACTTACAGGTTTTAAATAGGTTTTTGAAAGAAAAAAGTCACAGATTAAAGCAGTAGTTTACAACAGGGGGAAATTTTGCCCCCTAGGGGACATTTGGCCCCATGAAGACATTTTTGTTTGTCACAATTTGGGTAGGGGGTCCTATTGACTTCTGGTAGGTAGAGGCCAGAGATGGGGGTAAACATTTACAGTGCACAAGACAGAGCATGCACCCTAGCAAAGAATGATCCAGCCCCAAATATCAATAGTGCCGAGGATGAAAAATACTGGGTTAAATGAACTGATTACTGCAGGTGAAGACTCTCACAAAGATGATAAACCCTGTTCTTTTATGTATTCTGTTGAGCACTACCATATTAAAGTGTAATGATAACCCTGTATCTCTATCAAGAAGCTAGTTTAAGAAGCTTTCTTACCTACTTTTGTGTTTACCCTTTGCTTCCTTCTTCCTGTGAAATTAAACTTTTAAGTTCAATCCTCTTATAAGGCTTGGGAACTTCTTAGGATTAAATTCAGCTGCATTTAGCAAAAAACTACAACTCCTCTGGCTTCACCAACCAGGGTTTTTGTTTTCCCCATGTAAAAGAAGTCTGGAAGTGGCTGCCCAGGGCTGGTGCACTGGCTCTGTGATGCCATCAGAGATGGTAGCTTCTTCCACCCTTCTACCCAGTCATCCTTGAACTTTGGTCTTCATGCATGTCCCCTCCTGGTGGCATGATGGTTGTTACTCCATTGACTAGCAGGGGTGGTGGGGTGGGGGAAAGGCAAAGGGTACCTGCAGGTTGAGAACATCTGCCTCTGGTGGTCATTCCAACTAGATACACACCTGTTAGTCTCTAAAATTGCACTCTTTTCATATACACTTATCATATTTGATGATGACATATTTATCTAATTTCATTAAGAGAAGGTGGCAGCCCTGCCAATGCTCTGCCCACCTGCTCTACATCCTTCTTACTGTTCCTGTGCCCTCCTCCCTTAGCTGCCTTGAACCTTTGCTACCAACAGTGGAACCTGTGGCAGGACTGCTCTCAGGCTCCTGGAGGGCCTCTCCTCTGCTCCTGGAGCTAGCAATGCCTGACTATTTCCATCCCTGTGGGGTAGCCTATAGCCAGCAACCTGCTAACAACACAGAAAGCCTAACTCCTTTCTCTTGAGTCAGGAAAAAGTCCGACATATAACTTATACTCCAGAGATCCCTGCAGAGGCAGGCTGTGGTGGGGCTCTGCCTGGGAGCACCACCTGCTTGCCTTCTTTTTGCTTGCCCCGATTCCCAACACCCTCACTTCCTTACCAGGGTCTTCTGGGAACGCTGCCTTAAGAAATCATTTGCATGAGAATCTTTGTCTCACAGTCTGCTTCTGGGGAAGAAACCATGTATTTTTATTAACCCAGGGCCTAGTGCAATGCCTGACACACAGTGGGTGCTTGAAAATCTCTGTAACATTTAAAAAATATAATGTTAAATTTAATCAAATATCCAGTTCTAGTGAAAAGATACATTTGAATGCAGTCAAATTCGTATGATTCAGTAAAAATTCAGTAACTAATTCGCTGTATAGATTCGATTTTATCTAATGGAACTCAAGTTCAAAATAACTTGGTCAACGTTTGATATTAAATTTTCACTAAATTTGAGGTCATGGATTAATATGAAAGAGATTAGGCTTTTAAAATGTGTACCATTTTTCAATTAACTTAGGTTCCCACTCAGATGTCTGGGAGCCTCACCCTACTAGATACCATAAAACCCTCTTGTACCTTAGAAACAAAGCTACAGGTAGTGTTACCTGAAGGTACTACAAATGAGAGCCAGAGAAAGGATGGATTCCCGCTGGGAGCCTCCCTTTTCTGTGCAGGACTCTCCCGGGATCTCAGCATTCCTGGAGTCTACTCACTACACCCCTGGTTCAAATGGACTCTTCCCTGGCCTGCTCTCTGCCCTTCATCATCCTGAACACTCTCAAGTGGCTGTTTCACTGCAAGTTGTGGTACCTGATCCCTGAAGCAATACCTTCTCAAAGCCACAAAGAGCCCTCCCTGGGAAAGTAGAGGATTGAAAGAAGGGAGCCCAAAATTGGATGGGTACAGTTAATATCTTACTTCACATTTATATTATTTCCTTTAGAGCCAAATAAAACTTTTCCTGTAAGAACCTACTCTTGGCTTTGGAGTTGGACTCTGCCACAAATTCATGCTTTGTGATCTTGGGCTACTCATTCAATCCCCTTTGGCCTCAGTTTCCTAATAATAGAATGTAGGATGCATAAGAGTGCAGGTACTTGGTCTTTTTGGCTGTTACTGTCTTCAGTGACAAGACAGTGTCTGAAATATGATAGGTGTTCAATAAGTAGTGAATGCAAAGGGTGTCTGGCACAAAGCAATCTCTCAATATTAAGGATTAATATGTTAATAATTAAAATATAATAAAGTTATAATGCTTATTATTATATATAATAATGTATATAAGCTATAAATAAGTAAATACACATATAAGTATATACTTCCATTTTATGTTTTACATCTCACAACATAGTTTCTAAACACAATGTAACATGTTAGAATTCCTCCTCTTGAGGACATCACCATGTGTTCTAACAACAATAGCACTGGTAGTAAACACTGCAATTTACCCAATAAGCCTCCATTCACTCTTGTTTTTCTTCCTGACAGAACCTAAATTCTGGTGAGGTATTCACCATCTCACATGGCCAAAACTCAGGGCAATGTAACCCAACACTAGGCTCTAGGAATGGATCCTGAGCAGTCTGAACCCATCACATGCCATTCTTCCACCCTACCCCACCCACATATTTACAATTAGTCACATAAGATTGATCCAGTCAGAATAAAAGACAGATTTACATTCTTTGCCTGGGGGTGTGGTTTTCCCCTCTCTTACCAGGCAGTTGAGATAAAAGAAGCAAATAGCACCAATTGCCACTAGTGGCCATCTTGCAATCATGAGATGCTCCAGAATTAGGTGTAAAATATCACGAGAAAGATGAAGCAGAGAGATGGAGGGAGGGAGGTATTTGATGACATCTTTGAGCTACTGATGGATCCACTCCTACCACTTATGCCAGATAATGCATTTCCCTATTAAGTCATTTAAGGTGGGCTTTTCAGTACTTTGCAGACAGAAATGTCCAACTTAATAGCCTCCAAAATTATTTAGGAGGTGATAGTAAAGGTGCCTCTTCAAATAATAATAGTAAAGAGAGTTAACACTTATTAATCACTATGTGTTAAGCCCTGTACCAAGCCCTCTAGCCATTTTTCTTATTTACTCTTCTAAAGAGTCCCATGAGGAAAATACTATTATTAACTTCATTTTTCAGATGAGGAAACCTATGTCCAGGTGTATGCCAAGATTACATGCACATACCCCAAAACAGATCAGTGAGAAAGCTGGGATTCAAACACAGCTCTTCAGAGCCAATCTTACACTTAGCCATAAAACCTAACCATTAAGCTATATGATATTCATTGCTATGAAAGTTCACAATTAGGAAGAACAAACACAGCAGATTTTTCAAAAAAGTATGCTAAGTCTTAGGAAATAATTGAACACTAGTACAATTTTATTGCTGGTGCACTTTTTTTTCCCGTGGAATCTGTCTCCCTTTGAAAACATGTATCGATTTATTCAATTATTCATCAAATATTTATTGGGCCCTATGCCAGCCATTGAACCAGCTGCCAGAGGTACAATAGTGAGTAACTTCTTATCTAGTGGGAAAGACAGACAGGAAAATAGCAATCACCATGCTGAGCGAGAAGCCCTTTCATAAGAGAAAGCACAGTTCCCATGCCATGGAATAATCTAAATGTGGTACTTAAAGCAGTTGCAAGAGTAGTGTCAAGAAATGGTTTCCAGGTAGGACATAAGACTTTCCAGGGGGAGATAAAAAGACCTGTACAAAGGCCTTCAGGAGGAAGGAGAGAACATGGCACGTTCACAAAACTGCAAAATGTGTGGTAGCTTGGAAAATGTTCATATAGATGGGAAGAAAGATGGAGTTCGGGAGATAAGCAGTAGCCAAGAAATTTGGTCTTTGTCTAAGTCTAGGTCCTCTGAGGCAAGAATTGAAGTGTTGACACTTAATTTGGGAGATGCAATCCCAGGGCAGAGAGGGTTAGTTAAAAAGGGAAGTGAGGCAAATGAAGAAGCAAAGTAGTGTGAGGAAACTATAGCACCTCGCTTTGGTGGCTACCATGTTACAAAGAGCCAGAAAGAGGCATGTCAGGTAACTCAGCAGGCAAAACCGTTTGGGACAAGGGACTTATCCAGAAAGGCTGTAAGAAGAAACCCCCTCTTACAGTAGTCCATAAAGGTAGAAAGAGGGGATGTTTATCTGTCCAGCTCTCTTCCATCTCTTGTTTCCCACTCGTCAAAGACCATTCATTGGGAATTGACTTCTTCATACACTGGTTACATCACTTAGCTCTTGGGGTCTGCCCAGGAGGCCAGATCTCATGCCCCATCATGTGGTGTTTCATTCAACTCTGGACGATGAGGATGGCTCAAAACAGAGGTTTGTGGTGAAACTTGAGGCTACTCAAGTCCACCATATCACCTTGAGCCCCAAACACCAGAACTGAGCTCCTTCAGAAAGGAGAAAGTTGAAAGAATCTGTGCATAGGTTTGTGCCCAACATAATCTTTTTCCAGAGAGAAGCTATGAAGATCTTCAAGCCTAGGACAGCCACAGCCAGGTTAGAGTTTAGAGAGTTCATCTGTGCTGCAGTGTAAAAGGTGGATGGGAAGGGCAAATCTGAGAATGTGCAGACCACACTGCTCTAATGGGGGTGGGTGGGAGTAAATATGAAGCCAGATGGGTGGATTTAAACAATACTAAGGCAGTCGATTTTATTGTAGTTTGTAACTAAGTAGATGTGGAGGGTGGCTTGGACAGCTGAGGATTAGATGGTGATGACATGCATGCTAAATTTCTGATATTTACAATCTTGCATTTTTTTTTAAAATCAAAGTCAGTACCATATATAATACCCAATTTCCATGCCAAAGACCTGTGTGGCTATATTATAAGGAAAAAAAACACCTATTTTCTACTGAGTCATTTTTATAGGCAGTGAACATTGAAATGGCAATCCCAAGAAAAATAATTTCCTTTGTCTAATTTGCCTTTATCTCTATTTTCTACAGCTTTTCATGTCCCCATGTTTTAGCAGAAATCTATTAATTATACATTTTTAAGTGAAATATTTTATAATTTTATCAGACCTAATTCTGTCAGTATGTCTGTATGGTAGATGTACATTCACTATAGATCCACAAAGCCTGGTCTCCAAACCTTGTGGCTTCAGTGGGAAGAATGGGATGTGAAGACATGGAGTGAAGAATGCCTTTCAAATTTAAGGAATATTATTCTTCATGATTAAGACAGAAAGAGTATTGCTTAAAGTATCACAACAGTGTATGTAGAAAAGCAAAACTCATAATATTAGAATGATTTGGGGAAATTTATTTGTTCTTGAATAGATTTTCCAAGTGTAGGGGTAAAACAGTTAGCAATTTTCCTGATTGGGGTAGTCAGTTTGGGGTAGGTTAGGCTGCAGACACAAATATACCCTCAACCCTCAATGGCTTTCAATCATAAAAGCTTATCTCTAATTCTCATTATACACTTATCTCAGAACTGGTCTTAGAGAGTTCTACCTCTAGCACAGCAGAACTCTGAACAAAATAATTTTAAAACAAAACAAAACAAAAACAAATCTACCTGAAGGCTCTGGAGTGTAAGCAAAAGCAGGTAGGTTTTGGAGTCAAAACTTAGAAGAGGACAGAGTCTCTGAGAGCAATAATTTCCCATGTTTATGGTTTCTGTTTGAGATCAGACTTCAGTAACAGCATGGGTAGGCTAAAATTCCACCAGATAATCTGCTGTCTTTCTGGCCTAAATGACCAAAGGCTCTGGGGCAGCCACTGTTCCTGGAAAGTGAGAAGGGGTCTAAGAAAAGAGAGACACAGAGCAGAAGAACCTCAAATTCTGTGCATAACTTTGTCCAATTCTCTGATTCCTGAACAATACATGCATGGGGCAGACTCAAAGCAGCTTGGAGGAAGGCTAAGAGTTACTTATTGAGATTTGATCTGCTGCCCTCCACAGGCGGCACAGAACTCATTGTTAGAGTCCAAGTTAATTGCCTGCTAAACAAAACCATCAACACCCTTTGTAAGAATATAACAGAATCGAGACTTCACAACATAAGCAGAAAGAAGGCCAGAAAGAAGAACAAAAGGAAGAGAGGAAAATCCAAAAATAATGAAACAAGAGAAAGCCCAATAGCAGATCTAACCTAAATGAAATCATATTGATAATTACATTAATTATCAATGGATAAACACTCCCGTCAAAAGGCAGAGGTGATCACATCTGGTTCTGGCTCATGAAAAAGAACTTTCTAAAACATTGCTTCTGTTGTGGCAGAACGAAAGGAGCAATGAAGAAAGTGCAGAATGGCTCTTCAAGCTTCTGCTCAGAAGTGACACCATTTTCACTAGCATTTCATTGGCTAAGACACATCACATAATCAAGCCTGCTTCAATAGAGCAGGAAACTATAATGCACTCACAGGGAAGAAAAACAAATATTTTAAAATAAGTAATAAAATATACTTATGAAGGCATGTTTACTATTATGAAGAGCAAGTATCTTAGGCTCAATGACTCCTACATAATGGGAATATTCTTAAAGAGTATAAACTTTCCTGACAAAATTTAGCATTATCTATGTAACCACAGATAGCTCCGTAGCCAACTTGCCTGCCTGATCCATACTCCTTTCTCTGGGATTCTGTCTCTTGCTAAGGGGATCACACAAAACCACTTCTGTGGCTGTAGCTAACTGGACCAGAGTGTGGATTTCTGGCCCATGTTGGGCCATCCAGATTTTCAAATTTGATCAGTCCCATTAGGTGCCTCAACTGTGAGGATAAGCAAAGCCAGAGAAGTGAGATGAAAGTGTCTGGCCCTTGAAAAGCTGAAGAGAGAAGGCCCAATAGCAGAGAAATTCTGTGTTTTTGGTATAACCTTATCCACTTTTGTTAATTTCTTTAGCTCAAGCTAATCAGTCTAAGGGAATCATTCACATGGGAGTCTACATAAACAGCGCTAGGTGAATATTGCCCTTGGAGTTGTACTATGCTACAAATTAGTGTTTCGGTTTCTACAGTAGGAGTCTTTCCTTCTGCTGTTATAGGTAGAAATTGCTCATGGAAGCTACGGAGGAGAAACGGAGACATCATTCTTAGGGTAATAGGCCATGACAATAGTAATTTTGCTAAGCATATTGAAATAGAACAAACCTCCAATTTGGTGCTTGATGCTTTGGATCTGTGGAGCACCAGTTTTGGAACAGGAATAGCTAGAATTATGGTCATTCAATGGATGGAGACCAAAGTGTAAACTCTAATTATAGACAGATTATTTTTTTGTACTTTCGGTATAAAAATTATTGCTGATAAGAGTTTATTCTGATATAGCAGCATATCATTTATAATTATTTGATAATGATTTTCTTTTTTCAAACATGGAAGTATGTAATCTAATACGCATTTTATGTAAATACGTTATCTTTCATTGATGAATTTATCTTCATGTCTTATTCCTGGATGGAAATTTCACATCATATAATTTTAGTTCTTTGATTTACCTTCCAAAATTGCATAAGCATATCTCTATTAATTTCATTTTGCAAACTTGTCTCCCTACATAGTGAAATAGCTAAATATAAGTTAAGAGCCTCATATATTTTAAAGAGTTTTGCCTTCCTTTGACACGTAATTTAAAAACATGCCATATATACTTATCTCATACAATTCAAAACAGTAATGCAAAATGTATAGACAAAGGCTCTCCTGCTGTTTTAAACACCATTTAGCAAGTTTTATAGTTGAAGGTTTGCCGACTTAACTATCACTTTCTTATTATGGTGAATATATGAATATTTTTTTATAAACCAGAAACAGATGCTTCTATAGCTAGGCACAGCATGTACATTTCAAAAGCCAGTTCTTAGCCCCTTGCTCTCAATCCTGTTCAAGTATTTTTTTGGAGCATTAGAGTACAGTAAACTCTCAATTACCCTTACTCACAGAGAGAAATACACAGCAAAGAATGTTCTGCAATAATTTCTAATTGGTTTTGGTTTTCATTTTTATACTTAGATTGCGCATGTGAAATTTTAAAAATTACATGTTTTCAAGTATTCTCTATTTATTTATCTTCATGTAGATATTTTCTGTATCTAGGGACTAAATAAGTTACATCAGACACCAAAATTTTCTTTAGATAATGTGATCATCTCATAAACTTCGCTTAGAAAAAAAGAGATGCTGACAATACTTCTTAGCATGTCCTTCTTCATGTCAAATAATAAATGCCACATAAATATTTGTGTGTCATCCAGTACCATGGGTTTGCTGAACACAAAGCACCCTACCCAGAACCAGTAGTCCTAACCTTTTAAGCTAACATTAAACGATGACGGCATTTACTTGAGAGGAGGACTTAGGAGGGCATTGGCCCCTGCCTCTGTCACATACTAGCAGATGAATTTGGACAAGTCACTTGCCTCTTTTAGGCTCAGTTTATCAAATGGGGATAATAAGGCTTTTATGAAGAACAGGTAAGATCACATCTGAAGTGTCAAATAGTATATAAGAAGAGCTTAATAAATGCTAACTATCATTATTCCATAGTGTATTAGTCAAGGTTTTCAAGAGAAACAGAGCCAATAGAATGTGCATATATACATAAGTAGATAGAGATGAGAGAGAGAGAGAGAGAGAGAGACAGACAGACAGACAGACAGACAGAGAAATTTATTTTAAGGAATGGCCTTATATGATTGTGGAAACTGGCAAATCCAAAATCTACAAGGCCGGTGATCCAGGGAAAACTTGAAGTTCAAGTCAAAAGATAGTCTGCTGGCAGAATTCCCTCCTCTTTGGGAGATCTCAGTCTTTTTCTATCAGGGCCTTAAATTTATTGGTGAGATCTGTTCACATTATGGATAACCTGCTTCGCTTAAAGTGTACTGATTTAAATGTTAACCTTATCTAAAAAATAACTTCACAGAAACATCTAGAATGATGTTTGAACAAATATCTGGGCATGGTGGCCTAGCCAAGTTGACGCATAATTTAATCACACATAGTAATGAGAATTTAGTGCTTTCTGGGTACCACCATGCTAAGCACTTTACATAGCAATGGGGTATTTCCTCTGAATTGATTACCTGTTTTGTTTTGGGTTTCATCTTATGGATGAAACCTCAAAATGGCATACTCTTTTCAAATCTGAGATACTTTCCAGCAATTAGTGACAATGAGCTGAGTGAATGAATTTAAATGTGCATAGTAAATAAAGTCATACATATATACAGGCTTTAAGGAGACAATGTAAGTTTCCAAGTTGAGTTGTGTATGCCAAGAGAATGTCCCAGGGAGGGAAATCATATGGAGTTATTGTAAAATATGTATTCATTGGCATAAATGTTTTGCTCAAGCACTCTCTAATATGTATATTTAATTATAAATTATATCACATATGATTGCATTGATGCATACGTACATTATAACTATACACAAAAGGATAGATTTTTAAAAAGATAAGAAATAGAGACCACCTAAGAAGACCTGATGCTGTAGGGGTTAAAAAAAAGAAAGAAAGAAATATTAATTGAAATTCTCCCTTCCTTTTTCTTCCCACACCTCAGTGGCTCTTGTTGTGTCCTTCCCACTTTGGTTTTCACTGATTTAGAGTCTTGAATAATTGGAAGTTTATCTCCCTACACAATTCAGTGAGAAATGAACTGGCTAGACCCACCGACCTCACGTGTTCGGTGTGATATGAGGATCAGCAGAAGATCACTGTGAGGTATGAGATAATATATGAAAGTTTTTGTTATCACAAGAGACACAGTATTGCATAGATGTTAAGAGCAGACGTTTAGGTGCTAATCCCAACTTCGTTATATACTAGATGTGACTGATTAGATAGAATTATTATGTGTATTAAATTAATTTTTTTAAAAACCCAACAAACAAGTAATATCTTTACAACATCCTGGCATGTAGTAAGCATTATACAAATGTTGCTGAGCATTATCACAAGGATCCAATAAAAGTTAATTGCTATTAATTATAAAAACCAATGTAATGACATATGCTGAGGTCATTATGCCTTTTGTTCACCCAAAATACTATACAATGAAAATGTTCAGGATAATGATTTTAAAGAACTGCCTGAGGATTTCATTCATCTGGGTACTAGTCACAATATTTGCCACATCCAAGTGTCACCTGTACTATTATTTACTTAATATTTTTCTTTAAATTGAATTGAGTCTAACACCAAGACCAGTACTTCATTGTTTTTGAGAGAAGTAATATTAGTGAAATCTTCAATTTGCTGTGCTAGTAACATTTATTTTACAAAAAACATATAATAAGCACATAACCATTAAATCACTATAAGAAATACTGTGTTACACAATGCTCGAATTATGAATACTTCAATAATATTCACTCTACTTAACGAGATTGAAGAATATAACATATGTAAGATATTCACCAACTTTCCTTCAGAATACCCTTGTTCTCAAGGAGTTTTAAAAATTGGAATAAGCTTTTTACTTTGAGATATTTGATTGTTATTTTATTTTGGATTACAAGAATTTCAGTATTTTTTTTATTTTTCTTCATTGGGCCACTTTATAATGATTAGATTTTCCTTTAACTAAATAAGGTCTATAAAAACTTTGACCATTGTTGTCAAAGGTGTACTAAAAGTACTAATTTAAATTAAATCAGGTTAGCCAGATTCCCCATGCGCACATATAAGAGACACCTTAAAACAAGAGCTAGGTCTAGCATATTAAAAGAGAAATTCAACAGCATTGAAATCAAATCTATCTTTCTTAAAAATGTGGAATTTCTACCTTGAAATGGACTGTGAATGATGTTCTAGGCAAATAGAAGACACAGAGAATGAGACCTTTTGCTCTCCCCATTGTCTGCCATCATTCTTGCCTCTGGAAATAGATTCTTCCCATCTAAATCAGAATCTCAAGCAGATTTCTTTTAAACACTTCGAACCAAAATGCTAACATCTTGAAGCCTATTAGATAATCAAATGCTTTTTGTTTAAAATGGGTAAGGTATCTACTTGAAGATATTATAAATGCATGTCATTTCTCTGATTCATATTTAAGGGTTCTATTTTAACACTCTATCATCTTTATTTCAGATGCCAAAGTCATTATTACTGTAACTACTCAGGAAAAAAAATCATTTGAGCCAGATTCATGTTTTCCATTGGTTTTACTCTACATCTATGTGGTATGGTAGAAAGTGATCTCATTTAAGAAAACCTTGAATTAAGTGGAACATTCTTTGAATGAGGCACATTCACATAGGTCAGGGTTTCTCAGTCTTGGTGCTATTGACACTTTGGGCTGAATAATCTCTTGTTGCAGGAGCTCTATTGCGCATTGTAGGATGTTTAGCAGTATTCATAGCTTCTATCTACTAGATGCAGGTAGCATCTCCTCCCCTAGCTGTGACAACCAAAACTATCTCCAGATATTGCCAGATATAGCTCAGGCAAAAAGCCCTTCAATCCCACCCTCTTACTGAAAAGCACTGATATAGGTCAAGAAAAAAGCTTTGCCATTGCTTTTCTGAATGTCATTGCTATGTTTTTTTGGTGGGGGCGGGGGGTGATGCGGGGGGAGTTGATTTCCTTACATGAGTTTTTTTTTGTGTGGCTCTATTACAAAGTCCAAACTATAAATAACAGAAGTAAGTGAGAAAAGACTGAATGCTTCTTACCCAAAGCCATATAAATTCAATAATAAATAATGGCTCTCTAAAAATATGAGAAATCTTTTTCAAAGTCATTAGTTCTAATCATAAATGAATTTAGCTGCATTTCTTTAAATTTTGCACCTTTGTAATGAAGTCTGATAAATTCATGGAACTGGGTGTTAAATAAAGAGATAGAAAGGTCTAATTTGCTGGTTCATTAAACTAGCTTATTTCAAGACATTGTGCATATTGCTTTGAATTTCATATTTCTGAGCAGTGGAGACAATAGTAGTATCCATCTTTAATGTAGTGTGGCAGACAAATTAGGAGATCAAATGGATTAAATCTCATTTTATCAGAGATACACACAGTGATTATTATTTTATTGCCAAATACTGTCAGCATTACATTTCTTCAACTGCTATTGTAATACCTGACTTGCATTCTTAAATTTGCACTAAACACTGTGCCATAACAATAATAACTTAGGCCCTGTTTTCATATGTGCTTTATTCTGTTCTTTACTCCGTGTGTTCTCCCAAAACTAGTTTTAAGGGTACAAAGTTTTGCACACGCTTGATACACAAGAGGCAGCTGTAGCATTGAGGAAAAGGTGAGCATTGGGGTTAAAAATATGTGTTCCAGTCCTAACACTGCCTCTTTCAACTGAGCTGATTTTGGGAAGGTCACCGTATTTAAAATAGAACTAAAAAAAGATAATTTTCTTTTGTTGTTTTAAATATTCTTTGTCAGATTTTTTAAATTATAGAAATATTGCTTTTTGAAAGAAATAAAATTATGCAGTGAAATAGCCAATCATTCACCCCTCCATCTCCTTTGGTCATTCCCATAGCTCATTCTTTTTCAAGTAACTAATATTAATCATTTAGTATATATCTGTCTATATTTTTGACCAACCTCTATGAATACCTACAAGTAATTTTACCCAAATACAGCATGTTCCTTTCTTTTTAAATAAAAAATAAAATTATGCTCTACATGTTTTTCTCCAACTTGCTTTTCTGAGTAACTTTAAAACGAAGCCATTGTTTAGATTTAAAATAGCTGCGTAATATTTCATAGTATAGATATTAATATCTGTTGAAACATTTCCCTCCAGATTGACTCCATGTTGTTTCCAGTCCTTTGGCACTACAAACTATGATGCAATAAATGTCATTAAACTTACAGCATTGAACATACAGTTTCCTGCAATTGAAATGGGGAACAGGGACGTTTCACCCAGTATGACTAACTGTTTTGAAGGCCAATTTCCACAATTGCATGTTAAGAATCACAACATCTGTCCTGCTTCCTCCATGCATTGGTACAAGAATAGTCTGAACCAGCAGGGGAAAACGACATAGTAGTTCTGGAATCAAGAGGGCCCTCAACAAAAATCCCATTCAAGCCAAGCTTCAGATTTCAAAGCCACCTGCTTTTGTCTGTGCACAATCCAATATAAAATTTGCACACTTGTCATATGCTCTCCAGCTCTTGAATGTTTTTTTCAAAGGTATAACCAGTATTTCAGTAGATAATTCACTTTTTCAGTGATTGATATTTGGCTTACAAAATGCCAGAGCAAGTACTCTTCAATGTGGCAGCTGAGTTCTGAGATCTGGGATAGATAAAGCGTGTGTATGTGAGTGTGTGTGTGTGTGTGTGTGTGTGAGAGAGAGAGAGAGAGAGAGAGAGAGAGAGAGAGAGAGAGAGAGAGAGAGAGAGAGAGAGAGAGAGAGAGAAAGGAGAGAAACTCAGTAATTTCAATTATTGTGAAGGAAAATTAATCCAGTAACACATTCATAAGGTGCTGGCTTTGGAAACTGCACATATGGTGAGAAAATAGTCTATTTAATATTTTACCTGGAACTTTAATCATTTTTAATTATTCTACTAAAATATTTCATAATGTGCAGTGTGATATCTCTCTCCTGGAAATAAAAAGTCTAAAAACTACAGCCAAATTTATATCATATTTTTTATTCAGAACATGTTTGTATTCATAAAATCATTGATGTACAGTGACTGTGTGCTCCACATTAACATGATAGGCTGCAAAAGTGTGCATGACCTTTTAGTTTAAGGGCTTGGGCCTAGATCAGAGATTTTTAAACTGAGGTCTATGATCCATTGGATTATGAAATGAAATTGGAAATCAAGACTGGTGTTTTAAAAAATACAATAAAATAGAATGGAAGATGTCAGAGTGTAACACTCCAAAAATGATAGTTAATGTTTCATGAATCTTCTGTTTCATAAATATAAATGTGTGTATGTGTGTGTGCACTGGATCTCAATGTTAAATGTTTTTCTTACTGTGTGTAGCTATCAACGATATTTCAAAGTTCCTCTTCTAGTGACACTTTGCTCATGAAATTCATAGATAGTGCTTGTTTTGCTGTCTGGTATAACTGTCTCTGTGGGCTACAAAGATGTGACGAGATGGAGCTTTCTTCCCTCTTCCCCTTCTTTGTCCTTCATCATTCATTTTTGGAAAGTGGTCTTTGATAGAGCAAAAAGACAAGAAGTTAATGAGATTTGTTTGCTTTGAGGAGGCTTTGCTCTGAAGAATAGGATAGGGCCTAAAAGACCTCATCCTGTCCATCCAAAATGGAGCAGGGGCACTGGGAGGGAGGCAGGGAGCATGGAGGAGAGACAGATATTCAACCAATAACTAAAGTGTACAGAATGTCAAGTGGTGGTATTGACCCTGGAGAAAAATGAAGCAGGGAAGGGGATAGGTGTGTGTGGTGTCGGGGCTGGGGCTGAGCACTGCAATTTTATAGAGAGTGGTTAGGAAAAGGAAAGTGGCAGTGGACCTAAGACGTGAAGAAAATGTGGAAGCAAGCCATTTAGACATCAGAACATTCCAGGCAGCCATGTTCCTGGTGTGCTTGAGAAACACAAGGAGGCCCAGGTAACTGAGATGGGGCTAGGAGTGGAGAGTAGAGGAAGCGGTGCATGGTGGGAATCGAGGTGGTGGGGAAGTCTAAGTTGTGCAGAGCCTTGAAGGCCTGAAATTCGACTTTGGATTTTGCTCTAAATGAGATGAAATTCCACAGGAGGGTGTTGATCAGAGAGTGACATGATGAGACATGCACCCTAAATACAATATTTTTTAAAGATCCCTGTGGCTACTGTGCAGTGGATAGTACCTACATACTCTCCCAGGAGCCACAGGTGTAATTAAGGGGTAACATAGAGAAAAACAATGTATGTGAAATAGTTATTAAAGCACCAAGAAAAATGTCCAGATAGATTACAAATCAAGGTCCACTGTTTGCTTCCTCCAGTTAACTTAATAATGAACTAGACACAGGAAGTGGGAGTTCTTGGTGAAAAGCTGAAGTAGCCTAATCTAAAAGTGGCTAGTTAATCAGTATAGTTGGGAAGATCAAGTAGTCTCCTCCATTCACACTCCACTATGGGAAAGCTAGATTCAGAGACTCTCCTTCTATGACTGCTGGTTGGCATCGACAACCCCTCCTTCCCTCATTCTTGTGCTCTCTGCAGTTGTGTTCCTTCTCTGAAGCTAGACCTCAGGTCATGTAACTCCAAGGAACACAAGACCCCTATACTATGGTCATGGTCAACCTAGGAGCCAACACTGTGTTTTTCTGCTGCTAATTCACCTGGCTTGCCATGACAATGCCTTTCCAGGGTGTTTTCTGCTGCTCCCTCCAGGGGTGGTAAGACTCCCTTTCTCTGTCTCTTCCCTTGGCAAGAACAGAGAGAAAAACTATCCCAAAGCATCCAGCAATACTCTCCTGCACAACTCTCAGAGGCTGAGAAGGGTCACAAGCTTCTTTGTACCTTCCTTTGTTATGTGGATGAGTGGGTGGGGGGCACAAACATGCACCCTATATACAGTATTTACTCCTCCTGCTTGATGGGAAGGGCACAATCAGCTCCAGATTATTCCAAGGGTAGCCGCTCTGCTGGCATTTTTTCAACTCTGAAATATGTACTTCTGCTCCTGTTTGGACAGTCCGACTTTCCAGCAACAGGGGTACTGTCCTCTCTCCCACCCCAACTGTGTGGTGCTGGGTTTCAGCCTCTTACAGCATATGCATGTTGACAGGAAACCTTGGTGATGGCTGGCCTAGGTCTAGTCCACAGAAGTTATTGCCATTAAATCAATTGCTTGCAAAATGGGAAGTGTTTTGACCATAAAAATTGCTACCTATAAAAAAAAGAATTATTTTTGCTATCACGGAAAAGGGGAAGCTGTATGCTGCTCTCAAAAAAGCCTTTGTAAAACCCCACTAACCTGCTACTTTCAGACGCCAAGACCATTCGAGTCGGTAGACTATCAGTTTCCCAGGAGGCAGGTGGCTGGTATGAAATTCTGGTGCCAGTGACTGAGATTTTGAAGGTGTAATGGTGAAGGCTAAACAAAATAAATAAAAATTAAGCTCTCTTGGTTTCTACTAACTCTGCAGTCAGAAATTCAGATGCCCTTTTCCTTTATAGTAAATTGCTACAGTACAACTTAAGGTTACTGTGTATCATATATGACTGGAGAACTTTACATCTTCCTTTCTTTCCCATAGTTTTTGTGCTTACAGATAGAACACCATATCTTCCCTGGTGGAAAAAGGACTCTGGGGTGACCATTGCTCAATAACCAATTAATTAATTGAACATTGATTACTAATTAAAAAAAATTTTTTTGAGTTCTAAATCTTTCTAATTTTTATTATATTTAATTTTTTTCTTCTACTTACCTCTTAGATATAATAACTCTTAATATTTTGCTATATTTGCTTCAGATAAAATTTTTCCCAAAGAAATAAAACATATTTTCAATGGATGCTTCTTTTATACTTATCTCCCTCCTTTCTCAGGGGTGCATTGAAATGATATTCTTATCTGTGTTTTTATCCTTTACTATATTCTTTGTCACAGTAAGCAGTATAATAAAGTAGTTTTTAAAAATTATTATAGAACATTTTAAACATAAACAAAATTAGAGGGAATAGTAAATGAACTCTAGGGTTTTTTCAAAATTCAGGCTGAGTAAATAGTATTAGTCTTTTGACATTTGATTTTATATGCGTCATCATGTTTCTGAGGTGGATCCAGGTTGATACGTGGAGATCTACTTTATTCATTTTAACTGCTCTAGAGTATTCCATTGTAAGAATGGCTACAATTTACCTATTCTTCTGATAGAGGGCTTGTAGGTGCTTTCCCATTTTTCCCACAAGGCTTCAAGGAGGATCTTTTCAAACATTTCCTTGGGCACATGCACAAAGGTTTCTTTAGAAATGGAATTACAAATCAATTGATATATACACTTTGAATTTTACTGGGTTTTGCCCAATTGCTCTCTAAATGGTTACGCCAAATTACACTCAATAAAAAAAGCTATGAGTGTGTTTCCCTGTATCTTCAGTAACACTTGTTATTGTCAAAATTGAACATTTAACCCATCCTGATGGCTGTAAATGGACATTTCTGTCATTTTAAGTTGCATTTCTTGGATACCAGTGGGGTTGAACCTTTTTTTAGGACTCCTATAATTTATGAGAACATGTCATTGGCTATCTCTCATTGGCATGCTCATCTCTTTCCTATTGACTTGTATGACTAGATCTAACTATAAATGACCACTTTGTTTAGGTACTATGCTAGGATCTGGAAATATAAATAACAGGTACTATTAATGGCTCAACTTAGTGATAGTACAACACTTTAGGAGGGAGAACTCTGTTTTTGTGGATTGGGGCACTGTTGTTGGAAACTCCACCAGAACTACCTGCAATGGAGAGGAGTTTCTCATCAGAAGAATATTGAACAGACAAAAACAAGAGATGTACATCATGGAGGGATGTTGGAGGAAGCCTCCAAGAGAAGTGAATTTTTGGCCCCATCTAGAGCCTACTGAGATATAGATGCAAGAACACTGGATTTGTATCCAGAAGATTATGGTGTCAATACCAATACTGACACTTAGAAACTGTGTGATTACTAATCACTAACCACCCTGAGCCTGTTTCTCCATCTGTAAAATGAGGATGGTTCTATCAGCTTTCTAGAGCCATGGTGATGATAAATGCTCTAACTATCCACAAATTTAATAAATGGGATATTGGCAGCCAACTTCACTTCATTATACAAAGATCTTTGTTGGACTGGAGTTTTAAGGCTTTATTCTTCTGCATTAAATATTTAATCGTGTGTGCTAGGAATGATAGTGAGTGAAATTTTTTTTTTACTTTTTGGTACATTTTTGTCAATGATTTGTGTGGTAGCCAATCTTTTTAATAAATATTCATCTTTATTTGAGAGCAAGAGTGGATTCATTGGTTTCCAATACCACATTTTTAAAGGGAGTATTTTTAAGCACCAGTGATTTTTTAAAGTCTCTTTTGAGCTCTTTGGACATTGTTTTTCCAACTAGAATTAGAGAACATTTTGACATATTTCAAACAATTTCTCCAAAAAAGGATGCAAACAAATGTATTACATTAAGGAAAAATACAAATGGGAAAGGACCTTTTTGAATAATGGGTAATGATATTTCAAGGACAATGCAGAATTATTCATTTCTGATATTCTCATTTTCATTCTTAGCAACAGGAATATGTCTCTCGATTCCTGAGTAGTTCTGTTAATCTCACTACTCAATTTTCTTTCACCTATTCAGCTGATTTATTATTTCCCTCTTTAGCAGTTTTAACTGCTAAAGATTCAATGTAACCCCATAAATTTGTTTCAGTCTCTTAGCTTTGATACCCAAGGTCATTAATACACCCAAAACATCCTTTGCTTACATCACTCCTTTAAATATTCTTTCTTGCCCAATGAGTTGTTACATAATTACATGGTGTCAGTAACAATATCATCTTGTTTTTATAGTTTTATGATGAAGGATATAAAAATGAACTGAATCAAAGAAAATGTTAAAAGATACTTGCAAAATATAAAAGATTGCTACCATAGTTTACCACATATAAATGATATAGTATACATATATTTAAAATGGAATTTTATTAGTATATGATTTAGAAATGTGTTTGAGTAAAATCCTCATATTAATGTGTGATGTGATGATTCTATAGAGAGAGAGTAAGTCTTCTTTAGTGGAGGGTTAAAATAATTATACTAGAAGTTTTCTATTGGATATTTGCATCTAAAGTAATGGTACTTGAGAAAAGAGAAAAATTTTCAATGAGACCAACTTTCATACTGTACAATCTCAACTTGCTTGTGGCATGAAGTATGCTGGAGAGGGGGTAGTTAGGGTGATCATCTGTCCCAGTTTGCCAGGGACTGAGCATGTTCCTTGGATCTGGGACTTTCAGTGCTAAGGAAAGTCCAAGGTAAACTGAAGTGAGTTGGTTCTCCTATGAGCATTTGGCCTCAGTTCTTCATTCCTACCCCTTTGCATCCATATTTTTGTAATGACCTCACTGTGGGTAATGTATACCTTCTATTCCTTGACTTTGGGCTTGGCCATGTGACTTACTTCAGCAAAAATATATGGGTAGAAGTGATAGCTTGCCTCTTCCAAGGATTAATAGGTCTTGTGTATTTCTGGTTTCTCTCTTACAGCTCTTCCACAGAAATGCTCTGCAATAGGCTCATGAAGCAATGAGAAAGGTATGGAATAGAGCCACTTCAGCTGACACGTAGCCCTGTGGTGAGAAGCAGAGTTGCCCAGATGAACCCAGCCTAGATCAGCAGAACCCCAGGCAACCTGCAGATGTGTGAGTAGAAAATGCTTACTGTTATAAAGCCATTGAGATTTGGTGATTATTTGTCAAACTAAATTATTGCAACAAAAGGTAATTGATGTAGGTGGTAACAAGTACTCATTCAATAAATATTTATTATAATGCTACTGTGTGTTAGGCACTGGGAATACAATGACAAGCAAGATAGAATTCTTATTCTCATGGAACTACAGTCTATTACCCGGGATCCTTTTGGGAAGGTCTGAAAGGTCAAAATTATTTTCATAATAATATTAAAACATTATTTGCCTTACCTACTTTTCACTGTGTTGGCATTTATACTGATGATAAAAAAAACAATGGTGGGGCTAACTACTGGTATCCTGACACAAATCATGGCAGGGGCACCAAACTGTGGGAGCAGTCATTGTATTTACCTCCATCATGCACTTTCAGTTAAAAAATGCTAGTTTCATTTTTTAATGTCTTTGATAAAGCAGTAAAAATCATCAACTTAATTAAAGCTCCACCCTTGAGATTAATATATTTTTTCATAATCTATATGATACAATAAAAAGTTCATGCAAAGGACTTTTGCTGAATACTAAAATAAGATGGAATAGTTGTTAATAAATGGTTAAAAACTGGTTAGTCATTTAAATGAAAAATTGAATTCCTACCTCACAACATAAACATATTCCACTCAGATTAAAGACTTAAATAAAAAATAAAACAAAAAGTTATTATGAGGAAATACAGAAGGATATATTTTTATAACTCTGACATGCGACACTTCTTCCTCAGCATTAAACAAATGCCAGAAAACACAGGGGACTTCAGCTTTTCCTTTCTATATTTCGGTATTGTTTTAATGTCTATGAGGATTTCTAAATAATAAAAATAATAAAACTAACCCAATTAACTAAACAAAACAAGTGTGTGCCAGTAATCTTCTTAACAAATTGCAACACAGCTTTCGTCGATGTCATATGAATAATGAGCAAGTTTTAAACACACTCGTTATACAACTGATCACAGTTTAACAGTAAGGCTCATCAGAAAAAAAAAAAGCATAAGCAGTCTGAGACCCTTTATACCAAAGTCAACATTTGATCCCCGAGAGAGAAATGACCCATTATATAAATTTCCCTATATGTTTTAGAGGGCTAGGATTTTTAAAAAAAAATCCATGACAGTTTATTAAGACCAAAATCAGAGAGGGTAAACAATCTTATGATGTTCGGGTTGCAACAGTCAATTGTTAACAGCTACCCCTAATGTTTTTCAGGCCTAAAGTTCTTTTTCCTGGAATATGGCATCAAACCCTATGTCTTCAAATTAATTCTTATTAAAGAACCATGTAAAGATTGCTTTTTGAGTGGCTACCCACAAAAATGGGAAGGATATGAGTCAGGTTCTTAGGTTTTCACAGGGCCTCTGTTAGCACATACCATGTCTTTATAGGAATTAGAAAAAACATCCCTCCCAGTGGACAAATTAGAAAAAGGCTTTTCCTCTGGGTGGAAAAATTAGAAAATGATATTCCTTCTTCTGGGTGGATGCAGCAGAGAATTAACTGGGTTTCTACTTCCCTTAGTTCTCATGGCTGGAAACCATTCTGCAGGGTACAGCCTGGCCAGCTGTGTGCTAGAGCGCCCTATCTTCACAACATAAATTCTGCTTCTTGCTGTCTTGTCACAAAGTTAAACTTTAATGAAGCAAGAAGAGAAAATATGCATATATTTTGCATAATTCCTCCTTGAATTACTTGTGATACAGGGCTCATTTGGACATCTAGTATTTGAGATAGAGTGCTAAATGACATAATTTTAAGGCTATTCCCTTTATTATATTAGGATTGGGGTCAGCAAACAAAAGCCCATAAGTCGAATCTGGTTTGCTATCAGTTTTTGTGAATAAAGTTTATTTGTAATACAATGATACTCATTCATTTATGTACTGTCTAGGGCTGCTTTTACGCTATAATGGCAGAGTTGAGGAGTTGCAACAGGGACCATGTAGCTCACAAAGCTTAAAATATTTAGTACCTGGCCCTTTGCAGAAAGTTTGCTAATGCCTGTTAGATTGCCAGATGGCACTGTCTTGATCATACTATGTCTATTTTTTGCCTAAGTGTCCTTAATGAATTTAAATTTAATATTAATTTCTTAGAATGTAAGATGAGTTACATAATGAACATTCATATCTACCAAATTTCTGCATATGGAAAAAATCTCTTCTTAAAAGATGATAATTCACAACCTCAATGCAGTTCAGCCTCAAGGTTTCTGTGAAACTACTTTGATTTCTACAAAAGCAAAGATTTAGTAAGATGATATCCATTAGGTTACCCATCATGTCTTAATAAAGAATTCAGGTCACATATCCTCCATCAAATCATGGAAGGAAAAAGTTGTCTTTGCAAATGAGCTCATTCATTAGCCTCTGAGGACAAAAAGAACTATGTAATTTAACTTCGTCTTTAAGTTGGCTGCAAGGATATTCAGGGCTAAATTCAGGAATCACCTAAAGTAACTTCTTACTGCATTGTAACATCAAGTCTCCTACACTATCTTTGGTTCTGTTATTATTTTTAATTGTCTTGTTTTTATGTTATTATATTGCCTCTATTCTTTTTCTGAAGGAGGAAGTTTATAAATCTCATATTATTGAATCATTATGGTCCAGTGCTCCTTCCACCAACAACAATAGTGTAGGGAAAGGACATGGGTTTAGTGCCAGCCGGACCATGGTTCAGATCTCAGCTCTGTCCCTTACTAGCACCGGGACCTTGGGCAATCCATTTAATATCTCCAAACCTAGTTTCTTCATGTTTAAAATGAAACAATAACACCTATCTTGCAAGATTGCCAGGAGAATTAGATTGAGTATATGCAAAGTGCCTTTGGGATTTTACTATTTTAAATTCTCCTTAATTCATTTATAATATTAAATATTAATTTTTATTTTAAATATATAAATAGAACTTGAGATAGCTTCGAAATGAGATCTCAGAGCCACTCAATTACTTTAGCATAATGTTATACTGAACACGTTGACCATAATGAAGAACTTTTACATAGCATCTTTGACAGCAAAATGATATTATTTTAGTATACACACACTTTATAATTTCTGTTTAATACCTAATAACATTCACAATTTTCTTTACAAATGTGCTTTATTATGGTGACTTTGTTATCTGTGAGATAATAAAAATCACTAAGAAAAGTTCTTGGAATTCTTTCTTTTATATAATCATGTTTATGATCCTACACTGATATTTGGCAAATGGAATAAACTGATAATTTATTTGAAACATTTTTTATATAACATTTAAGAATTCATCTTTGACATGACATTATTTATAACATTATAGCCTCAATTTACACCTGAATTTTCAAATTATATGGACGCCAAATCAAAATGTATCTGATACAAATTGTGACAAAAGTAACTACTATTTTGACGAGAATTTAGATAGGACTTACCTGAAAAATGAACAGAGTAGCACATCATGAGCTACATAGTGCTTATTACTTTTTATCCTAAAAATATTACAGAATTAAAATCAGAGACTAGTAAAGACAGAAAAAGCAGGAGAACTATAAAAGAAAAATAGAACATACTTATCCAATTCAAATATCAGCTTTATTTGATTGCAAAGAGCTTTGGAATAAAATAAAGTAGACTCAAGTGACATACCTGAAAGAAAAAAAATTTTTTTTTCAGATAGTCACATAGTGACCATAGCGAATAAGAGGCTGTGTTGGACTACTATTTGCTACTTAACAATTTTAAATGTATAAGTGTATGAAACATTAACATATAGATAGTTGGCTTCTTCTAGCCAGATCTGTGATTCACAGTAAATCAGGATTAATCCTTAGATGAGAAAACATTACTGCTTGGGTGGTACCTTGCAGATGGGGCAAGAATCAGAGTCTCACATGACTAACGCCCATCCCTTGCCTTGAGCAGCCATTCCAAAAATATCTGGAGCCTCTCCTTAGCCCCTCAGGTTCTTACTTGGAATAAAACTCAGAGCTTCTTCCAAAGGATCCAGAAGTGCCCTCTCAACCAGACCCAGCTCTTGAGGTAGAACTGTCAAATTAAATTCAGATTAAAATTAAAATTAAAATTAAAATTAAAATTTTAGATAAACAACAAATAATTTTTTGGTATAAGTATGTCCTGCACAGCTTTTGAGATGTACTTATGCTAAAAAATTATTCATTTTTATCTATAGTTCAAATTTAATTGGGCATCTTATATATTTATATGTGCTAATCCTGGACACTTTTGCTAGAGGGGACCTTTTTAGGTGAGGTGAGTAGTAAGAAATTTCTTTTAGTATCAATGCAAACATTCGACAAAGGTTGGACTGGAGTTTTTTATAATAAAAATGACAATAACTGGGCCAAATTGGTTGCTTGGTGTGCCTGCATGGCAGGAGGTGGGGTTAAGAAAAATTCATACTGTTCTATTTTTTAGCTTTTGAAAATGTTAACTCTTTATGTGATAATTATAATACAGCAAAGCCATCTCATTTACTCTATCCTATTATTTGTTATATTCCTACCGCCTTCAGATGATTGCCAAAGAGGATTTCTTGTATTTGTGCATTAGCAAACTTCCTTTTGCCTAATCCTACCTCTTTCTTTCTTCTCTGAGGCTCTGCGGAGGTATCTGCATGTGCACAAATTCTGCTCAACATTTGCAGATGGCCATGAGATGAAAGTGAGGCCTCCAAGGGGAGAGCAAAAATTTGGGGGAAGAGCAGTTGGAACTTAGCCATGTTCTGCTATTTCCAATCCCATTCCTTGTTCATCCCATTAGTTCTCATTTATTGAGTGCTTCTGTGTTTCACCCAATAAGATTTTGTTTTCTTCAAAGGTCATCGTTCATCATTTTGGGGATTTTGTTTATGTAAGGACTGCTTGCTTCCCTACTAGTGCAAAAACATTCTCAAATATGCCATCCATTGAAAAACTGCCTACTACTGTAACAGAGTGCTTCCTCAGATGCATCATTTGATCTTGTGTTATCCCACGTTCAAAAGCCATTTAGAAATGTGTTTTCTCATCCATAGTTTAAACAGTTAATCTAGTCCCATTGTTTAAATATTCTCTTTTTATTGTTTCACTATGTTGCATTATATTAAACTCATTTAAATGGTCTGTTTTATAATTGTATGGAATGTGGGGGTAATTTATTCAAAGGTGTATACCCTATAAATAAATTACTTTCCTTTTGCTGCTAATGTTCAACTGACTCCATTGAAAGGGGGAAAGAAGCAAAAGAAAGTTGAAGATGCAACTTTTGTTAAAGTGAGTAGAAAAAGTACACCAATTCTGTTTAGAAAAGACTTTTAAACATACATAGTGATAATACAAAGGAGAGCAAAAGCATTTTGGGGAGAGATTAAATAAACGGTAAACAATCATACTTCCAACATAGAGAATGCGTCATTTCCTCATTTAAAAGAAGGTGCAGGAAATCAGAAATACTGGTGTTCATTGTAAGAAAGAGAGCAGAGGCTGGGCTTTTATCTTGTATTTTGCAGCATTCATAGAGGCCATCCTTTCAATTAGGTATACTTTTAAAAATAACCCTATGAATCATCTTTTAAGAGTCTGAAAACTAAGTAAAAAGAGAAAAAACTCATGTCTGTATAATTTGCACAACAAGTAACTATGCCTGAAACTTTGTTAGTCCAGAGAATATTTGCAAACTGCTTTTTTCTGGTACCTAAGAATATGGGAAGATTTCATATTCCTTTTATTTGGAAAGTTGTTTCAACTGTAAATATCTGTGTAAAAAAAGAATGGAGTCAATACTTTTCATAAACCATGTTATTTGATGGGTGTCCAATGTATAACCCCGGCATGCTATTATGACAAAGAATGTAGATGACATTTCTGATGAAATTACATCCAAACATCTTACTCTACATTAAGAAGCTAAATGAGATTGGGGGAATTAACATACTTCTTTGGAGGGTGTGTCTGAGCTATTCCTAACAGAGGTGAAAAAAGAAATTGTAATCCACGGTTTTTAGCAATGAGACCTCTTTTAGTTGACTTGTCTGGTGTAAAAAGAAATTAAATGTCATCCATTCTACAGTCAAGAAGATAATTAATGAGATAATTTATTCTCTTAGGCCTTCATTTCTAAATGAAGGCCTAAGGGAATAAAGCAACTGGCCTTGAATTTCAAAAGAGAATAGTGGTTGTGTTTGAAAGAATACCAAGTCAACATCACCCCATTGATGTTTGGATTTGAGTTCTTACTCATTTTTAAATGAGCTATAACCATGCCTCTGTGGGCGCTATGGAAATTGTAATTACTACCTTTAGTAAAGTAAGGAGAAATAGGAACAATTTTCCTTTTAGTTCCTTTGCTATACACTTTCTGTTAGACAAATTCAGATGGATTATAAATGTAGGAGCCCCTCAAATACATGCCATAACTTCAAGGTGAATTTTTACACTATCATTCTCCCTTAGATTTCAGACAAAATAGCTGTCTGAAAAGAGGAAGGGATTTGGGAAAAAATGTCAGCAGCACAGAATCAAACAACAAGCTTTGGATCCTTACCTATCAATGTCAGGCACTGGCTTGGGTGGCCTTTAATGTTGATAGTAGTTAACATTTATTGAGTGCCAGCTACATGCATAGTACTTTACTTGCATTATTTTCTTTTAATCTTTGTCATAAACCTTTGTGATAAGAACGATTATTATCCCTCATTTTTTAGATGGGGAAACCAAGGCTGGGAGAGTGAAAGTTCCTTGTCCAAGAGCTTATGGCCGATATAGGCAGAATTCAAATCCACATCTGATGATTCAAGAGCTTAAATTCAAGCTCTGCTTCTATTGAACCACATGTGCCAAATTGGTGTTAGAGGGATGCGACACAGTCATTAGCTGGGTTAAGAGATATCATTGTGAGTGCTGTCCAATTGAATAAAGGTTATTTCTTGATTCTCCTTGATTTAGAAGGGATCTAAACAGAAAATACTCAAGAATCAAAGAGGTTAATTGTGTCTTTCAGAAAGAGGAAAATTCTCTTTTCATTTCTAAAAGATACACAAATGTCCATTCCCTCATCCTCTCTGGTATGGGTTGGGTTGTGTTCCCCTCAAATTCATATGCTGAAGCCTGTAAGAGCAGGAAAAATTTTATTCTACCCTTCTAGGTTATTTGGCTGGTTGAACAATTAAAATGACGTAAGATAGAAGAAAAACAAACAAATTTTGTGTGTATGAGAATCCCAAAGATATGAGGGTCAAAAGGGCATTCACGGGAAAGTGAAAGGATCAGTTCGGAAAACAAAGATTGCCCTATTATACAGATAAGTTTCTTAGGTGAAAAAGTTCCTTTTTCCAATGTAAATTTGGGTAGCTGAGAGGTAAGTAAGGAGCTTTTTCTGAATCGCCTTGGTTTTGATTGCTTTAGCTCAAAATACTCATGTCAGAGTGGCATATTTTGGGGTGACAAATTCTGCTCCTCTTCAGTCCCATCTTTGAAATTTCAAATAATTCAGTCCAGAAATTAAGTTTCTAGATAGCTCCACATCTCATTAAACTAGTCTCAGTCTTGAGAATAAGTCAATTCAGTTAAATGATTGTTGTCTCATTTCAAGAGGTGGTCTTGCAGGTAGGCTTCCAAAATTAGGCCTATATATATTGCAAGCAGTCAGACAATTAATAAGAGCCATTTCTATGGAAATGAAAGAAAAACAAAGATTAAAGGTTGGAGTAAACTATAAATGCAGTTTCTGAGTCTTGAGAGTTGCCAGTCTACCTGTCAAGTTAAAAGCATCTTTGGATGGAATGAGGGCAGGCAGTGGCAATCCGAATGAGTTTTCTGATTTGTAGTTTGAATGCCTCTGATTCATTGGGTAAACCTTCTGAGTGTTCCATACAACAGCAAGTAGGAGGACGATTGTTTAAACATGAGATACAATGGTGATTTTTCTGAAGCTTATATCTGGTTGTCTAGCTTCACTTTGCAGGGCTTACAGAAAGAAGGCAGTTTTAGTTCTCAATGATCCTAAGTCAAAAGGATGGGAGAAAATTGGAAACATTAGTTTGGAGAGTCAGCCAGATATGAGAGGTAACTAGAAGAATTCATGATCCAGTCCGGTTTATAGATAAGAACAAAACCTAAAAAGAAAAAATGAACAGAAAAGAGAGAAGATCCAAATAAATAAAATCAGAAATGAAAGAGAAGAAGTAAATATGGACTCCCCAGAAATACAAAAGATTATAAGAAAATACAATGAGCTACCAAGAGCTGGTTCTTTGAAAGGTTAAACAAAATTGACAGACCCTTAGCCAGACTCATCAAGGGAAAAAGAGAGAGGACTCAAAAAAATAAAATAAAAAATGAAAGAGGATAAATAACTACAAACTCCACAGAAATACAAAGGATCATGAGAAAATATTACAAGCAATTATATGCCAACACAGTGAATTATCTAGAAGAAATGGACACATTCTTTGAAACATATTATCTCCCAAGACTGAGTCGAGAAGAAACCGAAAATCTGAACCAACCAATTACCACCAATGAAATTGAATCGGTAATCAAAAACCTCCCCAAAAACAAAAGTCCTGGACCAGATGGCTTCATAGTCAAATCTTACCAAACATTCAAAGAATTAACACACCTACTTTTTTCAACTTATTCCAAAAACTTCAAAAAGAGGGAAGACTGTCTAATTGCTTTTATGAGGCCACTATTACCTTGATTTCAAAACCAGACAGACATTACAAAAAAAGAAAACTATAGGCTGATATCTCTTATGAACATTGATGTGAAAATCCTCAACAAAATATTAGCAAAACAAATTCAGCAATATGTTAAAAATATCATATACTATGATCAAGTTGGATTTACTCCTGGGATGCAAGGTTGGTACAATGTCTGCAAATCAAGTAATGTGATACACAACATTAACAAATCAAAAGATAAAATCCATAGGATCGTATAAACAGATGCAGAAAAAGCATTCGACAAAATCCAGCATCCGTTTATGATAAAAACTCTCAGCAAAGTGAAAATAGAGGGAACATACTTCAACATAATAAAGGCCATATATGACAGACTTACAGCTAACATCATACTCAATGGGGAAAGGCTAAAAGTATTTTCCTTAAGATCAGTAACAAGACAAAGATGCCCATTGTCACCACTCCTCTTCAACACTGTATTGGAAGTCTTAGCCACAGCAATAAGACAAGATAGAGGGAAAAAAGGCATCCAAATTGGAAAGGAAGAAGTAAAACTCTCATTATTTGCCAATGACATGATACTATATATAGAGAACCCTAAAGATTCTACCCAAAAACTGTTAGAAATGATCAATAAATTCACTAAAGTAGCAGGTTACAAAATAAATATTCAGAAGTCAGTGGCATTTTATACACCAATGATGAACTTTCAGAAAGAGAAATTAAGAAAACAATCCCATTTACAATTGCTTCAAAAAATATAAAACACCTGGGAATCAGATTAACCAAGGAGGTAAAACACCTGTTCTCAGAAAAGTATAAGTTATTGAAAAGGGAAATTGAAGAAGATACAAATAAATGGAAGGCTACACTGTGCTCATGGGTAGGAAAAATCAACATCATTGAAATGGCCCTACTACCCAAAGCAATCCATAGATTTGATGCAATCTTTATCAAAATACCTATAGCATTTTTCAGATAGATAGAATGAATAACTTGAAGTTAACATAGAACCATAAATGACCCTGAATAGCTTCGGCAATCTTGAGAAAGAAAAAAAAGTTGGAGGTATCACACTACCTGATATCAAACTATACTACAAGACTACAGTAATCAAAACAGCATGGTACTGGCATAAAAACAGATACATTGACCAATGGAAAAGAGTAGAGAGCCCAGAAATAAATCCACACCTATACGCTCACTTAATATGTGACAAAGGAGGTAAGAATATATAATGGGGGTAAAGATAGTCTCTTCAATAAATGGTGTTGGAAAAATTGGACAGATACATGCAAAAAAAAAAAAAAAAAAGAAAGAAAGAAACTGGATCACCTTCTTACACCATATAGAAGAATAAACTCAAAATGGATTAAAGACTTAAATGTAAGAACCCAAACCATAATGTAAGAGTAAAAAATTCTCCAGTAAATTAGTCACCAGAACAAGACAGGGAGCAGTGATATCTTCAAGCACCAGCTTCCAAGAAAGAAAAAAAAAGCAAACAACATCACCTCCAGGATGCAGATAACAGAACTGGCTACCAGGCCCTCCCTGTTTGCCATAAGATTTAAGAGTCCCCCAGAAACAACATTTTTGTACCAGACTATAACGGCCAACTTCTGCTTCTATAATCGGCTTAATGTATAACCAGGGTGTGGTTCTAGGAGATGTCCTGTGCAAAGATATACTAATGGCTAACTTCTGCTTCTGTAAACCTGCTTACTTGTTTGATGTGGTTTTAGGCTTTATAAACTGCCTCCTCTGAAAGCTTGAGGCTGATTCTCTAGTGGAGAGAGTCAGTCACCGGCCAGCTAATAAAAGCTCATAATTAATCTCAACTGGCTCTGTGGATCTCAGATTTAAATGCACCACAACAATAAAACTTTTAGAGGAAAACATAGTAAGTAAATGCTCTGATATTGCTAACAGTAATTTCTGTTTGGATATATCTCCCAGGACAAGGGAAACAAAAGAAAAAATAAACAAATGGGACTAAATCGAACTAAAAAGTTTTGCACAGCAAAGGAAACCATCAAGAAAATAAAAAGACGACCTACTGATTGGGAGAAGATATTCACTTATGATACATCAGATAATGGGTTAATATCTAAAATAAAGAACTCATCCAACTCAACACCAGAAAAACAGACAAACCAATTAAAAAGTGAGCAGAAGACCTGAATAGATATTTCTCCAAAGAGGAAATATAGATGACTAATAGATACATGAAAAGATGCTCAAAGTCGCTAAATTAAATGCAAATTGAAACCACAATGAGATATCACCCCACACCTGTCAGAATGGCTATCATCAATAAATCAAAAACAAGTGTTGGTGAGGATGCGACGAAAAGGGAACCCTCATAAGTTGTTGGTAGCATGGTGAATTGGTATAGCTGCTATGGAAAACAGTCTGGAGGTTCCTCAAAACATTATAAATGGATATACTTTTGAACCAGCAATTGCACTTCTGAGTATTTATCCAAAGCAGACAAGACACTAATTTATAAAGATCTATGCACTCTCATGTTTATTGCAGTGCTATTCACAATAACCAAGATATGGAAGCAATCTAAGTGCTCATCAATAGGTGATTAAAGAAGTTGTACATATATACAATGGAATATTACTCAACCAGAAAAGAATAAAATCTTACCACTTGCGACAACATGGATGGACCTAGAGTGTACTACAATGAGTGAAGTAAGTCAGACAGAGAAAGATAAATACCATATGGTTTCACTTATATGCAGAATCTAAGGAACAAAAGAAATGAACAAACTAAATGAAAACAGACTCACAGATACAAGAAACAAATTGATGATTGCCAGAGGGGAGAGGATTTGGGGGGCAGGGTGAAAAGGTGAAGGGATGAAGAAGTACAAATTCACAGTTACTAAATAGGGAGATGTAGAGTATACAGCATAGAGAATATAGTGGATATATTGTTATGGCTGTGTGTAGTGTGGGATTGATGCCAGAGTAATCGGGGGCATCGCTTCATGAATTACATAAATGTCTAGCCACTGTACTGTATACCTGAAACTAATATAAAATAATAAGAAGAAAAAGAACAGCATTAGAATCTGATATCCACAAAGGTGTGCTACCGAAATATAATTTTTCTCCCTAAAATCACCCTCATTTCTAGCAATGACAGCCAAATTAAGACAATTTGCTTGTAAAATAAGTCTAGTTTTAATAAATTTTGCCTGATTATTTATATAAGTACAGGAAGAATAACAATTAATTGACCATATAGGCTTTTTAAAATCTACTTTGATGGAACTTTTTATAGAGAATCTCTTGAGGCTAGGAAGCCAAGCAAAGGACTTGCCCTCAGACTTCACCCACAATACCTACAGATTTGGGTAAATTCTTCTCTTCATGAGGTCCTCCCCAATATCCTAAGATTTCTGCACTTACCAGGAAGTGATTGTCCTTATTCACCTGTGTAAGCAAGGGCTGTTCTTCCAAGAGGCTCTATTGGGTCCATAAAGTCAACTTGAATTCCTTAAAGCTGTCTGGCATATCTGATTATATGCATAATCTCAAATCTGACATTCTTGTCAAAGTCTTGATACTATATATAACCAGTGTTTCCAATTGTGTTCTGTTATAAGGAGAACAGATTCTTATTGAACTTATGCAAATAAATATATGGTCATAAAGAATATTCACTAAGTTTCTAAATTCTGGGGCGAGAGGAATCATTTGGGGAGAAAAAGTAATAGTATCATCTTTGTTTACAAAGCTACACTTTACCAAAGTGCTGTTATAGTTTAAGAAAAAAGAGAAGTTCCCTTAAATCTGGAATAAAAACCATTAAGGAGCCAGCCAGCAATGTTTCCAACAAAAAAGTCATAAAAATTATAATTATCCTCATCAGTTCATTCAGTCTCATGTTATTAATTCTTGTACTGCTTGAATCTAGTTTTTCCATTAGTTCTGGAAATTCTTATCCAGTTCAGTTTTATGATCTTAAAGTGCTCAGAACTATGTGCTTGCCAGAGTTTTTTTCATGAATCTCTTTGAAGATGATGTACTTTTGCAAGAACACTTGCAAAAGCATCAGAGTAAAACAATAACAGTTAATGACAAAGGACATAAACATGGTCATGGTTAAAGATATAATGAAAATTCATTACAATGCAGTTGACAAGTAAATTTGCTTATTTTTGGGACATACATTTCAAGATAGTAACTAGAATTATGACTAACATTATACAAGACATCACAATTTTAGGAATTTCATATACTTTCTGTAATGTTTATATACCTATACAAATAGAACATATAAAAGGCTTAGTATTACTTCTTATTTGACAAAGCTTACCATGTCATTTAACATACCAAATAAGCCTAATTAGTTTAATATATAATATGCAATATGTGTGTGTATACTATATATATATATATTTTTTACAAGAGAACAAATCTTTTGAGATGTTCCAGGGACCATCTTAAAAACCTCAAAGTTACTTCCAGGTCAAAAACACTTTATTTAGAATTCAATTTTTGTCTAAGTTTGTCAAAAATATCAGGTCTTTGACACCTGACTAAGCATCACAGATCATTATAAAATAATACTTAATTATTTATTTAGGCAAAGTGACAATAAAATATTTCAAAGGGAAATACAGAAGGTTACATAATTATGAGGAAAACTGAGCTCTTTTAATGTTCAGAAGAATCAGTTTTCTTAAAAAATCAAAGACCTGAGTAAGACAACATGAAGCACAGGACATTATTTTGGTAATACACAAAATCTTTGCTTTCTAGTCAGATCACTTAAATCATAAAGAAAAACCTTTCACAATCTCTTATAAGGAGCAGTACAATAGTCCAAGAAAAACTTCATCCTTTTAGCAGATGAAAAAAAATGAAGTTCGAGTTTTATATAAGTACACTACTGATATTACTGCTTTAAAAATATAATCCTTTTAATAAATTCACCCAATTTTAGCCACCTTGACCACACAAGGTAAACTCTCTTTCTCTTCTTCTCTCTTTCAACTTTCTACTAAATTTGTCCTTTATTTTCCCTTTTTTCATATTGATATAACCAATTTTTTACTTTGAGACAAATTTATTTTCCTTTAAAAATACATTTTCTTATCTTATACCTTTTGTTGCTCAAAAAATATATTTTGTCTACATCCATGCCACACTGAACAAGCCCGATCCCATCTGATCTTGGAAGATAAGCAGGATCGGGCTGGTTAGTACTTGAATGGGAGACCACCTAGGAAGACAAGGTGCAATAGGTGTAAAAAATAAAAACTAAGGGATTGTAAACTGACAAATTCCTTGCAATCTGAAAGGGCGACCAAGAGTTGCCTCACCTAAAAAAATACACACACACACACACACACACACACACACGTATGGATATATATCTTACTTTACTTGCATACAGAGTTGTTTCCTTATTATTTTAATAGCCTTAATTATGTATGTTAATTAGAATTTTTAGTCCTTAGAAACTTTAATTTCTAGTAAAAACTGAGAACTATATGTGAATGGTCTATTATACCAGCATTCTTTAAACTGGCATGTGCCCTTTTTAAAATAGTATAATTTTTCAATGTGGCCAAAACATGTCTATTAACAGACCCAAATTTGTCTTTAGTTTCTTTGCAATTGGAAGCCAAAAGTAGATAAACATTATGTTCAGTAATTAATGTTTCATTGTTTTCTTATTTGGAAATAATCTAGATATTTAATACATTTTTATCATTTAAATTAACTTAATTTAGCAAAATTCAAATGTTTTAAGTTACCAAAAAAATTTGAGGAAAATATTTAGGTAGACATACTAAAAATTATAATTATTAATGAAAAGTTCACTTAAAAACCCTTATTTTACTTATATCTATCTAGTTCACTTGCTCCCAACTGTTAGGTCAGGGAGGAGGGCTTCCCAGCTTGACATTGGAATCTGGACAAGGGCCCACCCTAAAGCCCTGGGCCACTGTCCTAATCTGCCACCACCCTAATCTGGATGCTCAACTGACATTCCCCATTCTATACCCTACCCCCACATAACCCTATAAAAACTACGCCCTCCTGTCCCCGAGAGCGACTTCTCTGGCCCCTCTCTTCTCGGGACCAGTGAACCTCGCCCGGGAGCCCTCTCCGAATAAAGACTTGCTTTTAAAACTTCTCTCAGCGTGTCGCGTGCGTTTATCTTACATCGACAATTATGTTTAGTCGACCCATGAAAATTCTAGAAATAAAACAAAGACAGCCATCATTTTAAGTTATTTTTTCTTACTGACAAATGTTATAGCATGAATTTATTTTATTTTATTAAAATAAAAGTTGTATGTATGCATTATATTCGGTGTTGATAGCTTTAAAGATATGTCTATTTTAATTAAAACAATGGACTTAAACTAGCACTTAAAATTTTTTTTTCAATTATAGTTGACATTCAATATTATATTAGCTTCAGGTATACAACATAGTGATTAGACATTTATATAAATTATGAAGTAATGATCTTAATAAGTCTAGTACCCATCTGACAGCATACATAGTTTTTACAATATTATTGATTATAATCCTTATGCTATACTTTACACCCCCCTACGACTATTTTGTAAATACCAATTTGTACTTCTTAATCTCTTCATCTTTTTTACCCATCCCACTCAACCTTCTCCTATCTGGCAACCATCAATTTGCTCTTTGTATCTATGAGTTTGTTTTCATTTTGTTTGTTCATCTATTTTGTTCTTTAAATTCCACATATAAGTGAAACCATATGGCATTTGTCTTTTTCTGTCTGACTTTTTTCACTTACCATAATATCCTGTAGGTCTATTAAACTGGCTTTAATGTTGAATATTTTTCCAGATCACATGAACCTGAAAAGCATTTGTGTTAGTTTCTTTTATATTTCTGAGAATTTTAGGAATACTTAATTCCTATAAGCACTTGTTTGTTTTAAAGCCAATTAAATAGAGCTCTTTTAGAAATTAATTTTATCAATACCACTTGGAGATAGAACACACACACAGACTTTATAACTTGTTTTAAAATTTTAGCCATGAGACAGGTATGCTAATGCAAAACTCACTAGATTGTAAAAGGACAGTTGGATTGTTTTTTTTTTTTAATTTGTTTTGATAGTTGGAATAAGTTAAGTTCATTTGCTCAAATGGCTAAAGCTTTTTACTAATATTTATAGAGAAGACATTTAAGATTTTTCGTTAGCTCAATTTATAGTTTGTTTCTTTTTTCTTCTAATGAGAAACTTCTCCCTAAAATCTGCACTTCAAAGAATGGTTCTTAAGTCCTAGAGAAGAGGGGGGTAGAATATATATATCACAGAGGCACAGAGAAGGTATCTACGTTTTCTCCAATACAGAGTTTTTGAGGCATATTTACCTATTATTAGAAGTCCAGGGTAATTATTATTTAAATTTTATCTTCTTTTTTCTTAATTCTTTTAATATACTTTCAATGTCCTGATTTCTTATAATATCTGCAGGCAGATAGGAAAGGGTCTCCATGGACTTTGAGTTACTCTCAGAGTTATGCTTTTGTTTCTCTAAAAATTTAAGTTTCAAATCAAGAATTGTCGATTTTTAACTCTTTTATTTTTTGCATTCCTGTAAGCTATTTTCAAAGAAGTGGGTAGCTGCTTCCATTATAATGCTTAGAGGTTGACTAACCCACTCGAACCCACTATTTTGAATTTGTTTTTTCTATCAGAGAGAAAATTTCCTACTAAGGTGGAAATGAAAAGATTTCTATGGTTTGGAGTTTTAGGGTGTCAGTGTAAGAAACATCCAAACCTGTAGAGAATTCATTTAATGAGTTTATTTGAGCCAAACCAATGACAATTGCTGGGAAGCAAAGTCTCAACAAATTAAGAAAATGCTCCAGAGAATGGCAGTTTTGCAGCTTATTTTACACATTCTAATCAAAAGAGAAGACGTAAGGAGGGTTCATTGGCGGTAGATTAAGCGGGCAGGAGAAAGAAAACCAGGGAAATCTCTGGGATTGAATAGAAAGTAAAACAGAGGGACACATGCTTCTTTTACATTGGGGGCCCAGGAAAGTTAATAATTAACATTTATAGCACATAGAGATGGTATGTGGGGGACAAGATAACCACGAGGGGTTCTGTGGTCTTGTGCTCTGGTGTAATGGGTTGTGCCTGGAGAAGTCTGAAAAAAAGGGATTACTCTGACATTCCAAAGGTTTGTTATCTTAGATGCAAAAAGACAATAGACAGGTTTTCTTAAGGTAAAGATTGACCTTTGTCAAGAAAGCTACAGGTCCAGGATGTAACTACCTGCCATGACCTGCTTTTAGTTAGGAATTTTTATGTTCAGACCATCCTTCATGGTTACTTTCAGTCTCTGAGTGTGTAGGGCTCACCATGCTGGCCTCCCTTGAGCTTGTCAGGTTAGTATGTGGCCTTCTTTTTTCATCCACAGATGCAAGAAACATCCAAAAGGAAAGTGCAAAAGATGCAGCCCTTATAGGATCCAGAAAGTTTACTCCTAGAGTTAGTCTAATAAAAAAAGCAACGACCTTTATTGTCACAGGCAGTAAGAATGGTACAATGCAAACAGTATCTCTGATTCCCCATAAGAATGTAAGATGTCATCAGTCATAGATCCGCTAATATGTGGCACCAGGCAAATGCTACTGGAATGGAATTTTTACAGCACTAACAAGACAATGAAGGTTGAAATAACAAATGCCCCTTATGGGCCAGGATCCCTTGTGACAAAGTCCCCAGAGAGCTGTCACAATCAAACAAAGGGAATGTTGCTTATTTTATCTACAGCCTATTAGGCTGTCTGCCATAGGCATGCCAATACATGCATCCTCTGTTTGGCAAAGACCAAAGAGAATATTCTCACTTCCATAAAGCCAAACTCTCAGATTATAGAACAAGATAAAAGAAAACAATGAGCATCTCTGGGAGGACAGGGAACATGAGTACTCATAACAGAAAACATGAGAACTCATAACAAATTTTTACTGGTCACTATACTTAAGGAACTAGTTCACACAATTATTTATTCCTATAATCTAAATAGTTATTCCTGTAATCCGAATTTACAAAAAGGAAAGGACTCTTACTATTCTTACTTACATCAGATTCTGCAGGCAGAGATCAAAGAGACTGGCATGGTAAGAATTCTTACCTTCCACTGGCTTTTGTCAGAGGTCCCAGGATCGATCAGCTGCAGCAGCCCTGGAATGACCAGTGTCCCCCCAGCAAAGGTCTCTACATAGTCACCAACTGTAGGGGCAAAAAGTTTTCCTTCACCCTTCTAGGTTCTTTGGCTAGTTAAACAATTAAAATGGCATAAGACAAATTAACAGAAGAAAAACAAATTTTATATGTACAAGAACTCAAATATATGGGATTCAAAAGGCAGCCAAGTAATTGAGGCTTATATAACATCCTGAGCTAAGGAAAGGGGTAGGAGTCTGGGAATACAGTGGGGAGGAAGGTTATTTAAAGGAAAATGAAAGATGTTCAGAAAGCAAAAGTTGCCCTATTATGCAGATAAATTCTTAGATAAAAAGATATCTCTGATAACAGCTCTCTTCCCCAGTATAGGCCCCCTTTCCAATGTAAATTTAGGTAGTTGAATGGGAGATAAAGAGCTTTTCCTAAATCAGCTGGGGTTTGACTACCTTTAAGTTAAAATAATCCTCATGCCAAAGTAGCATATTTTGGGGTGACAAATTCTGCTTTCTTTCAGTCCCACCTTTGAAATTTCAAATAATAAGTTTCGCAGTCTTATTTCGAATACTAAGGAAAAAATTGTTCATTCATTTGTTAAAGATGATAAGAAAGAAATCATTCAAGAAGTGATTTTTCAGTTCAAGATCCCTTGAAATTTCATATGAACTTTCAAAACTGTCAATTTTCACAAAGAAGCCAGCTGGCATTCTAATGGGTATTGCATTAAACCTCTAGATCAATTTTGAGAGCATTGCCATCTTAACAAATATTAAGTTATCCAATCCATGAACATGAGAAATTTTCCATTGTAGATCATTTTAATTCTCTTGCAAAAATGTCTTACAGTTTTCAGGGTATAAATTTTTCACAGCTTTTATTAAATTTATGCCTAAATATTTTGTTCTTAACTTTAATTTCTATTGTTCATTGCAATGTTTAGAAATACAATTTGTGTATACTGATTTTGTATTCCTCAACCTTGTTGACTCACTTAATGATTCTAATAGTGGATTTCTTAAGACTGTCTATATACAAAGTCATGTCACCTTTCCACTTTTCTATCTGGATGCCCTTTATTCCTTTTTCTTGCCCAATTGTTATGGCTAGAACCTCTATTACAATGTTGAATAGGAGTGGCAAAGCAGATATTTTCTTGTTCTTGATCTTAGGGAGAAAGATTTCAGCCTTTCAACACTGAGTATGATATTAGCTGTGGGTCTTTTATAGGTGCCCTTTATGGGGTTGAGAATTCCCTTCTATTCTTAGTTTATTGAGTATTTTTATTACAAAGTATTTTGAACTTTCATTAAGTGTTTTGAAGTAGGTCAGAGAGACCCAGCTCAACAATAAACACAGGACAAATGGAGATTTATAGCCAAGGAGAAGGGTGGCGGTCAGCAGATGGAAAATTGCTAAGAAGCTAGGGAGATTCTTGCTAGACCCACTCAACAGGATTTTTGCTGAAGATGAGATGAATTTTCACTCAAAAGGCTAATCAGCTCTTTGTTCTCCTTCTATAGATACACTTTGCTACATAGGTCATATTTGAAATTAACTAAAGACACATCTTCCCTTTTGCTTGTTCTGTCTAAGCAACAAATGTAACTGCCTTTACCCCCTAGCAACTCCCATACTTGGTAACTCTTTGTAACTGCCTGCAACCCATAGCAACTCCTGAGCTTTGTAATCATCTGAGGATAAATTAACCAAGTAGCCCATGTCAAATAAGTTCTATACAAGCAATGTTGCAACCTAACTCCTGGCCCAGATCTTCAGAGAGCTAGCTCCTCTGAGACCACAGGAGTAATAAACCTGAGTTCTCCAAATCTCCCAGTGCTGCTTGGTTTCTTGCAGGTCTGATTATTGCAACTTTTCTGCGACATTTCTGGAGCCCCCAGTGAGATTTCAACCATGCTGGTACAAATTTGGCCAGGCCGGGGAGGAGGGTCTCCGAGACCAACAGGGAGGTGTGTCACCTGACAGATTCTGGGTTCTCTTTCTGACAAGCATTCTGACTCTCTGGACAACTGAGCCTCGACCAGACTCATAGGAGGGATGGACCAACTTACCAGAAATGGCCACAGGATAAGGTAAGGCCCCGGGGAATCAGCCCTGTCTCTGGACGGAAGAGGAGCTTGATTACCAACTAGTCTTCAGTTAGAAGGCACCATGGTCTTCCAAGGGGGAGAAGACATCCTTCTTCCCAGGGAGGGCAAATATAGGCCTTCCAAAAAGGAGGAAGGCAATGTTTTAACCTGGTGTGTGAATGAGTGAGTAAATGAGTGGCCTGGTTGATTTCATTGGTCAGGTACAAATTTGTGGCTCATGGCTGGGCACTCTTAAGGTATTCTAAAGGCTACAGAGTCTGCATGGGCTCATGTGCAGTTCCATGGTGCACAGCATATAGTCTAGGGTGGCATTGGACTAGTGTCCAATCGTAAGTCACAAAGCTGAGTCTGCTATAGCCAAATATCCCCTAAACTCCTTCACGACATGGCCAGATGAGCACCTGAGTGGTCTCTTCTCTAGAGAAGGCACCCACCCTTGTTTGCTTCTGCGTCAGCGACACAGGGTGAGATACATGGGGCAGGGGGTGGGCAATTAACACTGATTCGGCTTAAGAATTGTTTATCTCTAAACAGTCCTTTTGACACAGGGCCCTCTGGTGAATTATTTTCTTGAAATTTTAAGGTCTATTTTCTCCCTTCATTAGGAAGCTCCCTAAGACAAATATAGGGGGAGGTTCCTCTGAGACAACTGTCTTAAATTACATGTTGAAAAATTTTAAGAAAGGCACCTCAGGGGATTAAGGGGTCAAGTTGACCCCAGGAAAATGTCATACTCTTTGTGAGCTTGAGTGGCCCACTTACAGGGTAGGATGGCCTTTGAAAGGGACCCTGGACCTCCCCACTGTTAGAACTGTGTACCTGGTAGTGACAGGGTCCCCTAGACATTCAGACCAGTTTCCATACATAGACTCATGGTTGCAAATCTTACTGCAGTACCCCCTTGGGCCTGGTTCTGCACAAATAAGTAAGGTACTTGTGGCCTGACCAACTCTGGGAAAGACAGGGAATACAAAAGCCGTGAACTATAAGGAGCTTAGAACCATTACTCAAGAAAAAGATGAGAACCTGGCCAGCTTTTTTTGCCGGCTGGAAGAATCCTTTAGGAGGTATACTAATGTAGCCCCCACTTCTGCTGCAGGGTTAGCTTTGTTAGGCCAGCATTTTATGAGCTAGTCAGCCCCTGATATCATTTGCAAGCTTCAAAAGCTGCAAATGGGGCACATACTAACCCAAATCAATTACTATATATGGCCTTCATGGTCTATAATACTCGAGATATTGAAGAGGGAAAAAAGAACAGAATAAAGAAAAACAACAAGCCAGGATTATGACTGTTGCAATTGGCCAGGCCCTTGGTAACTAAAAGCATTCCTTAAGAGACCAGGGAATAAGGAGACATTGAGTTCTTGCTTCAAATTAAAGAAAGTAGGACACTGGGCAAAGGACTATACCGAAAAGCCCCTGAGCCCCTGCCACACACACAAAGAAACAAGTACTAATCCCTGGCACTGGAGAGTTGACTGTCCATGCTCCCAGAGAGGAGGGTGGCCAGCCAACACCTTAATAGGCCAGGTCAGGAACTGTGTGACTAAAGAGGCCCAGGGCCATCCTCACCATCCTGGCCCAGGAATGTGGTCATTACTACCGAGGGACGTAATGGGTAAGCAAATTTAATTTCTTTTAGATATGGGGACAATTTATCCTGTTCTCCCTGCATTTTCAGGAAAACCCTCCTTAGGAACTACGATTGTCATAGGAGTAGAAGAAGGCAAGGTCAATCATTTTACTCCACCACTGACCTGCCAATTTGAAGATTAGATCTTTCAGCAGGAGTTTTTAATACTTCCAAGCTGCCCAGCTCCCTTGTTAGGATGAGATATTTTAACTAAAAGAGCGCCTTCCCAGAGATCTTGGTAATCAGGAATTTTCTCCCCCTTCACCCTCAGACTCTGAGGGGGAAAAGAGTTATCTCAGGTCCCCATCTATTTCGTTGCTCCCTGAGGAAACTAGATATGCACAAATACTGAAATATGAAGTTACAAATACTGATATATGAGCATGTGCACTCATTCCCTTCTGATCTATATTTTGTGTGTTATATGTAATATGGTGGTTCAGTTAAGAACTCTAATGATGGAAAGGAAAATGTTTTTGGTAACAGAAGGTATAAAGTATGGAGACTTATTTTGAAGGGAATTAAAGGAAAGTTGTTTGTTTTAAAGTTGGTTATTTCTGAATAACCAACTTCTGAAAAGAGGCAAACTGAAGGAATGAGGAAAGTGGTAGAAGGTTTGCGAAGAGAAATCCTGAGAGGAAATTATAGGTGATTGAGCTAAAAAAAAGATTGGAAATTTAAATGCCAAAAGTAAGCTAAAGCAAAATTAGAATTGTGTTTTAATGTTTCTTAGACTATTGGTCTGCTACTGAGGGTATGGAAAAGTTTTCTGAGTAGAAAACAAGGATTCCGTACTTCATTGATATAATTTCTGTGTTTTATGTTGCCTTAACCAGTTTTCTGAGACTTTTAGAGAATATACTAACATTGGCCCAAAGTCTGAGGGTGAGACACTCCTGTCTATACATTTCATAACTCAGTCTGTGCCCAATATTCAAAGGAAGCTCCAAAAGTTGAGGCCTAGACCCAAACCCCACAGGCTGCTTTGGTGTCCAATAAATGGGATGGGGCAGAGAAGGAAGCAGAGTGCAAAAATACATAAATTTTAGCTGCCATGATACAGGAACCATCTTGAGGTGACCCTAGACAATAAAAACCTTGCAGGCCTGGAGGGCCTTGATCTCAGTTGGTCATGATTGGCATCATCAGATCTGGGACATCTTGCAAGCTCTAGTCATAGAAAAATCCACTACAATCATGACAGTAGAGTCTCAGGTCATCCTTGATGTGGCAGAAAGAAAACACTGAATTTTTACTAGATACTAGAGCTATCTACTTTGTCCTGATCCATCCCATGGGCCTCTCTCCAATGCTGACTGCATCACACATAAGTGCAATTCATTAGAACCAATTGTAACCAACCCCCTGAACCCCTGTCAGAAGTCTAGGGAAGTACTAACACTTGGCATCGATGGGACAGGGATAAATCCCTATGTTCAAATTTGTATCAGAGGTCAAGTACTAGACCATCTAGCTCAAGCCTTTCAGGTTTATAAGTCCTTCTACAAGGAAGTAACTGAACTCCTCCTACCCTCCCCCCACCACCATCAACTAAAAACTTATTTCTCAAAATGGCTTTAGGAATAGCTCACTCCCTAAGTGTCACTTCCTGTGATGTATATGGGAGAACTCTGATGGGGGATAGGTGGCCGTGGGAAGCTACAGAACTAGTTCCCACCAAGACAACGCCAAATATAATGGCCCCACTCACCTCTGATGATAGGCAATGGATTTTAAAGCATACTATTATAAGACAATACTGCCTGGCTTGCGGTGGAGAAAATCTCATGGAGTCAGTCAAAAACTTAATTTGCCTTGGCCTATGGTATTATAATGCCACCTCCAAACAAAGCATGTGGTGGGGAAACTGGACAGAGAGAAATCCATTGGCCAGATTCTCAGAATTAACTGGAGCCTGATAGGACCCAGGCAGGGTCTGAGATGTGGGCTTTACTGGATTTGTGGAAACTAGGTGTACATCCTCCTTCCCAGAAATTGGGAAGGGAGCTGTATAATTGGCATGATAAGGCCATCCTTCTTCCTCTTACCTCTGAAAACAGGGGAACTGCTTGGTTACCCAGGTCCACAATCCTTACAAAGGGGTAAAAAGAGAACTCCAAATAGGGGACTGGAAGGATGATGAGTGGCCCCCAGAGTGGATAACCTGGGCCTGCCACTTGGGCAGAAGATGGATCTTGGGGCTACTATACCACCTTTTACATGTTAAACCAGATTATCTGACTACAGGCAGTCTTAGAATTCATTACCAGTAAGACTGGGGAAGCCCTGACTCTCCTTGCACATGAACAGACTCAGATGAGAAATGCCATCTACCAGAACAGGTTGGCACTAGGCTATCTATTAGCTGCAGAAGGAGGCATGTGTGGAAAATTCCATCTCACCAGCTGTTGCCTACAGATAGATGACCAGGGCCAGGCAGTTGAGGATCTTGTTAAGAAAAAATGACAAAACTGGCACATGTGCGCATGCAAGTATGGCACGGATGGAACCCCAATAGCTTTTTGAGGGGATGTTTTTCAGCCTTTGGTATGTTTAAAACCTTAATAGGAGCAGTGTTACTACTCCTAGGAATCTGCCTGATAGGGCCATGTCTGCTGCCCCTGCTAATCAAAAGCTTAAAAAGGATGGTAAAGCCATAGTACAGCAATGAGCTGCAGCCCACATATACTTAACCCACCACTATGAGGAGATCCCCCAGGATGGTTTAGATGGAGAATGTGAAACTCCAGCTATTAAAAAACAAAACAAAACAACAAAAAAACCCCAGAATGTCTAGAGTCTCAAAGGGGTGGGGAATAAGAGTGGAGAGGAAGCGTATGAAAAATGCAAAGGGAAGGGCTTGCAGAAATGACCAACTCAGCTGATTATAGATTAACCACATCCTATAGATCTCTAAATAGCCTTCTGGAAACTCTTGCCACACCAACAAGACAAATGGATCTGTAAGTAGATAGGACCAGTTGTCTGGGAATTCCTTCCCCCTTGCAGCCCCCACCCAAAACTCAGGAAGGATAAGGAAAATTTCTACTATAACACTTGTAGAAAAGGCATAACATTTACTAAGTGTACTAACCAATGTTTTAACATCTCAGCTAATATGACCTTGAACTGAGGCTCTACTACTTCTGTAAGCTATGCAAATGCACATTTTAATTATCTGCTGAATGGTTTCTTATTTATGGAGGAACTATTTATTCTTAAGTTCCTGCTAACAGTACTGGGGGACCTTGTTCCCTGGGAAGACTAATTGTATTTATGCCTCAAAGGTCTCCAACTATGCACTGCAGGGAACTCACCCTTGCAGGAAATGATATGGGACATCTCTTGTGAAGTTCTTAATTTTTTAAAATATATCTATTTAAGTTTTCTTCCATCTTTTCTTTTGGAAAAGGTCTTCTCCCCCAAATCCATATAATAACCCTAAAACTGTTAACTCAGGTCCTTCAGTTTTGATAAGGATCATCATGCAGGGATAGCCCTAGGTCAGGCAGGGTCCTTTGAGTCGGAGAGGGAAGGGGACTTTAGGCCAAAAGTCCTTTTACTCTTTAAGAAATATATTAACCAAGCCTGTTTCCCTTTACCTACTTAATAGGCAAATCAATAATAGAAATTAATATGATTTATGATATATGATTTAAATAACAGTGTGTATCTTCTCTTCTTTGTCTAGGGATTGAGGCGACCTTCAGCAGGAAACCAAGACCCTGCCCTGATTAAGACAGCAAGGGAAAGAGCTCCATGAAACTCCAGTAGACAGGGACTACACCCATTCTCAGCAGGAAGCAGATATGGAAGAAGAGACCTCCCATCCCTCAACATTCACACTAATAATAAGGGAGTTCATGGTTCTTAGAAAAGAGTTAGGCGGGAAAATTAGTTAGGGGTCTTTTCAGGTCTGCCTGCAAAGACACTGAGGTTACCCTATGTTAGAAGGGGTCTGCCATAATCCATCAACAATTGGATGATCATGGAGGTCCTGGTCTAGAATATGGATTTGAGAGCCTCTCCCATCTACAGCCGTACCACCCTGAACATACCTAATTTCAGAATATGGATTTGGGAATCCTGGCTTCTCCCACTTATAGGTCCTCTCCTCATGCTCCTTATAGCTCTATTATTCTCCCCTATATCCTGAATTGTCTTGTCAAATTTATCTCCTCAGGCCTAGAATCCATTGTTACAAATGATTGTGACATCTGGACAATCCTTATATCAGCCCCTAGGCAAAGAAAATCAAGAGGTTGATGCCCTACAAAAATTTAAATGGGCATTGAAAGGGGGAAATGAAGAGTAATTTTCACTCAAAAGGCTAATCAGCTCTTTGTTCTCCTTCTATAGATACACTTTGCTACATAGGTCATATTTGAAATTAACTAAAGACACATCTTCCCTTTTGCTTGTTCTGTCTAAGCAACAAATGTAATTGTCTGTACCTTCTAGCAACTCCCATGCTTTGTAACTCTTTGTAACTGCCTGCAACCCATAGCAACTCCTGAGCTTTGTAACCATCTGAGGACAAATTAACCAATCAGCCTATGCCAAATAAGTTCTATATAAGCAATATTGCAACTGAACTCCTGGCCCAGATCTTCAGAGCTCTTGCTCCTCTGGGACCACAGGCGTAAAAAACCTGAGTTCTCCAAATCTCCCAGTGCTGCTTGGTTTCTTCCAGGTCTGATTATTGCAACTTTTCTGCAACAAAGGCAGGCCAGGGTGATAAGATATTAAGGGTGGAGGATGAGAAATTTGATCAGATGTTAAAGATAGAGGATTTTCAATAAAATAACCTAGCAGGATTCTTGCTAAAATTGGAATAAATGGACCAAGGACAAAGCCCAAGATTGGGGTCTGGAGGGCTTAAATGAGCCTGACTGCAATTAGATCAAGGAGAGTCTTTGTCAATCCCTAGTACCTCAAAATATGACTGTATTTGCAGATGGGACCTTGAAAGTGGTAATTAAGATTAAATAAGATCGTTATTAGTGGGCAATAATCCATGTGACTGTATTTAGAGGTAAAGCCTTCAAAGTGGTGATTAAGTTAAAGTGAGGCCTATTAGGGCAGGCCTCACTGGTGTCCTTAGAAGAAGAAATTTAGACACACAAATAGGCACCAGGGATGTACATGCACAGAGAAAAGTTCTCAGAATGAAATCAACCCTGTTGACACCTTGATCTTGGACTTCCAGCCTCTAGAACTGTGAGGAATAAACTTCTGTTGTTTAAGCCACCAGTCTGTGATATTTTGTTATGGCAGCTAAAGCAAACGAATACATTCTGAGGATCAATCTTAATGAGGTTAATAAGTAAAAGAGAGAAGTAACTTCTTAAGATGAAAGAAAAATAATTGAAAAACATTCTGTTTTTAGATTTAATAATTTAGGTTGGTGAGACCTTTAAAAATAAGAAGAGTGGACTTCATTATACTAAATTTCTTGAGAATGGTATCCCCTGCTGAACTTCCCAATTTTGTGTTTTATGGGGTAAGTCTTTCATCTTAGGGAACATACCCTATTGGTGGGCCATGTGAACCTCAAGAGAAGACAAATCTATCTCATAAACCCATAAAACCACATTATCTAAACAGCTTCCAGGAAAAATCACAAAACTTCTTAGTAAATGTGCCCCTTTATTTCCAAATATTTGCTCCAGGAGCATTTCTTTCATAAACTATCATCAAATATCCAACCACAGAACAAATCTATTAAATTATATTAATTTCTAATTAAATTCCGTGTAAAGAAATGTTAGAAGTAAAGCACTCTGTATTGTCTCAAATTCATCATTAATTGTGGAAGTAACTAGTAATTAGGTGAGTCACATTTCTTCTCTGTCTCAATTTCCTCCTCTAGACAATAAGAATAATAATGCATTTCCCAACTAATATTTGGTAAGTGATTAAAGTGATGCAAATACTTGTGCAACATTTGGAATAACAATGAGCTAAAGAAATGTAAGGTAATATTGTATGTAGTATTTTTGGCTTATTTGGCTTTGTTAATTTCTACAAAAAACTTTGAGAATATACCTAGAAGTATCTTCAAAATAATCTTATAAAGTAGATACTAATTAGAGGGGTTTTTTTAAAGCTATTGTGTTAAGTAAATTGCATGACCACTTACTGGAGTAACATATTACTACACAAAATAATGGCAAAAACATTACAGAAACCCAGAAATTTTTCATGTGTCACTGTGCTGTTCCTCCACAATTTTTTCAAGGGTATAAACTCTCTTCCAAATTCCTGAGCAGCTATTCTGAAATCTTTTCCTGTTAAAGGTTACAAAGTGAAATTGCTTTGTCACTTTCACTCGCAATGATATCTCCTCTGCCACCATATACTTATCTTCCCATGCCCTCCAACAGTGGCTGATTCTCCCTTTTCTTTTTCAGAAACTCAGCCTCCTATAGAATTTAATTATCATGTATATGGAAACGACACCTAAAGCTATATCCCAAGTTTGACTATACTGAAGCTTTGAAACTTAAAGAGTGTGTGTGTGTGTGTGTGTTCCATCTTCTCCCTTCCACTCTCCTAGTTTTTATTCCCTGACAGAAGAATGTGAGGTCAAGTAGTTCATCTGGGAAGTGGTTTGAGGAAGTAAGGGATCAGGAAAATGAGAGGGAGAAGGGAAGGAAGCTAATCAAAGGTATGTTATGAAGCAGGTGAGAAAGGCAGGCAAGTGAGGCTCAAGCCCACTGGGGACCTCTGGAGCACAGTGTAGAACATGCCCCAAGGAGCTGGAGTATTTATCCATAACCTGCAATCAGGTATTGGTTAATCAATGCTATCAGCATGAGTTTATATTCTTAGCCTTATATTTACAATACTCAGCTGATGTGTCTCAGCTACACATTTCCTTTTTTCTTCCCACATCCAGACTTATAAGCCACTTGGGCAGAGAGGCTTATCCTCTGAGCTGGAAGCCTTGTCTCTAGTTCCACCCCGATGCCATCTTGGCTATGCGCTGTTGATCAAATGCTAGTGACAATGTTTTTGTTTTTATTTTATTTTTATTTTTTATTTTGCTAAAGTGGTGCACTGTTGCTTATTATATTAAAGCCAAACTATTTGGTCCAGTCTTTCCTTTTCACCCAACTTCAACCTCAGGTAATTAAATCTACTTAATGTCTTTTGTGTAATCTGTACCATACCCCTGGCCCCTGCCCCTTTCTGGCCATACCATACCATTACCCCTTTGTTCTCTGCATACCAGCCATATTTGGCTTCTTTCAATTCTTACATCTTTCATGTGCCTTCCCATCTCAGGGCCTTTGCACTTGCTGCTCCCCCTTGTCTGTAGCATCTCTCTCTGTTCTTCACTAACTTCTCCTCTTCCTTTCAGTTTGAATAGCATTTAGTTAAGCCTTTTCTAACAGACTCTCCCTTACTCAGCCTGCAGTCCCGTGCCCTGACAGGTCAGGTGCCCTTTCATGTACTTTTATAGCATCTGTTTTTCTCCTTCATACCATTTCTCATGATTGCAGTTAATGAATTAATTAATTGCATTAATTTATTAATTGCATTTTTAAAAACTTGCTATTCCCAGCAGGTTGTAAGTTACATGAGTGCCTGTATTGTTCACCTATGTATCCCTAACACCTTGCCTGATGCTTAGTGTATCGTGAGCACCAATACATGTATAAAAGAATGTCAACTTATACTTTCCATCTCCACAGGCTTTGCATTTTTCCTCCTATGATGCTCTCCACCTCCCTCTTTTAGATGAAATACTTTGTAAACAACTGTGCTCAATAAACATTGTGAATGCATCCCTGGATAAACAACTTGAGAGTATTCTGTGTAAACATAAAGATGAAGAGAAAAATGCTATAAAAGCATTATCATTTTTTGTCTATAACTAAAATATCACATTATGTATTATTTTCAAATTAACTGTAATGAAACAGTAACATTCTCAGAGACTTGATAACAATGCTTGTGGTAGAAGACTATAGGAAATAAGATGATCCTTTGAGCTTGTTAAAACTTTGTTTGCTACCAAATTTAAGGGAAACGTATATGGCACTAATAGAAGTTAGACAATCAGTGATGATTTAATGCTTTGGAAATTAGGGGAGAGGTGTAACAGCCTATTGTGTCTCAGAAGAAGCAAGTTCAGCAAAGACATAAGTATACAAATGGGAAGAGAGTTTGATTTCATTTAATTTTATCTGATAGATCTTAACACTCGAACAACTGCTGTTCACTAAGAGTTTTAAAATTCTCTTTTCTCCCTAATGGATCTCAAAGAGAAAAGTATCCATTTGTTCCACCACATATGTTCAGTTTCAGATTTGGGGGATAGTAAAAGCTCTTGCCTTGCTATTTAATTATTCAGCTGACTGCTAGAAAGATTTAGCTACCCAAATGAACTTGTAACTCAGAAATGATGATTCATGTTTATTTTAAAAGATAACCAGGTAATTACAAAACAAACTAGCAGCAACCTACGTTTTTATTATGACAACAGCAATTTGACAATTATGTGAAAGTTGTAAAAAAAAATTGGCAGTTGTAAATTTGCTTTTCACTTGGTAATCTTAATGCTTTCTGAAACAAACTTGATGTTCTTGAAACTTTTTTATTGAACATCCAGAGTGAATAACTGCATAAAGGGTGACAATGAGACATTTATAAATATAATATTTTTCTATTCAGTGATTATATTTTCTATAAGAAGAGTTTGATGTATATTTAATATCAGACCTACTTTAAAATATGTACATATCACTAAAGAGAAAACTACTGAAAGAAAGCACTGTATTATCAATTTCTGGTAAAACTTCAAAATGTCATCATTAATTATAGATGGAGCACTTTTCCTGTGATATATTCCTATTTGTTTGACATCTGGCAGGGCCTGTGCCAATTTATTCATTTTCTCTGCTACATGGCTTTCAGTTCCTGGGGCCATTATTTCTGAAGGCAACCAAGCAACATCGCTAGACATCTACATGAATGATTCATATTATAACACTCTAGAACATACTAATCAATGAAATATTGATGGCTGAAGCTTCTGTGGCACCAAGAGGAAGTGACCCATTTCCCAGATCCTCAAGATCAGCTAAATCTTTTCAGCAGCTGTGAAGCCCTATAATCCTCCTTTGTCTACAGGAAGTACTTGGAATGTTATCACTATGAAGCATTCCTTGAATACACACACACACCACACACACACACACGCGCACACACACACACACATACACTACAACTGCTGCTTGTCTTTGGTACCTCCTAGATACTTAGTAGTGTCTTTATCTTTTATTTTTAATAAGCTTTTTAAAAATTATTGATGCGGCACATTTATATTTATAAAATGTTAGAAAATACAGACAAACAAGAAGACAAAATTTACCATCCTACCACCCAAAATCATGTCTCACATCTTTGTGCATATACTTCTGAATATTTATATGTTTGTATGTTTGCCTGTATATTTGTATTTACATACACACATATTTGTGTGCAGATATGTACATATACATATTTTACCAATATGAGATGATACTCTACATAGTTCTAAAACTTAACCCTTTTTGGTAAATGATGTTTAGCTTTCTACTTCAGTACATTTTTTAGTCTTTGAATAGCTAAATCATATTCAAATTTCTTCAAAAGCAAAAATAAATAAATAAATAAATAAATAAATAAATAAATAAATAAATAGATTCCTTACAACTGTTTGGTCCTATCCAGGAATCCTATCAAGAAACATATTTGGCTGTTACATCTCCCCTTTCTCTTCAATTTCTCGTGATCTCCCTTTTATGACAATGGCTTGTTGAAAACATAGCGCCAGTTTGTGAAATGTTTCACCTTCTAAATTTGTCTGGCTACTTCCTTATTATACCATATAGCTTATTCCTATACCCCTCTGTCTTATACAAATTGGTAGGTCTAAAGGATTGATGGATTCATGATAAACTTGTTTGACTAGAATATACCATAGGTGATTCTGTACCTATTGTATGAAAATGAAACCACAATGACAAAAAGCTACAGTAGCACTACTTATACCAGACAAAATAGACTTTAAAACAAAGGCTATAACAAGAGATAAAGAAGGACCCAGTAATCCCACTTCTGGGTATTTATCTGAAGAAACTCAAAACACTACTTCAAAGGGACATGTGAATCCATATATTCATTGCAGCATTATTTACAATAGCCAAGAGATGAAGGCAATCTGGGTGACCAACAATGGATAAATGGATAGAGAAGAGGTGGTACTTATGTACTATGGAATATTGTTCAGCCATTAAGAAGAATGACATCTCGGAGTGGCTCCATCATGTAGTGGTTAGCATGTCTGCTTTACACACAGGTCCTGGGTTCGCAGTCCAGGTGGAGCCACGGAACATACCTTGGGTACGCCAGGCCCCCCAAGTGCACACCGCAAGCATGTGGGAAGAGATGCCTTGCCTTCAGAGATCCAGTTCTTATGGGGAAACAGCAACATCCATAGGTCAGGGGTGAAAGTGAGGAGGGGGGAATTAAAAGAGGGGAAAAATAAATAAATAAAAAGAATGAAATCTTGCTATCCGCAACAACATGGATAGACCTAGAAGGTATTGTGCTGAGTAGAGTAAGTCAGACAGAGAAAGACAAATACTATATGATTTCACTTACATGTGAAATTTAAAGAACAAAATAAATGAACAAACAAAACAGAAACAAACTCATAGATACAGAGAACATTTTGGTGGCTGCCAGATGAGAGGAAGGTTGAGAGTGGGTGAAAATGGAGAAGAGATTAATAAGCACAAACTGACAGTTAAAATATAATCATAGGAATGCCAATTATAGAATAAGGAATAATATTGTAATAATTATGTATGGTGTCAGATGGGTATTAGATTTATCAGGGTGATCACTTTGTAAGTTATATAAATGTCTAATCATCATGTTCACCTGAAACTAATATAATACTGTATACCAACTTTAATTGAAAAATAAAAAAATATATTGGAAAAAAAACCTGAACTGTCCAATGTGTTCGCTAACAGCCACATGTAGCTATTTAAATTTAGACTAAAACTAATTAAAATTAAAAATTAAGTTTCTCAGTTGTACGAGCCATACTTCAAGCGCTCAATAGTCACATGTAGCTAATGGTTACCACTTGGATAGTGCAAATATGAAACACTTTCTTCATTGCAAAAAGTTCTATCAGACTTGTTAGCTAGTGATCAGGTCCATTTCGTTCATCCCTTGAGTCTGGGCTTGGCCATGTGACTTTCTTTGATAAATCAGAAATCAGGAAACGTGATGCAAAGAGAAGCTTGGAAAATATTTGTGCACAAGGGGTTGCCCTTTTTTGCTGCTGAAACTCCAAGACTGCCATGTAAAGAAGCTTGGACTAACATACTGGAGGATGAGACAGGACATGGAAAATGCTCCCAGCTATTCCAGATAACATCTTAGAGATTTTAGTAAAGTTGTTCAGGCTATCTTGACAGACTACATAGAGGGAGGCCTCAGCCATTCAGCCATCATCCTATGACGATATGGTAACCTTTTAACTGCCAGACATGTGAGTGAGGCCATCTGGGATTTGTTAGCCACAGGTGGGCTACTAGCTACACACAGAGATGAGAAAAGCTGGTCCAGACAGAACCAATCAGCTGACCCATAGAGTAATGAAGAATAAAAAACGATCATTATTTTTAGCCATAGGTTTTTTTAGTGGTTTGTTACTCTGCAATATATAGCTGATACACAATTAGAAATGAATTGATATAGCATTTTGTCCCTATGCAATATCTTGTTTTCCATAATTTATTTAGGTTTTATAAAATGATTTCTTAAACTTCTATCATTCCTTCTACATTTATCAATTGGCATTCTTTTGTAAGGTAGAGCTTTTTTCATTAAGTGGGTTAGTTGGTTATCATTTCATATAGTTCCTACTGGAAAGGCAGAATAAATATTTAATTTTTTCCTTTAATAATTAATTAAAAAGCAAGGAGTTATTTAATGGCCATCTCATATGATGTTTTTCTGGCTTTTTCCCTCTGTTTTGAGTATTGTGGGGTTAACTTGGAACATAACCCCTCCACATACTAAGAAGAGAATAGCTGCCTGGCCAGCAGCCAAGGAAGGCAGTGCACAAAGAGCTTTCAGCAGTGTCTAGTCCCAAGCACATTTTCTGCTGCTCCCATATACGTTATCTGCTCATGTAACCAAGCAGCACATCTTGCTTTCATCCGTTGGGATGAGATAACCCCTCCCTCTGCTTGTGTGCGTAACAACTCTGCTTGCTCTTGGTCAGCAGCTTTATTCCTGTAGCTTTGACCAGCCTCCGCTGAAGCGTCCCTGTCTTATGAGTAATAGACGGCACTTCTCGCCCCTCTGGCTCTCTTCAGGAATAGCCAAACCCAGGTGCAAGTTCCCAGGCTGGGGCTCCTGAGTTACAAGTATCTTCCTGAAGTCGTGAATTTTATACATTTAATACATTTTATCTATAATCATTATTCTTTTCGATGCCCCAATTTTCCCATCTTTGGCCATTGGGAACCCCTTCAGACCACTTTCAAATCTATTAATCTTAGAAAGCTGCTTTGCTTTCTGATAGAATGAACTATCTCAAGCTCACCCTGTATCTTCTCCTGCCCCATACCTAGAATCTGCCATTTCTCTAAGGAGTCCTGGGGATGTATTGAACCATGCAACCTGGGAGCCCAAATTGATCCTGAGGTGACATAATTTGCAGGCCGTTCCATTTATAGAGATGTCATTCGGAACCCACAATTACTTCCCTCTTCCTCAGCCCCTGTTTTTATTCTTTGTCCTCAAATCTGTTCACAGCATTTCTCACTCAAGATGCAACCCTCTTCTCTGTTTGGACATTTGGTGATTTGCAGCTTATAGTAAATTTCAGAATCCTCCTTCCTTCCTGTTGCACCACTGTTGATTTCACACCAGTTTTGCTACTCTTGGGTTTGGGGTTTTCTCTGTCTTCTTGTTTTGCTGAAGATGTTGTCCATGAGTTTTGACTTCTGTTATCTCTGATGCTCTACCTGCTTTTCAGAAACTAAAGTAGAAAGATTACAAACTGAGCTGCCGTCAATCCCTATCCTCAATCTTCGGTCCAGACAAAGGTTGGGAGAGTGACTCAGGTCATATTAATCAGAAGGTTCATCCTCCTGGTCATGATTATTGGTCAGGGAAAGGCACTAACCCAAATCTATCCAATCAAAAGTCATCTTGGACTTTTGCTGGAACTGTTGAACTAGAAATGGCTGAAGGAAAAAAAGTCTGGAACTACTAGTAGCTATCTGGCTCTCTTATGGAAAGAATCTGGATTAGACAGAAGCCAACATAGAGTATAGAATTGAAAGGGAGAGAGAGTCATCTTTCTGAGGACCTCATTTGAACTGAGTTCAGCCTTACCTTGGACCAGACCAAACCTAAATTTTTCACTTATGTGATTTTTAAAAAGTCCCTTTAATAAATTAAAAACAATTAAGATTAAGTGCTTATCCCATTGAGTGACACACAGTAATATATGTTGTCATTATTATTTTTAAAAACTAATTTGAGTTATCCTTCTATAGTTAGCAAGTGAAATAATAATAGCAAAGAAAATAATACTAAACATTTTTGAGAATTATGTTAGGAACTTTATATATTATTTCACAAAATCTTCACTTCAAGCCATGAGATACACATTCTTATTCCCATTGTAAAGGCTTCAAAAGGAACCGAAGCTTCAAGAAGCTTAAGTAAGCTGGTCACATAGCTAGTGAGTACTAGAGCCGGAATTTCAATCTTAGCAGTTTGAGTCCAGAATCCAAGCTCTAAATCACTTAAAAATTGTTTGTGATTTAAAACTAATTAGAAGCCCAAGCACTTAATCCAAACCAGCCAGAAAATCACCTGCAACATTGTGCTTAGTCAAGAACATGTCTCTGTTTATAATCTAAGCTTCGTTAAGAGCCTATGAAGTTGGAAGCTGTTCTGAAATTCTCCCAATAGCGCAGTGTAATGACTCACACTAGATTTATAACCAAATGCCCAATTTCACTCTGCAGAATTCTTCGTGTTGGTATCTTTGAAAACTGCCAATTGAACCCATTAGTGGAGTAGCTGAACAATCAAACCTGGTTGGATAAGGAAGACCATATTTCCAGGACAATGCCTTGTTTGTTGAGGAGAAATTCAGTTCAGCTTTTTCTCACTCTTGAACCAATGAAATTTCTCCTCCTAGACAAATACGAGCAGTATGTTTCAATATATGTGATCTTCACTATTTAATGAAAATGATTCCATCAGAGTGTTATAAATATAATTAAATTACTACTCATTTTTGTTTTAAAATATGCTTAATAATCAATAAGTTTAACCAAAGTGATGTTATCATTATAGATTTATTTTTACCCATTTCTTTGCAGCACCTTTGTCATGATAATCTCACTAACAGGCATTAATGATTTTCTACATCCTTGCTGAAATCAGAAAAAAGAAAAAAATGAAAATAATTCTACCCATACACATCTAATTGGAAATTCACTGAGGAAAGTTATTTTTAAAAAACTAAACTATGTTGCTTCGAATGTCTAATGATAATTCTCCTTAGTTTACAGCCAGCCTGCTTCTAAAAATGGCAGTAAGATTCTGATTTACTTCTACATATTTACAGCCAGTACTCAACAATACTATGAGTTAGGTTTAATCATCACCCATTTTATTTATTTACTTATTTGTTTATTTATTTATTTGGTTTTAATTAATTAATTAATTAATTTTCTGACTTTACTGAAATATAATAGGCAATTAGTTGCTCATATTTACATTATAAAATTCAATGAGTTTTTAAAAAAAATTACACTAGGCATACAATAACATACCAGTTTCAGTTGTATAGCGTAGTGATCAGAGATCGACATAACTTGCAAAGCCATCACCCCACTAAATCTAGTACCCCTCTTTCCCTTATTTATCACAACATTATTAACCATTTTCCCCATGCTACATTCTACATCTACTTTCCACATTTTACATTCCACACTGTACCTCTTTAATCTCTTTGCCTTTTTTTTTTTTGCTATCCCTCCTAACCCCACTCCCACCTATTACCCTCAAAATATTCTCTGTATCTATGAGTTTATTTCTGCTTTGGTTGTTATTGTTGTTGTTGTGGTTGATTTTGTTCTTTAGATTCCACATGTATGTGAAATAATGTGACATTTGTCTTTATCTTACCCATTTCATTCAGTGGAATATCCTCTAGGTCCATCAAGGCAATATCTTTTTCCATCCCTTTCCTTTTAGTCTGTGTGTGTCTTCTAAACTGAAGTGAATCTCTTATAGGCAGCATATGTAGGGTCTGGCTTTCTTATCTATTCAGCCACTCTATTTTTTGGTTGGAGCACTTAATTCTTTTCTAATTCTTTTCTATTTGAGGTACTTGTTGATAGGAATGTAGTTATTACCATTCTTTATTTTTGTTTTTAATACATGTTTTTTATTCTTCTTAAAGAAGTCCCTCCAACATTTTCTGTAATACTGGCTTAGGGTTGATAAATTCCTTCAGCTTATTTTGTCTGGGAAGGTCTTTATTGCCGTTTGACTCTAAATGATAGCTTTGTTAGATGAAGTATTCTTGGTTGAAGATCCTGGGTTTTCATCATGTTGAATATTTTGTGCCAAGCTGTTCTGTCCTTCAAAGTTTCTTTTGAGAAATCAGCTGCCAGTCTTATGGGTGCTCCCTATAGGTAACTAACTACTTTTCTCTTGCTGCTTTTAAGATTTTTTTTCTTCGTACTTAAAATTTGGCATTTTAATGATGTGTTTTGGTGTTAGCCTCTTTGGGTTTCTCTTTCTTGAGACTCTCTCAGCTTCATGGGATTGTATGTCTATTTCTTTCACCAGGTGAGGGAAGTTTTCCATCATTATTTCTTTAAATAGCACTTCAACATCTTGTTTTCCTTCCAGTACCCCTATGATATGGATATTTTTTACATTTAATAGTGTCCCATCGGGTCCTTAGATTATTATTATAGTCTTGGCTTTTTCTTCTTCTTCTTTTTTTTGACATTTGGTCGAGTGGTTTTGGCTTTCCCATCCTTTATATCAGTGGGATGATCCTCTTCTTTATTCACTCTGTTTATTCCATTTAATATATTCTTCATCTCGGATAATGTGTTCTTCATTTCTGACTGGTTCCCTTTTATCATTTCCATTTCCATTTTTATGTTTTTTATTTCTTTGTTAAAGTTCTCACTGAATTAATCTACACTTCTTCCTAGGTCATTGCACATCATTATAACCAGTGTTTTGAACTCTGTATCCGTTAGATTGCTTGACTCCATTATTTCTGGACCTCTGTTCTGTTCTCTCATATGGTTTCTGCTTCTTTGTCTTCCCATTTTGGCTTCCTTCTGTGTCTATTTCTATGTACTAAGCAAAGTTCCTGAGTCTCCTAGTCTTATTAGTGGTGCTTTCTGAAGTAGGTGTCCAGTGGCACAGTCCTGAGAGGGGTTCAGCTGCAGGCCAAGTTTAGCCCAAGACTCTGCCACTGTGGAACCACCTGTTAAGATTCTGCAAGCAATCCACAGATACTATGCTTATAGTTGCCTCAAGAGGCCACACCAGAAACTGCAGTCAGCTGCCACCAGTGTGAGTTTAGGCTCTGCTCAGCAAGGAGCACCTGATTGACCAAGGATACACCTGGATGTGGCTTGAGTGGGGACACGATTAGGGGAGGCAAAGTTTCAGGAAATCCTCTGGGTGGAACGACCTTTGTTTCCAGTTTGATGACATCTCAGCTATAGCAGCATCTGTACACTGGGAGCGGGGAGGGCCCAACAGAGGAACAATGGATACTACCAGCACTTCTGCCCGGGAGAGACCCTTGCCTCTGGCCCTCACTCTGACAACTCAGTGCTCCATTGTAAGTCCCTGGTACCCCTAGAGCAGCCAACCCAGTGCTGGTGCTCAGAGTGAGTAGGTCTGTCACTGTAAAAATCTAGTTGCAGACATGGCTTCTTTAAGAGGTGTCTGCAGCTGCTGGTTGCTGCTGCCGAGACCTCTGTCCCACTCAGCTGCTGAGGACAGGGCAGCCTCGTGGCTTTGCCCCGCCTACCTTCTACTGTTGCAGGGTGATTGTTTTACTCCCTAGTTGTAGTGCTTCTGTTCCTCTAGATCTCAGGTGACTTTCCTTGCTGTTTGTTCCATGTTTCTGCCACAACTTTGATTTGGTCACAAGAAGGATGAACAAAGACTCTCATCTACGCCATTTTTTTTCCTGTTACCCATTTTACAAATTAGAAATCACAGGCTCAGAGATGTTGAGTAAGCTAAAAAGCACATACCTTTGAAATGAAAGGATATAAACCTGGGTGATGCCAACATTTATGCTTGTAATTTCTGCTTTTTGTCTTCTAATAAAAATTTACTGAAGACTTGGGAATTACAGAAATACTTCACAGAGGATAATTCACATCTCCTCTAAGACTCATTACTTCTGGAGTTTATACTTCTGAACTTAGCAGAGATCTTAACTGCTTCCCAGCACATCCCCACAAGTCAGGGATCAACTAAAGCCACCCACCAAGGAATCAAGTTCTCCCTGAAAAGAGAGAAATGTCTTTCCTAACTCAGAATGGTTCCCAGGGTGCCTGTTGAGTCCCTAGGATGATGACAGCAGTGACATCTATTACTTCAAGGGAAGCCCGCCGCCTTACCTCCTCACCCAACACACATGATGGTCTGACCCAAATGGCCAGGGCTGGACCATTGCAGCTGAAGTAGTCCAGTTTCCCCAGCTGGGGATGCTTGCTTTGTGTGAAGCCATCACCCAACAGGTAGCTCTCTACCAAGCCTAATCCAATCTTTCTTCTAACCTGATATGAAGGACACCTGCCTTGGCCAACACTCATACCTCTATGAGAAACACATAAATAGCTCTAGTAATTTTTTTCAGACATGGGATAGTTTCAATCTATCTTTAGGAGGAAAAGAAATCCTCTTACACAGTTTTGACATACTCTCACTTTATAGGACTATACGGAACACAGACAGGCTGTGTAGTCAGCCTTTGGATGACTTCCCAGATTTAGATATTGACTTGTAAGTCTTGACTAGCAGGGCCAACCAGAAGGAAACTCCTCAAGCAAAGGAGGACTTTCCTCCCAAGACAATTTCTACTTTAAACAGTAAATGTTTTGAAATCTCAAAAGTGATAGTTTCTAACTTAAAAAAAAAAAAAGAGTTAACCTATGCCTGCTCCTAGAACCTTGTTCCATATGGAACACAGCCACACAGATGCTTGGTGTCAGGCAGGGCAAACTGGAAAAACCCCACAGGCTGTGTCTGTTACACATAGGCCATCTTATAGAAATGGAAAGTTGATTCCAGATACATGGTGATTTCATGGTGGAGTAACTTAGGTTTCACTGACTTTTCAGTGTTCATCCAGGGCAGGGGAGGGGAGTTAGAAAGACCTACATAGATGGCTTCCACTTCCCAGAAGTGGTCAGCAGTCCCATGAAAGTAATCCTCCTGATCTTCCATGGCATTTTGTCTGAACTTCCAGGGTCACTGCCCACCTTCAACCTCATCCTTATTTTGGAAGCAGTGTGGCAAAGAGGAAAGAACCAGGCTTTGATGTCTCAGAGATCAGAGAATGAATCCCCATTTTCTTCTTACCAAATGTGTGATCTTGAGCAAGTAGCTTTAACATCCAGGTTCCAAGTTGCCTCATCTATTATCTATATTTTATGATGATGGTAAAGAATAAGTGAGATAATGTATGGGGAATATTTAGCACATGCCTGGCACATAGTGGTTGCCCCAGAAATAGTAGCTACTATATCTTAACTCAACTCTGAGAGCAGGATTCATGTTTTATTTTACTGATCCCCTTGCCCCACCCCATCAGCTATGAACCTGCCATGTGCCTTCTTGTACTTGAGACATGTTCAGTAAATATTTGCTGAAAGATAAATACATGAATAAATGAATGAATATGGAAACTGCCTGCAATGCCTAGAAAAATACATTTGAGCCAATAATCACATATTTTGAGTAATGGAGAGTAATATCTGCTGTTTGGCAGATAACATTATAAGAAATAATAAAGAACTTTGTGGAGTTTGTGAAATGTCAGTGTGCTGGTCCTTGAACAGTTGGTATTTTTGCTAAGGCCAGATGGAGTGGGTAGCCACTCAATATTTAGCATGGCCTCTCCATCACACTCCAGTCTAGAACAATGCAGGTGGGCTTGGGAGCAAACATTCCATCAATTAATTAGCCAAGCAGCATCCAGGAGGGGCCCACAGAGTGCCAGGCACTTGGTTGAGGGCTATGAAACAGATCTGAAAGACAGAACCCCTGTTCTTGAAAACACATAACCTCTTGGAGAAGGCAAGGGAAGAGAGAAACATGGCAAGCAGGGCAGACATATGTGATGTGATTTGAGGATGTAGCAAGATTCCTCTTGTTTAATAGTCTTCCCGTATCCAGCTATTAGGCCTGGAACACCCCATTCCTTAGACTCTGGGACTAGATCAAGGGGTATCTGATCCCCTTTCATCCCAACTTTTTGATTTTTATGTGAGAATGGCTACTTCTCACTCAATTTTCAGGTTAATCCTGAACAAAAGCAGGATTCCTTCAAACCAACACCTGTGGTTCAACATTCATTCTTTCTTTTGTTTTGAAAATGGTTACTGAGGGTCTAGACAATGAGAATACTGTGGCACTCAAGGCAGACATAGGCCACACCTTTCTGGGGCCCACGGTCTGTTGGGCAAGACAGGTAGACAAATGAGTGACCACTTGTTCACAGCTGTGATCAGGGAAGAACAAGGAGCTCAAGGTAGTGTACATCAGGGGGACAGAATCTAATTTAAGGGTATATCTACACTGAGACCAGAAGGATAAATAAGGACACTCAGGGAAGAAGGATGCTTCATGTCACTATGGTTAGAAAAGTGGAATCTAGAATCTGATATCCTGGGTTCAAATCCTGGGCAAGTCAATTAACCTACCTCAGCCTTAATTTCCATATTTTAAATGGAAATAATAAAAATTCTTACCACATGAGTTGAGTTTATAGATAAAATTAAATAGGATATATATCTTATGTGTCAGATACTATATTTATAAATATATATAAATATACATAAATATATATATAGTATATATAAACATATATATATATATATACAGTATATATACACAGTATCTGACACATAAGAAGGCTTCATAAGGAAAATTATCCTTAAGAATGGGTGTAACAGAGTTCTCGATATTGTAGGATTAGCAAGTATGATAGCCTGAAGAAAAGAAGAGAAAAAAAGACTGAGGAATTTGTAAGTTTATTGTAGCTAGATCCTGTATGAGAAGTAAGGAGTGTCTAGAATTCATTTTGGATAAGCGGGAATCAGGGGGATCACCTACACCACTATTAGTGCAACCCTGATATGCAGACTTTCTTTTGATCTCTAGACTTCTGATTCATATAAAAGTGTCAGACTCAATACTGACCCTCTGCACACAGGCTTCCACCTCAGTCGCTGTTTGCAAGTTTTTATCGTAGTTATTTCGTAATTCTGTTTTAGGCCTGTTATGTATTAGTTGGAAATCATTTTCCAAATTGTTGGTTAGAAGTGAAAAAAATTGACTCACACGCAAACACATACACACAAACAGAGGTGGAAATTACGGTTCATATAACAGAGATTTAGGCATAGTTATGGCTGAATCCAGGTATTCTGATATTGTTAGTAACCTTTTTCCATTTTCATTGTTCTGCTTTCCTTAATGCTGGCTTCATTCTAAGCCATTCTTTCCTCTTTGGTAGCAAGGTAGCCATTAGTAACTCTACATTTATATTCTATAAGCTTAGCAACTCTAAGGGAAAAATACTTCCTCTTTTCTCAAAGTTTCAGAGTTCATTTTCATTGGACCAACTTGGGTAACTATTGCCAGCAGAGTGGAATACACTGATTGGCCATGTCTAGGTTATATCCCATCTCTGGAGCCAGGATCACATGCACTGGGTGGGGGTGGTAGGGAGAGAGAGTTCCTGGGCCAGTCATTTGCCTATTTGATCTCAGATTTGCTTATTCGTTCTGTTCTGTACCACAGAGAACTCTATCTCTTTGACATCTTTTTCTTCTGGTTCCTAGGTAGATTCTGCCAATTAGAGTCATTGATGGGCATTAGAGAAAAGGAAGACAGTAAAGCCAGGCTATTTATTCTCCTCTTTTCTTCAGGCTGTGTCTCAGGCTATGGCTGTGTCTCCTTTGGGGACTCTCAGTATTCCAGCTCTTGCTGATCAGAGTCCACCATAGTTCTTGCTTCTACAAAACGGCTCTAGATTCTGGCGACATTGCCTTTTCCCTTGGTCCCCTAGCCCTAAATGTGACAGAGAGTTCCTGCTGTTGTTAACCACTGGGAAGCCTTATCACCCCTTGTTTGGCCTCTTAATCTTTCTTCCATCAACTACATAAGTAGTTCTCAGTGTAGAATCGACTCTATTTGAAATATCTCGAATGATTTTTATTGTGCCAACTAGACTGTGACTTACACAGTTCCCTGAAGGAAAACCCAGGAGAGGGCATGAATGTTGGACAGGCAAAATCAATAGATGCCCACTACAAATTAAATCCTGGTGAATTCTTCCAAGTTTCTCTCCCAGAGGCTGAAATTTTGCCCCTTAAGCTCAGCCTGTATCTGCTTTACTGCTACTTGCTAACTTAACTCTTAGATGCTGTCTTCCAGGAGGACTGTAATAACAGAATCAGCAACAGGGAGCACTTATATGCCATATACTGTGCTAGCCACTGTTCTAAATGCTTTATATATGTTAACTCAGTACTTACAATAACACTAGGAAGCAGTACTACTGTATATCTGTTTTACAAAAGAGGAAACCAAGGCACAAAGAAGTAAATCTCCCAAAGTCTAAGGACTGGTAAGAGCTCAAACTAAAAGTTGAACCTGGCCTTCTGGCTTCAGAGCCAGCTAGGATGCTTGACCAGGCAAGAGAGGAGTCAGTGACGTCTGCAAAAATCCACTTTGCACGTCATTTGAACAAAGTGGAAATCTCTCTATTCAGTGGTGACAGTAGCCAATATCCAGTCCCCACTGGAGGTGCCCTGTGGTGGGGGTTAGTACTAGCAGCTGCCAGTGTGGAGCATGATGTGGCAATCCCTAATCAACTCTGGGTTATAAAAGGGGATTAAAGCTCTATCTGCAAAAATCATTTGTGGTACAAAACAATCACCATGATCACAAGAAATATGGTGAAGAATTCTGTGAATACTGCATGAAAACCATGCCAAACCCTCGCTCAGCATTCCAGTTGGTAGAATCCGAATGAAATGAGGAAATAATCATGAGGCTACGATGATCCCTAATTAAAGCTAAATTTAGCCAACTCTGGTTTTTCAGAATTGTCATAAAATTCATTTCAATTCAGACAATAATAATGGCAAACCGAGATAATGAGGGAAAGGATTTAATTTGAAAGGCTGAATGTCATTGATATAATAATTAAGATTAAAAAGCGCGCGCGTGTGCACACACACACACGCACACACACACGGGGGCCAAATAGAATGGGCAGTTCTTTGGTTGACATCTTCAGTGATTTTACTGTGGCTTTGTGGCTTTCTAATTTAAAAAGAAAAAGAAAAGAAAACAAGAAGAATATCAGGCAATGTGGTGATTTTCTTGCCATTTCCAGAGGTGCTAAGTGAACCTGGTGCCTCATCGTAACATGATGGGGGAGGTGGTGGAGGACCAGGCATTTAATTACGAGGCAGAGCAGATTCAGGCTTTGCCCTTCCTGACAACTCCATAGGCCCGGAGTGACACCACAAGCCTGGCTCTAAATTAAATTGCAAGGAAAAGGAAGTAAGGCTGCTCAGAGAACTGGAAGGCTGCACCAAGTTAATGCTTTAGATTGGAACTGCGAGACTTTGCTTTCTCTTCATTAATATGTGTCACTAAGAAATAATCAGGAAATGTCTGTGAAGCTTCCTGTCTCATGAAATGAAAGCAGAGAGGCAAGTTAGGTGAGGGGGAAAGAAATGGTTGATAAAAGAAATATCTTTCACAGCCAAGATACACACACACACACACACACACACACACACACACACACACGCACATGCACACACACACACACACCCTCAAGGCTTTAGGCTTTAGCTAACTTTGTGCCTTTTCTTTGTCTTTAGAAACAGGGACATTAAAAACCTAAAGGTTGATTATGTGGATATTGACCTGCCTTCTATCTTCAGAGAGAACTGAGTAATTATACAGCCGAATATTTCTTTGAATCCGTCAATATTAAATTTATTATCTCCTAGGCATTAGGTACCTTAATTATCTTATTTAATCTGCATTGCAATATTAAAATGTAGGCATCATTACCCCCATTTTACAGATTAAGAAACCAAGACTTGGAGAAGTTGAATAATGTGGCCCCCAAATCATACAATAAGAAGTGACACATTTGGGATTCAAGCCCCAAACTGCCAGACTACAATACAAGACTGCCTCCTAGCTACTCCATTCAGCTAAGTGTCAAAATGTCTCCATGTACTGTATATCCTGATTATGAGATGTGTTTTCTAAAAATTAAAAAAATATGGCTTTAAAAAAATGTAATCTATTAAGTTTCAGCTTAAAAAAAAAAAGTCCAAGTAAATATCAACCAGTCCTGAGCCTTACCACATTTGCTCAAAAAATTCATAAATTAGAATGTTCTTTTGGGGGTAATAATACCATACACTAAATGAATCCAAGGTTTTTAATACTCCTGAAAATTAGATCCAATGGGGAAAAAAATGAACTTGGCATGTATATGCATATTTATATTTATAATCAACTTTAATATTAAGATAAGAATGTTCACAGTCTTTGCCCTTGCCTGACCTCTAAGGAGAATCTGCCCTGCTAATTCTAATACGTTTCTCTTCAACTCTTCACAGGCTCTATGGCATTGGTTCTCAAAGTGTGGGCCAGGAAGGAAGTCTGTGTGGGCAAAAGACAGGTGACAAATGCATCAAATAACAAATCTCTTTCTTTAGATGTTATCTGAGACAATTCGTCTGAGGCAATTTAAGTAATTTAAAAAAGTATCTATCGGAAAACAATGTGACCTAAAAGATATTACTAAATACTAGATGGATAAGATAATTTTATCCCTTCAATGCTGTGGTACGTGGTATTTTCCAAAACTGTTTGCAACAATCTCTTCTTTCCCACATGCTTTTCTGATATGACTTTATGTTCTTCCCACTGTGAGATAGGTCTAAGTTTTCCCCTGCTGAGTTTGGGGAGGTTTATGATCACAGTGGAGGTGATACTATGTGACTTCCAAGACTTGACCATAGAAAGTAGCGTAGCTTTTGCATGGTTATCTTGGGGGCACTTGCTCTGGGAACCCAGCCATCATGTTATGAGAAAGCCCAAATAGCCCCACAGAGAGGCCAAGTCCAAGTGTAGATGTAGCAGTTGGCAATCCTAGCTGAAGTCCCTGAAAACATCAGCATAAACTGCCAGACAAGCAAGTGAGCCTTCAGATGATTCCATACCCCAGTTATTGAGTCACCCTCAGCCTTTGAGTCTTCCTAGCTAGGCTACAGACATTGTAGTATAGAGATGAGCTGACCCCGCTGTACCCCATTTTAAATTTCTCATCCACTATGTCATAAATGTAATAAAGTGGTTGCTGTTTTATGCCATAAGTTTGTGGAAATTTGCTATACAGTAATAACAAGGAGAATAAATGCCCTTCCTCCTTTCCCTCTTTCTCATCTTATAAAACACAAATAACACCTTGTTTGTGACTCTACTCTTGTGCTTGAATAGCAGTTTTTATCCACTTCTATTAAAGCAAGTGTCATTTTATTATACTAGTAATTATATTTCTGTCTGCTTGACATTAGCTCTGGGCTTTGTGAGGACAGAAACTGTTGCTTATTGATTTCTGCTCCCCCAAAGCATTTGTTGTATAAATGAATATATGAACGAACAAATGAATGATTGAAATAGACTAGAAATTATCATACTTTTGATCTCAATTTCTTCTTACCAAATATGGTGAAAACTTGTTAAGTTTTAAAGCTATTGTGTTTGTAAAGAGTTATTACTTATGAATCAATACATATGTAATCAATACCCCTTACTATATGAAAAGAGGTTAAACTAGGAATCAAAAGCAAGAGCACTTACAGTTCTAGAGGCAGATGCTGGCTATGCCCTTCTTATGTTCCTTTGAACTCTTGGGGTACCCCAAGCACATGCCTACCATGTCCTATTACAGGTACCCACAATTCTTTACCTAAAGGCTTGTTTTTAACTCCCAAGCAGGGCAGGTCAGAAGTGTCAGGGGAATTAAACCCCTGGAAAAAGCCTTCAACAATAATCGATGTGAGCTGGAGGACATATAACCCCCACTTACTCACTCTTTGAGTGGTTAATTCTGGGGCTCATTCTATACTGTCTCCCAGAATCTCCTAGCAGGAATGAGCTCCAATGGCCCTATGTGAGAAACTTCTCAATAGCTCATCCTTCTTTTCTCACTTTTATTCCCCCAATCCTCTGCTGATACCCTTGGGATCACCTTTGAAATCAACCACTGGCACTCAAATCCTCTACCAAGGATCTGTTTTTGGGGAAAACTCAAACTGAACAAAACTCTAAGCAATGCAGAACAAGTCTCCTTGACAAAAGCAACAAGAAAAGGATATAAACAGATAAAATACACCCAGCAACTTACAATTTCTTCCAATGGACTTCAACAAATGACTCCAACACAAATCTCCATGTGTTGTTGATTAAAAATAATCAACTCAAGATTCAAGCCACAGTTAAGTATAATAGACAAAGGATTCATTTAATTAGACAGGACACATTTGGCTGCAAGTGACAGAAAACTAACACAGGCTAGCTCAAGAAAAATAAAAATTTATTAGCTCATACAACTGAAGTGCCGCAAGAAAAGGTATTGGTGGGCCCATATCGATATTATCAAAATCTGTTTACTTTCATTTTTTAGCTTTGCTTTTCTCTTGATTGTTTTTACTATTCAATAAGCTCTTTGAAAGCAATGAAAAGATGGAACTTCAGATTTACATTCCACTCACTCAACGGCACTAGCAGAAATAGAATTACTCTTTCCCAATTGTTCCACTCAAAGTCTTGGACTTAGCTTTGATTCCTAAATGGGTGACTGTGGTCAGGACATTGAAATATACTGATTAGGTGGCCTGGACGAGTGACTCTCTGCAATGGGGGATGATAGTAGTGGTGATTTCCACACAAACAGGTTAGTCTAGCAGTGGGTCATGAGTGGTTCCTTGAAGGAAATTCAGGGTTAGAAGGGGAAGCGCTTCAGAGAAGCCCAACAGATGTTCACTACAACATTAAAACAGAATCATTATTTTGAAAATGAGAAAGTACAGAGGAGCAAAAACAAATAAATTGAACTGTTCAGTTCCTAAAGGTATAGAAATTTCATCTTTTGAAAAGGCCAGTTTCTTTGATTTGTAACTGAAAACATTATGGCTGATAAATGTGTATTATACAGTTGACCCTTGAACAACAAGGGTTTGAACTGTTCAGGTCTACTTATAAGTGTTTTTTTTTTCCAATACAGTTGCCCTCCATATCTGCAGGTTTTACATCCATGGATTCAATCAATTGTGGATCAAAAATACTGTTTTTGAGTCCACAAATGCAAAGGGCTGACTATATACATTGATTTATATCACTTTATATAAGAAAACTGAGCATCTGTGGATTTGGTATCCATGGGGCAAGGGGAGGTCCTGGAACCAATCCCCCATGGATAACAAGGGCTGGCAGTGGTTAAGTTTTGGGAGAGTCAAAAGTTATATGTGGATTTTCTACTGTGCAGGGGTTTGGTACCCCTAACTCCTATGTTGCTCAAGGGTTAACTATTATAGATATATTTTATATATATGAAAGGGGGTTTGTTTCAGGTGAGGTGAAGTAAGCACATCCCATTCTGTCCCTTTGTTTTAAAATGCAGGTTTTGTTATTATTCATTTATGGTGAAACCAATAGATTAAAAGATGATTGCCATTGAAATGATAGTGTTTTACGCATAGTTTCCAAAAAGAGGAGAATGCCACACCATGGGGGGCTACCTGGGGAAGAACCAAGGCCAGGCAGGAAGCAGAGGGAGCAAAGGAAAACATGGTGGAGTAAACAGGCATAGGATTAGTTAGTTTAAATAATGTCAGAGGTCTCTTAACTGTAGAAACTGTCCAAAATTGTCTGGTATTTAGCACTGGGGTGATTACGTTGCAGGATTCTCAGATAGAGAGATAGGAGGGACACCGAGGCAACAAGCAGGAAGAAGCATTTATTGGTGCCAGCACTGGTTCAGCGAATTCACATCCAAAGGCTGAGCCCCAATGGCAGGGGGCTTTTCCTTTTATACGCATCTTATACTTCCTTATAGTAAAGTGTATTCTGATTGGTTGGCGGGCCATAAGGAGAGTGACCGACTAGGGCTTATGGTCTGTGCCACGTCAGCTGTGAAAAGTCCCTTTCCTATTATGGGAAGGAAAATGAACAACCTTCAACTACTACAGGAAACAGTTAGCTTGGCCTCCACTACCACATTAATAAATGCTACTTCCTGCTTATTGCCTCCGTGTACCATCTCTGTCAGAGTATTCTGCAACACTTCCAGCAGGTGGATAATTGTCAGGAGTGTAAGAGCCCAATAAAGATGGTTGAGGGTGTAGGTTTTATGTTAGGTGGTTTGCATATGAAAGATGTGCTCTCAGGTGAGTTGTTTACAATCTCTAGGGATTAGCTATTCCTGGAAGGGGCAGTCCCTCCCCAGTCAGTAAGGCCCTAGATGCCAGAACATCAAGAATACAGAAAATAAGAAAATATAGTAAATATACTCTCTCACTGAATGCAGCTATCGAATTTGGAGAGAATGCATGGATCCGCTGTTTGAGGCTCTGAAAAGTAAATAGTAGCAAGTGGGCTGTAAAAGAAATCTAGAAATTGAAGTGCCATCAAACCAGTGGTGACTTTACTTTTTTCTTCTCTGCTACCCACTGGCCTGAAGTCAGTGCAGCCTGAAACCTGAGAGTGTACATCAGGGTGGACAGAGAGAGCTCCAGAAGTAACCCTCTAGGAAAGGGAAAAGGGTTTTCTAACCTTGAGAGAGGGTGAGGAAATATCACATTTTCCTTTTTCTCATTCTTTCTTGTTTTCTTATCCATCCTATTGTACCTCAGCCCACAAGCAGACTTGAGGTGCTTATGGTGGTGGTACCAAAAGCAGTAATGGAGGCCCACAGGAGACTAAAAATTCTGAGGAAGAAAACTTCCTCTCTAAGGAGGAGCTGTGGTCCCCAAAGGGTAAGGCAAACTTATGTTGCTGTTTTACTCTTTCTCTCTCTCTGTCCTAAAACTTGGCTCCAGACCTGAGCACAGCTATGGAATGTGTGTAGTATAACGGGTAAATAAGGCCTACTTTTCTGTCCAAATAAACAAAAAGAAGAGTCCAAGAAGCCAAAAAGTGGCAGGGCCATCTGAAAGGGAGAGAAGAAAGTTGCCCATGAGCTTTTGGGCTCACCTCTGAACTATTAGGGCCTAGATGTGACCCTAAACAGAACACATTGACTTTAAAACTGTGCTATGAAAGGGATGATACCAAAGTCCCAGTCTGGGCCCTGGTGATGAACATCTGGAACTGATCTAAACAACACTACAAAGGATGTGAAAACTGAACTGACCTTGAAACCACAATCCACAGAAAACTGGTTGGAAATTGAAGACTGAACCCAACTGGGTTGATTAGCTGCTAAAACAAAAATATAAACATTTTCCACAGGATTTAAATAAGAGTAAATCTTATAACATAATATTTAAAATGTCCATGATACAAATCAAACTTACTCAACCTATGAAGAATCAGGGAAATCTCAATTCACATGGAAAATATGCCAATGCTGATATAACAAATGTTGGAATTATCTGACAAAGATTTTAAAGTAGCTATTAAAGAAATGCTCCAACAAGAGATCCTGAACACTCTTGAAATAAATGGAACAATAGAAAGTCTCAAAAAAAAAAAGGTATAAAGAATAAAAATTTAGAACTGAAAAATACAATAACCAAAATAAATTTACTGGATGAGCTCACCAGCAGAATGAAGATGACAGAAGAAAATTAAATGAACTTGAAGATAGACTAATAGAAAATATACGATCTGAGCAACAGAGAGTGGAAAGGTGAAAAAATAAACAGATCTTAAGGGGTCTGTGGGGCAATAGGAGAATGCTTAACATTCTGATCACTGGAGTCCAAGAAGAGAGAAAGAGTGAAGCACAGAAAACATATTTGAAGAAATAATTACTTGAAAACTTTTCAAATTTGACAGCGCAAACCTGCAGAGTCATGGAACTCAGCAAATCCCAAATTTAAACCTAGAAAAATTCATGCCGATGCACATAATAATAAAACAGCTGAAAAGTGAAGAAAAAGAAAAATCTTGAAAACAAATAGAGAACAACTGACACATTGCTTATAGGAGAACAACAATCGAAATGACTGCAGATTACTCATGAGAAACCAGAGAATCCAGAATGAAGTATAACAATATACTTACAAAGTGCAGAAAGAAAACAAATGTCAAGCTATTATTATATTCTAGTGAAAATATTCTTCAGGAATGAGTTGAAATAAGAACATTGTTAGGTAAACGAGAACTAAAAGAATTCATTGCAGCAAACCTGATCTGAAAAAATTTCCAAGAAAGTTCTTCAGGCAGAGAGAAACAATATCAGAAGAAAATCTGGAATGTCAAGAATGAGAAGAGAGAAATAGAAATGGTAAATTTCTGGGTAAATATAATAGACTAGTCTTCTCCTGTTGAGTTTCTTAAAGTATGATTGATGGTTGAAAGCAAAAAATATAACACTGTCTGTGAAATTTTCTCTGTATATAGATACACATAAAATAACTATAGTAAAAAACACATATACTGGTAAGATTTTTAAATGCAATTTGAAATGCTAACATTTAAAAATGAAAAGTAATAAGTTATATGTATTAAAATCCCTACAGCAATCCCTAAAAATACCATAAAAAAAATAGTGATAAAAACAGAATCCATACATAGAAACTATGCTCTCAGACATTAAAGTAGAAATCAATAACAGAAAGATAATTAAAAAATCTTAAATATTTGCAGAAAAAACAGAATAGATAAATGAAAACAGGATTTAAAAAGTTTAAATAACACCCCCCTCCAAAAAAAAGGCAGGAATAGGGAAACAGAAAGGAAAAACAGAGGGAACAAACAGAAACCAAATAATGAAATGGTCGACCTAAATTCAAATACAGTATTAAAATGTAAATGATCCAAATATACCAATTAAAAGATAGAGATTGTCCAAATGAATAAAAAACATGACGTAGCCACATGCTGCTTACATGAAACTCATTTCAAACATTATGATACAAATAGGATTTAAAAAAAGATAAAAATGATATGTAATATAAAAACTAAAAAAAAAAGTAAGCTTCAGTGGCTATAGGAATATCAGATAAAGTAGATGTCAGAGCAAAGAAATTACTAGGGCTACAAAGGAATATTACATAATGGTAAAAGGATTAATACAGCAAGAAGGAATAACAATCCTAAATGTCTATATATCTAACAAGAGTTTTGAAACACATAAAGCAAAAATTCAGAGAACTAAACACAAAAGTAGATAAATTTATAATTACAGTTGGAAAATTCAACACTCTTCTCTCATTAAAGATAAATTAATAATCAGCAAGGATATAAAAGAATTGAACAACACCATCAAACAATTGTATCTAATTAATATGTATATAACACTCCACCTAACAACAGAAAAATATGCATTCTTTCAAGGGCACATGAAATATGCACTGAGACAGACCATATCCTGGGTAATAAAATAAACCTTAACATGTTTGAAAGAATTGAAATATATAAAGTATGCTCTCTGACTGTAGTGGAATTAGATTAGAAATCAATAAAAGAAAGATAAAAGGAAAATCTCCAAATACTTGGAAATTAAACAATATGCTTATAAATAATCCATGGGTCAAAGATGAAATCTCAAGGGAAATTAAAAAAGATTGTGACCTGAGTGAAAATGAAAACATACTTTATCAAAATTTGTGAGCTTCAGTGAAAGCTATGATTAGAGGGAAATGCTTAGTATTAAAGGCTTATGTTAGAAAAGAAAGGTTTCAAACCAATAATCTAAGCTCTCACTTTAAAAACCTAAAAATAGGAAGAACAAAAGAAACCCAAATCAAGCAGAAGAAAAGAAGCAATAATGCAGATGAGAACAGAAATCAAGTTAAATATAGAAAGACAGAGAAAATCATTGAAACAAAAAATTCTGGTTCTATTAAAAAATCAATAAAATTTATTAACATCTAAAAAGTCTGACAGAATAAAATTAAAAAGAAGATGCAAACTATCAATATCAGGAATGAAATGGGGAATGTCACTATGGACCCACAGATTACCCCAAATTACTCAGCATGAATTGGGGAACATGAATGATGTATGAAGCATGAATGAAAAGGTGCTATAATGGTTAAAGAAATTGAATTCATAGTTTAAAACTTTCAAAAATCTGCTGTTCCAGATGGTCTCACTGAAAAAATTCTACTAACACTTAATGATTAAATAGTTGCAATTCTATGCAATTTTTTTTTTCCAGAAAATGAAGGAGGGAACACTTCCCAGCTAATTTATCCTAATGCTGAAACCAAACATGGGGTATAAGGAAAACTACAGACCAGCATTTGGACTCATATGCAAGAAGATAAACCCTGATCCAAATCTCATATCTCATACCAAAATTAAGTCACAGATTTCAGTGTAAAATATAAAATTATAATACTTTTAGGGGAAAAAAACAGAAAAATCTTCATGACCCATCACAGAAAAAAATTAATAAATTGGATTAATCAGAATTAATAACTTGCTTTGGGAAAGACACTTTTCAAATATTAAGAAGACAAGATATACACTGGAAGAAAATAATTAAACAAAAGATTTGTATCCAGAATATATTAAGAACTCCCAAAACTCAAGAAATCAAACAATTCAATTTTTAAAATGAGCAAAAGACTTGAGCAGAAACTTCATCAAAGAGGACATGTGCATGGTAAATAAGCACATAACAAGATGTTCAACATCTTCAGCCATTAGGGAAATGCAAATTAAAACCACGACGAGATGCTATGTCACGCCTACTGAAATGGTTGAAATAAAAAAAAAAAATACAATCCTAAGTATTGTGAAGGATTCAAAGCAACTGGAATTCTCACCCATACAATACAATACAGCCCTTCTGGCAAACAGGTTGGTAGTTTCTCATAAAGTTAAAGATTCACCTACCAATTGACTGAGTAATCCTCCTAGGTATTACTCTAGATACATGAAAACTTATCTTTACCTCAAAACCTGTACATAAATGTTTATAGCAGTTCTATCATAATTATCCACAACTGAAAACAGTGAAATGCTGTCTAATGGGTGAACAAACCAAACAAACTGGGTACATCCATATAATAGAATTCTGCTCAGTAATAAAAAGAAATAGACTGTGGATACATGCAAAAACTTGGATGAATCTCAAAGGCATTATGCTGAGCGAAAGGAGCCGGTCTCAACAGTTTACATGCTGTATGATTCCATTTATATGACATTCTGGAAAACACAAAACTTTAGTGATAGATAACAGATTGGTGGTTGTCAGGGATTGGGTTCAGGGGCAGGGCGTGTGTACAAAAGAATAACCTGATGGAACTGTTTTGTTTTCTGATTGTAGTGGTGGTTGCATGAATTGATATATGTATTAAAATTCATAGAAATGTATACAAATACAAAAAGTCAATTTTACTTTATGTTCATTTAAAAAGTAAAATTTTAAGAAATAAAAAAAGAACTTAAAATTCTTTCAATTAGAAAATTAAGCATAACAGGAAGAAGAAATTTATCCAGAATGTGTTATTTTATAGGTAAAGTTGAAAAAGAAAAAAGTTAAAAAGTAAGTATTGTCTTAAGCAGTGGTTCTCAAATATCAGTCTCTATAAGAATCATCCGAAGAATTTGTTAACATTATTTATTTTTGACCTCAACCTATTCCCACCCTTTGAAAAATATTTGATTGGAGCAGAGAAGGTACTAGTTGTTAAGCTACTTCAGCATGCTTTAAAACATCACATTAAGACCAACTAGACTTGTTCCAGTAAATCAAAGCAAATGCGTATGGATTCAGTTAAGTAATTAGGACAAAATTTTCCTTCAGAAAATATTACATTTGCAGTGCTTCTGCTTGGAAATTGAGACACAAAACAAACCCCCCTCCTGCCGGCATAACTGAAACTGTTTTTTTCTCCTCTATTTAGTGATTGAGCAGTTCAAATGAGATTCTCTGAGTTTTCTTAGGCAGCCACCAGAGAGTATGAATCTTAAAAAAATAAATCCATGCTTAAATGACTTGCTCCAATTTATTGGTGGAACATTGAGTTTTGTTTTGTGTTAGTTTGGTTTTGTTTGGGTAGGGAGAGGAGATGCAATTGCATAGAAGCAACTAAACATGGAATTTCGGATTCTGAGAAATAACATCAAAAACACAACTAAAAAGGCCCCTTTCTCTTTCCTGCAATTGATGTTAGCAGTTCGATGCTAGCTTAACTTTAAAATTTGTTTTAAAGTAACTTTGTTGGACAAATATGCAAAAAAATGAAACTGGACCATCTTCTTACACCTTATACAAGAATAAACTCAAAATGGATTAAAGACTTAAATAAAAGGTGCCAAACCATAAAGCTCTTAGAAGAAAACATAGGCAGTAATCTCTCTGATATTGCTACTAGTAATTTCTTTTCAGACATATCTCCTTGGGCAAGGAAAACAAAAGAAAAAATAAACAAATGGGACTATATCAAACTAAAAAGATTTTGCACAGCAAAGGAAACCACCAACAAACAAAAAGACAACCTACTGAATGGGAGAAGATATTCACTTACGATACATCAGATAAAGGGTTAATATCCAAAATAGACAAAGAACTCATTCCACTCAACATTAGAAAAACAAACAATTCTATTAAAAAATGGGCAGAAGACCTGAACAGACATTTCTCAGAAGAGGAAATACAGATGGCTAATAGACATATGAAAAGATGCTCAAGGTCACTAATTCTCAGAGAAATGCAAATTAAAATCACAATGAAATATTACCTCACATCTGGCTATCATTAATAAAGCAAAGAACAAGTGTTGGCGATGCAGAGAAAAATGAACTGTCGTACACTGTTGGTGCAAGTTGGTACAGCCACTATGGAGTCTGGAGTTTCCTCAAAAAATTAAAAATGGATATACTTTTTGACCCAGCAATTGCACTTCTGGGTATTTATCCAAAGAAAACCAAAACAATAATTTGTAAAGATATATGTATCCCTATGTTCACAGCAGTGCTATTTATAATAGCCAAGATATGCAAGCAATCTAAATGCCCATCAGCAGATAACTGGATAAAGAAGTCATGGTTCTATATACAATGGAATATTATTTAGCCAGAAAAAAATGAAATTTATCATTTACAATGACATAGATGGATCTAGAGGTGATTATGCTAAGTGAAATAAGTCAGACAGAAAAAGATAAATACAATATGATTTCACTTATATGTGGAATTTAAGGAACAAAAGAACAAACTAATTGAAAGCAGACCCAAAAATACAGAGGACAACCAGGTGATGGCCAGAGGAGTAGGAGGTGGGGGCGGCTTGGAGAAAGCTGTGAAGAGTTAAACACTACAAGTTAGTAGTTGATAGAAGGTCACTGGGCAGCATAGGGAATGCAGACAGCAGTAAAGTAATGGCTATGTGTAGAGTCAGAGAGAACATGGAGCAATCAGGGGGATCATTTCATAAACTATATAAATGTCTAATCAATGTACTCTATATTTGAAACTAATAAAAGAAAAAAGAAAAAAATGTAAGTAGTTTTGAAGGACCATCTCTAATTTTTCATGACTTTTTTTAAAAGAGAAAGGAAAATTTAAATAAACTCCCAGCTTGCTTATCGTTCCATTATTTCCAGGATCTTTTAATCACCCTAAGTCTTTGGAGGATGCAAATTAAACTGCGACCTAACTGGTCAACATTTTATAAAGAGTGGAAAGTGGTCAGGAAGTAGGTGTTTTGATTCCAGTGACACTGGTTTTGTGAGGGCTTTATGAACACAGGACCTCAAAGCTCCGCACATTAAAACAGTAGCTCTGTTCTCAAGTCTGCATCCCCCAGCTCAAGCTAGGAATTTTGAACCAAAAGGCACAGGTTGACCTTCCAGATTTGTGGTCCCATTCCACCTGTCCAAGGGGATACCTTGGGGATTTCAAATAACCACAGTTGCTTCTGCATTGTACCCTGTCTAAAATGGGGCCCTTCTTTATAGGATTAAAAGAGAACATCCTTAATTTTCACCTTTTGGCAAGGGGAGTGGATTTGGCTCAGTGAGGGAGTCTGATACAGACAGGAAAGGAGTGATAGGCCTGTCTTCCCTCAGCATTGCCAACCCAGAGAACAGATCCAGGTCAACAGGACTATTACTAAGAGTGATGCTCAAAGGACAAAGTCGGCACAGCTACTTTGGAAGCAAGGTTTGGCATTTCTTATAAAACTTACCATATGATCTAGCAATTGCACTCCTTGGTATCTACCCAGTACGTTGAATACTTATGTCCACACAAAAAATGCACATGAATGTTTATAGCAGTTTTACTTATAGTTGGCAAGATTTGAAAACAATCAAAATGTCCTTCAATAGATGAATGGAAAAATTAATTGTTGTATGTCTATTCAAGGACATATTACTCAGTGATACAAAAAAAATGAACTATCAAGATTTGAAAAGACATAGAGGAATATTAAATGCATATTGCTAAGCGAAAGGAGACAATCTGAAACTGCTGCATACTCTGTAATCGTAACTATCTGATATTCTGGAAAAGGCAAAACTATGAAGATGGCAAAAAGATTAGTGGTTTTCAGGGGTTTAGGGAGTTGGGGAGAGATGACTAGGTGGAGCATCAACCTATATAATATTACAGTGGTGACAAATGTCATTATACATTTATTCAAACTCTTAGAATGTGCTACAATGAGTTAACTCTAATGGCAACTATGGACTTTAGTTAATAATAAGTCAATATCAGTTCTTCAAATATAACAAATGTACCACACTAATGCAATATGTTAATAATAGGGAAACTGAGAGGAGGGGGTGTGAGTATGAGAGGATATGTGGTAACTCTCTGTATTTGACACTCGGTTGTTCTGTAAACCTAAAACTGCTCAGAAAACAATAAATATTAACTTAAAACAAACAAACAAACAAACGAACAAACAAACACACACAAAGCATGTGTCAGGGGCTTCTTGCCCTGGCCAGAACCCTACATGCTCCTTGAGGTCCCTGGGACACATTACAATATTTTGTTAATTTGGCTTGTTTCCCTGATGGTTTACAGCCCTGAGTTTTCTGAGTTAAAGGAAAATGTCTGAAGTGTTCATTCCTAGTGTTGCCTGACTTTGCCACCAGGGTAATATACAAATGAACTCTGCCTGTGTGTCAATACTCTTTCCTGCTTACCTCACAGATTTCCCCGAAATGCCTTGAGCTTTTGTGTTGCCAAGTGACAACTTCCTCATCCATAAAACTGGGGTTAAGACACAATCTATCTTTATAGCTGTTCTTATGCAACCCGTATTTACCGAGTTCCTATTTTATGCCAGGCGCTGCTCTGGGCACTAAAGAGACTGCTATGAAGAAAAGAGACAAAAATCCCTGCTTGTGTGGGCTTCTGTTCCAGAGAAAAAATTAAGTGAGACAACTCATGGAAGTTCTGAGCATAGTATTTGGCCCATTTTAAGTGCTCAATAAATACCAGCAAGTGCAGAGGTGAAATCCACTGTGTCCACCTGGTCAAGAGCTATAATTTTGGACATGCAGGAAATGTCTGTGCAAACACTCTAAATGCCACCCACAGGCAGGCTGCAGAGTCTCCATGTTCCAGCAGGTGGCAGCAGCTACAGACACATACCATGGCAGCCCTGAGTGCATGGCTAAAGGGAGGGAGAAAGAGCTGATGGATGTGAGGCTCAGATGCTTATCCTCAGAATCACAACAAAAGCCTGTTCTTTCCCAGGAGTGTCTTCTGAAACACAGCTCCTTATCTTATCACATCATCTCTTGCTTTGTCCTTTCAAAAGCAGCCACTTAACCCCCTGTAACAGAGAGAAGAATCCTGAATCATTCTCGGCCCTGCAAGACAAACCTTCAGACGTTTCAACTGCTGAATTTTAGAACTGGAAGAGTCTTGAGAAACCACTGGTTCAGAGCTTTGCAAAGTTCCAGGCCTACCGGGGCCAGGTGGTAATGAACACTTTCCAAAACTCTTCCTGGCTCCCAGAGATGGGGCAGTGCGGTCACCCTAAGTGCTGGGAGAAGTCAGATATCTGGACTTTGATATGACACACCCCATTTTTCAACTTACAGTGGCGTCTCTAAGAACTTGTCTATCTGGATTTGGCCTGAGACCTCCACGTTATGACCCCTGACAGTTCCCCTCAATATTTCCCACATAAATTCCAAGTCCTCATCAGAATCTAGAGAGGAGTCACTTGTTCAAGGCTGCCTAGTGAGTTGGGCACAGCCCAGAGCTGATGAGCTCCCATCTGCTGGCTCTGTCTGTGCAGCTACACCTCAAGGCCACAAAGTGTGTGTGTGTGCTATGTAGAAAAAGAAAGTTGTTAAAATACGAAGTGTAGCCTGAGATAACTGAGACTGGTATTACTCTTCAATTATAGATAATAACACGACCAGCAAGAGCAGAGGCTATTGGCCGGCATTTACTAGGGCCCTGGTACTACACTATTCACTTTCCACTTCACAGCTACCTGCCCAGCCAGGCAAGTATTGTTATCATCTGCATTTCATACATGAGGAAATCAAGGGCACTGAACTATTTGTTCAAAGTTACTCAGCTGTAAGTGGCAAAACCTCAACCCTTCATTGCTTTGAGAAGGAATGTGATCAAAAGAGGGCTCTGTCCTAGCTTCTCAGTCCAGGGACCACCCCATGGACGAGGCTGGAGAGATGGTCCCCTGAGATGGAGTAGGAGCCTGCTGAGGTTCTGAGAGATTGTCCCCTTCCCACTTGGCCTACAGGCCTCACAGTGTGATAACCTCCCACCTGTCTATAGGTACCATCATGAGGAAGGTGATATAATGACATAGGAAAGAGAAATAGGCCTGGGCCAGCAAAACTGTAGGAGGCAGGGTCAGAAACTGACCTTAGCCTTTTGACAGGGATTGACCCCAAATGAGCCCTGGAGATGCCACTACCTCAGTGGCGTCTCCAGGGCAGCTGCAGAATCTAGGGGTGGATACCTGCTGGTTCTGCAGGATCACCACAGAATAGACTGTGGACATGCAGAAGGAGAGTTAGGGTGACCAGAGCCTCTCCCCTTCTGGTCTCTCTGTTTTTTTTTTTTTTTGAATAATCTCTTCTCACAATAATTCACTTCCTCCTTTCCTACTTTGCACTCAGACACACTAGTTGTTCAACACTTTTCTGGTGTTTTCTAGCTTGCCAGATCTCTCAGAGTTGTAAGGCTGTATCTGGGCCATCTTTTCTCAAGCGAGTCACTGAACCTCCTCAAGCTTCAGTTTTCTATCTGTAAAATGGGGGTAATGATATTTACCTTACAGGGTATGGCTCTTGTGAACTTTAGGGATAAATAATACAGTGCCTAGTGTGGTGTTGATGCTTAATAAATTACATTGGCTACTGTTATGCTTTCTCAGAACAGAATCCCATGCCATCATCTTATTCTCCCCAAACACTGCCACCACCACCAATAATAACCCCTTGGTTCATTCTGAGTGGGCTTTCTCAATGAATCCAAAACCAATCAAGAAAAGTGATTCACGAAAAAAGTTTATGTGGAAAATAGTGGTTTAATGTGCTTCCCCTCCAGGGTAAGATTTGCATTTTAACAGAATTTTTCAATGTCTTAAGTTGAAAGAATGATAAATTGAAGGGGTTTCAAGCACAAACTGGCCACTGGTACAAATGTGCTCTTATGAAGTAATGTGATTGTGCTGCTTAGGGAAACTAGGAAGCAAAATATGACACTAATTTGAAATCACTCTCTTCTCTCCTCTACCTTCCATGTGTGTGAGTGTGAGCACACACACACCCCTCCCCAATCATCTAGAGTTAGAGACATCTTTAGTCAGAGCTATGCTTTTCCCCTCTATACTTTCATATATCAATGTGCAAAATGGCATAATAATAATAGCTATGTTTCAAGGTTATTATTGTGAGGATTAAATGAGCTAATACATGAAAAACTTCTCAATAGTGCCCCAAATCTAGGAAGCACAATATCAGGTTTGCTGTGTTAGCTACCAGGTTAGCCTTAATTCTGAGTCCTGCAACTGTGACATGCTAGTGAATGTTACTCCTCCTGCTCAAACTTGCATTTGAAGATACACATGCCACATTCCCTGAAATCTTGAAGGACTTTCAAACACCATTCACATTTGGATTTGGGAAAAACTACACCTAATCCGTACCCTATAGTTTAGCATAAATCAACTTGATGTATTGGGAAGAACCCAGGAGCAGAAAATAATTCAGTACTGCTGACCCTGAAGCTCTGTAACCTTGGACAAAGTCATACCTTCCTGAAAGAGGAAACATTCACAGAGTCCTTTAAGGATCAAATGGTATCATAGATATGAAAGATTTTAAGGAAATCTTTAAATAATAAATTTCTTTAGAAAGTCGCTATTACTGCCACTATCAAATGGACTCCTAGGAAGTGGGATCATGAATTCTATGATTGTGGGACTAATTTTCTCCCTCCTCCCTGCTCTATTCCTCAAACTCAACACCTCACTTGTGTTAGTCCACTCAGGCTGCTATAACAGAATACCATAGACTGCGTGGGTTAGGCAATAAGAAATTTAAGAATTAAGAAACTTAATTCTTACATCTGGAGTCTGGAAAGTCCAAGATCAAGGTGTTGGAAAGGTAGGTGCCATTCTGAGGCCTCTTCTCTTGACTTGTAGGCAGCCACCATCTCACCATGTGTTCATGTGACCTCCTCTTTATGTATGTAGTGTGACCGAGCTCTCTGGTGTCTTTTCTTACAAGGACACTAATCATATCACAACACACCTACCCTCATGACCTCATCTATAGCTAATTATTTCCCAAAGGCTTATCTCCAAATACCACTACATTATGGGGCGGTGGTTCAACATATGAATTTTGAGGGAACACAAACATTTAGTCCATGAAACTTTTTTTTTTTTTGCTGAGAAAGGAAGGTTACAAGCTTTATTCTTGCTCTATCACATCTGGCCTCAGTATGGCAATGGGATCTTTTATTGAGAGCAGGGCACCTCTTAGCAAGCCATGTCTTTGCTTCATTTTGTAAAGTTGTCAAACATCTCTGCACTTCAGTTTTCTCACCTATAAAATGGGGATAATGATATTACACATCTCACAGGGTGTTGGTAGCATTAAATATGATGATACTTGTCATTGTTTAGGAGAGTACTTGATATGGGACGTGGTGAGTAAATGGTAGTTTGAATCTAGGACAGTTTTGAAGGAAAAAAATCTTAAACTTTTTGCTATAAGACTGAGGCTCAGAAAAGCTTAATGTTTGGATCTGAGTTCTTGGGCAAGAATCTTAGCACCTCACTTTCCCTACATATAAAATAACGAAACCAGAATTTTCTAAAGTGTGCCTACAAGGTATTTATCCTTTTAGATGTCCTATGAAGCATGCTGTGGCCATGAAGTTTTGGGCAAAGCTCTTCTCTCTATCTCTGAGCATCCTAACAGGAATGTGCTGGTGCTGGCTTATACCAGCTCCTAAGAGCTGGCGGTTAAGTTTTCAGGAATTCTATGTATTCAGTGATGTCATATTGGTAGTTTCAAATCAGTCAGGGCAGGAGTATTTATACATCAGACATTGACAAATGCTCAATCTCAGGGCTATATATATATATATATATTTTTTTTGTCAGAGAGCTCATTGTTAAACATTCACCAGCACACTATTTGTCCCAATACATATTAGCTTATTAAAATCACCAAGAAGTTTAGCAATAAACTCATTTAACTGTGTGTTTCCCAAACATTTTGGACCAGAGGACTACTTCACCAACAGTGTTCAGAAAATGTTTTGGGAAATGTAGCAGTTGATGTTTCAATGGCCCTTTTATTCTACTACTTTCTCATTAGAGGATGTAACTGCTGAGTTACTGAGTTGGGAGGGACTCGTGGTTCCCAGAAGGCTCAGTTCAGTGCTCACTTCACCACACTTATTGACCAATAAGTATTGTTTCACAGTTCCACGAGATTTCCAGCCTTGAGCCGTTGTGAATAAGGACTTCTTTGCATTCTTCACATTTATTAAATGTATGAACTATAGTGCTCCTGTTCTCTAAACATGGCCCTCCTAGTTAATGTCTCTTAATTCTTGAGCACTCATCTCAGACATCAGTCTTGAAGGGTAGAACTGAGCCTTCAGTCAAGTAAGATTCTGCTGATCCCTCTGACATTTCCATAGAACCATGCTTCTTGTCTTCTGGACATTTACCTTGTGGTAGCTAAAATATGGCCATAATGTCTTTAATATTCTTCCAGTCTAAGCTTTTTCCCCATCCCTTGAATCCTGGTTGGCCTTGAAACATGGTCTTACTCAAAATGTGGGGGCCTATCACTCCCCACCTGCCTTCTAACACACCCTGAGACCTCCATGCTAGTCAGCTCAGGACAGATAGAGGACTGAAGCAATGATGGTCTAAAATGAACAATCAGATTATGAAGAAAGAAATAGCCTTGAAAGCCGGATTATCCTGGTGAGAGAAGGTTGCCCAGATTCTTTTGTTTCCTTTCATTCCACATCAGCTCATGATCCTAGAAGGCCCAGACTTGAGATTTTTAGATGCCAGCTCTTTGTTATGAATAGGATTATGAGAGGTTTTAAACACTTCACAACAGACAGGATGTATTTGGTATGTGTTAACTTAAGCTACATGCTAGGTGAAGACTGCTACACAAATGAGGAATCTATACAACAAAGGCAGTCATGTTGCCTTTAATCATTAAAGTCCAATTTCAGAATCACTGACAATCCTTAAGTGGAGAGTCTTTGATAATTTGCAAAATGGCCATCAGAAATGTGTTTGCACTGGTAAAATTAGGAGTTTTAAATGAACACATTAGGTACTACAAATGGATTCTCACTAGGTAGATCAGTGATATTCAAGATATATGGGTAGGCCAAAGCCTTATAGAGACAGTCCTCTGTCTTTACATGAATAGGGTCTAAAGTCTAGTGAGACTTGTAGGATGTGCTCTTAGGATGATACTGGAGACTTGGTCTCCTGATGCTGCATCTAGATTAGTGTCATACCTCCTCTTGTGAACCTTCCATGAAAACTGAGGTTAAAAGAACAAAGACCTATGACCCATCAGCTTGCAAAAACATTTTTATAAACCATTGTATGCATGCTTCTAATAAACATGTTTAAATAATATATCTAATGTATGTGGTACAACTTGGTTAGAGACTTGCCTTCATTATAACCTGACCTTCAAATGCATGAAGTGAATTCCTTGATTTCCCTATTTTTTGTTTGTTTGTTTTTGCTTTGAAACTCTTTCTAGATCATGGCACAAAGAATGGCCATCTCACTGAGCAGATGTGATAAGATCTGGACATTGTGAGTTCCAGCTGACATTGTGGCTGGAACTTACAGTATAGAGTTCTAGAGAGGTGGAGTTCATACAGAGGAGCTTCAGAAATCTGCATAAGATCTCCTGGAATCACTGGCTGAATGTTAAGTAGTATGGGTGCAGGACAAAAATAAATACTGTGGAGCTATGAGCTGAATTGAGATCATGGAGCTTGAACAGAACAAAGAGAGATTGTTCTAGTGTAACTGGAAAGACCACTTTGATAATTCTGTGTACTCAGTTGATACGCAGGAAAGACCATGCATTAGAAGAAGCGTTGCTATCATAACAGAGTTAAGGATATGCTAGATCCTCCATGACAAATATTTTTAAAAAGCTACCTTCCAGGCAAAACTGACGTTATTTGAAGGAAGACAGCAAAATCTAGATATTCAACAATGCATCATCCACGATGCTTAGCATGTTGTAAAATATTATTAGACAGATATTTAAAAAGCAGGAAATGTGAAGGAAAAAAATCAATCAATAATTAAAACATACCATAAAAGACAGAGGTGATGAAATTAGGAGACAAGGCTTTTAAAACAGCTATTATAAAAGCAGTTAAAGGTATTTAAAAGAAAATATAAATATTATAAGGAAATAGATGGTAAGTCTCAACAGAGAAATGGAAACTAAAAAGAATCAAATTGAAATTGAAAAACTGAAAAATACAATATTCAACATACAAAATTTAAGAGATTGCATTAACAAAATAAGAGTGACTACAAAAGAAAATATCAAGGAATTCAAAGAAACTAATCAAATTGAAGCAAGCAAGCAGAGAAAAAACTTGAAAAAAGTAACTGAGCAGAGCTTTAATAACATGTAGGATAATATCAAGTCTAACAACATCTTAGAGTCCTTGAAGGAAAGTGAGAGATGGGCAGAAAAAAAAATGTTTTAAGAAATGTTAGCCAAAATATTTACCAATTAGATGAAAAATATAAGCTCAGATCCGAGAAGCTCAACAGGTGACATATAAAAAGTAAATCCACACTAAGTCATGTCCTTGAAATTTGCTGAAAATCAAAGATGAAAATACCATTTTAGAAGCAATAAAAAAAGATATTACATACAGAACAATAATTCAAATAAATTATGGCTAACTTCTTATATACAAAAAAAGTGAGCCAAAAGGCAATAGAATGGTATCTTTAAAGTATTAACAGAAAAAAAAACTGTCTAGGAGTCTATGTCCAGTGAAAATATCCTACAAAACTGGAGAAATAAACTCATTAGCAGACTATCAAAAGCTAACAAAATTTATCACCAGCAGAACTTCACGAAGATGGTAGTTCTTTAGAAGGAAAATGATAACAAATGAAAATCTAAATCTACACAAGGAAATGAAGAATATTTTAAGTGGTAAGCACCATTAAATAAAGTTTCCACTCTCATTTCTAACTTCTTTAAAACATAATTTACTGTTTAAAGCAAAAAATAAAAATGTATTGTAGATGTTATAATATATGTGTAATTAAAATGTATGACAACAATAGCACGAAGGATGAGAGGGGGAAAACAGAAGTATACTGTTTTAAGTTTCTCACACCCTATGTGACATGGTATAATGTTATTTGAAAGTAGACTATAATAAATCGACAATGAATATTTTAAACTCTTGAGCTACCACTAAATAAAGCAATTTGTTAAATGAATGAATGAAAGATTTGTTCTAGGTATTAAAAGTCTACCTTTTATAGAACTGTTGACTGAATTAGATGTGTCATTTGTCTTCTCCTGAACACTTTCATTTAGTGGAATAAGACAGTGGGCAATTTTCACAAGGGCAAAGAAGAATGAATGGGGAGCAGGGTAGGATGAATTTTCTGCTTCACTGTGCCTAAAACAATGCTCCAATTGTTAAAATGTCAAATTAAATTCAACCAGACAGTACTGTAAATTCCAAGGGAAACAAAATATTCCAGGAAAGTATTCCAGCCAAGACCTTAGCTGGCCTCCTGTGGTGACTTTCCATTAAGAAATAGTCCAACTTACACTTTATGAAAGGATTAGAATTGACAAAATGTCTTGTCTGCTAATGTAAATACTTGAAAGAAAATGAAAACTTTTTAGAATATGACTTTTCCTTCACTTTCAATGTCATTTTGAGGGACTACATCTTATATTTTCTCTTCAGATTTAGGTCTTTATTGTTTATTTGCACATTTTATAAGTGCTATGCAGTAGATATAGGAGAAGTACATTTTGGGTGCTAGATATTGATATTACAGGGCAAATGGAAAGATTTGTTGATTGTAGAATGGATAAAATCTGTTACTAGGACAAATTTCTATTCATGGCATAACCCCCAAAGGATATATAATTCAAGAACTAATGTATTTCCACTAAGCATTATTTGCTCTTCCTTTTCACTAAAGGATAGATTAGCTGAATCATAGAGAAGAGTAGGAATGGGGGTGGGTCCCCAGTAGAACGGCTTTGAAAGGTATGGAGTTGAGTGACATCCTCCCTCTCCCTTCTTCCTCGAAGCTTCTCCGCCCTTCCCCTAGTCTTCTGAATAGAACTCCATGGTGGGCTGTTTGGAATCAGTATAACAGTGTGTATAATTATAATAATCATTTTGCATGCATGTAGCTCTTTTCTTCCAAAAAACTCAAGGGCAATGTTGAAAGAAAAACAACACAGAGAACCATGGTCAGCTTGTAAATCGGGATTCCTTAACTTGGGGTTTGAGGGAAACCTTGGCTTTTAGGGCATCAATGAATTGCCTAAAATAGTTTGGAGAGCAAATATTTATCTATTTTTCCCAAGAGGAGGGTCCTCAGATTTCTTGTTGGGATGGAGGGAAGGAGTAGAGTCCAAAAAGAGTAAAATCCAGTGTTTTAAAAGATACATTTCTCTTTCAAAAATTAAAAAGCAATAAAAATTATTTAATCATTTGATTTGATCATTGAATCACTGAAGCTATGAGAGGAAAGAACACATTGAGTGTCTATTTTCTCAGTCTCACAGTGTATGGGTAAATATTATGCACCTATTTTAGAGAAATCATTTAAGCTTGAAGAATGTGTGTGCTTTTCTGAAAGCAATACCCCTCAAATTTTAAAAGAAGATTGAACCACAATATTTAATTCCCCCAAATCCTAATTGTTTCCATTCCCTTTTCCTGCTATCGCAGATGAACAATACATACTCCAGAGTGAAGCTAGTCCCTTCACATGTACTCTGGGTTCCACCTCATCTCTCATATTCAAGGACGTTGCTCCAGCAGCCTCTTCCTCCCTGCCCCAACTCCTATACCAGAGGTGGGTAAACTATGGCCTTTAGGCCAAATACAGCTGGCCATGTTTTTCTACGGCTTTCAAGGTAAAAATGGTTTTTATATTTTAAATGTCGGGGAACAAATTTTTTTAAAAAGAATAATATTTGTAATATGTGAAAATCATACAAAACTCAAATTTCAGTGCCCAAAAATGTTCAGATGTAACAGCAAGTCAAATTGCTATGCAAATTTCTCAGTGTTTACTCTCAGTTTCTTTCATCTCTCCCTGTGGATGGGAAACGAAGGGTTCTTGGACTGGCATTGGTTCACCCACCACAATAAGAGGACTCTGCTTTGGACTCTTCTGACCATGGATCTTGTCAGGGACCGAGGACCCTGTAGCTCAAGTGGTGGTGCTCACCGGGAACTGGGAACCCCTGAAGATCCTGGACCTGGGGTGTCCTGCTCAGTAATTCCAAGTCCATGTCCAGTGCTCATGCAGACCTCTTCCCTAGATCTATCCTGGTCACTGTGTGTGGTGTGCTTCCAGGCCACGAAGGGCACCTGTTTGTTGTGAGCCTTGGGTGGGAAGAGAAGGGGAGTGGGCTGTGGGCCTGGGCCTGCTCTGCTTGTACCATTCTATTCTGGTGCAGAATTCTGAGTAGTCTGGAAAATCTTTCAGTTGTGACTAAAATAAATCAATGGGAAGGTAGAACTTTGCTATTTAACAGATTATTAGCTTGATTTGTACCTTTTAAATATTTAGGCGTATAGCCTCCATTTGATCTCTTCCCTTGGGTCTCATAAGTGTTTGGAATGAGTGTATCCACATGGCTCATCCCTCAAGGCTTTGCTCAGCTCTCATCTTCTGTATTAGTTTCTGCGGGTTATCATAACAAAGTACAATAAACTGGGTGGCTTAGAACAATAGAAACATATCTTCTCATAGTTCTGGAGTCTCAAAGTCTAAAATCAAGGTGTTGGCAGGGTCATGCTTCCTCTGAAGGTACTAGAGAGGTTGCTGTTCCAGGTCTGTTTCCTAGGTTCTAGTAGCCTCAGACTCTTGGCTTGTAGATGGCTGTCTTCTCCCTGTGTCTCTTCACATTGTCTTCCCTCTGTGTGTGTCAGTCTCTGTGTCCAAATTTCCCCTTGTTAGAAGGACACCAATCATATTGGATTAGGCTCCACCCTAATGATCTAATTTTAATTCAATTACCTCTGTAAAGACTCTATTTCCCAATAATGTTATATTCCGAAGTACTACAGGTTAGGACTTCAACATATCTTTTTTGGGGGAGATGCAAAACTACCCATAATATTTTCTCAGCTAAAATCAATACTTTACACAAATCCCTACAAAGACCATGAATACAACAAGATGGCTCTAAAAATGTAGTAAAATATAAATGATGAGTGCCATTTTTCAACCACCAGATTGGCTGAAATCTAAAGGTTTGATAATATTTGGTGCTGGTGAGGTTTGAGGGAATAGGAACATTTTGCTGGGAGTGGAACTTTGAGGGCCATTTGGCCATATCCAGGAGAGAAAATAGACATTCTTCTCCTTGAAACAATTTTACTTGTTGCATATGTGCATAGAAACACGTAACAGAGATATTCCTTATCAATATTGGTTTAGTATCAGAAAAAGAGGAAACAACCAAAATAGCTATCAACAGGGATTTTAAAAATATGGATAAATTGTACTGTATCTGTATCAGTGGTTCTCAATTTTGACTGCTCTCTAAATACACTTGGGAAGCTTTTAAGAAGACCCATGTTAACATTCAACCCAAATACAGTAATATCCTTATTGCCAGGTATGGAATCTAATCTGTGCATCATAAAAGAAATAAAAAAGCCAGAGTTAAGAAACACCGATCTATGTCATAGAACTCTCTATACTGTGTTTAAACAGAGTTGAGATATATGTGATAACTTGGATAGATCTCTAAGATACATTGATTGAAAAAAAAGCAAGTCATAGAAAGTTAGTTACAGTATATGTTTTGTGTAAACATACAGTGATATGCAGTCTCTAAAATGGTCCCCAATGATCTCTGCCTCTGACAATCTCCTCCCCTTAAACAGAAACCCCTCCTTTTGGGGTTATTGACTCAATTAATGAATAAAATATAGGGGTAAGTGATGGGATGTCACTTTTGAAATTCAGTTACAAAAGACCGTGGCTTTCGTATTGGGTTTCTCTCTTTCTCTCTTGGTTTCTTGTTCTGGGGAATCCAGCTTCGATGTCATGAGGCAGTCCTGTTGAGGGATAGGGTTGATGGCAAGGGAATAGGGGTCGTCAACAACCATATGAGTGGTCTTGGATGTAGGTCTTTCCCCCAGGTAGGGCCTGCAGATGACACTAGCTTGACTGCAAACTAGTTTGACTGTCACTTAATGAGGAAGCTCAAGCCAGGAGTATTCGCTAACCTCTTTCCTATATTCCTGACCCAGAGACTGGGATATATATATATATATATATATATATATATATATATATATATATATACACACACACACACACACACACACACACACACACACACATATGTGTGTGTGTGTTTTATTTGTTTTAACTGCTAAGTTTGGGTAATTTGTTGCATAGCTATAGACAACACACACACAAGAATCTGTGTATTTTCAATGGTTCCAGATATATGTGTATAACGACAGAGAAAAGAGTCTGAAAGGTACAGAAAAAATGATAGCAGTTACCTCAGGGGTGTTGTGGGTCCAGGTGTTTTTTCCAAGAGGTGGTCAAAGAAATGTTAGCTTTATCTGCACAGTTTCAGTTTCATTTAATGGGAGAATATGTTCATGGATTGGTCTAATTAAAAATTAATAAGAAAAGATGTAGTAAATTGTGGCTTTCCTCAGAAAAGTCAGACAGCTTTCGATTACTATGCATTTGCAGATGAGAATCAGTGTTTGTGGTGCCTCCAGAATGATTTCGAGAGCCTTCCACTTGCTTCCCTTCTCTTGGTGAAACATTTATGAGTGAGTTGTATTTTTGGTTCACAGGCAGTTTCATCATTATAGTCCATGCCACAGTCCAGAACCATTTGGGAAAAGTAGGTTGAGGAAAGAAATAGAGGTCAAATTAATAAAGAGAAAATGTGCTCTTGGGGAATGGAAATATGGTTGCAGAGGAAATCCTGAGATTTCAAGAGTTTGTATGATTTCTTCTATCATTGTGGCATCAACAACTAAGATAAATAATAAGTAGTCATACTTCCTAGAATCCTAGAATGCCAGCCAAGTAAGGGCAACTTCTTTAACCAAGGCCAAAGAGGGTAGTTCTTAACTGAGGAAGAGCCAGAAGTTCACTAGAAAAATTCTAATTTGTGATTCCTAACAAGAACAACATCATAGTGGCTGACTTTCATGGAACTCATACTGTGCATCAGGCATGTGTGCTATACTCAACCTTCACAACTCAACATTATAAGGGTGATATTATTACCCCAACTTTTTAGAATAGTTCACTGAAAAGCATACAAGTGAGATAATTTACCCAAGGTTATCCAGACAGAAGTGGGGGAAACTAGGATGTAGACCTTAGGTAGCTGAACTCCAGAATCTAGGCTCTTATGAATGTTTTGTATACTCCGTCAGTCTATTTTCTCTATGCCTTGTGGCCTTCTCTTATTGACTTCTTAGTTATACATGGCGGATTTAAAACATTGTCTGAAAACTCTTTGATACTCCTCTTGAGAGGTTGCTCTTTCCTCCTTTGAATCCATAAGGCCTCTGACTATGACAAGTGTAATGCTAATGTGACTTCTGAGGCTAGGTCTCTAAAGGCAATAGAGATTCTGCCTGGTTCTCTTGGTACACTTATTTTGGAACCCAGCCTTTATGCTGTGAGAAAATCCAGGCCATGTGTAGGTAATCTGGTCAGCATTCCTATTCAGTTCTCGGCAGCTAGCTAGCATCTACCACCAGACATGTGAGTAAGGAAGTCTTAGGAATGATGCCAAGCCCAGCTACTATTTGACTGAAACAACATGAGAGACCCTTACCAAAGCCCAGATGACCCTGGAAGCATAAGATAATAATAAAATAACTGGTGTTTAAAGCCACAAAGTTTTGGGGGTGATTAGTTACACAGCATTAGATAAATAGACCTATCTATTCAGTAAGGCGAGAAGCAGGCATGGTCCATACATGGAAAGTTTAGTCAACAGGGAATACTCAAAAGAGAATTAATAAAAGAAAATCTCACCCATACACCTTATTAATAAACTGGCTGACATAATTAGCTCTCTTCCTTAAGGTATATGAAGCATAGAAGTGTTTATGAGTTGCTTCAAAGTTATATGGCTAGTAAGAGGGCGTATTAGTTAGGGTAGGCTAAAGTGCTGTAATAGTGACCCCAAAGTACATTGGCTTAAATGGGGCAGTGGTTTACTTCTCTCTCACCAATTAGTCTCAAGAAAGGCAGTGTAGGCTGACAGAATATCTGTGTCTTCTAATACATGGATTCCATCTGTAGTTCCAAGAAGCTCACCCAGCTCTTAACCATTTCATAGATAACACAAAAGTGGAAAAAGCAAGGGGAGTGCCTACACAATTATTTAATAAGCAGCTCACTTTAGGGGTATTACCTAGAATTAGCACATGGCACTCTTGTTCACATCCCAATGGACAGGACAAGTTTCCCCGGAAACCATACTGGGGCAAAGAGTAAAAGAAGTAACCAGTCTCCGCTCATGACTTCGCCTAGTTATATTGGTTAGTTTTTGCTGTGTAACAAACTATCCCCAAATCTAGTAGCTTAAAATGGCAAACACTTGTTATTTCTTCCAGCTCTGGGTCAGTTGGGTGGCTCTTGTTGTTGAAGCTGGTTTGGCTGAATTCAGAGGTTAGCAGGTAGCTTGGCTTGGGTTGGATTGTCTATGATAGTTTACTCATAGGACTGGTGATTGGCAGGCTGATTGCCTAGGGACTCTTAGACAGGGAGGAGTGGCCACCACTTGGCTTTTTATCTTCCAGTAGATTGTTTTGGATGTCTTCACATGATGGTTTGAGGGTTCTGAAGAGCAGCAAGAAAAGGCAAAGCCACATGCACAAGTTCTACCTGTGTCAGGTTAATAATTGTCTCTTTGGCCGAAGCAGGTCACATGGTTAAGTTCAGAGTCAGTGGACAACAGGTCTACAGAAGCGTGTAAATACAGAATGCATGAAAATTTTGCAAGCCATTACTGAAAACATTCACCACATGTAGCATAGTTCCTTGGGGATGTATTTCAGGGTATAGGTGTGGGATGGTTATAGGTATAGTAGGGAAATTAATGTTCTGGAGATTCAGGTCTGAGTAGCTCCCAGCCTCTTTTCACTTTGAACTCTTGATTAACAAATAGCATGAAGGGAGATGCAAGCATTGAAAGGAAACCCCTATTGCTCTTTTTTATGGAGCCACAGAGGTGGTCGGCTGCTTCAAGATGTTTCAGCCCTTTCCTGGCCACTGGCTGCCAGAAACTCATTGAAGTGGATGATGAAAGCAAACTTTGTACCTTTTATGAGAACTGTATGGCCACAGAAGTTGTTGCTGACGCTCTGGGTGAAGAATGGAAGGATTATGTGGTTCGAATCAGTGGTGGGAATGGCAAACAAGATTTCTCCATGAAGTAGGGTGTCTTGACTTTACTTCTGCTACTGAATAAGGGGCATCCCTGTCATAGACCAAGGAGAACTGGTGAAATAAAGTACAAAGCTGTTTGGAGTTGCCTCATGGATGCCAATCTGAGTGTTCTCAACTTGGTCATTGTGAAAAAGGGGAGAAAGATATTCCTGGTCTCACTGTGCCTCATAGCCTGGGGCCCAAAAGAGCTGGAAGAATCTATAAACTTTTCAGTCTCTCTAAGGAAGATGATGTCCACCAATACATTGTGAGAAAGCCCTTACACAAAGTAGAATAAGAAACCTAGGACCAAAGCACCCAAGATTCAGCATCTTGTTACTCCATGTGTTCTGCAGCATAAATGTTGGCATATTGCTCTGAAAAAATAGTATGCTAAGAAAAATAAGGAAGAGGCTGCAGAATATGCTCAACTTTTGGCCAAGAGAATGAAGGAGGCCAAAGAGAAATGCCAGGAACAGATTGCCAAGAGACATAGACTTTCCTCCCTGAGAGTTTCTACTTCTAAGTTTGAGTCCAGTCAAAAATGAGATTTTGTAAGAGTAACATAAATAAGATCAGACACCAAAAAAAAAAAAAAAAAAAAAGAAAGAAAGAAAGAGAGAGAGAGAGAGAGAGAAAGAAAGAAAGAAAGAAAGAAAGAAAGAACTTAATACTCCTATTAAGTACATTTTACTCAACATTTGACAAGTTGATTTACTTCTTATGAGTAAATGACTTGGCAGTTCTTAGATTACGGACCTGTACTCTACTGGTGTTATGTAGAAAAACAGGCAATAAAAAATGATTTAAGAGGCACCTTTGGTGCAAGCTTTAGTGTACATCCATCCCCCCATACTCGGGGATCTTATCCAGAGTAGTACTGCAGAAAGTGGTAGGTTGCTTGGCCAGTATACAACCTGAAGTTGGGAGTTTCAGGCCACTCTGAGTCCAGCATTTTAGGTCTTATGCAAGGGTTCTGCCCAAAAGACTGCAGATTAGGTCGTATAATTTAGGGTAGTGATTCTCAATCGAAGCTGCACATTAAAACCACCTGGGAAGCTTTGCAAAAACTGTGGTTACCTGGACTTCATGTCATAATGAGGGAATGGGAATCCTAGGTGAAAGAGCCCAGACATTTTGTGTTTGTTTATCTTGAAGCTCCCCCCAATGATTTTTACGTGCTGCCACTAGAAGCACAAAATAAGGGTATCCTTCTCACAGAGTTAGGCAGCTGTCCTCATTCTACCTGTCATTTTGAGAGCTCAACAGGCAGCAAGAAATAGAATGGCAGATGTAGCAATGGAAGTGACTTTAGAACCACAAACCCCCTATGTAGACTGGTGGAGACCCTTTGGGGATTCCAACAGAGTGTAGCATGGCTAGGTTAAATTAGAAACAGGTATTTCTATCTACTTAACAGGAACTATGCCAATTCTTGGGTCACTGCCAATAATATGGAAGCCACAAGAGCAATATTCCTATCAGGGTGACTCGGTCAGAGAGTTTAATGAACAGGACCTTTCTTTGATTAAGAGAGAGAGAGAGAGAGAGAAAAAAAAAGAAACCTAGCCTGGATGCCATTGGAGGAAGGGAAATAAAATGGTAAAACATTGCTATTCTGTTGCCAACAGCAGTGGGCAATCATGGACACCCACTAGTGCCAGTACTGTTATGGCTCTGAATATAATAGCCAGGCTTGTGGCCTTGCCCAACACACAGTGATGTCTGTGGCCCTGGGCCAAGGAGTGAAGGCCGAGCATCTGTCTGTGTCTCCATCTGCCCCCCACTCAGTGTGGCTCAGCACACACCTGGGTGCCTCCCTTTGGCTCTCTCCCAAGCTTGTGCACCCCAAGTGGTTCTGTGCTGCTTTCTACAGGAAACAGCTGTCAATCTGGAAAGAAAAGGGCTTTGGAGTCAGGTGTTCCTATATTCAAATCATAGTGGGGCCAATTCCTAAACTGTGAAACTTTAGGAAAGTCATTCAACCTCACTGAGTATGTTTCTTCCTCTGCCAACTGGAGACAATATTGTCATAACAACCCTGCAAGATAAGCACTAGGTGAAATAATGTATGAAAAACAACATGGGCAGGACTCAAAAGTACTTTGGGTTTAATCTAAGAACTTCGTGACTAATCAAAATAGGCATCTCACAGCATCTGCAGTTTATCTCAGGGAAGGACTCTGATCCTTCCTAGTTTCCGTCACTACTCTTTGGATCATTGCTGGTTGGGAGAGGGCACTTGGATGGGCCAGGGCTGACTCACATGCCCACTTCTGGCCCAGGAGTTTGAGTCGAACTCTAGAAGAAGGGCATTGCTAACACTTGCTAGACCAGCAAGAAGCAAAAACTATGACTATTCACTACAGGGGCAGGAGAGCTTACCCAGAGCCAAGTGAACTGGCCACAAGACAGCAAGGGGGAGGGAGAGGTGGCAGCTGAGAGTAAATATGATGAACTTGCTCCTACAACTGTGCTGGGCTTTGGAAAGATTTAATAGAACCACTCATGGCATGACTTCCATAGAGGGCTTGAAAAGAGGGAAAGCTGGGAGATTTATGACTGAGTCCTGAGAATTATTTTTAAGAGGGAATATACAGAAATATCTTAAGTGCCTAACAATAGGGGAATGGTTAGGTAAATTATAACAAATATTCATAACAGACCATATTCAAGAAGTTTTAATGACAGTAAAATGGTTACCTAATAATGTTAAAGATGAGAGCCAAGACACAAAAATCTATATATTCTGTGGGCTTAACCATGTACCTCCCCACCCCCCGAAAAAATGTAAACAAAAAAATATACCTGTAAATCATGGTTGCTTTTGGGCTGTAGAATTATGGCCCATTCACCTCCTTATTTCTTTATGCTTTTATTTATTTATTTACTTACTTATTTACTTTATGTTTTCTACGGTGAGCATGTGGTAATTGGAAACAAAATAATCATTATAACATCATCAACAAAATTGAACTGTAGAGATGTAAGTATCACTAGAGGAGATTAAACAAACAAACAAACAAACACACAAACAATTTTCAGAATCCAGGGAGATCGGCTCCTGAGAAGCGATGTGGGGAGGCATTAGTAAAGATAGAAAGAAGCAAAGAAGAGAGAATCCTGAAAAATAAAAATCCTTTTCTTTCTTTTGAAAATAATGTTTTCTAAGTAGCTTTATATAGATGATCTCCTTTAACAGTTTCCAATAACTCTAAGATGTTGGTACAATTATTTGCCCCATCTTTTAGATGAGGAAACTGAGGTTTGGTGAGGTTAACTGACTTGTCCAAATCATACAGACAGCAAAGTCAAAGAGCTGTGTTGGAACCTTGCTCTTTACACTGTAGCGAAAGGAAGTGTGGGTCAAGGTTTTATTTCTTAGCTAACACACTGAGATCTTAAGGGAAGATTTCTCTCCAGTTACCATGAAAGGATTTGTGTGGCCCCAAAACCCCAGTGAGAGTGTAAACCAGCTATGGAGTCCTTGAAATATAAATCAGAGTTTATATTCCCAGAGAAGAGTATGATCCAAGGTGCAAATATACCATAGTCAGGCAGAATTTGTTTTAGATTAGAGAGAAATCTGTGAGAACATTGCATCCAGTTTATGGCTCTCACAGATGAGGCCACTGAGACCCAGAGAGGGTAAATGACATGCCCAAGTTCACACGGCAAGTGAGGGTTGTTGCTGATGACAGTCAAGACTTGTCACTGGCAAAGACGTGCTCTTTGAGGGTTATCATGTGGTAGTATGTCATTTGCTATAAAAAGAAGCAAGCACCTCAGTTGGAAGGAAGTATCCATGTCTCGCCTAGAAACGCATCACTGAGAAAGATCTAGGGCTAGGAGGAACTGATTTGTTAAGGACTTCTGGATATAGTGTTAGAAAACCCATTATGTTTAATCACTATTAAAAAACTATATGCGACTCAAAAGCATTTTTATGAAAAAGTAAGAAGAGCCTTTACATGTTTTTCATACTCATATATATTTAAAAAATGTATTTCATTTCTGTTACACTGGGCCTTAGGTTGCCAAGGAGACAGTTATTGGCAGAACTAAGCTGTTGCTGAGTAATTGTCTGTCCTCAGTGAGGTTCAGAGAGAGAGAACTCCTCAGAATCTCCACAGGGTTTGTGAAGAGTCTGCCTTTGTCCACAGCAAAAAGAGGAGTGAGGAGCTGGCAAGATGCATATGCAAGATGGAGTCTTCCCTCTTACCTCCTATGAGGGAACCAGCAGCAGTCACTGCCACTGCCAACTTCTGTCCCCCACACCTGACCAATACAAGAAACCCTGTAAGTTACCCACTACCACCATTTTCATTTTCTTGCTCAATCATTTTCTCTGGTAGCCAGAGGTCTCCTAACTGCCCGTGGCAGCCCAGAAGTACCAGAAAGTATTGGGAGCAGCTCTGCACCAATGAGTGGTGGAGAGATAGTTCCAATGGCCACTCAATGTCTCAAGAGGATTCAGTTCTGCCTACCCATATGGTTGTTTGCTCATACACCCTTTATTGGCTTCCTTCCCTTCCCGGTTTACTCTATTCTCCTTTCAGTGCTTCCTAGGATCATCTCCCAAATAAACTTTCATTCAGATCGAGTCTCAAATCTACTCCTAAGGCAACCAAACTGAGATGGTCACATTGTGAAAAAAGACCTGGGTGGGTGAGCAGGAGCTAGGGGCAGTGTTTCCTGTATCCTGTTCTGTTCTATCCTAATGTGTAAAAGACTATTCTATAAAAAAGGATTTCCCAAACTCTTCCTCTTTTTTTTTCTTTTTTTTTTGCCAAATGCATTTTAGACCAGATTAGCCTAAACACAAATAGCTGCATGTTCTGAATGACAATTTCCCTACAGTAAACGTAAAAGATTTTGAGTAGTTCCAAAACCCTGGTGAGAGTGTGAACTAGTTACAGAGTTCTTGAAATGTAACTCATAGTTTATCCTCCCAGAGAAGAGTATGACCCAAGACAGAAAACACCACAGTCAGGTAGAATTCGTTTTAGATTAAAGAGATAGTTGTGAGAACATCACATCCAGTTTATCACTCAAATAGCCACAGCTCACCTTCAAGTTGGGCCTGCCTGGCTTCTCCAGCTAAAAGAACAGAAGAGAATTGAGTAGAGAGAAGAAAGCCTCCTAACTTTCTAACGTCTCCTGTCTGGACCTTTCCAGTTCAACTACCCTCTGGTTTAAAAAGTCGCAAATTCCAGCTGAGATATATCAGTCTGACATCCATTTGGTGCATTAAATAATTCTGAACACCTTTCAGGTGCTCAACTAATATTCCTGGTTATGCAGAAAAGAACTTTGAGATATGAACATCTCTGCCCCTCCATTCTGCAAAGGGACAAGATCTTAAGGTTCCTAAAAAGTACCAAATCCTCTGGTACCTTTGGTATCACATAGGAACCACCCACCACCCTCCTAAAACATACAAATTGTCCATTTTCCCTCTAGGCTTTCACTCCATTCTACCTTAGAGAATACAGAAGGCATCAGAATTTAAACTATTGTTTTCTCCAGTTCATTTCAAAATCTACTGATTAACTAATAGTATGAAAGTTTTATCCATTGTCACAAAAAGTTGTGTATTATAAACAATAATACAGTGATGCTACAACTGCCCTCAGATAGCAGCAGTCTAAAAAGGTCCCAATCTTTCTGGGTTGTTAAAACGGAGACCCTTTCCTCTGTTTTCCCTTAAAGTTTCTAATGTAGGAATTGTCTTGCCAAGTACTAGTGAGAATTACATTGAGGCTAGCCATCGTTTTTTCACTGGCGGCATCTTTTTTTTTTTCTGCAAGGAGGGAGAAAGAGGCAGTTTTCTCAGCTTGCTGATCAATTTGTACAAAATTGCCAAGGTTAAACAAACATAACAGTGTGAGAATATGTTTGCCATTAGACTCAACACAACTTCTGGATGTGTAGATAAAGGCTAAGGAGCAGACAAACAGACCTGAATTCAAGTTCTAGCTCCTCTACTGCCCAGCTGAGGGACCTGGGGCAAGTTATTGTACCTCTCTAAGCTGTGGCTTTGTCATAGAGTTATTGTAGAGATGAAAAGAAGATGATATATAAGAAGTGCTAAGCTCAGTGCCTGAGTGTAGTAACAATTTCTTGCAAATTGATTACATCTCATTTCACCATCTTCAAGTAAATACAGGACCACCCCAAAGAAGAAAGCAGGAAGAGTGTTGTGAACACCAACATTTGTTTGCCTATCACTTTTTCCTCCTCCTTTTGGGGACCCAATTCTTATTTCCCCAATGGATAACCTTTAATATATGTTGAATAGGGTCTGTCACCTTTCTTCTCTCCAGTCATAAAGGAATAAGTCTCAGGCTTTGCTGAACCTTCAACCCTGCTCTGACCACAATGATGGGTGCAGGAATGGGTACATGATTAAGCTGCCTCTATTCTGACTCCTTCCTGGAAGTTTTTTTATGGTCAGAGATATCGTAAAAGATTCTTTCAGGGCTAAACTTACAGAGTGTGAATTTTATGCATATAGTGGCCATATTTCCTGCTGTACTTGTCAGAAATTGCTCAGAAAAGCAGAAATTTTAGAAGATATATATTATTGGGATTTATCATAGAGATTTGAACTTTTGCCATTGTTACAGCTAGTTAAACAGTCTATGTGAAGCTGCTCTTTCTGTGTACAGGAACCTAAAGTTTGCAGGGAAGGCTAGTGAGAAGAAAAGATGGACACAAAGTGGATAAAGCCAGAGTAGACTGAAATCTGTGAGGATGGATGAAAATTCATAGAGAGTGACTAGGATCCACATTGGTGTTTCCCCACCTCCAAGCAACACACTTCAGTGATGGAGGAGAAGCTGGAATCCTTCAGCATGCAGCTGAACATGCACTTGGCCCCAGGGGTCAGAGAGGGTAAAGGAAGATCCAATAGACTTTGCAGATGCTGTGAGTTCCTCCCACATGATGAGGGAACAGACAAGTGACAACATGAGCAAACCATGACAGCACCTCATGGTCTTCACTGACCTTCCAAGCATAAAAAAATATACATAGGATTGCTGCTTTATTTCCACTTCCAAATCTCATACAAAATGTCTCTGTGGCTCATAGTAACCTGGAACCATGCAGAGAAGTGAATTCTGGGAAATGTCATTCCAGCTTAGCTAAATGGACAGAACAAATCTACCACATTGGCTATATGACAAGAGAGGTGGGGAGAGAGAGCAAGAGCCCCGATGAGGTCATCTGAGACTCTGGATCCAGCCAGATCTGAAGCTGTAACTATCCCTAGAATTTCCAGTTATGTGAACTATTTAGCTTATGCTCGTTTAAAATGGGTTCCTGTCTTTTGAAAATGAAAGTGGCCTGATGACTGATACAATTAGCTAGTTCAGCATTCAACAGTAATTCTGCTCAGGAATTGATAGAATTCCAGTCAAGACCCTACCTTTGGCATGGCAATTAGGAATAAACCAAAAAGCTCTTGGATAATAGGGACTGACTAGTATTCAGTACTTTCAGTTTTGACGGATAAAGATTCATGGATAAACATTTTGCTAAGAATTGGCAAAAAGGCCAATCTACAAAAAACTGTGGCAGGTGTAATCTTTTAAGAGATAAGATGACAAAAAGTGGGAAGCCAAAAGGACACCCAGACAGGACCTCACAGTTGGGGGCCCCTGGAGCCGGGCCCCCAAACTTCAAAATTTTATTTTTGTTTTTACAAGTCAAGAAACCTGATCTGATCAGTGTACAGATACTTGATCAGCTTTGGAAAATAGGGGTTCTGACCTTAACATGCCCTCAATAGATGAGTAAATGAACCAGTATAAATTAATTTACAAAAGGTGGTATTTTTTTTCCCCAGTAACTGGAATCTTTGCATCTTTCATACATGCAGGAACAACCCATCATCCCCCTCAAACATACAAATTGCCTCTAGGTTTTCATTCAATTCTACCTTAGATAACATAGAAAGCGTCAGAATTTAAATCTTTGTTTTCTCTAGTTCATTTCAAAATCTACTGATATACTAACAATATGAAAGTTTTATCCATTGTCACAAAAAGTTGTGAAATATAAACACTTAATAATACAGCAATGTTACAACTGCTATCAGATGCAGTAAGTTTCTTTGCCAGCTCTTTAGGACACATTTTCCCAGACACAGCTCACCGAAGATATCATATGAAGACAGAATGTTTACTTGGAGAGCATGGAATGGTTTGAGGGAGATTTCACCCAAGACCTGCACTAACTTGGTAAATGACCCTTCTTATTCTCCAAAAGTAGACAAAATGCTTCTAAGTATCTCAAGACTAGGAGTTTTTTCTTGAATGACTGTTGTGATCTCATTCTATTCTCAAACACACACTGATTGTCCCAGTTATAGATGACCTCTTAGAGTATTACATATATAGATATTCAACCTCATTATTAAGAATAGACTTTTAAAAAATTAGGTATTGAAAAAAATTCCTTCTTTCTCCTTCTCCTTCTAAAGGAAAACAGTTTCCCTACTCACAATACTTCTGACACAAAATATGTGGATTTCTCCAAGCACTTCTCCAGTTCTCTGCAGACACCTACTTGGTACCCTATGATTTAATTCAATTCTAACACTACCTACCAGGAATTAGCATAGATCTCATAGGTTAAGGGCTCAGTTCCACAAGACTGCCCCTGACTTCAGATACCAGTCTCAAGCAGTGGGTCCTCAGATTACTCACAACAACTGTCTGACTTGGCTACAAATGAGGGATTCTCACAACTCCCTCTTTGGGTTAAATAATTTGCTATAACAGCCCATGGAACACTGGTAAATATTTTAGTTATGTTTACTAATTTATCATAAAGGATACAATAAAGGACACAGATGACCAGCCAGATGAAGAGGTGTGTTGGCAAGGTCTGGAAGGTTCCCGAGCACAGACGCTTCTGTCCCTATGGAGTTTGGGTGTGCCACCCTCATGGCACTTGGATGTGTTGCCAGCCCAGAAACTCTCTGAACCCCCCCAGTTTAGAAATTTTTGTGGAGGTTTTATCACATAGGCATGACAGATAATGATCTCGATCTCTAGTCCTTCTCCCCTCCAGGAGGATGTGGGATGAGACTGAAATTTCCAAACCTCTAATCATGGCTTGGTCTTTCTGGTGACCAGCTCTCACCCTGAAGCTATCCAGGAGCCCACCAAGAAAAAAAGATGATCCTATCACCCAGAAAGTTCTAAGGGTTTTAGAAGCTCCATGTCAGTAACTGGGGTAAAAGACCAAATATTAGAACTAAAGATACTCCTAGCACCTTTATTGCTTAGGATATTACATAGATGTCATGAGCTCTGTGTCAGGAACCAAAGGTCAAAAACATATTTCTTATTATATCACAGTATCACACCCTCTAAGCCTTTAGGTACTCAGCAGTGTGCACCTGTGAATGAGGGAAAAAATAAATATATAAGACAGCCATTCTCTCAAGGAGCTCAAAGAATCACCCTCCTCATTCTAGACACTATTCTTCTGTTTATACAATCAGAAATCGCAGTACTTTTTTAGAAGGCTACTACATATTGAGCCTATCATCTAACAAAGTCTCGACATTTTTATTCTTCCACATGTATTAAGCCAGTTACTCCCTCTCTCAATTCTTTCTTTCAGTGGATGTTAAGAATTTTTAATTTTTTCTTCCAATTTCAAATGTAATAAATGCAACATACAGAAAATTTAAAACAGTATGCAAAAAAAATTTTTAATTACTTTTTATTCTCAAGTAGTGACTGTCTCAAAGCCCAGAGGCTCCTGCCCACCAAGTGCAAGAAGATGCTCAAGCCTCATAATGGGTTGGATCTTAGATTCATCACTGTTCTTTGTTTTCAGTCTTTCCTTTCTCATGTAAGCCACCTTCATTTGTCACCAGGCAGCTACCATTGCTTCGTAATTGGTCTTGTTGCTTCTAATTTTGTGTGTCTTCACAGTAGCCAGAATGTCACTTAAAATATAAATCTGATCACTTGCTCCCTTTTAAAGGCCCCAATTATTCTCCACCACAGCTAGAATATAACCCAACACCTCACATGGTCTACAAGACCTCACCTTTATGTCCTTCTTCCCCACACCATTCACCACATTCCAGCTTCTTGGAGCTTTTCTCTGACCCTAAAGTATGCCTAGCTGGTCACCCTTCAGGTTCTTTAAGGAGGGAATGCTCTGACCCCTCTCCTGGCTGGCTCCTTCTCTACCAGCAGGTCTCAGATTAAATGACACCACTCCTGAGAAAGCCCTTCCTGCCCTTCTAGCTCGGAAGTCTCTTCCCGACCTCTTCTCTGCTTGTTTATGCCCCATTTACTACTTATTTTTCATTATTGTATTTACCAATAACTGAAAATATATTGTTTGTTTCTCAACTTATTGGCTGCACCTCCCCCCTTGCCCCAAGAATTCTCTGAGGGTGGGATGTTGAGAAACCCCATAGCAGAGTTGTTCTGCAGTTTCCTTCTGACCTAGGGGTGGGAAAAGGGCCCTAACCATGCTTTGCTGCTTTCCTTTAGCGTCACTCTCATTTTCGTAGATAGTTGCCTTCTTCATTATACTCTCCTTCATTGCCCCAGTGAATGGACCATCTCTTCCCTCCCAGGTGCCTGACTCAGGTTTTAACTTGACTTTTGTGACAAGGAAAGAGGTAACTGTACGATGATGCTGCTGAATTGTCAAAGGCCAGTGCTTGGCATCATGTAGGCACAGGCATTTTGAGCTAATGTATCTTTAAAAATTAAGCACTGAGTCAGGCCCTTTATTTATAGCTCATCCTACAAATGTGAATTAAAGTACACCAGTCTTATGACACAGTCAAATTCATTATCTCCACTTGATGGCTTAGATAGTTAAATACTTCAGTGAATAAACGTAGAATTCATTAAGTCTCATTTTCTCATAATTCACATATTTGGAATTTACTCTCTTCCCTGGCAGTTTTCAAACATGAAAATTAATCCTGGCTGTAAAGTTTGTAAATGCGTTTTTCTAATATATCTTTAATTAGAAACTCATGTATTGCTTCTTAAGCAAGTCACCCATGGAGATAATATATGGTTGGGGCTACCTTATTATTTGAGGGCTTCCTAATTCTATGATTTTTTTCCCCCTTCCCCCCTTAAGTTCTCATTAGCTCTGAAACACCACATAGGTAAAGTTCTGTAGAAACACAGCTAGGAAGGCTAACCTTTTACCTTTAGATTGACATTAAGAAGGTTTGGCAATAGTTTATTGGTTTAGTTTTCTCTGGAGATTCTTAATGGTGTAGAATTGGAACCAATCAGCTCCTGGCCAATGTAGTGCTTTCTGAGGTAGTTTGGTGACCACTGTTAATGGTACTGTGGAGGAAGAGAGTCTTTCCTGTCATCTTTAGTTTCTAGGTGCAGAGATATACCTAGACCTTATCCTGTCAACTGCCACAGGAGAGAAGGAGAGACTATGGCATAGATCCAGTTGTAGCATCTGAGGAGAGCTTGGATTGTGCAAGTAGCCCTATTAAGTAACTGTGCCTAAAATTAGATATCACTCCAGGACCACTGCTTATGTTAGGAACTGTTTATATGGTTGAACTGAGGAGTTAGAGATGTTTAAGACTTTTGGGTTGAATATCTTTGGCCTGAAACTTAACGAAGAGCATTAGAGGGAGTAAAGTCAGTTAATAAATGGTTATTTATCTCCTATTACATACGATCTCAATTTAAGATACTGGAGACAGAGCTCTGACCAGGCAGCTAATGTTTTATAGAGTTCTTATTATGGACCAGTTGTTTTATAAACGACTTCATTTAATCCCCATGGCACCCTGTGAAGTATGTACTGATAGTCCCAATCTAAAGATGTAGAAACTGAGACTCTGAGGTAATGTGCTCAAGGTTACATAGTCAGTAAGTGGGATTGGAGAGATTTTATCTCAATGGTATAACTCCAGAGTTTATGTTCTAACCATTGTATTTGGAAGGATTCTACAGAGAAATGGAACCAAGAGGAGACATATGGGGGAGAGGGGGGAGAAGAGAGAGAGAGAGAGAGAGAGAGAGAGAGACTGATTTTAAGAAATTGGCTCATGCGGTTGGGGAGGTTCAAATCCAAAGCCTGCAGGGTAGGCCAGAAAGCTAGAAACCCAGGAAAAAATTGTTGTCCAGGTCCAAAGGTGTTCTGCTGGCATAATTCCTTCTTGCTTGAGGAGGTTGGTCTTTGTTCTATTAAGTCCTTCAACTAATTGGAGGGCAAACTGTTTTACTCAAAGTCCAATAATTTAAATGTTAATCTCATCCAAAAGAACACCTTCACAGAAACATCCTGAATAATGTTTGATAAACTATCTGAGCACTGTGGTCCAGCCAAGTCGACACTTAAAATTAACCATCCCAACCACTGTTATAGGTAGAATTACATTTCCTTCCACAAAAGTACGCTAAAGTCCTAACCCCTCGTACCTCAGAATGTGATCTTATTTGGATATAGGATTATTGCAGGTAAAATTAGTTAAGATAAAGTTCTCGAGTACTTTAAGAGTAGGATCTTAATTCAATATCATGTCCTTATAAGAACTGGTGAGACAGAGGGTAACTGGCTACGTAAAAACATAGAGACACAGGGAGAATGTCTGTGAAGATAGTCAGAGATGGTAGTTATGGTGCTACAAGTCCAGGAGTATATGAGTCCATCAGAAACTAGAAGAGGCAAGGAAGGATCCACCCCTGAAGGCTTCAGAGGGCATGTAGCCCTGCCTTACCTTGATTTTGGACTTCCAGCCTCTGGGACTATGGAAGAATATATTTCTGTGTTTTAAGCCACCCAGTTTTAAGCCATGCCATTTTGTTATGGTAGCCCTAGTAAACTGATAAAACCACTGTGCAATAGGCTTCTCAACAACACTGTCTTTAGGGAGTCTAGATTCTTGGAGAGAGGAGGGGCAGACAATAATCATAAAACATGAGGATCATATGAGTCATAAAAAATTCTTTCAGTGCTAAGTTTGTAGGGGTGAGAATTTTATGCATATGGTGGCCACCTTTCCTGCTGTATTAATCAAGATTCACTTAGAAAAGCAGAATCTTTAGAAAATATATATTATCAGGGATATGTTTTAAGAATTTGACCTTTTGCAATATAATAGCTGGCTATAGAGTCTATATGAGGCTATCATTTCTGTGTCTGGTACAGGAACCTAAAATCTTCAGGGCAGGTCACTGAGAAGAAATGATGAATGTAAAGTGGGAGAAGCAAAGATAACTGAAATCTGCAAGGTAAGTGTCTTGGCAGATGTCAGACAGTGAGGTGATGGCAGAATAGACTCAAGGTCACCTGACTTCCTATTTAGAGCCTTTCCCATTATTCCATCAAATCTGTCTATAGATGCCTAGCAATTTTTTTTTCTTTCAAAAAAAACCTTGAAAGCTTCAGTGGATACATAGGATCTAGTGTCAACTACTTAATCAGCTCTAGTTAAAAAGTGATGGATCCTTTTCTAGAAGAAAATGTAGCCAAATGTGTTTAGTAACTATTTTATAGTTAGAGGACATAGAGTATTCAAAATATTTTTCCAACTTTGCTAAGTTCTCCAAATTTCCTGTAATAATCATGTGTTTTAAAAATAATTATCAATATAAATAATATAAGAATGTTTTAAAAATAGAGCTGCCATATGATCACCAATTACACTTCTGGGTATTTATCTGAAGAAAACAAAACATTAATTTGAAAAGATATATGTACACCTACATTCATTGCATTATTTATAATAGCCGAGTCATGGAAACAACTTAAGCGATATCAGTGGATGAAAGGATAAACAAGTTTTTATATAGAAGGAATATTATTCAGCCATAAAAAAAATTGAAATCTTGCCATTTATGACAACATGGATGGACCTTGAGGGCATTGTGCTAAGTGAAATAAGTCAGACAGAGAAAGACATATCATTTGAAAGTCATACCTACAAAATATAAACAAAACTATATGTATTAAATCAAGCTCACTGATACAGAATAGATTAGTGGCTGCAGAGGTAAAGGGTGGAGGGTGGGAAAAATGGGTGAATTTTTAGTCTAAATAAACTGAATTTAAAAAGAATGCATGTTAAATGAAACATAAAACACAATTATTCTTTATGAGAAAAAAGAAAAATCTCAGTACACATTTGAACTGGTACCCCTTCTCAAGCAGGACCAATGTGAATTTGCTAGCTGGGAGGCATGCAAAGAAAATATAACTTAAGTGGTTTTAGAATTTGAGGAAGTTCTGAATCCATGTTTTGAAATGGCATGTCTGACTTTTGGAACAATAAGGCAGGGTTAGGACCAGATATTTCCTAGCCTAAAAAGCAGAGAAGCCGTAGATCCATAATTTGATTGGTTTAGCAATAGGTTAATCGTGCTGCTGATTTCTGAGTCAATTCACGTAATGATGCTAGTAACCATGTTACTAAGTAACAAACACATCCCTTTGCATCCTTCCCGGGCTTATTCAACCCAATTTATTCCCCCAGAACCTGTATTCTTCCCAATCCAGTCGTCGTGGAGATCAGGCTCTTGGTGTTCCTGTGGGGAAGAATTCGAGGCCCTACCAAAGAGGCCAACTAAACAGCAGATTTATTAGAAAGGAAGAGTAATATGCTCTCAAGGTAGGAGGACGGACACGCTCTGAGGAGAGCAGCTGCTGGGAAGAAAGGTGGGATTTGGCAATTTATCGCACATAAAATTAAAGGGTGGAATATTCAACACTTACGGATGGTATCCTGGGCGTCCCAGGCGGGTCCTTTTTGACCACACTCCCTTACATGGGAGAGGGTATTTTCCCCCTTCTTTGGCTCTCTCAGGACCGTTATGGTGACACAGGGGGTCGGGGGTGGAGATTTTATTAGGCTGCCTTGCTAATAGTATTGTAATCAGCCAAAGGTCACCTGAAGTGGTAATGTGGCCCCCGATCCCCCACCAGCTGCCTGGGTCTAGTTCAGGTTGGTCAGGTTCCGGTATTTTCTTAAAGGCTAGTGAAACACCCCGATCCCTCCCCCACCCCCCCCACCCCCACGGACCACCTCCCCTCCCTGTCCCCCCTTCCCGCAGTCCTATTCTTCCTGCTTACTGTAACACACTCATTGAATCAACATTTATTGAGTTTCTACTATGTGCCAGATACTGTGCTAGGCACTGGGATGCAGAGATGGAAATGGCAGGATCCTGGTCCTCCAGGGGTTCACAGATTGATCATTAGCTGTTCCTAAGCTATCATCACATAATAGTTAAGAGTCTGGGCTTCGGAGTCAGGCTGTCTGAGTTGAAATTCTGGCTTCACTTCTTACTGGCCATTGTGACTTTGGGCAATCTAATGAATTTTTCTAGGTGTCATCTGTAAATTGTAGACAATGATGTTGACAGTAAAAATAGCTAACATTTATTGTGTCTTTACTAGGTGATAGGTGAGTTCTTTTACTTGGATTACTTCCTTTAAATCTTACCATTTCCCTGAGAAGCAGGTACTTTTGTCATCCCCATTTGACATATAAGGAACTTAGGTTTAAGAAGTTCAATTACTTACTAGCAAAGGTGAGCATTGATGGTGAGCAACTGCTAAGGATACCTATGTGTTACATATGAGTAGCCCTGGGCCTAGCCTATTATGCCCACCTACCTGATCCTTGGCTCTGAGTTCAAGAAGACATACTGAGAACCAATGCAAACTAAAAATATCCAAAGCAAACTACAAAACATGGTGGCCAGGACATGTAAATCACACATGTGTTTCCTGCCTGGAGGAATGACAACTTCCCTGTGATTACCGCACTGTGAAAATGTTAGCCTTCAAAAGGATTTCCTTCTCCCCCATTCTATTAGCACTCACATAGAAGCCTATTAGCAGTGCTCCAGCCTGTACAGATGCTGGCAAAGCCATGAAAAAAACCCACTCCCCGGAGTAGTGCTGACCCTATTTTTAAGCTCTAGGCTGCTGGCATGTACCACCTGCTCAGATACCAGTTACAGGATTTATTGTGCTCAGGTGTGTCAGCTCCCGAAACTGCCCTGGGACGTGTTTCCTGGAGAAAAATACAGGCTACTATACAATGAGGGAGGAAAGAAGAAAGAAGGGAAGGAGAGGAGAAGGGAAGAGAGAGAAAAGAGGGATGGGAAAGAAAGGGAGGTAGGGGAGGGGCAGAGCAGATTAGAAGGCAGAACGCTACGAAAGGTTCTCCCCCATTCCTGGGCCTTTAAAAGTAGGAATCACCGAGCTGACCTAGAATAAGAAAACTCAGTTTTAAGTAGATATTTTCTCTACTCAGTTTTAAGTAGATATTTTCTTAAAGGAGAGCAGTGAGTTTGCAGACACAGCTCACTCCTGCAGAGGCTGTGACAAGAGCAAAAGGAAGAAGAGACAGTGTAGTAGGAAAAAGCCAGAATTCCACACAGTGAGGCTGACCCCCCTCACCTTTGGCTACAGAAGCAATTACTATGTGGCCATATCTGTACACCAGAACCATCTGAGCAGTGCCATAGAAGTGTGGGGCGCTGGCTGGAGCTGGTCTGAGGATTCTTGGTTACCAGTCAGTGACAAGATAAGTACAGAACTGAGAGGACACTATTAGCAATTTTTACTGTGATCTAATACTGCTGAGACAGCTACGTGTGATCATTGGACTCCTCACTGACTTTGGCAGAGACAAGTTTGAGAGTTGTTGAACTTGGCCTTCTGGAGTGAGTGGCCTGAGGTGTGTATTACATGCTTGAACTGTGAGAGTTTGACAGCACTGTTGGAGAAGTGAGTAATATATCTCTATGGTCACTAAGTTACTGTGTTTCTCTGAGCCTCAGTTTCCCTGTTTGTAAACTGGTGAACCTGGGGGCTTTTGGAAGATAGAGTGAGATAGTACCTATCAAGTGTTTAGCATAGCAGCTGACAAAGGATGTGCACTCAATGCAAGTGAGTTCTTGTCATTTGGTCACAGTAGACAAAAAGAGCTTTCAGCTTGGCTTGGAGCAAAGTGTCTCAGCACCACAGATGCCTGAGTAAGTGAGCCCTGTTCTCCAGACTTGACTTAAAGCAAGGCAACAATATCTCCAAGTACAAGACAGAGGGCCTGGTCACTGGCCAGGAGATGAAGATGGCAATGCTTATCCCCTGCACTAGGAACAAGTGAATTGATGGTGAATGAAAGCCTTGGGTCTTCAAATACTCTAAAAGCCAATTATAAAATTTAAAATAATGGGGGAGCTGACAGCATACTGATGGTGGGGCCAGGGGCCAGGAATGAAGTATCTCCATGCTGAGAGCAAAAAGAGAGCCCTGGGTGGCACTCCTCAGAATGGATGCCTGTCAAGTGTCCAGGTGAAGGCGTTTGGGAGGCTGTGATTTGGCAGATAGCCTGCCTCCTGGGCCGGCCACCCCACTGATGTGGGAGAAACATGTAGGAAATGAGGCTGTCAAAGGATTAAGACCTGGACCCCAGCACCATGCTGCTCTATCCATTCGGCCTGGGAAATCACATTTTATAGCATTGATTTCAGCTTCATTTTTTAATGGACAGACAACACAGATTGGCAAAGGCTATGGACTAAATGCATATGTTTGCTCCAAATTCATATGCTGAAGCCCTGACCCACAATGTGATAGTATTAGAAGATGGGGCCTTTGGGAAGTAATTGAATTTAGAAAAGGTCATGAGGTTAGAGTCCCATGATGAGATTAGTGTCCTTATAAAAAGGGGAAGAGACAAGAGTTCTCTGTCCCTCTGCCATATGAGGACCAGCAAGAAGGTGGCTATCTACAAACCATGAAGAGAGCTCTCATCAGAAACCGCATCTGCCAGCGCCTTAACCTTGGACCTCCCAACCTCCAGAACTGTGAGACATAAATATTTGTCGTTTAAGCCCTGCCCCCCCACCCCATCTATAACATTGTGTTATAGCAGCTTGAACTAAGTAAGACACACAGAGAGGTTCACAGTATTTCTCAGCTGAGGGTTATACAGATTTGTCTCTCTGTGCACACATTTCTTGAACCCCCTGATGTTCTAGGGACTATAGTAAAATATGATAATTGAGAAAATAAGCTTCTATTCATAATGAGTTTATGACTGACAGAGAAGATAAGTAGATTAGCAAACACTTAGCATCCAGTGTGCCAGGTACAATAATAGCTTTATGAAGCCTGAAAGAGAGTGTAGGTAAGTAACTACACTGGGGTGGAGGGTGAAGTGCATGGAGAGGTGCTACTGCAGAGAAGCCAACCTTGCCCGCCCATACGTGTTCTAAAGGCATGATGGGCAGTGGACTCATGCGGCTGCCATCATAATTTGTGCTGAAGTGCAAAGTGGGACAAAATTTTAGGAAATTTTGTAGTAAATGCAGGAATAAAATCTCCAATGAACCATGAAAGCTGAGGGGGAAAAAAGAGAATAGAGGAGAGGCTTGGAGTGTATGTGTGTGTGTGGCAGGGGGTGAGAAGGGAGAGAGAGACAGAGAGAGGAGAGGGAGAAGGAGAGGGGTGAGTCTGAGGGAAGAAAGGAGGGAGGGAGAGCAGGAGTGGGAAGAGAGAGAAAGGAAAGGGGAAGAAGAGAGAAGGAAGGAGGGAGGGAGGGAAAAAGAGAGAGAGAGAGGAAGAGAAAGAAGAAGGGAGGAAGAAAGGGAGGAAGAGACGGAGGGAGAGGGAGGAGAAGAGGAAGGGAGGAAAAGGCAGGGAGAGAAGAGGGGAGGGAAGGAGAAGGAGGGAGAGAGAGAGGACTTAATTTTGTTAATTTTAAAAGCTTTAGACTCAGTCCTACAGTTCTGTTCTTTTGTGGCATGGCTATATTTGGCTTCTATTTTTAAATTTTCATACATTTCCTTAATCAGAATGAGAAACTTTTACTAGAACTAGTCCAGTGGTTGTCTGTTTCTAACAACCTAAAGAGTCCTAACTAAACTCTAGGAGTAATCTGCAAAAGCAACACTGACTCACATAAATTCAACTGTGTTGTCTCAGCAAAAGGAGAAAAAAGAAATCACAGTTTAAACATTGCAGCTTGATATCACCCTTCTGCATGCGTGTGCAAACCTTGGGCTGAATATGTTACAGGATCTGTGACCTTGCCTGTTTCTAGGTGAGTCCATGAACTTCACTTGGTATAAGCAGCTCACTGAGGTGAGTGTACTTGTTGTGTTAGTTATAGTGCATGCTTTGGGACAAGAGAAGGGAAAGGAGTGAATATTTAGCAAAAGAATGAATGAGTAATCTGTTTCCATTTCTACTGCCAAGGCTGATCATTTATTTCAACTGAGGTGTTTAGTGAATTAAAGCCACATGTAAGTGAAGTGTGTTAATTTCATGATCTAACTCTATAGAGGAAAAACACACAGATCCAGCCTATGATTTGAAGAACTGAAGCCAGTAATTAACTTATAATGCTTAAACTAACAAACAGCTTCCTTTATAAGCAAAGTGCCAATTGAACGTGGAATCACAAAGTCATTAATTGGTCTTCTTGGCTTCATGTTCAGTCTAGAAATATCAAATAAATAAATGTTATATCATATTTGACACTGCCTCTTTTTAAAAAAGAAGAGCAGATTAAAGCCTAAATCTGATGCAGTATACCTGGGCTGTTGGAGAAGAGGTGGAAAGATAGGATCGACATTTAGAAATCAGAAAGGTCCTAGGGCTTCCAAATGAATTAGTTCACTCGGATTAAAAACATTTTCTCTAAGGTGTGTAGGGATAGGGGACAGGCAGGTGCCCAAGGGCATCCTTTGTCCATTTTAGACTCATTAAATGAAAGCCATGTCAATGGTTGCCTTGTCAGCCAGACAGTGTCTACAGTTTGATAGCTGGAGAGGTATGAGCTCAGCCCCTGTGCAGATAACCATCTCCCCAGTGTATTTGCTCATGTTGAGCACCTGTAGAGGCCTCACTAGAACGGATGGATAATGGAGCTCTGACGAAGGTTCAGCAACCTATGAAAAAGGTCTCTGAAAACCTCTGGACCCCTGCAGAGAAAAGCAAAGGAGCCCCTAGCATTTATCTCAAATTTCAAGATTTAAGTCATGTCTAACTCTGATTTATCCTCATCTGTTAAATTAACAGTCAAGCAAATACATGTTAATTTTCCTGCTGATGGAGTCCAGAATATGCACCTCAAAATATGCCACTTTGGTGGAAGGATTATTTTGAGCTGAAGGCAACTGTGAGGCAACAGATTCAGGAAGAGGCTTTCTCTGCACTCTCCTTATCTGCCTAAAAGCAGGGCATAAATCTCCCTTTGTGTAGATGCCTCCCCAGTACAAGAAAACGAATAGTGACTCTTATCACTGGAGACTGGTGGTTGACACTGGGATGAGTTTGCATAAACAGACTTTGCTAAAACAACCCTTATTTTCCTTTAGTTCTCCCATATATTTACTAGTCACCACCCCCAGTTTATCATCCCTGAAGCAAAAATTCCCTTTCCTTTGTTAAAGTGGTTTATGAGTTCTAGAGGCTGAACACTGTTTTGAGTTTCACTTCTTTTCTGTGAATTTCTGCTTGTGTAAATATTAATAAAAATTGTGTGCCTTTTCTCTTGTTAATATGGCTCTTGTAAGTTTAATTCATAGGTCCCCAAAGGCACTAAGCAGAAGAGGATAGAAGAAAAGTTTTTCTTTCCTTACACTGTACTATCCTCAAAGTGATGCTTACTTACTTAAAAGGATAAATGTAAAAAAGTCCCTACCCACTAGGAATTGTGAAAGCAAGAAAGTCTGAGAAAACACCAGTCTATGTTTATAAGGAGGCAACCATTTTGAAAGATGACCAAGTGATGGCATGGATGTGGCACAGTGTGCACTCTTCCAGCTCTTAGCACATACATTTGGTGAAGCTTTTTTTTGAAAGGCAATTTGTAGGCATTATCAAAACTGAAAAAGTGCAAACTTTTGATCCGGCAATTCCACTTACAGGAAGTTCTAAAGGCATCCTTGCATATATGCACAAAGTCAACACGTGAGAATTTTTATTGCAGGCAGGATTGTTTTTAATAGCAGCACACGGAAAATCACTCAAATATCCAGCAATGGGGATGTTGCTCCAAGGAGTCAGTAGAAAACAAAATAAACCTCCATATCCCACTGTGGGAAGATTTCCAGGACACTGAAGTTATTTAAATGGCAAATGACAGAAGTAGACAAAGATTTCTTAGTTTATAATAAAACATATTTCATAAAAGGAAAGATTGATAAATTGAACTTCTTTAAAATTTAGAACTTCTATTCATCAAAAACAACATTAAAAGAACTTACAAGTTTATCAATTGATGAGTGAATAAACAAAATGTGGTATATCTGTACAATGGTATAGTATTTGGCAATAAAAAATAAATGAAATACTGATACATACTATAATACAGATGAATCTTGAAAACATTATGCCAAGTGAAAGAAGCCAGTCATAAAATACCACGTATTGTATGGTTCCATTTATATGAAATGCCCAGAATAGGTAAATCCATAAAGCCAGAAAGTAGATCAGTGGTTGCTAGGACATAGGGGGAGGGGAAGGGAGAAGTTATTGTTATGAGATTTTCTTTCGGGATGATGAAAATATTCTGGAATTAAACAGTGGTGATTGTTGCCAAACTTTGTGAATATGGTGAAAACTCTTGAATTATATACTTTCAACAGGTGAATTTTATGGTATATGAATATTATCTCAATTTTAAAAATCACATTAAAAAAGACAACATTAAGAGAATAAAAAGGCAAACCACAGACTGTAAGAAAATATTTACAATATGTACATCTGACAAGACTCATATCAAGAACATTAAAGAGCTCCTACAAACCAATAAGAAAAAGACAGACAATCCAACCTGAAACAATTGGCAAAAGACTTTAACAGGCACTTTCTCAAAGTGATAATACAAATGGTCGAAGCTTATGAACATCTTTAGTCATCAGGGAAATGTAAAATATAACCACAGTAAGATACCACCACCCATGGACCAGAAGGCCAACAATTAATAGCAAGTGCTGGTGAGGACGTAAGCATCTGGTACCCTCCTACTCTACCAGTGGAAATGCAAACTGGTGCCGTTGCTTTGAAAAACTATTTGACAGTATCTTCCAAGGAAAAACATATCTATCCTAGCAATTCTTCTCCTAGGTATATACCTAAAAGAAATGAGTGTGTCCACCCAATGCCATTCTTAAGCGACATTAGGGAGCCTTCTAGGTTACTGCAAATGTTCCATATCTTATTCTGAGAGTTGGTCATCAGGTATACATATATACAAAAAATTCATCAAGTTGTGTGATGAGCCAGTGATAAAAAAATATGTAAATCCCTATCAAAAATCCCAGCTGTCTTTTCTACAGAAAATGACAAGCTTATCCTAACATCCATATGGGAAATACGAGGCACTCAGAATAGTCAAAATTTTTTGAAAATGAAGAATGTTGGAGGAGTCACACCAATTTCAAAATTTACTGCAGTTACAGTAACTAAGACAGTGTGGTACTAGCATAAGGAAAGACATATTGACCAATGGAATAGAATAGAGTCTAGAAATAAACCCTTACATTTATAGTCAATTGATTATTGACAAAGGGGCCAAGATAATTAAAAGGAAAAAGAACAGTTTCTAGAACAAATAGTGTGGGGACAACTGGATGTCTGTATGAAGAAGAGTGGAGTTGGACCTTTTCATTACATTGTGTAGAAGGAAACATCTCAGTTTTCCTTCCTATGTAGGGAAAAATTCAGTTCTTCCCTACTGTGATTTTCTTTATTTTGTGTGTCTCCTTTACTTTCACAGAGAACACTTCACTTCTGACACTTCTGGTCACCAAATATGTGGAGGTTTTTCCCCACACCAAGCAATTTTCTGCAACACCACTTGGGTGTCTTACAATTTAACTAAATCCTGACATTATTTACCTAGAGATAGTGTCAGATCCTACAGGTTAAGGACCCAGTCCCATAAGACTAGCCCCACTGCAATTCAGATGCCGATCCCAAGTAGTAGGTCTTCAGGTTACCCACAAGTTTTGTATGATTTAGCTACAAATTGGAGGTTGCCACAGCCCCCTTTCAGGTTTGATTAATTTACTAAAATGGCTGACAGAACTCAGGGAAACATTTACTTATGTTTACCAGTTTATTAAGGAATAAAGGATACAAATGAACAGCAAGATGAAATGAAGAGAGAACATAAGACAAGACCTAGGAGTTTCTTTCCCTGTGAAGTTAGGTGTATGTCACTCTCCCAGTGTGGATGTGGTCGCCCACCTGGAAACTTTGTACCCTCTACTACTGAGATTTTATGGAAGCTTTCTCATATAGGCATGATCAATTATTAACTCTTCCCCCTGTGGAGCATGAGGATTGGGGATAAAACTTCCAGGCTTCTAATCAAGGTTTTTTCTTTCTGCGCAGGCCCTATCCAAGGGCCATCCAGAAGCCACCTAGAGTTGCCTCATTAGAAAAAAGATGTTCCTAGTGCTCTTATTATTTTGGAATTTACAAGGATTTAAGGAGCTCTGTGCTAGGAACTGGGAACTGAGGGTGTATATATATATATATATATATATATATATATATATATACACACACACACACACACACACACACACACACACACACGTATGTATTTTTTCTTAGTATACGTACACCATATACAAAAATTAACTGCAGATGGATTACAGATTTAAACATCAAAGCAAAAGCTATAAAATTCTAAGAAGAAAATTTCGGAGGAAATTTATGACCCTGTGTTAGACGAAGCCTCCTTAGATATTACACCAACAGCATAAGTGATAAAAGAAAAAATATGAAGAACACTTCACCAAAATTAAAGACATTTGCGCTTCAAAGAAAGCCATCAAGAATTGAAAAGATAACTCACAAGACCGAAGAAAATATTTGCTATCTAATAAGGGATTTGTACCCTGAATATATAAAGAATTCTTATGATTGAATAATAAAAAGACAACCCAATTAAAAATAGACAAAGGATACAGAAAAAATATACAAATAGCCAATAAGTACATAAAAGGATGACCAATATCATTACTATTAGGAAAATGCCAATCAAAACTACAATGAGATATCACTTCACACCTGCTAGAATGATCTATCATGAACGAGACAGATAGTAAGTGTTAGCAAGGATGTGGAATAACCTCATATGGTTAAAAAAAAGGGATGGTATATAAGCTATAGTTCAAGAAGGTTGTTAAAACGTATGTAGAGTATGATTTCACATATGTATGCATAAAACAACCCATATAAACATCTGGGTGTAAATACCTAGATGAAGGCAGCTTGGAGAAGTATATCCAGAGTTTGAGATCATTTCTCCTGGGAGCGAAGGGGTCCTTGGCCATTCTGGTTTGTTTGATTCTGCAGTATTTCATTATTATTTGACAAACATGTTATCCTGTATTACCTGTGAAATAAAACAGAAAGCTTTGAGAAAAAAATTGCTAACAGGCAGTATCCAAGTTGTCTGCAGGTAGTATAGATAGTTAGAGGAGGGAGTCATTATTGTGCTCTGACAAAATGAAGGCAGAAAGTTCATGGAAAGGTTATTTGATTTGGAGCTGAAAGGTTGGGTGTGACTTGCCTGGGCAAGGAGAAGCTCTGGAAATTCAGAAGAGAATGGGGTGGCATGTGAAAAGTCCAGTATTGCGAAGGTCTCAGTTTTTAAAAGTAAATTTATTAAGCAACATGTGTTAATTTTGGATGTATTCCTATGAGGAAACTACAGACAGATTTATCAGTATCTATTGGAGATTTATTTTACAAAAGGAAGGAAAGGAGGAAGGATGGAAGGAAAGAAGTAGGAAGTAAAGAAAAGAGGGAAGGAGAAAAAAAAGACCAAACACCAGAGGGTGAAACCTCAATGTCATTTAAAGCTACCAGACTTGTTAAGAAATAATGAAAAGAATTGAGAGTTCTAGAATTCCCCAGGTTCAATGTAATTCATTTTTTTCCCTTGAGGAAGGAAACTCTCAGAGCAGCCATAATATTATTATATTTTCCTCGCTAATTCTGTTCTCTGCCTCATTGTCCAATGAGACTTTATAATTGGGTACATAACAATCTGCAGCCTGGATTGTGGCTTCTCCTACGAAGAGTTGCTGGACTTGCTGGAGTCACAATATTGTCTAAGCTAATTGCCAGGGCTGCAAAGTCCGCCAAGCAAGGTATTCAGCCAGCATGCCTGTCCATCCTTTTCAATTTAAAATTAAATTAAACCTTTGGTTGTTTGCCTGAATTAATTGTTCAGCTTGCAAAAAAACCAATCAAACCTATGTTATAAGCGGTTCCAGCTGTGCGTTGTATTTTTTCTTCTTTTCTTTCTTTCTTTCTTTTTTTTTTTTTAGCAGCAGAGAAAAATTACTTAAGGATTTTATAAATAAACTGAGAGATGCTTTTGTTTTCTTTCTTTCAGAGATAAAGGCATTTCTAAATGCTGGTTGTCCTTAACCTGGATTACATTTCTTCTTCCTTGTATCCCAACAGTTAACATTGATGAAGACAATATAAACAGGTTGCCTTCTACTGCAAGGATATTGCCACCAACCTTGAATATATTTTAAGGGTCTTGGATCAAAGAAGAAGAAAACAATCAACACTAGTCAATGTCACACCCACTGCTTGGTTTTCCCCTGGAGGGTAGCCACAGTGAACCAGCCGATCACTTCACAAACATACCTATACTACCTTGGCCTCTGATGAGTTCAAATTAAGTCATGATTGACAAAAATTCATTTTTTCAATTCTTGGATGTTGTCCCTTTCATGGAAATTCATAAAAAAGAAACTCCTGCTCACATTCCCTTCAAGTTGTTAATATGAGATGCTATCTTAACTTTTATGACTTAAGGTCTTACCATCATACCTTTATGAATAATACTACAACTTAAAATAAATATTGGTAGTTATTTGAGTGAGAACAACAACTCTTCATAAATATAGCCTAAACAAGATTGTTAAACAATCTGTTAATCTTTATATTCAAGGGAAATGAAAGGGTAAGAGAAGATTAGCAGATAATTTCCTCTGTAGCCAGAATTGAAGTATGTACAGTAAAGTGCATATTCCCTAAATAACAAGAATATATCTATTTAATTTTTTCCTTGTGTACTATGTTTATCAAAGTAGGATCTTATTTCATAAGCACTCTATTCTAATGTAAACAGTACAAAGATGAACATAATTCTTATCACTTATAATTAATATATTTGGGAAATTGAATCATTTAGGCAAATAATTCCAGTATATTCATGGTAGGGACAAGTTTTCATCTTTTTTTTGGATTATAAATAGGTTTTCATTTCCAGTACCCTAAATAACTACAGGTACTTCTACTTCAAAATTATTTCTAACTAGAGAAAATTGCACAATGACATGTATTTATCTTTTTAATCCCTGAAGGCAGAAGATACAAAATACATATTTGGGATGCTAACAGGATATAGAACATCAACCAACCAAACATGGAAAATGATACAAATCTGTGGGCCCAAGAAGCTGGGGGGAATTGGAGATGTGCACGCATGTGTGGTGTTAGAAGTCAATCAACTGATAAACGATGCCTATACTTGGCATATGGCTGGGTCTCCATTAGAAATATGGGGACTGGGAGTCGGCAGCTAGATTTGACTTTAGATTTTTACTATCTGTGTAGGAAGGATTGGCTAAGAAAATTAACAGTATAAACAAGAAACCAGAATATTTACCTGCATCAAAGAACAAGCTGGAATCTGGGCTCACTGAGCCAGTAACACACACAATGTAAAGACCCTAAACTCCTAGATCAGAGCCATGGGCTCCAGGCTTAGGGATAGTGAATATTTGCACAGCACTTTATAGGTGCAAAGAACTTCCTCCTAAGGAATCTGATTTGATTCAGATCCCCTTGTCAACCTTGGGGGAAAATATATATTTTTAAAAGAATTGTATTCATTTTACAAATGATGAAACAGCCAGTACATAATAGATCTAAGACAGGAACCCAGATCTTTGAACTCCAAATCCACTCTACTAAACTTTTGTCCCTGGATAGTCAATAGTCCTTGAAAAAATGGCTGTTTCTCCATTCGTAAAATGGAATAAAGCATAATATAACAAGGATGTCATGGAGATCTGATGAGATAAGTGATAGGTATCAGTTAAGATGCTTTGGGCTGTAAAGTAAAAGAAAAATCAATTTTATCATGGCTTTAAATAAAGCAGTTTATTCATTCCTGAACTAGAAAAGTCCACACTTGGGGGGATTACAGGATCGAATTGATCTAGAGGAGAGCTAGAAGGAAAGCTAGAACTGGGCTTCATTTTTCAGGGATTCCTTCCTCTGTGTGTTGGCCTGATGCCTAGGCTGGCTGCCTTCATGGTAGGGATGACAGTCAGCAGTTCTGGGGCTGCCTGGTTTTTCCTCCATGCAGTAGGGAAGAGGACAGCTTCCTCTAAACCATCAGCTAAGTGCTGAGATGCGCTCTGATTGGCTGGCCAGCCCACCCCCAGGTAACTGTCATGGAACATGGCAAGGAATGTGCCTGATACGTATTGCAATAGCTTGGATGGTAATGCAACCACAGTATGTGGAAAATACAGTACAGTTGTGAAGCACACCATACAGTCCTTTGAAAGCATTTAAGGGATTCTGACAATTGACATTATCTTTGTGTCATTCTTTCCATAAATAAAGGAGGATATTTGGTTGGTACCACTAAGGAGCCTTCTTCAGTTATTAAATGTTAATTATCATAATAACATTACTAAGCAGTTACTATGTGCCTGGCACTGCACTAAACACTTTATTTGTTTTATATCAATTAATCTTCACACTGGCCAATGTGCATGAGGAAGCTGAGGCATAGAAAGACCAACTAATTGCCCACATTACAGATAGTCAATTGTGGAGCTGATGCTAGTCTGTTAATTTAGAGACCTCATTCCTAAATAAATCACAATTTGGTATTATAAAAAAAGGCACTAAGATAGTATTTCTCCAAAAGGACTTTGTAATTCATGCTTTTCCCCACTGGCCAGTTAAGAACATCATATCATGTCATACTACATTATATCATTAGTGTTACACTTAGAAATGATCTGTTCCTGTGGGACACTAATACTGAGAGTAATGTCATAAAAAATAAATAAAGTTACCTGCCTGAGAACATGAATTTTAAGACACACTATACCTCTATAACAGTTTCTGTCATCTGAACTCTGGTTGTCCAAACTCAAGGGCTATACAGATGAAGAGAGAAGGCTTATATGTCTAAGCCAGCACTTAACTTTGCTCCCTGTCCCCACTACTGCCCTCCCATGTCAGCCATGTTCATCTTCTTTACTTCCCTCAGGTCTCTGCTCAAATTTTCCTTTATCAGAAAGGAAAGTCTTATCTTTTCTATATATAAAAGAGCACTGCCGTCCGTCCCCTAGTTTCTTTTGGGTTTTGTTTTTGTATAAGGTTTGGCACCATCTGTCATATTACCTACATATCTTTGTTGATTGATTGTCTTTTGTGTTCCCTCACTAAGATGGGAACACTTTGACAGAGGGATTTAGGTCTTCTGTTCACTCTTATGTCCCCAGCACCTGGAATAGTGCCTAGTATATGCTTCATGTTCAATAATGTAGGTCAAATGAATAAATAAATGTATACTGTATCTTGTTTCTTAGAGTTGTACAATGCCTAGCATACAAAAGACTCTGAGAAGTGTTGATTAAATTGTTTAAAATCAGTGTTGCTCAAATCTGACCACTTAACACTTCTAATGAAAAAAAAAGTACCCACTAACATTCTGAAGAACTAAAGTTTGCTAGAACTAAAGTCTGGGAAACACATAACTGCTGTATTATAGGTGAAGAAACTCAGCCTTGGAGGAGTCCAGGGTGCATCCAGTGTGAGCCAGTGGCCCTCAGGACCAAGCTTTCCTCTCCCTTCCCTGTTCAGGATACATTGGCTCGATTATCTCTCTATGCTGCATTGATTTAAGATCTTTGGGGCTAATTATACCAGACACACCAATCAATAAACACATCAATGAGTATTAATGGACCATCTATTCTGTGCACAGCCATCAGCACCTGCATTGTGACACTGTGAAAGCTCAATGACATTTTTACAGGAGATACAATTTTTCAGAGCTGCTGGTTGATTCTTTAAAGACTGAGGTTCGCCAGTAGATACATTTTCCCAGACAGTTGACTTCATTGGTCTTTGCTATTTGACAATCCCATTCTTATCATCTATTTATTATTATTATTATTATTATTATTATTAATTATTAAATATTTTTCTCCTTGCTTTCATCTCCTCGGTACTTTCAAGTTGTTTCATGGTTATTGACTGAATGGGACAGGACCATCTTTTTGAGACAAAGAAAATTCCCCATCATCTATGGGGGGGAAAAGTTAAGTTGCTATATGGAGAGGATTAGAGTGAGCACCAGACAACATAGGGCCCCATACAGCTCAGTCACTGGATTTTCACTGAAAGATAGTCATCTTTCTGACACTACTTCCTCACCTCATACTCTCCCTAGTTGGACTTTGTCCCCTCTCCTCTAAAGAAGCTGTTCTTGTCAAGGACACAATGCCCACTTGCCACTCAATCACTCCTCAGGCCTCATCTTACTCTGTAGTCCAAGCTTCAGACAGAACTGGCTATTCCCTTCTTATGGATACATTTCCTTCTCTATGCTTACATAGCACCACACTGCCTGGGATTTCCTCCACCTGTACTGGCTGCCTATTCTCAAGTTCCCGTCACTGGCCCCTAACCCCTCTATATTCTCATCTCTAAATTTGGGAGCCCCTGAGGCTTGGTCAGACCCTTTCCTTTCCTCAGTCTAGATCCTTTCCTCAGGGAATACTTTTTGGGCCAGTGGCTCTAAATAGCATTCTCCCCCATCCCATGGTCCCATGTCTCTACTACTACCCCTACAAAAAAAGAAAAAAAAAAAGCTCTAGGAGTATATAACCAAATAGCTACTTGCCTTTTAACTATAACTCGAACAATTACTTAGCCTTTCTGTGGTTCACTTTCCTTAAATTTGGAAAGGAGTCATAAGCACCAATCTCATAGGGTTGTAATGAGGATGGAATGACTTATATATAAAGTGCCTAAATTATAAGCACGAAGCAAAGGTTAGTAACTATAGTCACTCATCTTTCCAATGAAATATGTAATAAATACACCCCACCAAAAAGTAAAGATTTTCCCATCCCCCCACCTCTCCCTCCTAACAATGAACTGAAAATCTAAAATGATTCAAAGTTTCAAAGGTCACCATTTGTGAAGAGAGTACCCAAGGTGGGAGTGGGGTGGGGATGGGGAGAACATTTACCTCCTCCCAAATACTACTGCATCCAGCAGGGGTCCTGCCCCTCCTAGGGCTCTAGTAGAGATGGGGCAGAGGTGCCTACTACTCATTGAATCTAAAATCCCAGTTTCCCCTGACTCAGAAAATCCAAATTCCCCACCTCTGGGGTACTCCTCAGTGTAGGTGGCCCAGACCTTTGATCTCTAGAGGCTGGTTCTCCAGTTCAAAGAATGATTTTCTTTTGCTTTTTAATCAGTCTTCTGGGAGGAGGGCAACTTAAGATTCCATGTCACAAAGACATGCTTGTCCTCTGCAGAGAAGGCAGAGAGGTTGTTATAATGGTCTAGGTCTACAGAAAAATAAGTCAGGATAGAACTCACTTGTCATCTTCCACTGTCCTAAGAAAAGTCTAGAGTATATGGTCAGGAAAGTAAGCCTTGAGTATGTTCTCCATCTGCCAGGACAAGAAGATCCCATAGCTCTAAGAGCAAAAGTCTAAAAGCTTCCAGTCAATTACGACACACTTCTTTCATAAGGACACTTAGCCAGTGAGGTTCAAGGGTGTCTGAATGAACTAGAAATAGTTGTAGAGAAGTTGACTCTGCACTCCCCAAAATAAGCCTAAGCAGTCCTCTGGCAGTGGACTAAGCTTATTCTCAGCCCTTACACCCAGCCTCCCACTCTGATTTCCATGTCTTCTTGTAGCCTCCTGAATGTTTCAGGGTCACCCTTCCCAACAGCTCTGCACGGCCTGTTTTCCTGGTGACACGGCTCTGGAAGTTCCTGAATATAATAAGCCACCTTCCTACATGTATTCAGATGTCTATCGGAGACCACCCAAGTGGCAGTCACTGTACTAAATGTTATTAAGTAGACATTTCTTCACCTCCGTTTGATGCCCTCAAGGTATTCACCATCTGGAACACTGAGTTTCAACCTTAACTGCACATTGGAACCACCTGTAGAATTGTAAGAACTCATTCCTGAGTTCTACCACCGGAGAGTGACTTAGCTGGTCCGAAGTAAGGCCAGTACACTGGGACTTTAAAGAGATTCTAGCTGATTCTAAAGAGCAGAAAAATGAGACCCCCTGTAATGTAAAGCTCACATTACAGAGCAGTTAGAATATAATGTTAGCACACTGAGAGAGGTATTCCATGGGGCACTGTGGAGGGTCCTTTCTTAGCCTTGGTGAAGAGGGAGGTCAAGGTCAAGGGAAGCTTCCAGGAGAAGGTAAGTTCTGTTTTAAGGGATGAGTAGGAGTGGGTTCAATAACCCAGAAGAGGAGGGGAAGGAAGGGAGAGAACTACAGGTAGAGGGAAGAAGGAAAATGGTGGGAGAGAAAGTAAAAGGGGTTGGAAATTATAGAGGAATATTAAAGTTCAGATATTAAGAAGTACAAATTGCTTATTATTAAAATAGTCACAAGGATCATAAAGCATAGATAGGGAATGTAGTCAATAATATAATAACTATGAATGGTATCAAATGGGTACTAGACTTATCAGAGTGATCATTTCGTAAATTATATAAATGATTAACCACTATGCTGTATACCTGAAATAATAAATATCATATGTCAACTATAATTGAAAAACACATTTTTTTTTTAAAGTTCAGAGGTTCTGAGTGGTGAGATAGGAGAAGAATCATGTAGGGCCTGGTAAGATTTTAATATAAAAGCGATAGTGAACCCCAAAGAACTAGAAGGTGTGGTAGAGCAGGATGAGATACAAATTCTAGAGCCATCTCAGCTGGGCAGGAGATGAATTGACTGGATAGGTAGGGAGACAGGGTGATGGAGGATTTATTAATGTGTTTATTAATTGATCCTCTGGCATCTCCTCCTCCAATACCCTGTGATGACTAGAACAGATACCACTTATCCGGGGCATTGCTTGGGACATATATAGAGCTAAGTGCTTTACCTGCATGATCTTTTAAAAAAAGTCCTCACACCACCCTTATGGGGTTGTTATTATCTCCATTTTACAGATGAACAACCCAGGTTACCAGGTTAAATAACTCACCGGAGGGTCACACAGCTAGTTAAGCAGACTCCAACTCAGCCAAGCCAGCATTTCTAACCATCAATTGCAAGTCCCTCCCTGCTTCAGACTGCAACCTTGGGGCTGTATCACTAATCGCTCAGCTCATGTTTGCATTTTAATGGGGGCCTTCTGTTACCTTAAAGTAAAGCAATCACTTTTCCTAATTGATCCAGATGTCTGAGGCCCCTAGTGGCACAATCTAAGAGTCTAAAACCAACTTGCTCCTGTAAATCATTTTGACTTGCCCAGGAAATTCAAAGGCTCTTAGCCACACACATTCACAACTTCTAAACTCAGAGCATATCCCCAGGACAAAATGGAGGCCAGAGCTCCTTTCCTGTAATTCCTGGTCACAGGTAACAGGGGCTTATTAGAAATGCAGAGTTCCCCAGCTCCACCAGGCTTACTGAATAGAGATCCCTAGGTGTGACATCTGGAATCCACGCTGTATAAACTTCCCCTAACATCAGCCTAGAGCAGGCAGCTGGCTCAATTTCTGTCTCTCCAGGAGGGGGTCTCCTAAAGCAATTGTTGCTTCCACTTTCTTCTGCACATCACTATAAAGGTAAAGGATCCTGTGTGCACAGATTTGAATTTTAAGATTTCTGTTAACTGCCTGCAAAGCTGCAGCTCTTGGCACAGAGCCTTCCTGTCTCCCTTGTATGCTACTACTGTTCAGTATACTGAGTAACCTGCAGTGGCCCAGGTAGAAGAGATGGACAATTGCAAAGCTGCCAGATCAAGAAGTATAAGGTGTGTGTGGGGTGTGGGGGTTGGGAGGTAGGGTGGGGTGGTAGTGGTGGCTTTTAGCTGACAGATGATCCTTTCTCCTTCCAAAATGCACTCTAAATTTGAGTCCTGCCTGATTTGCTTGCTCAAGTACCTACATGCAAAAATCTGTGTCTGCGTACCGGGTCTCCCTGTGGTGGTAATTGCATGGTGGAATGACCGGGTGACCAGCAAAGCCTCTGAGGGTCAGTTAGGTTTTAGCACCCCAGTCATTGATGGGTTTGTTTTGAAAACCAGAATAATATAAATCACCTGCTTCAGCAAAAACAATTTCATGTAGAAGCTAATGTGGAAAATGTTGCCTGGAAACAACCCACCAAATACCCAGTTGGATGCCCCTGGTTAAGAAATGAGGTGTTTTGATGCCCAGCCAACTTGACTGGAGTTTTCCTGGTCAAGCTATTCATTCAGGATTGTAATTTAGTAGGTGAGGATTAAACAATTTCATAAAACTCACTGAGACATTGAATTCTCAAGAATAAGCTTTGTCCCTGAGACAGGTGGTGACCTGCTTACAGTACCACATGCTTAGGTACAGATCTGGGCCTGGATGTCTCATCTTGCCAACCTGTTGCCATTCTAACTGGTGAGATTCTACAACTTGCCCCTTTCTGGGAGAGGCCCAAGGAGTGTGGTTAATGGATGTTTTTTATCTTAATCCTGAAAAAGCTAATCAAATGTTCAACAACTAAACCATGTCTAATTGTAAACTTGATCTAAGGTAAGACACAAGGGAAATGACATACTAGGGGAAGTATTAGGATAGATTTTTTGAGGGAGAATGGAGGACATACTCTCATTCTCGAAGTAGAATAACGACTTGTTTTTTGGTTCTATGGGTTGCCACCCCATCCCCTGAGGAAAGAAGATACATATGTGCATAGGACATTTGGTTCAGCTGCCACCGGATTATCTGGCCTACTGGTACAGCCACATCTAAGTGCACAAATCACTTCCTAAATGTTCTAGGGCAGTGTCCATGGTAATATCACCTCACCCACAGGACTAAATACTAATTTACTGGTCTACAGTCCAGGTGAGCTTTCCTGCCACCAGGTGGAGACTGACTCAAATCTATAAACTGGGATATTATTTGCATATTTAAGAGGCAGATTATTTGAGTTGGAAAGACTCTCAAAGGTGGGATACTCCAGTGATTCTCAAGCTTAACTGATTAGAGATACCAAATGGGGCATTTAAAATCTTCAGATGCCTGCTAGTAGAAGATAATAAGGAATTACTGTTTTGCTGAGTGTGATAGCGGCGTTTGAAATGCATAGTGATTGCCTTCAGACTATGCAGGCATAAGTAAAAAGAGAAGTTTTATATATCAGACAGGGTCCCCATAGGAAATAGTGGCACATGAAAATAAGGTAAATGGGGAGCATTTACTGTTTATAAGGAAATGGGCAAGGTCTAGGGAAATCAATAAGGGATGGAGCAAGCAGCAGTAGAGAAATTCCCATTCTTAGGCAGAGTGGCAAGGGGAGAGGGTGGTTAAGCACCTATAGACAAAGGTGCAGTGTTAGAGAAGGCCAGTGTCCATGAACTGTGGCTGGAGTGGAGGAATAAAGCTATTGCCAACCTATCAGGAGGGAGGAAACCAGGGAAATCCAGGGACCAACTTCACTCCTAATCCCCACTGAAAACTACTGGGAACCAGAGGGCAAGGGAGCCTGATTAATGGAATTACTTAGTTAACCCTTCCTGAGGCCAAGAGTGGTGGCATGCACCTAGAGGGGTGAATGGAGACTATTCTGGTGTGGGATGGAGAAAACAAATGTGGCAAAACTCTGAAAGTTGTTGAAACTGAGTGATGTGTGCTTGGGGAGGGGAGAGGGCATTGTCTTCCTTACTTGTGAGTCTGTTTGAACATTTTCATTATTAAGTTTAAAACAACATAGATTTCCATGCCTGGCTCCAGACATAACAGATGAGGATCCTTAGGGAATGGAGCCCAGGGATCTCTATTTTTAAAAAGATCCCCAGGTTTTTAACCTCTTATCTTATCAAAACTTTTCTTTGCAGAGGAAACTGCATCCCTGAGAAAGTAAAATGACTTGTTCAAAATCACAGAGAGCCAGTGGCAAAGATTAGACCTGAATATAAGACACTAGTCCTGTGTTGGTTCTTAAAAACAACAGGAGTAGCAGCAACAAGAACACCAGTGCCACAACAACTACATTCTGAATGCTCAGTATATACCAGGTGTGGATCTTTCTGTGTGTTATCTCATTGAATCATGGTGAAGATGCAATGAGTTAAGACATAAAATGGGTTTAAAACATGTCTGGCACATAAAGACCTTCAATAAATAGTAGCTATTATTACTATCAGTTTCTTTAAGTATCACACTAACCTGCAATAGCTGTTATTATTATTTCTTCTTTTTCTTTTTGAACAGATAGAGAAACCGAAGCTTAGATAAGCTAAGCCCATCCCCTGGTGTCAGCCAGGCAAGTAGGACACAGGCTTGTATGATTTTGAAGCCTGAACTCTTAATCGCTATCCATTTTCCTGAAAACGACACTCCCTTCTAAAGTATAGGCTGTGTGGGCTGCCTGATTTTCATTTTGTTTCTCCAAATCACTCTTTGGGCTGTGGGTCTATAGCATTGTCATATCACACATCATTCTTAGTATACAACTGGGACAGCACTGAGCTTTTCTAGGTTCCCTGAGAACAGCTGCTGAGACTTCATGGAGTAGTCGTAGCATCTTACAGCATCAGGCACCCAAGAAGCGCCTAATCTCTATTGTTTGGATGACTAAATAGAGAAAGGAAAAGTCAGCCTTTAGAAATGGATGGTAATACACCCATTTGCCATGCTTCCATCTTGCACCTTGGTAGTCACGGCTGTTGTGGTGCGATCAAATCCAAGACCCACGGAGCCAATCGAGATGAATTGTGAGCCTTTATTAGCCAGCCAGCGACTGACTCTTTACCATGCAGGGTTAGAAGAGATCAGCCCCAAGCTCCCAGAAGAGGCAGTTTATATAGCCACCAGCACATCCCTGAGCAGATCACCACACCCTGGTTAACAGTTGGCCGTTAGCATATCCTTGATCAGATTACCCTTGTTAACAGCATCTCCTTGATCAGATTACCCTGGTTAATAGCATCTCCTTGATCAGATTACCACACCCTGGTTAACAGAATCAGAAGTAGATATTTAATACTGGCTTACTGGAAAATTGTCCACTCATAACAATGGCCAATTGATTACCAAAGTCCTTGTACAGTCTGAAAACCCCACTGGAATCCACAACTGAACATGTTCGACCACTACCAATGAGTTAGAGTTGGCTTGTGAGATGAAATTTATTTTGCTGCCCCTTGGTAGCAGATACTTCTTTAAAAAAGTTTGTCATCCTTTAGCCGAGAGTGTTACCACTGTCGAAAATAAGACCACAGATCTCATAATCAAAAGGACCTAGACTGGGCTCTGTGTATGAATGTTGTTTTAATAACCTCGAACTAATCACTTACCTCCTCTGAGCTTGGGAGTCCTTGGCTATAGATTGGGAATGTGAATATACCCATCCATCATGGTTGTTAGGAGAATTAAAGAAGAAAGTATTTGCAAAAGCACTTGATGTAAAGTATTATGTACATGTATATAATTATTATTAATGACAACAATGCCACTGGTCTTGTGGGAGTAGATGCTGGTTGTTCTCTATGACATTAACTTCATGTGATTAACGGATGTGTCCTGAGTAGCTGAATCCTCCTCATTAACCCCTACTGATTTATTATCAATGAAGGTAGAAAACTCTCTTTGAGCCTATTTATTTTATAATTTTTATAACCCATTGAAATATGGGTTCCCTAAGTTTACTGTCTGCTGCATCCAGCAGATTTTTCTTTCATTTGCTTAAACAATTTCTAAATGCAAACCACTACTTAGAGCAAACTTCTCTATAGTGTTCAGGCCTTCTTGTTTATATGCAGAGACTACAATCCCTTACCTAAAACTCTTGGGTTAGACATATTATAAAATTTAGAATCTTGGAGATATTAGAAAGATGATACTATATATATACCAGCCGCTATTTCTGCAGAACAAAATGTATAAAAATTCACACTAATTAAGCTAAATAGACCATTAATTGCCTCATGGCAGATGAGGTCAGGGTTTTGCAGCTCCGTAATTTTAGTCTGGATTCAAGTCTGGCTGTCAAATGAGTTAAAAAATAAATAAAAAAAGTTTCATTTTCAGAACTTTCTAGATTTCAGAATTTCAGATAAAGGGATGATAGACCTGCACTTCTGTATTTCACAGTGGGGAGGAGGAGTAGAGTAGGTGCCAACAATGAGGAAACTAGTCAGGATCCCAACAAGCAGAAGTACATAAAAAGGAACCTCCTCTTTCAGTAACTATGTAATTTGGCCTCCGGCATTCCTGCATTCTGCTGCCAGAACTGATGCTCTAAAATTCAGCTTGCATCCTATCATTCTCTGACTGAACACCCATCTGTGAGTGTCCAACATTCAGCTCCTTAGCCTGATACACAAGGCCTTCAGCAGTCTAACCCCTGCCTGACCTTAAGCTTTATCTCCTGGCTTGGCTCCAAAAGTAACCCAGTATTGGTAGATCCTCCACATTGGATACTTTCAGCCTCTGTCCCAACTCTGTCTGGAATGCCCTTGGACTCCCTTTCATTCTGCTGAAACTGCACTCACCCTCAAGAGTTGTTTCTGCTGTTCACCCTTTCCTGAGCCCACGCTTTCCTGTGCACCGCTAATCGAGGATGTAGCTTCCCCTGAAAACCAGGCTCCACCAGCACAGTGGTGCCATACCTCTCTATCACTAGTGCCTGGCACCATGCACATTGAAGGTGCTCAGAACACATGTACATGATCAGGCTACCCCATTCCCTGCTGAAAACCCTTTAGCAGCTTCAACTGCTCTTAGGATAAGGCCTCAGATCTTAACTAGGCCCAATGTTTTAGGCCACTGCCTATTTTCCTTTCTTTATCCCCCAGCACTTGGTCCTTTTATCTGTAGTCCAGATATAATAGACTTTGTTTGGTTTATTGAGAAACCCATGATCCCTCTCTCTTTCACCTAGTTAACCCCTCCCAATATTCATCTCTCAACATAAGCATTACTTTATAATAGAATGATGTTTCTTTGCTTCATAGGCCATTGTGAGAGGCAGCTGGATGCCCACCCAATATCAATTCTGCCTTTTTTTTTTTTTAATGGGGTCACAATGAACCTTTCCTGCATCTGGGTGTGTCCATGTGACTGGGTTATGATAGAGGATACGTAAACAGGATTTGGTTGGTTGGTACTTCCAGGAAAGTTCTTTAAAGGGATATTCTTTTGTTCTTCATCCTTCTTGGAATGTGAACCTGAAGGCTGGAGCTCTTACAGCTATCCTGGACAATGAGATGATATGCTAAGAGTAGTGGACCAGAAGGACAGAAAAGGTTTGGGTCCCTGATGACTGTAGAGAGATTATACTAGGCATCTCTGGATTTCATTTATGAGAGAGAAAAATAACTGCTAATGTATTCAAACCACCGTGATTTTTTTAAATGGAAAAATCCTGCAAATCTAACTTATTGATAAGTTCTTAACTGAATTTGTAATTAAACATTTATTTGAGGGATTATTTGATCAATGTCTTTCTCCGTGCTGGAATGTAGCAGCCTACAGGGAAGGTATGATGTGAATTTTTGCTTACAACTACATGGCCAATGTGTAATAATGGGTATTCACTGTAAAAATTTAGGAAACAGAAACCTCATTTAAAGTGAAGTAAGGAGACCAGAAGAGGGAGCTCTCATGCCCCACAATGATTGTAAGCACAACTGGGGAAACTCTTTGTAACAGCCCTTCCCAGCTTCCTTTTCCCCTCTATAAAAGAGCTTCCTCTTCTTTGTTTTAGTGGCTCGCCATGTTGCATGGACTCCGATCATAATTCCTTGTTGTTCCTGAATAAACCCTTTTTCCTGAAGAACTACCTGTCTGACTTTTTGTTTACAATCAACATCACTAATTAACTGAACAAATAACCTTCTCATTTTATGTCAGCTCTGGAGGCTAACATCACGTCCTTTTTAGATATCCAGGAATAGCAGTACATACTTTACAGAGAAATGAGGACTCTTAGATACTTGAGCTAAACTAAAAAAACTACAAATAAAAAATCTTTAGCGTACCTTTGTTGTTTCCTTAGTATCTGCTCTTCTCAACTTGCAGGGTGCCATTTCTCTGTCATCAAGCTTCTCCCTTGCCATTATTCTCTCATTCTTTATGCTCAAGCCAGACTGAACTACTTGTAATTTCATAAAGATACCATGTCTCCGATCTCCTGGTCAGCGTGTGCTGTTCCTCTCCTTGGAACTCATTTTATCTAGCTAATGTGTGCTCATCCACTGGGCCTCAGTTTTGATATCACTTTCTCTAGGAAGCCTTTTACAGTCCCTTTAAGCCCAGGTCAGATCCTTCTCCCTGGTGCTCTCAAGGTCTTCCCTAACTCTCCTGTCATACCATTTATGACCCTGTATTTCCTGTATCCCCTATGTTATGGGTTGAATTGTGTCTCCCCAAAATATATGTTGAAATCCTAATTTCTGGTATCTTTAAATGTGATCCTATTTGGAAATTGGGTCACTGTAGATGTAATCAAGTTAAGATAAGGTCAAACTTGATTGGGGGGGGTGCTTAATTTAATATGACTGGTGTCCCTGTAAGAGAAGGAGACACAGAGACAGACTGTGCCTCGCAGAGGAGAATGTCATGTGAAGGTACGGATGCACAGAGGGAAGATGGTCATGTGACTACGGAGGCAGACACTAGAGATATGTGGTTGTTAGCCAAGCAACATCAAGGATTACTGATAACAATCAGAGGCTAGTTAAGAGAGCATAGCCCTGCAGAAACCTTAATTTTGCGCTCCTAGGCTCCAGATCATTGAGAAAACATATTTCTGTTCTTTTAAGCCATCAGTTTGTGGTATTTTGTTATGGCAGCTCTATGAGAGACTAAATATACAAATAGACAATGGCAAGACTATCTGTAAAAATCGAACTCTGACCTACAACCTGAAACAGCCAGCCCAGGAAGCCAACCTACCATCTATAGTAACTAATCCAAAAAGTTGATCTGTAGCAACCAGTCAGGAAGCCAAACAATAACCCCTATGGCAGTCAGCCCCCAAATGGCCAGGACCTTTTGACTCTGTTTCTAACTTAGGACCAACCAGAAAATGTCACAACTATTCACCCCTAACCAATGACACAGGATGCCCTTCTTCTAGATAGCCTAGCTATTGCATTCCCATGCTAGCATCCTCCAATCAGGGCACACCTGAAGCTTTTTCTTTTCCAGTGGGAAAAGAAAGCTGTCCTATTCCTCTGTCTTTAAGTCTCTGTCAAACTCAAGTGAGGGGTACTGACCTCCTTGCTATATAGCAACCTCTGCTTGTTCTCATTTGAGTGCTCTTTACTTATTTCCACACCTGGGAAACTAATACACCCAGTGTCAAGTAAAGTCTTAAGCTATGTTCCAGTCTTTCTCTTCTACACTCTCTCTGATATCATTTCAGGTAGTTTTAGAGAGGTGACCCTATTTTAAACATATATTCTACCTAATTAAAATACCTTGTTCACAAGATGCCAACACTTAGCTTAATGCATGGCATGTATTAAGTGCTCAATTAGAAATGTGTTTAATAGAATTGATGGCTCTCTCTTACCTGCCTGGTTAAACATTACCTGGCTAGAACATCATACTTCATGAGGAAAGTTGTACAGAACAGGCATGGCCTCATTGTTAACACCCTAATAAATGAACTTTCTAGCTAGATAATATGATGCAGAGTGGGGGGTTTTAATCACAGCTGGTCAATATTTATGAGGCCAGAACCCAGCTGTGCTGTATGACTCATTTATTAGCAGATTCTGGAGCCCATAAGCCTCCTTGTGAGGTCCACCTGTTTCTAGGTATTGAAACTAGCAAGACAGCCAAAGCAAACAGGAAAGACCCTGTCATCTCAGCAATTCAAAGGACAATTCAGACACCCTCATGCTGTCTTCCTGAAGCAGGACACATTTCCTTTTGAATGAAGAGTTTGCTTAGATTTTCTTCACTACAAGCTTCAGCACTCCCTTTGCCAACCTCTCCAGGTCATCAACACAAAAAATCATACAGGCATCACACACCCTGAGGCACTAGTTTTGCATCCTGGCTGTGCATCAGAATCCCCTGGGGTGCTTGTTAAAATTATGTGTAGTGGTGCCTCACTCAACCCTACTGTGACAAAGCCTTTCTAGTGGGGCTGGGCCTTTGGGCTATTAACATGCTCCCTGGATGCCTGGGTTTTGGTGTGCCTGAAACTAAACTATAGACTAGCTTTGAGGACCTCCACTCCAAAGGGCCTTGGAATCAAAAGCAAAGTGCCACGTGCATGTAGATATCTTGAGCATTCGTGGAAATTCAGATCTTGAAACTGAGGTGTCACCAGTCTCTCCAAGAGATAGCATGAAATGGTGAAAGAGAACAGGCTTCGGTGTTTGTAAGATGCCCTGCCTGGCTCTGCAGCTGCCCAGCTGTGTAGCTTTAGGCAGGTCACTTATACTCTCTGAGCCCAGGTTCTTATAGAAAAGATGAAGATAATAAAAGTCATTTTGAGGATTCATGAATTCAACAGAACAACAGAAAACAAGCAAGCACTCACCTGTTCTGGGCAATCTGACAGAAAGTGAGGATAAAGTGGTGAATAAGAAAGACACAATCCTTGCCCTGTCAGAACTTATGGTTTAGTCAAAGGGGCAGACATTAATTATAGAAATCAACAGGCCATTTTATTTGCAATAAACTAAGTGAAAAAAAAAAAAAGCATAGACTATTACTAGAGCGTGAGCTAGTTACCTAGCCTGAGGATCTGTGAGGACTTCACAAAGGATACAACATTTGAGATCTGAAGACAAAGAGGGAAATCCAGTCTGAGGGTCTGTGAGGACTTCACAGAGGATACAACATTTGAGATCTGAAGACAAAAGAAAGGGGTCAAAGGCTAGAGGGCCTTTGCAGGCTGACAGGACAGAATGTTCAAAAGCTCTAAGGCAGGATTGAGTTTGGCACAGTCAGAAACTGAAAGATGTTCTAGAAAACGCTTTTCTAATAGCAAAGTATTTCACATACCTTAAGCAAAAAAGGAGACAGATCTAAATGAAAAAGCCTAAAGAACTTGCTTATTGTTGTAGACATGTTTTGGACTCTGGCCAGTTCATTCCCATCCATCTCTGAGAATTGGCTCCCTTCAGCCTCAGGAGAAGAAAGGCCCTTGCAGCCAGAGTGGACCCGCACAAGCCCATCCCCCTTGCTATAGCTGACTAGACCAGGAATGAATGTTGGCTGGCTTCTTGCCAATTGAATACAGGCACACCTCAGAGATATTGCGTGTTCAGGTCCAGACCACAGCTATAAAGCAAGTCTCACAATAAAGTGAGTCATAATCTTTTTGCTGATGGAGGGCCTTGCCTTCAATTTGTAAAAAAGGTAGCATCTGTGAACTGCAATAAAGTGAAGTGTAATAAACAAAGTACGCCTGTATTTCTCTCTCTCTTTAAACCAAGAAACAGAGGTGAGAGTTGGAGGTTTAGTTATTTTAATGACAAAACTTTAGACACTGTAAGCTTTTGTTTCTGGAAAGTGCCTGCTTCCCGCCTCATAGTAAATCTGGTGGTTTATCATCTCCTAACTCCACTAAGTAGCCAGTGTGAGCAGTTGTCTCGTCTCATTTACAACCAAATAACTTCTAGATCCCTTTGCCTCCACCCATGGAGGCTGATGAAACCTTGTGGTCTAGGAAATGCTTGGCATTTGTTGTATTAAATCCTACCAAATGCTCGGCTTTTCCCCTCTGAATCATTTCCATTTCTGACTCTTTCGCAGAATGAGTTCCTGTGAATAGTTTCTCTCTCAGTGGCTCTTGAGGTAATTCACATCAGATGGTGGCTGTCAGGTTAGACAAGGCACTGTTGTGATTTCTGAAGATCTACTCGATGCAAGGCAGGGCAGGGCAGGGCAGGGCAAATTTCCCCACGATGAGGGGAGACAGAGCCCTGCATTAAGAGAAGAAGGGGGTCCTTTGGTGGAGAGCATAGAAATAAATCAACTCACTCTCCAAAGTTAGAGTCAAAAGGAAAGTTTGTTATAAGAGGGATAGCACTCCACAGACAGAGGGAGGTCTCCTCTCAGAAGCAGAGAGTGAGAAGGACAGTGAGAGAGACAGGGGCAGACAGTAAAGATACTGAGAGGGACAGTGAGTGTTCATGGAATTCACTTTCCATGTCAGTCTTTAGTGCCCATTTCCTGTAATATGAACATACAGTGAGGAAGGGGAAGAGTCTACACCTTGAAAAAGAAAAAATATGAAGAGTTAAAGGCCTGCTGGCAGTTCCCAACCTTTAATTCTTAGGTTCCCCATGGTTTTAGCCATAGGGAATTACACTGCTGGTTCCCATTTTCCTTTCACAGGTGTGTGGAATGAGTTGTTAGCAATCCCAGCAGAAATCTTCCTCTGTTCTGAAGGTGTCCTTCTGGCCTTGCTGCAGGGCCGATCAGCATATTGTAGCCTCTGATTGTGGCTTTATTAACATTTTAATTCTCTTGCCTCCTCCATACCTCCTCCATGCTCACAGTGTCCTGACCTAACCTAAAGTGCCCCAGCAAATGACAGGGCCTGACAGAACTTCAGTCCACATTTTGGCTGGTTTGTAATGCAGCCTGCAAAGCCAGGTTGTAAATTGACAGCTTCCGTCCTTTCCCTCTGGCATCCTACCCAAGACAGTGGTACTCTGCTGCCCTGTGGGAAGTGGTAGGGAATCCCTGGAGGTGGGTGGCATGAGATTTCATATTTACTGAGCAGCTACTCTGACAAGGCACTGTACCAGGTTTTTTCGTTTGTTTGTTTGTTGTTTAATCAGTTGACTGTTACCATCACCTTGGGAAGTAAATCTTTTTCTCATTTTGCAGGGAGTCTCTACAAATTTACCTGTTCAATACTGAAAAGTCAGTCCCCAAAGGCCAGGCATTAATTAGCTCCCCAAATCAATAAAAGGTCAGTGATGGGATGGCCAATTGATATTCTAAAAGGAGTCAAGATGTGAAGCACTAATTGCCTTTATCTCATGGAATGTTAGTGAGCGAACTCAGTGATGTGCCACCCATGTTCCCTTTCAGGAATGAAGAATTTACTTCCCCAACTACTATTAGCCAATGCAGGAGTTTCCTCTGATGAAGAGAGTCCCCCTCACCCAATGCCACATCATGGAAGTGGCTGTATCCATTGATTGATCAATTGGGGATGTAAAGGCTGCCACCTCCACCCTAAGTAAGGCCAATTCTGAATGGCTGGCTCAGCTCTAGCATGGCCCTTAAACCATAGCTGTACTGCATTGTGGTCCAAATTCTCCCTCTTCCCAGTCTTGCTTCCTTCTCTTTTCCCCAGGTGTTCATACCAAGAATACTCCCCAATACACATCTAGCGTGCCCTGCATCTCAGAGTCTACTTTCTCATACTCAATCTGTCACAGTTGTCAATAGTTCCTTGTTAGTAATCTTATATATAAAACTACAATTGATAGTTTACAAGGAGTAATAATAACAGACATATGCTATGCTTTATACTTTACCCCCACTGGTATGTTTGTTTCATCTTCTTAGAAATCTAGAAAGGTTGGCAGGTATTCAGAGAACAATGGCTTTGTCTGTTTTATTATCTCACAAACATGAGATGCCCAGCATAAATGGGTATCAGAAAAATCCTCTTGTAGGTAATCATTATAAAATTTAGGATAATGATTGCCAAGCTGTTTCATGGAACGTGAATGCTCTACCAGATGTTAATAGGTGTTCTGTTTTAAAAAGTGAGAATGAAGTGTAGTCATATATTTTTGGAAAATACTGGGTTAAAGTTCTTGACTGCAGGAAATATCTTAGCCTTTAATATAGCAATATGTATTGTTAATCTTCAAGAAGAGATTTAAAGTACAGTATTTCTCAAACTTATTTGACTTTAAAACACCTGTTTCTATCTCTCAGGGCACTAAAGCCTTGTGGAAGATGGTACTGGAAATGCTAACTTAGATAAAGCATTCATTAGATAGTCTCTCTTCTTCTGTTATATTTCTTTCTACTTCTTTCCATTTTTAAGAAAAAGGGAAAGGCATTCCTGGGTAGGCTCTGAAAGTGGCATTAGGAGACAATTGTCGGACAGGAAGGCTTCATTTCTCTGAGCTTCACTGGTAAGAAGAAGTGCAGGAAGGCAAGGGGTAGTGTCTATGAGAAGTAAGACTATTCCTGAATTAGGAAGGTGAGGCCTGAGCTCTGTTGGGAGAAGTGGATGGGCAGGAAGAAGAGGAGCATGACGGCTGAGGGCCCTGGGCTTTGGGAAGAGGAGGATAAAAAGCTTGAGGCTTTCTCCAGAGCTAGGTGGATTTTCTTTTAGAGCCCCTGGCTTCTTTATCAACTCCACTGAGGCTGCCAAAGGCACTGGTGCTTTCAAAAGAGCAAGTGGAAAGGAAAAAAAAATAGCCCCGGCAGTTCTGTTCCAGCTGACTGATGATGTGGCAACTGCTCATCACTGCTCTCCAGAGCTTTGGGCTGCTCCAGCTCACAGCCCTTTAAGGCAGGAGGAATCCCTGGCTGTAACTCAGAGGAACCAGCTCTACTTTCTGGGCTAACTTCATTCTTGTTGGTCCTGTAAACATGAAGCCAGAGTTCAAGTACCTGCTTATCTGATACTAGGGAAGAAAATACAAATCGATATTGAATAATATCCCCCTGCCTCATTCCCCTGCCTTACTTAGTGAATTTTCAATGATTTACATAAATAGATCAAAAATGTGGCTAATTCCAGTCTTATTAAGTGTTGGGTCTATTTACCTTTGAAAATTAGAACCTCATGCTAAGGAATTTGATTTGTGTGAGACTCAATGGTGTGGGTTCAGAGAGCTAGGCTGGGAGATAGCACTGACCCTTCCTAGCTGTCTTAGGTTCAGTCCCTCTAGAAGCTGACCCTGAGACAAAGATTTGAGTGCAAGTAGTTAATCTGGGAGATGATCCCAAGTGTACTGTTGGGGAATGGGGAGTGAAACAAGGCAAGGAAGGTGGTTAATAAAAGGTGTGTTATTGATCGGATTCCAAGTCTGGACAACTGAGCTTCTAACCTATTGGGGAATCTGGGGTATCACGTAAAAACTTGACTCAGTGATCCTACCCAAAAAGTGTGGGAGCTTAGAGTTTAATCCTCTATGTCATACCCTTCATTAGCTGAGGGCTGCTCCTGAAAGCATTAACTCCTGGCAATTCTGGCCTACACTATGTGGGGATGGAGAGAGAAAACTTTCAGATAGGGACTTGCAGGGACTTGCAGGAGGAAGTGGCAAGGACTGGAAGGGTGAATATTGAGGGGATATGGATGGGACACCGACTGAACTGGAATTTAGCTGTGTGGACTAGGCAAGCAAGAAAACTTTCTATGCCTCCGTTCTCTCATTTGTGTAGTGTTTGACAATAGCATCTATCTAATAGGCTGCTGTGATGATTAACTGAAATAATGCTGTAAATAGAGCATGTTAGTGGCCTATCACTACGTAACAAGCCACCTCAAAAATGACTGACTTAAAATGACAGTAATCACTTATTGTATTTCAAAGTTTGTGTGGATAATTCAGATAGAGCACAGCTGGAACCGTTTAACTCTGCTGCATTATGTCTGGTGTCTCCGCTGGAAGACTTGAAGCCTGGGAGCTAGAAAGCTTGACCAGGGCTGGAGCATCCGTTTCCAAGATGGCTCACACATGTTTGGCGTGTTGGTGCTGGCTGTTGGTAGAAGGCCTCAGTTCCTATGTACATGGCCCTTTCCAGAAGACTGCTTGAGTGTTCTTGCAACATGGCAACTGGCTTACTCCAGAAAAAAAACAATTCAAGAGCCCAAGGCAAAAGATTCAATGCCTTTTATGGCCTAACCTCAGAAGTTACATACTGTCTCTTCCAGACTATTCTATTGGTCATGTGGTTCAGCTCTGGTTCACTATGTGAAGGGACTAACCAAGGCCATGAGCGCCAGAAATAAGGAGTGTGGGGACCCATTTTGGAGGCTGGTCACCAAAGTGGCAAGAACATAGTAAGAGCGCAATAATGTGAGCTACTATTTTTATTCTAAGAACAAAGGAGGACCCTTTGTTAAAGACTCTGGAGAGGCAGGGAACCAAGAGCCAATTTTCCCACCTGGTGCTTGTCCTGCTCCTCCTAGCCGCTTCTTTCTGGGGGTAGACAGCTTATTCTCTGCTTGATAAAAGTTTTCATCTCTAATCTTCCCTGGAGCCAGGCAGGTGGTGCTTGGCTTTTAGTAAGCATCTCAGCAGGCAAAGTAAACAGAAGGTGTAGAGATATCCATAATGCTGTAATTAAGCAGAGAAAGGTGCTAACTGCAAATCTGGAGCCCCAAATGTCCTCCAAGGGGTAGTTAGAAATGCGTAGAGTTTGTTAACTGGCAACAGCTTCGATAGGAGGGTTTGCCAGAGAGAAGCCAGTGTCAGCATAGATCACCTGCAGATAACCAGGGGCTGACTCTATATCTAAGCTTATTTGTTTTAAACTGAAAGCTCTGAGCCAAAGAATCCAGACTAAGTCTGAATTAATGATGAGCATCAATGGAGTTTGGTATCACTCCCCTCACAGAGAGACAGGCATTTAATGAATTTTTCATGGCTTGCTCATGGCGCCATTTTCTGTGCCAGATTCTCAGACCATGGAGGCTTCCATAGAAAGGATTCCTCACCATTGGCATGTGTCCTGTAACCTGCCTGTGCCTCCAAATATCTGAGTTTAGGGGCGAGGCAGAGTGGAGGGTGGAATTACGGATTTATTCTCTACTTGCTTCAGTGTCACCCACAGTGGACACCTTCCCAGTGTCTGCCTGATTCACAGCAATCTGCCCTCATGCGCACACCCTCTTCCTTGTGTGCCACTACGTATCATGTGATAATATGTGGCCCCTCCCATGCCTGTAGGTGATTGGTTTGCAAGGGGCTCTTGAATCATGTTGGGTCCATCAAAGTCCCTTCCCTGGGAATTTTAAAGTAGAACTCAGTGAGTGAGTCATTTTTGGGGGGTGCCTGGATCTTTAATGTACACTCCTGGTAGTGGTGAGCAGGGCATCTTTCACCGAGAAGCATAAGATCTTCTGGAAAGAGAGGGAACGAATGAATCAGAAATGTAGGAGCAGAGATGAAAGATGAAAAGATAATCTAGATTTTCTAAAGGCTATTTCTGGCCCCCACTTAAGACCTATGTGTGACTTTACCTCAGTTCTCAAGGACACCCCTATATCTTTCAAAATTCCCGTTTTCTTCCTTCCTAAACTAGTACAAATTAGATTTTGTACTTTCTTAATAGGCTGACTAGTTTGACAAGTTAATATGTCTTGATTAAAATTATATATATATATATATATATATATATATATATATATATAGTAGAAATAAAATAATCAGATACACACATGCACACATACACAGAAAATGAGAGATACTTGTTCTTCCTCTTCCCAGGACCATCCAAGCTTTTGGGTCCTGGAGCTCTGCGTCAGGAAAGAATAGTATAGGCCTTTGATCTGAGGGGCTAACTGGAAGCTGGCACAACTGGTTTCTGGGGGCGGGCAGGTCATGATTCGTGAAATAAATAAACCAGGAGAGAAACTCTTCCGAAGGGATACCCTCTACCCAGCTCTGTGATTCTTAGCATTAGAGTATATGGGATTATGGAGGCTAGATTTTTCCGATTTTAAAGAGAAGAGGAAGCTCAGACTTGTGTAAAATGTATTTAATTAAAAATGCAGTGAATTTAAAAAAATTTAAAAACACTTAGCACCAAACAGAACATATCCATGGACACTGTCTGGCCTGCAGCCCTCTAGCTCAAGGCCTGTGTTCTAGGCCCCTAAGGGAGACAGAGTTGGGCAGTGTGTCAGGTGGAAGGACTTGGGCTGAGTAGCGGGAGGTGTGGCCTGACTCAAGGAGACCGGCAAGATGGAGGGTAGTGGTTTCCACTGCAGTGGGATGGTCCTGTGCAGCACCCTGAAGAGGCTGCTATGCCAAAAGGGGTGCCAGGAAGGCTGGACGCAAAATACAATGATCTCGAATGTATTGTCAAAGGCCTGTTGTGGCCAAGGCTGTTGTTGGCAGAGAAGATGATTAGGAGGGGCATTTCTGTGGCCCACTCAGAAAAGCAGTCTCTGATAAGTGATGGAAAACCTGAACTTGACAGCAAGATCATGAAACAGAAGGAGCGATGGTAACAATAGAGAACCCCATGGATCAAGGACCAGCTCCCTTCCCATTTCCTAAAGACAGGGTAAACCTGAGGTTCTTATACATAGAATGGGGATGAGACCCAATGATGCTTGATAAGGGACCTCCAGCCACACAGACAGGTGGGGGATTGAGTCAGTTTTAAATTGATTAGAAAAACATAAAGAAATATGACATTTCTTAACCTGAGAATTGAGGTGAAAATTCATATATTGCTTATGCTTGCAACCAGAAGGTCCTAGTAAAGACACTGCACCAAAACCTTCCCTTTGAGGCTGTATCAGTCAGCGTTCCCCTCTAGGTTTTTAAAACAGACAATTTAGTATGAAGACTTAATCTACAAAAGGTGGAAGAGGCCAAGAAGGCAATTAAGGCTTAGTGAGGCAACCCCAGAGATGAACAACTGCAGGAAGCCACCACCACTCGTAGGTAGAAGGACAACAAGAGAAGAGGTGCTAGTGGGGTCCAGGCCTGTGGTCGCATAGCAGAAGTTGGAACGAACCATGGCTGGTCTGTTGGCAAAATCCGGAGCCAAGGAGAGAGTGAGGAAAGATGAAACAAAGATATCACCTGAAATATCTTGGCTTTTCCCTTGCTCTGCTCTCCTGTATCTTGCCATTGCCTCCAAATATCTGAGTTAAATCTACAGCCATGCCCCCTGAACAAGCCCAATCTCATCTGATCTTGGAAACTAAGCAGAATCGGGCCTGGTTTGTACTTGGATGGGAGACCACCTAGGAAAACCAGGAACCGTGGGCATAAAAAATAAAAAATAAGGGATTGTAAGATGACAAGGTACTTGCAATCTGTGAGGTTAACCAAGGGTTGCCTCACCTTAAAACACACACACACACACACACACACACACACACACACACACAGAGACACACACCACAAATACCTGCATTTAGTTGGAAATCAGCTGAAATAGGAGCCTGGAAACACAATTTCTGAGTGTCAGCCTCCCTGAGATACAGAGCAGAGCATGAAAAGGTCAAGGAGTGGACATGAGGCAAAGAAGGTGAAAACGGACAGAGTCCCATAGAACATAGAGAACATAAGACATTCCAGAAGCATGAACACACAACACTTCACTCCTGTTTCTGGGGGCTTGGTCCTAATCCCTAGCTGCTCCTCAATCTACCCACCATCTACAGGTTCTTGGTGAAAAAATCACCAGATTGCAATGCCAATGAAGGGAAGGTGAAAAAAGAATAATCATTTATGATCACTCCATAATTATCACTTGCATGTTGAACCTTCTTAGGAGCCTTATATTGTTTACCACATTTAGAGCAAGGGTTAGTTCTCCCCTGTTTCACGGACAGGCAAATTGAAGACAATAATGAGTAACATTTAGGTATACACTTTTGTATACAAAACCACAGAACTTACTCACGGGGAAGATGAGTTCCTTGGTTTTACTGGCATTTGCCTTCTTCAGGACCTAATCTGGTCTCCAGATGCTTTTTTATTGTGGCAGTTAGAGTCCTAACCAACTTTTAAAATCTTAACATATATATCTATAGCTAATTTGTATGACAAAGGACAAAGCTGTTATGGTTTCAGAAGTAAAATGTAGGGCTAAAAGGAGGCCAGTTAGACTTTGTAAAATGTGTCATACAAACATATAATATATCATACCTTCCCTCCTGCCCCTCCCATCTCCAGTGCTCTCCCACAGAACCTGAAATATTAGATGGATAGTGGTTGACCCTTTTAATTACAGGATGTCTTTTATAGATATTGGTTTCTCCAAGTTCTTAGAGTTGAAGAACATTGATCATTGTTCATGTCATTGGTTGTGGCTATAGTCCCTGGGAAACTGTGATGTATTGGTTTTGTGGCCTTCGTGTCAAATTCCTCTCTGTAAACAGAGATCTGGGTTAATTGCATAGAGTGGAGCTAGATGCGGAATTGGGTTAATTTCAGCCAATCTTGCTTCCAGCCACTCCCGTGACATGCGTTGTTTCTCTAACTTGGACTGATCTTATTGTTACTTGTAAATGCATCGCACCCATCCTTCATTTTTGCTTTTATCCAAGCCATTCTTTCAATTTGGTGCACCCATCACATTTTCCCTGGAAATCTTATTCTTCCAGGCTCAGTCAGGATCCACCTCCTCCATGGAACTTTCTCAAGTTAATTCCATGACATAACAGCACAAATTTGGCTAGAACTTATTAACTAATTATCCTCATCATTAGCAAGAGAGCTTTATTAAATGGCTAATGTATAACATGCATAGTACCAGGTATAGAGGTATCAAAGTGATATAAAACATAGTCTCTACCTGTCCCTACCTATGTTTGCAATCTATTCGAGGAAACAGAACATTCACTCATTCATTTACTCACTCATTCATTCTGTAAATACTGAGTAGCTATTAATTGTAGGCATAACACAAGGCCATCACTAAGAAGAGATACCACAAATATAGACACATAGACATTAAACTTTAAGCAACAACCCAAAAACATACAAATGCTAAATAACAAGTTGGCTCATAAATCAGCAAGATAGGATAGTTGTTTTAAAAAAGAGAGACAGCTAGGTCTACTCTACCACTTAGAACTGTGTGACCTTGGGTGAGATGTTTAGCTAGGGCTGCCAAGCACACTTGGGTAGATTTTGTCCTGTCCTTTGTGCCTTGCCCAGAGGGTATAGGGGGCTGAAATCAGCCCGTGCTGCTCACCCATCTGAGTTCTCTGGCTCTGAGGCTCCATAAGCTCTTTTGTAATTCATCTGCTGAGTGAGGCCATTTTGAAATTTATCCTCCGAGAAGAGATGTATTTTTCTAACTCATACAAGGTAGCGTAAGAGCTCACCACTCAACCTGAGTCAGTTTTCTTATCTACAAAGTGGGACTAATAATGCTGATTTAAAAGCTTGTTGGAGGATTAAATGAGATAACATATGTGATTTATTATAAGTCTTCAGTTGTAAAGGAAGGAAACACAAATTAAACTGAAAAAAAAAAAAAAAGACTTTCAGTGTATATTTTTGGAAAGGATAAAGAGGAAGCCTCAGAAAGAGAAGGAAAAGTTCCAGAGCCAGCAAAATGTCTTGAACTGGCAATGGGATCTGTTAGTCAGGGTTCAGAAAACCAGAACCACTCCAGGTATCTCAAGCAGAAAAGAACTGAGTATAGGCATTAGGAACTTACACTATTTTCAGAAAGGCTGGAGCAGCAGAAGTCGGGGGCACCACTGAACTATAGATTTCAAGGGCATTCCTGAGGCTATGATCCAGGGTCCACGGAGACTCAGTAATTGTCACTCCTGCTGCCATCACAACTGTCACTCATGTCCTGTGAAGCTGGGGATTAGACTCAGAACATTTAATACACAAGCAAATAATATAAACAAAAGCACTTTAATTGTGAGAACTCTGAAGAGGAAAGAGGTCATTATTAGGCCTCCTTTCTTAGGAAGATCTTTATGAAAGGTCTATCCCTGGGAGGTCATAGGAATTCTCCAGCCCACCAAGTGCAGGATGCCAGAAGCAGCCTTTTACAGAAGCAGCCTTTTACAGGAGTCTCAAGGGTAGGACAGTGAAATGGAGAGTGTACCTGCATTCTTACCTAAGGGCCTCTCCAGGGAGTGAAGAATGTTATTTTACCCCCACCTAGTTTAGCCAGTCCTCCCCATACCTTAGGAGTTAGCCCAAACCCTATAGGGAGTGATAGTGACAACATCAGCCACTGGGGCTGCTGTGAGGATGAAATAAAATCATGTCAGGGGCAAGCCAGCAGGAAGTTTATCCACATGCCAGGGTACCTGCCACTATATTTTGGTAGTGGTTATTAGCTCTCTTGTAGACCACCAGCTTTACTCCAAAGTAGTGGGAATGCCCAATATACCTAGACCACAGTGATATGACCCTCCTACGGCCCCCATTCACCCACAGCGATGGCCTGGCCAAAGCCTAAATTAGAGGGTCTACTTGGATAGACAACAAAGGTTAATGCTCCTGTTGTACTCTAAGAGACAGACAGAGAGCCAGGTAGAAAGAGACAGAGAGACAAAGAAACCCAGGCTATCAATTATTACCTAACCTCTTAGGAGCATCTCTCAGATGGTTTGGCTGCTAAATTGCCACCACCACAGTAACTGAGACATAGAATCATGTTCAATGGAATGACACAGGAATGCCACCATTAGCACCTGTGGCTTTTCATGGTAAACAAGGGAGATAATATAGCTTTTTATGTGTGCATGGGCACAGTGAAATATATATATATATATACATATATATATATATATCTTTACCAATATTTCAACAGCGAATGGACATCTTCCCATATTCCTGTTCACCAGGTTATTTGTGGGTCTGCTTATTCAGGAAGACCAAAAGGAAGAGTAAACTTTTCCATATTATTTGAGGAGGCCCAGCTCTATGGCTAATGCAAAAGTTTTATTTTCATTCCTTTTTCCTCCTCCATTCCATCCCTTACTATGCCATCCTTGAGCTTACAATTGTATAGAAGAGAGAGAAATTGAACAAATAATCATGCAAATCTACAACTAAAAACTGAAACAAATGCTCAAATTGAGCAAACTGTGCCTCCAAGGGAATCTGTCTTTGGGGAGTAGGGAGAAGGAAGATTAATTTGAATAAATGTTGAGAATGAATGGAGGGGTGGGATATAAGGAGGAAGAAAAGAATGTTGTGGAGGAAAGGAATAGAAGGTACAAAGGCCCTGAGCTGTGAGGGAACTTAGTATGTATGATGAACCTAGCAGAGGCTAGAGAGAGTGGAGGGCAGACGGCCAGGGAAGGCCATCAGGCAGTGAGGCATCAGGCAGGTAGAGTGGCAGAATGTGATTCATACATCTTAAAAGAAATCAGGAGATATTCCTGCACACTTCTGTTATAATCATCATAATGTCCGGGTCTGGTTTTGTTGCTTCTTTGCTCCAAATTTTCAGTTGCTCTCAGTTACGCATTATACTGATCCTCGAGGGGAGATAATTATAGAAATGCAAGGGCTTTGTTTGGTTGTCACAATGATAGAGGAGTGCTGTTGGCATTTGACAGAGTAGGAGTTGGGTGACAGGGTGTCAGACATCCTATAATATGTGGGATTGTTCCATGTAATGAATTTTTTTAAATAATTTATTTTATTTTATTTTATATTTTTAAAATTAAGCTTATTGGGGTAACTGGTTAATACAATTATATAATTTTCAGGTGTAGATTATAATTTGACATCTGTATATTCTATTGTGAGTTTACCACCCAAAGTCCAGTTTCCTTCAGCTACCATATATTGTTCCCCTTTACCCACTTCAGCCTCTCCCTACGCCCTGTATTTGACCCCCTTTAACCATCTACCTATCCCCTACTCCCCCACACCCTATAATTCTCTGTTTGTCCTGTTCATTGGTTGCTTTTAGGTTTATATCCACATATAAGTGATACCATGTGATTTTTAACGTTTTTTGTCTGGCTTATTTCACTTAGTATGATTATCTCAAGGTCCATCTATATTGTCGCAAACAGCAATATTTCATCTCTTCTTATGGCTGAGTAATATTCCATTGTATATATGTACCACAGCTTCTTTAGCCAATTATCTATCCTAGGACATTTCTGTTGCTTCCATGTGTGAATAATGCTGCTATGAACATCAGTGCACAAATATCTTTTCAGATATGGGTTTTTAAGTCTTAGGGGTAAGTACCTAATAGAGGGATTGCTGATAGATCAATTCTTAGTATTTTGAAGAACCTCTATACTGTTTTCCATAGTGGCTGTACCAATTTTCAATCCCACCAGCAGTGTATGGGGGCGCCTTTTTCTCCAAGTCCTCTCCAGCATTTGTTAGTACTTATCCTGTTGATTATAGCTATTGTAACAGGTGTGAGATAATATCTCATTGTGGTTTTGATTTGCATTTCCTTAATAGCTAGTGATGTTGAGCATCTTTTCAAATATTCGTTGGCCATTTGTATACCCTCTAGGGAGAAGTGTCTGTTCAGGTCCTCTGCCCATTTTTTGATGCTATCATTTGTTTTGTTGTTGTTGTTGTTATTGTTGGGGGTTTTTTTTTTGGTGTTATTGAGCTGTATGAGTTTTTTGTATATTTTGGATATTAGGCCCTTATGGGAAAATATATTTTCCCATTCAGATGGTTGTCTCTTTATCTTGTTGACAATTTCTTTTGCTGAGCAGAAGTTTTTTAGTCTGATAAATCCCATTCACTTATTTTAGCTTTTACTTCCCTTGCTTTTGAGGTCAAAGTCATAAAATCCTGTTTAAGTCCGAGGTCCTTGAGGTTAGTTCCTATGTTTTTGTCCGTGGATTTTATTGTTTCAGGTTTTGTATTCAGGTCCTTAATTCATTTTGAGTAAATTTTTCTGTGTGGTGTTGGACAACAGTGTAGTTTCATTCTTTTGCAGGTGGCTTTCCAGTTTTCCCAGTACTATTTATTGAAGAAACTTTTCTTTCTCCACTGTATGTTTTTGGCTTTTTTGTTGAAAATTATTTGTCTATATGAACATGGGTTTACTTCTGGACTCTCAATTCTGTCACTGGTCCGTGTGTCTGTTTTGCTGCCAATACCGTGCCATTTTGATTATTGTAGCATTGTAGTATAATTTGAAGTTGGGCAGAGTGATGCCTCCAGCTTCTTTTTTTTTTTTCCTTAGGATGACTTTGTAAATTTGGGGTCTTTTTTGCTTCCATACAAATCTGATGATTTTTTGTTCTATTTCTTTAAAGACTGCCAATGGGATTTTGATGGGGATTACATTAAATCTATATAATGCTTTAGGTAATAAGGTCATTTTAACTCTGTTGCTTCTTCCAACCCAAGAACATGGACTATCTTTCCATTACCTTGTATCTTCTTTGATTTCTTTTAATAGGGTCTGGTAGTTGTCATTATATAGGCCTTTCACATGTTTCATTAAATTTATTCCTAGGTATTTTATTCTTTTTGTTGCAATTACAAAAGGAATTATTTTTTTCACTTCTTTTTCTGACACTTCATTATTAGAGTATAGAAATGCTATGGATTTTTGAATGATGATCCAGAGGCTTTACTGTGTTTGCTTATTGTTTTTAGTAGTGTTCTCGTGGAGTCTTAAGAGTTTTCTATATAGAGAATCATGTCATCCACAAATAATGACAGTTTAGCTTCCTCATTTCTTATTTGGATGCTTTTTATCTTTCTCTTGTCCTATTACACTTGTTAGGACCTCCAATGTTATATTGAATAACAATGCCGATAGTGGAGAACCTTGCCTTGCTCCTGATCTTAGAGGGAAAGTTTTTAGTTTTTCACCATTAAGAATGATGTTGGCTGAGGGTTTGTCATATATGGATGGCCTTTGTCATGTTAAGATACTTTCCTTCTATACCAATTTTGTTAAGTGTTTTGATCATAAATTATACTGTATCTTGTCGAAGGCTGTTGCTGCATCTATTGATATGATCATATGATTCTAATTTTTATTTGTTATATGGTATATCACATTAGTAGATTTGCATATGTTGAACCATCCCTGTGCCTCTGGGGTGGAGCCCACTTGATCGTGGTGCATAATCTTTTAAATATGTTGCTGTATTCGATATATTATTTAGGATTTTTGTATCTGTGTTCATGAGGGATATTGGTTTGTAGTTTTCTTTTTTTGTGTTATCTTTATCAGGTTTTGGTATCAGAGTAATATTGGCCTCAAAAAATGAGTTGGGAAGTAATGCGTTCTCTTCAATTTTTTGGAAGAGTTTGAGGAGAATAGGTATTAAATTCTCTTTGAAGGTTTGGTAGAATTCATGAGTGAAGCCATCTGGTCCTGGATTGTTACTTTTTGGTAGGTTTTTGATGATTGTTTCAATTTCCATATTGCTCATAGGTCTGTTTGGATTTTCCAGTTCTTTATTCAGTCTAAGAAGGTTGTATTTTTCTAAGTACTGGTCCATTTCTTCTAGGTTATTAATTTGGTGTTATATACTTTTTAAAGTATTTTTGTATGATCCTTTGTATTTCTGTGGTGTCTGTCGTAATTTCTCTTTCATCCCTGATCTTGTTTATTTATGTCCTTGGTCTTTTTTATTTAGTGAGTCTAGCCAAGGGTTTGTCAATTTTATTAACCTTCTCAAAGAACTAGCTCTTTGTAGCATTAATTTTTTTCATTTTTTTGTTTTGTTTTCAATTTCATTTATTTCCACTCAAATTTTTATAATTTCTTTCCTTCTGCTGACTTTAGGCTTCATTTGTTCTTCTTTTACTAGCTTTTTAAGATGAGGTGTTAGGTTGTTTATTTGGGCTTGTTCTTGTTTTATGAAATAGGCCTGTAATAATATGAACTTTCCTCTTAATACTACTTTTTCCATGTCCCAAAAGTTTCAAGATGTAGTACTATCATTATCATTTGTGTCTATGTATCTCTGATCTCTATTTTTATTTCTTCTCTGACCCAGTCATTCTTCATTAGCATGCTGTTTAATCTGTATGTATTTGTGATTCTTTCCACTTTCTTTTTGAAGTTGATCTCTGCTTTCAAAGCATTATGATCAGAGAATATGGTTGATATGATTTCAACCCTCTCATATTTCTTAAAGCTATCTCTGTGTCACAGTATGTGGTCAATCCTTGAGAATGTTCCATGTGCACTAGAGAAGAATGTATAAGCAGCTGTTCTGGGATGGAAGGCTCTGTAAATGTCAATTATGCCCAGTTGGTCTAGTCTGTCATTTAAGTATGTTATTTCTTTATTGATTTTCTGTGCGGATGATCTGTCCATATCCAACAGTGCGGTATTTAGGTTCTCTACTATGATAGTGTTTTGGTCTGTTTCTCCCTTTAGTTCTGTTAGTAATTGCTTTACATATTTCAGGGCTCCCTGATAGGGAGCATAGATATTAGAAGGTATATGTCTTTTTGGTGCATGATTCCCTTTATCATTATGAAGTGTCCCTGAGTATCTTTCTTTACCTTTTTCATTTTGAAGTCTATTTTGTCTGATATCAGTACTGCTACTTCTGCTTTTCTCTGAATGTCATTTGCTTGAGATATTGTTTTCCACCCTTTCACGTTGAGTCTATATTTGTCTTTGGAGCTGAGATGTGTCTCCTGGAGGCAGCACGTGGTTGGGTTTTGTTGTTTGATCCAATCTGCAACTCTGTGCTTTTTATTGGTTAGTTCAGTCCTTACATTTAGGGCGATTATTGAAATATGAGGTCTTCTATAGCCATTTTATCTTTTGCTTTCTGGTAGCTCAGGGTTTCTATTGCTTCTTTGTCCTTATGTTTCTGTTTTCTTTATTTTGGTTGACTTTTGTGGTTTTTCTTCTGGTCCTTCTTGTTTTATATTATATACTTCAGTTCTGAATCTTGGTGTGTGGTTACCATTATGAATATATAAAGACTATATATATGCAGTCTTTCATTTTCTTCTCTGTGTGTCTTATTTACATTCCCCTTTGTGAATTTGGATCTTTGAATCCTCCCCTTATTAGTCATTTTTGTCTCAGTTTGTCCTTATGTATGCTGAACGTTCATTACTATCTTGTTATAACAATTCTCTTATTATTTAAGCTTACAATGCCCTGTTCTTCGTAAGGATTGCACTCCTCTGCTTCTATTTGCCTGATAGTCACCTTACTCTTAATTATGTATTTTTTTTTGTCATTTTGTTTCAGTATTTCCTACAGTGCAGGCCTTGTAGTAGAGAATTCCCTCAATTTTTGTATGTCTGAAAAAGTCTTAATTTCTCCTTCATATCTAAAGTAGAACTTAGCTGGATACATTATTCTAGGCTGGTAATTCCTTTCACTTAATAATATAAATATTTGATTCCACTCTTTTCTGGTTTATAAGGTTTGCGCTGAAAAGTCTGAGGACAATCTAATGTGTTTTTCTTTATAAATTACCATTTTCTTCTCCCTGGCTGCCCTGAGAATTCTGTCTTTGTCATTGATTTTTGATAATTTTACTACAACATGTCTTAGTGAAGGATTTTTTGGGTTGAGATAATTGGGTGTTCTATTGACTTCTTAAATTCCAAGCTCCATCTCATACCTTAGATTTGAGAAATTCCTGTCAACTATTTGTCTGAAGATGCTTTCTAGTCCCTGCTCCTTTTCCTCACCTTTGAGAATTCCCATTATTCTTGTTTCCTCTCCTGATGGTATCAGCTAGTTCTTGAATTTCTCTTTCATCATTTTCATTGTTTGGTTTCTGTGTTCTTCCTTCTGATTTATTTCTAGGTTTCTGTCTTCAATAGCAGTGATCCTTTCCTCCATTTGACCAACTCTATTTCTCAAGGTTGCTATTTCATTTTTCAACTTTTGCAGTGTGTTCTTCATCTTCAGAAGTTCTATTTGGTTCTTTTTGAGGATTCAATATCCTTGATCTGCACATCTAGTTGCTTTTTCAATTCCTGAAATTGTTGATATGAATCATTTTGGAATTCACTGAGTTTTTCAGAAGTACCATTTTGAATTCTCTGTCTTTTAAGTCACATATTTCTATGGCTCTAAACTTATTTTCTTGAGATTTTTTCCTTTCTTTCTGAGATGCCACGTCACCTTGGTTGTTCATGGTGTTTAATGGACTATTTCTCTGCCTGAGCATTAATGGAAATGTATTCTGCTTTTTTTTACAGAAAGAAGATTTATTATATAAAGTTCTCTCTTTAGCTTGCTGAAAGAAGGCACTTTTCTTTTGGTTTCTAGTAGGTGGCATCTAAGCTTCTTGGATCCTTGCTTTATATAAAGCCTTAAAAATAACTTTTTATTTTCTTATAGTTATTTAATCACACTGGCTAACCTCAGTATCAATCCCTGGCAGTGTTAGCAACAGTTTTGGTAGATTTTCTCAGATTTCCCTGGGGCTCTGTGGTGTTTGGTCTTGGACAGTATGTGGGGAGGGCCCTCTGGGTTGGGTGTTTGGGGCTACAGCTCAGCCTCAGTTGTGCAACTGTGGCTGGTAAAAATAAAATGTTGTTTCTCTGCCATCCCCGCTTTTTTGCTGTCCCCATTTCTCTGCCTTCTACTTTGATGACTGGGCACTGCCGCAGGACGCAGGGAGCTCACAGCTTTCCCAGGCATGCTGTTCAGGGAACCCGTCGCTCCTTCTACTCTCCCCCTCCTCCTACAGGTAGCTCTGGTGGCTGCGAGAGGCAGCTTCTTTATTTATCCCAGTCCACCACTCGATACCCAGGGTTCTGACCTATGGTAGCTCTTATGCGTAGATCCCACACTTAGATGTGCTGGTGTGTAGTTTGGGTGTTTTTTGTTGAATTTAAGATGTTCAGCTTATTGTTGTTTCAAGGGGAGAGACCTGGGGATGTTTCTCACTCAGCCGTGTTTCCTCCATGTAATGAATCTTATCCCAAGACCCACATAAGCTTTGCATGGGCTTCATGTAGGTTAAAAGTCAGCTTTGAGTTATCTGTGGTTTTAAAGATGTCTGAAAATTTGTTACCGTTCCTTCCCTCAGAGCATGGATCCTAATGTTCTTTCCTTTGAATGTGGGCAAGACTTAGTGACTCTGTGATAAGGAAAAGAATGTGGCAGGGGTGATGCCGTATTAATTCTGTTACTGGATTATAAAAGGACAGCTTCTGTCTGTCCATCTCTCTCTTGGATCAGCTACCCTCATCAATGTCAGTTATGAAGGATACTCAAGTAGCTCTGCTGGAAAATTTTCGCAGAGAGGAACTAAGGCCTCCTGCCAACAGCTAGCACCAGTTTGCCAGTCATCTAGGTGAGCCACCTGGAAAGTAGATTTTGTAGCCTTCAGATGATTCTAGACCTCAGGTTTTAAGTCTTCTAGCTGAGGTCCCAGACATGATATAATAGAAACAATTCACCCCTTCTGTGCTTTATCTGAATTCCTGGCCCTCGGAAGTTGTGAAAGATAATAAATGATTATTATTAATTTTAGGCACTAAGTTTTGGGTTAAATGTCACATTATAATAGGTAATAATTCATGAGCCAATAACTTAGCTTCATCTATATACTAGCACAAAAATTTTGCATGGTTTTATTATGTATTAAGGTTTCTAGAAATGCAACTACTGTGTAAATCAAAGGATAGTTGCACTTTGTTTTATTTGAAACTTTATCAAAAATTATTTTCTACTTGAAAAATAACATCATCAATAGTAAGGCCCCTCAGTGTGTTTGAGTCACCAAAGCAAACATCTGTTAACAGTCTATATTTGAAGATGTTGCATCAACAGTTATTCTTCATAAATTTGAATATTCAGCTAAATATTATCTTACATTCTTACATTCAAAGTTTTCTATAAGTTGCAAGCATCTGACTACTTCATTATTTCTCCTAATGAATTTTTGCTTGAGCACTTACATAGTAAAATGTATATGACATTACAAATAGCATTCTTTTTATTCATCTTTTATATTACAGTTGGGGCATTATACTTACCTTTAAAATTATGTGAAGAGGTAGGCTATTTTAAAAATGAATTTAATTCAGAGTGATGAAGGGACATTACAAAATATTTGTTAAGAAAAAGGAAAGGAGACTTTCAGATAACTGATAGAGAATATTTATTGACTTAGGAAATTAGTGTCAGTGCTCTGACACTCGATACCCTTGGCAACCTTTTAGTATTATTTCCCTATTTCATTACATAAGCCCACTTCTCTAGCCAAAATGAGCCTTCCCACTACTCTCCAAACAGGCTGTATTTTTCTGTCTTTCTTAATTCTGTTTTCTTACCTTGAATTCCTTCTTTTTTTCCCTCCTGTATTTGAAAATCCAACTAATCCCTGACATACTTTCATTCAACAAAGGATGACAGAACGCCTCTATGGGCCAGACCCTGTGTCTACAGCACAGCACACACAGGTACTGTGAGGTCCCCTGAGCCTTTAGTCTATTCAGGAAGCTAAACTGCAATTATAGGAAAGTGATGACAGGAAATGCTGAATGACTACATGGAGTTAGCATTGAAGGGACTTCAGGTAGGTGAAAAACCTGTTTTGAGTTTTCCAAGCTGTAGTGGTTTTAAAATATGTTGCCTAGAGCAGAGTTGTCCCCACTTAGTCTTGGCGGGCTAGAATGCCATGCTGTGCCCAAAGCCTTTCCTCCTCAGCTCTCACATCTGAACCTTTCCTCTTTCCAGCCTGAACAGACCTCTAGTTTTGAAAGTTTGCTCTGTGTGTACTGGCTTGCTTTCTACAAACTAGAAACTACCAACTTTACATTGGGCACATCCATCCCTCATCCCTTGAAGCTTTCTTCCTAAAGAGACACTTTTGTGAATTGAAGTAGGCCTGGAGAAGTTTAGAACTGGATCTACCTTCTCTCTGGAGCTGCCATATGCTAAAACCAGTGAATCAATACAGAATACAGAGTCTTGCAATCTGGTTGCACGTAATGGAGGCCACTTGATAAGGACTGTGGGCCAGAAGAGCAGCAACTGCCTCTGTCCCAGCCCTCCCCTGCAGCTCGCCTGGACCTGAAAGCTTGACAGAGGCCCACCCTCTGCCAACACCCATGGATGATTTATGCACCCCCAGCTCAATCCAGCGTGGCTTACAGCTCTTTCTCTCAGTGTTCACTACATTTGCACTCTTCCTGTATTGCTAACACTGAAAATATACATGCTCATGAACACACAACACAACCACAGTAAAAAAAAACCTTTCACAAGTGCATCCAAAACAAGGTACAAGTCAAAGCAGCCTGCTGAATACGTTGGAAAAATTTCAAAACAAAATTATGAGATAGTGGGTTGTCTCAAAGAAGAAACAAACAAATGGAAGGTTCCTGCCATTCCCTACCCCTCAATTCTTTCCAGAGTGGCCTAGAATAGGGAGGGGAGCCAGAGGAAGTGGCTTTTTCTTACCACTTGAGGGCACTCTGGAATCCTAAGACCAGGAGGGAGCTGACATGTTAGGCCTTTTCACAGGATATACAATCCCAGTTAGTCAACAGCAGACAATATGGAATTCTATCCTGGAAAAGGGACTGGTGACAAATGGGTTTTAGGATGAGGGCTCAGGAAAAGGCAGGGAAGGGGCAAAAGTGGCAGAGGTGAAACAGAAGGCTTTACCTTCTAAAGCAAGTAGAAAATTATTAGCCTGACATTTGCTTGCCATTGCTCAGAAGAACAAGAAGAGTTCAGTTAACCCAGTGATTCTCTAACTTCCCCAGTGGGGAAGATTTTGCTGCCCTCTCTTTCCTCAGGGACACTTGGCAGTGTCTGGAGACATATTTGATTGTCACAACTTGGCAAGGGATGGTGGGGGTGGTGTCCCTTACGTCTAGTGAGTGGAGGCCAGAAACACTGCTCACTAAAATCATCCTAAAATGCACAGAATGCCCTCCCCCATCCCCAAGACCTTGTGAAAAGGCAGATTCAGTGAGTCTAAGGGGAGGCTTGAGATTTGGCATTTCTAACAGGCTCCCAGGTGATGATCTTGCTGCTGGTCCACTGAACCCGGAGAGGAATAGAGGCCAGGTTGCAACCATTAAGCACTTTCATGAAAGCGCCTTTATGTAAGCATTTCTAGGAAATTGCCTAATGAGATCTCAGAAAAATTGGGTCTGTGTCTCCAAGGCTCTAGTAACACTATGAAATTCCTTTTTTCATTCTACATAAATCCTCATACTTAGTTTTTTCTTAAGGAACCCCTCCCCAATCAATTTATAAGCTTCAGGTCTTATAAAACTTAGATCTTCCCTGAGACCATCTGAAAAGCCTAGGATCTAGTTCTGAGAGTCTAGGCCCCATGAATTTTGCTTAGTACATTAGGAGTTCTGGAACTTTCTGCTTCCATTTCCTACACATGATCTCTGGCAGCTCTCAAAGTTAGAGGCTAAATAAAGCAGAGGAGAAAGGAAGAAAATTGAAAAATGGTACCTCATAGATTAGGTAGCAGTGGTGTGAAGCCTCAAACTCAGGCCAATGAATCATGTATGGAAGAATATAAATGTTAATATTATTTTCATTCATTCATTCATTCATTCGGTGAATCTTTATTGAGCATGTACTAAGTGTCAGGCATTGTTCTAGGTACTGGGGATAAGGTATTGAACAAAAGAGGCAAAAATCCCTATCTTCAAGGAGGTGACATTCTAGGAAAGAAAGGCACACCGTGTAGGGAAGGAAACACTTTTCCTCTGCTGCCTCAGGTTCTGTCACTGGAGTATGCATGTTTAACTGCTTAAAGACAGATTAACAGGAGAAAAGGCATATAAACTTTGTTGACATTAATAATTTACTTGCATAGAGTGTCACAAAAAAGAAGTGGAAAACCCAAAGATATAGTTAAACCTGAGGGTTTAGATGCTATTTTTACAAAGGGTCATACATTGTAGAAAAGTCACTAAACAGAGGAAAAGGGGGTTTGGGCTTCTGGGAGCATAAATGTGGGAAGGTGACTAGGAAATGTATGGAGGAAACTAATAGTAGATAAGGGTTGTTTATGCAAACTCATCTTTTTGCCTTCTCTGGTGGTTAGAGTCATTCTCTTCTTCCTGGTACAGGGGATGGGGGTATGTTTACAAATAGAAATTCCCTTTACAAAAGAGAAACTTATTCCTTGCTTTTAGACAGATAGAGAGAGGGACAAAAAAATATTCCTGTGTCTATTGTTTCTCAGTTGTCTTCAGCCGGACATAATCCTTATGCGAAAGCAGTATATTTTGGGTGGCAAGTACTGATCCCCTTCAACGATAAGTAAATTATAAACTAGAAGATAAAAAATAAAACTGAAGAGGGGTACAAGACGGGTAGGAGTGCTGAAGTTGCAATTGAAATAGAGTGGTCAGGGATCGCACTCAGAGGGTGACATCTAATTCAAGACAAGTATTTGAGAGTTTTAATTAAACTTTTAATATTAATTTAATTAATTGTATTTTAAAAAGTTTTAATTAAATACAGAAATTATTATTATTTTGTTTCTTTTTTTTTTCTTTTCTGCCCTGAAGGGTAGAATGCAAAGAATCTTACTCTCTTCAGCAAGTTTGAAGGTTTAGCTGCTTTGGAGAAAAGAAAAAGTAGTTTCTCAGTTGCTAGCGAGTTGGCCATCAGGATTTATTGTTAAAAGATAGAGGGAATAAGACATGTCTCTGAGAGGAAAAGGAGAGGTTTTTCCTGAAAATAATTTTTAAAAAGGAGTTTGGGAGCAGTGAGGAGTAAAGTTCTCCTCTGCTGTCTCATTGCTTCAACCATGAAGTGCTGCCAAATTTGGATAGCCACATAGCTGACATACCGATTAATCCAATCATAATTGTCAAGAATGGCTGGGAAAGTCTTTGATGCAGGCAAAAAAATCATTAGTCTATGTCCCTTCAACGCAATATAAGATGCACCCATCCAGGTGGGTTATCTAATTCTGTAGGACTCTGTTCTTTTCATTGTCTTTAATGATCTATTTCAAAAACTGTAGGTTGAAGGAAACCAATTTGAATGCAAAAAAGTTTTGTCTAGCAATTGGTGGAGATGTAGTTGATCCCCCTGCCTTTGGAAGAGGACAGTATTACATCTACTAGCAAACTTATTTCAGCATTTCTGACAATGTATATGTGTCTACTTTTTTTTTGCTCTTCTTTGCACTGATTGGAATAACTTAACTAATTTTTTCCATTAGTTAATAAGTTAAGTAACATCTTTGACCTGTGTTCATTTTATGGGTATGAAAGTCATGATTTTACCTTAAAAAAATATTTTCTTTAACATTGTACACCTGCATGCACCCCCTCCCTACTTATCCCAGTCTTTCACTTACTAACCAGTCTCTCCCTTTGGAGTATTTTTGGAAAGGCAATTGCTCTCAATTTCTTTTCCTCTTAGGAGGTAATGTTAGATCTCTAAGGGGACTGGGTCTTTGTTATGTACTGAGGCCTAGGACTCCCTGATTCTCTGTGTAGAAGAGGTAGAATAGCTTAGGGTCAAGAGTATGGGCTTCAGAGCCCAAATACCTGGTTTGGATCATTTCACCATCTCCTCGCTGTGTGACGCTGGAAGGCTTATGCCATCTCTCTCACACTGGTTTCATCATTCTTGAATCTGAGCAATATTAATAAAAACTATACTGATAAAGTTGTGAGGATTAAATTAGTAAAGATTTGTAAGATGCTCACCACAGGTCTGGAATTGAGTGAGTGTCTGTTTGATCACTATTACTATTATTATATATTATTGTCTCTCTGTTGCATATTTTCCATTTTCTGCCCTTGATTCTCTCTCCACCAGCCTCCCCTACTCTGTGGCCCAAGAGGCTGACTCCCTTGTCCTCTGGTTTCTGGCTGGATTCTACTAATTCATCCCCCTACTTTGGAGTTGTCTAGTGCTGAGAGAACCCTTCAAAGGTCACAGCTCCTGTCAGTTCTGAGTAACTGTTCCCTTGCTGTTCCTTCAGACCTTCAGAATGGTTATAGCTTTCTGTTACCAGCTCTGCATTCTGCATATCCATTATGATGTCCCTACACCTGCCTACCCCTTTGAAATGCAGTAGTGGCTCTTTGTCTGCAGTAAATACATTCCAAAATCTAGTCAATGCCTGAAACTGTGGAGAGTACTGAACCTCATATATATTATATGTTTTCCTATATGTACACATCTATGACAAAGTTTAGTTTATAAATTAGGCACAGTAAGAGATTAACAACAATGACTAATAAAAAAATAGAACAAGTATAGCAATATACTGTAATAAAAATTGTGTGACTGTGGTCTCTCTCTCAAAATATTTTATTGTACTGTACTCACCTTTTCACTTAAAAGAAGCACTCTAAGGCTCCTCTTTGGCATATATGAATTGTCAGCATCACTACTCTTTGGGACCTTTATTAAGTAAAATAAGGATTACTTGAACACAAGCAATGCAATACACTGACAGTCACTCTGATAACCTAGATGGCTACTAAGTGACTAACAGGTGGGGAGTGTGTACTGTGTGGAGACGCTGGACAAATGGGATGGTTCCTGTCCAGGACAGATGGAGCAAGACAGCTGGAGATTCATCGTGCCACTCAGAATGGTGCAAAATTTAAAACTTATAAATTGTTTACTTCTGGAATTTTTTATTTACTATTTTTGGATCACAATTAACTGCGGGTAACAAACTATGGAAAGCAAAACCACAAGGGGGACTACTGTTGTCCCTTTACTAAACACTTCTCAAATTACCCACACCAGGAGTGGCGTCCTGACTGGCACACTCTCTCTCCTGTGTTCTTCTCTGTTCCTACGTGAGTGATACTCCTCTGAGCCTCACAGAAGCTGAGAGCTAGAACCTTTGCTCCTGTTTCATCTCAGATATAAGCCCTCAGCAATGCCTGCCATGCCGCCCAAGTCCTACATCAGAAAATAACATTCCATTTCATGGCTGATCTAGAACACCCATGAAGTCCAAAGGATGCTATAAAAGTATCATGTTTATTCTTCCCCTTATCCCCCACTAGGCACCCTGCCTCAGGCAACTGGGAGTTCTTCCTCTGTCTGAACTGTCTGGTTTCCCATCAGCTTCTCTCCCTTCCTTGCCCACTGTCCTTGCTCTTTTTCATTTCTCACCTTTCAAGTGTCTCTGCTCCATCTCAGAGCAAAAACAGTGGGTCTTGGGAAAGCTACAAGTTCTACACTTTCTTCAGGAAGGAGCCTCTTCATGTCTTAAAACCTGTGTCTTCCTAGCTGTTTAAACTAATAACATATTGAATAGTCTGGATTCAGTAAGGATAAAAACAACCATGCTGTTTTCTCCAGTTGCTGCCTTCAAGTGTGCTATGTCTAATCTTACTTAATGAAAATTCGGTAAATCCATAGCTATGTCATTTTCAGGTTTTAACAGTCCAGTCCAGGGTAGTTTCAAGTTTCAAACTTTTATCTCATATCCAAGTTAACTCTCATCTTCCAGCCCTGAGCCGCCTGGTCATGAGAGGAAAGTGGGTGTGGTCTCTTCTTTAGCTCTTCTCCCCTATCTCTGCCCTTCTCCACTAGTTTTTTAGTTGTTGAGAGGCAGGCTGGGGAAGTAGGGACAAATATCTCTAAACCGCTGTTGCTCTTTCTCTTGGAGGCCCACCAGCTTCTCTGGCATGCCTTCTGCTGGGCTGGCAGCCAATATGAGCTTTCTATAAGGCAGATAACTGTGTTATACAGAGGGGCCTGGGAGAGCATCCTTTCTACCTGCATTTCCCTGATCTGAGACATACCTTCTGGCTAGGCATCTGCCAAATGCCTCCAGGGTAAAGGTCACAGTCTTTGCTACAACTTCCTTCAAGAGGAGGAATCTCTTTCCTCTTATTTTGAACCTGGGGCGAGAGACTGCATTAGAAGTGACATTCTGAGATTTTTCAGGCTAGGTCATAGAAAACCTTGCAGCTGCCACCAGTGTTTCTTGGAACATTCTCTGGGGTCTCTGTCCTGCCATGTAAGAAGTTGACTATTCTGGGATTGCCATGCTGGTAAGGCCACATGGAGGTGCTCTGATCAATAGTTCTGACTGAAGCCACCCTGCCAGCTATCCCACCAAGTGAACAGACCAGCCCATTTACTAACCACCAAAGATCTTAGTCGATGCCTTGTGGAGCAAATGAATTCTCAGCAGAGCCCTGCCTGAATTCCTGATCCACAAAATCCTGACATAACGGCTGTTACTTTATGCTGCTAAATTTTGGGGTGGCTTATTACACAGCCAACAGGTAACCTGAACAGCTCCTCAGCTCCTGTTCTTGGTGGCGGAGTAATCCCTTGGGTGGGTTATTAGCAAGATGGTCCAAACTGAACTACTTTCTTTGGTATCTATGTGACCTACTGTTGCACTGTGGTCTCCCTTTTCCCATCTCTTTCTGATTCTTCTCCCCCTGCCCAATTCTGGGTGATCTTTTTGGAACGCTTTTCATTTGATTTTAGGGATGAAGGAATGATTTCTCTGCTTTCCATGAGGCGACATAGGAGACACAGCAATGCTACTCCCATAGGTACCTACCAGTAGGGGATAACTCCAAACACCTCAGCTTGGGGAGGAGAGTGGAGGCAGACGCATTGCTGCAAGATGGCAGATCAGTTTATAAGCTTCTTAATAAGCCCCAGGAGATGTGTCTGTTTGGGACGAAGTTGCTAATTTTTAGGTTGAATAAATATAGCTTTTTTCTTTCCCACTTTATATTGGAAACTGAGCAATGACAAAGGTGTAAGGCAGGTGGAGATCAAAACACTAGTGTTATTTCTGATAAAGCTAGAGCAGAAGATATATTTAGATCTGACCAAAGGACTCGCTAATACTGCATCACAGAGTATGATGTATTTACCTAGCCAATCTCAGACAACTCTGGGAAATAACAGGCCTTTCTCCTCAGGAGTAGGGATTTATTGCTAAGATGCTCACAAGGAGGAGAGCAGACCTGCAAACATACTTCCCGTATACAGGCAGGCCCCCAATGGGGACAAGTAGGGGAGGGGCTGGGCTACTATACCTGGCCTGTTTCAAGCTTGCCATTCAAGTATATTCTTCCTCTTCCAATGAATAAGGGAGCAGAAGGAAGGCAAGATTCTCCTTATCTAAAACAACAACAATAAATTAAAAGGACTACAAAACAAACAAAAACACAAGGAATAAGTATTTCCCCAACAGCTAGCTCTTAGGAAACAAATTAGTCCTGCTTAGTGACCTGTCTCTATTTTGCCACTTTGTTCTGTTGTATATTTTTGTTTCCCCATTGCAGACCTGTCTCCATCCTGGCTCGCCTGCTGTGTGCCTGGAGCAGCTGCCTCCATGAAGTGTGCTCTGTGAATAGGGCTCCCATGTCCCTTTGGATTTCGGTTGGGTTGGCCAATAGCAGGCACTAGCAGGAGGGTGGAAGATGAGAGGAGAATGAGGCTGCGATGTTTATCTCCTCTGTCCTCTTCTTTGCCAGTTCATGGAGGCTTGGCTCTGTCCCTCTAGTGAAGGCCACAGTGCCCATGAAAGCAGCCATCTCCCTGAGCCACCTTCTTGAAGACCTGAAAACATGGCCCCCATTTCCCTTTGTATCTACAGGAGGTAACAACTCTGACTTTTGCCTGACTTGGAATTTTCTCCTATCTCTTCCCGGCTTACTTAAAACTTGCCCTCTGCTTCATAAAATCACTTTATTAAACAATCTGCAAATTACCCTGTTTGAGTGAATCATCTGTTTCCTGTCAGAACCCTGACTCTTATATCTCTCTTGCTAGAGACTGTCTTTGTAGGGAGAAAGAATATTATTCCACCACACAAGCTATTATAGACTTAATATTTGTGCCCCTCCCAAATTCATACTTTGAAATCCGAACCTTTAATGTATTGAGAGGTTATTAAATGTTGAGGGTGAACCCTCATGAATGGGATAAGTGACCTTTTAAAGAGACCTCAGAGAGTTCTTTAGCCCCTTCTGCCCTGTGAGGATACAGTGAGAAGGCAGCTATCTATGAACCAGGAGCAGGCTCTCATTAGACAATGAATCTGTCAATACCTTGATTTTGGACTTCCCAGCCTTCATAACTGTGAGAAATGAATGTTGTTTAAGAAACCCAGTCGATGGTAGTTTTGTTATAGCAGTATGTACGTACTAAGACATGAGCCTCGTCTCAAAGCCTTCAGTTCATCCTCACGCTTTCACTGGAGCCCTATTTCACTCTGTCAAGATAGCAGTGGGAAGAACCTTTTCCTGAAAAGAGAATTAGGAATTCTTTCCTAGGAGGATATACTTCCATAATAGGTACAGACGTGAGTTGCCTCCAGATTTCAAAAGGTGAATGAGAGAAGGGTAGTGTAGTGGTTAAAACCTTGAGCTCTGGAGTCAAACGACTTGAGCTTGATTTCCTATGTGGTCTTGGACAAGTTGCTTTCCTTCCTTTAGTCTCTGCTTCCTTATCCATAAGGGTAATGATAATTGTAAAGATGGAGTGGGTGCATAACAAATGTTCATTAACATTAGCAAGGACCTGCACATACAATTGTATAATCACCAAAGTGCCCAGCCCAGGGGGTGATTGGAGGTCAAAGTGTTACCCTACCCTACTCACCAAGCCGTGGGGTATCACACATGCTGTACCGGGCATCTGGAAACTCTTAGGAAATAGTAAATTCATTGGCTCACAATGCCCTTTTAAAATATAACTTTAGTAAGTTGATACCAGAAGATGTACACATAGAAGGATTATATCTTTTTATCACCTCAGATCAATCCTGGCCAAAGACGAAATGCAAGATAGACAGTGACAGAGGTACAACTTCGTCTCTGTGTCTTTTGCATGCATATGCTTGAATGGGGAGAACCATTGATCATTAAAGTTCCAGTGGTTTGTGAGAACTGGGCATTCCCAGAAACCCTCCTGCTATAAGCACGGGGTAGGTTCTGAGACCAAGACTGATGGACGAGCAACTTTAATTACCCAAGAATTGAGTTAATGGCCTTTTGGGTATCTTATTGCTATTCTGACACTTGGGAACATGGCTTTTTCGCATTAAAATGCCAATTATCCTTGAGCATTACTGAAAATCCATCAGCTAAAGGCTACCGGATTGTTGAGCAACTCAGTTTGATGCCTTGAAGCAAACCTATCAGATCAAGGGAATTTTATCTGGTAGTTCATGACTGTTCAGAATGCTGTACCATCCCTTCCTGTCTCACTCCCTAAAGAAGGGTGTGCACGCATGCAAGCGCATTCTCTCTCTCTCTCTCTCTCTCTCTCTCTCTCTCTCTCTCTCTCTCTCTCTGTCTCCCCGCTAAGCAAAAAGGTCTTAGAATCTCTTCTTCAAATAGCTAGGGAAGAGGAGCTGGGAATGAACTAGAAAATCAAGATCTAGAAAAGAGCTTAAAAAATGAAACAATTTTCATCTGGAAAATTGAAAGCACAAGCCCAACAGAAAATAAATTTCACTGGGGAAATTTGTTGATTTACCTCATCTAACTAGCAGGTGGGAAGGCTGGCTTGCAAAATACCTACCTTCTTATATTGCTTCTCTGAAACATTACAGTAGAAACATTTGCTAATGCTGGAATTTGGAGCCTGAATTAGATGTGCTCTTCCAGGACTTCTCTGTCTTGCCCCACACTCAACCTTCTGTTTGGCTTATCTGAGTTCTTGGCTTCTGGAAGAAGTGCTTATGCAAAGGTTGTGCCTGAGGGCATGGAATTTCTTGGGAAAGTAGTTGTGTACTTGTTTTGTACTTATTTTCTTGGGACTATGTTTAAACTCAATTATAAATCAAAATGATTATGTAGTAGAAGATCAAACATTTTGTTTTGTTTTCACTGCAGCAGTCCCCAACCTTTTTGGCACCAGGGACCGATGCTCTTATGAGAAGCTAATGCCTGAAGACCTGACGTGGAGCTGAGGCAGTGATACAGATGAAATTTTGCTTGCTCACCCACCACTTACTTCCTGCTTGTGGCCCAGTTCCTAATAGACAATGGACCAGTACAGGTCCATGGCCTGGGGATTGGAGACCCCTGTTTACTGGATTCTCTTACAGAACAGCAGTATGGCACTGTGGCTAAAAGAACAGATTATGGATCCAGATGCTAAAATTCAAATCTCGGCTCTACCACTTATCAGCCATGCGAACCTGGACAAGTTATTTAACCTCTCTGGAACTCAGTTTCCTCATCTGTAAAATGGGGATAATAGCGATATTGACCTCCCATGGTTATGAGGATTAAACTTGTTAATATCTAAAAAGTCCTTGGAACAGTAGCTGACCCATTATAAATGCTCTAATAGAGAAAGTACTATTATTTGGGTGTTTAAACAATATCAAAAATGTAATCGTTTTAAAAGAAAAATTTTAAATGTTCTTACTTCAAAGGCCATACTATTCTCATAATTAAAGAAGAGTTTGCTGTAGAATGTCATATAAGGGGTAATCCACTGTCTGCAAAGGACTGGTGGTTATGTCCCTGTAGCAGGTGTTGTTGGTGTTGCTCCCAAATCCCTATTGCCAGACCAAAATGCCCATCATCCAGCTACTGCAATGCTGTATGCAATGGTTCACAAGTATACCTGCTCTAAAGGATGGCCCATGGTTGGCAGGAAACTCAGATTCAGAGATGCCTAGGAGGTTACATGCTCAAGTTTTTTTTTTTTTTTTTTTTTTTGCCATTCCTCTTATCCAAAGGCTGATTCTACATTCCCCTCCCCTTGAATATAGGCAAACTTAGTGATTCACTTTTAAGCAATAGGATGAGGTGGAAATGATGCTGTGTGCCTTCTGCTGTGGGTAGAAGTGTGTCTCCCCAAAAGATATGTTCAAGTCCTAACACCCAGTACCTGTGAATGTGACCTTATTTGAATTGGGTCTTTGGAGATGTAATTAAATTAAGATGAAGTCATACTGAATTAGGTGGTGTCCTTATAAGAAGAGACACAGCGACTCAGACACAGACACACTCACAGGGACCACCCATGTAGGATGGAGGCAGGGATTGGGGTGATGTGTCCACAAGCTAAGGAACGCCAAGGATTGTGGGCAACACTAGAAGCTAGGCAGAAGCAAACGAGTCTCCCTTAGAGACTTTAGAGGGAGTGTGGCCCTGCCTACTCCTTGATTCCAGACTTTGTCTCTGGAACTATGAGAGAACAAACTTCTGTCATTTTAAGCCACCCAGTTTGTGGCAGTTTGTTACAACAGCCCTAGGAAACTAATGTATCTCCAAAGCTAGATTGTAAGAAATGACATGGCTTGGGTTTGGCCTTCATTTTCTATCTTGTTCTCTGTCTGTCTCTCTCAGGATATATGCTTTTGGAGTCCTATAAGCCACCATGTAAAAAGTCTAGCAACCCTGAAACCACCATGCTGGAGAGTGTGTATGGTAAGACTACACAAGAAGAGACACCTGAGGAGCATCAGCCATTTGTATCTTCTCAGACCAAACACTAGACATGAGAGTGAAGAAGCTTTTGAGATGACTTAAGCCCTAGCTGACGTCTTCTGCAACCTCACGAGAAAACTTGAGTGAGAACATACGAGCCCAGTCCCACCACTCCTGAATTTGTGACCCATAGAGGTAATGACATTTGGTAAATGAGTACTTTTGTTTTAAAATTTATTTTTAATTGTGATAAAAAACGTATAACATAAACTTTATAATCTTAACCATTTTTAAGTGTACAATTCAGTGGTATTAAGTATATTCATTTTGTTGTACAATGAATCTTCAGAGCTTTTTCTTCTTGCAAAACTGAGACTGTACCTATTAAATAGCAATGCCCAATTCCCCACCCTGCAGTTCCTAGAGACCACCACTCTACTTTCTGTCTCTATAAATGTGACTTCTTTAAGTACCTAATATAAGTGGAGCCATGCAATATTTGTGTGTGTCTAGCTTATTTCACTTAGCATAATGCCTTCAAATTTCATCCGTGTTGTGACGAATTTTCTTTTTCAGACTGAATAATATTCCATGTGTGTATATGCTGTTTTACTGTTTATCCATTCACGTAATGATGGACACTTGAGTTTCTTCCATCTTTCAGCTGTAGTGAATAATACTGCTGTGAACATGGGTATGCAAATAGATTACTGTTGTTTTAAGCCACTAAGTCTGAGGAAGACTTGTTATACTACAATAGATAACTCAAATGAGGTAAGTGAGCATGTTGTATACCAGCCAAGCCTGCTTGCTTCTGAAGAGGGCACCATCTATGGTAACTTTATGCTGCAGAACTTCCCATGGATCATGTGCATGCCAGTCTTCTCCAGAATCCACGTTTGCCTAATCATTATCCCTCCTTATTCTCTTTCCTTCATTCCCTCACAGGTTTCTTTCAAGAGCATTCTCTACATATATCACTTGCTTTAAACTTTCCATCTTAGGCTCTGCTTCTGGGGCACTGACCTAAGACAATTGAGGCCACATGGCCAGGATGCTGAGTCATCAGGGGTGTCACTGCAATCTTGTGGCATTGTATCAAACATGATAGTTCTTGGTCATTTAAATACTTTGGTGAGTGTATAAGTTGGGGTTTCCTGAAAAACAGAATTGGCTCACATGATTACAGAGGCTAAGTTCCATGATCCACCACCTGCAAGGTAGAGACCCAGGAAATCTTGTGGTGTACTTTTAGTCTGAGTCCAAAAACCGGAGAACTAGGATTACTAATGATATAAATCCCAGTCTGAGGACAGGACAGTATCAACATCTCAGCTCAGGCAGTCAGGCAGAGAGAGAGAATTCTTTCTTTTTTGGCCTTTGTTTTTGGGCTTCTAACAGTTTGGATGAGGGCCACCCACATTGGGGAGGAACTTCTGCTTTGCTCTGTTTACCAATTCAAATGCTAATCTCATCCAGAAACAAGCTTACAGACATACCTGAATAATGTTTAACCAAATATCTGAATATCCAATTATCCAGTCAAGTAGATACATAAAATTAAACATCACAATGGGTTAAATGTTGAGTAACAATTGTATAAATAGATATTTTAAAGCTAAAATGGTCTTCTCATGACCATTGTATTCTTTTGGAGTTAATACCAAAACTCTGGAACTAGTGTTAACACAAAAGGTCAGGCAAAGGCTCCTTGATTCCATTTGCAGCATTTTGCACTTTACAAAGCACCTCTATGTGCATTCTCTCCATGTGTCTTGTAGTCACGCTGGGTGGTGTGCAGGGAAGGGTCAGCTCATTTTACAGATGAGGAAAGTGAGGTTCATAAAGGTTAGGTAAACTAGTCAAATGAATGGTGGAGCTAGAATAAGAACAGACCTAGTGTTTCAATGCCTCCCATGGACTCCCTGCTTCTACTCTAGCCCCGTCCAATCCACTCCCCACAGAGTAGACCCAGCATATTTCAAAAATACAAATCAGACTGTATTGCTCTTCTCGAGACCTCAAAACAGCTTATTACTACACTTAGAATAAAACCCAAATTCCACATCATGATAGAGGGGCCTGACCTTATACTGGGCTACTCTTCAGGGGCTTGACCATGAAGCTCTGGCCACATTGACCTTTGGTAGGGGGTCTTACACATATCAAGCTCTTCAGGGCCTCTTGCTATTACCTCTGCCTGTAACACTTAACTCTATCTTGTTGAGTTGCTGCCTTGCAAAATATGTCCAAAAATTCTTTGACACTCCTCTCTGCAAAAGATAGAACCTAATTAATTAACTTCCCTTTGAGTGTGTTCTGGTCTCACTGACCTACTTGTAATAAATAGAATATGGCAGAAGTGATATGTGTCTTCCAAGACTAAGCTACAAAATATGTTGCTGCTTTTTCCTTGTTATCTCTCTGGATCACTTGCTCTGGGGGCATCCAGCTGCCATGACATGAGAATGCTCAAGCATCCCTAATGTGAGGCCTCCTGTCAAGAGCCAATGAGAAACTGAGGCCTTTTAACAGCCTCAGGAGTGAGTGAGATGGTGTGGTAACTTTGCAATGAGTCAACTTGACTAGGTTGAACTATTGGATCCCCTTTTTAAAAATATGTATTTCTATATAGAGTGGCCTACAAGGGAGATTCTCAGAGACTTGGGGGGTAAGACTTGAGCAGCAGCAATTTTGAACCACATATGCTTGTTGCTGATCCGCTGACTCATCTTGTTGATATGAAGCAGGGGCTGGGTCAGGTGTGTGTGCTTAGATCTGTTTTGAAGGGCCCTGACTGCTTACTGTAAGATGCCCTCATCACCAAGAGTGAATACAGTTTCAGTCTATCCTTGTGGAGTTTTAGTTTGTGCTGGTGGGCTTTTAGCCTGGTTGTGATTGTTCTTTCTTGACTGCTACTCTTTGGATTTCAAGTTGCAGCATCAGATGTAGGGGGAGCCTTGTAAGTGGGGAGAGCATTATAACAAGCTCCACAATTCCCTGATATATTTCTTTCCTGCTGGCTCTGCTTGTCTGGTTGAGCTCTGTCTGATACAGTGCATTATCTTGGAAGCAGATTCACAAGCCCCAGTCAGGCCTTCATATGCCTGCAGCTCTAGTCAACATCTTGACTAAACTCTCTTGATAAATTCTGAGCCAGAACCATGCAACTAAGCCACCCTCAAATTCCTGACCCAAGGAAACTGTGGGATGTGAGATAATAAATGTTTATTATTTTAAGAGCTAAGCGTTGGGGTAATTTTTTTATACAGTAATACACGAATGAATACACCTCATCATAGATGCCCTCCCGGGTCACACTCCTATGCTGTTGCTTTGTTTTGATTATAGCACTCTGTTTACTCCTTTTAGGACATTTATCATAACCTGCAGTTATTTTGTGGATTTATATGCTTATGCATTTTTTATCTGGCTTTCCCACTAGAATGTCAACCTCATGAGGACAAGCACTTTCTTTGTTTCATTCACTTATATCCCCAGCACGTAGTCAGCCTAACTCCACCTCTCACTAGCTTGAGAACTTGGAGAAATTGTTCTCTGTGCCTCAGTTTTCTCAGCTATCAAATGAGATGATGATAATAGTACCTATCTTATTGGGTTGCTGTGAGTCTAAATGAATTAATACTTATAAGGTATTTCAAACATTGCCTTGGTAAATATTAAACATTCAGAAAGTATAAGCTGCTGGTATTTTTGAAATTATGCTAGAAACTCAATAAATATCTACTGAGGAGCTAAACGAAGAATTCATCGATCTTTCTGTTTCATAATCTTAAGTATTCAAGACACAACTAAAAAAGTTCTAAAGGCCTCTAGATAGCTAATATGGATGTCCAAAAGGCTAGTAGCAAAGCCCAAGTAATTAACTTTTGGCAAGCTCTTAAGCCATTTCTCAGAACCTAATTACTTAATAGTCTTAGAAGATATTTATTAGTCACCTAACATATTCAAAAAGTTTGGCTAGGTGCTGGGGGAAGGGCACAGAGAGTCACAAAGTTGAATTAGCTAATTCCCTTCCTCAAGAGTGTGGTGTGTAGAGAGGGAGACAGATCCAAGAGCCACCAATCACACACTTACCAAAGAGCAAGCAAGGCAAGTAGGGGTGGAACAAAGCAATGCTAACTATCAAGGTGGCCAGACTCAATTAGTCACAATTATAACATGCATTACAAGCTTAAATATCTGGTTTCCTTGTCCATAATGGATTAGAAACAGCATATTAGAAGAGTAAAAAGGAGGAGTTATTGCTAGAGGCAGGTATATTGGCAAGGACAAAAAAAGTAACAACTAGTGGGAATAAATAATCATAATTTTAGAAAACATTGAAAGCAGAGATTAGGTGACTGGAACATATTAGTTTAACCTCATTTAATATAGGTTCAACTGCTAGATAAAACACAATACAGCACCATAGTTAAGATGTGAATTCTGGAGCCAGACTGCTTGTGTTGGAATCGCAGCACTGTCACTTACTGTCACTCGGACAAGCTTCTCAACCTTTCCGTGACTCATTTTTCTCATCTATAAAATGAGGATAATAGTAACAGCTACTTCATAAAGTTGTTGTCAGGATTAAATGTGTTAATATTTGTAAAGTACTTAAGAAAAGCTCTTGCTACATAGTAATTCTGAAAGCCTGTATCAGTCAGGATCTCTAGGTTTATTGAAGTAAAAAATAATCCCCCAAATCTCAGTGACTGAAAATATGGAGGTTTATTTTTCACTCATATTCATATCCATCACTGGTAGGCAGGAGATTCTACTCTGAATCATGACTGTCTTCACTCTAGGATCCAGGCTCTTAAAGCAGCTGTAATCTGTTACAATGTCTATTGCCATGTCAAGGGGAAAGAGCACATTCATGGATGGCTCATTGGCAACTAATTGTTCATCCTGGAAGTGACACACTCTCTGGCTCATGGAACAACACTGGTCGTATGCCCTGGCCCTTCCATGCACCCAGACTGGGGATGAAAAGAATGTCTAATAGCATGAACCATTACAGGGGTCTCTCTATACTAAGACATCACACAATCATAGTTAGATCATAGAGTTTAAAAACTGTAATAAATCCTAGAGCTAAGGCCACTTATTTTGAGGAAGTGAAATCAAGATTCACAAGGTTCTAAGTAAGAATACCACTGGCATTTGGTGACTTGAGGAATGAAATGGTATGAAGTGAGACCAACTTTTTAATTGTAGGACTGTTGTGTGCATTGGAAGGTATTAAGTACCCCAGATTCCTGCTCACTAAATGCCAGCAGTGTGCCTCCTCCATGTCACTGTGATAACAATATCCTAATTTTATTTCCTAATACTTGTTTGGGGTGAAGAGGAACAATGCTCCTTCTTGCTTAAGAACCACTGACAAATATTTAACTTTAACTTTACAGTTGGTTAGAGCCAACATAGTTCCCCAACTCCTTAATGAGTGATCAGGACCTTGAGTCATGTCCATTGTAGTTTGTTAATTGATCGGCAGCTACATAGTCCCCAAGAATACAAGTTTGACCAGTGACTGAGTGATGATTTGTCTGCTCCAAGGTCATTTTTGCCCTTGGATCCCCATGAGACACCCCTGTAACTATTCCATAAATACCTCATTCTGCTTAAGCTAGTCTGAGTACGTTTTTGTCACTTACTACCAAATTATTTCTAAGACAAAAACCTCCTAGAAACATTTCTTTCAAATATGATTAAAAATTTCAAATGTGTTGCTTGCAAGGATAAACTCCATGTAGTTGCACAATTTACTTTTAGGGAACCCTTCTTTTTCCTACTCCTTCAATCAATGAACTATTGATGCGTGACTATGGAAAATCACCCATGCAACCGGAAGACAATAATGTGTTTGCAGGTAAGGAACAACATGGAAATAGCTTTAGGAAGGCTTTGAGAGGGGTGGGGCTGAGGGTCAGCTCTTGGATTAGATTCTTTTAGTCCCATGTCCAAATGAGGACATAAAACCAACCTGGGTGAGCATCTCCCTGTGGAGTGACAGAAGGAGTCATGTAATGGCTCTCCCTTCTGTTAATGGATAGTGTTTCTTTCAAGCTCCAGAGAATAACTGACATGATTCATGAAACAGAAAAATAAGATGATGTTAAACCTAACACTAGTGTCCAAACCAAATTTATAAGACATTTTTAAAGTCAGAGATCTTGCTTAAGCATTGTAATAATGTAATATGAAGATGAGGTCTCCTGCACAGGTTTTTTTTTTTATCCCTATAAATGATCAGCAATTATCTAGACAGCTCCCTTGTCCTCATGGTATGTCAACTCACTCAATCTAGATTTCACAGAAAGTAGGTGGGGTCACTACATGCTTAATTGCTCATTTTCCAACTCTCTGTATATGTGTGCACTGCATGCTGTGGAGAGGTAAAGGTGACCAAAATTAAAACTTGAAAAAAGCTAATCATGATCCTTTGTGCCAAAAAAAGAGTGTATTTCATTTAACAAACACCATTTCAGGTAACAAGAAAACACGGAAAAGTTATTTGATAGTAATGATGATAAAAATACATATAATTGAGTGTATATTTATTCACTACCAGGCACTGATATGAACAGTTTTTATGACTTATTTCAAATGTTTATTCTTATAAAATTCCAATAAATACTCACTTGTATCAAACAAATAAACAAACTTAAGGCCACAGAGATGCCTTAGATCACATGGTTGATAAGGGATGGAGCTGGCATACATTCTGCATGCTGTAATGTTGTTTTGTCTGTTAAATGCAACATGCAAGAAACAGGCTATGGAACTAGTCCACCTTGGTTCAAAGTCAGGCTCTGTTAGTTACTAGCTGAGTGAGCTTGGCTTAATTAATAGAATTCTTGCCTGTGTTTCTTTTTCTGAAAAATGGCTTTAAAAATGGTACCAAATAGGTGAATAGTGTAAATAGCCTAGAAGAGTGTCTAGTGCTGAGTTAATGCTAAAAAATATTACTTTTTTATTCTTACTCAGAGTCCATTTTTTCCTATAGAAAGGGGTCCTAAACTAGTGTATTAGATACCTAGTATGGACTTTGAACTAGCTGAAACAACAACTTCTGTGTGGTCTGACCACTGTTAAAAAAATATTCTGACACTCGTTAAAGGTGGTAAGAAAGGCTTCCTTGAAGGAGACTACCTACAATGGGGCCTTGCAGTACAGAAGAATGATTGGGCTCCACTCCAAATACAACAAAAAAAAGTGGAAATTTATAACCAAGAAGCAGAGTGAAGGAGGTGTCAGTGGATGGAAAATTACTAAGAGGGAAGAGTAATTCCTTGCTAAACTGACCTAACATGATTCTTGGTGAAGGCAGGCCAGAGTGATCAGATTTCACCTGGGGTTTAGTGGGCAATGAGGAAGTCTAGCTAAACTGATTTAGCAAAATTTTTGCTGCAACATGCCAAAGGACAACCTAGTTGAAAAAAAAAGTGCTCAGAGGAGACTGACTAGAGTTTGATCATGAGAAAGCCTTTGTCACTAACCACCAGATCATGACCCGATAGCCCTTGTGTCATGCCCACACAGCTATTTATCCTCTCCCCTCCTGTCCTGGGGAATCCCTATAGCTCCTGAGATTCAAGATGCCTCTGCACCTCAACACACACAACCCACCTGGAAGTGAGTGGATTTAACACCCATGGAGCAACCCTTTGACCAGTGGGAGACAGGAGCTGAAGGAGAAATTCTTGTCCTCCTGATGAGTACACTGACTTGAGATGTTTACCCAGTCTCTCTGAGGAGAGTGATGGGAGATTGAGCAGTTGGTTACTCTTCATGACAGCTTGGTATGCACCTTACCCTACTTGTTATCATTCCTTCCCAGATTCATTCTCCTTTTCCCTCATTCTCACATTCCTGGGATCTGTACTTACCAATAAAATTTTAGCATATAATCGTTTGCCTTGGCCTCTGTTTTCCTAGAGCTTCTCAGCTAAGACAGCTAGCATCCTGATTCCAAAAAGAGACTGAGATTCAAAGAATAATATGTTTGAGGACCTTTATTCTCAATAAAAACCTTATGTGACGCACAACTAAATTAGGATTAATACCCAAATCATACCTGAGGCTAGCTCTGCCTTTCCATGTAGCTCCTTTTATTGGTTCCTAATATTTAGAAGGATGGGAAGGTACAGTCTTTTTCGAATGGTCTGACTTCCAACTGGCCAAACACACCTGGAGTGGCCATGGTATGATGCAGGCTCTGCCTCCATGGCAACTGTTGCTCCATATTGACAGGTAGCCTCAGCCAGAAGAAAGGTCTCCTCTGTGTTTCCTCTCTCTTTTATTCTCCTTTGTCTCTTAGCTACTCTAAGTAGCTGATTATCTCCCTTCTCTGTCCACAGTTTACTGTGAACTAGCACTTAGAAAGGGAAGGGGCTATGTACCACATTCCCTGTGATATTGTAATATAATAAGAAATATATATATTTGGTATTCATCCCCAGCTACCGGCCAGAGAACTCTTCAAATGTTTGTAATTTCCTAAGCAATAAAGGTGCTAGGAGCATCTTTCATTTTAATATTTGGTCTTTGATTCATGTTCCCAACATAGTTTCCTTAATTTCTTGCCTCAGGGAATATCCTGGGTGATGGGAACATCTTTTGTTCTAATGAGGTGACTCCTGGTGGGCTCCTGGATAGCTTCAGAGTGAGCGCTGATCACCAGAAAGATCAAGCCATGATTAGAGGCTTGGATGTTTTAGCCCTATTTGCCCAGCCTCCCTGGAGGTGAGAGGGACTAGAGATTAAGTTAATAATAGAGCATGCCTATGTGATAAAGCCACCATAAAAAATCCCTAAAGCATAAGGTTCGAAGAGCTTCCAGGCTAGTTGAACATATCCACATGCCAAGAGCATCGCACACTCTAACCCTGTGGGAATAAAACTCCTGCACTCAAGACCTCGCCTTATGTACCTTTTCAGCTGGCTGTTCATCTGCATCTTTTATTATACCCTTTATTTGTAATAAACTGATAAGTAAGTGTTTCTGTGAGTTTTCTGAGCAATCAAAGCAAATTATTGAAGCTGAGGAGGGGAGTCATTGAAGCACCAATTTGAAGCAAAGTTGGATAGAAGTGAGGGTACCCTAAGGATCCACTACTTGCATTTGGCATCTGAAGTGGGGGACAGCCTTGTGAGACTGAACCCTTAACCTGTGGGATTTGATGCCAAATCCAGGTAGATAGTGTCAGAATTGAACTGAACTACATAGGACACCAAGCTGGTGTTGAAGAATTGGTTGGTGTGAGGAAAAATATATACATTCGATGTCAGTAGTATTCACTGTGCAGTGTGGATAAAAAAAGGAATTCTGTGGAAAGTAACCTCACAGGATGATCTGATCATAAATTCCTAATTGGGCAGGTTATGGTAGGTAGTCATGATCCAGGCATATAACTTTTTTTTCCCAATTACAGTTAGCATACAACATTATATCACTTACAGGTGTACAATATAATGATTAGACACTTATACAACTTACAAAGTGATCACCTCGATAATCTAGTACCCATCTGACATCACACAGTTATTACACTATCATTGACTATATTCTTCATGCTATAATTGACATCCTCATGACTGTTTTGAAACTACCAATTTGTACTTTTTAATCCCTTCCCCCTCTTCACTTACTCCTCCACACCCCCCACCCCAGTCCAGCAACCATCAAAAACCCTCCTGGTCTACAAGTTTGTTTCTGCCCTGCCTGTTCATTCATCTTGTTTGTTAGATTCCAAATGTAAGTTAAATCACATGGCACTTGTCCTTCTCTGTCTGATCTACTTCATCCAGCACACTAGCCACCAGGTCCATCCATGTTGTTGCATGTGGCAAAATTTCATTCCTTTTATGGCTGAGTAGTATTACATTTTATATATGTACCACCTCTTCTTCATCTACTCATTCACCAATGAACACCCAGGCTGCTTCTATATCTTGACGACTGTGAATAATGCTGCAATGAACATATAAATTCTCATATCCCTTCAAAATAGTGTTTTGGGCTTCTTTGGATAAATACCCAGAAATGGGTATTTATTTCTCTTTTTTTATAGCCTTTGTCTTAAAGTCTACTTTGTCTTGTGTAAGTATTGCTACTCTAGCTTTTGTTTATATGTTTCCATTTATATAAAATATTTTTTCCCATATCTGTATATTCAGTATGTGAGTGAGTCTCTTGTAGGCAGCATATGTAAGGGTCTTGTTTTGTTATCCATTCAGCTACCCTATCTTTTGACTGGAGCATTTAATCTATTCTTAATAGATATGTAGTCAATGCCATTTATTATTTATATTTTTTATCTTTTTTTCTTTTTTTTTATTCTTCTTAAGACTCTCTTACATTTTTTGTAATACTGTTTTGGTGTTGATGAACCCCTTTAGCTTATTCTTGTCTGAGAAGCTCTTTATCTGTCCTTTGATTTTAAATGATGGCTTTGCCGGGTAGAGTACTCTTGATTGTAAGTCCCTACTTTTCATCATTTTGAATATTTCATGCCAATCTCTTCTGGCTTGCAAAGTTTCTGTTGAGAAAGTTGTTGAGAGTCTTATGGGAGCACACTTGTGTTTAAGTAACTGCTTTTCTCTTGCTACTTTTAGGATTCTCTTTTTGTCTCTAACCTTTAGCATTTGAATTATGATGTGTCTAGGCATAAGCCTCTTTGGATTCATCTTGTTTGGAATTCTCTGTGCTTCCTGGGCTTGCATGTTTATTTCCTTTGTCAGGTTAGGGAAGTTTTTATCATTATTTCTTCAAATAGGTTTTTGATTCCTTGCTCTCTCTCTTCTTGTGGTTCCATATGATGTGAATGTTGGAACACTTAAAGTTGTCCCAGAGGTCCCTTAAACTATTTTCATTTTTTCTGCATCTTTTTTTATTCTTGTTATTCCAATTGGGTATTTGTTGCTCTCTTATCCCCTAAATCACGGACTCAATCCTTTACTTCATCTTATCTACTGTTAATTCCTCCTAAAATATTTTTCATTTCAGTTATTGTATTTTTCATTTCTGACTGTTTTTTTTTTTGTATTTTCCATCTCCATTTTTATGTTTTCTATCTTTGTTAAATTTTCACTGACTTCATCTACTTTTCTCCTTTTCTCCTAAGTTCATCAAGTATCCTCATAACCAGTGATTTTTTTTTTTTTTTAGGTGAGGCAACCCTTGGTTGACCTCACAGATTACAAAGACCTTGTCAGGTTACAATCTCTTATTTATTTTTTTTATTTTTTACACCTACAGCACCTGATCTTCCTAGGTGATCTCCCATCCAAGTACTAACCAGGCCCGACACTGCTTAGCTTTCAAGATCAGATGGCATCGGGCTTGTTCAGGGTAGCATGGCTGTAGACATAACCCATGTTTTGAACTCTGCATCTAGCAAATTGCTTGTTTTGATTTTGTTCAGTTCTTTTTCTGGAGCATTGTTCTGTTCTTTCATGTGGGGCATGTTTTTTTGTCTCCCTGTTTCAGCTGCCTTCCCTTGTTTTTATCTATTTATTATGTATGGCTGTTATGTCTCCCACTCTTTCTTAGTAGAGTGGTATTAGGTAGTAGGTGTCCTGTAGGGCCCAGTGGCAGTCTTTCCTGGTCACCTGAGCCAGGCGCTCCAGGTGTATCCCTTGTGTGGGTTGTGTGTGTCCTCCTGTTGTAGTTGAGCCTTGGTTGCTGTTGGCATATCAATGAGAACAGTTGACCCTCAGACTGATCATTTATATGGACTGGCCAGTGACTACAGTGGAGGAGCTGTTGTGCAGGTACTGATTCCAGAGCAAGGTTTGCCTTATTAAGACTCTGGTTCCTGCCCAATCTGCCCTTTGGGTCTGTTGTCCTTGGATGTGGCTCTGGGTGGTGCTCCAATCCAGTCAGAAGACAGTCACCTGGTGTACTGGCCCCAGGGCCTTCTTGGATGGCCCTTGCCATAGGCCAAGTTTAGCTGCAGCCTATAAACCATCCTGGGGCTATCTGGCATGAAATACCAAGCAATCCATGGATTACTGCCATCTACACTGGACTTGGAGGAGCCTCAATAGTCCAAGCCATGAACCAAAGCCAGATGCTGCTAGTGCCAGGCTTAGGGCTGCTCAGCAAGAGGACTGGGCATACAATGGCCAGGAAATGAATGTTTAGGTTTTGTGAACCTTTGAGAAATTTAGCAAAGTCTGCAGCATGAGCTAAAATGGGGTGTTTGTATGGAAAAGCCACTGAAAGTGGCTTGGATTGGGCAGCAAGTTGGGTGGGGTGGAGTCTCAGGGAATCACAGGGAGGGGTGACCAGTGTTAGCAGGTTTACATAGCCCTTTATGAGGAATTCCTGGGACTCCCATAACCCTCTGTCTCACTCAGTCAAAATCTCTGTTGATTTTCATATCCAGTTTTTGTGAAGCTGTCACTTCCCAGAAGTAAACCCTGGGCTGGGGCACTCAGTGTGGGGCTGGGACTCCTCACTCCTCTGGGTGAATCTCTGCAGCTGATATATCCATCCAGATTTTCAACTGCCACATGTGTGTGTGAGACCAGCCCATTCATCATCTCCACCCTGCTACTAGTCTCAAGGTGGCTTCTTCTGTATGTCCTTAGTTGTAGGACTTCTGTTGAGCTAGACTTCAGGTGATTCTCAGTGATGGTTGTTTTGTAATTTAGTTGTAATTTTGATGTGTCACGAAAGGAGGCCAATACAGTGTCTATCTACTCCACCATCTTGACCACAATCTAACTTTTTAATAAAAGGTTTATTCTGAGACACATCTCAGTTCTAAAGACAAATATAGACTCAAAGTGAAAGGGTGGAAAATGATATTTCAGGCAAATGCCATTCAAATAAAAACATCTTCTTAGCAAAAGAAGAGTTTTTCAGACTAAAGAGAGAGGGCTTTATATAATAAACCTTCTTTCTGAGAAAAAAAACAAAAAGCAGAATACACTTCCATTAATGTCCAGGTGGAGAAATAGTTGATTAAACACCATGAATAACAAAGGTTAATAACCAAGGCAGCTCTGAAAGAGAAAGAAAAATCTCCAGAAAATAAGCTTAAAGACATAGACATATGTGATTTAAATGTCAGAGAATCTAGAATTGTACTTCTGAAAAACACTCAATGAGATCCAAAATAATTCACATCAACAATTCCAAGGGTAGAAAAACAACTACATCAGCAGAATGAAATTTTTTAGCAGGGAGCTTGAAACCCTTAAAAAGAACCAAATAGAACTTCTGGAGATGAAGAACACACTAAAAGAGATGAGGGAGTTTGGAGAAACATGGCGGAATAAGAGATGTCCTGCAACCTCTCCCCTTGAAACAACAATAAGCTAAATATCTAAAACTCAACCAAAAACACCCAAATTGCACACCAGCACGTCTGACTGTGAGATCTGTGTATAAGAGCTACAACAGGTCAGAACCTCGGCAGTGGACTGGGAGAAACAAAAAAGCTGCCTCATACAGTCAGAGCTCCCTGTAGGAAGAGGGGGAAGGGAGAAACTGTGGTGAGTTCCCTGAACAGCCCTGCCTGGGAGAGCTGTGAGCTCCATGTGGCCAGCAGCAGGGCCTAGTCATCAGGGCAGAAAGCAGAGACACAGGATGGTAGAGAAACAACAGATGATTTTTACAAGCCATGTTGCAAAACCAAGGCTGAGATGCAGCCCCTATCCCCCAACTCAGAAGGCTCCTTCTCCCATATTCTTTAAGACCGAACACCACAGACCTCCAGGGAAATCTGAGCAAATGCTACTGAAACTATTGCTAACAACGACAAGGACTGAGACTGAGGATAGTGAGCGCAATTAAACATCTATAAGGGAAAAAAAGGCATTATTAAGTCTTTATATAGAGCAGGGATCCAAGAGGCTTAGATGCTACCTATTGGAAACCAAAAGAAAAATACCTTCTTTGCAACAGGCTAAAATGAAACCTTTATATAATAAATCTTTGTTTCGAGGGGGGGGGGAGGAGCAGAATACACTTCCATTCATGCCCAGGCAGAGAAATAGTCCATTAAACACCATGAACAAACAAGATGACAAGGCATTTCAGGAAGAAAGAGAAAAATCTCCAGAAATTAAGCATACAGACAGAAATATGCAACTTAAATGATAGAAAATTCAGGATGATACTTCTGAAAAACTCAGTGAGATCTGAAATGATTCATATCAACAATTTCAGGAATTGAAAAAATGACTAGATGAGCAGAATGAGTTCTTTAGCAAGGAGATCGAAATCCTCAAATACAACAGAATAGAACTTTTGGAGATAAAAAAAAAAAACACTGCAATAGTTGAAGAATAAAATAGCAAGCTTGGAAAATAGTTGACCAAATGGAGGAAAGGATCAGTGATTTAAAAGACAGAAATCTAGAAATAAATCAGAAGGAAGAAGACAGAAACCGACAAATGAAAAATAAATAAAAGAGAAATACAAGAACTAGCTGATACCATCAGGAGAGGAAACATAAGAATAATGGGCATTAAAAAAGAAAGGAAAAGGAGCAAGGACTAGAAAGCATTTTCAGACAAATAGTTGATGAGAATTTCCCAAATCTAAGGAATGAGCTGGAGACTGGAATTTAAAAAGTCAACAGAACATCCAATTATCTCAACCCAAAAAGGCCTTCGCCAAGACACATTGTATTAAAATTATCAAAAATCAACAACAAAGAAAGAATTCTCAGGGCAGCCAGGGAAAAGAAGATAGAAAACCCATTAGATTATTGGTGGACTTCTCAGTGCAAACCTTACAAGCCAGAAAGGAGTAAAATCAAATATTCAAACTATTAAGTGAAAGGAACTACCAGCCTAAAAAAACGTATCTAGCTAAACTCTCCTTTAAATATGAAGGTGAAAGTTAAGACCTTTCCAGACATACAAAAATGAACAAATTCTCTCCTACAAGGCTTGTACTACAGGAAATACTGAAAAGGGGTTAGCTAAACTAAAACAAAATGACAAAAAAAAACATAATTAAGAGTATGGTGAGTAGCAGGCAAATAGAAACAGAGGAGTGCAACCCTTGCCAAGAACAGGGACTTATAAAGTTAAACAATAAAAAAAGATTTGCTATAGCATGATAGTAACAAACGTTCAGCATACATGAGGACAAATTGAGACAACAATGACTGAAAATGGGAGGATTCAAAAATCAAAATTCACAAAGGGGAATGGAGAAAAGGCAAGCACAGAATAAAAGGGATGACAGTATATATATAACTATCCTTCACATACTTGTAATGGTAACCACAAACCAAAGACTCATAACCAAAGTATATAACATAAAACAAGAAGGACCAGAAGGAAAACCAACAAAAACCAACCAAAATAAAGAAGACAGAAACACAAAGACAAAGAAGCAATAGAAACCCTGAGCTACCAGAAAGCAAAAGATAAAATGGCTATAGAAGACCTCATATTTCAATAATCGCCCTAAATGTAAGGACTGAACTAACCAATAAAAAGCACAGCGTTGCAGATTGGATCAAACAACAAAACCCAACCACGTGCTGCCTCCAGGAGACACATCTCAGCTCCAAAGACAAATATAGACTCAAAGTGAAAGGGTGGAAAACAATATCTCAAGCAAATGACATTCAGAGAAAAGCAGAAGTAGCAGTACTGATATCAGACAAAATAGACTTCAAAATGAAAAAGGTAAAGAAAGATACTCAGGGACACTTCATAATGATAAAGGGAATCATGCACCAAGAAGACATTACACTTAATATCTGTGCTTCCAATCAGAAAGCCTTGAAATATGTAAAGCAATTACTAACAGAACTAAAGGGAGAACAGACCAAAACATTATCATAGTAGGGAACCTAAATACCGTACTGTTGGATATGAACAGATCATCCACACAGAAAATCGATAAGGAAATAACATCCTTAAATGACACATTAGACCAACTGGGCATAATTGACATTTACAGAGCCTTCCATCCCAGAACAGCTGCGTATACATTCTTCTCTAGTGGACATGGAACATTCTCAAGGATTGACCACATACTGCGACACAGAGATAGCCTCAACAAATATAAGAGGGTTGGAATTATACCAACCATATTCTCTGATCATAATGCTTTGAAAGCAGAGATCAACTGCAAAAAGAAAGCGGGAAGAACCACAAATACATACCGATTAAACAACATGCTAATGAAGAATGACTGGGTCAGAGAAGAAATAAAAATAGAGATCAGAGATACATAGACACGAATGATAATAATAGTACTATATCTCAAAACTTTTGGGTCATGGCAAAAGTGGTCATAAGAGGAAAACAAGGTCATAAAACAAGAATGCGCCCAAACAAACAATCTGATGCTTCATCTTAAAAATCTAGTAAAGGAAGAACAAATGAGGCCTAAAGTCAGCAGAAGGAAAGAAATTATAAAAATTTGAGTGGAAATAAATGAAATTGAAAACAAACAAACAAACAAAAACAATAGAAAAAATAAATGCAACAAAGTTGGTTCTTTGAGAAGGTTAATAAAATTGACAAACCCTTGGCTAGACTCACTAAATAAAAAAGACCAAGGACACAAATAAACAAGATCAGGGATGAAAGAGAAATTACGACAGACACCACAGAAATACAAAGGATCATACAAAAATACTATAAAAAGTATATAACACCAAATTTAATAACCTAGAAGAAATGGACCATTACTTAGAAAAATACAACCTTCTTAGACTGAATAAAGAACTGGAAAATCCAAACAGGCCTATGAGCAGTATGGAAATTGAAATAATCATCAAAAACCTACCAAAAAGTAAAAATCCAGGACCAGATGGTTTTACTCATGAATTCTACCAAACATTCAAAGAAGATTTAATACCTGTTCTCCTCAAACTCTTCCAAAAAATCGAAGAGGAGACAATACTTCCCAACTCATTTTTTGAGGCCAATATTGCTCTGATACCAAAACTTGGTAAAGATAACACACAAAAAAGAAAACTACAGCCCAATATCTCTCATGAACACAGATGATACAAAAAATCCTAAATAAGATACAAGTGAACCAAATACAGCAACATATTTAAAAGATTATACACCACGATCAAGTGGGCTTCATCCAAGAGGCATAGGGATGGTTCAACATGAGCAAATCAATTAATGTGATACACCACATAAACAAATTAAAAAATAAGAATCATATGATCATATTAATGGATGCAGAAAAGGCTTTTGACAAGAACAGAATCCATTTATGATCAAAACACTTAACAAAATAGGTATAGAAGGAAAGTACCTTATCATAATAAAAGCTATATATGACAAACCTTCAGCCAACATTATATTTAATGGTGAAAAACTAAAAACCTTCCCTCTAAGACCAGGAAGAAATAGGGCTGTACACTATCACCACTATTATTCAATATAATGTTAGAGGTCCTGCAAGTGCTATCAAGCAAGAGAAAGATAAAAGGCATCCAAATAGGAAACAAAGAAGTCATACTGTCACTATTTGCAGATGACACTATTCTCTATATAGAAAACCCTAAAGACTTCTCAAGAACACTACTAGAAACAATAAACAAATATAGTAATGTTTTTGGACACAAAATCAATGTTTAGAAATCCATAGCATTCCTATACTCTAATAATGAGTTGTCAAAAAAAAAAGAAGTGGAAAAAATAATTCCTTTTGTAATTGCAACAAAAAGAATAAAATACCTAGGAATAAACATAAGGAAACATGTGAAAGACCTATATAACAAAAACTATAGACTCTATTAAAAGAAATTGAATAAGACACAAAGAAATGGAAAGATATTCCATATTCTTGGATTGGAAAAATCAACATAATTAAAATGATCTTATTACCTAAATCATTATACAGATTCAGTGCAATCCTTATCAAAATCCTATTGGCTTTTTTGAAGAAATAAAACAAAAAATCATCCGATTTGTATGGAATCACAAAAGGCCCTGAATCATCAAAGCCATCCAGAGAACAAAGAACAAGGCTGCCTGACTTCAAAGTATACTATTAAGTGACAATAATAAAAACAGCATGATATTTGCAGAAGAACAGACACACAGACCAGTGGAACAGAATTGAGAGTCCAAAAGTAAATCTATGTTTATATGGCAAATAATTCCAACAACAACAACAACAACAACAACAAAAAACCCAAAAACATACAGTGGAGAATGGAAAGCCTCTTCAATAAACGGTGCTGGGATAACTGAAAAGCCACCTGCAAAAGAATGAAACTACGGTGTTGTCTATCACTACACACTAAGATTAACTTGAAATGGATTAAGGACCTGAATATAAAACTTGAAACAATAAGATGCATAGAAGAAAATATAGGAACTAAACTCAAGGACCTTGAACTTAAATAAGATTTTATTAATCTGACCTCAAAGGCAAGGGAAGTAAAAGCAAAAATAAATGAATGAGACTATATCAAACTAAAAAGCTTCTGCTCATCAAAAGAAACCACTAACAATGTAAAGAGACGACCATCCAAATGGGAAAATATATTTGCAAGCAATGCCTCTGATAAGGGCCTAATATCCAAAATATACAAAGAACTCATGCAACTTAATAACAACAAAAACACAAATGATCCAATCAAAAAATGGACAAAGGACCTGAATAGACACTTCTCCCAAGAAGACATACAAATGGCCAACAAACATATGACAGGGAAATGCAAATCAAAACCACAATGGGATGCCATCTCACAGCTGTTAGAATAGCTATAATCAACAGTGCAAGTAATAAAAAGTGTTTTAGAGGATGTGGAGGAAAAGGAACCCTCATATAGTCCTTGTGGGACTGCAAATTGGTATAGCCCCTATGGAAAAATGTATGGAGTTTCCTCAAAATACTAAGACTTGATCTATCATATGATCCAGCAATCCCCTCTACTGAGTATTTACCCCCAAAATTGAACACATATATTCAAAAAGATATTTATACACAGATATTCATATCAGCTTTATTCACGGTGGCCAGGACACGGAAGCAATCGAAATTTCCTACATTAGATGATTGGATAAAGAAGCTGTGGTACATACGTTGCAGGATTCTCAAATGGAGAGATGGGACACCAGAGTTATAAGCAGGAAGCCGCATTTATTGATGCTGGCACTGGCTCAGCGGATTCGGATTCTTATCCAAAAGCTGAGCCCCAATTGTAACATGGCGGGCAGTTTTCTACCATCTTGTACTTCCACATTCCCACACAACCATAGATATTCCATATAAGGAAGGAAAACATAAGGAGAAAACTGATTGGCTGCCAGACAAATAAGGAAACTGGCTTAAACCGTTAAGCGGGTTTTCAGACTGCCCCACCCACTGGAGAGTCCTGGGATGCAGGGTGCTGTCAGGAACTAACTTGTTCGAGCAGGAAACTGTCAGGCAGGGTCAGTCTGCCACAATACATAAAATGGTATATTACTTAGCCATAAGAAGAGATGAAATACTGCCCTTTCTGACAACATGGATGGACCTTGAGATAATCATGCTAAGCGAAATTAACCAGACAGAAAAAGTTGAAAATCCCTTTGTGGGTGCCAGGCCTGGCTGGTCCAAGGCCTGACTGGCCCAAGGTCTGGCTGGTCCAAGGTCTGGCTGTGATCCAGGCCCGCGGCTAGGAATAGGACCCCAGATTTAGAAAATATGTAAACATACTTCAGCTTATTGTATCACGCATGTATGGCTGAAGGCCACTATTATACTCTGCTATGTGAGGAGTCATGAGGTACCCTCGAGAGCAGAAGGAGAGGACAAGAAAAGGGAGCAGAAGAATTCGTGCAGTACTACACACCTCCCACAATAGGCTGCACTTCCCCCAACAGAAATAGCTCTGCACTATAAAGTTGGTGCCCATCGTTTCATTCTCATGTCTGCCTCTTGTACATTCTTTCAACTGGGTGTCTCACTATCGAACCTTCCCTTCTCGATCAGCAATACTGCTGACACTTGGCACAGCTGACAGAATAAATTCGGCCCTGACACCCATGATATCACTTATATGTGGGATATAAACCTAAAAGCAGCAAGTGAAAAGGACAAACATACAGAGACTCACGGTCATGGACAATAGACTAGTGGTTACCAGAGGGTAGTGGAGAAGGGAGAAGGGAGATGGGATAAAAGGGATCAAATATGTGGTGACAGAAAGAAATCTAAGTATGGGCAGTAAACATGTAAGGCAATGTCTATATATGACTTATATATATGTTTGTGGGTCCCAGGCCTGGCTGGTCCCTGGTCTGGCTGTGATCCAGGCTTGTGGCTGGGAATGGGACCCTAGATTTAGAATGCTACATTATGGTAGTCGGGTGCCTGCGCCTAAAATATGTAAACATACTTCAGCTTATTGTATCACACATGTGTGGCTAAATATCACTATTGTACTCTGATTGGTGTGGAGCCATGCAGTCCCCTGGAGAGCAGAAGGAGAACACAAGAAGGGGAGCAGAAGTGTGCGCAAAACTGCACTTCCTCCAATAGAACTGTGCTCCACACAATAAAGTTGGTGACTACCATTTCATTCTCATGTTGGCCTTTTGTGCATTCTTCCAACTGGTTGTCTCACCATCGAGCCTTCTCTTCTCAATCAGCTTGGCACTGACACTGTTGAATTGTACACTTCAAAGTTACTGGATTTCATTAACCAATGTCACCATAATAAATAAATTTTTTTAAAAATCGAATAATGAAAGCAAAAATATATATAAAATTAAAAGGTTTATTTTTGCCTTAAGCAAGCTCAGTCCATTGTTTCTGTGAATCTAGGTTAACACACCTTTGAAATAAGATGTAACCACCCTCCAGACAACACATAATCTTGTTAACAATCTTGTAATTTAATCTCCACCTGGCTTTTCCCACCCTCATGCAATCTTCCTTATGTTTCCTCCTTAATTTAAATGCATAAAAGAGTAAAAGAGACTGCAAAACTGTTATCCTAGGGAGCATTCGGGATCTTGCTACTGGCACATATTGTCAATTTGGCTCCAATAAACTCTTATAATTCTTAACAGGTTTGAACATTCGCTATGTCAACAATGGTAGAATAGTTTTTCTTTTCACACCCAATCTGATACCTAAGTATGTAGTTATATTCCAAGAACTATTTAAATCATGATGTATCAAAATATGTATACAACATAATGTCTTTGCCAGGATTCTCTGGGATTTCAAAGTCCATTCAAATAATATGTATAGTGTTACTGTTGTGTTAATCTTATGATGGTACAAAGAAGATACTAGTTATGAGTGCTTCCTTCATGCCAGGCATATACTAAACATTTCACATAAGTGTTTCATTTTGGATGAAAACCTTTTGAGGCAAATAATATTATCTTCAATTATCAAGGAGGAAAATGAGGTTCAAAGAGAGAAGGTACCTTCCAAAACTTCACAGTTAGCTGAACCAGGTTTTGGATTCAGAATTTTCTAACTGCAAAGCACACAGTTACAAGCATTGTGCGTTCCCCATATCCTGTTGGCTCTTATGGTCCAAACATGCCTGTGATGTCTTCTGTGGGCATCTATGATTCTGCCTGGGGGCTTTCTATCTCAGTCCACCAGTTGGGCTATAAGTGCTAGGGAGTTAATAATCCCAAGAGCACCCTCGACCAATGATGAGTAAGAGCTGGAGGATAAACACCCAGCTTCCCACCCTTTGTGCAGCTTAACTCTAAGACATGTTCTATACAGTTTTCTGAAAGTTCTGACAAGATTCAATTGGCCACAGCAATAAGATGTGCAGTAACACATATAATTGGTTTCCTTCTCTTCCCTGTCTCATTTCCCCATTCCTCTAGTGGGATCATTTCCCAAATTAATAACCTGTACTTAAATCATTGTCTCAGAGTCTATTTCAGGGGGATGATATGCGTGTGTGTGTGTGTGTGTGCGCGCGCGTGCGCGTGCATGTGTGTGAGAGAGATAGAGATAGAGAGAGAGAGAGAAAGAGAGAGAGTGTCTCAGTGGAAGATACACACATGGAAACAAAGAGAGAAAATAATGAAGACTATATCTTGAAGGTAGAAGTGTGTATGAATGTATGAAAGTGTCAGGGAGGAAAATCTTTTACTTCACTTTCTAAGGTTTAGTGATTGAGAGCTTGCAAATTAAATTGAGAAAAGACAGATTAGCAAAAGAAAAGATAGATTTAACCATGTACACAGGAAAGTTCACAGAAGAATGTGACTCAAAGATGTGGTTAGAATCTGGGGCTTACATTCCATCTTAAAATGGAAAGAGCAGGTGGAGCAGGGTATTTACCTGGGGGAAAAATGACTTTTGGGAAAAGAAAGGTGCCCTTAAGAAAACTGATGGGAGATATGATAGTTTTGTAACAATGTCTGCTTGGTGTGACCTGGAAACTTCTAATCTCCAGTGATAAGTGTCAATCTTCTCTTGTAGCTCCTGGGGAGGGAATTTGTGACAATTGAGTTATTTTGAGTTCCTTCGGAGGTTCTTCTTTTAGGCCATAAAAAACTTCAGGAATTCAAACATCTCTGTTTAAAATAATTTTTATGCCATAATAGTGTATTATTAAGGTAGGAAGGACAGAAGAGTCAAGGAATGAAATGCCTTAAAGGGAGTACAGCCCTGCTGATATTTTGATTTCAAACTTTGGGCTGTGAGACAGTGAAATAATAAATTTCTCTTATTTTAAATCACCAACTTTACGATAATTGATTTCGTTAGCCACAAGAAACTAACACAAGTTGCTAACAACTTTTGGCCCTATAATTTTGACCCTAGAAATGCGGGGTCTAATCAGTTCATTTTCATAATGATACTTTAAGCTAAAGATTAATTCTGCCCTATTTCACAGGCAAGAAAACAGAAACAGCACTTAACTAGAAAATGGCACAACTTGGCTTTAAATCCAGACCACCTAATATCTGATAAAGACTGAATGGAGATGAAATTATGAGTGTCCCATTAAAAAACACAATGGATTGTATAAGTCAAAGATATTTTAATAAAGCTGTTAAGTACACACACACACACACACACACGCTAAAAGTAGTGTCTTTCCTGGGATACTACTGAAAACTAAGATTAGATAAGCTTGCTCAAGTAATTCTTTAAGCATTCTACAGAAAAGGTTAGAAGTAAGAATGTTGCAGAAAAGAATAGAGCTAAACATGATAAGTCCATAAGATCTAATACACATGTAATAAACCCCTAGATGAAAAGAATAGCTCAGACTATCTGGAAGTCAACTTCAGGAGCTGACTTATACCTTCACCTCTTACCTCCATGACTCACCTGCAGCAGAATGTACAACATCCTGCACAACGGAGTAAGACTCCCAGTCAGGCTGGTGCTTTGTGAAGAATTAGTCCCAAGGTTGAGCCTCTGAAACTGACCTCTATCCTGGTAGAGGGTATAATTGAGGTTAATCCATCAGCGTAAGTCTACACCTCCTGTCTATATTCTGTTGTGTAATCTATTTATTGATCCTCCAGGAGGTCATCAGGGAGAAAGTATACTCTGTTTCTGCTCTCAAGGAGGTCCTGTCTATTGAAGGGCTCAGTATACTCCTAAGACACCTGAGATCCTATAAAAGGAAGATGGTCTACATGGGCACAAAACTCCTCTTTCAATTTCTACCTTGCTTATATTCCTGCAAATTGGCTGCTAAAAAGACATATTCCCCATGTTCAGGGCTCCCTCAATGACATCAGTACTAAATATTTTCGCTATCATCCTGAGCTAGCCAGAACATGGTAATTTTAAAAATTATTAGTTTACGGTTTCTTTTATAATTATACCCAGACCTGTAAAGGGAGTGATCTTGAGATTAGCCAGACCTGGGTTTGATTCCTGGCTCCCTGTGACCTTTACTAAGTAACTCGACCTCAGCTGTACCATGGCAGTAGGCATAGTAGTATAGTGTTGTGCATATTTTGTTAGAATTTGCAGATTGTGATTCGATACTGGGGTGGCCCTTGAGAGTCTGAATTTTTGACAAACTCCTGGGTTCTACTGCTGCTCTCGAAGGCAAGCATTACCCATCTATGACTTTTAGCCCAATTTTGCTCAGCCCCACAAGCTAAGACTGTTCTTCACATTTTAAAGAATTGTAAAACAAACAAAGAATATGCCACAGAGACATATGCGGCATGCAAAGCCAGATAGTAAAATATTTACAAAAAAACATGTGCTGGCTCCTTCTGTTGCAGATGCTGTTGCTATTGCTGCCTCCCTGTACCCTTGGCCCATCTCAGTTCACCTGCAGCTGTAGGAAAAGGTTTTTCCCAGCATGTTGACAGCGTTCCACCTCAAATACTTGTGTTCTCCCTTCTTCTCTGCCTAAAGGCATTTTTAGAAATCGTGAGACCTTGCTCAAAGCCCTAGAGGTCTAACTGGAGGTGGAGGAGAGTTAAATCCCAGGGGTAATCACAAACAATAGAAGAGGAAGCTGGATGAATGTCTCAGAGTCCCTGTGTGTTCTGAGGTGTTCTCCATGCTGTTTCAGAATGCACCAATGCAATTGTGTTCCCTTGGCCCATGGCAGGGACCTACTCATTAAGGCTTGCTTCATTGGCATTATCCCTTCTTTATCTCACTTTTGATTTCCTACAGCCAGCTTGTACTGGTTTGCAGGAGCCAAATGTGCATCTTTCTCCAACTGTGTGTTTAGTGATATCATGATAGCACTCTGAAATTAGGCCTGCTGGCATATGCACACCATGGATATCACCAAGTGCTACCAACCAGGTAGTCGTTATTGTTGGAGAGTCAGTTGATAAATGTTTACCAGCACAATACTTCCTCACTTGTCCTTCCTGGCATCTCTGCCTGAATAAATACCTGCACCCAAGTCCTGGTCTCAGGTCAGTTTTAGGTAGAACCCAAACTAAGAGAAGTACCTACCTATCTCATTGTTTTGGTGTAAGAAAAATATGTGAGTTCACACTTGATAATCATCAGCACAAGACTTGAATGTAATAGTCATTTAATAAATGTCTGCTCTTTCCTCTCCCTCCCTTTGCCTTAGCAAAGGGAGATGCTCCAGCATTTTCTAGGATACCTGCACTGCAGGTTTTCTGTATCAAAGTCAGCTCCAGCTCACTGGGCCATTGGGTCACTTTCCTGGAGGTTCTGGGATGACTTTCTTGGCATGTGTCTACACATAGACTGCCACACACAATGGGCAACAGGAGATGGCCTGAAATTTGAATCAGCTTCAGGAAGAAAGCATATCCATTGCAACCATACAAAACTGAAAACATGTGGGCAAAGCAAGCATGACGGCACTGGAATTTTTTGCAAACTTCAATGAATGTGATGAAAACAATGCCTCTTTGTGTGGAGTTATGAATGTGCACCAAGGCTGGGAGGCTAGAGGCTCTTTCAGGTATAGTGAACTGAAATTTGGAACTCAAAGCAAGAGAGGAAAAAATGAAGTCCAGAGAGATGCAAAGGAGAGAGAAAGAAAATGCCAGAACAGAACAGGTGGCTTAAAAGAGGATGCTATGTGCCACCCAATATTTATTTTCCCTTCATACTTAAAAACAGACCCAATTTTTAATTTAGTGATCAGGCAAAGGACAACGTTACCCAACTTTCCTCGTAGCTGGGTATAGCCCTCATTCTGGCCAATGAGCTAAGGAATGAAAGTTTTATGTAGGACTTTCAGGAAGCCCCCTTAAAGGATGCTGACTCATCTGACCAAGAGGCTTTCTTGTTCTCCCTACTTTTTCCTTACACCAGCTGGGAATTTGCCCATGACAGCTGGAGCTCTAGCAGCTGTTTTAGATGGTGAGTTGACCTAGAAAGTGGAAGTCAGAACTAAGGATGATGGAACTGAAAGAAGGAACCTGGGTTCCTGATGACAAGTTGCTAGCCCTGGATTGCTACCCCCAAAATCTTTGAGTAAGAGAGAAACAGATTTCTTTCTTGTTTTAGCCAGTGACATTCTGTGGGTTTCTGTTATATGCAACTAACCTAAATCAAACTAACACAGGAGGTGAAAATAAAAAAGAGGAATACAGAGATAGGAAAGTAGAAAGAGAAGAGGAAGACGAGACAAGTAATGAATATCAGTTTCAGACTTCGAAATCAAATCACAAGAATTAAATCTTTATTTTTGACTAACGGCTTAAATTTTATTGTAATCTCACATCCTACATGGTGGCAGAAACTTGATTTCTGTCACCTCAGAGCCCTGCCCTTCCTTGGTGCAGAATTGCCTCTTTGTTTCCCAGGATGAGGTCTGTGTACTGAACATTGTGGTGTTCTCTCTCCAACTCTGCCCTGATGTCTGCAGACATGTCCCATTCCCCCTGGTCTCTGATGGAAGGTCCTGATGGCTGCTGTATGTTCTCTCTCCTGAGTGCCAGCTCTCTGTGCTCCAGCTATCCGTCCTCCCCAAATTACTCAGGCCTATGATACTCTGAGGCCTAGCCACATTCCTGGATTCTCCCCAGAATGCAGATGCAAGCCTCTGTTTTCAGATTCCCTGCATCGATGCAGACATCCTATCATCCCCTTGCAGGACTGAGCTCTCAAGCAGGGTCAGGAATGCCCAGTATCTAAGCCTTCTTCTTTTTCCCTCTGACTTGCATACTTCCTCACACTGCAGCCCAGGCCATAGGGACTTTCTAAGGGGCAGAGAATGCAAGAAAGAAGATAAACTCTTTCTTTCACTATATATTTAGAAAGGACAATATTGAAGCAAACAACATTTGAAAAGGAACCTAAATGAAGTCATGGTATTTGTCTCAATGTTTATTTTCTGATTTTGGTAATTTCATTATCTTTATATAAGGAAACTTGTTTTTAGGAAATAAGCACTAAAATATTTAGGGATAAAGGAGCATCCTCTCTAATTTCCCCCCTTTCCTCCTCCTTCTCTTTTACCCCCCTCCTTTCTTCCCTTCCTCCTTTTCTTCCTCTCTCTCTCTCCCAGTTTCCTCTTCCCTCTCTTCCAACTCCCCTCCTTAAGCAAATGTGGTAAAATGTTCATCATTGGGGAATCTGGGTGAAGGGCCTAAGGGAGTTGTTTTTGTATTATTCCTAGAAATCTTCCATAAATCTGAAGTTTTTCAAAATAAAAAGTTACCACCCTAGCCCTCACCCCCAAAAGATTTGAGGGACAAGCAGACAAAAGGAAGAGCCCTGAGTGCCCCCTATAGGCCAATGGCCAAACCTGAAAAAGGCCTTAAAAAGTCTGACCGTTTCCTTTCAAGTCTATGTCTAAAGCCTTGAGACCTCAGAGATGTGCAGCCATTTAAGTCTGCTGAATTTCTAGTGCATGCTGTAACCCCTGCACCTTTCTGCCTTCTTGCCTCTGAATCTCAATCCTACCACTAAGACAACTTGGACAAGCTACTTACTCTCTCTAACCCCCAATTTTCTCATCTGGCAAATGAAAGGGTAGGAGAACTTCATGGGGGAGTGAATAAGATATAAAGTGTGTGTTCAATACTTAGCACATGTATGCTTACCAAATGCTCGATCAATGTCAGCCATTACTATTACTATACTATTGTTTTTATTAATGCCTTGACTCACTCACCTGGATTTATGAAGAAGGAAACAGACTTATGTAGCTGTTAGGGTGCTTCCAGCTTCAAGAAAGAGAAAACACAAAAGAAGTATTTTGTTTATTTGTTTGTTTATTTTAAGTAAAGAGATATAAATAATCTTCTGTAAAAGGAAGTCTGGACAGGACATGGCTCCTGGAGGAAGTAGAGTTGAGGTGGAGCTGTGTTCACTAAGTAGCTAGATGATGTCACCAAAGATCCAGATTCCTTTCCTCTAGCTGCTCTATCAGCCTCTGTTCAGCCTTGGGTGGGGTCTGCTCAGCATCTCAAAATCACTTTCACAGTTTCAGCATTATATGTAAACAAAAAACAAAACAGAAAAGAAAAGGAGCTCTGTTTTTTCTCACTCTTTAAAGGTGAGAAAAATTCTTAAAGGTGCATCAGATGTCCCCTTATGTGTTTTTTTTCAGTATAAATTCACATGCCCAATGCTGAAGTAATCTTTTCTGAGGTGCATGGAATTAGCATGTATGTAAGTAAGAATTATAATTGCCTGAAAGAATGGAAAATCTCATATGACAGTGTCTAAACTGTTAGAAGTTGACTTTCACATCTGGAATTCTGGCTATGAGGCCCAGGGCTCTCTGGCACCTCCAGCTTCAGGAACCAGGTTTTTTCTACCCTTATATTCCTCTGTGTGTGGTTCCACTCCAAGTTGCTTCACAGCCCAAGATGGCTACTCTAGCTCCAGTCTTCCATTTCTTCAGTCCTTATTTTCGCAAAAAGGAAGGAAAAAGAAAGAGGAAAGACAAAATTTCTTTCTATAAAAGATACTTTCAGAAATTGTAGATACCACATTTGCTGACTCTCACTGGGCAAAACTCATTCACATGGTTTAACTTAGCTTAAGGGGCTGAGAAATGTCTTTACTCTGCATAGCCAGGGTTTCCATTACTATAGAGAAGGATGGGATGAGGGTGGTGTGGGAATGGCAATGGCAATGGATATAGTCCACCAGCCATCTATGCTACATCACAATTCCATTAGAGGATGGGGGAGTGCTCGGCCTTCCCAAAGATATGGTTGCATCATATTTCCATAAAATCAGGATGCTGCTAATATGACAAAGTGGAGAATGGGTGTTGGATAGGCAACAAGTTCCCAAGACTAGAAAAATTTCCATCACTCTTTACTAGAATGCCCGTAATAGAAATGAGCAAGCAGAGCTGTAAAAGGATAGTAGGCATTGCTCTTTGGTCTCTTCAATACACCACAGCTTTCTCCAACATTCTCCCTCTGCTCACACCTCTAGAATAAAGTCTATAACACATTCAGCAGGTGATTGCCTTACTCATGTGTCAGTCACATAATTCTTGTGCTTGGTGAGTGCTGAAACACTTGTAAGACTTAGAGCACAGAACATTTCATCTCTATCAAATCCACTTGGCAGAAGAGGTACTATCCTGAAAGTCATTTGTATTATATTAATCCACCCTCCTTTGCCAAAATGATTCATTTTGAGTACTCATAATCAATCATTCTTCCAAGAATAGCTCTACATGTGTGTATGTGTTGGGGGGGGGGTTTATCTCCCAAAAGCTCAACAATGGTGGATATGTGGACATTATTTCTAGAACTCACAATGAACAGGGTTACTGGGGTAATAGAGGCTGTGATTCCATGATGACAAGAGGTCTGGAAGAGAGAGACACAATTAACTCAATCATCCAAATGCTTTATTTATGTATTTAAGTACAGTTTATCGGGGGGTTTTATGAAGAATACTTCAGTTTTAAACATCTGGCTGCTTCATCTTTACAAAATACCTTTATTGTTTTTCTCCAACATCCAAATCCTCAACCTTTGTTGACAGAATCCATATTTCACTTGTGAAACCAGCACTCTTATGGTCTCAGTCCATGCTGAGACTAACACCACCTTTAGACAAATAATTAAAGCACAGAATTCTCTTGCCCATCATGATTCATTCATAATTGGTATGATGACTCAAGTCAGCCAATGCGGCCCATTACCTGGCTTTTCTCAGAATCATGGAAAAGACAGAGGTTTTATTTTCTGCTTGACTTGAGGTTGGGAGGTTTCAAGTTTAGAGTTGCTTGGTGCCATGATTTGAAAAGAAGCTACCTCAAAGTAGGGAAGTTTCCTAGTGACAATAACTTGTTGGCTTCTGGTACAACAATCATTCCCCACTTTGCTGTGCTAGCAAAACCCTGATTTTGTACAGAAGAATGTAGAGCCAAGAATTGTAGAGAGTTCGAATCCTCCTGCCATTCGTTGGAACCCTGCATCTACCATACATGAAGAAATCCTACTGGAATTTTCTATTTGGTAAGTTAGCCGGTTTGCTTAAGCCAGTTATACTTGGATTTCTTTTAAACAAACAAACAAACAAAAACTCCGCTTATTAATATAGCTGTTTCCGTCATTGACCTCCTCCTATATTTGGCATCTGGACATAGTCTGCTTTTCCTGAAATGCTTTCTACTCTTAACTTTGAGTATCCTGGGCTGAATGTAACCATGGGCATTCTCCAAAGCTTGGCTTTGGTGTTCTCATTTGATCTTTTTACAATCGCCTTTGAATGACCCGTCTGTTTTCACTAGTGTGAATTATACTTGTAAGCTGATGAGTACCAAATAGTGCCTGCTTTAATTTTTTAAAGTGTGATTAGATATCCATTAAACAAGACCCATGGATGCCAAAGACAAAGAATGCCTCAATATATGCAATTCAGTGTTACAATCAAATGAAACTTATGACACGATTAATTTGACATGGATCTGATAAAATATAAATGCATCACAGTGTTGCATGGTGTTAAAAATTATTCTGACACTTGCTAAAAGGGTAGATAAGACTTTATTCAAGACTATTATGACAGGTGTCAACACTACTGCAATAGGGGAGAGCAACTGGCCTGAAATCACTCCAAATACAGGAACGACCACTGCAGATTTATAGCCAAAAAGCACAGTAGAGGTGGGGATGCTGGATAGAAAATTACTAAGAGGAGACATCAAAGGTAGGGGAATTCTTGCTAAACCGACTTTAATAGGGTTCTTGCTGAAAGCAGGGCTAGGTGATCAAGGCTGGGGGTGAGAGTGGGGTTCTCTCTAAACTGACTTAGCAGGTTTCTTGCTAAAAATGACTTAACAATCCAAAGACAGGGCCTAAAGACAAGGCTTTGCCAAAAAGAGAGCTCAGGAACTTAAGTAAGTTTTAGTCTTTGTGAATGGTATGCAAGATTAGGCATAAATGGCAAGTCTTCAAAGGTGAATGAATATAGTGAGAATTATTTTTACCCAAATCAAGTTTCAAGTTGCTCTTTTCTTCTTTATTTGTTTGCTTGTCTCTCTAGCTTCAGTTTACCCTCTTGAATTGTAATTCTTATACACCGGCATTCACACATTTGTGTTGGACCACTGGATCACCTAGGCTTACCTGGGCCTTCTTTCTGTCTTTTATATCTGACATACCCCTTCCAACCTGAGGCCTTTGCACACACAGCTCTCTTTGCCTAGAACTCTTTCTGCAGTTATTTAACTCTTAATCATCCTTTGGTTCTCTCCTTACATATAAATTGGTTCCCTCAGGGGGAAAAAGAAGGGGCTTCCTCAATCCTTCACTAGGACATATCCCACAATTATATGATTTGGGAGCAACAGGTAACTCTCCATCATAATACTTGTCACAGTTGCAATTTGCATTATTTGTGTGACTAGTTGAATAATGTACAACTCCTCCATTATACTGTAAGCTCTAGAAGGGAAGAGACTGGTTTTTTTTCCTAATAATATTTTTTATTTTTCAAATATAGTTGGCATACAATATTATATTAGTTTCAGGTGTACAACATAGTGCTTTGATGTTTACAAAACTTATGAAGTGATGACCCTAATAAATCTAGTACCCCTCTGACATTGTACATATTTATTAAAATATTATTGGCTATATTTCTTATGCTGTACTTTATATCTCCACGACTATTTTGTAACTACCAATTTGTACTTCTTAACCCCTTCCCCCCTTTTTGCCCACCTCCCTCAAACCCCTTCTCATCTGGCAACCCTCAAAATGTTCTCTGAATCTATGAGTTTGTTTCTGTTTCATTTATTTAACTTTATAGAACCACATGTAAGTGAAATTATATGACATTTGTCTTTATCTGACTTACTCCACTCAGGACAATACTTTCTAGGTTTATCCATGTTGTTGCAGATTTTATGTTTGTTTGTTTGTTTGTTTGTTTTTATGGCTGAGTAATAATAGTCCATTGTGTATATGTGCCGGCTCTTCTTTATTCATTCAACCATTGATGGACACTCATGTTGCCTCCATATCTTAGCTATTGTAAACAATGCTGCAATGAACATATAGATGCATATGTCCCTTCAGATTAGTAGTTGAAATTTCTTCAGATAAATACCCAGAAGTGGGATTACTGGGTCTTTCTTTGTCTCTTGTTATAGTCTTTGTTTTAAAGTCTATTTTGTCTGGTATGAGTATTGTTACTCCAGCTTTTTTTCATTTTCATTTTCGTGAAGTATCTTTTTACATCCTTTTACTTTTAGTCTATGTGTGTCTTTTGATCTGAAATGAGTTTCTTGGAGGCAGCACATGTAAGGGTCTTGTTTTCTTAGCAATTCAGCCACCCTATCTTTTGATCGAAATACTTAATTATTTTTAATTTGAAATACTTGATAGATATGTAGTTCTTGCCATTATATTACTCATATCTTTGATATATATTTTTTCTTATTCTTAAAACATCCTTCCAACATTGCCTGGAATACTGGCTTGGTGGTATTAAAATCCTTCAGCTTTTTCTTGTCTGGGAAGCACTTTATCTGTCCTTCAATTCTAAATGATAGCTAAATGATAGCTTTAGTGGATAGAGTAATATTGGTTCTTGCTTTTCATCTCTTTGACTATTTTGTGCCAAACTTTACTGGCCTGCAAAGTTTCTGTTGAGAAATAGGCTGACGGTCTTATGGGAACTCCCTTATAGGTAACTAATTGCTTTTGTCTTGCTGCTTTTAAGATTTTCTCATTGTCTTTAACCTTTGGCAGTTGAATTATAATGTGTCTTGATGTGGACCTATTTGGATTCATCTTGTTTGGATCTCTCTGTACTTCTTGGGCTTGTATGTCTATTTCTTTAATCAGATTAGGAAAGTTTTCTGTCATTATTTCTTCAGGTAGGTTTTCAATTTTTTTTCTCTCTTTCCTTCTAGTATCCCTATGATGCAAATGTTGTTATACTTGATGTAATCCCAGGGATCTCTTAAAAACTAGCCCCATTCATTTTCTTTTGGATTTTTGTTTTATTGCTATTCTGATTGGGTGTCTTCCTCTACCCCATTCTCTAAATTGCTGATTCAATCATCTGCTTTATCTAATATGTTGATTCCCTTTAATGTACTCTTCAGATACTGTATTCTTCACTTCTGACTGGTTATTTTTAATGTTTTCCATCTCCATTTTTATATTTTATATCTTTTTGTTAAAGTTCTCACTGAGTTCATCTACACTTCTCCTAAGTTCATTGAGCACCCTTATAACTAGTGTTTTGAACTCTGCATCTGGTAGATTGCTCATTTCTATTTTGTTTTTCTGGAGCTTTGTTCTGTTCTTTCATGTGAGACATGTTTCTTTGTCTCCCTATTTTGGCTGCCTCCTTGTGTTTGTATCTATGTATTAGGTTCGGTTGCTATGTCTCTTAGTCTTAGTAGAGTAGCTTTATGTAGTATGTGTCCTATGGAGCCCAGTGGTGCAGTCTTCCCTGGTCACCTGAGCCAGGTGCTCAAGATATGTCCTTTGTGTGGGTTGTGTGTGTCCTCTTGTTGTAGGTGAGCTTTGTTTGCTGTTTGTGTGTTGATGGAAAGGATCGACCCTAAGGCTGATTGGTTGTGAGGATTGGCTGGTGAGAGGCTCACCTGATGTAGCAGAATTCACTTTAGCAGCATTCTGGTGCCTGCCCAGTCTGGACTTCAGGTGTGTCTTTCTCAGATGCCGCCCTGGGTGGTGCTCCAGCTCTGGTATTGGCCAAGTAGGCCACTGATTATGCTAGCTCATGGGCCTCCTGGGAGGGGCCCAGCCATAGGCCAAGTTCAGCCTTAGCCTATGCACCTTTGGGGCCTCTGGGTAAGAGTTACCAAGCAATCTACAGATGGCTGCCACCCATCTGGGCTTATGGGTCCCTCAAGAGACCAAGCCAGAAACTCAGGCCAGCTGTTGCTAGTGCTGGGCTTGGTGCTTTTCAGCAAATGTACGTGGCACAGCAAGGCCAGATGCTGCTTCTTTGGGTTTTATGAGACTTTGAGAGATTTAGGAAAGTCCTCAGCATGAGTCAAGACAGGCCATTTGTATGGAGTAAACCACTGGAGGCAGCTTTGGTGGGCTCAGAAGTTGGAAGAGGCAGAGTCTCAGGAATCACCAGAGTATAGTGACCTGTGTTAACTAGGTTGTTGGAGACTCAGATATGGTAGCCATCTGTGTTCCCATGCTGGGAAGGTGGAGGGCTCAATAAAGGAACAATGGATACTGCCAGCACTTCTGTCTGAGAGAAAGCCAACTTCTAGCCCTCACCCTGAAGCCAGACAACTCAGTTCCTCTCTGTGTGTCTGTGGCACTCTTTGAGAAGCTGCCCAGGTGCTAGAGCTCAGAACAAGAAAGTCCATCACTGAGTAAATCTGTGTGAGGTCTTTATGAGGAATACCTGCAACTCCCACAGCCTCTGTCTTAATCAGTCACAATCTCCCCTAGTTTTCACAGCCAGAACCCTGGGCTGGGGAGCCTTTTGTGGGGCTGGAACCTCTCACTCCTTGAGGGTTTGGGGGCTCTGCAGCCAAGATAACTTTTTTGATACTCAACCACCACACATGGTTGTGGGACTGTCCTGTTTCACATCTCTACCCCTCCTACTAGTTTCTAGGTGATCTCTTATGTATGTCTCCAGTTATAGGGCTTCTGTTCAGCCAGGACTCAGGCAATTCCCATGATAGTTGTTCTATAGTTTTATTGTAAATTTGGTGTGATTTTGAGAGGAGGCAAGTACAGCATCTACTTTCTACATAATCTTGACTGGAAACCCTCGGAAGAGACTGTTTTTGCTCACCCTTACATTTTAGTGTATACTAGAGCATCTGGCCCATTAGGCACTTTATGTGCATTTACAGAACAAACTAAAACTGGGGGGAAAGGAGGTGGACTAAGGAGGTGAAATGGCTACTCTCCACAACTGAGTACTTGGATCATCTTTTAATCCTCCAATTTGGAGAGGGGGGCTGAAGACAGAACAATGTAACTGAATTGATCAAGAAAGATTTAATGAAAGCTGAGCCCAAGAAGAGTTGCCTCAGACCACAGTGACAAGTGCAGCCTGATGACAACCTGAGACAACCCCACTGGGAGACCTGGGGCTAGAACGGCCCTTCAGAATCAGCCAACACAGGGCTAAGATGTCCAAGCCTTTGTACTCTCACATCCATCTGTCATTGGACTGGACCAGAAAGGGGAATGACCTTGGCAGGACAGCACTGCAAGCAACTAGGTACCTAGTCCTTCATTTAATGAGATCTGGGAGGTGTGCATCACAGTAGCCCTTATATAAGGTGGTCCCTTCTGCCTCCATATTCTGGAATCTGTCCCCTCATTGCCTTACCACTTCAGGCCTCATGGTGGTGACAGCCTTTCAGTTACCAGCTTGTCCACCTTCTGCCCTCTTGCCAATCCATGTGCTGTACCATGCCTTGTGTCCCTCCTACCCACATCTTTACAAATAGTCCCTTTATTAAACTCTCTTTCAGCTGCCACTTTGAGTGTGCCATCTGCTTCCTGCTGCAGTCTCAACTGATACAACTGTAGGCTCACCTAAGCAGAAAGTAGGGAATATATAACCAATGTTGAGAAAGGCATATCTTTATTCAGGATTATTGTAATAGGTGTCAAGACTATTGCAATAAGGGAGAGAGATCAGCCTCCACTCCACTCCAAACACAATGAGACAGCTGGAGATTTGTGGCCAAGGAGTAATCATCAAGACATTTATACTGGAGAGTTGCACTCACAAGTGAGACATTGCCCCAACTTTCCTTGTACCAGGAAATTTTATAGTCATGGAATAATGTCATCCTGTGACTCACCCAGCAAATGCATACCCCTCTTTTAAAGTCCCTTCAGATCCCACCTTTGGAAACAACTTTGACCACAAATCTTACTTTAAATGACTGAACTGCCTTCCTATGAACTCCCATAAGATTTATTGCCTAAACTTCTGGAAGATATTTATTTTATCTTGTTTTGTATTATTCGTTTATTCTCTTTCTTATTTTTTAACGAGTTCGTATATCACAACCTCAATTAGAATGGAACATGAGGGTACTTCTGTGAACTTATCTTCCACTATTACTAGCACAAAGCCTTGCATGTGTGCATGTTTTGATGAACAAGTTAATGAATGAGTTAGTATAAAATTTGGAAGCTAAACAACTACCTCAAACTCTTTTGGCTCTTTTTAACTTAGTTATACTTGGAAGCTAGAAACAAATTAGCATTTACTATTATTACATGTCTTGCTCTATTTGTGAATTATTCCCCTGTGTAGAAAGTGTTACATGGTGCTTCTCTTTCTTATTCTAACTCAGAGAACCTGTAGCATGAGCTGAAAATATGAGGCAATTAACCATGTAATTCAGACAAAATTGCCTGGAAATGTACTTCATGAATAGGTACAATAGCCCAGTAATGGAAGACTTGAAAAATTCATTTATGATAGATATGGAATCACTTATTAGTGGAAGCATGATGTGTGCTGGGAACATTTCTAATTTCTTAGTTAGCATTGTACAGGGAAGCAGGCTCAGTGACAGTATTCCCATGTTGCCACTGCGAGAGACAAAATCTGGAACTGAGACAAAAAGATACTGGTCTGTGCAGGGATGGCTTTGCTTTGTATTTTCTGTGCTAGTTAGGGTTCTGGGGTAGCAAGTAACAGAGACTGAGTCACAATATCAGATCAAATTAAAGAAAAACAATGAACTTATTGGCAGATATGGTATAGCTCTCAGAGTTGAAGGAAAGAATGTAAATGAGGCTTTGAATAAAACTAGAACCAGGGAGGCTCTAGGTTCCTGGGTAGTAGGAATTTGAACACTTGGACATTTTCACTTGAAAGTCTCAATGGGATCAGTCATTCTATCCCCCTCCCTGCAACACACACACACCTTGGAGGTTGCCACTGTCAGGATGAATCTGCTCCACTTCTTTCTGTCTATGTCACTTACCCTCTGCCATGTGCCTTAAAATGGTTACTATTGTACACAGATTTGCATTAGATTTTGGTAGGTCTTCTCAGTCCTCATTCATTCATTTGACAAGTATTTCTTTTAAAATAGTACAAATCGTGTGACACGTATAATGGAAGACTCAAAAGCAAATTCACTAAAGATTATATCCACTAAGAGAAATATATAGACAGATAGATGTTAAAGACTCATAAGGTGAGATAAAAGGCTGTGTACCCATCCGGATCTGTTCATAACAAGGGACAGAAACTAATCTCAAACCATCTTCATGTAGGAGGGAAGATATTGTTCAAAACAAAGGATAGTCCAGGGACAGGGCTAGCTGAGAGAAGATTGGAGGCAGGGCTGGACAGTGGGGTCAGGGTTCCACTCCTCTTCATCTCTCAGATCTGCTCTCTCTGCAATGGCATCATTCTCAGGGAAAGTCTCTGGAGCAGATCCTATGGGTACCCTGTGCATAGCCCTTCTTAACTTAGCATTCTGGTGTGCGCACCAACAATGTCCAGTTGCAGTCCCATGATTCTCAGCCTGGGGGCTTTCTCTGGCCATAGTTACAGGTTTAGGCTATAACAGGCAGGCAAAAGTGCCAGGGAATCAACAGCCCAGGAAGCAACCCGCAGACAGAGTTTCAAAATGAATCATTCAAAAATAAATTACTTTGGGTGGACAACTGTGGGGGCATAGCCTATACTTTTTTTTTTTTGCCAGAAGTTTCCAACAGGTCTAAGCCTACATTATCCACAGTGCAAACTGCTTATGAATGTACTCTGCTTTGGCTTCCTCCCCTTTCCTGTCTTACTTTCATACTCATTCCTTTTGGGATCATCTCTGAAATAAAATATCATGCACACAACTACTTGCCCCAGAGTGTTCTTAGGAAGCCCAGCCTAAGGCACCTGGGTATGTGGCAGTATGACCACTGTAAACAGTAGGTTTTCACTCTGCCAGCATCTGATCCAGTGGAGAAAGAACTTTCTTCCAAACACTTCTATTAAAAATTCTGAGCCTGACGTTCATTGTTCAAAGTTGGTTGAAATATACCAATTGACCAGGTTTGGCCACCTACTCACCAGAGAACCAAGAAGGCTAGAGCTAATTTTGTTAAATTCCCAGGGTCTGGGGATGTGGAGAGATGAATTCCTTATGAATAATCGGAATGCTGATTACCTGGTCAATGCAGAAGGTATCATAAGCAGGTCATATCCCTGGGTGTCCACTGCATATGAGCCCCCCGAATGGGCCAAACACTGTTCAGAGAAACTTGACATAGCTTTTAACTTATTGGGGAGGGTTTTCAGGAGATTATAGCTGAAAAAACCTGAAATATCACTTTCTGAGTTTTCCTAACTGCTCTATCCCCCAACGCCATCCTGCTTTTTAAATCACAAAGTAGTTGGATAATTTCCTCCTTATTAACAACCTAGTGTTTTGTGTTTTGAAATCCATGTCCTCCGAACAAAACAGCACACATTCAGTAGTAATTAATTCATTCTCACATTTTAAAAATTAATACATGGCATTATTGAGTTCATGTTCTTAATAAAAGAGAAATATCATTTAAGTGGTTCTTGAAAATACTAAAAAGAGCTTCCAGACAAATACTGTACAATCTCACTTACATGGAGAAGCTTAAAAAAAGAAATTAAGAAAATAAGAAACCAAACTCACAGATACAGAGAACAGATTTACCTCTGGCAGTTGCCAGAGGTAAAGGAAGAGGAAGTAGGGAATGGGCAAAATGAGTGAATGGGCTCAAAAGTTACAAACTTCCAGTTATAAAATAAATGTTTTATGTATAATATACAGCATGGTAGCTATAGTTAATAATACTGTATTTCATATTTGAAAGCTGCTAAGAGAGTGGATCTTAAAAGTTCTCATCACAAGAAAAAAAATTGTAACAATGTGTGCTAGCGGATGATAACTAGACTTATTGTGGTGGTCATTTTGCAATATATGCAAATATCGAGTCATTATGTTGTACACCTAAAATTAACATAATGTTTTATGTCAATTAAAAAAATCTTCCAGTTTGTTCTGTCCTTTTTAGTCAATAGAGGCTAGGGGACTCCATTTGGTAGTTGAAGTTCTCCTGTATACATAAAACTCCAAAATGAGATTGGTTGGCAAATTGGACCATTTCATTTGTATTAATAGTCTTTACAGCTTGATAAATTATCCTTCAGGTAATATTTTGCAAGGAGATTCCCCATGTTTCCTTTCACAGCATTTAGATACTAGAAGAGATCTTTGAGAGATTATGTAGTTCAAGTCCTAGCTAAAAAAACACTTGACATGAAGTGATGAACCCAGTTTTTCACATTCATTCTTGAGCACCTTTTATGTGCAAGGATGTACTCTACGATCTTGAGGAAACAGAGTGAATACAGTGGAGAAGGTCTCTGCCAAGTTGGGGAGGCAGATGAAAAATAACAATAAAAAACTTCATTGGTTTCTGGCCCAACACTTAAAGAGCTTGGAAGTTGTCACTTTTATGCTCACAACAAGAAAAACATTAAACAAAATGAAAATAAGCAATTTTTCTAAGATCCTTTGGAGAAGTGAGATCACAGGGCAAACTGCTGTTCTGCAAATAGAAGAGACAGACAGTGGATACAGAGAATCACCACTTACGGAGCACAGAAGGGGCCAGTATGGATAGGGACACTTTACACTATAATTGAGAAATGTCTGGAGGATTGATGTGTATCAGCTTGAGAGAAATGCAGAGGGGCTCCCACATTTTTGTGAGTTTTACCTCCAGGAGCCCACCAGGTTCTTACAGTGAAGACTGGAGAAAAATTCCCACGTGCTTTTGGTAGGGGAAGGGGAAAAGGAATCATTCTAAAACCTTACAGTGCTAAGTGCTACAGAAGAAGTAAAGTGAATGCTAAATAGTAGTGAATGAGGAATGTGACAAGGGAGCAGAAGGCACAAAGGCCTTGGGTGAGAAAGAAAGCTCAGCCTGTCTTGGAACTGAGAGGAGTCCACCTGGAGCAAAGTGAGGGAGGGAAGATGGAACAATATGGTTGCAGAGGAAAGAGAGTCGGATCACTGAGGGTCATGGAAAGGCATTTAGTCCTCATTCTTTCTCTAACAAGCTGCATAATTTATATACAAGTTTGATAGCAGATGAACTGGAACATGAGTCCAGGCCTCCTTGCATGTCAGTCTAATGCCTGGTTCCTACTGCCCAAACATATAAATGAGTAATCCTAGAACATACAGTCTGGGGAACAACACATTAAGAAGCAGTCAAGCTTTTCAGAAGCCTCTAACTATGTAGTTTCCTACAGGGGCAGAGAAGTAGTGAAACAACTGTGTACATTGTATAGCTTGGGTATAGACTAATTATATTCAAATCCTGGCTCTGCCGCTAACCAGTGTTGTGGTCAGGGACAAGTTACTCTACTTTTCTGAGTCCCTGCTTCCTCTTCTGGGAAAAGGAAATAATAAAAGTACCACTAGACTATTGAGACAATTAAATTCAATGAAATAAAGGCTGAATTTCCCCCAAACCTGTTCATTCCCTAGTTGTCCATCTTTATAAATGGTCCCACTTTTGATACTGTAGCGACTCAAGACAAAGCTCTTAAGTCATCCCTGATTTTTCCTTTCCATAAGTCCCAAATCTATCAATATTCCCAGATGGTTATATTTCTGAAATATATCCTGCATGTATATACTTTGGTTTCTCTCCATTGGGCCATCTTAGTCGAAGACACTACTGTATCTTTTCCAGTCTATTGCAGTGGTGTCTTGTTTGTTTCCCTGCCTTCTTCTTGCTTTCTGCAGGCTGCTCTTTTCAAAACAACCATTTATAATTGTTCAATGTAGTTTGATTATGTGTATCTCCTTAGAGTAACCCCATCCAAAAGCTTCCCAGTGCACTTAGAATAAAATCTACAGTCCACACTTCCCTAACCTTGTCCCATACTGTTTCTCTAGCTATCCCCACACCATGCCCAGGGAGGTAAAGTAGATCATTGTGCTCTGTTCTCAAGCTTCTATAATACCATAGCCAGGGCTTTACATGGTAGAGTGGACCACCCTGTCCCTGGACTTGGAGGCCAAACTTGAGATTTTTTTTGGCCAGTGGCATGTTAGTGATTATGATATGGGCAGAGCCCCAAAATAAGTGTGTGTATTTTGGCTCAGCTTCTTGTGCTTTTGTGATCCTCCAGGAGAAGAACGTGCACCAGGTAGCTATTTGTCCAAAGAAAGTGAGAGAAGATGTTCAGTGGATTTCACCCTAACCCACAGTCTGAAGCCAAACCTGGCTAACAAACAGCCACAGACAGCCATCTCAGAGGACTCTGGGGCTATAAGCAGCAAAAGTCAGTGCTCGCTGGTATCGACTACTAAGTTTTGTTGTGGTATTGTAGCATTGTTGTAACAAGAGCTGATTAATATACTCAAGCCTTCAGTTCTCTTTTTGTTTCCTGTCATTTTATTGCTGTTTTCTCTGTTCGAAGTTACTCTCTTGTCTTGGAACAAGTTTCTCAACCTGGCACTATTGATATTTGAAGTTGTGTGGGTTGTCCTAGGTACTGCAGGATATTTAGCAGCATCTATGGGCTCTACACACTGGAAACCAGTAACCATCCCCAGGCGTGAAAACCCCCCGCCCCCCCCCTCCAAAATCTTCAGACATTGCCAAATGTCCTCTGGGGTCACGGTTGCCGCTGGATGAGAAGCACTGGTCTAGAACATGCATTGCTCAGCTCTTCCTGGACATGACTCCTTCTAATCATTTAGGTCTCACCTCTGATTCCATTCATGATTATCCATGATCTAACTCATTTATTTCTCTACTTGTTTTTCTGACTCTCTCTTAGCACCATAATGGAACCTAGCACACGAAAGGCAGCACATGAACTTATCAAATGAATGAAGGCCGGAAAACATCCTGTCAATTGTGTCAACTGTAAAACACTATCATTATACAAATTAATTATAAAAATAATAAAATAGGAAAGTCATTGGCAGCAGATCCACACAGAATTCAGCAGCTGGGAACTTTCTCATGCTGTAATTTCTTCTGCAGCTGCCACCCTCTGAATTTTGGACAGAACTACTATCAGAATGAATGTTCTGGAGCCAGAGCTGGGTTTGATTGACTAAGAAAGAAAGGACCCTCATTGGTCTTAACATATTTTTAAATGGATTTAAACAACAAAACAGTTCAGTGGATGTGATTTAATTTGTTTCCCCCAAACAGCTGTGCTCCTCACTGATATCTCTGGCTCGATTTTTATATGTAACCTTCAAATAGCCATAAGTTAATGGGTGGGGTGGGGGGGAGGCATGTTGAAGTAGACAAATGGGGGTGAAAATCTGTTTATTAATAACTAATTATGCATGGAAATTTTCATCACCCTCCACACATCCTCTTCCTAAACAACTGTTGACAATGCCAGTTTTCCCAATGGTATCAGCCCATCACAGTGAGATTTTTTGTTTCTCAAATGAAAACACCACCTAAATAAAGAGTGAGCATCAAAGAGTTTATTGGGACTTTCAGTGGTTCAATGAAGAAGGAAAGAGGGGTAGGACTGGCCCCAATCAAACTTTGATCTGCAAACTGGTGAGATAAAATATGGCCCAAGCTGCCTTGGGTGATGGCCTTGAATGGGATTTGGAGGCTTGGGAGACAGACTGGGGACAAAAATGGATGGCTGACAAGGTCTTCCTGGAGACCAGCCATGATGTACCTATTTCGACTCAACCTTATAGGACCTGATACCCCATGGTAGAGTTTCAGAATGTTACAACTCCCTTTTGGAAAATTTTCCAAATGCCTTGTTTAAATTCCTCATGTATCACCATAAGCTTATTTCATCTCCATCTTTCTTTTCTAAAAGCTATGGAAAGTTGCTCTCCACTGATGATATAAATCTCATCAACACCAAAAAGCCATACATAATTCTAGTGTGGTTCAGTGTGTAGAGACCATAGATGTTGCTCAGTTTCTACCAATATCCTTCTCTATAAGAACTAGCTTTTCTGTCACTCTGCCTACCAAGTAATGATAGTTTTTCTGAGTTATCCTCCCCGGGCTTTTGCATGGCCAAAAAGAACCTGTCCCTGCAGAACTGAGTGATATAGAATGTAGTTGAGTGACATTCCAGCAAAGCTCTAAAAAGGAAACATGAATGGAATAGATCCAGCTGAAAGATAGATTTTTGGCCTGTACAATTTTTTAAAAATTGGAAACTTCATCAAAACAACAGATTTTGGGTTTCTCTTAGAAAACAAGATGATCTGGCCACACTGGGCCTGTGTCCCTGGAAGGCAGTAATCAGTTGGAGCTGAGTAGCACCCTCTTTAGACTGGGTGTCTGCTCTCCAGTAGCCCATAATTCTTGCCACACCATTTCTTACTGTTACCCTCATTTATGCTATCTCCTAGTGCTTAGAAACATTATGGTTTGAGATTCCTGCTCTAGAAGGAAAACTCTCAAATACCCATTGGAGCAGATTGGTATCTGCTATGTAATAGCTATCAACCTATTGATAGAGTCCATGAGACAACCTGTATCTGTAATGGACTGAATTATGTTTCCCCCCAATACACATGTTGAAGTTTTAACTCCTAGTACCTCAGAAGACACCATCCCTGCCAACACCTAGCTTCCAGACTGTGAGACAGTAAATTTCTGTTGTTTCAGCCACCCAGTTGGTGGTACTTTGTTATGGCAGCCCTATCAGATTAATAATATAGAACCATATCAATGAAATTCCCACTCCCCCTGTAAGTAACTCTTTTGGTTAGTTGCAAACAGAATCCCAATTTGTAAACATGCTTTCTCCTGCATTTTGATTAAATCTCCTTCATTTTCCCCAAGCCCCTTTTTCTAACTTTTACTTATATTTTGTTATAAGCTCCACATGTGAAGGCTCATAAAGAAAGGTGAATGAATCAAAGTCTTGGTGAAAATCAAAAAGAAAGTCACAAATGGAGATACACATTCATCCCACCCTCAAGGCCAGTTTGACAAGTCAAATATTGTGACTGGACAAACACTAATATTCACATCTTTAAAAAATATCAATACCTGTCTGAAAGAGCTCATGGTGGCATCTACATCATTCCTTCTCAATGGAGACCACATCTCAGCTAAGAAGGAGAAAATTGAAACTTGGATGTGAAAAAAAATCTTTCTATGTATAAATCGCAGATATACATTCAGCACACAAACAGCTACACATTTGTGGTTTTAAATTTTCATGGGTGGATGATTGGGAAAAATGTCTAAAAAGCTATTTGGAGGGGTGATAATAAAAAATGGTTGAGAAACCTGATTTATATGTTTGGTATAGTGTGAATACTCCTTCCTTGACAAGGCAGGGGTGGGCGGACCTTGCACTGTGAGGCCTATTTACTTCCAGGGCCTTTAAAAAGCAATTCTAATGTAACTCCAACATAGGTAAAACAGTTTACTCTTGCTGGCTGAAGGGTAAGGTTAAAAAAGAAATAACTGGTGAGAGTATGGCAGACACAGTTGGGTGCTGGCCTGATAGTAATCCCTACATATTTTTCTTGATGGCAAAATTATCTCTCAAGATGGAGGCTGAAAACTGGATACTTATTTTCCTAGTATCCTTTGCCCATATAGCATAAGCATGTAACCCAGTCCCTAGGGATGAGCGCTTCTGAAACAACAGCCTTCTGTAGACTACATTTTAGGTTAAGCTTTGTTTTTCCACCATAACAGCAGGATGTGCCTGCCCTCCTTCATTTCCCTGCAAACTCCTATCCTCGGCCTACACCAGTGCTTTAGGAGGACTGATACGTGGACTGGTTGCCTTCTTTACTCTGATCCTTCTGCACCTCCTTTTGAATACTTACTTCTCAGCTTCTCCTACAATTGTGCAAGGTTTTCTTAAAATAAATCTCTTATTCTATAATATCTACAGTTTTTCTGCTTTTCTAATTAAACCCTGAGTGACAAAAGATTAAAATGAAATAGTGAATCTAAAGCAATTAGCATATCACCAGGCACATGACAAGAACGTAATAAACTATTAGTTATTATTATTAATATCATCATTTTTTTCACTGTTGTTAATGCAAAAGAACGTGGAAACCCTGCTTTCTGATTATCTCATTACGCAGGGGACTAAACTAAGATCCTGCCAGGTTAAATGACTTTCCTAGGGTCATACAGCTTAGTCATTACCCAACCAGGATTAGAACTCTGGTCTTCTGATTCTTAGTTCTACCTTTTTTCACAGACTCTGGGCTGTTCCCCAAATAAGACTTAGCACTCTAGTTATCACTCAATAGTTAGGATGTCATTGGCTGCAAATAGTATAAAACCCCAATTCGAACTGGCTTAAACACTGGCTTATTTGGAGTATTTATTAGCTCATGGAACCAAAAAGTTGAGAAAGAATGCTGACCTCAGACATTATCGTGATGTCAGCTGGGCTAAGCTCCATTTTTCCAGGGTTCTCTTATCTCTCCTTTCTGCTATGTCCCTATCATGGCTCTCCTTATGGAAGCTAAAATGGCTATAGTGGTGCCAGGTCTTACACTTCCAAAACACAGCTGTCCTGAGGAAGAGAAGGAGTCTTTGTAAGCCTAAGTACTGAGATCAATATGATCAGATTGGGTCCACCTTTACCTAATCTCTGTGGTGATGGCGAGATGGAATGAAATGACTGGCTTAGTCTAGGTCATGTGGTGCAAAACTAGAACTGGCAGGATCAGAGTTATGGAGAGTTAGTTTCCCTAGAACAACATAGACCCTGAATACAAACTGGGGCTGGGGCTGGGAAACAGAAAATAAATAAAGAGTGGCTATTAAATGTTTTGCCTCAGTATCTTTTTCCAGTGACCCTTATTGGGTATCTGGATGAAGCCGGATGAGTAGCATTTCAAAAAGAATGTGTGGTATGATTAGATATTTATAGGCACTTGGTTTAATGTAAAACACTATCAATCAGATGTCCGTGAGTCATGTGGATGGTGAGGTGTTAGGGCTGCCTCTCATACTAAGTCATCTAAGAAACCGAGTGCCCCTGAACTGCTACCGTGTTATATCCCACAGAATGGAGATGTAGAATAAGAAAGCTGCCAAGATACAATAATGCTGTACTTTTTGACAGTACAAACCATATAATAAGGCATGAAATTTTTTCTTTATTTAAAAATGGTTTCTTTGTTGTTTTTTATTATTATAACTAATTTGACATATAACATACAATGCAAATCTTAGGTTTTTAATTTAGTGAATCCTAATAATGGTAGACCCTGGGTAACTACTACCCAAACAACATATAGAACATTTTCGTCACACCATAAAGTTCCCTCCTGTCTTTTCTAAGTCAATTTCCATTCCCCACTCCCACAACTTTCTGATTTCTATCACTGTAGATTAGATTTATGTCTCTTCTTGGATTCTCTGTAAATGGAATGTGATACTGTATGTCTGGCTTCAGTATATTTTTGAGATTCATTCACATCATTGTGTGTAGCAGTACTGTGTTCATTATTATCCCAGAGTAGTGTTCCATTGTATTACTATACCGTAATATTTTTTATCCATTCTCCTGCATTGGACATTTATGTTGTTTCCAATTTTTGACTGTTATGAAAATAATACTATAAACATTTTTGTAAAATTATTTTTGTGTGATACTTTCATTACTCTTGAAAAATACAGAATTACTGGGTCATAGGATGGATGTGCATTTAATTTTTTCAGAATCTTTCAGAGCACTCTAAAGTGATCATACCATTGTGCAACCCCACCAGCAGGATATGAGCATCTTGGAACTTGATCCCCATTTTTGACAGAGACTTGGAAACAACATTTTTTGTATCCTAAAGTCCATTTCTTCTCAGGTGATAAGGGTATTGTTGCATGTGGAAACCCAGAGATGGAAGTTTCTGGGTGAAGAAAGTGTGCAGTTCTGGGTCTGTTGGCCCTCAGATCCATTCTTGCCCACTTCTTCTCTGCTCTGTATCACAGGAGGCTCCCTGGCTCAAGGTTCTCTGTTGGGTGTGGCCAATAAGAGGCAACTGTTGTGAGTTTGAAAGGCAGGAGGAAGGGAAAAGGTAAAGTCTCCTTCTTACTCTGCATCTCTACTGGCCTCTTTTACGTCGACCAACCACATGTCTTTTTTTTGCATCAGCTTCTACTTCATAGAACTGCCACAGCTCCAGCTTTCACTGGTGACTCCAGTCCCTGAACCCAGGTAACATGACCTGGTATCCTTGTCTCTCTAGCTTAGTAGTAGCATGTCCGTCTGCCATTGCAAATCCCTGGGTTTGCTTCACACTTCCCTGTGGGTTGGTTCTCAGTCTCTGCCTTCATGTGTGTAATCAATTCCTTGCATTGAATTCTCTTTATCCAAATACTTAAAGTGGGTTCTGTTTTCCTGGCTGGAACAGATACACATAACATCAAGGATTAACAGAGACAATTTTGAGCCCAAATTACATTTGAGTCCTGCCAGGCAGATTTATTGTCAAATCCTAAAACTGAAAAAATAGGACAACCTTATTCAGAAACCATCTGGCACCACAATATTCCCCTAATGGCTAGCCTAAATTCCTACTATGACAAAGTTTGCTCTGAAAACCAGACAGAACCAAATCAATTGGCCTCAGGAAGAATGTGAGCATTGGTGTTAGCACATCTGTGGACCTTGCTTTAGTAGTGGTAGGAGCCATAGCTATGTTGGTGAAGAAGAAAAAGGAAAAGTAGGAAGGAAAATAGATATTCTAAGCAGCCGTCATGATTGAATCAATTGACCCAATTTCTAGGTTGTCAGACCACATACTTGGCTTTCAAGCGAAGCAGTCATTTCTGTTGTTCCTCTGCCTCCTTCTTCAGTGCTTAAAACTGTGCCTGCCACTTAAGAGATACCCAGTAAATATTTGTAGAATTGCATTTGTTCATTCATTCATTTGTTGAATACTTACCAACTACTCAATAATTTAGGAGTCTTGATTGTAAGCAATAAAAAGTTAAATCGAATTGGCTTAAGTAAAATAAGGATTAGAAAACCCACATGATTGAAAAGTTCAAGGATATAGTAGCTTTAGGCATCGCAAAGTTATATGGTGTGTTGGATAAAATGCAGATTCCTGGGCCTTGGCCCAGAAATTCTGTTTTGGTAGGTCTTGAGTGGATCTTAGGAAGCTATATTTGCAACATGCATCTATATTTGCAACATGATTCTGGTGCAGGCGATCCGTTGAACGGACTCTCAAAGTCACCAATCTGACTGTGGACTGCCAGGTCTGCCATGTTTCTATAACTAACCAATGGCACTTTTCCATGGCTGCATCTACTTTACTGCTTATTTCCATCTAAAAGCTGTCTCCTAGCTCACTCCACAGGCTAGAGGCTCCTGCCGCACCAGCAATTACTGCAATTTGAGCCACTTCTCACTCAAATCCCATCGGTTGATAAGAGGATGAATTTAGAGCATTGTCTTTCAAAGACTGTCTCTATTCAGTCCCTGACAATTTCCTACAATGCTTCCTCCTAACAAGCCTGAGACCTAGAAGCCGGAGGCAAAAAGGTGCCCCAGAATAGGTCAAACTTTCAGTCGTGGGCAGCCCTTGAACCTACTTTCCCTGCCTTCACAGTTAGATCCCTTCAGAATAATAAGACCTACAAATCTTTTGTCTGGAAAATTATCTTCCTGTAATACCGGAAGCTGTTGCCATGGAAATAAAATAGCCTATTAGCCCAAATATACCAAAACACAGGAGAGGCCTGGCTGTATTTCTGAGGCCCTTCGTTAATAAAGAGAGAAGCAGATTAACCTTTAAGAGAATTGACCAGAATGACCATGACTTGCTGGATTATGATTTTCATGTTGAGTTTATTCGACCTAATATCTCAGCCTGGGGCAGCCATGCTGGATGGGGAAGAAATAAAGACAAGACTTAGTCTGAAAATTCAGATTCCTGCCTGGTCTGTTCTCTTGGTCTTGGCCACCACTGGCTGCTTCTGGCCCTAGGATTCCCAGGAAAGACTCCTTCCTAGACCAGTCCACTGGAGGAAAAGTGACTTTTCTGTCTCCTGTCGAGCAACTGCTGAGAGAGGCAGGGCACTGCAGAGGGCTCCTAGCAGCAAGCACAGCCAAGATGCCAAACAGAAGCCGGAGACAGATGGAGCTGAACTCAGCCTGTTCTGGTCTGCCTCCTGCTCCCCAAGAGTCCCCAGTGCCAAATACCAAACACATAGGCTGCTGGGAGAGTCTTGCAACAAGGACTCTTCCTCTTCTTGTGGCCAAGCACAGACCTTGTTGGCACCAAGTAGACTTACTTCATGGCAGCCTCCAGTATCTCAGTGCCAGGCACACAGCAGAGAACCAATCCCTGTACAATTTGCTGCTCTCTAATCTGGCCAGCGAGAGCTATCAGCATCTTAACCACAGGCAGGTAAAAAATGCTATTGTCTTGACAGGTGTCAAGAGAACTCTATCCTCCGGAAACTGACAATAGCCAATGGAAGCATGGGATGTGCTTGACTGCAAAGCCCAGATTTCTGGAGGTTTCTTTTTCATTCTGTTTTTGGTTCTAAATTAAAGGAGGAAAGGTAGAAGAGTGTTCCTGTGAGCTTCCGTTATCATTATTAAAGGCTCTGCCACCTCAGGGACATAATTATTTCCTCCTCAGGTGTCTTTCCTTGCCTTTGGTTACTGGCACCAGGAAATATAAGGCACCTGTTAATGTCAGCAGTGGCCTGTGGTCAGAAATATAAGATGTGAAAAAAGGAAAGGTCATCTATTCATCCTCTAATTTGTGTTTAACAGAATAGTGGGATGAGCTGGGTGGGAATATTTTCTCTGAATAACAACTGTTAGTAGGCCTAGGATAACTGCTGTGACAAATGAATCCCAGACCTCAGTGGCTTCAGACAACAGCAGGTTGACTTCTCGCTCTTGTCTGGGTCCAATCACAGGGTCAGGCAGCTTGTAGAAGCCTGGATTCTTTCCATCTGGTAGCTCCATCATTTCCTAGGGCTTTGAGATGCTTTCCTGGATCCTATTAGCTGGCTGGGAGTTGACAGGAGAGTGTGGAGGACCTGCTCCTAGAGATAAAGAGAGAGAAAAATGTGCTCTAACATGTGCCAAGGCAGAAGAGGAGCCCTCAGGTATTGGAGACAGCAAGATGTTCTGAAACAAACCTGAGGTCCACAGCTGAGAATAACAGATGCTCACTACCCTGAATTCATTGTAGAAATTCTTAATGTAAGAATGAGTGGAGTCCTAGCTATGGTGCTGTCCAACGTAAATGTTGATGTAATTTCCAAGTTCTGCCATGTGCTTCTCAGAAACTGGTTTTCTGAAACAGATATGTTTAGAAAACAATGGAAAAGACATGATCTTCTTGGGCATTCATGTCATACATTAGAATATGAAAGGCTCTGATAAGTCTTGCTTTAAAACAAATCTTCCTTTATTTAAAACAATTCCCACATATACTTGAAAAGGGACCCTCCATTTTTAGGGATGAAAATCTAGTATTACCTGGAGTCAGTGTTCTAAGGGATACATTTTGAGAAAATGGACCTAATCTAATCCTGGTTCATTGGGGATTTTTTAAATTTGTTGTTTTGTTTTGTTTTGTTTTTGACACACAAATGCACTGAAGCTCAGAATGAGGACTTGACTTACCTAAGTTCAAACAGCTTGTGAAGAAGTCACAGGCTTGCACCAGGACCCTAGCATCATGTTCATTTACCTAAACCTTTCAAATGGAGTCATGACCTCCAAGAGCATGAGATTAGCCAGTATATACTAAGCTACAGTATAAACATAGCATGTCTTTGGGGGTTGGGGAGTGGAGGGAGAGCTCAATTTTTCTCATTCAATTAGCAAATAATTGTCTTAGTTTTCCCACCTGTAAAATGAGGACAATAAGAATATCATGCCTTTAAAACACTTAGCCCAGAGCAATGCACTGGAGCTACAACTAGACAAACAAGGTCCTTTTCCTCATGAGAACTACTCCCCAAAGAAGTAACAGACAAGTAACTAAAATAATCATGAATTGTGTAAGTACTAAGCTAAAATCTTAAGAAATTGAGAGAGGTGGTGCACTGCTTTAGATGGGATAGGAAGGCTCCCTGAGGAAGTGACGTTTAAGCTAAGACCCGAATAATGAGATCATATTAGGGGAAAACAAAAGAAAAATCCAGTATAAGCATGACACACAGTAGGTGCTCTATAAGTTAAATTACAAGACTGGCCCTATACCTCCTATCCCTTCAGAAACCAGTTGAAAGTCCAAGTTTCACCTGTGCATTTGTCCAACCAGCTATAGATTGGAGGTTCCGAGACTCACTCTTTGGGTTCAATTAATTTGCTAGAGTGGCTCACAGAATAGTAAGAGAAACATTTTACTTACTAAATTACCTGCTTATTATACAGGGATATAACTCAGGAACAGTCATATAGAAGAGGTACATAGAGCAAGATATGAGGAAGGGGCTCAGTGCTTCCAAATGCACATGTCTCCCCAAATCTCCATGTGTTTACCAACCCAGAAGCTCTCTGAACCCTGTCATTTTGGGTTTTTATGGAGGTTTCATTCCACAAGCAAGATTGATTAATCATCATTGGCCTCTGGTGATAGAATTCCATCCCTAGACCCTCTCTCCGCTCTAGAGGTCAGGGTGCAACACTCTAATTATATGGTTGATTCTCCTGGCAGCCGGCATCCATCCTTAGGTGAGGCCCAAAATTCACCTCAGTAACATAACAGAAGACACCTTTATCACTCTCCTACTTAGGAATCCCAATGATTCTAAGAGTTCTGTGCTAGAATCAGGGATAAAGACCAATATATATTTCTTATATAAATCACAGTAATATTTAGAAAATTTCAGATAAAACACTTCAAAAAAAGGTCATTTTTTTCATCCTCAAAATACTTAAGGCATATTTTCTACTGTTCTTGCTGATAAGGTTGTGGGGGTCCAGAACAAATCACCCCAAGATGTGCTTCTGTGTTTAGAGCTACAGTCAACTTTAATAGCAGGCTCGAGAGAAACTTCTGCCCCTCTCTTAGTTACCTAGAAGAACTTAAATTAGGAGCCTCGCCCATAATAATTGATTATCAGAGATAAACTTCTTTTGACCTGTATATAGGACAGGGCAAACTTCTATTTACTAAATGTATGCTCTTCTTATCATCCTGCAATTACTCTCTGAAGCCCCAAGGTGCATTACCTCATCCTTAGCTCAGAATGTCTTAGATACCAATATTCCCTTGCTGTCTCTGAACCTCTTGCTCATGTGTGGTCTCTGACTCTCTCATATATATGGGATTCCAATGCATATGTATGTATTAAATCTGGTAATTTTTTCTTGCTGATCTGTGTCATGTCTATTTGATTATTAGAATAGCCAAAAGAACCACAAGGGTCTAGGCAAGTTTGTTTCTACCTCACAGGGTTAATTCAGGAGTAATGTTCAAGATATCTCAGAGTAGGGTATCCCATCCTTGGCACTATTGCCATTTGGTTGGATAATATGTGCTGTGCATTGTAGGGTGTTTAGCAGCATCTCTGGCCTCTCTGTGTTTACTAGATGCCAGTAGTATTCTGCCTACCACACTTTTGACAACGAAAAATGTTCTGTCGGAGGCAAAATCACTTTCAGGTGGAGGACATTGCCCCGTATAGTTGAGCCATTTCATTGTAAAGATGGGAAATTTGGACTTCAAAATCACCAAACCTTCCCTTTTCTCCTTTTCACCATTGCGGCCTCCCAGACTCGTGGTCGAATACTGTGGAAATGGAGCACTTTCACATATCGTCATCCAGCGCAGTACCAAGCTTTTCAACCAGAGCAAGCCTCTTAAAATTTATCCATGCTTCTTGCTCCTCTTTCCCATGCCCTAGAAAAGTCCAAGTTAATTTCCAGCCATCCTGTTACAACCTCTCAAGAGAAGGAAGGAAAGTTTCCTGGCTTTGCATTCCAGCAACATTGTAACCTGAGCCCTTTGTGTTTTTGACATCCTGTTTCTGATTTCCATGGTAGGCTTAGGGTAGGGAATAAATACTTCTTTGAAAGCCCTGCACATTCCAGAGAAAATCAGCCAGCAATTTATGAAGTAGAAAATGGGGTGCAGGGACTTGGTAGAATGTACCAGCCTGGTCACTGGGTATAGAAAGAGAAAAAGCAACAGCGTAAGCTATGTGCAAATTCACAAGAGGCTCTTCACTTATTGGGTGTCTCTGCCAAGTGACTAGAACTGAGACTCAGTTTCCTCATTTGTAAGAGTAGAGATGTTGCTATTACTGCTGGCTACTGTTTATGTACTGTGCTGACAGCCAAATCCTGGTAATTCTTGCCCTATATGACTCAAAGAATTATGGTGAGAGTTATATCATATGTCAAGGTAAGAATATTCAAACCAGTAGAGAATTTTTATAAAAACGTATTTGAGCTGAAAAGAGGATACACCTGGAAGCAAGATCTCAACAGATTGCGATAAATGCTTCAGAGAATATCAGCTTGCATTTTTTTATACATTTGAAATTAAGGAAGGAAAGTAAGGAGGATTACATGCAGGTGAGAGAAAGCAAGGTGGGGATTGGATTACAGGACAGTTAAGATTGTATGCTCTCTTGACGGTGGTTAAAGCTTATTTTAAAGGTTTGTTAACCTTGATGCACAGAAACAGTGGATAGAGTTTACTTAAAGCAAAGGTAAACCTTTTATTAAAGAAGTTATAGGAATGGGGTATGACTAACCACCACAACCTGCCCAGTTAGGAATTTATGATCAGATCACTCTGTGAGCTTATGTTCTATAGAACCACTTTTTTTCAGCCACATATTATAGATTTAAAGGCTTTGTAAACTGTAAAGAACTATAAAAATTCAAGATCTAATTAGAATTATCACCCACCTCAGATATTTAAGCCAATAACTGAAAAAACCTCCAGGAGGCAAAATAACAGAGTAGTTAAGAGCCCAAGGTCCAGAGGTAATCAGCCCTGACTTCAAATCCTAAATGTGTCATATTTGCTGTGACATTAGGCCTATGATTCAACCTTTTTGTGTTTCAATGTCATCATCTGTAAAGAGGAGCTAAATACGATTTTAAACAGAATTTAATTTGACCATGCATTTAAAGCACTCAGAACAGGGCCTGCCTCTTAACAAGTCTGGACTGATATTGTGGAAAGCTTTCTGTGTAGTGTTTCATCCCAAAGTGCTCTTTAACTAGAAGAGCAGAAAGACAGGGTTAAACGGGAGTAGAGCTGGAGGGATGGAGGAACCTGAACTGTGAATGGAGGGGGAAAAGGCCAGCTCATGGTAATGATTCTGGGATATTCTGGTATTCTGGCTCAAAAGGAAAGGAATAATAAGGTTGGGGTTTTGCGTATGCTATGCAGAGTGTGATAGAATGGAAGAATCTTGCCAGTAAGATTCTCAAACCCTACCTCTGTCTCTGCTGCCAGGATGGGTTACTTGTTCATGCTACTCCACTTGTGCCTAGTCAAGGATTAGGCTCAAGTCTAATTCTTGGAGCTTTTCTGTAAAATGAGCCCACATTCTGCACACACACACACACACACACACACACACACACGCACGTACACCATCTATGGGTTTCTCGACCTCAGTCTAGTCCTGCTTCCTGGAAGTCTTACCCATACACAAGATGAGGCCGAGTAAGACAAAAGTAGACAATGGGTACACATCTGAGCAGTGTCCTCAACCTATGACAGTGCGAGGGCAGAGATATTTGTTCTAGCAGATACCTAGCCCTCTGAATCAGGGCTCCTCTGTCTTGACATTTCTGGGTGGGTCTTTTCTGAGCCTTCCCTCTTTAGCATTATCAGGGTGACTCCTCACCAGGTTTCTTGCTTTTTAATTTAGATTTCCTCTCCAGCATAGAACCGCTCCCCCTGCCCCATCTTAGGGCAGGTTTTCCCAGGAGCAGACCCTGAAGCAAAGATTTGAATGCAAGTAGCTTTTTGGGAGGAAACACAAGTGAAGGAGTGGATAGTAAAATGGGGATGGGAAAGAAACCAATAGGGAGCATTACCAAGCAAAGCCCCATTGTTCGTGATTTTGGCTCGTTCCTTCTGGGGAACTCTGGGAGACAGTGTAGACATGTCTCAGAGTTATCCCACTGGAAGGTGCAAGGTTGGGTGTTGTTCACCTTATCTATATTGGTTGAGGGCTATGTCTTTGTCTGTTCAGTTTGCTATAACAAAAATACCAAAGAATGAGCAACTTAACAACAATAGACATTTATTTCTCATTGTCCTAGAGGCTGGGAAGTCCCAGATTGAGGTGCCAGAAGATTGGTGTCTGGTGAGAGCAAGAGAGCTCTTTGAGGTCTCTTTTATAAGAGCACTAACCCCTCATAATCTAATTACCCCTCAAAGGCCCCACCTCGTAATAGCATCAACTTGGGGGTTAGGATTTCAATACATGAATTTGGGAATGGGGGGACACAAACACTCAGCCCATATCAGGCTGCTTTTGGAGCATTCACTCTGCCCTGCCCAGAGACCAAGGAGACCCATGAGCAGGGTCTCAGCAGCATGTAGTAGCTGTCTTCGTGGGTGGAGATGAATGCTGAGGACATATGGTGGGGCCCCAACGCTGCCTGCCTCCCTTTTCAACAAAATTCCCGAACCTCAGGGCCCTAGGCACAAGCCTAGCGCTGGTTGTGCTGTGGGGAGAGAGATGTCAGGGGTCAGTGTTGCACTCCAGCTTCCCACAGGGGGAACCATGTTGGAACTGTTGAAATATTGATAGAACTTTAAAAAAATACGTGGGATACACTAAGAAAATTGGAAGACATCAGTCACAGTGCTGTTTATTTGGTTCCTCTCTAACCATGGCAAATTTTTCATCAGGAGAGAAAATTAAAACATAGTAAAACCATGAACACTTTCTCTTGCGACAGGCCCAGAGCCCATTTCTCCCTCTGCTCCCAGCTAGCCCTCTCAATGCTGGCACTAAAATTTTTTACAGTCTTTTTTGGGGGGTGGGAGGGGAAATAAATGTTGTTTCTCAGTGTTATGATCTCTCTCAGATGATAGAAACCAACATCCCCAGTCTGACTTGGGGTTGTCTTGATTTTCTCCCACTGAGTGCTGCATTTTGGTGTATGTATATCTTGGCAGATGCCTAATTCTTTTAAGCTTCAGCATCTTTATCTTTACAGTGTTGATAATGATAGGACCCACCTCTTGGGGGTGATTGTGATGATTAAATGAGATAATATAGGCACATGCTGAGCATAATGCATGGAAAGAGCCCCAATCTGGGGAATGAGGGCTGGGTATCAACCTCTCACTCTTTTTCTTCTTACAGTCATAGTCCTATGAGTTCCATTCAGTGTCGGTTATAGGTTATAGATTCTCCCAATAGGTCCATTAAACCTTTATGCAAACAAAACCCCAGGTGCCTGCCTGTGATCCCTAGACAGGCTGGAGTTGCAAGGGAGGACCCTGCAGGGAGCCTGGTGGCATTTTCCCAGGCATCAAGAAAGGAGAAATAATTCTCAGTCAAGTGCAACTATCCCTCAGGGTCTGATTTTATCCCCTTATGATCCCAGCATTCAGCAGTCAGTGTTAAGAGGAGTGGTGGAAGGAAAGATTTTTTCTAATCGAGGAGGTATGCCACATCTACATTATATTCTTTCTTCCTGGCTGTCACACTCTGACGGACATTGGCACATGGCTATATTTTTTAAATATACAGATCTGTTTCAGGGCTGTGTAAGTTGCAACATGTAGATAGAATGTGTGCAGAGAAGAATGAGGGTAAGGAAATTGCTTAAATTTCTAGAGCATCTAGAGCAAGGGGCTTAGTAAATACTGATGAAATTAGACTAACGAAAATGTTAACCCATAAAGCTGTGCATATTGGATCAGACCATTTGGCTATGTATAATCATATTTAAACAGCAGATAACAGCTCAAGATTAGAACTTTTAACTTCCAAAATAGATACAAAAATTCCCTTCTTTTAGGAAGCTTTGATGAGAGAAAGGAGGATGCTTGATAATCTCAAACCATAGAACTCACAAAAACTGGCAGTCAGGAAATAACCTTTCTCTTTCTGCCCTCCCAGCACCAGTAGCGTCTGGTGTCCTGCTACTTGAACTTGTGGTTGCCCGGACTATAGCGGCTGTCTCATGGGACCAGGAATTTAGCAAGGTCTTGTTCATTCATAATTCTATTTTCTTTGGCCAAGACATCAGAACAGAGGTGTTAGATGTAGTCTCTGTTTGAATGTAGCTCACATGGGAGACTGATTAGGGAATCTGAGCAGTTCACAGTCATGAATATTCATGATGGAGAGAAAAAAATTAACATGATTTTTGGGGCGTGTAACTAAAGATAAATAAATACTAAAGTAGAATATCAGGGATGAAGCCCAGGGATGGTGACCACCAATTTACCAAGTAGACTTCCATGGATGCCCTAGTGATGTGGTATCTGAAAGATTGAGGGAAAGGGATTGTCTGTTTTGTTTACTGATATGTTCCCAGTGACTAGCCCAGAGGTGGCACCCAGTGGGTGCTCAATAAAGATTTGAGTTGAGTAAGCAAAAAAATGCACCAAAGGTTAGAAACCCTAATGTATTTCCTGTAGATGTGTTGTCATAAATAAGATTTTAGTACTTTTCACCATTAGTGCTGTGGTAAGCAGATTTCTAAACATCCCTCTGCCCAAACCTCCCGATTCCCATGTCCTGTTTATTCAAACATAAATCTGGGCACTGCTGTGAAGGGATTTTGCAGATGGTATGAAAGTCCCAAGTCAGTTAACCTAATTCAGTAGATTATTCAGGTGGGCCTGACCCAATCAGACGAGACCTTTCTTTGAAAGCAGAGCATTTTCCCTGGCCAGTAGCAGGAGGGAAGTCAGTGAGATTTAAAGCATAAGGATTCTACATGCTATTATTGGCTTTGAAGATGAAGTGTATCATGTGCAAGGACTTGATGGCAACCTCTAGAGGCTGAGATCAACCCTGGGCCTACAGCCAGCAAGGAAGTGGGCACCCAATCATAAAACCACAGGAATTGAATTCTGCCAACAACATAAATGAGCTTGGAAGCTGATTCTTCCCTGGAGCTTTCAGACAAGAGTCCAGCCTGGTTGACACCTTACTTTGGGCCTTGCAAGACCCTAATCAGAGAGCCCGATTTAGCCCCCTCCTATTTTTAACCCATAGACTGTGAGCTAATAAATGGGTGCTGTTGTAAACTGCTAAGTTTGTGGCAATTTGTTACACAGTGATAGAAAACTAATATAAGTATGAACATAAAGAATCTGGACATTTCTTTTCTGGCCAGCAGTAGAGCATTGTAGTTAGGGACATGGACTTGGACTTGTAGCCACACTGCTTAGATTCGAATCCCAGCTCTGTGATTTTATGTTTGGGCAAATTTTTTAATCTCTCTGAGGTTTGGTTTCTTCATCTGTGAAATGGGATTAATAGTAATATCTTTCTTATAAGGTTGCAGTGAGAATCAAAGTAAAATATCTAAATTGCTAAGAGCAGTGTTTGGTACATTGTATGGGCTTTATTTAAAAAAAGATTTCTAGTATGCCTGAAACCTACTGGATTTCATTAACCAATGTCAACACAATAAAAATAAATAAATTAATTTTTTAAAAAAAAGTTTTCTAGAATTTACCCAAAAAGCCCAGAACCTAGGAAAGCTGGGCCTACAGACCCACATGGCAACAATCAGCTGAGATTGCCTCCTTCAACACTCTTTGTTTTCTCATTGTACCCAGCCCTCTTGGCATCTTCACACTTCCTGCTTGGTCCATGTAGGCATTTGAGCTTGCAATCCTTGACCCTAGATTAATTAGCTAGAGAATCAAGCAAAACTTCAATTCCGATCTTCACCTATAAAGACAAGCCAAGATTTTCATTCATTAACTGAGTCGATGTAGTCTTCTCCTAAGCCCTACTAATTGTTCTTTGGAAGGATTTAGAGGGCTGGCTGGCGTTTGCAAGCCTTTGAACTGAAGATCCCCGTGGATGAAGGAGAAGTAGTGCATAAGGACTCTTGAGCATCTAATCTATTTGGGGCTGTCATTGCTTCCTGGCTTTATAAAATAAAGAACAACCAGTAGCCAATGAAAGGTGCAATCCATCCCTTGGTGGCCCTAAAATCCAAGCCCACTAGACACTCTGACACTCTAAATTGTGAGCACTGGCTGCTCAAGGGTCCTCACGTCTCTCTCTTCTGTAGAAGAGAGTGGCTCTGGCACCTTGCCAAGAAGCAGGAGGAACATGCCACTTCAAGCCTGAAGCCATCTCCCTGTCTTGGCTCCAATTAGCCCAGAGCATTTGGAGGAGCTGTGTGTGAGAGCTCAGCAGCAGGGCAAGCAGCAAGCAGAGTGCTTTCCAGCCGGTGGGCAGATGGACAGGAAGGGGGCCAGCATTTGTTTTCAATCTAAAGGAGAGCCTAGGCTGGGGAACATGGGCAGCTCCTGTCCTGTTTCTGCAGGGTAATCTCTGGGGGCCCTGAGAAAATGCTTCTCTGCTGTGCTACCTCAGTCTTTCTCTAGACACTATGACTTCCCCAGGCTATGAAAATGGACTGCTGACAACTTCTTCAACCTATGGTTTTCAGCCTCATTTTGAACCAAAAGCAATTTAGCTGTACACATATCTCTCTGTGTCTGTTTTTCTTTTTCAAACTTGTTCCTAGAGCTCAATTGTGCATATGGTACAAAAACGTGGATATAGTTTTCTATATTAAAATTTTAGACAATGTGCCTATTCTTCCCTGCTCTTCCCTCTTAGGACCTTCCTTTTCTTCTCTTTTCTTTTATTTCTACATGGAGGCTTGAAATTCAAAGTGAGACTTTTTGGCCATCAGCATTGGCATCACCTGAGAATTTATTAGCAATGTCAAGTCTCAGCCCCGCTCCAGACCTCCTGAATAAGAAACTGCAGTTGAGCAAAATCCCCAGGGGATTGTTATACACACTGGAGTTTGAGAAGCAGTTCCTAGCCTCAGGATCTTTCTCCCTAGCCCAGACAGTTAGACTGAGTCACCCACTGTTTGGGGTGAAAGCAATCACTATGGAATCAAAAAATAAAGTAGGAAGGGGGAATACAAAATCCTGAATATTGAGTTATAAAAATCACTGGTTTAAATTCGAGGCAGAAATATTTGCACACATATTTATGAAACACGTTTTTCCCCTACTGCCAGATAAATTAAAAGATTCCACTCCTAGGGGAGAGAAAGGGAAGAAGGACCATGGAGACAAGAGATACCAAGAAACTCCATGTCTTTGGGAATGATGCTATCTATTCCAGTGCCAGGGAACCACATGGCAACCCAGTTGCCCTTCTTATGGCCATCTGCTGGGGAACACTCACGGCATGTTGCCAGGAGGATCATACGCAGAAGGTTGTAGCCGTTCCTATGCCCGGAGAATTTGCCTCAGTCCCCATCTGACTACCCAAGACCCTTGTGAGCCCCAACTCCCTGGAATGGAGCAGAATTCCTAGATACCTAAAGAGATAATATGACCTGAAAGAAAGGCTCCACTAGGACTGTGATGGAACTAGTAGCTCCAGCTTTCAATCCCTCACCAAGTCATGGACATCCAACCAATGCACCCTACATTTTTGATTTAGTTTCCTCATTGCATAACTCATAATGTGAAGAGAAAGCTCTGAAACTTCCAACTTCATCCTTCAAGGGAATAAGTAGAAATGATGAAGTAAACTCATCATATAATACATTGTCACAGCTGAGAATAACCTCAAAGATCACAAAATATAACCATCTCTTTCATCCATCCATTCCATCCATCTATCCATTTATCTATCTATCCATCATCCATCACCCATCCATCCACACATACATACATACATACATACATACATACATACATATTTTCATTACTTTGACAAATATTTATTGTCTCCCACAAGGTAGGAATCATGCAAGGCACCGCGAGATTCAAAACTAGGCAAAACCAGACATAGACCCTGTCCTTGGGTAGCTTGCTTTCTAGTAAAGAAATTATCACTAAACAAGTGAAAGAAGTAACCAGATGTGGTTCATTCAAGGTCATACAGATAGTGACAGACCGTGTGTTCTCATAGGGAGTTTAGGGCTTCTTAAACTTGGGAAGCGAAATCAGCATTTGAGAAGGGACAATTGAAGCCAAATAGAACCCATGTCACTGCCTTCCAGTTTCTTTCTTAGCAGAAAACCAAGATTGAATCTGTGATAAAAGCAAAACTTACCAGCACATAAGTCCAGGTATGGCTAAGCTCTGCACTTTCTTATTTGTTAGTGGATCCCTGACTATTCATTTGTTTCATTCACCTACTCTTCAGGTACTGTGAAGAAGGAAATCATAGGATCCCTCCCTGAGTTTTGGTAGGATGTAAAAGGTTGCTTCCCCAGGAGATAAATTGGGAGAAGAATGCCTCCGTTTAAAAGCCACTTTACTAGCAATAGCTAACAGTTTTTAATGTCTTGCTTTATGCCAAGCACAATGCTAAACCCTTCTTGCATAATCTCCTTTAATGCTTGCAACAGCTTTATGAGTTGGGTTCTATCATTATTCCTGTATTACAGAGGCAGACACTGAGACTTGAGAAGGTTAAATAGCTTGCCCAGGGTTATGGAACTAGTGAGTGGTGGGGCTAGGGGTCTAAATTCCATGTTCTTTTTGGAATAGGAAATATGGTGTCCAGTTATTATGCAATCTACATCCAGGGCTGCTTCATAGGTGTATGAGCAGTGCAGTAATACAGGGCTTCACTCTCAGAGGGGCCCTGCACTTGGGGATTTATTCTCCTACTGTTGCCATCTTGAAATTGTTAATAACTGTTTGTTTGATTTTAGGCCTTGTAAGTCAATTCGGATAGGATAGTGGAATGTGTGTGGTCCTGCCTTCTACTTCTTCTCCAATTCTATCTTCCTGGACCCTCACTGTTCAGCAACTGCAGCCACCTCCCACCCCTAATCTGGCTTCCAGGCCCCACCTAGCAGTCAGTGCAGCCCTCACTCTTGACAGAGGCCTAGGCACTAAGCATGGAAAGAGTGAAGACTGGGTAGTGTCTAGGGGCAGGGCAAGACATGATAATACCATTGTGTATCTGGTAGGCAGCTTGGCAGGGACAAGCCTATTTCCCACCGTGATCTACTGATTGGCCCAGCACAGAGGCTGCAGTCTCTTGGGGGTTGCCAACCCTCTGTGGGTAGAGACCCAGGCTGATGGGAAGGGGAGAATAACTTGCTCATGCCTGGCTGGGGCATGGGGCATCAATCTAGTGGCTGCTGGGAGGAGGATTATGGTTGCTGCGAACATGGACTTGCAGGAGAAAGAGATGTGGGGGGATAAGTTCTTGCATGTGGAGGGCTCTCAGGTAACTGTGATGGTCTGTACTGCCAGCTGAATATCCCCCTGCCTGAGGGAGTGGTACTTTAAATAGCAAAGAAAAACACAGAGATGGGGAGAGAAACAGACAATGGAAGAATGGAGAAAGTTGTCTATTTTAATACCTTCAATGGCATGTCTTTCTTGATTTTTGAACAATGGGCCCTGCATTTTCATTTTGCACTGGACATCACAAATGAAGTAGCACGAACTGCTCTGTTGACAAAGTGGAGAGGACTACTATACCCACTATGCCTCCAAGGCTTTTCTGAGGTGCCTGGGATCTGCCCCAGACAAACTTCCTGCAGTTGGAAGGATGGGGGCTGGCTCTGGGAAACACTTTCCTGAAAGAGCAGATACTGGGAACATGTAAAAGAAACTGTCTGAGGAATATATGACTTGGGTGAGACATTTCAACTACCCACTTCCCCCTGCTGTCAACAGGCAGTGACTTATACCCAACTTCCCAGTTATTTAATAAGAGAAGTCTGTGGCAGGTAGGCACACTGGAGACTTTCTTCTGTAGGTCTTTCATTGCAAAAAGATACCCTGAGAATGTAGAGTTTACAAGCCCCATCACCCCAGAGCCAACTTGCAGAGGTAGAGCTGAATAGAGCTCTCTTTGGAAGGCCAAGCCAGGATTACAGTAATTGCAGGCCGGCTGCCTGCTCTCTGGAGGCAGTACTCAGTGAAGGCTGCCAGCTGGCCCTGCTAATTACCTGTCGCCCAGGAAGGGGAGGGAAACATGAGAAAAGACTGAAGAGTCCCAGACAGAAGGCAGTGGACTGTGGCAGGCTGGCATCCCCAGGATCCAGGCTGTCCAGCCAGTGCCATGGCAATAGCTCTACTGTTGCAGAGAATGACTTGGCACGTTTCTGTCTTGTTCCTCCCAAACAGCTCTCTTTACAGGTCTACCCTGAGAGCAATGAACCTCTCTAGTCTAGAGTTTTCCCCACGACATCACGGGAATTGCTAAGGATGAGTTTTTGGGCAGCAACTCAGAGAGGGCGAGAGAAAGAGGCTCTTTCTAGACTAGTGCTATCCAATAGAAATTTAATGTAAGCCAAAAATCTAATTTTAAATTTTCTAGTAGCCACATTTTTAAAAGTAAACAGAAATAGGTGAAATTAAGTTTAATTATATATTTTATTTAACATGATATATCCAAAACATCATTTTAACATGTAATTAATATTTAAAAAGTATTTAGATATTTTACATTCTTTTCTTTGAGTCAAGTCTTTAAAATTTAGTATGTATTTTACACAATCAGCACATCTCAATCAAGATTAACATTAGGTGATTTTTTCTGACCACATTTGAGTTTTATATTCCAACTTCCAATTCTTCTTTTCTCTGGCATTGACATTTGCTCTTCAAGCCTTGTGGGCTGAGGACCAGCAGCACTGACATCACCTGGGAGCTTTTTAGAAATGCAGAATCTCAGGCCCCAGCCCTGAACTGCTGGATCAGAATATGCATTTAAACAAGTTCCCCAAGTGATTTGTATGCATAGTGAAGTTTGAAAAACACTTTCCCAGACCCCTCTCTCTTTCCCCACTCCTCCTGATTTTATTTGACCTTCAGTTCAATCTTGGGCTCCTTTGTCACCTGCATTCCCTTGTCCAACTACTGTCAAATGTAGATGACACCTGCATTCTCCATAATGTCCCCAGGCTGCAGAAAGCCAAGAGAGTGGAAATTCAACAACAACAACAACAACAACAACAACAACAACAGCAACAACAACAAATAAAACTGCTAACTTGGCTACCATTTATGGAGCCACACTCCATGCCCAGCACTTCTCATGAATGATCTCACTAAATTCTACTTTAGGAGCTGGATGCATTGTGCGACCCATTTTACAGATGAGGTTCAGAAACTAACATCCACACATAGCTCATTTCTGGTGGAGTAAGAATTAAACCTGGGTCTGCTTAATTGGAAAGCCTATAATATTTGACTAGATTCAAATTCATATTGTTTTAGTGTGTATGTCTGTGGTGGTAGTGGAACTTACTCTTCCTCAAAAATCCTTTCATTTTGATTTGTTCATTCTTCATGGTCCTTCTCACAATGGCTGCTACATGCGTTGTTGTTCTTGAACCCCAGCCTCACCAACTTGAACTTCTGAAAATGCCTTCTTCCTATAAGGGAAGTTCAAAACCATCATGCATGAATGACTTCAGCTTCCCTCTTCTCAATGTTAAAATGTCTATGTATCTTTACTGCACCTTGACTTTGACTCTGTTTTATAGCTTTCCGAACAACCTCATGACTTTTGAATTGAAAGTTGGCTTCATCTAGAAACTTTCCCATGGGGAAGGAGAAGCACTATTCAGTCTATATTATATTCCAGAACCTGCCTGGTAATTGGCACAAATTCACTTACTCTAAATTCATAACTTGTCATTCTGACAATCCCCAGACTCTTGAAGGTTTGGTTAATAACAGTCACTCTCCAAGCTGGGTCAACTCAGGATGCACATTCCCCAGAGATATTTGTATGTACAAATTTGAAAATCCAGGTGATGCACCAAGTTATTTCTCACCATGAGGCTCCAGCTGAATAGTTGGCTTCTTTGCCGATAACCTTCTCCTTCTCCATTTCCCTCCCCCTCCCTTCTCTCTGCAACACAGGGTTCTCTGACAGGGCTCCTGAGGCAGAGTCTTGTGTTTCATTTGCTGAGTAAACCAGTCTTGTGAGCTAGGTTTTAAAATTCCTAAGATATAGGCCCTATCTCCTATATCTTGTATGAGTCACAGACTTTAACACAACCTATGGTGTAGTGAAGGCATTGGAGGTGTGAATAAATGCCTAACCGTCTGTGTTTGGTTTCCCCAGAAGTGGTCTCTGAGATAGGATTAATGTGAAGGTAGTTTATTTTAAAAGGAAGGCAAGACCAGTAGCAAGTGGGGATAAAGAGAGATAAGAAATAATAGTCAGTAAATGGCATGTTTTCTAGCCAGTTGCCCTTATGAGTTGCCAAAACTTAGACCACTGAAGAAACTCTGAGAGCTGGTGTAGAACATGTGCCTGAGCTATGTGGTCCAAGGGTGAGGGATCTAGGATTTTATACACCAAATCCTATCAGTAACTAGTTGAGGGCTGCTCACAGAAGGTTCCAGCAACAAGATAAATCTTCCAGGCAAAGAAATAGAGGTGCTGGAAGTTGAATATCAATCACCTTACTGAACTGGTAAAGGAGTGGATTCGGGGTGCAGGTGGGTCCTGGCAGTGTCTACCATGGTAGACTAAACCCATGAGTTCCTCACCATTACCAAGTCAAGACAAATGAGTTACCTCTTACCCTTTAATACCTTTAACAGCTCATAAATGCTTTTTAAAATAATTTCTGGTGCTGATTTTAAACCAGGTATCACTTATATTAAAAAGTTGGAATCAGCCGAGTCATGAACAGTTGGCCTATATAATAACTTGTGCCAGACTCTGACCCACAGATTCCTTTGAATGGATCCCTGGAAAGAAATGGACCCAAATCCCTCTCCGTTGATTTCTGTTGGCTGGTTGGTAGGCATAACAGTAAAATCAGGCTCTGTGAGAATGTTGGGATCCTGTCCCTCCCCCATCCCATGTTTTCCAGCTTTGTAGGCCAAGCCTGGCTGGGCAAACAACACACTTCAGCTCAAAATCACCAACTTCAATCTGTTTCTTGGTATCTTTGTTTTGGAGGCAGAGCTGATGTTAGGGGAAAAGACTATCTCAGGAGAAGGAGGGTGGGAAGAGTTTTTTATCATCTCTCTACTAGGTTTCTCTCTCTCTTTCTCTCTCTCTCACACACACACACACACACACACACACACACACTTTTAGAAGGAAAATCATGGAGCAAAGTCAAGGACAGGAAAAATATGCAACTTGGCAGTAATGGAGAGACTCAGCAGGAGGAGAGGGTCATGCTTTGGAATATTGAAACCTCATTTTGCCAAAATCAATCTAAATGGGTCTGTGTTTGGGTCAGCTTTCTTTCTAGAATGTTTATATTACTATCACCCTGTGGAAACACTTCTTGCCTGTGACACCTCAATCTTTTCAGAGTGCTACAAATCAAGAGGAAGAGAGAGAATGGGGTGGGGGGGAAGAGAGAGAGAAAGAGAGAGAGAGTAAAGAATAAGAAGAGGGGAGAGAGAAGGGAAGAAGGAGAATGGTAGAGGGAGATAAAAGAGAGGGTAAAATTGAACTAAAGATTAAAAAGCAAACTTTGTGGATCCCTTTAAAACATAATGAGGCAGCAGGTTCATTAGTTTTCCACAGTGCCGTAGAGTTCCAGGCCTTTGCTAGTTTATAGCTTTTTAGGAAAGCACTTCAGGAGAAAAAGATTCCTTTGTTAGAGTGAACTGTTCTAAGTTGCATGAACCTCAAATTCCAAAGCAAAAAAGTAACTATGAGAAGAGTGTTCACTGCAGAAAAATGGAGAATCCAATGCAAAACAAGGAGCCTCAGAGCATCTTTGTTTCAATGGTTTCTCAACTGTGTCCATTTAACCAAGGAAAGAGGCCCCTTTTCTTGGCTTTCTGAATTAAGAACTTAAAGGGAATTCATTTATTCATTTCCACACTCATTCATTTACTCATTCAACAAACGTTTATTAAGAATCTACTCTTACAAATTTAGTGGTGAATAAGAAAGCCAAGATTGCTACCTTCATGAAATTATATTCTAGTGGTGGTAAAAGATAAAGAAGCTGAGCAAATGTGGTAATTTCAGATTGTGACAAAAGTTGTGAAGGGGATAAAATAGTGATTAAGTAGATGTTGACTGGTCAGGGTGATACATTATATAGGATGGTGTTCTCATTATCTATTGCTGTATAACCAATCACCCCAAAACTTAATAGTCAAAACATGCATCGCTCCATGGAGTATCACTTGAGGGATTCAATCGAGGTTGGAGGATCAACTTCCAAGATGGCTCATACAAAAAGCTGGATGTCTGCTGAGAATTTTTGCTGGGCTGTCACCCATGGGTTTCAGTTTCTTTCCATGGGGCTGTTTGAGCTTCTTTACATCATGGTGGCTAAGGGTTACTACTATTAAGATACAGAAAGTAGACTCGAAAGTCCCAGAACTTCACTTTTGCTGCATTATACTATTCAAAAAAGTTACTGAGGCTGACCCAGAATTATGGGGAGGGAAATGGACTCCACATTGATCAGAAGGGCCTCTCTGAGGAGCTAAAGCTTGAGGAATGATTAGGTACCAACTAGGTGAAGAGCTTTGAGAAGGACTTCCAAGCAAAAGAAATAGCAAATGCAAAGACCATGAGGAGGAGCTGGTGTGACTGTGGAATCATTCAAAACCTGGTGTGACTGAGACATTGTGAACTGGAAGGCTTAGTGCCAGATGCAGTTGGAAAGATAGACAGTAACCACGTGGTGTGGGCCATTAAGTGCAATGAGAAGCCATTGAAGGATTTTAAGCAGGAGTGACATAATCTGATTTAGATTTTTTTAAGTTCACATTGTATAAAGAAGAGAGTGTTCTATGATGTGACTGCTGCTGGACCCTTGGGCTAGATGCAGCAAAATCCAGGCCAGAATGGAGATTGCTTCTGCAGATCCAGAAGTTGATCCTTACACAGAGAGATTGTCCAGGGCCTCGCCCTGCCCTTGTCAAGTATGTAAGATATTTTCCTATATCCATCCTGCCTTGTCCTATATAACTTCTTAGTGCCTATCAAGTGTTATGGAGGATATCCATGTAATCTTGCTGCAGCCCAAGATGCATCTTATATGCAAGTTTCCTTAATAAACTCATAATGTATTGCTGGAATCATCAGCCTTTCTCTGGTCTCTCAGCCTGATGAAATTTTCCCAGCACATTGACTATGTTATGGCAGCACTATGGCTAGTGTTGCCATAACAAAATGCCACAGAATTGACAGTTTAAACAACAGAAACTTATTCTTTCACAATTCTGAATGCTGGAAGTTTAAGACTGAGATGTCTGCAAGATTGCTTTCTTTCGAGGTCTCTCTCCTTGGCTTGTTGATGGGTACCTTCTCGCTGTGTCTTCACGTGGCCTTTCCTCTGTGTCTCTTTGTGTGTTCAAAATTCTTCATCTTATAAGGGCGCCAGTCAGATTAAATTAAGCCCCACTCTAATGGTCTCAGTTTAATTTAATCACAACTTTAAAGGCCCTATCTCTAAATGCAGTCACATTTTGAGGTACTGGGGGTTAAGGCTCCAATATGTGACTTTTGGAAGGACACGATTCAGTCCAAAACACCTACTAAGAAGATCCTGGATTCCCAGGCAGGTCTAATAAGACGCCGTGAGATCAGGTAGGTGGCTGGAGCAGTAAATCAGGTGAGAGGTGAAGATCACTTGGAACAGGATGATATTAAAACAATAAAGTTATTCACAATTAAAAATTCATGGTAAAACTGATATACTTGCTGTGGATTGAAAGTAGTAAGTAAAGAAACAGAGGAATCAGGGATGGCTCTGATATTTGTACCCTGAACCCCTGAACAATGAGGATTCATGCAGCTGGGGCCTCCTATCTCCTATGTTATGTCTGGCTACTCTTGAAGCCTTTGCTCTTTAAACAATAATCCAACAGAGTCCAAAGTCCAGAAGCCAACCCCAAAGGCCCTAATCCACGATCCCTATTGTGTACATCATCTTGCTCTCAACAACTTATACCAGCTCTGAATATATAATGTGTATTGGGTTTAATTGTACTCCCAAAAAGATATGCTGAAATCCTAACCTTCTATATCTCAGAATGTGATCTTATCTAGAAATAGGTTCCTTAGAGAAGTAATAAAATGGAGTTACTAGGGTGGACACAATTCAGTATGACTGGTGTCTTTATAAAAGGAAAAATTTAGACAAAGAAACAGACATACATAGAGTTAAAATGATGTGAAAACATGCAATGAGAATGCCAAGTGAAGACAGTTTGGAGTGATGCATTTATAAGCCAAGGAATGTGTGAGAGTACTAGAAGCTAAGAAAGAGATGTGAAATAGTCCCTTCTCTAGCACCTTTGAAGGGAGCGTGGCTCTGCCAACACCTTGATTTTGGACTTCTGGCTTCCAGAGCTATAAGACAAGACATTTCTTTTGTTTTAAGCCCCTCAATTTGTGGTACTTTGTTACACAGCTTCGGCAACCTCATACACAGGGTAAACCAGAATGGCTAGGGAACTAACCAGGAGCAGCTTCTAGCTAAAGTCTGTTGGAGTTGTTAGATAAATAACCCAGCTTTATTGCTCCCTGTAGTTGGGGAAACTCTGAGATGTGGGTTAGACACCATTTCCCAGAGTTTCTCCAGCAAGATTAAGCTCCAGAGAGTAAGTGGCTTGATAACCCATTCCATTTTGCCTGCTTTTTCTTCTTGTCTAATTTTTCCACTTCTTCCCAGTGTTTCTAGGCTCTTCCAAATAATTAACTTACACATGAGTTCTTGTCTCAGGTCTACTTCTAGGGGAACCCACCCTGATGTAGAAGTTGCCTATGGGCAGCTCACACATCCTCTGATCAGATAAACTGGCTGCAACTTGAAAAGGCCGTCTTCCACAAGCCTCCTCCTGGCTCTTAAATATTTCTGCACTATCATGGAGCCAGGGGAGTGGGTGCAGTGGTGCATAAAATGGCTCGTCTATCTAAAAGAGTTAAAGAAAAAAATCCTCTTGTTTTATCCTCCACTTTCCTCCATCTCTATTCCCAAGCAATCATCTACCCAAGGGTTGGGGGAGGGAATATTTGCCAATTACTGCCTTGATAGTTGAGCAATACTTGAAAGCAGGAAATTATTAGTGTTTGTAGTGTTTGGGCTTTCTGAAGCTTGGTTTTACTGTGCTCAGAATGAGTTACACAAGAGCAGAGAATAGATAAGTTATAGACCACATATTATTTAATAACTAGTGTGGATAAGGTTGGGGAGATAGACCTGGAAGAATAACACCATCAAGATCTTATGGAGAGAAATTTCTCTAGCATGCACACGAGACACAACTATGGTAGCTTAAAATATGTCCACAGATTTTGGCACTCTTCCCTTGAAAGGCAGAACCTAACTCCCTGCCCTTTAAGTGAGTCTGGACTTAGTGACTTACTTCTAACCAACAAGTATGGTGGAATTAATGACATATGACTTTTAAGAATAGATTGTCAAAGACATTACAGTTTCTTCCTTTCTCTCTAAAGTATTCATTTTGTGGGAAGGCAGGTGCCATGTCATGACACAACAGTCTATGGTAAAAACTGAGGCCTCCTACCAACAGCCCCAGCCAAACCTTCAGATGACCATAACCCCAGTCAACATGTTACCACAACTGCATGAAAGAATGAGCCAGACAGAACCCAGCTGAGCCACTCCCAAATTCCCGACCCACAGAAATTATAAGATGATAAATGTATGTTGTTTAAAGCCACTGAATTTTTGTTAAGCAGCAATAGATAACTGATATAACTATATAGTATTTGATCCTTAGTGGGAGTGGGGAGGTAAAACAGGAAGAACTCATCATCAGGATTTTAGGGAGTGAAACTGCATAAGTGTGTGACATACAACAAAGATCAACATTCTGCCTATGCTGGGTACCAAACCAAGGCACAACACGGGAATCAGAATTTTCTACCTGAATGGCACTTTATAGAGCAGAACATCCTCATTTAAAAAATATAGAGAAACATAGGTCAAGGGAAAATAGGTGATTTTCCCAAAGTTATATCCATTTAAGAGGGATTATGGTCTGACTTGGAGGCAATAGTCAAACTCTTAGAAGTTATGAATTCCAGGAATCTCCCAGTGGTCCAGGTGGCAATCTTTCCTGCATGCCATCAACGTTGAGGGTTCACAGATATATCCGCAATTTTCAGGAAGCAAAACTGCCTGTGGAATTTCAATTTAGGCTAAATATGTAAAACTGATTTAATTTTTGTTAAGGAAAATTGTTGGAATCTTTTCTTAAACAAACCATAAGTCCCTAAACACAGACAAAAAGTAAGCATTGACTCATTTAGCTGCTTCTTGCACACAATTGGCTTGCCATCTGACAATTCCAGACTTTGAAAGGAAGATTCTTGAATGTAAAGACTGGCTGAGGAAGAATCTCTAAACCGGAAATTTTTTACAGTGACTGCTCATCTATTAAGCATTTTCTTTGGCTCTTGAAAAGAGTCCTTTTCAGAAACAGTAATAAGGATTGGTCTTACTTTGTGGTGCCCCAGATAATTCCAGTTTAGTAAAGTCCCATGCCTTAAATGACCTGTGGCAATTTTTTTTTTTGAACAAGCAAATATATAGCTTTAATACCAACCAAATACCCAGAAATACTTCAGGAAGAAGTTTTTGTTAAAGGCTTACTCTCTTTTCTCTACCCATCAACATCTTTTTACAAATAGTAATAGGACTCAAGTTTCATAAACTTGGCTTATAAATACAACTCTGACTCAGTCAGTTACTGTCTTCCTCTCCTTTCTAACCAGATACCATTCTCCCCTTTGTTCCATTCCAGCCATATTGACTTTTTTGTTGTTGTTGTTGTTCCTAAAACAAGACAGGTTCTTTCCTACTACAGGACCTTTGCATATGCAGTTCTTTTTACCTGGAATGTTCTGATCTCCTGGCTCTTAGAACATAGTTCAAAGTTTCAATGTTTAAGCTTTAATTTAAATGTCCCAACCTTAGAGAAGCCTTCCTTGATGACTGTGGACATCCCTTCCCTTGCCATCTGTGATGGCCAGTTTTATGTGCCAACTCAGTCAGTCTAAAGTCCCCAGTTACTCAATAAAACACTAAGCTAGGTCTTGCTGGGAAGGTATTTTGTAGATGTGATTAGAGTCTATGATTAGTTTACTTAAAGTAAAAAGAAGTTATCTTTCATAGTCTAAGTGGGTCTAATCAATCAGTTAAAAGGCCTTTGGAGCAGAACTGAGGCTTCCCTGAAGAAGAAATTCTACCTGGGGACTGAAAAGAGCTTCAGTTTGTGCCTGAGAGTTCTAACCTACCCCTCCTGAAAACCTGCCCTGACTTACCTATTTGGCCCCCCAAATTGTTTAAACCAGTTTCTTGCAATAAATCTCTTAATATAGATATCTCATTGGTTCCCTTTCTTTGGTGAAACCCTGAATGATACATTATCTCAGTTACTCTTTATCTCCTTAGTTCTAGGGTTGCTGAACTTAGGAAATAAAAACATAGGGTGCAATTTTAGGAAGTACACCTACTTTAAAAAATGTGTTTTTTTATCTGATATTTAAATTTAACCGGACATTCTAAATTTGATCTGAGAACCCTACTTGTCACAATTTGAACTTATCTTGTTTATGGATTTGCATACTTATTTACTGTGTCTCCCCCATCTATTCTGAAAGCTTCATGAGGGCATGGATCTTATATGTCACGTTCATGGCTATATCCCCACTTCCTGAAATAGTGCCTGGCACAGAGTGGGTATTTAATAAATATGTCACCTGCACATTCATGCTTTCTGCCTTGAAAGCTCCAAGTCACCCTTCACAAATAAAAATAAGGGTTCTGTTCATAGTAGTTGAGTTTATGGTTCAAATGATAGTGTCAGAACATGTGGTCTCATCAGTGGTTCTGTTTTCCATGTTGCTACCGTGTTTGCACAGGAAAGTGTTAGTGTGATTATTTGACTATAATAAGAGGTCTTGGCTCTTACTATTATGTAAAAATGAGCAGAAAATGGGAAAACAAAAGTGCTGATAGCAGTGATAAGAGACTTATCTCATAAACTTAGTATAATCCCGATGACAATTGAAATCTCAAGGCATGCCAAATATGGCAAATCTTCAGGCTGAACAGAAGTTTATAGAATTCAGGCTGCTTGGCTATTCAATTATGAAAGGAGAAAAGAGAACAATAATCAGAACAAAATGGAGTGCTAAAGCTCTGTCACTGAGAACTGGCTGAAAGTTGAATGAGGAAACTTTTCCTTTCAAAGTCTAGAAGCAGAAATCACTTTTACCAGTGAATCTATTCTTTGATTTGGGGCATTGGCCTTTTGTTCTGACTGCGATTAAAGCCTCAACTCAAGTATCACCATTTTCCGAAAGACTTTTCAGATGTCCTGCAGATCCACCCCCAAGAACCATTCTGTCTTTCTCTTCCCTGTTCTCCCAAGAGTGTAATGTTTGCAACCATTCGAAGCACATGTTCTCATTGTCTCTTGTAATTGAGTTATCTGCTTATAACTCCATCTCTTCCTCTAGATAGCAAATTTCTTGAAAACAAGAATGTTTTTGTACACCTCGCACACATACAAATACCCTTAAAAAAGCCTCGTGTATAGGGGATTCAGTTCTATGGTGGAAATTAATCTAACTTGAAGTTAAAAGGCCTGGGTTTGAGTACCAGCTCTGCCCTTTGCGATGTCATTATATTCTCCTCTGAGACACAAGTTCCTCATCTGTCAAATGGGCATACAAATACATATTAAGGGAGCTAATGAAGGTATCAGTAGAAACAGTAATCAGAAATGTTTCTTGAGTGAGTGTCTATGTGATCCCAAAATCTTCTCAAGAGTTGGAAGAGAATACAAAGCTCAAGTTTATATTGGGTAAGAATGTCTCTGGATTCTGGTGGAGCATGCCTATCAACCTTACTCTAACTCTCTCTAAAGTGGGATTAATAATATCTGTTCCTGAAAGAATGATGTCCTCAATCCCTCCTGGCTCCAGCTGCAGGGTCTGAAATCTTCACCATTACAGTCTCTCTTCTGAGCCAAAGGATCCTGTCTACTGACTCTATGCTGAAATCAATGGGCCTCCAGACAGTCTTGGTAGGCAATGTCGGGGTGAAGACAAAGTATCAGGGCCTGAGGGCAAAGACTTCTGCTCTAGATCTACTACATACCACCTGTTTCATCCTCCCACCTTCTTTTATAGTTCAACCCCTTTTAGCTTGTTTTCTCATTTATAACCATGCACCCACCCTCACAGGGTTATGAAGACATGGTTTCTAAACCTTAGCACCACTGACATTCCGGTCCTATAATTCTTTATTGTAGAGGGCTGTCCTATGCATTGTAGAATGTTTAGCAGCATCCCCGGCCAGTTGTGACAGCCAAAATATTTCCAAACATTCCCTGGGGGACAAAATCACGTGTAGTTGAGAATCACTGCAGTAAATGTCAAACTCAATAATCCCTATGCGAACTCAACTTGAGAGCCCAATAAAAATGTTAGTTATAATTATTTTCCCTTGATTCCAGGGATGATTAAATTTCCCTCTTCTGTAATTCTTTAGTACTTAAAAAATAGTAACAGCTAACAATAATTGAATGCTTTGTTATGTGGTGGGCTCTAATATTGTCTTACTCTGCACATGAAAAAATTAAGGCTCTGAGTGTGTACATGGCATGTCTAAGATTATAGGAGTACATAAAAGAGGCAAGATTTGAACTGATAACATATGACAGATTACTCTAAACCTGTGCTTTCAAACTGTTATCAGTTATCTCTAACTGTGTAACAAATTACCACAATTTAGCAAATTAAAACAGCATGCATCTATTGTCTCACAGTTTCTGTAAATAAGGAGTCTGGGAATGGCTCAGTGCAGTTCTCTGCAACATTGCAATCAAAGTTTTGGCCAGGGTCTCATTTGAATGCTTGACTGGGGAAAGATCCACTTTCATGCTCACATGATTATCATCAGGATCTAGTTCTTGGCAGGCTGTCAGACAAAGAGCCTCAGTTCTTTGCATGTTGTCAGCTAGTGGCTACCATCAGTTCCCTGCCATGTGGGTCTAACTGTAGGATAGCTCACAACATGGCAATTTGCTTCATTAAAGCCAAAAAAGAGAGATTCTATTAGCAAATGGACATTACAATTTTTTGTAATGTAATCATGGAAGTGACGTATCATCATCTTTGCTCTAGTCTATTGATTGGAAGCAAGTTACTAGGCCAACCCATACTCAGGGAGTAGGGGGTCACACAGATGCACCAGTACCTGCAGGCAGAGATCATCAATGCCACAATTCAGTCAGCCCACAATTCTGTGCTATTCTTCTGCCTGCTTAGCCCACTGAGTCACAATTAGTAGGACTGTGTCAGCTGTAATTGCCTTTTGTTTATTTGCTTTATTTTGTTTTAGATTATCTTAGTTTCTTCAGGCTGCTCTAACAAAATACCATAACCTGGGTGGCTTAAACGATACAGTTCCCGATATGGGGAAGTCCAAGATCAAGGTTCCAGGTGATTCAGTTCTTGTGAGGGCCCTCCTTCTGACTTGCAGATGGCTGCCTTCTTGTGGTGTCCTCACATGTCAGTGAGAGAGACACACAGAGAGAGATCTCTGGTGTTTCTTTTTATAAGGACAATAATTTCATCTTGAGCATCCTATCCTTGTGAACTCATCTAAATATAATTATCTCCCAAAGGCTCCATTTTCAAACACCATTGCATTAGATATTAGAGCTTTTACATATGAATTTTGAGGAGACCAATTTAGCATAGATGAAACTTTGTCAAAAAAGATGGCTGATGCTTTTCAGAAAGAGGGATGATGATTCTTCTGAAGTAGATAACATTTTTATATACTTCTTCTGTAATTTAAACTAAGGCTTGGCACTGGTAGGTCCCAGAAACTGTAGGCGGGGTAAATGGAAAACATATTCATAGGAGCAGAAAAAAAAGTTCCAAGAAATTGAACCTAGGACAGGTAAACTTTAATGGGAATTGGAAAGACAATCTTAAACGAGGAAAACAGTAGCATGTCTGATTAGGCAATATAACATAGAAACCTGCACTTAAAATTAGATAGCCTAAATCATTGAGTCATTCTCTCCAAACAGCTTTCTTATCTTGCAAACAGGGATAATAATAGCAATACTTGTCTCAAAAAGTTATGAGGGCTGAAGAAGGTAATTAATGAGAACTGCTAACATAGTATATGGCTAGATAGTAGTGGATAAAATCTATATTAGTTTACTTTGTTGCTAAAATAAATTACCACAAAATTATGGGATTAAAACAATACAGATTTATTATTTTATAGCTCTGGAAATCAAAGCACTGTGATAATGGCAGACTTGCATCCTTTCTGGGGACTCCAGCTTCTAAAGGCCACCTGCATTTCTTTCAGAATGGTTCCTTTCTCCATCTTCAAAGCCATCAATGTAGCATCTTCTATCTCACATCTGATTCCATCCTTACATCTTCTCTCTCTGATTCTGATGCTCCTGCCTCTCTTTTATAAGGACCCTTGTGAATACATTGGGCTAACCAGGATAATCTCCCCATCTCAAGATCCTTAGCTTAATCATATTTGCAAAGCCCCTTTTACACTGTAAGGAAATATATTCCCAGGTTCTAGGGATTCAAATATGGTTATCTTTCAGGGGGGCATTATTCAACCTATACCAATCCATTCTTTATCCCTAAAGTTTCAAGTCAATCTCATATGCATTGACCCCATTCCAAGGTCCCCAAAATGCTCAACATCAACTCAAATCCAAAATCTTTTCTAAGTCTCATTAGCTTGAAAGTTTCATTCTCATCACCTATGTTATACAAATTAGGTGTGAATGAGGCTGTTGGTATGGTCCATCCAAGGGAACAATTCCTCTCCATCTGTGGACTTATGATACTAGCAAAAAATTTATCTATCCCTAGTGGGACAGACCCCACCAGATAATAGTTATAAACATTCCTATTCCATAAAGAGAGAAAAATGAAAGGGAAAAAGTCATTGATTTAAAATAATTTCTAAATCCAACCAAGCAAACACCATTTGGTTTTAAGATCTGGCTCCCAGCTCTCTCCTAAGCCCTGACTTTGCTCTCAAAGTCCTTTTTTTCTATTTCGTGAAGGGTAGCACTCATTTGCAGCTAAGTATTTTATCAGCCCATTTCCTGCCAGTAAAATTTTGGGAGTCTGATAGTTTACTTTGTTGTTGTTTTCTCTACCACTCTCAATCCAAGCTGGTAGTGTTTCTGCTAAAATAACATTCTCAAAACTCTTGGATGTCGCCTGTGTATGTCATAAGGATTCATTCCATTTGACCCTCAAGCTAAATCCATCCCATTATCTCTTTTTGTAAATAAAATTTTATTGGAATATAGGCACACTTGTTTGTTTACGTATTGTTGATAGCTACTTTCGTGATATAATGGCAGAGTGAGTAGTTGTGACAGACAGAGACAGCGTGGCTGGCAAAGCTGAAACTATTTAGTATGGCCCTTTACAGAAGAAGTTTACTGGCTGGAACAGAGTAGAAACTTAATAAGTAGTAGCTTTAAAAATGACAAGTTTGAGTGGGTTACAAAAGGAGTGCCACATGTAGATAGTAAATATTTCAGAGGTCGTTGCAGGAGGTATGAGGAGGAAAGTGAAAAAAGGTGAGAACTAAAGGAAGAGGAGGTGATAGACTTCAAAAGTACACTTGATCTCTTGGTATATCGCTTTGGAAGACTGGGGCTAGGGTAATTAAGCAACAAAATTACAATAAAGGAAAATATTCAACCAAAGAAAGCAAGGGAAGAAATGCAAAGCAGGCTCAATTAAAACAGAAAAGTCCCACCTAGAGTGGTGCATGAGTCTCTTTATTTGCAGGGACCATGTTGTCTCCTTGTTATCCTCCCTCTGAAGAGAATTCTGCTGTGAATACATAATGGACAGCATTTGCTTAATTCTATGTGCCAGTGTCGTGTTCCTAATAAGCCTTCTCCCCTTTGCTTTTACTCAGTGGAAATAAGAACATGTCAAGGGTGAGGTTTGTGCGTGAATTTGGGGCTTTCACAAAAAGACAACTTGATTAGTCTTATCTAAAATATGACTGCTCCTTGAATCCTTGTGCATAAATCAATTTCAGGTGATTCAGGCACCAGCTTGCCTGGTTACCAGCTCAGTGTTCTTTGGCCTAAACAAAGCAGGACAAATAAGAAGCAAAGACCCACTCGGGGTCCTAGACATTAATAGAAACTGATTTTCCCTTAAAAAGCAGCTCCCTTTGGGTGTTGTAAGTAAGAAAAAAAAAATCCAGTCAAAAGAGGCTTCGAGACCACTAACTGGAGCAGGCCTGGCTATTAGAATGGAACTGGTTTGGGGCTTGGGGTTTGGGGTTTGGGTGGAGATGGCATGTCAAATTTTGTGGTTACTCCCTAAACACACACAAGCTATTTCAATATCAGATTTGAATATGCTGCAACTCCCCTGGTCCTCACTCCACAGTCATTTCTCTTCCACAAACAACTAAGCTGAGAACCCAAGACAGTGCTAATAGACTTTCTGGGGTCAGCAGGCAATGCATTCTATTTCAGGAAATCAGACCAAATAAAAATCATTTCAAATGAAAAGTGCCACTGGACAAGCAGAACAGCAAGTGCCTACCTCACACAAAAGAGCCCAACCACAAATCTCAGCCTTTCACATGTGGTGTCGAGAGCAGAGTCACTGCCTTAGAACATAGAATTTTTCAATGGGATAAAAGTGTCCTAGTAAATTGGGCGGAGAGGATTTTTCCCTACACAGCCATCACAAGGCATTCTGATATGCTTATAATTGACACCAATCCAGAGGAGAAGAGGATCCTAAAAGTGATTTCAACTACTTTAGAACCCAGTTATTATATGGATTATTAATGGTGAGATTCAAATAATCATCAAATATAGTTTGAGAAATCTCTCTGCACTGGCCCCCAAACCCTCATGCTTCAGTAAAAACTTGAAACATGGGGCTTGTTGTAGTGTTATCTTATCTTATTTAGGAGGTTGAGTTCTAAATTTTCACAAAGTTGAAAATAAGGTACAGTTAAAATCGCTTTTGGAAAATCCCTGCCAAGGCCCCCAAGCCCAGCAAGATGCTCAACTATGTGAGGTTGGAACTCACGCTCTCATGTGCCCATTGGGTGATGTGGGCAGAAGGAACAGCTGCACAGCTGAAATTGTTATTCCCCTTTCTTGCTCTTTTTGCTGAGGATTTGGGGGCAATTTCGCTCTATCCAAGTGTGTAGGTTATGTAACTTTACCTTAATCTGCTTCCGCAGGAGTGTTAGTCCCTCCTATAAACATGAAAAGTACTAGTTCACTTTTGGTAGGGAAAGTTCTTGACCACCAGATTTTACACTACCTGATAATAAAGATTCACCACTATCTCATCAACCCAAATCACTACCCATGTACCCTACCACTTTTCCTTTCTCTTTCTCTCCTAAATAGACTGACTTGGGTATTTGAAGACCTGTAAGCCTTCCTTCTCTCTCTCTCCCTCTTTCTCATTAACATTTCCAAATGCAGTACATGAAGCTTCATATGAGAACAATGCCCTAAAATTTCAGACACCTCTAACGGGCTCCTTCCTTTGCTGATACAGGCATTTGAGTATGGAATAAGCCATTTCCCAGGCACAACCTATTTTCTAGAAGTTAGAAAGTCACAGGTGGATAAATAGACTTTATTTTTCATACTCTTTTAGTTAAAAGTTCCAGAAACCAACTCAAAGCTTAAGTAAAAATGAGGAAATTTTTTGACTCATGCAAATGAAAATTTGCATGTGGCACTGGCCTGGGATTCTAGTGATAAAAATGATAAGGTTCTCTCTCTCTCTCTCTCTCTCTCTCTCTCTCTCTCTCTCCCTCTCCCTCTCTCCACCTCTCTCTTTAAGTCTTGGCTACTCTTTTCTCTGTGGGTTGAGTTCATTCCCTCCTAAGACAAGAGGACTCTATCCATGCATGGGGGTTGGATGAGCTGCATGCTTTACTCATATCATTCCACCTTCAGAGGAAAGAGATTTTTCTTTTTTGATACCCGTAGATGAATCCCAGAGAAAGATTTTTGATAGGCTGTGCTAGTTCACATATCTCCTCATCCCAATCACTGGGACTGGAGGGGTGGGACACTGTGATTGGGAGACCTTGATGCCATGCTTACCTCTCTGGCCTGAAGGGGAGGACTAAGGAGTTTGGCAGCCTGGCAAATACCATATCAAATTCTATGGTGACAAGCAATTTCCCCAAAAAAGATGATGTGAGAATGTAGGTACAATTATAAAAGAGGAAGGAATGCTGAGGAAGAAACAACAAATGTTCACCTCAGGGTATAAGAAAAGCAACATGAAAGTCTTTTCCATTCTACATTTAACCAAACATCTTAATGAACCTGCAGGTTCCTCTGACTTTACCAGTATTATTTATATTAACTTGTAACTAATCCATATCATTTTAGCAACGGACTCCAAATAGTCATCTCCGAACAGAAATCCACAACTTAGAGAAGGCAGGAGAGCTATGTATCTCCGACTCCAATATCCACTCACTTCATAAGTAAGGTTTTGCAAGTTTTCTAATTGTAGTGGTTTACCCTTAAAACAAAAACAGAAACCCAATGCCATAATTACTTGCTGTACATGTAGCAATTTCTTTTGGCAGCTCCATGTACCATTTACGTTATCCACCATCTACCGCAGTAGGGATTGAACATTTGCAGAGCAAGCATTCTGCCACAACTTTAGACAGCAAGTCATCAGGCAAAGGTCATGCTAGTCTTTGTTCTTTTCTCTTCCTCCCTCCCAGGAAGTGTGGTCCCTGGGCAAGCTGCATCTGTATCACCTGGGAACTTATTTGAAATGCAAATACTTGGATACCATCCCAGCCAAACCGAATCCCAAAAAGAGAGTGGAGGCAGCATTGACCTGTGTTTTAACAAGCCCTCCAGATGATTCTGATGCTAAAGTATGCAGAATTCTGCCTTACATAATTCTCTGTTATCATACTGACCTCAGAACTTTGTGCTTATATACTTCCTTTTTTTTTTTTTTTTTTTTTTTTGGTTTCCTGCTCACAAACTCCCCATTGCCTGCATAATAAATTATAACTCAGTTTAGCCACTCAAAAAGACCTTAGCAATCCCATTTTCCAAACTTATTACCTATTAATGTATTTACTGTTATGAATCTTATTTATTTATTAAGCACTAATAATGAGCAAAGCACTCTGCAAGGTCCCTAATATATATTGTATATTTCTCAACTCAGGTTGCATAACAACCTAATCCTGGTGACAATTCTAGGGAGTGAATACAATTAGAAAGCACAGGAACTGTTGAGGGCTGAAGAGCTGCTCTGTGGCTGAGCAGGAGCAAAGGTTCGTAGCCAGGTTAGGGGAGTACTGATTGCTAATTTAAGGAATCTACACTAGATTCTTGCAAGACTTTAGCAATGCCCTGCCCATATCCCCTCAAATCCCTTTACCATTTCCATGCCTGAGGTCAGGTGAAGGTAGGGGTATGGGACTTATCAGGCACCTCTGGGTGAGCCAGTTCCCGTTGCCCAAGGGCAACCCTCTAGAGAAAGTTTCAGATGAGAGCCTTCAGCCCCAAACAGTGCAGACAGCAGCTAGGGGATGGGAGGAAAAAAGACCTTGTGAAATCTGGACAGGCACTCCAGCCTCTGCTATACTGTAGGGAGACTCCCACTGCTGAGGCTCTGGAACTCAGGCAATGGAAATGTGGATCCACGTTGGGTTGAGGATATGGGTTTGAGATTCATCCAAATACAGGGGATACTAACACCTGGGAGTGGGTGCGATTACCTAGATAGAGCATGGAGAGTTCAAAGAAAGAGGCCAGAATACAGAGATTGAAAGAAATCTGAATTAAGATCAGTGTCCTGAACCTGTACAATTAGGCTGCTCTTGTCCCTAGATAATTATCACCCAGATGAGAGCTAGTGCCTTGGGGAGTTTTGATAAAACTTGCCCCCAAGTCTCCAATATTCTTCCCCACCACCACCACACACACAAAAAAATTCTTTAGGGACTGAAAAAAAGAATCCTACCTCCTACGTGGCTGAGGTTCATTTTAATAGGGGACCTTTAAGAGATGCAAGGCCTTTACTCAAAAAATGTGACTAGTGTTGGTTCAGAGCTCAAGCTCTGGGATTGGACTCTGGAATTTGGATTTCAACTCTACTACTTATTTAACGGACATACCCTGACCAAATGACTTACTTTTTTAAGCCTCAATTTTCTTCTCTGTCAAATGGGAATAACAGTATCTATTTAAAAGAGCTGTTAAGAAAATATAATGAGATGTTAAATGCGAAGTGCTTAGGAGGACAATGCTGTGCTTTTAGTAAGTGCTCTGTCAATGATTGCCACATTTGGTCAGGTACTGTGACCAATGGGGGTGGAATAGAGGTGGTATTTGTGGTCAGATGAGACTCTTAAGTCACCTCTGAAGTACTAAAAGAAAAAATCATGAGCTCTGGAGACAAAATGAGTTCTAATTCTGGGGGTGCCACCTACTAACTCTAAAAGCATGTGCCTCAGTTGCCTCTTCTGTAAAATAGGGATGTAAATAGTACCTATCAATCCCGTGGGGCTTGTTACGTGGATTTAAGTAATGCACGTAACAAGATGAGTGCTCGAGAAATGCTTATCATAATGATGATTAACTCTTCTGTCCCTCCTAATATGACAATGCACATAGCTCCATTCATTACTTTAGGATTCCCAAATGCAACAGTCAATGGAGACGTTATGCTAGGCATATTGGAAGATGAACAGAGAAAAAATTAACTATGGCATTTGTTGCACAACTAGCTTGAATCTCTGTCTGCAGGGTCCCATCTTTATCAAACAGTCTTTTGAGAAACCTCAGGGCTCTCAGTTGGGAGTCAAGCATTGACTTACATTTTAGAGTAACCCACATAAACAGAAGGACCCATGAAATCCAGTCTCTGGGCAATAGCCTGTCCAAAGAAATACAGAGACTGTCAGCACTGAGCTGATCAAGGGAAGGTTTTCATGGTGAGATGCCCAGTTGAAAGAATGCATGAGGAGCCGACATGAGAATGAAAAGGCAGGCATCAACTTTATTGCAGAAAGCACGCACTTCTGCACTAGGGGACCGCATGGGTATTATATATGTCAGAGAACAATAGTGGCATTCTGCCACACATCTATAATAAACAATAAGCTGAGTCATAGTTATATAAGTTAGGCACAGGCGCCCTACTACATTAATGTAACACTTTAAATCTGGAGTCCTATCCCTAGCTGTGAGCCTAGATCACAGCCAGACCCGGGACCCACACTCCACCTCTACAGGGTAGCGGCATGGGATCTAGCCTGAAGGGAACTACCTTGGGCCCATAATCCACAGCAACAATACAAAGAACAACAAAATACTACCAGGCTACAGGTAACAAGGGCTAGGACGGCTACTGTCCACCACCAAGAGGACCCTAAGGTATTCCATCAAGTTGCCAAGGGATCTTCTCCCAGGGCATGGATAGCTTGGACTTCAGCATCCATTTCCTGGAGAGCTGCCTATGCCTGCTCGGCATGATCAGGAATGTAGACACAGCATCCTACATGGAGCAGGGCACAGGTGACATTCTGGGTAGCAGTTAGGAGATTAAGGGGCATGTGGCTTTGCAGTACTTTTTGGATTTACATGGTTTGTCCATTAAAAAGGTGATAGCCTGACACGTAGTGTTCAATGCCTGTGTGGTGTACTGGGCTAGAGCTTCTACCTGCAATTCTACATCTATGAATCCCACCCTTGGAATGAATAATGCCAGCAGGTAGGACTACCATGCTGCCTGGTTCTGCCAGTGCCAGTCGTGATATAAAGGATCCCAATTATGAGGCAAATGGGGTAAAGTGGATAATAAGTGTCCAGCTAAATAAGGACATCCCCAGGTACAATGGCCAGTCCAATCAACGGGCAAGTAGGTCCAGCTGTAGTGCCCGCAGACCCAGAGATACCCTGCAGTGAGCCAGTCGGTAGGCTCTGTACCAACATAATGTTGTCCATTCTACCAGACCTTGGAAATATTCACAAAGGTGGTGGTGTTAGCACACAGCTCAGGGGGTAGCCACCTCATAATACAGTTGGGCACAGATCCTACTTGCTCTATGCAGTGAGGGGCCTGCTCTCGCAATTACACATGTTCTTCCACCAGCTATCCTCACTCAATGGAAATGAGATAGCCTAAGAGGGGCAGGGAATTGCAACGATCATGGCAGAGCAGCACTTCCATGGCCCGCCATTGCTGGTCCCATTTAGGTGTGGTGTTCCAGGTACACAGCCACGTCCAGTTCTCAGTGGTAGCCGGAGTGATGTGCCATGGCAGTCCCTTGGCTGCTTCCACTGATCAGTACACATCCAACAGCGGGAAATATTGTGGACAGCAGCAAACACATGAGCCCAGAACATGACATTGTTCCCTGTTGTCAGCCTGGGCGACAGGATAGAGCAGACAAAGGGACCGTTAGGAGCAAGTCCCATCCTTCCAGGAGGACACAGGCTACCTGCCTGCCTTGAGGTGGAAGGGTGGCCAGGAGAGGAGCTGCCCCTGGTCTTTGATACCAGATAGTTTATCCGAGGGTAGCAGGCCAGGGGCTCTCCACCATTGTCACATATAAAGAGAAATGGGCCAGAGGCTAAGGGCAAAACTCCCCGTTTAACAGTGAACCCTCTGCAGTCATCGGGACTAACACTCGCAGGGGCGTAGGCCAAATGCAAATCCAGGGTTCTAACCGCAACCCACTGCATAAATCCTGTCCCCAGAAATCCACCAGGGCCAACCACAGCTCTTGTGTTACCTGTATAGTCCAGGGTCATGACCAGGTGGCCTGTTTACCTGCTGCCAAAGGTTCTGGGGCTGACAGTAGCAAAGCTCCCTGGTAGGCTTGTGGCAAGAACTTTTTAGCAGCAGTGCCCGGGCACACTTTGACAGCAGGTGGCAAGCCTGCTACAACCCTATCAAGGAGAGACAACCCCCTTCGCTGGGGCTGCTTATTCAGAAGGCGTATAGCCTGTGGGAGGTTAGTGCACCAATGACGCCAGCCCCCAGGCCCAAGGCATGCAGTTTGTCCCTTCAGCAAGCTGTTGAACTGCTCTACCATTCCAGCTGCCTGTGGGTGATGAGGAACATGTAACTGCCACCGCAAATCATTGGTGCGGGCCCAGGTTTGTACCTCCTGCCCAGTAAAATGAGTGCCTCTGTACTGGAGATTAATAAGGACTGGCCACAGGCTGCTGCATGGTACTCCAAAGCGGTCACAGTAAGGCATTGATCAGCAGCTGCCACTGGCCATACAAACCCTAGACCAATAGCCATGTCCACACCTGAGAACACATAGTGGTGTCACCGGTCTGTGGGCAAAGGCCCTGTGTAGTCCACTTGCCATTCTTAGAGTGGCTTAGCCCCACGGGGCACCACCCCCGGGTTACCCTTTACCCATCGTCTCTCTGGGTGCTGCTCAGCACTCCAGGGACATTGTGACATGGCAACTTGTGCTTGTGCCCAGGTCAATGATAGCCCCCAATACTTCGCTCCCTGTTCCATGGTACGGGCCCCTAGATGCCTTAGTTTTCATGGAGCCAGAGGCCAATGTCCACTGGAACTGGTGGTACACAGGCGGAGCAGACTCGTGCCAGTACATCCGCTGCATCATTGTCCAGGGCCTATAATGGCCAATGGCTAGGGACATGATATATAGTGGCCCCCCTGATGAAGACCCCACTTCTAGAGGTCTTCCCACAATCTCTGGCCCCATAGGGGACAGTGGCCTATTGTCCACTCCTGGGCAGCCACAGAGTTAGACCACGATACACAGCCCAACTGTCAGTGCAGATGTGCACTGGGCCAGTTTTACTCATGAGGGCCAACAACATAGTGTGAATCTCCGCCTGTTGGTTGGATTGCCCAGTGCCAGTCTCATACTAGAAGGTTTCTGTTGACAGCTGTAATGCCATGGCAGCCTACAGTGTGAGCCATCTGTGTGCCAGGTGTCCTCAGGGATGAGAGCCCAGCCCTCTACATAGGGACTCGGTACATCCCCCATCTCAGCAGGTTCCACCAGGAGCTCTGCTTGAAACTGCACTGGTCTTAGTAGGGAGTGCAGTTGACTTGACATGGGGCTTGCAGAGAACTGCACCTGCTGCTCCAGGTATGCCCCGACTTGGTTAGTGTAGGGGTCTGTGCAATTCCCATGTGAGAAGTCTTCACCCAAGACCTCAGCCACCTCTCCATGGGGTATGTGGACTATATGGTAATAGGATTAGGACAAGTGGTGGCCTCACTGGCCAGAAGGGCTGCATGTATGGCAACCAGTTGCTTCTCTATCAAAGAATACTGCACTTCCGTGCCTTTCCATAACTGGGACCAGAAGCCTATTGGCACCTTCTGGGAACTGTGCTTCTTCCACAAGTCCCATCCAAACCCTGCATCATCCACCTGCACTATAAGCAGGAATGGGAGGGCCGGATCTCCTACGTGTAGAGTTAGGGCTTGTGCTACAGCTTGCTTTGTAGCCTTAAAGACCTCTTCTATCTCAGGAGTCTAATCCCACTGGGCACCCCGTCACACTAGGTGGTGCAAGGGTCACATCAAGGAGGCTAAATGAGGAATGAACACTCTCCAAAACTCCAGCAGTCCCAAATAGGTTTGGAGCTGCTTCACAGTCTCAGGTTGGGGATATGCCTGAATCTTATCAATCACCGCCTCTGACATTACTTTTGTCTTACCCAACTAGACAACTTCCAAAAATGTGACATAGAACCCAGGTTCCCTGGACCTTGTCCTCACTGACCCCAGTAGGTGAGAGCTTCTCGCAGGCTGATCACCACTGCTTCTAGTTCTGTAAGAGAATCAGAGGTTAGCATTATATCATCAGTGTAATGATACAAATGCACTGCAGGTGGCTGTTTCCATGTGGCTAAATCTTGAGCCATGAGACCATGGCACAAGTCAGGGCTGTGCAGATAGCCCTGGGGAAGGATGAGGAATGTCCACTGTCACTCTTTCCAGGTTGAGGGCAAACTGTTCTTGACTTTCTGGGGATATGGCAATAGAAAAAAAGGTATTTGCCAAGTCTACCACATAATGGTATCTTCCAGGTTCATGTGACAACTGGTCCATGATATACCTGACATTTGGTTTGGCAGCATGCAGGGGCTGCATAACCTTATTCAGCTCCTGATAGTCAACTGTCATGAGCCAGGAGCTTGTCAGGCTTCTTCACTGGCCACATGGGGGAATTGCACAGGGTATGTGTAGGACAAATGACCCCGGCTTCTTCTATCTTCAGAATGGTGCATCCTATTTCCTCATGGCCATCCAGCTGGTGGTACTGCTTTGTATTCACTACCTGGGGCAACACCAACAGGTCATGGTGTGGATGTCTCTGGATAATAGTTTTCACCACCTGGATACAAAGGCAAAATTCACCAGCAGAGGTATTCACAGTCAATCCTCGCAAAACATCAATTCCCAAAGTGTACTCTTGTATGGGGGATATGTACACTTGTTATGTCCAAGGAGGCAATCTGCCAATACTCAGTGTCACAGGGACCTGCCACAAGTGAATGATTAGACTCCCAGAGCCTTCTATGGTTGCAGTGGGCCTGGAAAACTTGCCCAGATTCCCATAGAGCAGGATGTTGTCAGCACCTGTGTCCACAAGGGCTAATACCCTCTGCACATTGCAGGGGAAGCAGTGTTTAGTCAGTTCCACATGTGGCCTCAGGTCAACCAGCTCCCCCACCAACTGGGTTTCCCTGCCGAATCCCTAATCAGGGAAATAATCAACCAGCCACACCTCACAGGCTGTGGCTTTTCTGAGAATAGGAGTGAATTGCTGGTCAGGGTGCAGCTGATTCCACAGCACCAGCAGCACTTCATCAGGTTGCTGCTCAATCTTTTCTGCGGTGACCCCTATGGCGAGGACATGAAACCTCATTTGCCAGGGCTCGCTTTCACCTGTCATTGGGCTGGAAGCTGCCCTGCCCCTCCTTTTCGACCATACCTTCATCCATGCACTGGCCGGTTTGGGAGTGCAGGAGATGGTACAGCCGCACTCGGGTGGAACGCTCCTTGCATTTCACTTCCACATCCCCCAACCTTGCCATGGCAGACGTTATCTTGTGGCTCTGCCTATCCATGTAAGGGGCCAGCAGCACTGCCATGGTTCCAAAAGTACCAGCTGGGCCAGAGGTCAAGATCAAGTCCTTCATACCGGTAGTAAATACTCCCTCATCGGGGCTAATGTACTGGGCACGAAACATTATCTGTCACATGTCCATTTCCCAAATTATCTGGACCAGATCTAAGTAAGGGGTCCATCTGCTCACTGTCTCTGGCAGTCTCTCCCTAGTCAGCCCACACTGTGCAGCCGACATAAGCCAGTTAATGAAGGAGTGGTTGCCGGCACCCCAGGCCAGACGCACCGCACTCTGAAGGCGCTGCCTGAGGGATGGTATCACCGTTATGGAGGCCAGCTGAGCCATCTCTTCTGGAGATAACTCAGTCCCTTCAGCCCTATCATCCCACACCTGCAGCAGTGACCCCGGAACCATCTCCCCGTCTCTCTGCTGTGACTATTTCCTCAAGGGGTATACTGGATCAAGGTGGCATGCTTTTTAGCCTGGGGGGCACCATCAGCTTGACCCCGGCCCCAAGGGCCAATGGCTGCGCCTGCTGCAGTATCGCTGGTGGGCTCCCAGACCAGGACGATGGCAGCGACCCATCAGGGCCCTGCAGCATGAGTTCTGTTGCTGCCAGCGCCTTTCCAGCACTTCTTCCTAACGTTGTAGTTGTTGCACCCATTGTGCCTGGTCCTGAACCTCAAGGCTGGCCTGCCGCAGCACCGCCAGGAACATCCAGGGCACCCCACCCACTGCCTCCCGGGTGTGTGGCAGGGACATTCGGCTCCAGCAGCTCCAGGGCTTTCCGGACATACTCTGGACGTGGCCTCGCTCCATCCCAATCCTCCGGGGATGTGGCCACGGGATACCACTGGGAGACGGAGAGCCACATGTCCTTCACCCAGGTCTCCTCCACTCAGGGACTGTCCCGAGCGGCTGTACTCTTCTCATCCTGCCGGCTATGCCTCATGTCAGCGCTGAGCTGATCAAGAAGGGAAGGTTTCGTGGTGAGACGCCCAATAGAAAAAATGCATGAGGAGCCCACATGTTCTAGCAGTTGAAACAATCATACTTCTCATATTTCTCCTTTTCCTTTCCCCCCACTTATTTCTGTTCCACCCACAAACTATGCTTATCCAAGGCTGAGGAAGATATAGCCATGTTCTCGATTTTTAAAAAAATGAACAGAAAATCATCTAGATATACTTCCTCATGTATCCAACTGAATGTATCTCAGTTTTGTCCTATCCAAGGAGATAGCATTGTCCGTATTGCCTGTAACACCCAAAGGAAAAACAATCATGGGTGATTACCACCCCTTTCCAGAGTGTTCTTGAGCAATGCTGTCCAATAGAACTTTCCGCAGTGATAGAAATAGTCTATACCTGTACTGTTCAATGTGTTAGCAACTAGCCACACCTGAAATTGAGCACTGGAAATGTGGCTAGTGCAAGTGAGGAGCTGAATTTTTAATTTAGTTTAAATCTGAGTAGTGGCATGTTGTTAACGTCTACAATATTGGACAGTACGGTTCTAGAGGAGTGCTTTTCAAACCTTAATGTGGACAGAAATCACCTTACTAAAATGAAGATTCTGAATCAGGAAATCTAGGATGGGGCCTGAGACTCTGAATTTCTAACATGCTCCCAGGGATGTTGGTGCTGCTGGTCACTGATCCAATCTTTGAGTGAGGGCCTGTGATTCTCAAACTTGATCGCACATTGGGCTTCTCTGGGGACCTTTAAAATGTACTAGAGGTTGATTTAATTGGTCAGAGTGTGATCTGGACATGGAGACATTTAAAAAGCTCCCCAGGTGATTCTAGATGGGCAGCTAAGGTTGAGAATAACCCATACTGCACCACAAATGACTTGGTTAATGCCTTTTAATATAACTCGTCATCCCAGAGAACAGAGCAGTAGCTTTATAATAACCTCTGAAGGGATCTTATTGACACATACTCAAGCCTTTAGGGAATTTAGACTGATTTTGGCCACCCTGACTAAAATGGGAAACATATTTTTGACAACAAACCCATTAGAGCAGATATGACTCTGGAGAGCCAGATAAGGTGGGCAGTGTAGAGCTGGGAGGTCCATAGAGATCATCTTGGGAGATAGCAGCCTGTATCTGCCTGCTTCTCCCTGGGCCCCAACTGGGATTCTGTCACTCCAAGGCCTCACAGTGTAATACCCTACTCTTTCTATTAGAGTCTAAAGACTATAGGAATTCATGTGATAGGCTCTAGAATCAAAATACCTGGGTTTGGATTTTAATTCTGCTGCCCATTAAATTTGTGATTTTTACAAGTTACCTCAACTACCTGGGCCTTGATTTTCCCATCTCTAAAATGGGGACAACTATAGTACCTTCCTCCCAGAGTTGTATGAAAATTAGAATAGTTCCCAGCAGTTCTAACTGTTAGCTGTTATTATGACTCCATCACATTTCTGTCCTATGCTCTGTGTTTGAATTTCACTAAACTCCTTTTAATCCCTTAAGCCCACCATGCTCCCATTCACTCCAGGGCCTTTGCTTATGCTTGTGTTTCTTGCATGGAATCAGTCCCTTCTCCTTTAGGCTTAGTTGATGCCTCCTGCTCAGGCCAATGGTCACTTTTCTGCGAAGTCTTTTGTCTCAAGTCCTTCTCAGCTCAATGCTTATTAGCTCTTGGTATGATTTGTTCATTCAATAAACAACATCTGAACACCAACTATGTGCCATATACTGTTCTCAGCTCCAAAAAATGCTGTAGAGAACTAAAAAAAAAAAAAAAAAAAAAAAAAAAAAAAAAAAAAAAAAAAAAAAAAAAACTTAAAAAAAAGAAAAGAAAAATTCTTATTTTCATGAAGTTTACAATTTGGGATAGTCTGACCACAGAAAAGAAAACCAGAAAAAAAGGAGTGTGGGTGGCCATGGAGGTCCTCCAGGAAGATCGATGGTTGTCCTCTATACCTGGAGGAGGTTTGGAGCAAACCATGTAGATATCTGAGGTAAAAGTATTGCAAGCAAATAGAATAGCAAGTTCAAAGGCAAAACTGACTTTGTGAATATTTTGTGAATCATTAGATTAATCTCTAACATGTAACGTTAATTATAACCTCCATGGCGGGAGTTGGGGGGGGTGGCTGCTAATCACACATTTTTTTTCTCAGTACCTGCCTATTTGGCATGCAGTAGGCCCTCATTTGCTATGTGTTGAATAAATGCACTCACAGTTTCCCAGAATTTCTGGATAATGTGTATTGTGGGACAGGGGAAGAGAAGTGGTTAGGTATTCACTGAAAAATCTGCTGCCATTTTCACTCCCTCTTATCTGTTGAAAATAACTGTGAGGAGAAAAATCTCTTGAAATGTAGCACTATTTTTTTCCCTTCCTTTAAATGATATTCTTTCTACCCAGTCAGAGGGATCTATCACTCTGAAAGGGATTAGGATTGTGAGCAGGAATACAGAGAAAAAGAGCTGATGTTCAGATTTTAACTCCCAAAATAGGCACTCGAAACCCATTTTCGAGAATTCAAGTCATGAAAGGCAATGCTTCTGATATACAAAACTGGTTTTGTGAAAGGAAACGTTTAATAGCTCTCTATAAATGTCTTTTCTTCTTTCTCCAAATCAAAAGGCAAAGCTATAAAGGAAGAGGGCATACATTTATCTGCAAGAAATAGATTCAAAAGCAAGTAGACATGGGGGAGGATCCAGATTGGTTAGGAGGGAGGAGAGATGATGAGCTGGACCAGGTGGGGCCAATGGAGCCAACAGAGCAACTTAGGGATAAGGCTTTCAGCCTCGAGAGGTATCCTGGCCCATTGTGTCAATCAGGATACCCATAAATTGTTCTACTCTTTAGTGAGGAGACTGTTAACAAAAGTGTGAGCAGGGTGAAAGGAACCATTAAGGTGGAGACACCTTGAGACTAGTAACCCTGAAGCTCTTATGTTCCTCAGCATGAAGGGGCAAGAAAGGCCAGTGTTTCTGATCCCAGGGAAGGCTGGCACCCAGGAGGAGCCGGGGGACACCAGACCTACTGCCTGAGCACTTGTGTGGAGGCAGGAAGGAGCAGGGCAGAAAAGACCCACCTTCCTCTCCTCCATCCTCTGAACCCCTGCTGGTGCCTATTCTTGGCCCAAGTACCTATTGTCTAGCAGGTGTTTTGGGGGGCTTTGTGCTACACCCCTGGGCCCTCTGCTGAACTCAGACACAGCAACAGTGAAATTCCTCATATCCCACCTGCAGTGTATCCACTTTATGCCCAGGGTCCTTTCTGAAGGTGGGGAGCCCTCTCAGACAGTGCAGAAGTGCAGCCAAAGATTACGGGGCATTCAGAACAGTTCATGGACAAGTGCCTCCAAATGGATAGTTCCTAGGGCACATCTTGGACCCTTCTTAGAGGTCCCAGGACAATCTTTGGTTTTGACATCACATCCTTATATTGACTTTCTCTCCTTCCCTGTTTCTTCTCTCCTGAGTCCTGAGACAAGCTCTGCCACAGATTGGATTCTCTGGCGGCAGATTCTGAAGCAGAATTTAGGGTGCAAGATATTTATTAGGCAATTAATATCTGTGAAAGAAGAAGAAGCAAGTTTGGGCAGAGGAATAAACTTAGACATGATGTGGAATCAAAAAAGCCTTGGAAAACTCAACCAGGAGTTTGAAGCAAATCCTGGGTGTCTCCTGCGGGATTGAATGGCCACCCCTACCTCGTTCGGTCTCTGGGTGTGGGTGACATGAGGATGCTCTTTGCCTGGGAAGGGCAGGCATGACCTTGGGCAACACAGAAGCTCTTGCTCTGCAGCAGGGGCAATCCATCCTTCCCTGAAGTGGGGATCTGAATGGTCATCTTCATGCATGTCACAACCTTCAAGAAACTAGCAGTACTCAAGAACTGACCTGAGGCTCTGCTTTTGGAGCAGCTCAAAGACAGTGGGGAGGCACTACTGGGGTCAGCTTCCAGGGGCACTGAGCAGGAGAAGAAGTACAGAGAACAACTTTGGGGGGTGGGGAGACCAGCACATCCATCCAACAAGTGCAGCTCACAACCAGTGCTGAGGAGCCCAGAGAAGTCCCTTCTCTTGAACTGAGCTCTCCCACCATTAAATCGCCTACTTATGTCTCATGGCAAACCCATGTGTACACTTAGGACACTCAGAGAACTCAGCAAAGGACAGTCTTTCTGCCTTTCCTCAGGAAGAATTAAGTAGAAACTGCTGATATCTCTTTTCAACTACCACCTGAGCTAGAAGGTTGTGAACTCTACCTTCATTTGGGATTGTCCAGTTTACATCTTTCACAACATTACAATAAAGAAAGCATCACTTAGTGAGTACCTGCTATGACTTTTGGCACCATCCTTTGCCTTTGCCATATTTACTTCACTTCTTCACTTAATAGATGAGAAAATGTGACTCAGAGAAGTTCAGCAACATATCCAAAGTCACACAGCCAAACAAACAAACAAACAAACAAACAACCCAGCAGAGCCAGGATTAAGAGACATCCTGAGTGACTTCAAATTTCATGTAGCTGGCATTATGAGACACTGTTTCTATAAGTTCTCTACCCACATATTTCCCCCACCACACCCTCTGAGGCAAAGCAGTAAGCAGGGCTGGTGACTGTTCCCCTTCATTCGGGATGACCAAATCAGGCCAGGAACCAAGCTAGATTTCCAGACACTTCTTGGGCACTATCTGCCTGTCTTCAATCTCTGCTTTCTTCAACATTGCTTTTCCTTCTCTTGCCTCTTCTAATTTCTCCCTACATCCTTTATAGTGAGCCACTGTCAGAGGGTGATTTACAGTCTCTACTTTCATCTTCCTAGGGTTTTTCAAAAAGTATAATTAAATTGGATGCAGCACTTCACCAACCTGTCTCTGATTGCACCCCTCTCCTTTACCCTGTGATGTATCATACTGTGTTCTAATGGGTTTGTGCTGGGCAACTTAATCTGCCATTAAACCCACTCTGGGAGTACCGCCTTTCTGGTTACCTTGGACATAGGTTTGCTTGCTAAATCATGATCTGTGTGGTGGTACCCATCCTGAAATTGGTGAGGGTCCTAGGAGAAAGGACTTTCTTTCAGCTGACGTCACAAACTAAAATGCTGACAGGGGCCAGAGAGGTAATAGAAGTGACTAAAGCCAGTACGTGGGGACTCTGGTCATCCATCTAAAGGGCCAGCCCCTTCTCAGCTCCTTGGATTGTTGACTTGAGGAGACCTCAATTTCTTGACACAATCCAGGCATGTAGAATTTTATGTATAATCTTTTCCTTTTAGAAATGTCAGCATCTATTTATAAACATTTTTTTAAACACTGGGCAGGCCAAATAAAACATGTCAGCTGGCAGCTTTGATCTTGTTGCTAACTACATCCTAGAGAGACCCAGAGACTCCTCGTTGTGTTCTTCCTGCCCCAGAGATTTCCTACAGTTCTGCTCGGCATGAATAAGAAAATAATAAGTCGGTCACTTCACTATCCAATTAGCAGCCTCTACACATTCCTTCTCCCACCTTGTCCCCCACTGCACCAAAAGAGAAAAACAAACAGGAAAATCCTGGCTTGTTTTCATTTGGATCAAACCAGCAACACTACTACCTATGGTAAGCACTCTGAGGCTTAAGTGTTGAAGACAAATGCAAGCCCAAGCTTCAACTGAGTTCCTCTTACATCTGGGTCCTGGGCACCAAACCATGGGCACCACAAGCCATGGGTACTTCCCCAGAAGGCCCTGCCAGAAAGGGCCCCTGCTGCGCATGGATGAAGCAGTGTTTTGAAACCAGTGAAAGTGAGCGTGGGGTCATGGCTGAGTTTAGGGGGGTACTTTGTCACAGTTACCTGCAACTTTCAGAACCATCTTCATTTTTTGGAGACCTCTTCTATGGGGCTCAAGGGTTTTCTTTCATAGTCTCTCCTCTAGTATCTTATCAATATCACAGTCACATATTCCCTTAAATACCTGAAAAGGTGCTATTCACACTCTATTCAGTATAAAGTATGAACCGTGGAACTAAACTCTGGGTTTACATATCAGTCTTTTGCTTAGTATATGAGTGAGTTTGGACAAGATTCTAAGCCCATCTGCATTTCAGCTTCCTTAGCTATAAAATGAAGCTAATGGCCTTGAAGGTGAGGATTAAATAAGTGAACATAGGTAGCACAACCACAGTAGTTCCTGGCTCATAATAAGTGCTATGTGTTAGGAATAATTAACAACAACAACAACAACAACAACAACAATAATATAGTTTTGGAGAATCTGCTCTGAGAGATGGAGGGTAATCAATCTTTGGAGCTCCCAAAAGATATAGATGAGCTTTTTCTAGAAAGCTAAACTTGTTTTAGCTTTTATCACATTCTCTCCCCTCCATTTCTTCTTGAAATTCTACCTAACTTTCAAAACCCACATCAATACCATTTTCTCCTCCACACCAGATACAATTATCTTCACCCTCCTCTCAATTCGCTTTCTACTTTATTGTCACATACACTAGAGCACTTATCACAATTTGTCTTAGACTGTAGCTCTGTGTGGCTATGTCTTATCTCCTTGGAGACAGTGACCTCATCGTATTTTATATCCACTGTAACAACATGCCTTTGATATAATAGGTGTTAAGTCAATATTCGCTAAAGATGTGTTAAACGAATAAATGAATTAGATTTCTCGAAGTAACCAGGGAGATCAGCCAGAATAAGTCTGAAGTTTGCAAGCTAAGAGCTCTCAGATTGAATTTAGACTCAGCCAAGGAAACTTCAAGAGCTACCAATCATAATTATAATAACAATAATAACCAACAACATTGGTAGTATTTATTGAGTGCCTGCTGTATGCCAGACACTATTCTAAACTACACAGAATATTTTCTTGAATGTTCACAATTGTTTTGTGAAGTTTGTTTTACTTTTATCATCTCACTATTCTAGGTTTGCTTGCTGAAGTTCAGATGCCTGGAGTAATGTAGACCTACAACTCATCAGTGGCCGAGTAGGGATTTGAACCAGGTATCTCGGTTCCCATGGAAGTCAACTCTAAACAAATATTTGAGGGCAATGATTCACTTGGAAGGTGGTCCCAGGGACCCCTGATAGGGAATGTGAAGGTGAAACAGAAGGGACAGAAACCAGTAGAGTGCATTAGTGAGCGTGTGATCTCTGTAGGCAACTGGGGCTCAGTCCTGCTGGGGACAAGGAAACTGGAGTACGTATATGCTAATTCCTATTCATCTTTGGTTGGAGCTCCTCTTAGGGTCATCACCCCCTAACACATCCCACCTGGCCTGTGTGTGGCCTGAGCATTCTATTTGGCCAGAGAAAGCTACAGATAGGCGTCTGTACACAGCAGTGGTGAGTGCTGGTGGCATGGGCCAAAAGTCTGACATCATCTTCTACACCAGGACAGGCTGATTTCAAAGTTGTTGCTCTTGCCATTAGGCCACAGTCCAATTCTGCTTATAAAAAGGCTCAGAAAGCCCACACTTTCTGATGCTCTTGTGTGGGGAGTAGATGCCTCCTCTACGAACTTTTTAGCCAATTTTTAGTATTCTCATGACTAGTTCCATCACTTTGGTGTCATACTTTATACTTCTTAAAACACATACACATTATAAACATAAATCTGTAGGAGGAATGATTTCCATTTTGGAATAAGTAAGGAAATGTTGGAAGGGTAAAAGGACCCTGCTGAGGATCACGTGGATGGCTCATGACAGAGCAGTAGTCAGATACAGGTCTTCGTGTCTACAGAGTCAGAAATGAGTCTTGTTTGTTTGTTTGCTTAGCTATTTATTTAGAAAATCTTGGCCTGTTGACCAGCCTGATGAATGTTAAAAATAAACTCTCTGTGAAATTGATGAAATTCAAAATGCATGGATTGGTTGAATACTTTGAGAGATGTGCCATGAGTACGGCTACTTCCCTAATAGTGTAGCAGATGGTAACATGGAAACAGAACAATGAGCTAAGAAGCACTTGGCCCATTTCATTCCCCTCCTGCCTTCTCAGACAGCCCACTGGCAGGCAACATGGGCTGAAAGTGATGACCTTAGGCCTGGGAAACATACAGGCCAGGGTCCAGTCCTGGCTTGATTAGGTATGAGAACCTTGTGGTAAGTAATTAGGTTACTCTGAGGTTTGGTTTTCTCACTGATATAAATAATAGTACTTGCCTTCTAGGGTTGCTATGGGCATTAAATGAAGTACATGCATATGGCAGCTGGCCTAGTGCCCAGCTGCAAAGAGACTGAAGATAATTTGGTTGAGGAACAACTCCTGGGTTCTTTTTGTAGTATATTGGCGTATCTCAGAAATATTGCAGGTTTGGTCTAGACAACAATAAAGTATTACAATAAAGTCAGTCATTTTCTTTTTGCTGGTCTTGCCTTCACACACACACACACACACACACACAAAAGCAACATGTGAAGAGCAAGAAGCAAGATATGCCTGTGTATGGAGCAGCCTCTGAAGAAGATTGAGGTGCTGAGGGTTGGCCACGCCCTGCACAACTTTGTTTCTAAGTTTTAAAGAAAGAGACTCTCTACCACACATAAGAAGGCTTTTCAACTATTAATTCGTTAACAAGCAGTGACGAAAACAATTCACATGACCTATTTTGTTGTAACCATGCCTTGGCATGAAAAGATTTGTTCATGGGAATTTAGTGATTGTACCTAGTGAATACCTTAGGGTGAAGTCTACAGAACTCCCTGAATTTTTATACTCTCTTTATGAAAACATGTGACATAAGTATACCCATATATTGTAAATACCTTTAATTTCACTGATGAGAGTATACTTTTGATATTCATGAGGCTGGTCACAGGTCAATATCACACGCACACACATGCACACACAGAAAACCTCATTTCTGACATTATGGATGCTAATTAGTCAAGCTCTAGTTGTTACTCAAGATGTAGGAGACAAAACGGCTTGCAGCAGTCCCCTCTAGAAAGGCCTCTCTGGCTCCCTTAGAACCATGCGTTCTTGATTGGGTTGCTCTCAGTGTCACTGGGTTATAGGTTCAGCACTCACAATATCACATTAGATATGCTGAAGGACGTTAAAGGAAGTCTTTCAAAGAAAAGTCCTTTAAAGAGAATTAGAGACATCATAACCCTGGAATAGAGTTAGCACTCAGTAACTGATAGCTACAGATAGCTCTTAGTATTTATATTGGGACAGAATTATCCCACATCACCACCTCTACTCAACCTCTTGGCCAGCTCTGACTCTCCAGCATAATCTATTTTCAATAGAAAAGGCCAAGTTGGTGGTAAACTGAAAGATTGTATAACCTCCACACAATTAGCACTTGCAAAGGCTAAGATCAAGAAGGTTTGGATTTCCTAAGCAGCTGGGTAGGAATAAGAGAAGTGGTGGGCGTTGTTAAAAGGTACCAAGGTGCCTCATAAGGAATGAGGCACGTAAGGCCACCAGCTCTTGAGAGAGCTGTGCTGATAGTCTTCGGCTGTCAGTGCCCTAAGGAGATTGCCTTGGCTGGAGAAAACTGCCTCTTCACCAAGGCCACGCCCCTTCCCATGGGGATGCTAATTCACTCATGTAGTTAGGAATAAGGATGGTCTCAGGGCTAATAATTACTGCAGCAGGAGGAAGGGTAAAGAAGAGGGCAGGCAGTTGATACTCAAAATATTCAACCTAGCAATGGCCCCTGGCCTTCGGTGCTCTGTTTCCCTACCTGTACAGTGGGAATGAAGGTAACAAAACTTGCCTCCTGTGGTTGTTGTGAGACTTGAATAAAAATAATGCACAGAAAGTGCCAGTGTCTGGTACATAGTAAGTGATCAATAAATGATATTATTATCATTGTTATCCCAGAGCCAGTGGCTTATAAGAACTGAGAGTCACCATTGGACCATATTAAGATGTAGAAATTTAAGCTATCACCTGGAGAAGAATATAGACTAATTGTTCTCAAGCTTTAGTGTGCACCAGAATCACTTGGAGGCAGAGCTAGTTTCATGGGCGTATCTCCTGTGTAGTCACACAGGACCCCATGCTTAGAAGATTCTATGTTTGATTAAATGCTATACTGTCAAATTTTGAAATTCTTAACAATTTCTGTACAGGAACTCTGTGTTTTCATTTGGTACTGGACCTCACAAAAAATGTAGCCACATTTGTCTGGCAAATGTATTAAAACATAGAAAACTGGGACCACCTCCAGAGTTTCTGATTCAGTAGGTTTAGGATGTAGGCCCTCAAATTTGAATTTCTGACACGTTCCAAGATTATTCTAATCAATGGAAGTTCTTTTTTTTTTTTTTTGAGACCCACCGATTTTGAGAACTGTGGACTGAGACAGTGGTTGTGAACCCTACTTATACATTGGAATCATCGGCTAAATGCCTAAGCTCCGCCTTCACCCAATTGAATGGAATTGCTATGAGTATATTCCTGGCTTCGATGTTTTTAAAAGCTTACCAGATAATTCTAATGCACAGCTAAAACTGAGAACCACAGGTTTAGAGTAGAGAATCATGACTCTTCTCAGGAGAAGGAACCCCTGTACGCATTAGTTAACCACACAAACACCCAGGCCCCATCCTAGGCCCAATGCTGTGGGGATTCTCCAAAGAGAAACCATGGAAGCTGTATGTTCAACAAGCACATCAAGTGATTCTTATCCTGGGACCTCTTAGAAAAATTGTTTGGAATGGCATTTCTTAATCTTTAATGTGCATAGGAAACACCTTGGATCTTGTTAGGAAGCAGATTCTGATTTAGTAGGTCTGGGGTAGGGCCCAAGAATATACACTTCTCTCTTGCTCCCTGGGAAGACTGATGCTGTTGGTCATTTTGAACAGCCCAGATTTAGGCTGGAGAAACTAGAAAGCGATGGGGTGGTTAAAATTTTGGTGAAGCAATTTCTAACTGTCTAGTCCAAGAGATTGGAAAAGAGACAGTGCCCCTGGCTTCTGGTGGCACATGAAGTCTTCATTTTCCCTGATGAAGCTGTATGTTAGAGGATCTTCTCAAAGTGGGGTCTGAAAAGCTCCCTCAGGATGCTCCGCTCATTCTACTGATGAAGACCTCAGTGCTGATACTCACCTCCCAGAGGAGTTCTTTTGCTCAACCCATTAGAACCTGGGCCAAAGACAGCTGTTTATAACTCTGTCATTTGCTGATTATGAGACCCTGAGTAAGGTAAACTCTGCTTTCTGAGCCTCATTCTTCTCATGAGATTGTTGTAATGCCCATTAGTCTATTTTATGGGTGCTTCTGTACATCAGAACATGAAAGACCTTTTGATAGCAAAATTCCATACCAAATATCATTCCTGTTATTTCTGCATAGTTATAGGTTCTATATAACCTCTTCCTAACTTTTCCACATCTTCCAGGAGAGAGAGACCAAGATGTGGCATGCTTCATGCCCCTGGAAAGCTTTCCCTTGATCAATCCCTACATTTTTGTTGAGCTTCTCAGGAACTCATCAGCTGGCTAGCCTGAAGATACAGACAGGAAAGAGCAGTGAAGATGAATGGTAAGTGAGTGATACAGAGACTCAATTCTTTAAGACAACTCTCCAGAATGTGGAAACCAAGAAGGGTTCCCCAAAAGTAGGTGGAAAGGAGAGCATCCGGGTAAAGAGTATGAGCACCATGAACAGGTAAGTTATATTTAAGGGTCAATGAGGATTCAGGCGGGTTTGATGTAATATTTAAACAGATCATCTAGGATCTCTTAGAGCTGCAAGGCCCCTAAACCAGCCCATTTCTGTAGGGAAATTGAGGATCCGAATGAGGAATTGGTATCAATTAAGCATTTTTCAGTTATAGGTAATGAATACAACAGTCCCAAATAGACCTGAAACATGGCCTAAGGTGGAGATGATTTTTTGGCAATTGAAATGACAAGCACCTAGCCCACCTGCAGTCAAAACAGTCGCCAGCAAATTAACTTCACCATAGCAAAGTCATAAATTAATCTTTAATTTCCACTACTGAGTCTATGGCACAGCTAATCATGGCCACTAATTGCTATAACAAGCTTCCCTCTTCTCTTTTTATGTTTCCATATTAGCCTATTTAGTATGCTTTGTGTCTGTTTATTTTATAGCCGGAAATACTTTTAATAGCTTAGTAAATTGAAAATGGACTTCACTACCATCTGACTTTACCAGAGTTTTACAGTCATTCAATTAATGGTATCAGTAATCTTCCTTCATAATTAGGCAGTTAGTAGCTTTGCCGGGCACTGCTGTTAACTGAATTAGTACTCAGCATCCACCTAATCATATTTTTGGGTACTCCAAATGGGAAATGTGCAAACTTGGGAGCTGCCAGGATGGAGTGCCACGATTAGCTGCCTGTAAATACCGCCTGCAAATATATGGTTTATTATGGTGATAACGGGCATTTGTAGCTAACATAAATCTGAGCATTCCTGCTGACAGGAGAAATGGTTTTTCTTGGTTGCTAGGAAATAGAGTTAGTTCCTGGGTCTCACATGCTTCATTGCCTTCTCCCGGTAGCTGATGGATTCTCACGTGAGGGGATCACAGCTGTTCGCCACCCCAGAGAGAAGGTGGGAGCATCAAATCCAGTTCCCCTGGTGCACACCCAAGTGGCCCTGCCCCATGTGAGATGATGCCAGGGAGCTAGAGCTGTGTGTCAAAGGGAAGCAGAGGATGAAGCTAGAACATGGGGCAATGATGATCTGAAGTCTGATTTTTAATGTCTGAAAACAATCACAATCTCATATGCCCCAAAATTTCTGCCAACTGTCATACTTCGAAAGGAGACAGATTGTTGCAGTATATGAGAAATTGGTAGCTGGTAACATATAACCTAAGTGGTCCTATTACCATATCTACGGCAATTAAATCCCCTAAATATATTTCAGTATTTAACAAAAACTTAAGCTCCTTTAAAAAACAAATATTCTCTGTAAAAAACAGTTCAATAATCCAAATATTTCCCATTATTTGAGTGAAACTTTAGTAAATTATCCAACTAGATTTCCGACACTCTCTGAAATGTCCAGATTACAAACACTGACTAAGGTTGTACTTTTTTAGAAACTGCATATCTGCCAACTTTCTAAAACTTCCGAGTTATGACAAAACTTGAAATTTGACTGAGTTATAGGTTCTTGAGATGTCAAGAGGCCCTCACTGGAATATTGAAAATCAGGGTCTTATGGTTACAGAGGAGAGCATATAGATCTATTTGAGCAGAAGCAGAGCAATGGCTTAACTAACCTTAATCAGGAGTTCGATACTGTACAGGAGACTAAGACCTGGGTTATGGCACTGCTGCTGCCCGCTGCCAGTTGTGCAATCTTAGGCAACGTGCTTAACCTCTATGGGTCTGTTTCCTTCCTCATAAAGTGGAGATAATAATATTCATTCACAGAATTGTTGTGAGGGTTAAAGGATGTAGTATAATACACAGTACCTGCTGCAGGGTAGGTCTGCAATAAACATTGGTTAGTAAAGGAACTTAAGTTTTTCCAGACTACACCCCTTTCCATTCAGTTTAGCAAATGCCAAAGTCTGCAGAAGATCCAAATATAAGGCCCTATTCTCAAAAAGTTTCAGTCTGTTTCTATACTTTTTACTTTCCCCACAATATTGTAGTTAGAGGAGATGAGGTCTTCCCTCAAATCTGTGTAAGGAGTTCATGAAATTTCTGTCATGTGGGCTTTCCTAAAATTTCTTCTGAAAGGCATAGAGTAAATGTAAAAGCAGAAACTAATTTGGTGGTTGCAAGGATTTAAAAGAAAGTGATTTAAATTGTAAGAAGTTTGCTGGTATTTATCGAGCCCTAGCAAAATAAGAATCATGTTGGTGGACACAAACTTTTTCATCACTAGAAAGATATTGTCTAATAGTTAAGGAAAATTGCTGTCCCATCTTTATGATAGCAAAACATTCTGCTCATTTGTAAGAAACTGAGAAAGGTCAGGAAGGTGCAAGGAGGGTGGCTTAGGCTGAGGGTAGCCTGGAGAAGTGGGTGGGAATCGTGGGGTAAAGGGATTTGTAGATCATTTGAAGGGGGTTAAACTTTGTCCTATCTGTGATGGAAAAGTGTTAAAGAATGTGAGTTGGATGATTCACAAGGTCAGAAGGTATGAGAAAGTGACAAAGTAAAATACAAGGAATAAGTTGGGCAAAGAGTTCACATGAAGACTGTGTGCAGAGAGGAAATGTGCAAGAGTATTTCATAAGAGGCCTGCTGCATTGGGTGGGAGTGGCCACTGGAGGCACCCGGACAAGAGCACACAGCTTAGGACTGGGAGTGAATGGCCTGTAAAACCCTGATGGGTACTCAGCTATCACAGGCTGGACTGAGGAATGAGGTTGTATATGTGTAATTTATGTACCTATTTGAACCCTGGGCTTGCAAATAAATTTAGCTCCTGGCCAACAGCCTGAGCACGTGTGTCAGACTGGAGGACTGCCACGGAGGACAACCAGAGTGGATATTGAGAACAGATGACATCCTGTGCTATTGCTCTTCAGAGAAACGCCACCACCCACCATCCACTCTTTCACTCAGCACCCACCCCACCCATCCCTGGGGAGCTGATAGGAAGCAAGGGTTCTTGGGACAGAACTTAGTCTCCTCTCCCAAGCTGCTAGGTTTTTTTTCCCATGGTCTCATTTACAAACCATGTGAACTTCAGAGCGAACCAATCTCTCTGTAGCTTCAGTTTTCTCACTGTAAAATGGAAATGATAAAACTATCTACCTTATAAGGATTAAATAACTCAAGGATTAAATAACTTATATATATGTAAGACACTTAGAATATAGTCTGACATTTAGTAAACACTTGATCAAGGTTAGCTGCTGTTATTATTACTGTCACAGTGACCTAGTATAGCCTCTGGATACTGTTATTCAACAATCATTTGGTGTCCATCTTCTATGGGTTAGATGCAAAGGATACAAAGATAAATAACACTCACTCTGTACTCCAGGAGTTCCCCAATATTTGCATTTTAAACTTGAGCTTTAAATAATTTAACCCCAAATGGCAGAGAAATTTGAGAATTTCTTGCATCTTGGTAAAGCCACAGAATGTTTTGTGTAAGGAGACTTTTAGACAGGTGACTATTGTTTTTTCTTCCCCCGAATGTCAGGGATTTCACTTTACCGTCCCAACAACCCTATGAGGTGGGAACTATTATCGCCATACATGTTTTATAGACTAAAAAAAAAATTGCTCTTATTTACACAACTAATAGTTACACAATGAATAAGGACAGAGGTAGGATTTGAAACATTATCTAACTCCAGAGCTCAATCTCTAAGCTACTGTGTGTTATATTGTCTCAAGGTAATAGGATGTGGATGCCTAGTCTTAACCTTTCAAAGTGAGAGGCAACAAGCATTTATTTCAGATTGAAGAATAACTATCTGGGACACACTGATTCAGGCAGAAGCCCAAATAGCGTTCTAATAGAAGACAAAGGCAATGGGTATTTATGAGAAAGAGAAGGGAAACAATTACATTAATAGAAGGAAGGAATTTCTATTAGTGAAAATAACATAACATAGTGATGTTAGTTCTAAATAATGTTTTAATTTTCAATCTGGTAATCATCAGTTCTGTAGTCATAAGATCTGCTTTCTTGTTATCTTTGCAAACAGTTCTTTGGGGCACAAGCTTGCTTAGGCCCAGTCCAAAGGTTATTTTGCCCAGTTTTAACATTCCAAAGGTTTGAGACATAAGAAGTACAAGGCAATTCTTTTGGAATGGCAGCACTTGCTCCACTTTAAAGTGGCTCTATTTACACATTTTTTCGACACTAGGCAAGTAGAAGCTGGTATAAACTGCAGCAGGACTAATTAAGAAAGGTATTTTTAAGAGCGAGGACTAAGACAAATCAGAGAGGGCCAGCCAGGGAAATTGGTGACATTCTTCATAAGTTTAATGTATTCTGTCTGGAGGCAAGAAGTCAATGAAATGATTTCTCAAGGAGCAATACTGATTGTACACTCATTGGACACACTCCATTCTGCCTCTCCAGGGCCTGGAGTTCATATGTAATACTATTACTGGAGGGCAACTGAGTCCCTGGCTGCGCTGCCCTTGCTGCTCAGCCAATAGACTGACACATGAGTTGCGATATTTAGAATAAGCATTTATTGTCAGAGCACCGGTGATCTGAGAAAGCGGCAGGTTAACACCTTCCAAAACTGCCTTATTTTCTCAGTCCAGCTCAGGGTATTTAAAGGGAAGTCTGGGCATTATTCCAGGGGTTATATAGTGGTTCCAAGGGTCTCTCATGCAACAAGGAGCTGACCCTCTGGCAATGTGGTCCTCCCCTGCCATCTGCAAACCAGGAACAAAGATGAGAGCAGTCTGGAAATAATGCTAGAATAGAAGGATTGTAATCAGTAAGCATAAAGGTATTAATCGCTAGTTCTAGGGCAATTTTCTATGGCAGGGAACATTCCAAGCAGCTGGGGAAAATCTATTGTTAAGCTACAGGGCAAGGAGAAGTGAAGCCAGGGATACTGTGAGGCCTCTACTATGGGGGTCCCAACTGGGCCCTTCTTCACTGCATTTGATTAGCCCTGGTAACCTTAAAGCACAAAAACAACTCTTGCCAAATACCAAAAGAATGAAATGTTCTCCCCTACAACTAACTGGGCAGCTCTGACCACTGGGCAGGCTTTAACATGCCAATTATTAGATTAGCAATGAGACAAAGTGATTAAAAGCTTAGACCCTTGGAGGTTTCAGTTGGTTGCAATTAGGAGCAGTACCATCTTCTCCCAGGGGTGTTTGGAATGTGTGGAGGTAATTCTGGTCATCCCAGTGACAGAGAGGCTTTGCTTACTGGGCAAGAGCCAGGACTGCTAAACATCCTGTTATGCACGTGATAGTGCTACCCAAAGAATTGTCTCGCCCCAAATACCCTTAACAACCCTGCTGAGAAATCACAGTAGACATTTCAAGGTACCCAACCCTCCATAGCCACTACGCATTGCTATGTCACTGTGTTGAGCAGAGCTAGCCTAGCCACCTACTCCTGGACTCATTTTCTAGTTACAATAAGATCAACTTCCTTCTGAGTCTGCTCAGGCCACTCTAACAAAATACCGTGGACTGGGTAGCTTAAACACAAGAAATTGATTTTCTCGTAGTTCTGGAAGTTGGAAAGTCCAAGATCAAGGTTCTGGCTGATTTCGTTCCTGGCGAAGGCTTTCTTCATGGCTCATAGATGGCCGTCGTCTCTCTCTGTGCTCATATGACCTCTTCTTTGTGCGTGAGCAGAGAGAGCAAGTAAGCTGTATGTCTTCTTATAAGGGCACTAATCCTACCACAAGCGTCCTGCTCTTATGAACTCTTCTAAGCCTAATTACCACACAAGGACCCCTTCTCCAAATACCATCACATTGAGGGTTAGGGGTTCAACATATAATTTGGGGGTGGGTGGGCAAGTCCATAGCAGCCTCATTGGGAGGTCTGCTTAATAACTATTTGAACACCACAGAAAGAATAAATCCCTCTGTATCTTTTTCAAATCCCAAGAACTCTGGCTAATAAGCATGTCACCATAAGCCTCACCTACAAATCCAAATCCAGAAAGTTTAGTAGAGAGGTGCTAATAGTTAAAAAGTCAAGGTCAGAGAATTCTTCAATGACAAATTAAATGAAATGTTGGTGAAAATTCCAATAGTTTTTCAGCACACAACTGAGACGTAGCTACCTGGAAATCTAGCCCTGAGGTGCTCGTTTACTTCATGATTATCGAAAAACTTCAAATGATGAATTTAAAAGCTTTTATTATGGTATTCCATCAAGTTTTCATTTGAGAAGAATGGGAGTGAGAAGGAGTCCTTCCAATGTCTGTGGCTAGTTATGTGCTTTGAAGCCTCTTGCTGTGCTCTTACAAATGAGAGCAGGGACCATTTCGGTCTTTCTGGTACACCGTCATATCTTGTGCACAAATCTTGTTAATGATATAAGATTCCACACTAAGAGAAGAGGTTGCTTTTTCTTACAGAAATCCATGCTTCAAGATCCTACATTAACACTCTGTGGTGCCTACTCTTATAAGTCAGAATCCTGTTGTTTTTAAACAATGTATCCCCCCACCCCTCCATTTCAAACTTGCTTTAGTAAGAAGTAGAATTAATCCGCCTACATCACCTGAAAACCCAGAAGTGCTTTACCTTCAGGCACATCTAGACTCAGATGTTTCAATAATGTCACCAGTAAGTACCAGCTTCTTTCTGCCTCTCCCCAACTCTTTACTTTATTTCACCTACAGTGGCTTCATTCTCAGGGTGGCTATTCCACTATCAGGGCAAAATGGCTGCCAGCTACTCCAGCTTGGTTGTGAATAGCCCTCATGATCTCAGGAGTGAGCACTTTCTTCCAGATAGTGACAGCAAAAGTTCCAGGGAGGGCTGTAATTGATCCAGTTTGGGTCAGAGCCTTGAACTCACCACTATGGCCAGGAGGTAACTAACTGTGCCTGTGTCAAGAGAGCATTGCTTGGCTCAGTGCCACCTGAACTTCATAACATAAAAATGGGGGTTGAGGCAAATGCTGTCAGGGCCCCAACCATAAGGCTTGGCACTCATCACTCCTGTACCCAAACGCTTCCTAGTGTAAGCACCTATGACTGCCTGGGACTTCCATGGGAGAAGGGTTCACACTCCACCCATGCACAGAGCATGGCAGAACTGTCAGGGAGTTAACAACCCCAGAAGCAGCCTTCAACCAACAGCATGTAGGAACTGGTGGGAAAGTACTCTCATTTCCTCACTGCCTCCCAGGGGTCCCCAGCAGGACTGAGCTCTAGCTGCCTACAATGCCAATCTTCAAATGTACTCTCTTGACTCCTGGGACTTCTCTGTTTCACTCTCCTGCTCCCCAGCTGGGGTCTCCTGTAGTCATCTTCAAAACAAACTAACGCAGTCAAGTCCCAGTCTTTTGTGACTTCTGGGGAAACCCAAACTAGGGTAGGGATGCTAGGAACTCAAAAACGGTCCTGCCACCAGACTGCCTGTAAGAGGCTCCTACTGTCATAAAGAAGTACTTCTTACTCTAGTGTTAGGGGTTTATATAGTCTTAGAATTATTGTGTTAGTCCCGGTCCTCTGTGATCAGCAGATGACTAGATGGATTAAATATGCAAGGCTTTTATATGAAAAACACTCAGGAGAAAAAATTGAGATGGAGGTGGGAAAGCGTGGGAGAATGATCAGACCACATAGCTGGTCTGACCCTGAGTGAAGGAGAGAGGGACAGAAGCTTGGATAAAAATGTCCTAGAATTCAGCCATTAAAGGAGCCCACATTTCCCAGAGGTGGGTCTGTGTTCAGTATCCCTGCTCTATCATTGGCGAGGAACAGTCTGTGGGAAGCATGGCTTTGATGCAAATGTGGGGATGGATCTCAGAACTCAGTAGCTGAGATCATTGGCCACTTGTAATCCTTGTCATCTGCAGGGCACACTATGGCTGTCACATATATTATTATAGAATTCTCGCACATTCAGAGAATTAGCCGGCTTTGCCATACTTTTCTGAATCTGAGCCTCAGAAAGCCTGTTTGAGGCTCAGATAAGAGCATGTCCATGAAAGCCAGTGCTTTATATTTAAAAAAAAAAAATGTATAACACAAATCAGTATTGGTCCCTAGATTCAGCCCCCAGGGATCATGGACATTTGTGGAATTAATGTTCCTGTAACAGGGGATTCTGGTTTATTGGGTGAAAAGCAGGCAGTGAATAAAGCCCTGTTTGGATGTAAAGGCTCCTATGCCCTGCCCCCTGCAAGCCTTAAGCAGAACACATTCTAGTGTGGCAAAAATCCCAGTTCCCTATGTTTTTGTTTTTTAACTAGCTCTTCTTGGACCAATGTACATTTGAAAGTACAACAGGCCCTCAAATAATGCTTCATTCAACGTTGTTTTGTTCAACATCATTTGGTTGATAAAATGCTGTAGAAACTTAACTCTTGTTCATATCAATTAGCCTAAAGTGAAATTGGTTTTGTTGTAGTTCTTTCAATTAAGTTGCAAAATTTATCAGACTATGTTAAAAGAGGATTTATTATAAATCTGATCAGGTTAATCCAGAACTTTTAAAAGTGAGTATCTTTTAGAAGATATTTCAGAAATTCTGCAGGCTTTTGTGCATTTTTTTAGAAACAGAATTGCCATCATTTGTGAAAGGTAAGTGGAGGTGTTAAAGAAAGGAGCTCTTTAGACAGCCCTCCAATAGGAAGTTTGTGCTTCCTGCCTGCAAGCACTTCTCATTCCCAAAACCGCCAAGGAGGTCCATCCCCAGAACTGCTCAGAGTTTAAACCAGGTACTGGCAAACTGTTATGGGTGGACAATTTTCCAGTAAGCCAGTATTAAATATTTACTTCTGATTCTGTTAACCAGGGTGTGGTAATCTGATCAAGGATTCTGTTAACCGGGGTTTAATAATCTGATTAAGGAGACACTGTTAACCAGGGTAATCTGATCAAGGAGATGCTAACGGCCAACTGTTAACCAGGGTGTGGTGATCTGCTCAGGGATGTGCTGGTGGCTATATAAACTGCCTCTTCTGGGAGCTTGGGGCTGATCTCTTCTAACCCTGCGTGGTAGAGAGTCAGTTGCCGGCCAGCTAATAAAGGCTCACAATTCGTCTCAATTGGCTCTGTGGGTCTTGGATTTGATTGCACCACAACAAAACCACAGCCCACAGGCCAGATCCAGATGCTCCCCATTTTGTAAATAAATATTTATTGGCCTGTAGCCACACCCACGTGTCAACCCCTGTGCCTGTGACTGCATGCTGCAACAATGCAGTTGAGTAGTTGCAACAGAGACTGTAGGGCTCACTAAGTCAAAAATATTTCCTATCTGGTCCTTGAAGAAAAAGATTGCCGACCCTGGTATAAATTATTTCCAAAAGTCAGGAGAAGGGAAATAAAAGAGAATAGTAGAGAATAGGAGAACCATATAGGAGAAATATAGGAGAGCACAGCAGAAAAAAAGTATGTACTTAAAAGATCACTTAACCCTTAGAGCAATCCAATGAGGCTGGTGTGAAATATGAGGGAACTAAGGCATAGAAAGCTTAAATAATGTACTCAAGGTCATATACCAGTAAGTAATGGACCTGGGATTTGAACTTAGGTCTCTCAGACTCCCAAATCTAGGCTTTTCAACTTTATCCCACTAATAGAGGCCATGATTTTGCACCCTAGTCAAAAAAAAATCTTTAATATGGAAGTTTTCTGAATATTATGTAAAATTCGAATGAAGGCACCTTTAACTCTAAGCTGCGCATGCTTGCTATATAAACAAAGCTCTATGACTAGTCCATCAGAGCTACAATTAAATCAAATAAACACAGTTCTCTCACAAACGTGGGAACTGACTAATAAAGAATGTCACCTGTGTTGAAGAACAAAATTCAACTGAGTAAATTTGAAGATCTAATTGACTTTATTAAGTGATTCATCAATAGGGCAGCATCCCATCTAGCAACTAGAAAAGGCTTCTGGTGAGTTGTACAAAATGCAAGGTTTTTATAGGCAGAAAGAGGGTGGGGCTAAGAAGTTAAAGCAGTAGATTATTTCAGGCAAGGGCACCTTCCATTAAGGGAAGGCAGGGGTTTTATCAAGGAGATTATCTCATTAGAGTTTATAAGGAAATTCCAGACTGATTGGTTTAAACTTTCACTACTGGGGGGAGCTAAAACTGCAATTAGGTTATTAAGTCTTGGTTTGGTAACCTGGCTAAGCAAAAGTGACTCCATTTTGGTCTTTTTTTTTTTTAACACCTGTAACTAGGGTCGTCTCTAAAAACCATCATAAAGTGAATAAGATTTGCCTTCAAAGTCTGTTAAGGGTGGAAAATTTTCCAGTAAGCCAGCATTAAGGAATTACTCTGATTCTGTTAACCAGGGTGTGGTAATCTGCTCAAAGATATGCTAATGGCCAACTTCTGATTCTGTTAACCAGGATGTGGTAATTTTCTCAAAGATATGCTAAGGGCCGATTTCTGATTCTGTAATCTGCTTGCTTGTTAATCTTGTTTGATGTTAACCAGGGTGTGATTCTAGGCTTTGTAAACTGTCTCTTTTGGGAGCTCGGGGCTGATCTCCTCTGACCTTGCGTGGTAGAGAGTCAGTCGCTGCCGTGGGCAGGCTAATAAAGACTCACAATTCATCTCAATTGGCTCCATGGGTCTTGGATTTGAGCGAATCACAACAAGTCCTCATCTTTTCTTTTGATGGTCCCCACAAATGACATCATTCCTGGACCTCTGTTTGCTCATCTTTAAAGTGAGGATAATTACAGTATCTAGCTCACAGGGTTGCTCTGTTCTGAAGATCAAATGAAATAATCTACATAAAGCCTTACTTTGTGCCTTAGACATAGTAGGTATTCAATAAATGTTATTTCCTTTGGTCTCGATCTGTTCCAGGCAGATCATTTCCTACTTGGAAATGCTTTTCATCAAAAAGTTCTCATTCTCTAGCTCTATGCTCCATTCTCTCAAAACTCTGATCTGTTTTTAACAAATTATTTCCTGGGGAGTGGGGAGAGAAATAAATGTATAGTTACTGTTTCTAATGTCGTGGTATTGTCCTGGGAAGACATTTAATAATGTACATGTGCCTGAAATTTCCACCAGTTCTTCAAAACCAAATTTCCAAAAGATAATTCATACTCCTCCCCCTCAACCTGTTCCTCCAGCCCACACCAGGTGCCTCATAATACCACCAATGCCTGAGCTTGAATCTGGAAGCGATCCATATTCACCCTCCTCCCCCCACTCCCAAAGCCCTGCCTCTGTCCTGGCCCTGTGCCCTTCTGCTTCATTCCCACTGCTTCTGTCCCAATTCTCGTCACAAAAGCTCTCCTAGTCCATTTCCTAACTAATCTCCTGCTTCCAATTTCTTCCTCTCTCCAATTAGCCTCACCCAGAGCTATTAGACCCAACTCTGGTCAGGTTAGTGCCTGCACAGATGTCTTTTATGTTTCTCCATTGCCAAAGTCTATACACCTGGGTCACTATGACTTGGCACTCAGGGTCACTAGAACTGGCCTGGTGTGGATGAAAGGGGTGCTATCATAATGGTAAAAATGACTGTCTATATTTTAAAATGGAGAAGATCATTAGGAACTTGACTTGTCAAGAACAGATTTATAAATGCCTCAAAAACAAACTTGAATCCAACTCTTCTCAGTGTGTATCTGTCTGTCTATGTCTATATATGTTTATTATAAACATGAGATAATTTAAAGGCAAGCACTTGTAAGGATTTGGTATTCCAAAATTCTCAGAAATATACACACTAATTTATGAAAAAGTCTTTATAAATTGGTCAAGCTAAAGAATGAAAATTGCTTACTGCTTAATTTTCATTAGAAATTGAGCTCTCCCTCGATAGATAGATAGATATAGATATAGATATAGATAGATAGATAGATAGATAAGATAACTTTGTGGTGTTCCAGTGTGCTGGCTGGAAAATTACTGCTTGGCTATCACCTGTAGGAACATAATACTCTACCAAAAAGCTTTCTGATTCTGTTCCCCTGCTTGCACAACTGACCTGTGGGTTGACAGTTAGTAAAAAGAAGAAAAATAGACTTGTGCGCTCAAACAGGATAAAGAATGGGGGTTTAGGGCTTAAAAACCCTGTACCTTTACATTTCGGGGCTGCTTGATTTGACAAACCCAGCTAGCTGAATAAAGAGTGTGTTTCCTATAACTTACTGATTTCTGGTAGTCCACGTACCTATCAGAGGCTAGTGGCTACAACACCAGAAAGGCCCCTGGAACACCTCAAAGACTTGTTTTTATGTTAAATTTCATGGGAAGCAGTGTAAAATAAGTGATGAAAAACTTTTGGGGTATATTGTATGGGTAAACAATGGTTTTAAATTAAATGTATAGTTGGGACTATGGGAAACCCAAGACGGCCTCTGGTACTTCCTGGCTCCCTGATGCTCAGGTTTTTGGTCATTACATTTTTTTATACATCATAGTGCATTGAAGCTGGACTTAGGTGAAGGAACTTATGATCTGACATTATTGAAAGGGGACATCTTACACTATTGCCAACGTTTGATAAAGTCACTTCAAGAAAATGCCAAATACGTAATCGCTCTCTTTCACAATAGGCTCTAAGGAGACAAAAACTTTAAAGATCATTGAGTGCCAGCCAGAGATTTTATTAGAAAGGATATCAGATAAAATACCCTCTCCAACCTCATTGGAAGGGTCCATATAATGCCCCTAACTGCCACTCAAAAGGTCCTTTCACTCCCTCTTCCCTTCAAGGAACCTTCATTCTCCTAGCAACTTATTCATTAAGGCAGACTAACGAGTTTTAGGTAGGCAAATATTCTTGGTAAACTGATCAATTGTCTGGATGAAAAATTGGTTCTGTAATAAACCAAAAACTCCTAATTAGGTAAGTCATAGTGAACAGTCATGCCTCAGCCCTATAACTTCTTTAGTAAGAGGTTTTAAGCCAGCCCTGTGTATAGTTCTTGTGCATCTAGTTAACACACCTTTGAAACTCCAGAAGTAAAAACCCCTGGAAGCCATAACCGCCCTCAAGAGAGCAAATAATCTTAACTATTTTGTAATCCAATCCCTTCTTTGCCCTCTCCCACCTTCATGTAATCTTTCTTGCACCTCTCTTTAGTTCCAAATGCATAAAAGAAACTGGAAAACTGTTACTCTCTGGAGCATTTGAGATCTTGCTTTCTAGTATATATCTTCAGTTTGGCTCAAATAAACTCATAAAACTTCTCTATAGGTTTGGACTTTTGGTAGGTCTATATCAGCTTCCCTGGCCTGCCTGAACTCCATTACCCTTACTAAGCAGAAGTCAGTGATGCCTGACATTAACCCTTTAGTTTCTGGTTCAGGGGAAGGTCTGATAGAGGACACCTGGAGGAACAATTGCTCTCTACTGACCAGTACAGTGCATTTCAACATTCAATGACTAATAGACCTCCTCATGGCCAAATAGAATTTACTATTCCCCTAACAGGCCTTTATACTCCTCTGTGTTTACAAATCCAGCTCCTTTATCATAGACCATCTTAATTACCACTTTTCCCACACAGTTCTATATGGAAGTCACCTTTCCTCGTTATCCTGAATTCCCATAGCATTTCCCTAATATGCCTCTGTTAGGGCACAATCTTTCCCTATTATATTTCAAGTATCGGCATGTATGTGTTATAGCTCCTCCTAAGACCATAACTTCAATAACTTCAATTTGCAAACTGACAATCCACAGGCTCAACCCAGCTTGCAGATACACACTGAACCTGAAAGTTTTTTTTTTTTTTCAGTGAGAGATTTCAGATTTCAAAGCTTTGTTTTGCTGGCCGGTCTGGCCATACTGGGCTTGTTTTCTGTAGATTTGGATCTGTGAAGCAGCCTCTGCCTGCCAAGGGATGGAGCTCTCCATTTCCCCAAAATGCCCACCAGGCCTAATTCAACCTTTTTCATTTCCTGCCTGGTCCTTCCCAGCATTTGAATTTCAGCCCTGTTGTAACGACTTTGAGGGCAGAAAGTACAGTTACCCCTCCTTATCCACAGGGGATGCATTTCAAGACCCACAGCGTGTGCTTGAAACCATGGGTAGTATCAAACTCTATATATACTATGTTTTTTCTTATGCATGTATACCTATGACAAAGTTTAACTTATTATAAATTAGATACAATAAGAGATAAATAACAAATAATAATAAAATAGAATAATTATAACAATATACTGTAATAAAAATTATGTGAATGTGGTGTCTCTCTCCCTAAAAATATCTTATTGTACTATACTTAAAGCATGATATGCTGGACAAAGAGATGATTCATGTCCCAGGTGGAATGGAACAGGACACTACTCAAAATGGCATGTAATTTAAAACATAAATTGTTCATTTCCGGAATTTTCCATTTAATATTTTCAGACCTCAGTTGACTGTGAATAACTGAAACCACAGAAAGCAAAACCATGGATAAAGGGACTCTACTGTATCCCTTTTTAATCGTCATATGGCATGATGATTACAGCATGGACTTGGATGTAAACCACTAGTGTCCTTAGCGCCAATGCTCACCAGCTGTGTGACTTTTGGCGCATTATTTAGCCTTTCCTTGATTTGGTTTCCTCTTTGTAAAATGTGAATAATACTGTAGTATCTGCTTTATAGTATTCTTGTGATGATTATATGAGTTAATACGTATAAAGTACTTGAAACAGTGTCTGGTAGTCCAATGTCAACTTTAAGTACTAGTAATAGTTAAAATAGAAGAAATAGACTTTTCTTCGCAGAACCTAGTACCTTAGGTATACAAGCACACTTAGAGACTAAATGAACAAATTCACAAGGGCCTCACAGAAATCTTGTACTAACACAGACGATGGCCTGATATGATGGAATACCCATGAATGTGGGTAGCCTGGATGAAATATTTGAAGGGCTACTGTGATAGTGGAGGCCGAGCTAACTGTTTCCTATAACAGTTGAAAGTTGTTCACTTACCTTCCCATAATAGGTAAGGGACTTTTCAGTGTCACAGTTGATGTGGCACAGACCACTGGCCCTGGTCAATTTCTCCCCTAATGGCCTGCCAACCAATCAAAATACACTTTCCTTATATAGAAAGAACATGAGGAAGTATCAGTTGTGTATAAAAGGGAAAGCCCCGCTGTGACTAAGGCTCAGCCTTTGGATGTGAATCCACTGAGCCGGTGCCGGCACCAATAAACGCTACTTCCTGCTTTTTGCCTTGGTGTTCCTCCCATCTCTCTGTCTAAGTATCCTGCAACATTTCTGGGAGCTTATCCGGGATTGGAGATGGCAAGTTTTCGCCTCCCTTTTTGTCGGGGTTTGGCCTCTGGAACACTAGGAGAAGTGGACTCCCCACGGTGCGAGTGAACCTATTGTCCACAGGGGAAAATGACTCTTCCAGTGAACCCAGGTGGCGGCTCCAAGAGCATAATGGAACCCAGTGAGGCACAGGAACCAGAGCAGGAGCACCGCCCAACAAACTGGTATTTGACTTGCCCCTAAAGAGGCAGAGGTCACCCAAGTAGTCTCTGGAGGGAGATGAAACTGTGACTGCTCAGGTTTATTTTGGATGGAGGGTGGTGTTTGAATGATGATTGCCTGAGTGTGAATGAGATGCGGCTTGGCCGCGAAGTGAGAGTTGAGCCCTTATCCACACTTCTGCAGTGAACCTCATACAGCTTAGGGTGGTATCACTGAATCTCTGTGAGGCATCTACTTCAGTGATCTGAGTAGGGGTTTTATACCCACCCACCAATTGCTAAGAGGTGCCTGAAATATCCCCGTGAGGGGTGCACCCGGGGACGGGCAAAGTGAATACCTGGGTGCATGTGTGTCACTGCCACGTGAGTGAAATATGGGTGGGCTAGAAAGAGAGCAGACTCCCTTAGGATGTATTATAAAGAATTTTAAGGAGGGTTTTTCAAGAGATTATGGTATGAAGCTCACCCACCTGAAACTGCATACTTTTTGTGAGATATACTGGCCCTCATTTGATGTGGGGTGGCCGTCAGAAGGATCCCTGAACAAGGCAGTCATAGCCAAGGTCTATCAGGTCATCGTAAGGAATTCTGGTCATCTAGACTAGTTCTCCTACGTTGATAGTTGGCAGGATGTGGTCCTGACCTGACCCTCTTGGTTGAGAGCCTATCTAGAAGAGAATCGCAGAGTAATGTTGGCCCAAGCCACTGCAACCTCCAAATGCCAACCTAAAGAAAAGAAATCAATGTTGCCAAGTGAGCAAGAGAGTACCCCAATGCCATATACTCCCATTTATCCACTCCTGCCAAGGACCCTGGAGTAGCTGGCTATGCCCTCAAGATCCTTGTCCCTAAGTCTGCATGAAAACAGCCTGGAATCCACTGACACCCTGTCCTTGATGACCTCTGTAGATTCTCCACCACCTCCTGTTCTTAATCTCTATGGCCCAACTGGAACCAGACCAAAAGCAGCAGTCTCTAGAGGAGAGGCCCTCCAATTACCACTCTGTGAAACACGGGGCCCCATGTACTATGACCAGGATGGCCACATACATGGTGGCTGATGTGCCTTTGTGTACCAGCCCTTCACCACCACTGACCTCTTGAACTGGAAAAATCATACTCCCTCCTTCACAGAGAAGCCTCAGGCCATGATTGATCTACTGCAATCTATCATCCAGATGCATAAGCACACCCGGGGCCAATTGCCACCAGCTCCTTCTGATCCTCTTCAATGCAGAGGAATGTCGGTGAGTCACCCAGGCTACTTTAAAGTGGCTAGAGGAACTTGCCTCAGCAGAGACCTTAAAAGCTCAGGCCTAGGCCCAAAACCAGTTCCCCAAGGAGGACTCCCAATGGGACCCCAATGAGGACAAGAGACTCCAGATGCTCGAGCGCTATCAGGAGGCCCTCTTAGGCAGTCTAAAAGAAAGACAGAAGAAAGAGATAAATATGAGTAAGACCTCGGAGGTACTCCAGCAACCCGAGGAAAGGCCAAGCCAATTCTAAGAGAGGCTGTGTGAGGTGTTTTGCCTTTACACCCCCTTTCACCCAGAGGTGGCAGAAAACCAGAGGATGATTAATGCAGTTTTTGTCAGTCAGGCCCAGGAGGACATCTGGCGCAAACTGCAAAAATTGGAGGGTTTCTCTCATATGAACACCAGTCAATTGTTAGAAGTGGGAATGAAAGTGTTCATCAGTCGAGACCAAGAAACCCAATGAGAGGTAGAACAAAAAATGAGAAGGAAAGTAGATCTGCTCATTGCCGCCCTGGTAGAATGATCAGGACACTCCTGGAGAGGTGCTCAGTGGGCCAGGGACAGGGTCAGAGGACACGGTGACTGAAAGAACCACCTCACTCAGAAATGAGATTAGAGCAGGACCAGTGAGCTCGTTGCCACCAAAACGGTCACTGGAAAAACGAGTGCCCCTAATGGTTGGGCAGTTACCAGCCCACTCCAGGCCCAAGAGGAAGAGGCTAAGTGTTCCAAGGATGGTACCAGATGACATGGTGACCACCAGAGGAGGCCCCAGAAGATGATTTTGCCAGCCTTGCTGCCCTGGGAGACTACAGAGAGGAGTAGGCCAGACTGATCCATTCTGTTAGGCCCCCAGGAGCCTATGGTCTGAATGACTGTAGGGGACTGACCCATTGACTTTATGGTAGATACGGGGGCAGAACATTCTGTGGTAACGCAACCTGTAGACCCCCTTTCACAGAGACAGGCCACCATTTTGGAGACTACAGGCAACCAGTCTTGTCACCCCTTTCCTGCTGCCACAAGAATGCAATCTAGGAGGCCACGAAATCAGTCCATCTACCTCACAGCAGGTTTGGAAGTTCCTAGGTGTCACAGGGTTCTGTTGGTGAAACTCCTTTGTGCGCTCACAAAGAGGGGCAAATGAGAGCCCCTACAGTGGGAACAGGCACAACGAAAGACCTTTAAAATATGCCTTTACTACCCTCCACATTCATGGGGCTTTATATAAGGAGAAAGGCCTGATCAACTCAGGGGAAAAAGACAAAGTATGGAAAAGAGATCCTTGAGCTCCTAGATGCTGTATGGGCCCCTAAGGGAGTGGCAGTCATGCATTGCCAAGGACATCAAAAAGGAGACACTGTGACTGCTCAGGGAAACTGCAAAGTGGATCATGAAGCAAAGCTCATGGCCTCTGAGAGGGTACTAGAACCAACAACTCTGACTGCCACCCTGTTCCCCAGTCCCTAAGTAGAGTGGGACCCTAAGTATTAACAACATGACGATGCCTTGTTTAAGACTGAAAATGGGAGTTACCTCTCTAGCAGAGGGTGGAAGTTTAAGGATAGGCGAATAGCAATTCCTGAGGCCCTAGACCCAGCCTTTGTCAGACAGTTCCATCAGAATACCCACATCAGCCAGACAGCTCTTAAAACCACATTAGGCCAGCATTGCTACATCCCCCAGCTATCTAGCATCTCCTCGGTAGTGTGTGAACTATGCGAGGTATGTGGTCAAAACAACCCATGATAGGGGCCATGGGCCCCTCTGGGAGTCCAGAGTGTGTGATAAACACTCTTTGAAGACCTGGAAGTAGACTTCACTGAGATTCCCCAATCCTGGGGCTACAAGTACCTCTTGGTCTTTGTGTGCTCAGAGTCTGGTTGAATAGAGGCTACCTCCTCTCCCCAAAGTGAGAAGGCCTAAGAAATAGCCAGTCTGCTCCTCCAAGAAATTGTTCCACGATTTGGGCTACCAATTACCTACCATTGGCTCAGATAATGGACCAGCCTTCATAGCAGAAATAGTGCAGCTGCTAGCCAAAAATTTGAACATCAAATAGAAATTACATGCTGCCTATCGACCACAGAGTTCAGGACAGGTAGAGCACATGAACAGGACCCGAAAAACTCAATTTGAAAAATTATGTCAAGAGACACAACTCCATTTGGACAAAGTCCTCCCTATGGCACTATTAAGAATCAGGTCGGCCCCAACCAAAGAGACTGGGTTCTCCCCCTATGAGATCCTGTATGGGCGACCACACCTGCTCATCAGGGGAATATGAGGAGAACTAAAAGAAATAGGTGTATTTACTCTGAGACTGCAGTTACAAGCTCTGGGCACTACTTTGTAGGCTCTCAACCACTGGGTTAGGGAAAGGCTGCCTGTTAGTCTGACTACTGAGGTTCATTCATTTAGGCCGGGAGATTTGGTGTGGGTCAAGGAATGGAATGTATAACCCTTAAAGCCTCTTTGGAGGGGCCCATTCAGTGTTATTTTGTCCAGCCCCACTATAGTAAAGGTTGCTGAGATAATGCCTTGGGTTCACCATAGAGGGCTTAAGCCAGCGGCCGAAGACTGGTAGTGCATTTCAGATTAACCGTCTGCAAGAAGATGTTGACTGGATTTACAGATTGAAAAACCATCAGCCGCATTTTGGTCACACAGGAAGCCTACCAATCCACGTGCAGAAGAAGTCTTAGGATGGCGACACCCCACCAAGATGACCAACATACATACCTCTAAGGACTCTGTGACTTTTGAGACTACAAATGTAAAGAGGGAATCAGGATAGATAGTCAGGTCACATATAGTATGGAAATACTAGCCCTTAAACCAAGAAAAGGATAAAGATGATGCTCTCTGACCCAATCTCGGACACGAGCATCAAAGAGGGGAATGTGGTAGCAGAGACCGAGCTAAGCATTTCCTATAATGGTCGAAGGTTGTTCACTTCCCTTCCCATAATAGGTAAGGGACTTTTCAGTGTCGCAGCTGACATGGCACAGACCATAGGCCCTGGTTGGTCACGCCCTTTATGGCCCGCCAACCAATCAGAATACACTTTACTAAGAGGAAGTATAAGATGCGTAAGAAGGGAAAGCCCCACTGTGATAGGAGCTCAGCCTTTGGATGTGAATCTGCTGAGCCAGTGCCGGCACCAATAAACGCTACTTCCTGCTTATTGCCCTGGTGGTCCTCTCATCTCTCTGTCCAAGTATGCTGCAACACTACTAGACACTATAGGTCTCCCTTAATTTTGGCCTGCGAAAAGACCTCTGTGCGTGTATCCAAGAAAATACCATTTGTTGAATGGTGGAGATTAAACACTAATTATCCAAATAGCAAATAAAGCTTCAGTAGAACATCTGAATTCTTACCAGTGGCTCTGTACAATTTCTATCCAGAGGTGCTTAGGGACAACATAGTAGGTGGTAAGAGGATGGCTTAGGGCCTTAGCATGGAAGTGCAGCTGCAGAGAAGCTCATTATTTTTACTCAAATGGTATGCTCATTTAGAATGGCTGGAAGAGGGTTATTAGATGAAAATGATGGGGAAATTTAAAGTTCCTTCTTGCACCAATCTTCTTCCAGGTATGACTTTATGTCTACATCAATGGCCATATACTTGTTGAAAGAACTAAACAGTAATGAAAATAATACCTATATTCAAAGGCAGAGAAAACAGACATTTTGCTTCTAGAAATATCCAGCTCTCTGTAATATGTCTCAGAAGAAAGATGTAATGGAGCATATGAAGATGTTCTTGGCCCTATCCCTGAACCTATGGTTAGGAATTTTAATTAAAAAGTGATTTGTATCCCTGTGATGGATACTTTATGGATGAGATTTGGCTAACCTAAAACTAGAGGAGCGGTACTCAATATGGGAAACTTTATTGTCTTCACAAAGTACAACAGCTGGAAAAGATTTTATACCCTTTCTCATTAAGGTAGATGCTTTTTTTTCCTCTGGAATTCCTTCAGAAATGACCTCAGGGAGAATTATGTCAGTGGATCATCATCCCATGGCCAAAAGTTCTTTCTTCTAACAATGAAACCCCAAACCCTGTCTAGAACTGATCAGCTAAAACTTGAGTGCCTTCATTTGTGGCTACAGCTCAATCTTGACTTAGAAGAGAGGTAAACTATAATGATTTTCAAAGCCAAAGTCTTAGTGTAGTCTGAAATTCATGTGATAAGTTCTCAGACCCAAATTTGGAAGATATCCAAGGACATTTTTCTCCAGAGTATCAAAGGAAGCCAAGAGGGATTACAACATCTGAGACCACTGCTAAATATTTGAAGGTGATGATTATTTAGGCAAGTGATTAACTGGTCACCTGCAAGGAAAACAAAGTCAAGCAGAGGAAGGGACTGATGTAGCAGGGAGAACAAGCCAGTGAAGCCTATGCACATGAATCATAACTGGCCCTGGGCCAAGACCAAGTACCTGAGAGTGAAGTAGAAGAAAACTGACAGAGAGAGTAGGAGACTTAGGTCCCGGCTCTGCCACTCATTTGCTGTGTGACCTTATATAAGATGCCTCTCTGGATCTTGCTTTCTTCCTCTGTAGTATAGGACAAAGGAGATTAGGCCAACAGTTAAGTTTCAAATGCTTTCATGAATCAGACTTGGAATCTCAGTGTGTGAAGGGGCTTGGGTAAGGCAACAGTGAGTGTATGCTCCTGACTAAAGGCTTTCAGGTGCATTGTTGTTAAATCACTGCCCTAGCTAATACACCTCTAGCCTGACATGGCCTGCACACTGGATTATGCACAGGGCTACATTCTGCTCTAAGCCTCTGAGTATCTGAAATCCTAAAATGGATCCAGTAAATATACAGATCACACTCTTGCTTTAAGCACAAAGGAAATGGTGTTGTGGACTTTTGGGATTTGAGCCTGGGCTTAGTGGCCATCTGGGGTTGAGTCCCTTGCTCTGTCACTAACCTGTGGTCCCTTGTTTGTACTTCTGAAATTCAACACCTTTGAAAACCAAAAGATATTCTGTAGGTTTCTGGAAAATTCATTTGGTGGCAAAACTAATCTGAATGACTTACATATATTATTTGTACCAGGGGTCAGCAATTTCTTTTTTCTGTGAAGGGCCAGATGGTTTTTTAAGCTTTGTAGTCCACAACTACTTAGCTTTGCCATTGTAGCATGAAAGCAGCAATAACAAGAGGTGTGGCTATGTTCCAATAAAACTAGATTTACAAAACAAGTGTGATTTGACTTAAGGGTTATAGTTTGCTACCCATGGATATATATTTTTTGGCATGAATATTCACATATTTTGCTGCAGAATTGTTAATGCTTCTGATTATGGGTGCTCTCCTGGACACCTCTAGGGTTAATGGTAGAATAATGGCCCCCAAAGAGGTCGACGTCCTAATCCCTGAAACCTGTGAATATGTTACCATACATGGCAAAATAGACTTTGCAAATCAGGTTAAATTAAGGGCCTTGAGATGGGGAGGTGATCTGGTATTATTCATATGAGTCTGGTGTAATCACATGGGTCCTTACAGGAGGGTCAGACACATAAGAGACATGATGATAGTAGCAGAGGTCAAAATGAGACAGAGAAGTTTGAAGATGCTATGCTGTTGGGTTTGAAGACAGAGGAAGGAGCACGAGCCAAGGAATGCAGGTAGACTCTAGAGCTGGAAAGGCAAGGAAACCGATCCTGCTTTAGAGCCTCCAGAGGAAATGCAGCCCTGCTAACACTAATTGTAAACTCTCTAACCCCCAGAACTATAAAATAATAAAACTGTGTTGTTTTAAGCCATTAAATTTGTGGTTATATATTACAGTAGCAATAGAAACTAATCTAGAGATATAGTACAATATGGTATATGCATTAAATTTTTCCCAAAATAAAAAATTTATAAATGTAAAACACTTGTTCTAACAGTATCAGTTACTGGCTTGTGGATTTATAGTTGTATAATCTTTAGCAAGATATTTCAGCTCTTTAAATCTCTGGTATCCCATTTACAAGATGAGTATAAAAATCACATCTTCTCTCAAGGTTATTGTGAAGGACATAGTGATACTTGTCCTAGATCCCCTTTAAGGCCTTGATGCCCAAACTATCAGAGTGCTGTTGGTAGGTAGCTGAAAAAGAATCACTTCAGCTGCAGAAAGCCATTGAGGGAGGAGGGAGGAATAACGATGTCTGATGTCTGATTAAGGTGAGAAGGGTGGGGTGGGTGGTCAGGATAAAGGCTGGCCATTTCTAAAAGGCTAATCAGTTTCCAATTGTCAGTGAATGTTTCATCCTAAAGTTTTTCTTTTCTGTCTTTGTTGTTCACTTATCCATCACCGCTTCCACTTTTCAACCATCAGCTTGCTCTCTATATCTACGGGTCTGTTTCTGTTTTATTTTATTTATTCATTTTCTGTTTTTGAAGATTCTATGTATAAGTAAAATCATACAATATTTGTCTTTCTTTGTCTGAGTAATTTCCCTTATTATAATACCTTCTAGGTCCATCCATGTGTAGCTGCAAATAGCAAGATTTCATTCATTTTTATTGCTGACTAATATTCCATTGTGTGTTTATACATCTTCTTCATTCATTCATCTGTCAATGGACACTTAAGTTATTTCCATATCTTGGCAATTGGAAATAATGTTGCAGTGAACAAGGGGTGCATAGATCTTTTAAAATTAGTATTTTTGTTTTCTTTGAATAAATACACAGAAATAGAATGTTGGGTTGTATGGACACTCTTAATTTTTGAAGAACCTCCATAACGTTTTCCATAGTAGCTGCAACAATTTACATTCCCGCTAGCAGTGTATGAGGGTTTTCTTTCTTGCACATCCTTGCCAACACTTGCTGTTTGTTGATTTAATGATGATGGCAATTCTAACAAGTGTGAAGTGGTATCTCATTGTGGTTCTGATTTTCATTTTCCTGATGATTAGTGATGTTGACCATTTTTCCATGTACCAATTGGCCATCTGTATGTCCTCTTTGGTCTTCTGCCCATTTTTTAATTGGATTGGTGGGGGGGAGTGTTAAGTGGTATGAGTTCCTTATGTGTTTTGGATATTAACCCCTTATGGGACATATCATTTGCAAATATATTTATACATTCAGTATGTTGTTTTTTCAGTTTGTTTATGGTTTCCTTTGTTGTGCAAGAAATTTTTAGTTCGATGTAGTCCTATTTGTTTATTTTTTGTTCTGTTGCCCTTGCCTAAGGAGACATATCCAAAAGAATATTGCTACAAGTTATTTCAAAGAGTTTACTTTCTATATTTTATTTTAGGAGTTTTATGGTTTCAAGATTACGTTTAAGTCTTTAGTCCATTTTGAGCTTATTTTTGTATGTGATGTAAGACAGTTGTCCAATTTCATTTTTTAAAACGTGTCTGTCCAGTTTTCTCAACATCAATACTGAAGAGACTATCTTTACCCCATTGTATATCCTTGCCTCCTTTGTCATAGATTAATTGTCATATAAGTTAATGTAAGAGCATTTATTCCTGAGCTCTCTATTCTGTTCCATGAATCTATATATCTGCTTTTATATCAGTACTATACTGTTTTGATTATTGTATCTTTGTAGTATAGTTTAGCATTAGGAAGCATGATACCTCCCACTTTGTTCTTTCTCAAGATTTTTTGAGCTATGCAGGATATTTTGTGGTTCCATATGAATCTTAGGATTAGATGTTCTAATTCTGAGATGAATGCCATTGGTATTTTAATAGGGATTGCACCGAATCTGTATATTGCTTTAGGCAGGGCATTTTAACAATATTAATCCTTCCAATCCATAAGCATGGTATATCCTTCCATTTGTTTGTATCTTCAATTTACTTCTTCAATGCCTTACGTTTTTCAGAGTGCAGACCTTTCACCTCTCGGGTTAAATTTATTCCTAGGTATTTTATACTTTTTGATGCAGTTGTAAATGGGGTTGTTTTCTTAATATTTACTTCTGATAGTTCATTATTGGTGTATAAAAATACAACAGATTTCTGAATATTAATTTCACATCCTATGAATTTAATGAATTCATTTATTAGTTCTAATAGTTTTTGGTGGGGTCTTTAGGCTTTTCTATATATAGTATCATGCAAATAATAACTGTTTTACTTCCTCCTTTCCAATTGGGATGCCTTTATTTCATTTTCTTGCCTGCTTGCTGTGGCTAGGACTCCCAATACTATGTTAAATAGAAGTGGTGATAGCAGGAAAACTAGGCTTTTTGCTGATCTTAGATCTTAGAGTATATTAGTTGTGCATTTGTCATGTATAGCCTTTATGGCATTGAGGTACATTTCTTCTAATCCCACTTTGCTGAGAATTTTCATCATAGAAAATTGTTAGGTTTTGTCAAATGCTTTTTCTGCATCTATTGAGATGATCATATAATTTTATTCTTTGTTTTGTTAATGCGACATATCACATTGATTGATTTATAAATTTTGAACCATCCTTGCAATCCTGGGATAATTCCCACTTGGTCATGGTGCATAATCTTTTTAATGTATTGTTGAATCGGATTTGTTAATATTTTACTGAGAATTTTTGCATGCATGTTCATTAAGGATATTGTCCTGTATTTTTCTTTTTTTGCAATCTTTATCTGGTTTCATAGTATGATTTTGGAAGCATTTCTTCATATTTGGGTTTTTGAAATAGTTTAATAAATGTAAGTATTAACTTCTTTAAATATTTAGTATAACTCATCTATGAAGCCACCTGGTCCTTTTATTTATTTGGAACTTTTTGATTACTGCTTCCTTTTTATTGTTATTAATCAGTCAGTTTAGATTTTATATTTCTTCCTGGTTCAATCTTGGATGGATATATAATTCTAAAAATTTATCCATTTCTTCTAGTTGTTGAATTTATTGGCATATAATTTTTTATAGTATTCTTTAATAATTCTTTGTATTTCTATGGTGTTGGTTGCAACTTATCCTCTTTCATTTGTGGTTTTATTTGTTGAGATCTCTCTCTCTCACTTTTCTTAATGAGTTTGGCTAAAATTTTGTTAGCAATTGTCAGCAAACATTTCACTCTAAACTTTGAAAGTTGAGGAATCAATGGATTTCAAAATAGTTTTCTATAATCATAAGATATATTCTGTCTTCAAATGTCTAGGTGGGGTTAGGGATTATAGCAAATTTTTAAATTAATTTTATAGCAAATTTTCAATTAGGGGTTAGGGGTGCCAACCACCTCCCCACCTCCCACCCCCAGTTGAAAATATGCATGTAACTTTTGACTCTATATCAGCTCTTTGCAGATTCAACCAATTGAAGATCAATAGATAAATATTTATTGAAAAGTAATAGTGTATAAGTGGGCCATGAAGTTCAAACCCAAGTTGCATAAGTATTTTAAATAACTATAAATAAACTAATATATTGTTAAACAGAAGGTTATTTAAAAATTACAAGAATCCTATCAAATGATAAGAACATGAAGATGTAAAAAAGGGGGTTGGGAGATGTTTTCTCAAGTCCTATCAATTAGGTAAGCCACACCCATAAACTTTCAGCTAACCCCCAAAAGCAAAGTTGGCTACTAACAGCCCAACCACGAAAACTGTGTTGTCTTCAGTCTAAGGTCCATGCTTCTAATTTATTAACTTATGTAGCTATAACTAGAAGAGATTGTATTGACTTTCTAGCCATTATAATTTAACATGCATTCACAGGCTCAGTGAGAAGCTGGCAATAAGAATTGAACCATGATTTAAAAGTTTCTGGAAAGACCTAAGCAAAGAAGGGTAGAGGTTACTTCAACAAATCAAGTCTTCTTTCAAAACAAGGTGTGGAAGTTGGAAATAAAGGAACCCTAATAATTTCAAATCAATGACAGCTTAACACAGAAAGCATTTAGGTAACAAAAACTTTTCAGAAGAAAAACTTTGGATGGCCATTCAATTGACACATTCACTGGATGCCCCTGGCTTTCCTGTAAGTCTTTTAGGAATCCTAGAAACTCCAGCAATAATCATGGGCCGGGATTTCTTATTGTCCTCTCCAGATCCATGCTGCTTCCCTTCCTCCTTTGCTTTTTTCTCTCTGGATCTCCTCACAGTTTTTCTTGTGCTCTGGCTTCCTGTTGGGTCAGTCAATGGGGAGCAACAACAACAGGATGTTGGAGAGAAGGGAAAAAATATCAGGAGGGTTATTCCTCCATCATCCTTTCTGAGGGCAGCATCCCTCATTACAAGTTTGTCAGGTAGGCATCTCTATACAACTCTCTCAGTGTCAGGGTTCTGGAGAGCTTTTTTCCCCTCACTCCTTCTCTGCTTAGAGGTAATTACAGCCCTAGGCAACTGCATCCTCCCTTTTTGGATTTCTACACCCTGCTCACACTTTGTAAATAGTCCCTTTATTAAACTCTCCTCAAGTTACCCAATATGAGTCTACCATTTGCTTCCTACTATGACCCTTACTGATATAAAAAATATGAAATCCTAAAAACATTTATTTAAGCTTTGTAAGCACTGTGCCATTTATTTCCCCTAAGAATTCTATGAAGCGGGTATTGTTATTCTACCTTACAGATAATGAATCTAAGATTTAGAGAAATTATAATCATACAATCAAAAAATAACAAGTAAGGAATTGAACCCAAGCCGTTTGAGCACAAACTCCAATTTTAACTACTATGTTATGCTGCTTTGGTGATTGTCAGATCTTACCATGTCCACGACATTCAGCAAGTCAATAAAATATTTTCAGAAGCTTCCCGCCCCGCCCCATAATCTCCAGCATCAAGTAAAGTGTTACAAATAGATCAGTAGGTTGTCTACAACTAATAAAAAGATTACATTATTGATGATGATTTTCAGATGTACTCACTCCAAGCACCCTTTATTTAACATTTTTCTGATAGGCTAATAAAAGTTTTGGACCTGAAAGGTCTGAAGGTGCTGGAATGCAAGTGGGAGCAAGAGAAAGAGAGAATTAAAACTGTGCAGTCAGGCAGGTCATGCGTAAATATCAAGTCATTCCTATCCAGTCTTTCGTCTTCAATAAGAGAGTGGCAGATGTACATATTTTGAGAGCTGACCTTTGAAATCGAGAGCAAGTTTTTATAGATAGGATCTTAACTCTTGTTCAATAGAGGGAGAGGCTTATGTATGTGCTCTAGAAAATGAAATTTTGTCTGTCAAATTAAGCCAGCCAATAGCCCTTTATCTTTAAACCAGTAGTTCTATATACTGTAGTTCTGACTTTATGCTGTCATAGATTTCGTAGCTTTACATTTCTTTTCCGAAGCCTTTTTGAATATCTTGCATATACAGATGACCTTTAGTCTTCATCTAGCAAGTTTTTAAATTTATCATACCCTGCTGAGACTTGGGGTGGAAAAGTGTAAACTTCACCATTAATTTCAGTGAGACCAATTGTCTCAAGTTTTTGTGTTGTGGGCAACAGAACCCAACTCTGGTCAACTTAAGAAGAGGGTGTTGAGGCATTGTGAAATCATAGGAGACTTGCGTGATTTATGGGGACTAGGTTTGGGATGGACAAAAGCCAAGAAAATTTCACACTCAAGAAAGCAGGAGAGAGCTACAGTCTGCAGCCTGGAATAGTCTAATCTAAACTCTAATTCCATGAGAGACTTTCTAAGCTGTTTTTCCTTCTTGTACTTCTTGAGACTCAGAGTGTGTAGAGAAAGTGCCTGGGAGACTCAGCTGAGCTCTTATGCCTTCTCTACCACCTCTCCCCATCCCCCTCCACCAACTGGAGTGGAGAGAGGGAGGATCTGACTTTCCCAGTGAAAATCTGGTTGCCAGGAATTGCTCTCTACAGAAGCTGCTATCAATGCCTACCTCTATCCAATGGGCCTGCCCCAGAGGTTACTTAAAGGTTCCTCTATACACAGACTGCTCCTCTCCCTGGCCAGCAGGGCACCACCAACAAATGAGGGACAGGATTTGTAAGATCCCAGCTTCCTTGCTCCTCAGAAAAAAATTCTGATGTTCCTTTTCAGAAGGTCCTTGGCATGATAGAGCCCAGTTGTTCACAGTGATAACCTGAGCTTTAATATCAATAAGAAATGTTGGCTTCCTCTTTTTCATGTCCCACTTCCATATTCTTTCAGTGCTTCCTGGAATCTTCTCCCAAATAAATCACTTGCAGTCAAATTCCTTTCTCAAGTTCTGCCTTAGGAGAACCCAAGCTAAAACATTTTAGCCAGGCTTTCTGCATAACAGGAGAATCAAATCCCTAAAAAAAATCGAATTGCAATGAAGTAAAGGTTATTGATGATGAACTTCTATAAGTGACAAATAATCACCACATCCATTAACAATAATGGCAATAACGAATACATATGTTAAGATTTTAAGAAAAGAAAACAATTATGGAAATTGTTCCCTATAGAAGCTTTTATTTGATCTTATTTCAAGATGAATTGAGTAAGATTCTCAAGTTGTATCGTCATGTTTTTAAAAATACTCCTGTATTAGTTATCTAGTGCTTGTAATATATTACCCCAAATGTTAGTGGCTTAAACAATAAACAGTTTCTATGGGTCAGTAGTTTGGGAGCTGCTTACTTGGGATCTTCTGGCTTGGGATCTCTCATGAAGTTGCAGTTGAACATCTACAGGGGCTGCTGTCAACTGAAGCCTTGACATGGGGTTCCAAGAAGACTCACTCACATGGCTGTTGGCAAGAGGCCTCAGTTCCTCACCACATGGACCTCCCCATAGAATTGTTTGACTGTTCTGACATAGCAGCTGGCTCAGTTATCCAAGACTCAGTTATCCAAGCACATAATAATGGAAGCTACAATGTTTTTATGACCTAACTTCAGAAGTCACATTATTCATTTCTGTAGAGTCCAATTGGTTACACAACTCAGCCCTATTTAAAGTGGAAGAGGTCTACATAGGGTGTAAATATCAAGAAACAAGGAATATCAGGGGCCATTTTAGAGTTTGTCTACACAGCACCATTTTCTTCTAAACTGATCAACTATTTTGGAAGTCTTTATGAAACTGACTGATTGATAAACAAGGGTGCTGAGGAGTAGGGTCAGGGACTCCCATCTCACATCTAGTTGATCCACAACTAGATTCCTTAGGGTAACAGTTTAATAAGTAGCTGAACTATTTTGTGAGAATAAGGACCTCAGTGCAGTTCATTTTACTTGTGCTTATGATTCTGGCCTGGGGTCTTGTGCTGGATAGACTTGTGTTTGGATAGACAGCCTCTACCCTGCCAATTCTTCTCTTCCTCCTCCATGATCTTTAACTTCGGCATAAAATAAACAAAAGAGGGAAAATTCCTTTGTAAGCTCACTAGAACCTAGTAAAAATAGAACCATATGCTGCAGAACCCAATCCGGAAATTCCAGCTTAACATAAAAAATACAAAATACCATCCTCAATGTGCCAAGCTTTTATAAAGCAGATGAGTGACTCTGCCAACCCAAATTAGAGGAAAGGCCAAATGAATTAAAGTGCCAAACATATTTTAGAATTGCCCTTCCCCCCACCAAATCATAAATCTAATGTAAGGCCTGTGGTTAAGGGCCTAAGAGATTATCTTTCCTGACATTTGACTTACTCACCAAGAGCCCCGGGTTTAATTTGTGCACGTAATAGATTGTACTGACCCACAGCTCAAAGGGAGAAAAGCACTGTTACCTGAGAATCAGCCACTAAAAATAGACTCTAATGAGGGCATTTCTCTTCGTAAGAAATGAAATTTACAGAGATATTTGGAAAAGCATTGCAATTTATAATAGTAGTATGATATACATTGATTTAAATAGTGGGTCATTGCGCTGCAAACCAGTGACATAAATACACTTTTTCAGAAGACAAAATGCCAGCTATAAGCAGGATTACAAAGCTTTTTCACAGAAACATGTGCTTTTTGGGTCTCTGACTCAGTAGCTGGCACTGACAATCATGTAGTTTCTCAGGCCAGAAAACTGTGAGGCATCCATAACATTTATCATTTGTGTTCTCATGCCCCATGTATAATTTATTATTGAGGCTTCTATATCTTATACCTTTCTCAATTTGTTCCACATCTCACCATCCCTAATACCCTACTCAGGCCTTTTGTCTAGAAAGCTGCAGTCACCTCTACACTGTTTTCCCTGCTTCTATTCCTGTCATGCCCCTCCCCCTAGTAGTTAGTTTTAGTTTCTGCTGTAACAAACTCAAAATAAACGTGTAGGAAAGTGTGGGCATTAGCAGCCCAGGGGTGATATGGCATTCCTTAAATCACCAGAGATCCAGCCTTCTTCATTCTTGTGTTCTGCTCTGTGACTTCTGTTCCAAGGTCACTTCATGATTCAAAATGGATACTAAGTTTGAGCCATTACATTTGCATTGCATCTAGCAAGAAAGAGGAGTTAAAGATCATGCTCTCTCCTTTAAAATACATTTCCCAGACTTATACACACAATCTTTACATTTCATTGTTCTTAATTTAGTTCTATAATCATACCTGGTGCCAAGGGAGACTGGGAAATTTAGTCTTTATTCAGTTATGTGCCCAATTAAAATCGGAGCTATTATTACTAAGGAAGACTAGAGTAGAAATTAGAAAGGAAATAGAGCACATTGGCAATTTCCTATAGGGGACTTGATTTTCTCCTTATTCAAAGAGCCTGGTTAGGTGTCTTAGTTTGGGTTCCCTTGCTTATCCCTTTCCACATCACCTCAGCCAGAACATGGTCTCTATATAGACTATGAAAACATGCTCATGCAGCCCCATTGATCAAGGTAAATTTAATTTGATTGTACAGTGGGAAACCACTATGGAGTTTTAATCATGGGAGCGACATGATTAAATTTGTGATTTTCAAAGTTCACTTTGGCTACTCCATGGAAGAGAATGTAGTAAGGCAAGTATAAAGCAGGGGGACCATATAGGAGGATGCTGAGATGTGGTTGAACTCACATCATTTTGTGGGTATAGAGTCACTAGTACATAAATGTGAGTGTGATAAAATGAAGAGTGGTCAGGAAGACCCTAGATTTCAGATGGAAATGCCACTCACTGAGAGGAGAATGGCTGGGGGAAGAGCAAACCAGTGGCAGGAAAAATCAAAAGTTCCAGATGAGTCAGCAATACCTAGCAAGCATTCAAATGGAGATGTTAGGTACAAAGCTGATACATGAGTGTGGTGTGCAAGGGTAGAGTCAGGGTTAGAGCTATGTATTTTTTGGATTCGTAAGTACTTGATGGTATTTAAAACCATGGAACTGGGCCAATCACCTATGGAGGGTATAGATGAAAAAAGAAGAGGGGAGAGGGGAAGGGGAGAGACATGGGGCTAAGGACAAAGGCTTCATGTACTCCAATATGCACCAACTCTGGGACCAAGAACATGGATCCCAGGAAAACTCAGTTTCTTCATCTGTAAAGTGGGAACATGTATACATTATCTCATTTGTTTTTCCCCCCCAACTTTCATAAGAGATATGTATTAGTAAATGCATGGTACATTGAAAAAAAAAAACAGGCCCAGAATACTTGAGTAACTTGTCAGACTGGACAACAGCAGAGCAAGCTCGTTAATCCAGGTTAGGTTGTTCCTGAAGCCCACAAACTTAAGCTTTCATTCTACTGTTTCATAATTGTGATCTATATTGCTTCTGTACTGCATTAGCTTCCTATTGCTGATGTAACAAATCACCACAAATTTAGGGACTGAAACAGTATTTATTTACTATATTATAATTCTATAGCTCAGAGGCCTAAAATATGGGTCTTATGAGCTACAATTAAAGTGTCGACAGGGTTGTATTCCTTCTAGAAGTGCTGGGGAGAATCCATTTCTTGCCTTTTTTCTGTTTCTAGAGTCTTACAGAGTTTCTGAATCAGTAGGTCTGGGTTGAGGCCTGAGAATTTGCTTTTCTATTAAGTTCCCAGGTGATGCAGATGCAACTGACCTGGGGACCCCAGTTTAAGGACCACCGTTGAACATTATAGTCTTTCTGTTAAATAGTGTGTATTCTGTTTTCTAGTTTGCCCCTAATTGATTCAATAGCTTTCACTAAAAAGCATACCACTCAGATCCGTCAGTTTGGTTTGATATTTTGGGTGGGAGAGAATCATCCCAACATTCACTTCTAACCTGGACGTTTCTATAAAATTGAATCACATTATTCTTTGGCTCATGGCCCCTTCCAGCAATTAAATCACTCTGGCGTCTGCTCCCATCATCATATCTCCTACTCTGACTCTGACCCTCCTGCCTTTCTCTAGGATAGTCCAGGACTATCTTCCCATCTCAAGATCTTTCACTTAATCACACCTGCAAAGTCCTTTGCCATGTAAAGTAACATACCCACAGTTTCCAAGGGTTCGATATGGACATTTTTTGGAGCCATTATTCTGTCTACCATACCCACCTTTTTATCTGAAGAGGCAATTGTGCTAAAGAATTTCAAGGTCTTCGTTAAGTTGCAGGTCCACTTTCTGGGCCTTTGCCTATCTGTGTCTGTTAGTACTCTAGGCATAAGAAATGTGGGCCCTGAGCAGAATGTGGCCCCCTGCCTCCTGATGAACGAGTGCCTCTCATTCCTTTTCCTTTTTTGGTTTGAGTACTGGGACACTAGAGAAAAGTGGGGGCGGGGCGGGGGAGTAGAGAAAAGGGGAATGAGTGCCCCCTCCTATTTGACAGTCTGGAAATTAAATTGTTCCCCATTTCAAACAACTCCCCTCACCCCCATGCTTTCTTCTCAAGAGAGGGGGAGAAGAAAGCAGAAGAGCCTGAGTAAAGGGAGACTGTTTGTCTTACATTTAAGACTCTCCGTGGTCTGATTCTGACTTTTTAACCACTATCTTCCATCTCCAAAAACATGGCCCTACTGCCAATAAGAGTCAGCTCCTCTCCAGTCCTGAATAGATCCTGCTTGCTCACATGTCATTGCCTTTATACACATACCTCCACTTTCAATACCTCTGGGCTCCTTTGCTGAGTGAGAACCGACTTATCTGAAGATGGCCCATGTATCATGCCCTTCAGGAAACCTAAGTTGATTCCCCTTGTCAGGATTAGTGGAACTGTCCTCTGGGTTCCCAATCACTTTGTTCATACCCATTTTTAAACAAGGATCCTTAGCTACTAATGCCCAACCCCAGCTGAAATTAGGGGGATACAGGAAACTTACCGACTCATGTAGTCGATGCTCGGGAGTGGGTCTGGCTCCAAGCATGGCTGGATCCAGGGTTTCAAATGATACTGTCAGCATCATTGCTTTCCTCTCTCCTTCTCTTTACATCTTCCCATCTCTTAGTTCTCTTCTTTTCCTCATGTCTTCTATGCAGCTTGAGACAATGACTGCTATCTACACTTAATCCCAGTTTAGCAAGCCCAGTGGGAAATAGGACCCTTTCTCCCAACACATGAAGGTCACTCCTAGAAAAGCATTATTAGACCTGTTTCTCCCCAACCCATCAATGAACTCACCACTTTGGTCAGAGAAGAGAAATTTCTCCATCACTGACCACCTTTGGTCATTAGTTTGACCTTACATTGAGGAGACAGGACAATTTGAGTCAGCCTTAGTGGAACTCACAGCATGGGGAGAAAATCCCCATAGAAACATCCTGAACAGACCAAAATCACATCTGCCACAGAACTCACAGCCTGGGATAGCAATTACCACTGTATTTTCCTTTATATGTTTATACAATTAGCTCTCGCTTCGATTATATTATGTGAGCAGATACTTTTCATTCATTGAACAGATATTGACTGAATGCTTAGTGTGTGCCAGACATTATGCTTGGTACTTAATTCATCTCTGTCTAACTCCTCACAACAACCCTGCGGTTTGGACAGTTTCATCACCCCCACATTAAAGATGGAAGACATCATGTGACAAGCTGAGGCCACAAATCTGGGTAAAAATAAAGGCAGAATTTGAACCGTAGGTGATTTGGCTCTAAAGACTAGAGTCTTTCCACTACCCTGTGTGAATTTAGTAAGGGCAAAGTTTGAGTCTTACTTATCTTTCTACCTCCTCTAGCATCTATTCTATTGCAGGGCACTCAGCATTCATTGAAGGTGTGAGTGAGTGAATGAAGGAATGTCATGCCTCAAGAAGACCTGATGATTCTCTGCCTGAGATACTCTGCCTGAGAAAGGAGATATAACCGAGTTAGTGGGATCACTTAAGATCAGCTTATAGAGGAGCATGAAGGGTGATTGGGGAGAAAGAAGAAAGAACAGAAATAATGACTATCTCAGTTTTCATGAGACTCTCTTACTTATTCTGGATAACGTAGTGTTACAGAATGATTTGTGTCCCACCCCCTGCCACAACCCCAATATCTCAGAATGGGACTGTATTTGGAAATAGAGGCTTTACTGAGGAAATCAAGTCAAAATGAGGTCGTTAGGGTGGACCCTCATTAAATATGACTGTTCTCCTTTTAACAAAGAGAAATTTAGATGTAGAACATGTGTAAGGGAAGATGATGAGAAGACACACGGGCAGATGGCCTTCTACAAGAGAAGCTTGGACTAAATTCTCCCTCACAGCCAGCCCGCCAGGCATCTTGATCTCAAACTTCTTACCTCCAGAACTGCGAGACAATAAATTTCTGTTGTTTAAGCCACCCAGTCTGTGGCACTTTGATATAGCAGTCTTAGAAAACTGTACACATAAACTTGCTATTTATGCATCTACACACACACACAGACATACACACTTTTTTTCATTAAAATAAAAAAAAATCCCTCATGAAACAATGAAACAATAATGTACATTTAGCAAATAAATCAACCACATTTGATTTGTAGTCATCACACCCTCCAATACCACCATTAGAAAAGATGGTCCTCATTTAAAGGAAGTATATAAAGGCCCCAAAAGTTTCTTGTCTGTCACCTTCCATATAAAAGGTTCACTCAGGGGGAAACCACCATATGAAATCCAATTTTATCTGAGTTTTACTTGGAAACAGCCTCACTGGAATGTGGAAGTAAAACAAAAGACAGAAAGACTGTGTGGAACCCATTCACATGTTGCTGCTCAGAAAGGAGTCCAGTCAGAAAGCCAGAAACTGCGGGGGGCAGGCAGACCCCATAAAGACTGCCAACCATCCCAGTGTGGTAGGACTGAGGGTTTCCTGGAATATGACACCTTCAGTGCTAAAATTGGGACAGTCACAGGCAAATTGGGTAGTTAGGTCTCCCTCCTGTGCTCAAGACAGTGTGGCAGGTTCTGAGGAGAGGATCTGAAGTCAGACAGCCTGTGCTAGGATCCCCAAGCCCCTGCTTCATAGTCAGGCAAACTATTCAATCTCTCCGAGACTCACTTTCCTTAGCTATTAGATGAAGATAATAATAGTTGCTTCATAAAGGCATTGAGTGATGTGGCAGTAGCCTCTGGATGTGCCGACATGAGTAGTCCTGTCTGAGCTCAGACTCACCCACATTGCCCACACCAGTCTCACACAGAGCCAAGCATCTTTCTGCATTAGGTTCCGGGGCTTTCTATGCTGCAGGAACTTGTTCAGTCAGTACTAAAGCAGAGGCCAGAACAGCAGAGAGGTCAATGGCCCTGGGTGCGATCTTCTATTAACCAGGTTTAAAAGCAGTAAATAAGACCTATAACCTCCTTGACCTTCAGGGAACATTTTTGGAGGTCTTAAGAATGCTTCTCAGAGGCCCCACTACAAGTTGGCCCTGGGGCCTACAACAGAAATGTCAAGAAATCACCTATCCTGTACTGGTCTCCTACCCTCGCTTCTGCTTCCTGGGATCACCTTTCAAGTAAATATTCTGCATCCGAACCCTTTCCTCAGGCTCTGGTTTTAGGGGAACCCAAAGAAAAAGATTAAATGTCATGAGCAGGCTTAACAAATGCCAAAAAAATGCCAATGGCATTTTTAAAAAAATACTCATCATTATCATTATTCATCTAGGGTCTGGAGTTTACGGGCACTGGAAAAACTTGCTTCAAAGGTAGGATATTAGGGACTTAGATGGTTCCCAAGGGGGTTGATATACTTTAAGTGACAGGACTAAAAATGGACCATGTCTACCTGTGGATTGCTATTACTTAGTTAAGTCACAATTTGTTCAAAATGGAAATGCCTTGAAGGGCTTGAGGCATTTCATCAGGTCAGATGAAAGTGTTTAGCCTCCTAACTGGATAGAGCTGTGGGTATCTAGAATTACAAAGTTTCCCCTGTTAATTTTTATGTACTATGGATGGGGTGGGAGGGAAGTCTGCACCACAGCCAAACACAATGGTATGATGTTTCTAGTGTATGGGAAGATTTTTACTGTACCTTTCCAATACTCATTTAGCTTTTTATACAAATAACTATAGGCGAGCATTCTTGTAACAGAAATATTTCTAGGATTTTCAATGTGACAAGCCTTTTGACATTAACTGAAGACTGAAGTACACAAACTAGAAATGGCTCTGGGTGTTAGGAAACCTTGCTATATAGTAGCTCCAGAATCAGACTGGATTCAGAAGAAACAATGATAACTTTCTACAACAGGGCCACTTGAGTATAGAGTATTTACAAGTATATCTGCCCAACATTTCTCCAGAAACAGAGTCAAGATTATTTTAAAATCAAGCACTGGAAGTGTGGCTGGATTCTTATCAGGTATTAACTGATGGTAAGTTATGATGGTTCTCTGAAGCCATCAGTGAAGAGCCAGCTGGAAAGGGGGTTGCCAGGTACTCTCAGAGTCAGAAACGGAAAGGATTCACCTCAGAACCTTCTACTTCCAGATGTCTTAAAAGAGACAAAGAAATAATAATAAAGAGAATAATGAAAAGCCAAGGAACTGGGATCCTTAAAATAGTACTTTTCAAAATTCATATAGACTTGAATCCCTGGGGATCCTGTTAAAATGCAGATTCTGACCTAAGGGTCCTGGGATAAGATCTGGGAGTCTGTATTTCTAACAAACTCTCAGGTAATGCTGATGGTTCCTGAACCACACTCTGAGTAGCAGAGCCTTAAAGACAAGGGGCTTTAAAACTGTCTTTCAGTAGTCACGACATCTAGGCCAGAAGTTTGTTTCCACTTCTAGAAGCTTGTTAAAGTAGCTCATCAAATCACCACTTCGGATGTGTGTGAGACAGTGATCAGGAGAGAAGCTGGGGAAAAGAGAAAGGGGGAGACAGAAAGAGAGACTGGGAAAGGCCATATGTAACTACTTGCACTTCAGTGAAATCAGAGAACAGAGCTAACTCCTCCAGCCACTATCATGATTTTTGTTCTGAGAGATGCTTTAGTTAAACAAATATGTGCTTAGCAACCATGTCCTAAGTTAACTGTTAGCACCCAGCCCTTGTCAGCAAGAGAATCAGGGATCTTTAGTCTGAGAAGGCCTCTAGATATCAATTTATTTAATTCCTCCAATTTTACCCAAATATAAGACCTAAAAAGCAGAAAGATCAGGCTGCGAAGGAAGGTCTTTCAAAGGAAACCATTGTGAGAGGCGTCTCAGCCTATTCATCTTGGGGTACGAATACACACTATTTTTACTTTCACAATTGCTGCTACCAACATAGCTCTATGGACACCTGCCCCACATATGGTAAAGGATCCTTAACTGACTTTTCATCTCATTCCTCAACTTTTCCATCCCTTCTGACCACTAAAACACTCTCCCTTTGATCTTAAGGCTTAGCCCTATTTGTTTTTAAGCTTGAACTGATATTTGACTTAAGGGCTTACCTACACTTTCCTAGGGGTGGGGCTAAAAGTGGTCTCTGGGAGCCTCCACATGGCCAGGGAGGTTGTTCTCTCATTCACGCAGCCCTAGGTGAGAAGAAAAAAAGAGGCTTCCTTTCCTTTCCACAGTTCACACTGAGGCTGTGACCTTCTCCTACATCATTAATTCTGGGATCTTGGCAGGGCTATTCCAAGGGCTCATTCTTGGTGAAGGATATTGCCTGAGGTTTTAAAACATGCACACACATTGTTTAGTTTCCTTTCCCCTTGAATATAAGCCAGTCATAGTGACTTACTTCTAACGAAGAGAATGCAGCAGAATTTATGCCATATGACTTCTGAGCTAGGGTAGAAAAAGTGAGAAAAATTCTACTCAGTTTTGTCTCAGGGACACTCGTGTGGGACCAGCCACCACACTGTAAAGAAGGCCAGCAGCCAATAGAGAGATCATGTGGAAGTGGACCAGTTGCTAGCCCTGTGAATGTTCCAACCAACAGCCAGTGCCACTGTCAAATATGGGAATGAGGGACCCCACAGGTGATCCCTAGCCCACAGGTAATCCCCAGCCCAGCCTTTGCTGGGAATGAGTAGATCAGAGACAAGCTATCCTTGCTGAGAAGCAGCTAAACCACAAATTCATGAGCAAATGAAATCTTGTTGTTTTGTTAAGCTTCCGGTTTGGGGGTGGTTTGTTACATATTAGACCATGACAGCAATAATCATTGGTCCTTTGAAAAGTCTAGTGGGGATCTCCTTGCTAAAAGATCCCTGACATAGGCAATCTGGTTCAGGCTCAGCTTCCTCCTTCCCCCACCTCAGGGTCTGTTTGGGCCATCTGCTTCGTAGTGTCTTGCTGCTGAGATCCAGAGGGTGACCCATGTGCCTTAGTCCATTCTAGCTGTGAAAACAAAGTACCATAGACTGAGTGGCTTACAAACAACAGAAATTTATTTCCCATGGTTCTGGCGAAGCTGGAAAGCCCAAGATCAAGGTGCCAGATCTGGTTATAAGAACACTAATCATATTCATGAGGGTTCCGTCCTTATGACTCAATCGCCTCTCAGAGGACTTGCCTCCTAATACCATCACCTTGGGGGTTAGGATTTCAATATGGATTTGATGGGGAGGACACAAACATTCAGTCCAAAGCACTGTGGGAGATTGACATATACTTGCTAGGCTGAAAGGTGGGGTTGCAGGCCAGCCCACCTTTCTCCGGACGGTCACTTTCTCACCTCTTCTATCTCCCTTCTGACCCTTTCTCCACACTCAGAAGCTCTTGGGCTGAAGCTTGACAACCTTGGGCCAAAGAGATCATCACCAGTGCCTGACTTGTTATACACTGTAAATCTTATAAGAGGTAGAGGGGGCCTAGGGGAAAGGTAGTTGCTGTTCTACACACTGCAGTTTCTCCAAAAGTTTACTACCTCTCTCTCTCTTCTTTTCTATCTATGAGTGGGAATGATGAGAAAGTGCTGATGATAGTGGGGATTTTACCAAAATGTCACTATTCACAAGCCCTGTAGGGAAGTGGCTCGTCCAAGTAGCCAAAGGTTCTCAGAATTTAGATTGAAGTACTCTTAACACCATGGCTGTCATGTATAGCCATGCAAGTTGGGCACTGTACAACTTTAGGGAAGAGGTCTACAAACTTTTATTGTAATGCACCAAATAGTAAATATTTTAAGCTTTGCAGAATATGTGGACTCAATTATACGATATTGCTGTTGTAGCACAAAAGCAATCATAGTTAATACATAAATGAATGAGTGTAGCTATGTTTCAATAAAACTTTATTTACTAAGATAAGTACTGAGAAGATTTGGCTCAAGGCTGTAGTTTGCTATCTCTGGCTCTAGGGGATTCCATTCACAAAGTTCAACACCAACAGCTCTGAACTGTGGCTCTGCTTAGCAACGTGTGCTCTTTGGGCCTCAATTCTGGAAAGACAGGAACAGTCCTAATGAGGGCCAAACACCATACTGGTGGACTTGTTTTCAAGGAGCAGCAGAACCCTCTCTGAAGAGACTAGAATCTTCCATTCCTTTTAGGGAAAATTCTTGGGTGCTCTACTCTTTCTTCATTGAAAAAAAAAAAAGATTTTGACCACCTACTATGTATCAGGTATTGTGCCCAGTGCTGGGAATGTAATAGAGAGCAAGGAAGACACAGTTCTGGTCTTTATGGAACTTGCAGAATAGTAGGGAAGAAAGACTTTGAACACGTCATTATAAATGAAATGAGTCTTACAAAGGGGAAGGTCAGGGGTGATGGACCTCCCCCAGGGGAAGCAAGAACATCTGAGGGGGCGGGAAGAAGCTGAGATCTAAAGGAAGAGGCATTAACCAGGCAAAGAGTTGGGGAACAAGCACTGCAGGTGAAGAAAGGCCCAGCAGGACCCCAGTAGTAGAGGCCTCAGAGCGTCCCTGGCTTCAATTTTCCCTGCCTTATAGCTTAACAATAGATTGTTCCCAGCAGCTTAATCCAGAGCTTGGAATCTCCCCTGCCATGTAAAATTTCCCTGGAACTAATGATTAATACCTCTTTGCTTACTGATCACAATTCTTCTGGTCTAGCATTCTTTTCAGACTACTTCCATCTTTGTTTCTGGATTGCTGATGGCAGGAGAGGATCATGTGGCCAGAGGGATGGCTCCTTGTAGCATGAGAAACCCTTGGAACCACCATGTAACCTCTGGAATAATGCCCAGATTTTCCCTTAAATACCTTGAGCTGGAAAACAAGGCAGCGTTTGAAAGCGTTAACCTACTGCCTTCTTAGATCACCAGTGCTCTGGCAATAAACGTTTATTCTAAACATCCCAACTCCTATGTTGTTAGTCTATTGGCTGAGCAGCATGGGCAGCACGAGCCACAAACTCATTTGCCCTCTGGTTTCACAGGTAGAGGGACCAGCATGCACACAGTTAGTAGAACATATGCATGAGGGAAGGTAAATCTGCAGACCTCTTAATCGAGGGCTGCATCTCTCCCTGTCTACCTTTGGCATTTTGTAGATAATCAAGAACAAGAGCATAACCTGGCATCCCTATCAGGCCTGCACATCTGTATTACTTGGTAACACAGAATTTCAAAACAGAACTATTTTTTTAATGTTCAAAAGTCAAATATAATCTGGATCTCTGGGTTCTAAAAAAAAAAAAAAAAAAAATCTGAGCACCTGGGTATAATTCCTGCACAGTGACAACTGCCTTGGAGTCGCTGATAGCTGACCCCCTTCGATAAGACACATGCTTCTCATTTTGTCCCCATCTCCATCACTCCCAGTTGCCTTATACCAGGTCTGACTCCTTCATTTATTTACATTATCTGTCTGGCCAATGCAGTATTTGAGTGGGTGACTTTCTGATCCAGTCAAATCTCAAGCCACAAAGAGGAAAGTGGATTCAAGCTGCTGAGAGAGGAGTAGTTTATGGTGTCCCCTTTTTTCCAAAAATAAATATGCACTGTGACAGAAATTAATGATACTTGCCTAGAAAGTTCAGTCACCATCGCCTAATCTGCTGAATCTCTGGGTTACACTCCTGAAACCTGACACAGGTTGGACACTGGATGAAACCTAGATAGAGTCTGCCATTGTCTACTACCTCAGGCAATTTGAAATCTCTCTTTGGACCCCTTGCAGAAACCCTGTAGGGTTTTGAGAACAGCAAAGCAAGGCTTCAGAGAGAGGAGGCTGAGCTAGAGCTAGCCCCCAACAAAATGTCTTCTTTTTTCTTATCAGGTCAGGTGTCTTCCTCTCTAGAAAATAAATTCAGTGGTTGGAAGCTATTGTCCAAGGTGGAGTTTATCAAAAGTATGTGCCAAAGAATATAAGATCCAAACAATACTGATAGGTGTTTCAGGAAAACAAAACAAAACAAAATAGCCCAAATGTCACAGAAATGAGATGCTTTAGGTCCAGTTCCCCAGAGATTGACTCTGAATGGAAGGATTGATTAAGAGCATGTTCTAGGATAATCTGTAAAGAGTGGACGGAGAATCAGGAAAAACTGAGCTGGAGAGTGAGCCCAGGCAAAGCCCCAGGGGATGAAACTTTGAGCTCCAAATTAGCCTCAGAACTGCCCCAACCAGGACAGCGCATTGGTTGTTGGCCAAGGTCTGCCCTGGGGGAAAGTAAATTATAAGGCAATTCTGCCCTGCTTATAGGTAAGGTAGGTTCAATAGCTTAGGAGAGTTTTCTGAAGAGGTGCAGGTGCTCTGCAGGTTAGAAGTGAAAGTGTGCTGAAACCAGGTGGGACAGAAACAGGAATGAGGGATCCGAGGGAAGCTGGGTGGAGTCTACCATTGTCTGCTACCTCAGGCAATTTAATTTATAAAGTTAAAAACAGTTCTTGTCTGCAGAACTTTTTGGAGCCTTAAATGTGATCATTATCATCTCCATGGAAAAGGATATGATATATAGCAATTCCCAGACCTATCGGGCTACAACTTTTTTTCTAGAATTCCTCCAGATCCAAGTTTTGGAAAACACAGCTCTTAGGGGCCTATATGGTGGTGAGAGGAGAGCAGGAAAGGGTTTCTCTTGGCCTCAGCTGAATGCTGTCCCGAAGTGTGTTGAAACCACAGGAGAACCTAGCCAGACTGGACTCCAGGCCTTTGAGGGTATTCTTTACCCACCACAGTTTCTTCGCTCAGTAAAGAATGCCCTCATAACTGACAGTTAGGGTGCTAGGCCTTCACAATCAGGATCCTCCTGGGACCCCTGAGGGCTTTTCAAGGATGGCTCTTTGAAGCTTCTTTCCATTCTTGGAGACCTCAACATCCTTCCCTGAATTCTACTATCAGCTCCTTGGCCAAACTTACACATGTGTCATAAATTGAACTGCTCATTTCCATCTCTTACTACTCCATTACTACTCCTACACCCTCACAAGATTCACCTACTTGCTCTTGAACTAAATGTACTTGTAAACTAAGTTTGTTACAACTAGTGACTTGGCTTTCTTTTTTTTGACTCCTGCAATGTTTCTAATTTTTCATGTGATTTTATTTAAATCTGCCAGACAGATTGGGTGCTCATCACCATCTTCATCTTCATTCCCACCAATATGTACGGAGTGCATTTATTTGGCCCAGCAAAGGAACTGAAGTGGATGAGCCAGTGAGGAACCAGGCATGAACAGCCCTTTGCTCTGTGAAACACAATGTGGGACCTCTCTTCACCTCTGACCCCTGGATGGGAGTGCTCCACCTTAACTTTTCACATCAAAGGCTGGGCTGCATTTCTCCTTTCTTAAGAGAAACAGTCAATGGCATTCAAGAAATAATCTTGATCTGAAAACCTACACCAGAGGAAATGCTGCTCTGATGAGATAGCAACTTCTAGATAAGTCCCTCCATTAATATTTACTCAGGGCTGGCCACTGAGGTTGGAAGGAGGTCACAGCTTTTGCTGTCAGCTCACTCTCGTGGTTTGAAATTTGCCTATACCTCTTACTAGCTGTGGACCTTGGGCAAGTACTTGAGCCTGAACCTCAGTTTCCTCACCTATAAAATGGGGGCAATAAACCGCTTTTACATCAAGGTGAGATAGTAATGAAACCTGCACTTAAGAAACTCAGCATTGTGCCAAACCATAGTGAGTATTCAAAAGACATCTCTCTTAATATAGTTATAATAATAAAAGGTGGTAGATACTGGCATTAGCTCTATGTCTATTTTATAATTGTCCTACAGCTTGTCCTGGGAAAAATGATCTGGCAATCCTTTCTTTCTCCATCTGTTTGCTTTCCCTCCACAACTTCTTCCCTCCCTTATTTCTTCCAGTCTCTCACATTTAGAGAGTGTTCAGGAGTCCTCTGTGGAGCCCTCTAAAGCACAGATTCTCAGACCCCATGTCAGTGATTCTGTTGGTCTAGAGAGGGACTCTGAGGTCTGTTTTTATAACAGAGCAGCTCAGGTCATTCTGGAGTGGGTGGAGCAGGAACTGTTGACATGCTGGCATATATTTAACAAGAGCTTGGGGCATGGGGTTGGTTGGAAGCATTTTCTAATTTCTGTGGTATAAATAATCCCGCCATGGCCAATGTCAAGCTGTGGATGTGACATCGCTGAACATAGAGTTGGAAAGAGATGTTGGCAGCATAGCATCATATAGTACTGCAGATACTAGAGGTGTGCACAGTTCTGTGAGCATAGAGAACAGAAACAAGAGGTAAACTAATTAGGAAGTGATGAGTGTTGAACATTTACTACCTTTGCTTTTTAAAAATATTCTTATTCGCAATTAAAGTTGACATTTACTATTATTTTATATTAGTTTCAGGTGTACAGCATAACAGTTAGACATTTATATAATTTATGAAGTGATCTCCCTGATTAGTCTAGTTCCCACCTGGTACTTTACATAGTTATTATAATATTATTGACTATATTCCTTATGCTGTACTTTACATATTACCTTTGCTTTTAATATAACTGATTGCATTATAAGTTTATATAGTTTAATATTTAATGCTTGTGTTTTTAATAATTGGCTCTCGAAATTGCTGAAAATTTAACAATCTTCTTTCAAGTTGGTAGGTATAGGCCAGCCCCAGCACAGTGCCAAGGAGAGTAGAGCTGAAAAACCCTGCCTATGAGAATTGAGTGAATACTCTATCCCGCCTCTCCCTACCAAAATGTGCATAATTGCAAACTTTTACCAAAATTTTTGGAGATTTTAAAAACACCCAAAAGCTCATCATGGATTTTAGAGGGATCTTGTTCTCCAGATTCCTTCCTGTGCTATCAGAGCATCTAGAGGGCTGGTGGGAGAGAGAGAAGAATCGATATAATTTGGGGAAAGGAATGTTTCAGATCTTTCCCATTTCCCTACCCTCAGCTCCCCACCCTCACTCCAAGCCTAACAGTGATGAAGGGTGCCACCACCACTGGTTTTAAGAAGCTTTGCATCCCTGTCTGATCCAAGCTCTTAATCTTCCTCCTGGAGCTATGGACCAACCAGCCTGGCACTATCTCATCAGATGCTGGTAACAGACACAGAGGTGTCTTATCTTTCTTCTCTGTATCTGGCTGGAAGGTGAGCTTTCTCCCTTAGGGAAGGGAACAGTCTCATGTCACTGCCCTTACCAGACTTGAAGCCTTAGACGGTCTTAGGTAGGCAGTGTCTCAACAAAGAAAGGCAAATAGGTACCCTGCTCTGTGCTTTAGAACCATTAGCACATTAAAACTGGGTAAGATGGATATAACTATAACTATTACCCTCATTGTTCAGAAGAGGAAACAGCGACTCAGAAAGTGAACTGACCTAAGATATCTCTCTCTCTCTCTCTCTCTCTCTCTCTCTCTCTCTCTCTCTCTCTCTCTCTCTCTCTCTCACACACACACACACACACACACACACACACACAGTGGGAAAGCCGGGATTCCAAGGCAATTCTGTTCAATTCAAGGATCAAGCTCTTAACCCTTCTGCTATTGTCCTTATATTTACTCTTCAGGACAGCCATTATTCCCGTCTTACAGATGAAAAGACTGGGAAAATAACTGCTCAGAGCCTCAGGAGAAGGCAGCCAGGACTTAGCTGGCCTCTCTCCTGATTGTAATGACTCCCCAACAAAGGGTCTGCAGCCTTTCTAAGACTGCACATCAGTGAGGGAAGAAGGAAGAGAAAGAGGTAGAGAGATAGGCAAGAATAGGGGCTTAAGAATAATCACATAAAATAACAGCAAGACTATGAGCAGCAGCATCCACACTTAGAAGGTAGGCAGGCAGGCTCTTGGGCTCTTGCTCAAGTCCTAGTTGAGGGGGCGGAGCATATTAAAGGAGGAGGGAAGAGAGTAGAGCAATACTAACTCTTGGCACTGTGACTAAGCTCACTGGATTTCTAGAGATGAGGTTGTGAGAATTGCTTCCCTTTGTTCTCATGACAACCAGACCCACCCCCTTCTCATTCCCCAGCTCCAATTTCATTAGGAATTGGGGGTGGGCGGAATGTCAAACAGGGCAGTGATGATGGCTGCAGTTACCATCACGATCATTCATTATTCAGGCTGGTACCCAGTAGTAACCATGGCACCTGGCACTGGGAGCAGTCATTGAAGAAGAGATTTATCCCACCCAGTGGGCAGAGCTGAGAGACGGCCATGCCACACTAGGGCATCCCCCACCCCAAGGAGACAAGGGTGAGTCTACACCCCTGCTACTTTCTTGGGTTACATGCCAATTCTAACATGTGGACAAAACTTTGGCAATTTAACTAATTGCTCTGAGCCATGGACTCCTTATCTGTTCACAGCAAACATTTGGTCATTGTCATCATCATCATAACCATATATCATCGTCAGAGAATGTGTGGTATCACTCATCAATGAATGAGTTAGACAGATCTGACCATAATAAACCTTGTAACCGAGACAAGCTACCAGCCTGTTTGGGTCCCAGTTTCCTCACCTGTAGGATGTTATTCCATAAGTAGTTGTTGTGGTATCTAAATGACAAACTATGTGTCTTAGTTTGGGTTTCCCTGAGAGCAGAGCCTGACAGGATTTGGGTGTAGGTAGTTTGTTTTGGAGGTGATCCCTGGTAGCACAAGTTGGGGACTGGGAAAGTGATGGGGGGGGGGGCGGGGAGGAAGGGAGAAAGCCAATGGTCAGCAAGTTACTACTGTGTACAACTTGGAGAAGCCTATAGACCATGCCTCTGAATTATCTCACCAAGGGATGGGGCAGTTGGGGTATTTATCTAACTACTACCATCCTGCAGTAGGGACAGAGACCTAGGGCAGAGACATGCTGGAGTTTGAGGTGGGAGGCAATCACTGCTGCAGGTAAATGCAGAAGTAGGCAAAGGGGATGGGGAGGAATCAAGAGCTACAACAGAAAGCACCCAGACTGTGCTGGCACGTAGTAGGTGCTCCATGAATATGTGTGTCTGTGCCCTTTTTACAAAACAATGACCTGTTCTCACTCTGAGTTCTGCTGCTCACACATAGATGCTTTTGCTTTTTAGAAGCCACTTCTATTTCCATGAGACTGGTGTAATAGAGAGACCCTGGGTGTTGGCCTCTTTGGCAAGCCAGCCTGGGTATGAGGATGAGCTCTGCCTCTTTTACAGGCTGTGAGGCCTCTGGAAAGCTTTTTCATGCCTCTAAGCCTTTGTTTGTTCATCCGTAAAAGGGGACAATATATCACTTACTTCACAGGGCATTGTGATGAGAATTAAACATGATAATGTACAAATGACAGGTGGGCAAAATGTTTCTGTAAAAGGCCAGATGGTAAATATTTTAGGCTTTGCATGCCATACAATCCCTATTGCAGTTAACTATACAACTCTGCTTTTGCACCATGAAGGAAGTGGAGACAATATATAAACAAATGAGTGTGGCTGGATTCCAATCAGACTTCATTTACCCAAAAAAGAAGTGGCCAGATTTGGCCTGGCAGCCAAATTTGCCAAGCTTGGCATAAAGCACAAAAATACAGTCACTGGCACATAGTAGGTGCTCAATAGGAGCAAGCTACAATTATTATTGCCACAACTTAGAAAGAAATTAAGCCAAAAGCTCTCCACAGCTTAGGTGAGTTTTAGCTTCATCCCTTGCCATGCCGCTTGTCAACCATTCAAAGCACTAATCTGTGTGTTCTAGCCCTTGCTACTCAAAGTACGGTCCATATACCAGCAACATCACCATACTTTGGTGTTCTTTAGAAATGCAGAATCTTAAGCTTCATCTCAGACCCACTGGATCAGAATCTGCATTTGAACGGGATCCCATGTGCTATCCATGCACATTACAACTGAAGAGACATGTTCATTACTCACTGGCTTGCCCTTCTCAACTATACAACACCATTTCTGTCCCAGACTCAGAGCCAGTTCCTAGCTGTCTTACTTCCCACCGTTCTCACTTCCTAATCTAGGTCATTTTTATCTCCATCCAAGGCACCCTCCCCAGCTATAGGTCCAAACCCTTATGGCTGCAAGTCCCCCAAACACATGTAATCCCCTGGACTCTGCCCACAGAGTTGTCTGCAGGGCCTCTGTTCAGCCAGGTTCCTCATCTCATTATTCTCCTCTTCCTCTCCCCTCTCAGTGCTCCCTTTGCCCCCAGGCACTTCCATGAACAAATCTTTCAACTCAAGCACCCTGCCAAGGATGGTCTAGCACTGCATTGACCAGTGCTATAGCCACTTGCTGCCTGTAGTGACTCATCCAAACTGAGATGCACTCAAGCAAAATATTTCGTTAATAATTTTTTGGTATTGACTACATGTCAAAGTGATATATCAGATATCTTCGATAAGAAAAATATTTTAAAAATTAATTTCACCCGTTTTATTTCTTTTTTAAATGCGGCTACCAGAAAAAAAATTTAATGATACGTGTAATTTGCATTATAGTTTTATTGGCCAGTACTGGTCTCACAGGACAGTGTGAAGATTAAGACTATAGATACTAGAGTCCAGCTGCCTGTATTCTATTAAAGAAAAATTATTCTGACACATGTTAAGATGGTAAGAAAGACTATATCAAGACTATTATAATAGGGGTATTGCAACAGAGGAGAGAGAACAGGCTCAATGGGGAATCTAGGAAGAACAAAAGTGATTTACAACCAATGAGCAGGATGGAAAATTACTAAGAGAAGATGTCAAGAGTAGGGGGATCCTTGCTAAGCTGACCTAAGAGGATTCTTGCTAAAGGCAGGTAGAGGACTTAAACATCAAAGATGAAACTTGATCAGATATTAAGAGTAATCAGATATCAAGGATGAGGGAATTCTCTCTAAATGGACTCAGCAGGATTCTTTGCTAAGACTGTGCCAAATAGGCCCAAGAAATTTGGTCAAAAAGAAAGTCTTTGTCAGTTCAGAGTCCAACTCTGCCACTGTCTAGCTGTGGGGACTTGTTGAAACTGGATAACCTCTCTGTGTATCATTTAGAAAATGGTGATTGCAAATGTATACACCTCTAGGGTTACTGCGAAGGTTAAAAGAAATGATGTGTGTTAAGCTCTTAACACTTTGCCTGGCACATAATAAGCACTCAACAAATCTGAGCTTTTGTTATTGTTCTTCCCCCCACCACCTAACATGCAGTGGACCACAGATATTTGGGAGGGCTGATTCTGAGACCTCCAGAAATCCTGGATTCTGAACATTGGAAATAATGACACAGATTCCTGGCTTTGTCCTGAGTCACAAGTTAATGGTTATTTTCATGTTCTCTTTCCAACCATATGGCCATTTTCACCAGGAAACAAAACTCCCAGTATGTCATGAGTTCTGCAGACCTAGGAAGCTGGTGATCACCTCTGGTCCTGTCCCAGCGAAAACACCCTCTTGCTTTCAGCAACCTCAGATGCACCATCCAAATTTGTGCCTCATAAAAATGGCAATTGTGCCAGTCATAGACCTTTGTATCTTTCAGAGTTAGTTTATAAATTCCAAGATCATAGTGGACTTAAAACAGTTCCTTCTTTCCCTTTCTCTCCTAGCCTTCCCCCACCCCTTCCCACCACCACCACCAATTTGAAATCCCTGGTAACTCCAAAGTGAAGAGATTGTAAGGGAATATTTGTTATGGCCAGACAGGGCAGGCCAAGACCATTGGCCTAAGCTGGGCCATTAAACATTCATCATTATTGGGATGGGGAGCCTAAATCTCCAGTGAACAGATTTAGAATTCTCCAGAGAAAAGAGAAATCCATTTCTTTCCTTTGCCAGCTATCTAGCTCATCCTATTAGAAAGTCCTTAAAAACACATCAAAACAAAGACAGCTGAGTATGACACCCAGGCTCACATGGGTAAAGTCATCTTCATTTATTGGACCCAGATGTAAATTTTATTAAAAGGTCAGGCTCTTATCTTTGGGAAAATATTTTTGTGAGAGATCCTATGTCCAACAGATACCATAAATAAACCAAAGATGACAAATCTGCTGTTCTCTTCCTCACATCTCTAAACCTCCCCTTTGCTCAGGTAGCAAAAACCTTCATGCAAGTGGTTCTCTAATTATAATGTACATTAGAATCACCCAGAATGTCTGTTTATAATTCAGGTCCCAGGGTCTTAATCCTAGATTTAGAAGGCTAAAATGGCACTCAAAGAATCTGCAAGAGAGGCAGAAATTTTATCAGACCTTCCCCTTTGGTCACTGCAAAACTATAGAAATCCAGTGGCATGGGGCTTGACATCTGGCCTGGCAGGAACACTCCCGTCTCTGTGAATCCCAGGAAAGGCAAGTCTGAAGTCTGCATTGGAAATTTCTATCCTCCCTTCTCCATCCCAACAAATGTCTGTCCAGGCCAGTGAGGAAGAAAGTCTGAGTTTGTAGCTGTTTCTGGTGTAAGGTCAAAAATGTGTTTTGATCACACTTCATATAACTGCTTTATGCTGTTGTGACTTGCTTTACAGTTGTCATTGATTATGATAACTCAAATGAATCTGGCCCAATCCCTGGCTAACCCTTTCCCCCTTAATCCTTTCCAAGAGCTACTGCTCCAGAGTCCCTGCTCAGGCAGCAGGTCTACACCCTGCACCCCAGTTGCCTTAGGAATCACCTGGAAGCTCTTGTTTTAATGCCTATACCCAGGCTCCAACCCAAATCAGGAATTAAGTATCTCTAGGGAGATTCACTCCCTGCATGATTCTAACAGTTGACAGGGTTAATAATGTTTATTGGTGATTTTCTGCCCTGGCTGCACACTGGACTCCCCAGGGAAACTTTAAAAACCCAATGATGCTCAAATCCTCCTCCTATCCTGCTCCAAAGTCTAAATTAATTCATTTAGCATTCTTATCAGGTACTAGGGTGTTTTTAAAATCTTATTCAGTTGAGAATCACTGTCTAGACTCTTCCTTTCCACAAGGGAAAGCCCAGAACAAACTCCTCCTGAAATCATTGTTAACTCAAGTGACATCTTCAGACTCCTTTGGCAGCCTAGGAATGAAGGGTTGGCCCCTAGACTCTGTAATGCCTGAGGACAGGGAGGTGACGCTCATCTGGGGCTCCTTATATATTTGTTGACAAATAGGACTTTGCTGAGCCAGAGTGCAAACCTTGTAGTTCAGTGATTTGCAATCTTTAATGCAGTGCTACTCAGAGTGTGGTCCCTAGACCAGCAGCAGCATCTGGGCAGAAACTGTTAGAAATGCAAGTCTATAGGTGACACTCTAGACCTACTGAATTTGGGGTTGCTGCTGCAGTAGTGCCCTCCAGTTTGTGCTTAGCAACCCCCGGGTGATTCTGATGCATGCTCAAACTTGGGGACCATGGCTTTAGTATGCATAGGCCTCTCCCCCAAAGCTCTTCTAAAGATTTCTGTACTCGTTCCAAAAGAATCTAATCCTGGAGGTCTGGAATAGGACCTGGGAATCCCTATAATTAGCCAGAATCTCAGGATAAAAATGGTTCCAAGGCCCAACTTTGAGGAACCTGATAGAAGCTGATCATTCACATAAGCCTGCATCCATCTGGTCACATGTCCCACAAGTCTGCAAGGACCCCTGTCCTCTCTCCAAGCCTCATACCCCTACTCAAAACCTAGGATCTTAAGCTCTCACCACTCCCTGGCCTTCTTTAGAAAATGAGCTGAACCAATTCACAGACAGTCAACAGCAGAAAAAGCATGCCAGCAGCAGGAGGTCTGTTGTGGCTTTGAGACCTATGTTTGTGTAAGGAGCGTTTCCATAACTTTCAGGAGGATGAACACATCCAATGACTACTAAATGATGCTAGGCTGGACACATTTATTTGTAATAACCACTCCTGGCCACACGCTTACTTATGGACAGGCCAAAGAGAATGATTTGCTTCCTCTTGTCTTCTTCCACAATGCATTTTACGATTGCAAAGAGTCATGCTTGCCATGTGTTTCCCTCTCATCTGTAAGTGCTTTTCCACAGGCTTAGTTCTTGGCAGCCCCCGTATTTACCGAGGAGAGCGCATGCCGTCAGCAGCTGGCTTCCATCCAACCTCCTCCAGAATTCACTGTTTAGAGATTGGCAGCAGATGAAGAAGCATGGCCTCTCTGTCACCAGCTCAAACTTTCAGGGTGTTTTGCCCCTTGCTCTCGATTTCTGTTATCTTTGTGGGGACTTGCTTTTTAATTTGTTTCTTCGGCAGCCATGCTAATAAATGGGACACAGCTGAAGAGCTGTCTGAGAAACAATAACTACTCAGCCAATTTGTCTCAAGCACCGTTTGTTATGAATCCTCTGAGCCCATTAACCCCTGAACCCAGGAGATGGTATCTCCCCAGGGATGAATTACCTTTATTTCTAGACATGTGTTTGCTCATTTAGCACCCTATTCATAAGCAGCTCTATTTCAGCCCTACTTTCCAGAAATGGAGAGGAAGAACCACCAACGCCCCACCGCCCCTCAAACACACACACACAGGAAGGACACACAGGAAGGAAGAGCAGCTGGTCATGCCTAAGAGTGACAGCTGACATTTACTGAGCTGTTACTGAACATCAGGCACAATGCCAAGAGAGTTTTTGCACATTGTTGTTTAATCGTAACCATAATCCTTCGTCCTCCATGGAGCCATAAACCCCATTTTGCACAGGGGACATCTGAAACACAGAGAGATTAATTGACTTGCCCAAGAGTGTTTAACTTCTAAGTGATAGAGCTGGGATTCGAACCCAGGCATTTGCTTACTTTAAACTAGTTCTCTCATCAGCTGGCAGAGCTTCTAGCCTTGATCTTTTCTCATTTGGGCTGGAGACGGGGAGGGACATTTGGATCATAAGACAGAAAAGTTTATTGGCCTCTTAATGATCCTTACCAATGTATTTCACTTTCAGAAATATATTTATTGACAAAAATGCCACATCTGATTAGAGTACATTTAAATGCTTATTTTAATCTTGAAGTTTATTTTTATATATACACACTGTTGTATTTATATGGATAAAGGAACAAAGAAATGTAGTCAATATTTCACAGCTCTGTCACCATTTAGCTTGAATTGAGATCTACTGGTATATGCTCTTGAACATAGTAGGATGTGACCAGCAGTCCTGCTGACTTTAGGTGGTTCTTGTTCTGTAAACCTTAGAAGATGCAAGTGATTCATCTCCCAAAATTTGTGGTTGTTAGGCGTCGTGTTAATCTCCTATAACAAAACTAAAATGCCGTAGTTTAAAATATAGTATATCAGAGACTTATGGACATGGACTATAGACTAGTGGTTGCCAGAGGGCAGGGAGTCAGGCAAGGGGGGAGGTAGATGGTGTAAAGGGGGTCATATATGTGGTGACAGATAGAAATCTAACTATGGGAGGTGAACACACACTGTAAATATATATATGCCTTACTGTTAAAAAAAAAGATGAAACAAATGAAGTAAACAAATAAACAAAAACCCTAGAATATATATATGTTGAAGAACAAACACTAGTGTCAGAGAATACATATATATTCTCTGGGGTTTCATCATATTCTGATATATATATATCAGAATATATATATATTCTCTGACACTAGTGTTTGTTTTTCAACACAGAGTTCTCAACCTTAACACATTAGAATCACCAAAGGAATCTTAAAAATCCTGATGCCTAGGCTGTGTACCCTACGAGACAAATTATATCAGTACCTCTTGGGGTGACACCCAGGCACCAGGATTTTCCAAAACTCCCCAGGTTTTTCCAATGTGCAGCCTTGGTTGAGAACCTTTATGCTCTAACATAAAGCAAATCCTAACATACACATTCCAATGACGATATGGTGGCTCCACAAAGTCAGTCTGAGTTTTTTCATCTTTCTGTACTTCCATCTTTAGCACCTAGTGCTTATTCTCAAGGTTGCCACATAGTCCAAGACAGTTGATGAAACCCCAGCCATCATATCTGCGTTCAAGGTGAGAAGAAAAAAGAAGGTAGGAAAGGACCAAATGATGAAATACATAGCTACTGTGGACTGAATTGTGTCATCCCAACATTTATATGTTGAAGCCTTAATCCTCAGTGTAACTGGAGCTTTTAGGAGACAATTAAGGTTACATGAGGTCATAAGGGTGGGATCCTAATCCAAATTTATTAGAGGCCTTATACAAAGAGGAAGAGAGATAATTTTTTCTCTCTCTTTATCAGACCATGTGAAGGAAGACACGGTGAGAAGGTGGCCACCTGTAAGACTAGAAGAGAATTGTCACCAGGGAACCACATTGAGTCCACCCTAATCTTGGACTTCCAGCTTCCAGAACTATAAGAAAATAAATTTCCGTTGTTTAAGCCCCCGTGTCTATGGTATTTTGATATGGCGGGCAAAGTAGACTAAGACACTAGCTGAGTCAGCACCCTTTTTCATCATCCTTCCCAGAAATCCTAACAGTGCTTCTTTTTATATCTCATTAGCCAGAACATAGTCACATGGCCACTTCTAACTGCAAAATAGTCTGGCAAATGGAGTGTTTTTTTTTTTTTTTTTTTTTTTTTTTTTTTTGCTGGGCTCATTGCCACCTGAAATAAAATCAGGGTTCTATAACCAAGGAAGAAGAGGGGAAAGGGTATTGGTGGCAACTAGTGATCTTTTGGCGCAGTATGACAATAAAAAAGAGAGATGGTGAGAGGGGGTGGGAGAATGATAGTGAGAGAATGAAAAGACACTGAAAGTACCTGAGAAAGAACACTTCAGAAACAAAGAAATTAAGCTTGAGTAAACTTGTATCACACATCAGGGAGCACCAGGAACAGAAGGCAGGATTCCCGAATTGGAGCTTCTGCAGGGCCAAGCATCCCTACCTCCCTTCTGCAACATGGCAGCTGTTGATAAAGAGACCCTGCGTGGGATCCAGCTGTTTGAAGAGCAGCCTTTCTCCCAGCTTGGCCTTGGGATGTTTTTTGGCAAGGCTTTTCTTGGCCAGCATGAGAAGTGCTTGGTAAAAGATGGAGAAACCTGAGGTGAGCAGACATTGGGTCAGCAAACTGTAGCCGCTTTTCATTCAGTAAGCAAAGACTTGAGGACTAACTCAAACAACGCCATGCACGATATTCAGTGCTGAACAGACAGGCAATGTTCCTGTTCTCACAGGACTTACATGTCAGGCTGGGAAGATACACCACAAACAAATAACAAATAAAACAGTTCAAGTGAGGAAGTAGGAAGGGGGCAACATTAGATTGGAGTTCTCTTTGAGGAGGTATTAGAGTCAGAAGCCGAATGACGAAAAGACCCAGACACAGAGAGTCTAGGGGAAGAATGTTCCCGCAGAAGTGTAAAGGGAGCTGAGCAGGAAGCCAGTGAATATGGAGCACTGTGGACGGGAGAGGGGTAGGAGGTCAGGAAAGCTAGGTCATGGAAGGTTTGACCTGACCTCTAGGTCAGGGAAAGACCGGATTTTCACGTAAGGGCAATGGGGAAGATATTAGATGATTTTAATCCGAGGATAGACACTATCTGATTACTTTTTAAATATTACTTTAACTGCTGTGTGGAGAATGGAAGCAGGGAGACCAGGTCGGAGGTTTTGCATTGGTCCAGGCAGACATAGTTAGGGGTTGAGTTTGAATAGGGGTCAGCAAACTATAGCCTGTGGGGCACTGCTTTTCTTAAAGTTTTATTGGAACATAGATGTGTCTGTATTTATGTATTGTCATGACTATTTTTGCACTAAAGGCAGGTTAAGTGACTGTAATAGAGATTGTGTGGCTTGAAAGGCTGAAAATGTTTACTGTCTGGCTCTTTATGGGAAAAGTTTGCCAGCCCCTGGACTAGAAAGAAATGGGAGTGATGGGGATATATTTTGGAGGTAGAGTCAATAGGGTTAATTAGTAAATTAGATGTGGGGGAAAGGGAAAGATGGGATTCAAGGTCTAGCTTTCGGCTTGCAGATTTGATGGATAGCTATGCCATTTACTGAGATAAGAATATCATGTTTTGAAAGGAAAACCAAGAAGTCTTTTCTGGGCATGCTATGTTGAGATGCACACTGACAAGTAGAGCAAAGAACATCTTTATGTGCAAGGGTGCATTGGATTCTCAGGCCATTCACATAACTCAGTGCCTATCATGAAATTGCCCAATAAGGGGCCCAGCCTTCTCATACAGAGGAGTGTGGTCCCTGGGAGAGTCAAGAACCAAGGGAGCAGACATTCAGGGGTACTTACACAGGCACCTGCACTGTGCTCAGAAAGATCAAGATAGCAAGAAGACATAAGGAGATGAATGTTAGCTTGGAATTTGGCCAGAAAGGCCAAGCAATGAGTAGAGTGGCATCAATATTCTTTTACTAATTAGCAGAATTAGTGCCAGCATTGCATTTATGTATTTACTTGAATGGTACAAGTTGAGAGACTTTGGGTTTCCATTTTATCTCTTTCTCTAAGCTGGATACCATTGTCTCGGATCGCTACATAATTATCCACATCAGACAAGGTCACCAGTAAGATGAGAAAGTTGTCATTAGCCCTTCCAGATACCACTATATAATCTCTCATTCAAGTTATAAACCTCAGAGTTCTCCTCTCTGTAACTAATTCTCGTTTTCATTCTCTCTCTCTCTCTCTCTCAAATCATCAGCCCTCATCCTTCTAGCTCTGATCAAAGTACTAGCTGCCTAACTGGTCACCCACCACAGTTGGTTCTCACTTGGCTTCCGTGGTGACTGTCATGGGACACACATCCCATTGTATATGTATCCTAAAATAATGTATAGACAATGATATTTTTGTCTGCCAAGAACAGCAGCTCCCTTCTCTTGTGACATTGCTCAGCCCCTCTTCCCCTACACAGGGCTTTTGATGTGGCTGGTTATCTGGTCTTCTGGCCCCAGCCACAAGTAGATCAATGGCCCAGGTGTGGGATAATCAGAGAATTTCCACCCTTCCAGCTCCCAAGATTTAGTTAGACACCAAGAGAAGAGAGAATGCCTTTCTTCAAAAGTTCAACATTTCAGTTGATTAAACAGATAGTTAAGAAATAAACATGGGTTAATCATAAAACAAAGGAAGAAGTGCTGTGTGCTGTGGGCTGGTGGTAGGAGGGAGCAGGGAACACACCAGGCACTGAGAGGCCAGTGCAGCTGGCTTGGTAGTGAGGAGAGCACCTGGAGTAGGCTGTCCAATACCCATCAGTAGCAGCCACAACTCACAGCAAACATTTATATATTGTCTTATGTACCAGGCACTGCAGCCACTTTACATATACTTGACCATTCAATTCTACAGTAATACAATGAGGTAAATATTAATAGCAAGCTAATTTTACACATGATGGAAGTAAGACCAAAAAAAAAAGAGATTAACTTTTCTGAAGCCCTATACCTATAGGTGTGAGAAGGGATAGAGACACAAAGGAGAAAAACAGTAAGTGTTGAGCGAATTAAACAGACTGGGCACTAGACACAAGCATAACCCCACCACCACAATAATGGCAGTGTAGCTTGTCATGGGTTTAAAAACTGGTTTGACCAAAACAGTTTACCACCCTTTTTTTCCCCACCAGGGCAGTGGTTATTGTCACTTAATCAGCCTTGCCCTGGGATGGTCCTGGTCAAGGTAAATCTTATAGATATATCCCTACCTCCTCTTAAGATCCAAGTTCTCTCATGTTTTTAGAATAAGTACAGCATTGAGGGGAAGAAGCATTACCCAGAGGCCAATAGATCACTCATGTCAGCAGGGAACCCAAGCACCTGACAGGTGATCAGAATCACTACCTGAATCTCAGCCCCGTGGCTGCTCTGCCCCAGAAGGAACAGGTTCTTGAATGTGCTTCCTGTCCCTTCTGCTGCTTTTCCACATGTCTGGATTTATTTTCAAAACAATTTATAGTTACATTAAATATTAAAGGCACTTTGCAGGTGGTGTTTACTGTTAGAAAAGTTAACAAATGTATGTTGTGCTGTATAAAATGGCAAAAACCAATTTGGAGTGCTTGATGGCTTGAGCTGCATGATAGCAACATGATGGATATTTCCATATTTTAATGAGGCAGCATCTTTAGTGCAGCCCTGTTGCATGATTGTGCAGGGAAGGTTGCACAGGCACCAGCTGTGTGCTGGAGCCATGGATGGAGAGCCCTTTGTTAGACTATGCATTGCTCCAGTGGCCATTGTGAAGGCCAGGACCTATGGTCACATGAAGCACTGGCCTTAAAGGTGGCCTATTTTATTATAATGATATTATATTACTGTTTTTATTATGGAGCCTTCACCAGGTGCCCAGCAGTATGACAAGCACTCTATTACATAACATATTTATTACTTCTACAAATATTTATGGATTACCCACCATATACCAGGCATTGTGCACAGAGAGACCCAATCTCTGCCCTCTTGGAGCTTATATACTGATAGGGAAGGCAGACAAGAACAAATAAGCAGACTTAGAAATAAGATAACTGTAGATGGTTATTATTAGCATCAGGAAAGAAATACATAATGTGTAGAGACACAGAGTAACAGTGGATGGTTTGAAGGTGGTGAGGGAAGGCCTCTCTCAGTCTGTGACATTAAACCGAAACCTAAAAGACAGCAGGAGTCAGTTATGGGGAGAGCCAAAGAACGGGCATTCAAGGCAGAAGGAAGGCCTTGGGTTAGAAAAACTGTTGACAGTCTAGAAGCTGACCTAAGGCCAATGTCATCCTGGAGAGTTGAGAGCAGAGGAGGGGGTAGATGATATTATAATCCTCTTTTTATATATGGGGAATCCATGGCTTAGAGAGGGCAATATTTCCAACTGAGGTCACACAGCCAATAAATATAATTTCCGATTTGGTAAGTCTGGGGAAAAGCCTGAATATTTGTATTTCTTACAAACTTCTTGTTGATGCTGATGCTGCTGGTCTGCAGACCACACAGCTCAATGGCAGGGCTGATCAAGATTGTTTGCTTTTAGTGTAAGAACGGTAACAGAATTTACATGCTATGACGTGCCTAGCACTTATTCTGTGCCAGGCACTGATGTTTGTGCTCATACAGTTGACCTTGAATGCAGGAGTTGGGGCACTGACTCCTAGCACATTTGAAAATCCATGTATAACTTTCGACTCCTCAAAAACTGTATTAACAGCCTACTGTTGATTTTAAGCCTTACCGATAACATGAATAGTCAATTAAAACATATTTTGCCTGTTACATGTGTTATATACTGTGTTCTTACAATAAAGTATGGACCCACATAGTTCAAACCTATGTTGAATAACACATTCAAGGGCCAACTGCCCTTGAATTTTCAGAGCAAATCTTTGAAGTAGGTATTATTATCTCTATATCACGATTTCTACAGATGGGGAAACTGAGGCACAAAGAAATAAAGTAACATGCTTAAGTTCCCACAGCTAGTTCGTAGAGAAACTGGAATCTGAACCCAGCATTTGGGCTCCTGGGTCTGCCACCCTGCCTCTCTGAGAAAAGTGTTTCTTGTTTCCATGTCTCTGTACCATTCGTTCATGTAATTAACTCATTGCTTAGACTTGTCATCTGCCTACTCCTCATCCCTGAGGCGCTGAGTTTGTGAGCCTGCCTTATATTGAAGTTTCCTTTTATCTTTCCTGCTCCTCTTTACTGATCAGTTCAGCAAATATTCAAAGGAGTATGTGTTTCTGGAGTTCCCTTTGACTAATGGAAGTTGTCACAGGCATCCAGAGAGAGCCCATCTGAACATCTACTGGGTGCACTTCTCACGAATTCCTCTTGTATTTACCAATCTCACATCCTTGGTTGGGGAACAGGCAGTGTGCCTCCACTTCCCGTGTCTGATGTTGAGGGAGAAACTGTGATGGGCCAGGTGCCAGGCTAAAAAGCTTTTCCAACCCTTATAACTGTGTCATGAGGGAGATATTATCATCAATTCCATTTTTTGAATGGAGAAACTGAGCTTCAGAGAAGCAGAAAAAAAAAAGTTTCAAGTCTCATTATCAGCAAGGGATGATGCCAGGGTTTGATCCCAGGGGTTACCTAGATCATAAGACTTGTATTCTTTATACTCTCACTGGTTCCATCAGGATTATCTGTAATGAAAGGCTCAGAGGGCCCAAGCTCAGGGCCACACAGCTGGTGTGAGAAGGATTCAAGTCCAGGGTCAATAGCAATGGAGGAATACTCATATTCCTAAATCAGATCCAGAAAGAACAAATCATTCAACCCTCCCGAGTCCTTTCAAGTCTATCTGTGACAGATGTGAAACTAAGATCTGAGATGGGAAGTGATTAATTTCTTTTTTTATATAATGTAATAATCCAGGCTTTTCAACCTCGGCATTACTGACATTTTTCTTAAAAATTAACACAGTAGACTGTCATTTCAAGAAAACAACTGACAGTATTTCTTGCCAATGAAAACTATGAGCTCTCAAGCAAAAATTTGAATTTAGAAAACTTGGGTCCTCCACTGGGTGCTTGACAGCTTCCCTATGCTTAAAGACTCTTATGATGAGATCAGAGCTGATATTAACAAATATAACCTTTTGATTTGTATAATGAAAGGTGTCAAAATATGTAGTAAACCAATATTTTCCAAATATTTGTTGCATGATGTTATGAAATCATGGATGGGTAAAAGATCCATTTAAAACAAAACATAGACCAATTTATTTTAGTATCATATGGTGAAAAAGTTTACTGATCTAGTTTCAGAATTCACATTGCAACTAACCTTTAAAAAACTACCGTTTGTTGAATTTTTATTTGATATCAAAGAGTCATAATTATCTAAAAAGGCTAGTAATATTCTTTCTCCTTTTCCATTGAGCTAGATTTTTTTCCATAAACTTCAACCAAACCAACACATGACAACAGATGGAATGCAGAACAGATAAAAAATCTGGTTATTTTCTTTTTTAAAAAATTTATTTTTATTTATTTTTATCATTCAATTACAGTTGAAATACAACATTATATTAGTTTTATGTATACAACATAGTAATTAGACATTTATATAGCTTGAAAGTGATCGCCCTGATAAATCTAGTACCCATCTGACACCATACGTAGTTATTACAATATTATTAATTTTATTTCCTATGCTGTACTTTACATCCCTGTGACTATTTTGTAACTATCAGTTTGTACTTCTTAGTTCCTTCACCTTTTTCACCCAAACTTCCACCCTCTGCCATCAGGAGACAATGTTTGCTCTCTATGTCCATGAGTTTGTTTTTTGTTTTGCTTGTTTGTTTTAAATTTTTGATCCATATATAAGTGAAATCCTTTGATATTTGTCTTTCTCTGTCTGACTTATTTCACTTAGCGTAATATCCTCTAGGTCTATCCATGTGGTAACAAATGGCAAGATTTCATTCTTTTTTATGGCTTAGTAACATTTCATTGTATAACATTTCATTCTTCTTTATCCATTTGTCTTTTGCTGGACAATTAGGTTGCTTTCATATCCTGGCTATTGGAAATAATGTTGCAATGAATATAAGGGTGCATATACATTTTTGGAGTAGTTTTTTTGGATTTCTTAGATAAATACCCAGAAGTACAATTGCTGGCTAATATGGTAGTTCTATTTTTAATTTTTTGAAGAACAGTTATATATATATATATATATATATATATATATATATATATATATATATTTAGTGGCTGCACCAATTTTTAATACCACTAACAGTACATGAGGGTTCCCTTTTCTCCACGTCTTCTCCAATACTTGTTTGTTGATTTATTGATGATAGTCATTCTGATATATGTGAGGCAATATCTCCTAGTTTTAATTTGCATTTGCCTCATAATTAGTGATGTTGAGCATCTTTTCATATGTCTATTGGCCATCTGCACATCTGTATGTTCTCTTTGGAGAAGTGTCTATTTAGGTCCTCTGCTTATTTTTTAATCAAATTGATTTTTTGGTGTTAAGTTTTATGCATTCCTTATATATTTTGGCTATTCGTTCCATATTGGATATAACATTTACAAATATCTTTTCCCATTCAGTAGGTTGTCTTTTCATTTCGTTGATGATTTCCTATATTGTTCAAAACCTTTTTAGTTTCATGTGTTCCCATTTGTTTATTTTTTCTTGATTCTTGTCCAAGGAGACAGTCAGAAAGATTTTGCTAAGACTGATCTCAGTTTACTACCTGTTTTTTTTTCTAGCAGTTTTATGGTTTTAGGTCTTACTTTGAATTTAATCCATTTTGAGCTTATTCTTATATATGGTGTAAGAAAGTGGTCCATTCATTATTTTGCATGTATGTATCCTGTTTCCCCAACATCAGTTATTGAATAGACTGTCTTTACCCCATTGTATATACTTGACTCCTTTGTCAAAGATTAATTGACCACTAGATGTGGGTATATTTCTGAGTTCTCTATTCCATTAATCTATGTGTTAGTTTTACACCAGTATTGTCTGTTTTGATTACTATAGCCTTGTAGTATAGCTTGAAATCAGAGAATGTGATATCTTGAAATTTGCTCTTTTTTCTCAAAATTGCTTTGAGTATTTGAGGCCTTCTGTGGTTTCATATGAATTTTAGGATTATTTACTTATGTTCTGTGAAAAATGCCACTGGTATTTTGATAGGGATTGCACTGGATCTGTAGATGGCTTTGGGTACTGTAGATGTTTTAATGATATTAATTCTTCCTATCCATGACCACAGTATATTCTTTCATTATTTGTATCTCTTTCAGTTTCTTTTTTCGATGACTTATAGTTTTCTGAGTACAGATCTTTTTCCTTCTTGGTTATATTTGTTCCTAGATATTTTATTCTTTTTGATGCAATTATAAATGGGATTGTTTTATTAATTTCTCTTCATGATAGTTTGTTATTGGCGTGTAAAAATGAAACTGATTTTTGAATGTTAATTTCGTATCCTGCAACTTTACCGAATTCGTTTATTATGTATAATAGTTTTTTGATTAATTCTTTTGGGTTCTCTATAAATACTATCATGCCATCTGCAAATAATGACAGTTTTACTTTTTCAATTCAGGTGACTTTTATTTCTCTTTTTCTTCTCTGACTGCTGTAGCTAAGACTTCCAATCGTATGTTGAATAAAATTGGTGAAAGTAGAAATTCTTGACTTGCTTTCGATCTTAATTAAAAAGCTTTAAACTTTTCACCATTGAGTACAATGTCAGCTGTGAGTCTGTCATGTATGGCCCTTATGTTGAGGTGTGTTCCCTCTATCTCCACTTTGCCAAGAGCTTTTATTATGAATGAACATTGGATTTTGTCAAATGCTTTTTCTATTTATATTTATATGATCTCATGATTTTTATCCTTCATTTTGTTTATGAGGTGTATCACATTAACTGAATTGTGGTTATTAAATCAGCTTTGCATCCTGGAAGTAAATCTCACTTTTGATTATGGTGTATGTTTTCTTTAACGTCTTGCTGAATTCAGTTTGCTAATATTTTGCTCAGGATTTTTGCATCCATGTTCATCAAGAATATTGTCTATAATTTTTTTTTTCTTTTTCTTTTCTTTTTTCTTTTTTGAAGTGTCTTTGTCTCATTTTGGTATCGGGGTAATTCCAGGGTCATAAAATGAATTTCGTAGCCTTCACTTCTCTTCAGTCTTTTGGAATAGTTTGAAAAGGATAGATATTAATTCTTCTTTGAATGTTTGGCAAAACTTACCTATGAAGTCCAGGACTTATGTTTGTTGGGAGTTTTTTTTTATTATTCATTTGATTTTGTTCACAGTTATTGGTCTGTTCAGACTTTCTGTGTCTTACTGATTCAGTCTTGGAAGATTGTATGTTTCTAGGGATTTACACAGTTCTTACAAGTTGCCCATCTGTTGGCATATAATTGTTTATAGTATTTTCTTATAATCCTTTGTATTTATGTGGTATCAGTTGTCACTTCTCTTTCATTTCTGATTCTATTTATTTGGGCACTCTTTTTTTCTTGATGAGTCTGGCTAAAAGTTTATCAATTTTGTTTATCTTTTTAGAGAATGAACTCAATTTCAGTGATCTTTTCTATTTTTTTAAGACTATTTTGTTTATTTCCACTTTGATCTTTATTATTTTCTTTATTCTACTCCTTTAGGGTTTTATTTGTTTTTTACTTTCTAGTTCCTTTAAGAGTAAGATTTGATTGTTTATCTGAAATTTTTGTTGTTTCTTGAAGTAGGCCTGTATTGCTATGAATTTCCTCTTAGAACTGCTTTTACTGTGACATATAGGTTTTGGGTCATAGTGTTTTCATTTTCATTTGTCTCAAGGTATCTTTTGCTTGCTTCCTTCATCTCATTGTTAACTCATTTATTGTTTAGTCACATGTTACTTACCTCCATGTGTTTATGTGTTTTTCAGTTTTCTTCTTATAATTGATTTCTAGCTTCATATCATTGTGATTGCAGAAGATGCTTGATATGATTTCCATCTTCTTAAATTTATTGAGACTTGTTTTATGGCCTAATATGTGATCTATCCTGGAAAATGTTCTATGTGCACTTGGAAAAAAATGTATATTCTGCTACTTTTGAGCAAAATGTCCTAAAAGTATTAATTAAGTTCACCTTTCTAATATGTCATTTAAAGCCACTGTTTCCTTCTTGATTTTCTATCTGGATGATCTACCCATTGATCACTGTTTCTGTAGTACTGTTGATCACTCCCTTTATGTCTATCAATATTTGTTTTATACATTTAGGTGTTCCTACGTTGGGTGAATAGATGTTTACAAGAATTAAATCCTCTTGTCGGATCGATCCCTTTATCATTACGAAATGTTTTACTTTGTCTCTTATTACTGCCTTTGTTTTAAAATTGATTGTGTCTGATTTAAGAAGTGCTACTCCAGCTTTTTCATTTCCATTGCATGAAATATCTTTTTCTATCTCTTTACTTTCAGTCTGTGTGTCTTTCTATCTCAAATGGGACTTTTATAAGTAACATTTGTATGGGTCTTGGTTTTTTTTATATGGATTTAGCCATCCTATTTCTTTTTAAAAATATTCTCTCATTTTTCAGTTACAGTTTACATACAACATTATGTTAGTTTCAGGTGAATGACATAGTGATTAGACATTTATATAATTTATGAAATAATCACCTGATAAATTTAATACCCATTTGACATCATACTTAATTATAACAATATTATCGACTATACTCTTTATGCTATACTTTACATCCTCATGACTATTTTGTAGCTAACAATTTGTTCTTCTTAATCTCTTGCCCCTTTTCACACATTCTTCCAACCCCCATTCCATCTGACAACCATCAAAATGTTCTCTGTATCTATGAGTTTGTTTCCATTTTGTTTGTTCATTTATTTTGTTTTTTTTTGATTCCACATATAAATGAAATTATATGGTATTTGTTTTTCTCTGTCTGACTTACTCTACTCAGTGCAATACCCTCTAGATTCATCCATGTTGTTGTAGATGGCAAGATATCATTCTTTTTTTATGGGTGAGTAATATTCCATTGTATAGATGTACCACCTCTTCTTTATCCATTCATCCATTGATGAACACCCAGAATGCCTCCATCTCTTGGCTGTTGTAAATAATGCTGCAATGAACATAAGAATGCACATGTTCCTTCAAAGTAGTGCTTTTTTTAAAAAATAAATACCCAGAGGTGGGATCACTAGGTCCTTCTTTGTCTGCTGCTCTAGCCTTTGTTTAGTCTATTTTGTCTGGTATAAGTATTGTTACTCCAACTTTTTCCACCCCTCATTTTCATCAAATATTTTTTCTATTCCTTTACTTTCATATGTGTGTATCTTTTTACTGGAAGTGAGTCTCTCTTGTAGGCAGCAAATGTATGGTCCTTGTTTTCTTATCCAATCAGCCATCCTATGTCTTTTGATTGGAATGTTTAATCACACTTAAAGTGATTATTGATATATACATAGTTATTGCCATTTTATTATTTATATTTATGTTCCCCCCCCCCTTTTTTTTTATCCCCTTCTTATTCTTAAAGATGTTTCTTTAACATTTCTTGTAATACTGGTTTGGTAGTGATGAACTCCTTTAGTTTTCTTTTTTTTCTTTTTTTCTTTTTTACCTGAGAAACTCTTTATCTGTCCTTCAATTCTAAGTGATAGCTTTATCGGGTAGAGTAATCTTGGTTGTGAGTCCTTGCTTTTCACTGCTTTGACTATTTCCTGCCAATCCCTCTTGCTTGCAAGGTTTCTGTTGATAAATCAGCTGATAGTCTTCTGGGAGCTCCCTTTTAAGTAACTGCTTTCCTCTTGCTACTTTTAGGATTCTCTGTTTTTTAACTGTCGGCATTTAAATCATGATGTGTCTTGGTGTGGGTTTCTTTGGGTTCATCTTGTTTGGGACTCCGTGCTTCCTGAACTTTTACATCTATTTTCTTCACCAGGTTAGGAAAGTTTTTAGTCATTATTTTTTAAAATAGGTTTTCAATCCTTTGCTCTCTCTCTTCTCTTTCAGGTACCACTGTGATACAAATGCTGTTACACATGATGTTGTCCCAGTTCCTTAAACTATCCTCATGTTTTTAATTTTTTTCATTTTGCTGATTTAATTGGGTATTTTCTGCTACCTTATACTGTGGATCACTGATTCAGTCTTCTGCTTCATCTAATTTGTTGTTGATTCCCTCTAAGGTATTATTCATTTAAATTATTGTAGTCTTCACTTCTGACTGATTCTTTTTTATATTTTCTCTATATTTTTTATGTTTCCTATCTCTTTGTTGAAGTTCTCGCTGAGTTTATTTATTATTTTCCTAAGTTTATTGAGCATTCTTATAATTAGTGTTTTGAACTCTATATATGATAGATTACTTGTCTCCATTTCATTAAATTTTTTCCCTCAAGATCTGTTCTTTCATTTGGGACATGATTTTTATTTCCTAATTTTAGCCAATTTCCTGTGTTTGTTTCCATGTAGTAGGTAAATCTGCTACATCTCCTGGTCTTAGTGGAGTAGCCTTATGTTGTAGATTTCCTGTGAGTCCCAGGGGTGCAGTCTCCCTTGTCACCTGAGTCTGGTGATTGAGGGGGTCCCTTGTGTGGGTTGTGTGTGGCTTCCTGTTATAGTTTAGCTTTGATTGCTATTGGCGTGTCTGTGATCAGGGTTGACTCTCAGCTTGACTGTGTGAGGGCAGGCATGAGTATTGCAGGTGAGCTGTTGTGCAGGGGCTTACTCCTAGAGTGAAAGTCACTTTAGTGGCTCAGGTGCAAGGTATCTGCCCTTTTGGAGGTGTCACATATAGAGTTTGTTGGGTGGTGCTCTCGTGTGCTGTGAAGCCAGCCACCAGGCATTTGGTTCTGGAGCATCTCGAGATAGGCTCCAGTGTTGGCCAAGATCAGCCACTACTTGTGCCTGGCAGGAGCAAGTTATCTGCATTTGGTTGTCACTTGTGTTGGGCTTTGAGGCATTTGGGAAAAGCTGTGCTGTGAACCAAGGTTGGCTGCCAATTGTGTTGCACTTGGGACACTTCTGTGGGCACCATGTTGTGAGTTGAGGCCAGCCACCACTTGTATCAGACTTGTGGCTTTTTGATTGGAGCTGTGTTTCAAGCCAAGACTGGTCCCTACTTATGCCAGCTTGGGGCCACCCGATAGGAAGTACAATACAAGTTGAGACCAGTCACTGTTGTGTTGGACTTGGGGCCACTTAACAAAAGGTACAGGGCACACTGAGGCAAGCCACCTCTTGTTTGAAGTTGTAGACTTTTGAGAGATTTTAGGAAAGTCCACAGCATGAACCAAGGCAATCTGCTTGTATGGAGTAGTTGCTGAAAGCAGCTCAGGCTAGGCTCATTAGTTGGGTGGGGTGAGGTCTCAGGGAATCACAAAGGCAGGTTGAATGGTATTAGCCAGGTTGATGGGGAGCAGAGATTTTCTGCCCACCTGTGCAGGTCTGGTTCGGTGAGAGTTCAACAAAAGAACCATGGCACCTGCCAACACTTCTTTCCCAGGAGAGAGCTGCCTCAACCCTGCCCTTCCAGCCCTCACCCTGAAGCTAGTCAATTTAGTTCCTACCTATTTTTCCCTGGTGCTTTTTGAGCTGCTGTCTTAGTATTGGAGTTTAGAATGAGTGAGTTTGTGAGTGAGCAAGACCATTCACAGGCCCTTCAAGAGTAATGCCTAGGTCTTCAGGTTGTTCTTTCTCACTCAGCCACTATCCCTGCTGGTTTCCACAGCCAGATATTGTAGGGACTTCTCTTCTTGGCACTGGAGTCTTAATCTGGAGAGCTGAGTGTGCGGCTGGAAATACTCATTCCTGGGGGGCGGGTGGCGGGTGGGGGGAGGCAAGGGGGACCTCTGCAGCTGAGACATCCGTCTTAATTTTTAACCATCATACATAGTAGGACCTGCCTGTTCCACACTGTCACCCCTTCTACCAGTCTCCATGTGACTTCTTCTTTATATCTTTAAGTTATAAGTCTTCTGTTCAGCTAGTCTTTAGGTTGTTCTCAATGATGATTGTTTTATAATTTATTTGTGGTGCTCAGAGGAGGTGAGCACAGCATTTACTTACTCCTCCATCTTGACCAAAAGTCTCTGGCTATTTTCAATAAAGGCAGGCATTGAAAAGATATTTAAAAAATAAAACAATACCACTATTTTTACTAATTTTTATGTTAAAATACATAGTTATGTTCATAAAAATATGACATAAGAGTTATGGACTGAATTTTTGTATCCTCACAATATTTATAAGTTGAAATCTTAATCAGTTATTCTATTGGGAGGTGGGTCCTTTGAGAGGTGATTATGTCATGAGAGGGGATCCCTCATAAGTGGGATTAGTGCCCTTATAAAAAAGGACTCCAGATATCTCTCTAGCCCTCTGACCAATATGTGAGGATTCAATGAGAAGTCAGTACTTTGAAACCTGAAAGACAGCCCCGATCAGAATCCAACTATGCTGGCACCCTGATCTTAGACTTTCAGACTCCAGAACTGTGAGAAATAAATTTCTGTTGCTCAGTCTATAGAAATTTAGTCTATAGAACTGTGGTAGTCCAAACTGACTAAGATCTTATGTTAACATGGAATGGGTTTATTTTTGTTATTTCAATGAATTAATATGTATTTAAACCCACATTTAAAAAAATGGCATAGATGACAGAGGCTCTGTTCATTCCTCTGGTGACCAAATCAAAAATGTGACAGAAACAAGGAGCAAACAGCAAGGAAAATCACCCAGAATCTAGATGAACAAGCCGTACAACTAGGGAGAGAACTAAGAAATCATCCTGCAATGGCAGAAGGTAGGTTGGGGCAAGCAGCTGAGTGGGATGGAGGTTTTGGCAGTGATGGCTGCAGATGCTTCATAAAGAGGCCAAGTCCACGAGTGGACTTTTGTGATGATGGACTTGCTTGTTCTGAGCACCAGTGCCAGTTCAGCTGTGCAGGGACTTACTTACAGGGGGACACTGAGCTGTTGAAGTGAGGGCCAAGGCAAGCCTTGCTCTGTACAGTAGTGCTGGCAGTATCTATTGTCCCTCTGTTGAGCCCTCCCCACTCCCAGCATGCAGATGCAGCACCACCATAGCAGAAATGTTATCGAACTGGATAACAGAGGTTGCTCAGCCCAGAGGATTCCCTGAAACTCTGCCTCCCCTCACTTATGGCCCCTCTAAAGCCACATCCTGGTGTATCCTCAGCGAGTCAGGTGCCCCTTGCTGAGCAGCGCCTAGACTCACACTGGTGGCAGCTAGCCTTGGTTTCTGGTATGGCCTTTTCAGGCAACTATAAGCACAATATCTGTGGATCGCTTGCTAAATCTTAACAGGTGGCCCTAGAGGGGCACAGGCTGGGGCTAAACTTGGCCTGCAACTGAATCTCTCTCAGGACTGTGCCACTGGACACCTACTACTCAAAGCCACACTAATAAGACCAGGAGACTTAAGAGCTTTGCTTAGTACATAGAAACAGTTATAGAAAGGCAGCCAAAATGGGAAGACAAAGAAGCAGAAACCATATGAGAGAACAGAACAGAGATCCAGAGATAATGGAATCAAGCAATCTAACAGATGCAGAGTTCAAAACACTGATTATAAAGAAGCTCAATAACTTAGGAGACGTGTGAATGAATTCAATGAGAACTTTAACATAAAAATGGAAATGAAAATTATAAAAGGGGACCAGTCATAAGAACACATTATCTGAGATGAGAAGTATATTAAATGGAATAAACAGAGTGAATGAAGAAGAGGATCAAATGGCCTATATAGAGGATGGGAAAGCCAAGGACACTCAATCAGAATGGTGAGAAAAAAGAAGCTAAGACTATAACAATAATTTAAGAAGCCTATGGAACACTATTAAAGGCAAAAATATCTATGTCATAGGAGTACCAGAAAAAAAAAAAAAAAGATGTCGAAGGGCAATTTGAAGAAATAATGATAGAAAAGTTCCCTAAGCTGGTGAAGAAAATAGACATAAAACCCCAGGAAGCTCAGAGAATCCCAAAAACCAGAAACCCAAAGAGGCCCATAACAAAACACATCATAATTAAAATGCCAAAGGTTAAATACAAAGAGAGAATCTTAAAAGCAGCAAGAGGAAAGCCATTAGTTACTACAAGGGAGTGCCAATAAGACTGGCAGCTGATTTCTCAAAAGAAACTATGCAGGGCTTGGACAGCAGGGCTTGGCACAAAATATTCAAAGTGTTGAAAACCCAAGATCTGCAACCAAGAATACTTTATCCAGCAAAGCTATCGTTTAGAGTTGAAGGACAGATAAAGAACTTCTCAGACAAAAATAAGCTAAAGAAATTTATCATCACCAAGCCAGTATTACAGGAAATGTTGGAAGGACTTCTTTAAGAAGAAAAAACATGTATCAAAAACAGGAATAAAGAATAGTAATAACTACATTCCTATCAACAAATACCTCAAATGCAAAAGAATTAAGTGCTCCAACCAAAAGAGAAAGTGGCTGAATAGATAAGAAAACATGACCCCTACCTGTCTACAAAAGACTCACTTCAGATTAAAAGACACACACAGACTAAAAGGAAAGGAATGGAAAAAGATATTGCCTTGACGGGGCTAGAGGGTATTACACTGAATGAAATGGGTCAGTTACAGAAAGACAAATATCACATGATTTCATGTACATGTGGAATCCAAAGAAGAAAATCATCATCATCAACAACAAAAGCGGAAATAAACTCATAGGTACAGAGAATATTTAGAGGGATACTAGATGGGAGGGGCTTTGGGGGACAAAATAAAGCCAAATGGACTAAGAGGTAAAAATAGATAGTTGCAGAATAGATATGGAGATGTAGAGTGTAGCATGGGGAAAATGGTTAATAATGTTGTAATAAATATGTAAGGGAGAAGAAGGGTACTAAATCTAGTGGGGTGATCACTTATAAGTTATGTGGATCTCTGGTCACTATGCTATACAACTGAAGCTGGTATATTATTGTATGTCGACTATAACTGAAAAAACTCATTGAATTGTACAAGCAAATAAAAGCAACTAATTATCTGTTATATTTCAATAAAGACTGAAAAAAAGGGGTCTTTAGAGTTTTGTAGTTTTAAGGGTTTGAAGAGTTCTGAGAGCCAAGTTTGAGACTATCTAGCCAAACTATTTTATGCATAAGCTCACTTTTTCAAGTATCAAGGATATAATTTCATGTCAAATATCAGATCCAATAATATGATTAATAGCTAGGTTTTAAGTGCTTTGAATGTCCCCAAAGATTGTGCTATTTAGTTTGCATACTTCAACTCATTTACTTTTACTCTTCACAAATGAACTTACATGAAGTAAGTACTATTTCTCCTGCTCTACACAGATACAGAACAGTTAAACTACTTGCCCTAGGTTACACAGCTAATCAGGTGATCCAGCAAGCTTTGAACTCAGACACTCTGACTCTAGAGCCTATAGGCTTCATAGTAGTCAAAAGTATGAAAGTCCCAAGATGTCTGTGAATAAATTCACATTGGGTAGTTATAAATGACTAGAGTATCGTATAAGGCTTTGGTTAGGATAATTACAGCATAATTTGGGGTAGTCGATTCATGTACCATAAATCATTAATCACCATGAGTAATCTGCGGTTTTGATATACCTGTCGTTTTGCACAGGCCTTACAGTACTTGAAAAAACTCAAAGACAAGGAAGGACTGACTATTTGCCTGTACACTATTTCAAGACCCTTGGTAAAAGGGTCCTTGTCAAGCTGTAAGAGGTGCTTTCCTTCACCTCCACCCCCAAATCCACTATCTGGGGATTGCCCTTAACCAGTGACAACGGGTGGGAGTAGCAGGTTTCAATACTGCATTCTTGTCCCCCTTTATTAAGACACTCTGAGTGTACCCCACTCTCTTCCCAGAGACCCCTTGCAATATAGGACTAAGTCAAAGGCACTTGGGTACCTCTGAGTTCAGTGGGACTTGGCTTGACACCCTAGCCTGCTCCCCTCCCTTCCTACTTCCCTGCCACCCTATCAGTTTTCCTCTGCAACACTTCCTAAAAGGTCACTCAAATCCTTGCTTTCAGATCTGTTTTTGGGGAACTCAACCTAAAACAAGACTGGGACTGTGTTCAATTACCTCTATATCCCTCGTGCCTTTTTTACTCTCCATATTTGTTGAATGAATAAGTTTTGGCATCTCATTTATAATCCTAGAGCTCTGGAGCAAGATTTAAGGAGTGAAGTAACTAGGAAAGGATCTATTCCAACATTATCCTCTAGAAATCTAGATAATTAAGACCTTTGGGAGTATAATATCAATAGTGGTGTGCTATAGCTAGTTTATACTGGCTTATGAGAGTCAATTGTTAAATATTCAGGAATTTTGTAAACTGGTTGTTAAACTCTTGGTAGCTTAAAATTGGCCATGGTGGGTGTATTTATACCCCAGAAATTGGCAGATGCTACAAATCAGGGCTAGTCTCTGCTCCTCTCCTCCCCCAGAGCCAGTTTACCACCACACTACTGGGAATAACACTTCAGGATTAAAAAGAAAACAAAAACTGTACAAAAAATAAAATATAGTGCAGTGGTTAAAACTGTGAGTTCTGAAGTCAGAGGGATCTGGGTTCAACTGTATTGTCACTTATGCATTGTGATTGGAGCAAGTTAATTACCCTCTGACTATATTTCCTCATCTGTAAAACAAAGGTACTACCATTTGTTTCTTGACATAATCCGTGTTAGCAATGCTTAGCTCTGTGCTTGGCATGTAGAAATAGCTCAATAAATGATAGCTATTGTTAAGTTAGAAGAACTAAGAAACATAGGCCTCACACATGGTCTTGGAACTAGTAACATTATATCTCCATGTCAGTAGACATTGTTTTACTCTGCCTTTGTCAGCCCAGCCTGACTGATCAAGCCACCTCTACCAAAAGCTGTGGTTCTTGGTGAACTCAAACAAAGAGTAACTGCTGGTGTCAGTTCAGTATTTATCACTTAGAAACCCCAGGCACCATATGTTGGCTTATTCGATGGAGATCTCAGAGTGGGAATGAGCGCTGGTACTTGGCCTCTGTAGCTCCCTTCAAGAAAAGACAATCCATTTGAGACAAATTTGTTAACAATTGGCAGACATTACATTGCCCCTGAAACCAAGGCCCATGCCCTTGGGGCATTACAATGACACAAAATCATCCCATTGGATTTGGCAATTACTAAACATGCAATACAAATACTGGGTTGAACACAGTTATCCGAAACTTCAGCAATCCTAATAAGGTGTAGCTGAAGCTGCCAGTGCCCTGCCCACTTTCCCCTGTGATCAGCTTTTCCACACCTGATAACTTACTACAGGCACCTACAACTCTGGCCTCAGGAGCATGCTGGGCCTATGTGCATGCCCTTGGGAGCAGCCCTCAGCCAGCGGTGGGACTAGAATTGGTGGTTAAATCCTCAGCTTCCTCACCTCTTGGCTGAGACAGCTCTGAGATATGTTCCACAGCACCCCCTAGAGGTTACAGGTGGGATTGAGCCCAGTTGCCCATAAGCAGCGACCTAATGGTTATGGTGTCTTCCCTTCCCTTCCCTTCTCTGCTTCCTGGGTTCACTTCCCAAGTACAGGCACTCACAGCCGTGTCTCAGGATCAGCCCCTGGGGAAAATCCACCCAAAGAGATGTCAATTATTCAACACCTACTATGTGCCAAACACTGTATTTGGTGTTTTCCTCTGCGGACTGATGGGATATGAGATAGGATAAGTGAAAGGCGGGGAACTGAGCTAAGGGTGGCAAAGCAAGCCAGATTTCAGATGAAGAGTTATTTATTTTCTGTTCTCCCTCCATCTTACTTGAAGTGTGCCATGCAACACATTCATCAAACTTGTAAATACTAACAAGTATTTTGCCAAGATCCAAAGTCGTGGGCTTGCTGGAGAAACCCTGGAGAAAATGGAGCAGAGGTTTAATTAGGAGCCTTCAGATGGACACTTTCCATGTGTAATAACGACAGAGAGCATTTATTAAGCTCTTACTCTTTTTCAGGTACTGCGATCAAAGGCATGGTCACATTCAATCTCCACAGCAACACTATATGGTAGATAGGTACTTTTATATTTCATTTTATGGATAAGAAAACTGAGTCTCAGAAAGGTTAAGTCACCTCTCTAAAGATACACAGCCCAGGTAAGTGTTGCAGCCAGGAATCAAACTTAGAGCCCATGTCCCTGACCCATGGCCACAGTATGCTGGACCCTGAAGATCTGTAGATCAAATTCTTCTTCTCTTACCCCTCCAGATCACGGGGTCATCATTCATTTGTCTTGGAGAACACCCTTTCTCTGATTTGTTCTGTTTTCAACAAGGTGCCAACACTTGCCATGGAATATTGCAACCTACTGCCCCGTTCTCTACCTTTCTGCTTTTGAGACACTCTCCCCCCCCCCCCACCCACACACACATATACATTTGTTATAGGTACATCAGGTAGATGGGAATGGAAGCCACTGTGAACAAGACAAAGAAAGTCCACCACTGCCATTCGCCAGGGACCTAAACACCAGTCATTGTGCTTTAGTCTTCTACTGAAGAAAAGTAAAGGTCACATGTGTCAGTCAGAATGTTGGCTGTGAAATTAATACTTTCTTTGGCTAAATAACTTAATTAAGACAGAAACATTATTTCGTTCACACTGGTGTGGGCCAACATTTCCTGAACAAAACACTACTCAGAATCAATGGAATCTTTGAATGAAATAGAATTTTATTCTATCCTTCAGTTTACAACCTTCACCAAGCTGCTTTGGTCTTCTGCTCACTGCCATGCAAAGACCTGACATAACTTGCCTGTCTCCACCTTTTCACAAGTGTAAGTGGTAACACGACATTGAAGGGGAAGCGGGAAGATGCATAAAGTGGGCCCTTGAACCCTGATTAAATGAGAACCACCTTTGGGAAGGGGCTGGCTGCACAAGGCCAAAGTACACAGAATCCCGAAGGATCTGGGATCAGAAGGCTCTTGGCACTGACCTGATTGTCTGAGACAGAGGGGTCAGGATGGCTTGGTTTCAACAAGCTGACTTTGACTATTTGGCATTTGGTTCTGTGCTCGCCATCCTTCAGCCAGAGGCCAGCCAGGTCAGCCTGACCCCAGGTTGTCATCCCAGAGGACTATGAAACAACATGTGCAGTTAACTGGCCTCTGCTGACCATGTCTGGAAGACAAACGTCTCTGTTGCTAGGGCTTTTGTTGTCCTGCAAATTACTATAGTTCCTGAGGGAATAGTGCTGGTCCTGGACCTCTGCATCAGGGGCGGCTGTGTAGGGAAAGAAGGGCAGACAGAGTAAGTGAGGCTGCCTTCTGTAGATTGGGTTGCTCAGGATCTGACAGCAGTGGTAGCCAAGATTGGCCAAGGGAGGCATTAGCAGGTTGTTGGAGGGCTGGAAGAGGAGAGAGATCAGGGTACCTCCCCAACTTTATTGACAGTATCTCCCCTCAAGTGATCAAAATTTTAAAGAGTCAGAATCCAATAGGGCTAGGATTAAGATGAAGTAAATTAGGCAAAATTGTGCAAATACAGGGTCAGATACTGACTTTATTTAATATATGGTATTTAGTTCATCACAGTTTTTGCATTAATGATATGTTAAAAATAATGCATTGAAATAGCATTTATCTCTGATTTTACTATGTTTTTTGACTCCTCCACAGAATCTACGCCCAAAGCAGGTGCCTCTTTGCTTCAGCCTAGTCCTGGCCTTGTCTTTCATACATGTGACACATTTATACAAATGAAAACATAATCTATCAAGAGGATTGAACTCTGCTTGATTGCTTTTATTCACTCAGCTGAGCATTTCTATGTTGATGAATATACTTTTACATTATCCTTTGCTCAAAAGGATGTGTTATAAAATATTTTACCAACTCCCTCTTGATGGATTTAGCAGTCCCATCAGTGCCTCATGCATGTTCCCAACATTTCTGTGTGCTCCAGCCAAATGCCAATGTCAGCACCTGCATTTATGGATCAGAAGTCTTGTTCTAGAACTACAGAACACCACATAGCCTATGAATGCAGCAAGGAACTGTGGAACAATTAACACTTGCCAGGACTAGCTCTAAGCCAAAGGTTAAGAGGAGTTCAGGTACAAATACCCCAGCTCCTTTGCCCATTGGGTGGGACAACTCTGAGTTGTGTACTTTACACGGGGTCCCAAAGCTTTCTCTGTAGAAATAAGCTCCAGGTGCTTGGCTTAATAAAGCATCTTTATTGGCTGTCTGCTCTTCTCTGTGTCACTTCTCCATTCCCTCCTGGAGTTGTCTACACCCCTCCCTGCCCCCCAAAAGACAATTATATTGGAATATTTGTCTTAGGAGCTGCTTCTGTTAAAATAAGCATTCGGATTATTGTGAAATTTTCAATATTTACATGGTCACCACCTTTAAGATTCTAATATATTAATATGCTCTTTTGAGACCATGATCTGTTCCAAACAAGGATAAAAGAAGAGAGTCTTTGGTAAAGTTGAGAAAAGAAACAGAGATTCTATTAGCATGACAGCATCTCAGAATTATATTATATAAAATTATCATTTTCACTTTGTGCTGTGGTATCCAAAATGTTGGGAAGCATGATTCTCACCTACAAGACTGTGTATTCACTTCTGAAGCTCCAAGCACATACAGGTAAAAAAAAATATTTATTGCATAAATGAAATGAGGAGTAACTGATTAATGCTCTAAATCTTTGTAAAGCTGAGTACATGAGACAATGCAAATTATCTGAGCCACTGAGCTTCCGTGCCTTGAGATTATCTAGTTCTGAAGTCAAGACAGAGAATGCTGCAACGTTAAGTAAGTTTAGCAAGGCGAGCTGGGGGCTACCTAGAGATATAAAACAGGGTCCATTCTTTGGAGATGAAGACATGCCCTGGTCTTAAATGGCAGTAGGAGATGAATCAGAACCACCTCCTGGAAATAGAAGTCAGGCCTCAGTACCTCCCTTGGGAGGATTCCTGGGCCTGCATATGTTGGCAGAAGAAACTTTTTTTCTCCAAGTGAGTTTAGTGGTTGCATCCCCTACCAACTTCATCTCCTCCCTCTCTCCATCCTAACTACAAAAGGCCAAGAATGACTTAATGAGATCCCTGCGCTCCATGAATCAGTTCTAGATCCAGCATGCAGGGCTGCAATGAAAGCAAGATTTCAACAAAAATTAAATGCATCTACGATTTAATTGCTATCACTTGATTCTAGAAGCATTTTTCTAAGACAATGAGGAAAATCTAGTTCTTCCAAGAGCTGATGAGAGAAGGCTGTAACTTTATCTGGAATATCTTCATAGGAGCTCTGACTTACAAAACATAACTCTCTTTCCCCTATCCCCACCTATCTGCCCTCCCAAGGTTGAATTTGTTGACATTGGTCTTAAATAGCTTCTCCCAGATAGTTACCTGTCTAGTCACTGCTAAGCGATATATTCTCTCTTTTCCCAGCGACTCACCACACCGAAGATTCCTGTTCTGCCTCATAGAATGTCATCTCCCATTCTAGGGCCACCAACCCTGCTGGGAGTCTGCATCCTAAGGACAGCAGGCCCTTTGGGAAGAGCCAAGTTGGTGGCTAGCCTCTCACCACTGTGTTGAAAGGCTTAACATTTCATTTCTTGAGTTTTGTATGCCTTGGCTGGGCTGCTTTTCTCTTCATTGTCAGATGTCAGCATATTTACCTTCACTACTGCCACCCTTAAGTCTTTGCCCACACGGAGTCCACCCTGGAAATGAGAATCTGACCTGACCTCCTACTAAACAGACACCCTAGACCTTGCACAAATATGACACCCTTTTACCTGGGAAACTCCAGGTACTGATGAGATAGAACAAACTCAAGATTTGTGGCATATGAAGCCTTGTTCCCAGCAGCCTGGCTCCTTTTCCTTAACAATAAAGCACTTTTAAGCTTTCCATCATTCATCTATGCATCTTTGCCATACCACCTTTGTAGGACAGCTGCATGGAAGTGGCATTCCAACTCAAAAGAGCAACCTGAGCGGGTAGAAGAACTTCCTACATAACCTTTCGATGGCCTCCTACATCCAGGAATGCTAGAGGCCAAGTCTGATTGCCACGTTTAAGGTCTCTGCTTATGTCATAGTTGCTCACATTGTATAGATCAAAGCAAGCTACAAGGCCAAGCCTCATGACAATGAAACACGGAAGTTATTTTCATCCCTAAAGGGGCAAAGAAGAGAGTGAATATTTTGTTAACCTATGACACAATCTATCACACTACCCCTCCAGCCACATCTCAAGTCCTCTACCCCTGATTTCCTGTTCAGCCATACTAAATGTATCATGTTATCTCCAGCCTCAAGGCCTTTGCACATGATGCTCTTTCTGCCAGGAAGGCTCTTTCTATTTCCAATTCTCTATTATTCTTTCTGACCCTTCAGATTTCTATTTCTCTCCTACTTCCTCAGAGAAGCTGGCCCTAATCCCCAGACTAGGCTGGCTTCTCTGGTTAGGCCTGTACTCTGTACCATGTAGTCACTGCCCTGCTTACAGGAAACCACTTTGTTATTAACACTAACATAGTTTAATATCTCTGTGCTCTTGCTCTTGTCTCTCCCTGCAACACACACATACCTGTGATCTCTCTGTCCTTATCTATCTGGATCCTTCTTGTAACTCATAGCTCAGCCTAAACATCACTCTCCCTGAACACCCAGTTTAAAGCAGTGCATTACACCCAACATAACACTTAAAACTGACAGGTTTTCTTAGTCATTCAATTGTTACACTAACATGTATGTCCCATGGCAGGAACTCAAATACTTTTTTAATGAATTAGCAAATCTGATAATAGTGCTTCAGTGACTCTTGTATCTGTTAGGCTATAACCTCTGTGAGTCTAGGATCAGGCCTGTTTGCTGTCATACCTCCATTTGTAAGACAGAGCCAAACAGGTGCTAGATATTCCATAAATGTGTGTTAATCATCTGAAAGTCCTTCCTAGGTCGGGGTCCCACTGACAAGAATGCCAGTGCAAGTAGTTAATTTGGGTGGTAGCCTAATAGAGAGGGACAGTGATATGGAAAGGAAGGAGTACCATGCAAGAGTACCACGAGATTATCTAATTCTGATTATCTAATTCTTGCAGGGTACCATGCCAGACCCAGTTACATGGTATAGAACATATTTGAGGATTACTCCAATGAAGTGTCAAGGGAGCTGGAGCATTTATCTACTAACTCTCCCCACGTATTTGATGAGGGCTGCTGAGGTCTGCTGGGGGCATTCACACCCTGGAATTTCTCTGTCCTCTATCAGGGGTTGAGCTAGTCTGAGAAGCCCTCAGGCAAGGATAGCAGTAGGAAACCATTTAGTCAGATAAGTTTACCCAGGAATGAGGGGGCGGGGGAGAGACATTGGTAGGAAATTATCAGTATCTATGACAGATTAACTGAATGGATAGATCTGAGATCCAAGTAGAGGACCCGATAGAAGATAGCAGAATGAGAAATAGGATGGTTAGAGCAAGGGGAAAAAAGACAAGAGAAATGCCTATGTAAGCTTTTATGACTATGTCTGAAGTAGTTTAGGGGTCTTAGGAGGGAGAGCCCTTCCTGCTAATGATGACTCATTCTAGGGTAGGCCCAGGGTCCTGGCTCAGAGCCATCAGCAGTTGCTTGGCAATTTGCTTCTGGTTTCTCAGAGGTAATAGACAAAGCTGAAACAGAGTGTTGCTGCTTTTAAAAAGGCTTAGAACATTTGGGAATGAGACCTAAATTTAATAGCAGGAGAGAAGGAAGAGGAGAAGTGGTTGGAAAGTCTGGAGATAATCCAAGAATCCTGCATCTTCTTCCAAGCCTCTGATGATGAGCAGACATATCGGGCAAATATCTTCTGACCAGCAGTAGTCCCCTGTACAATTTTAGGGCGGGGATAAGCCAGGCCCTTTCCTCATCTCAGGGTCTTCTTTGGAGCTATTCCAATACCTCTTAACACCTACAACCAAGAAGGAAAAGAAAAGAAACAAACAGAAAAAGCTCAAAGCCAATCTTTCTGATTCATAAGCAGTTTAGACCAAGGACTGGAGGTTGAGACAATTTCTAATCTAGGCTGACCCACCCTAGTCCTTTTTGCGGGGACCAGTGACAATTAGGAGCTGGGCTCAGGCCTCACAACTCTCATCACTTTTATTTCTGTGATCATCTCTGCTGTGTCCACACCTCCCCTCTCTCTGTCTACAATCAACTTGTGTGCTGAATCCAGACTGATGTTTCTAACAATACTTTATACCTAGACACTATCCTATAAATGGAGGATGCTGGAGGTACTCTTTCCCTAGGGGCCATGTAGAAGAGTGCTTAAGGACCCAGCATCTGGTTCCAGATGGCCGGGGTTAAAATCCTGGCTGTGCCAATGATTAAGTGTTTGTCAGCCCCAGTTGCTCCATGTTTAGTTTCTCTATTTACTTTCATGCACGTTCTCTTTCTCTCTCAGATAGAAAGACTCTCACTGTACTGAGGGTGAGCCTTCTGTCCACCTCCTTCATCTGGGGCTCAGTGAAGACACATGAATCCATCCCAATCATGGAGACATAGCTGTCCTCTCCAATGAGGTCCCTTCGCAAAGAATTTTCAAAAGCAATTTGACTATTAGCAATTTGTTTTAAGCACAACTTTAGACTATTCTCCTCTGTGTATCAAGTGAATAGGACCAGTGTCATTTTTTTCAAAGGGTGGTCCAAGGGACACCTGTTAAGAAATACTGAGAGAAGGGCTTTAAAATGTAGATCTCACCCCCACATAAATACTCTCATTTGTTTCTCTCAAAAAACCTGTGTGGTAGCTGTATGATTGAACCTTTTTCATAATAGATGAAACTGGGGCTCAGATGTTAAAGGATATGCCTAAGAAAACTTAGTTAAATGATTAATAACGAAGTATGTCTTCAAATGCTGCAGCCCATGCCTTTGTCACAGGTTCTCTCTGAGTATCCCAGCTCCTGAAAACACAACAAGCCCCTTTGTAGCATCCCACAACTCAAGCTCCTGGATCCTTTGGGGAGAGTGATTTTTGTCTCTCATCCGGTCAAGCACAGGTGAGAGTTTCATAAACAGTTCTAACAAAGCTTCCCTTCACAGCAGCTAGCCATTCTCCCTGCGAGACCCTCTGATTTCAGAAACCATGTCCCTACGCCTCATCATTTCCCTCATTTCTCAATTCTTTGACATTTTATTTGCAAGGAAACCTTGCTCAATAACTTCATGCATTCATTCAATCATATTTATTGAGCACCTTCTATATGTCAGGTTCTGTTCAAGGCACCAGAATAAACTTCCATGAATAAGACAAAGTCTTTGCCTTTATGAGGACGCTACTCAAAAATCAAAACAGAATAATGTCAGAGGGAGACAAGTGTTAGCAAATGCCTTAGGCAGGTAAGAAGGGTAGAGTTTGAGATGGAGAGCTGTCATTAATTTTAACTCTAGAAGATAAAGACTTTTTACAAAACAATCCCAATGCCATTATCATATTTAAAACATGAACAAGACTTTCTTAATATGCTCTAATAGTCCATCAGTATTCACATATCCCTATTGCCTTACATATCTTGTTTGCTCGAATGGTATAAACTTTATTTAAATTTTGATTCAAACAAATCTTTTAGTCTATAAGTTCCCCACATATTTTTTCTTTGTTTTTGTTTCTTGCAGATTTTTGTTAAAACGACGAGGTGATCTATCTATAGAATTTCACATAGTCTGGATTTTGCTAATTGTATCCCTGTCATTCATTCAACCTGTTGGTAGGTGTCTTTTTAAGTAGGGCATTCCCTCTAAAGATGCGACATTTGAGCAGAGACCCAAATGAAGAAACCCAGAGTGCTAGCCCTGCAGAAATCTGAGGGTAAGAGGGTCCAGTTCAGCTTCTATTTCTCCTTAGCTTGAGACCCCATTTTTTTTTCATGTAAGTGCCCTCCCTTCTATGACAAGTAACCCAGCTGCCTTTGACAATCTGCATTGAAATATTTGAGTTAAAAGCACTTGGACCTAAAAACTGGAAATAACCCAAATGCCTATCAACAAAATGAATCAACAATGGGCCATATATTCATACAATGAGATATGACTGAGCAATAAAAAAATGAATAAACTACTGATTTAAGCAGCATACACATGGGTCAATCTTAAAAACAAGAACCTAGACACAAAATAGCACACATTACATGATGCTCAAGGATAGGCAAAACTAATCTACCATGATAGAAATCAGAATGATACATTCTTTGAGGGCATGAAGAAACCTTCCGGAATGAAGGGAATCAATGTTTTATATTTTGAATGGGTAGTGGTTACATAGTGTAGATATATGTAATAATTCATCAAGCACACTTAAGATGTATATAATTTCCTGTGTGAAAACTATACTTTAATTTTTTAAAATTAAAATTAAAAAGCAAGTGGACTTTGGATTTAAGCAGACCCAGGAACTAGTTACTGTTTAATCTTTATCAATTCTCCTAATCTTTCAGAACTTCAGTTTTTTCAGTATAAAATGGAGTAATACAACCCACATCATTGGTATTGCCTGCAAAGCATTTAGCACAGTCTTGCTCTGAAAAAAATAGCTATTATTCTTTAATATCATTCTAATATTCCCTTTCCAAATCCCTGGCAAATTCAGGGCAAAACCCCAAACCAGCAGACTCCACTTTCATCTCGATTCCATGAGACTTTTCTCTATCAGGCCCCCCAAAAACTTACATTTGTAACTTGTTCATTAATGATATGCACATTACCTCCCACTTCTATTAACATGTTGCTGTATGTGATCTAATGCAGCTATATAGCCTGTTTGATCACAACATTTTGTGGGAAGCTTGAAGATGTTGATGAGTCCCTCATATGTGCTGGGCTGTATTACTGCCAGCCCCTGCTGGGTCTCTACCGAAACTGTGGACAAGGGAGTTACTGGAAAAATATTCTATTCATCTGTCTGGGCAAAGCTGTTGTCAAACCCTCGCCACTGGTTTATTGAGAAAATGAAGCTTATTGGGAAGTATAATGTCAAAATGGACTTCTATTTTCTTTCTTTGTTTCTAATTCTTGAGGTTTTTGTTGAAGTTAAAGGTAATTTGCTGTGTCTGGATCCACAGTCTGGATTTTTTTACTCCATCTCTGCTCAGCTGAATTCCCACTTTCCTTTGGGTAATGGCTCCCTTGGTGACATGTTGGTCCAATTCCAAAAATTTCCAGCCACTTTTTGTTACTAGAAAAGCTCATTCTAAAATATAAGACTTGGTATTTTTGTTTTAAAATTTTTTAAATTTTCATAAATGCATTTAAGTATAAAAGACATATAGAAAAGTATATGAATTACAAATGTACAGTTCAATGAATGTGTATAAAATGGACAAATCTGTGCAAACTCTATTCATATCAAGAAACAAAACAAGATCAAAATCTTAGAAACCTTATTGTATTCCTGTCTTATAATTGCTACCTCTCCCAGGGTAGCCACCATCTTGACTTCTGATGCCATAGATTCATTTTGCTTCTTTTGGAATTTCATGTGATAGGAATCAAATAATGTTATTCTCATATCTGCCTTCACTCACTCAACATTTTGTTGATGAGATTTATCTATGTTGCTATATGTTATTGTAGCTTTTTTACTCTCATTGCCATATGATATTCCATTTTATGGTTATATCATGTTTTATATTTCTACTCTACTCATTCTAGGTTTTAAACAATTATCAGTCTCAAACACAACTCAAAGATTTAGTGTAGGACAGCACTGTGGCCCTCAGCTGTTTAAAGCTGAGAATAGGGAGAAAGTATGGCCTCTTTTAAGAAGACCTCAATCCCATTTACAATAACATTAAAACAATAAAAATACTTAGGAATAAATTTAAGCAAGGATGGGATGATCTCTATACTAAAAACTATAATACATAGATAAAAGAAACTGAAGATTTAAATAAATGTAATTATGTCCCTGTTTATGAATTAGAAAAATTAATATTGTTAAAAATTCATACTACCCAAAGCCATCTTATAGAGTCAATACAATCCCTATCAAAATCCCAGTGACATTTTTTTAAAGAAATAGAAAAAAAAATCTTTAAATTTATATGGAACCACAAAAGACCCCAAATAGTCAAAGCAATCCTGAGAATAAATAACAAGCCTGGAGAGATCACACTTCCTGATACCAAACCACACTATAAAGCTACAATAACCACAACAGTATGGTACTGGTATAAAAACAGACACATAGACCAATAATGGAATAGTATTGAGAGCCCAGAAAAAAGAGTGAGGCATATACAATTAACTATTATTTGACAAGGAAGCCAAGAATACCCAATGGAGGAAAGACAGTCTTTTCAATAAATGGTCCTGAGAAAATTAAATATTTTCATGCAAAAGAATGAAACTAGACCTCTATTCACACCAGTCACCATAATTAACTTGAAATGGATTAAAGATTTAAATATGAGACTGAAACCATAAAACTCCTAGAAGAAAACATAGAAATAATGCTCCTTGATGTGGATCTTGGCAATGATTTTTGAAATATGACACTTAGAGCACAAACAAAAAGATAAAAAATAAACAAGTGGGACTACATCAAACTAACAAGCTTCTGCACAGCAAAAGAAACCATCAACAAAGTGAAAAGGCATTTCCACAGAATGGGAGAAGATATTTGCAAACCACACATCTCATAAAAGGTTAAGATACAAAATACATAATAAGTTCATACAACTCAACAGCAAAATGTAAATAATCCAATTACAAAATGGCAAAAGACCTATATAGACATTTTTCCAAAGAAGATATTCAAATGACTATCAGTACATGAAAAGGTGCTCAACATCACTGATCATTAGGGCAATGAAAATCTAAATTACAATTCTACGCCTGCTAGGATGGCTATCATCAAAATGAAAAGTGATAAGTCCTGGAGAGGATGTGGAAGAAAGGGAACCTTTGTGCACTATTGATGGGGATTGTAAATTGGTGTAGCCAAAACAATACAAAGGTTCCTCAAAAAATTAAAACTAGAACTACCATTTAACTCTGCAATTCCACTTCTGGATATTTATCTGAAGGAAATAAAATCACTATCCTGAAGAGATATCTATATCTGCACTTCCATGTTTACTGTATTATTCACAATAGCTAAGGCATGGACACAGCCTGTGTCCATTTATGGATAAATAAATTTTAAAAAGTGGCATATATATACAGTCCAATAACATTCAGCTATAAAAATAAAAATAAGGAAATCCTACCATTTGCTACAACATGAATGGAACATGAGGGCGTTATGCTAAGTGAAATAAGTCAGACAGAAAAAAATAAATACTGTATGATCTCACTTATATGGAGAATGTAAAATAATTAAATTTATAGAAATAGAGATCAGATTTGTGGTTGCCAGAGTTTGGGGAGTGGAGGTGGGGGAATTGAGTGAAAGTGGTTAAACCTCGAGTTATAAGATAAATTATAAGTCCTGGAAATGTCGTATACAACATAATATCTATAAAAAGCAATAGTATTTTGTATATTTGAAAGTTGCTAAGAGAGTAGATCTCAAAAATTCTCATCAGAAGGAATAAAATTTTTTTAACTAGGTAAGGGAATGGAGGTTAAAAATTTCTGTGATGATCACTTTACAATATATACCTATATAAAATCATTATATCATACACCATAAATCTACACAACTTTATATGTCAATTATATCTTAATAAAACTGGAAAGAAAGAAAGAAAGAAAGAAAGAAAGAAAGAAAGAAAGAAAGAAAGAAAGAAAGAAAGAAAGAAAGAAAGAAAATCTTATCTCTGCCCCTTAGGTGTATGCTTCTTGAATGCTGGGGCTTGAGAGAGGGAAGGGACAGTCAGCAGTCTCCTCCACGTGTCAGCGTTTATGGAATGTCCCTGCCATGGTTGTGCTGAGTTTTTCCTGGTCACTCTCCAAAGAGAATGATTTCTCCTCATCCTGAGGGGCAGTCATGTCTCCTTTTTGGCATCAACAGTAATTTGAGCCACTTTTCCATGTTGGACATCCCATTGCATGGCCCCATGGCCTCCAAGGTAACCCATAAAGCTCCTTCCCAGATTTGGACCTCTGTACTTCTGCATGAGGAGCTGCAGGAACTGTTGGGGGTCCTTGTCTATACCCTCTAACTGTAGTGGAGAATGGGGCTTGTCCTGGGGTTGCCCTAGTTTCCTCAAACCGCAATGCACTATGGTCCCTTCAAACCTTGCTGACATGGGTCATATCTAGACCAGAGGCAGGCACAAAGTTTCTTGTTAAAGTTCACCCCGCACCTTCTGAGTTCTTCCAACAACTTTATTAGCATGCTCCTCTTTAGTGGTGACACCATTGGTGCCTTCAACAGCTCAGCAAGCAAGCCACTGGGGAACATGAGGCCAGTCTTTGCTACGAGTAGGCATTGCTAATGCTCATAAATAGAGTAGAAGCTGTGGTGCCTACGTATCTTTTCAGCTGTTAGTATTTTAGTGCTCACAAGTCCTGACTTCCAATTGCCAGCACCTGAATCTCTTTGCCTGAGGCTTTCTCTGATTGCTGGAGCCCACCCTGCCCAAGCATGCATCAGGCTAAAATTGCTAGGGAATTAACACCCTCCAGGACCAGCCCCTAGTCAATGGCTCTTCAGAGTTGGTAAATAAATTCCCCAGCCCCTTATGTGGAATATTTCTCTGAGGGCATGTTCTCACCCTATGCTCAAAGATACCCAGTGGAATTAAGCTCTTACTGCCCACAGTGATATCTCATCCTACAACACACCCTTTCGGAGGTGCCTTCCTTTCTGAGACTGACTCACTTCTCGTTCTCCTACTAGTCTTCCCTGGAGCCCCTCCCAAATAAACTACTTGCAGTAACATTCTTGTGTTAGGGCCTGCCTCTAGGGTAACTCAACCAAGATAATCCATGATTCTCTTGAAATTCCCCTTGCTTGGTTTCAGAAACCACCCCTCTTCCCAGTAAGGGTAGATAGCTTTCTTAAAAGGAGGAGGTGCAGAAAGAGGAGGAGAAAAAGCAGTAGTGGAAGACAGAAGGAGGAAGAGGAGAAAAAGGAACTACACTCCTTATAAGACTACAACATTCTTCTCTCATTTTGTTCTTGTAAACTGTTGGAGTGGGGTAAGACTGGTCCTAACCTCCAGTCTTTCAGGCTTCTCTCAGAAACCAAAGATTTACATCATTTTTCTTCATCTTCCACCAGGGACCTTTCAGTAGGGCTTAGAATATTCTAGCATGCTCCTTCCCAGTTCTGGATGGCTGCCTCCTTAAAACAGAATAGCTCTTGGCACACCTAGCAAAGCAAGGGTCTGCAAAATTTTCCACTAATGGTCTCTACTGGGATTTCAGAGACAAATTCACATTGTAAGATTTCTTAGTCAGAAACTTCTGCCAAACTCCAAGTATTACTCTTGTTGTCAAGTGGGAGAGACTACAGCTCCAAAATACTCAGCTTTCATTGGGTAGCTAGAAATGAAATTGAGGAACTGGTTACCTTTTAAACTCAAACCATGTTGCCCAAGCATGAGGCAGAGCTATTTGAATTGAAACAGAAAGAAATTTAAGATATAAGAATCAGGGAGAAGATTAGAGCGAGGGCAGCTTAAGGGACACCTGCAGGACCATGAAAGTGAGTGTTCTCTTAAGAGTGAGTTGCTTGGAATGCAAAATTTAAGGAAATGCTCACACTCAGAGTTGGACAAGTGCTGACCTGCTCTGACATGCACCTGAGAATGAGTATCTCTTTGAATTTTGCACTCTGGCTGCCTCATTTTTCTCATGCTAATCTCAGTACTGATATCATAAAGCAGAATTATTCTACATATTTGTAGTATAATCTCATATGTAAACACTATACATGTGCATTAAATAACTAGAAAATCCTAGTGGGATCATGCCAAAACTATCAAGAGTGGTTCGTCCTGGGGAGTGGGATTGGAAGGAGGTGAGAAGACCTTCCCTTGTAACTTTAGCTATTTCTGTACTATTTAAAGTTTCAAAATAACAATCTTATATGGCTTTAGTAATTTTAGACAAACCAGAAAAATAAATAGAATAATAAACCATATTACATGTCAAAGGGCCTACAAAAAATATTAAAACAAAACAGATTTTGAGGGGTTTCTTCTTGTGGTCAGATGCAAATAGTGAAAATTGAGACATGTTGAAAATTCTTTAGGGAATACTTCCAAGTTCAGTTTATGAGGCCAGCAGTTTTTGATACCCAAACCAGAAAAGTATACCACACACACACAAAAGAGAGAGAGAGAGAGAGAGAGAGAGAGAGAGAGAGAGAGAGAGAGAGAAAGAAAGAAAGAAAGAAAGAAAGAAAGAAAGAAAGAAAGAAAGAAAGAAAGAAAGAAAAGAAGAAGGGAGGGAGGGAGGGAGAGAGGGAGAGAATGAAGGAAGAGAAAAAGAAAAGAAAAGGAAAGAAAAGAAAGAAAAGAAAAGAAAAGAAAGAAAATTACAAGTCAATATCTTTGATGAATATAAAGACAAAAATCCTCAACAAAATATTAGCAAACCAATTCAACAGTACATTAAAAGGGTTATATACCATAACTGAGTAAAATTTATCCTGAGGAAACAAGGATGGTTCAACATCTGCAAATCAATCAGTCTAGTAAACCACATTAACAATATGAAGGATAAAAATCATATGATTGTCTTGGTAGGTGTATTAAAATCATATGACAAAATTTACCATCATTTATGATAAAAATTCTCAGCAAAGGGGGTATAGAGGGAACATATATGATATATATGATAAACCCATGGCTAATATCATATCAGTGGGGATGAGAAACAAGATCAGAATAAAACAAGGGTGCCCACTCTCGCCATTGTTATTCAACATATTTTTTTATTTGCCACAAATTTTTTTAATTTAACAAAGCATGTCTGATACAGTTTCTATCCCCTTAGTATTCATTCTGCAGTTGCATTTTCTTTTTTTCTTTTTTCCCTTTTTGAAATTAAGTTTACTGTGGTGATATTAGTTAATACAATTATATAGGTTTCAAATGTACAATTCAATAATAGTCATATGTATATTGCATTGTACGTTTACCACCCAAAGTTAAATTTCCTTCCATCATCATGTATTTGATGCCTTTTACTCTATCTACCTTTTTCCCTTGTCCCTCCCTCTGTTTTTTGTGTCCATGAGTCTCTGTTTGTTGCTTTCAGTTTTATATTAGAAGTCCCAGTCACAGCAATTAGGCAAGAAAAAGAAATAAAAGACATCCAAATTAGAAAGGAAGAAGTAAAACTGTCGCTATGTGCAGATGGCATTATATTATACATAGAAAATCTAAAAGATCTCACCAAAAAAAAAACTGTTAGAATGAATGAATTTAGTAAAGGTGCAGGATACAAAAATTAATATACAGGAAACTGTGGTGTTTCTATACATGCATAATAAATAATCAGAAATAGAAATTAAGAAAACAATCACATGCACGGTTATAGCAAAAAGAATTAAATACCTAGGAATAAATTTAACCAAGTAAAAGATCAGTACACTGAAAATATAAGACATTGTTGAAAGAAATTAAAGACACAGAAAATGAAAAGATATTCTATGTTCATAGATTGAAAGAATTAATGTTGCTAAAATGTCCATACTACCCAAAGCTATCTACAGATTTAGTGCTATCTTTATCAAAATTCTTATGACATTTTTCACAAAACTAGAACAAAAAATCCTAAAATTTGTGTAGAATCACAAAAGACCCCCATAGCCAAAGCAATCTTGAGAAAGAGGACAAAGCTGGAGGTATCACATTCCCTGATTTTAAACTATACTACAAAGCTATAGTAATCAAAAAATGTATGGTTTTGGCACAAAAACGGACACACAGATCAATGGAACAGATTAGGGAGCCCGGAAATACACTAATACATAGACAACTAACATGACTAAGGAGCCAAGAACATATAATGGGGAAAGGACAATCCCTTCAATAAATGGTGTAGAGAAAACTGGACAGTCGCACGCAAAAGAAAGAAGCGAGTCCCCAATTTCAAAGCACCTTCACTTGTGTTGTTTCTTTTCGAGAAGGCACTGCTGCCACCCACCTCTGATTCATCTAGTTTGAGGTTTGTTCTTGCAACAGATGTAAGTCACATTCCCCTGGGACATGCAGTAAGAAGTAGGTGATGTTTTTCTCTTTCTCCCCTTAAAACAGGGGTCAAGTGAAAATGACAATCAGTCCTGCTTTGTACATGTGGTAGGAGAATAGTGGAGGTTGCAGAAGGGGCTAGAATGACCAAACTTCAAATGTCTGGGTGGCAGATACAACTGGCAAGTCTTACAGTCATCAATGAATAAGTCCACAAATTAGGCTTGGTTTTTTTTCGGTTTCTAAACTTTCTCATCAAATTTATCCACCCATTTTAGCCAGGTTTTTAGTGAAATGTTTAAAAAGTCCACATTACTCTAGACAGGGTAGAAAAGTGTAACTTAGTTCACTCTTTTCCTTTCTGGTATCTTCTGTATTTCCCTCATACCTGGCCTAATCTGCCTGAGAGTAGGTCCCCATATTTTGCATCATTTCCATCATTCTAAGGACCAGGTATGCAGAAGGTATATCAACGCTCTTTCCCCAAGAATTGGTGATCAAGACTCCAGCAAACTGTGAGCCTGCTGGACAAACCCTTGACATCCTAGAGCAGTGGATCTCAGCTCAGGGCGATTTGTCCCCAGAGTACATTTGCTAATGTCCGGAGACATTGTTGATTGTCACAACTTAAGTGTAACTATTAACATCTTGTGAATGTAGTCCTGGGGTGATGCTAAACATCCTACAATGCACAAGACAGCCCCGCACAACCCAGAAATACCTAGCCCAAAATAGTCATAGTGCCGAGGTTGAGAAACACTGCCCTAGACCCTTGCCACTCAAAGGTATTCCATGCACCAGCAGCATTACATCCCTAGAGAGCTTATTAGTGATGCAGTCTCTCGAGTCCCACAAAAACCCCAGGTTGAGACACAGCAGAAGATGAATAACCCCCAGGTCAATCAGAATAGGCTTATGTGGGGTCGGAAAACTCTGTTGAGGGCCAGATAGTAAATAGTGCAGACTTTGAGAGCCAGATAATCTCTGACACAACTATTCAGCTGCAACTACTCAACGAGGCCTTTGTAGTATCAAAGAAGCTTTACGCAATGTGTAAAAGAATGGGCAGGGTTGTGTTCCAATTTTGTGGCATTAGTTTGCTGCCACTGGGCAAAGTCATGCTGTGGAAACAACACCCAAAATAACAGAGATTATTTCTCACACATACTGTGCATTCATTGCAGGTTGGTTGAGATTATTTCTCATACATACTCTGCATTCATCACAGGTTGGCTGAGAGTTGGTCCCAGGGTCCTAGCCTCCATCATTACAAACTTTGCTGGTCATGGTGGAGAGAGAAGGACATAGCATGCATTGCACATGCCATGCACAAAGTATGCATTGGCTCCTAAAAGTTCCGTCTGGAAGTGCTGCCCACCTCTCACATTTTATAGGTCAAAGCGAGCCATGTGGCTATGTCTAACTTCAAGCAGGTGGGGTTGTATGCTTAGAAGAATGGTAATTCCTAATGACTACCAAGGTTCCCTCTCACCAGAAATCCCAGCCCTACCCCTTTGCTTGATTTATCCTACCTATGAATTTCATCAAGTATTTGAATAGACATGGAAGAGTTGTATCCCAGGATAGGCAGGGACCATTCAGTGATAAAATCATCTCCTCTTCACATTTTCTGTAAGGAATAATGATACAAAACTACATGGATTCAATTGTCTGCTCTGTGCTAAGCACTGAGCACTTAACACAATTCATACCTTTCCATTCTCACAAGTCATAGGAGGTAGGTACCATCCTCCTTTTTCAGATAAGGAAACTGAGACAGAGAGGTGATATAGCTTATCCAAGGTCACTAGCTGGTAGATGGTAGAGTTGAGACTCAAATTCAGGTCTACTAGATCTCAAAGCCTATGTTTTAACATCATCATGATCAGATAATTTTGAACACTTAGTGGGTATCAGGCATTTTATGTATTTCTTTTGGCTTTTAATCCTCACAACAAGCCTATGAAGTAGGTATCATTAATCCCATTTTACTGATAAGGAAAGGGTGCCAACAAGTTAAGTAATATGTCCAAGGTCACACATTCAGTGATAGAATCAAGATTACAACCCAAATCTATAGTTTCTAGTATTAGGACATTCATTCTGTAACTGAGGCCTTAGAGCACTATGGATACCCTTCTCCTAGCTCTTAGGCCTTACCACAGTAGTGGACACCATCAACTTCCAGCAGTCAGGACCTGCACTTCTTTGCCTGAGGGTTTTCTCAGAAGCCACACCAAGGAGGCTGCTCTGTCTGTGATCATGGAAAGTCAGCAGAGCCAGGAAATCACCTATAAGACCAGCACCCAACTCCACCCCAAGTTCTCAAACAAAGACATCTGGAGTGGACGTACAAATATCCCAGCTCCCTTGCCTTTTGGCTAAAATAACTCTGGGGCTTTTGTTCTGTACTAGTTCCCTGAGTCCCAGGGGCGTAAAGCTCCATCACCTCCAACATAAACTGAATTGATCATGCACCTATTATTGGCTGCCATCTCAGGTTGTCAGATTTAACAAATAAAAATTAAAAGACCCATAGTTAGATTTGAATTTCAGATAAAATAATAATATCAATAATATCAATATATATATATATGTGTGTGTGTGTACACACACATATCAATATCAATATATATATGTGTGTGTGTACACACACATATCAATATCAATATATATATATGTGTGTGTGTGTATATATGTGTGTGTGTGTACACACACACACATATATATATATTGATATTATTGATAGTTTATCCGAAATTCAACTTTAATCAACATCGTGTACTTATCTGGAAACCCTACTGCCATTCTTTTCCTGTGTAATAACCCAACTTCCCTACTTCCATCTTCCATGTAAATGACTTGAACTTGAATCTTTGTCTTGAGGTCTGTACCAGGGGACCTCAAATTAAGATGCCAGGTGACATAATGAGGAGCAAAATATGTCTGCATGAAACAGAGATTTTACTGATGTTTTAAGGCATTCGTTGGGAGCCAGGACAATGGAGTCTCCAGCCAATCTCTACAAGACTATTATGAATGTAGCTTACATGGAAAAGAAAAACCTGTCTTCCCATACTGCTTCTGCAACCACAGCTTGACACATACTGTGCGAGTAGCCCTTTATTTTCTCATAAGCTTTTCCCATAAGCACTGAAAGATGCAGGTATTTCTAGACACCTTCTACTAGGGATTCCCTCCACTGTGTTCAGCATCAATAGGTCAAACAAATATTCAGGTTTCCATGGACGACTTTCTATTGTCAGTGAATAGCCATCCCACTCTTCATCTTCCTTGCTAACATATCCAGATTTCTCTTACCTTCTTCAGAGCAGCTGCATCTTTCAGTAGAAATCAAACTTTCTCCAGAGTGTTACCCTTTTTTAGTCAAAGTCAACCACAGTAACTCTATTGCCTTTACCAATAAGTGGTTTAGAAGTGGACATGGGATGCAATGCTGGCCATGGGGATACGGGGTATCATACAGGAAACATATCTTTGCTCATAAAAAGAAACATATGTAGTGGATACTGGTTGTACTACACAGATTCATTCAGAACAGAAGCATTCATTCCTATACCTCTTAGGAGAGTATTGCCCGAGGTTATGCCCCCTCCTCAGGGTCAACCAGCATCCAACGATTGGTCAACACAGAGTGCCAGTTCCAGAGCGCCCTGTGGGGTCAGCTGAGACTTCTGTTGCAACTTTGTCTCGGCTGACTGCTGCCTCTGGCCAATACTGACTCTCACTCGCCATCAGTTCTCGTTCCTGAGAGCACTTACCAACAATCCCTCTGCATGTAAATTTCTATCTCATGGAACTGTTCTAAGCCAATAGGTGAAGAATAGGTTCCATTTTTTACTAGAAGGCATTGCTTCCTATACATGAAGCTTCAAGCAGCCATAATGGCACCATAAGGGGAACAAGATAAGCCAACACTCTAAGGATTAGGAAGTAAAATTTGGAAAGAGTCTGGGTCTTTAATGATGTCATTGAACCACTTAATCAAGCAACTCCTAGAAATGTCCTGTTTCCAGGCTTCTGGTATGCCAGCTAATATATTTCTTTGTCCTAAGGCCTCTTTTAGTTGTGTTTACTTTACTTGCACCCAAAACAGTTTTAAATTATATACTATATATTATTAGAAGGAAAAAGGAAATATTCCGAGATAAAGAAGAAATGCTGCCCAGAACTCTGTGGGCTCCAAAAACCCAACATTTAGGTGACAAGCCAGGACACTGCTCCAATTCCAGATGAAGTTTCCTTTCCCAACCATGGTGTGACTTTCCCTCTTCTGTTCATGCCACCATTGTGCAGTAAAGCCAGAGACTAAGAATTGGGTAATTCTTGGGCCAACCCTGAGAGAGAAGAAATCTTTAGATAATCCCTTGACACTTTGTAATTCATAGATCATCCAGCCTTCTATTTTGCTTTCTCCTTTTTCTTGTTACTTAGACAAAAGGAGCAGAGAAATGTGTCAGGCCAGGAAAAGCTAAATCATCCCAAGCTTACCTCATAAATACTATGAAATACTATTTGATGATAAAAAAAAATATTTATACAGTTTTTTCCCCCTCTCGTGATGAAATAAACCACTCAGCTGATCCATAGATCATAAGACATCTCGTTAGCACTCTTAAAAGTCAGGGATGCCTTTGGCATACTAGCTGTTGTCAATAAGCTAAAGATCAGAGAATCTGCACATCAGGTAGCTGTTATGAACTACATCTTTGTGTTACCCCCAAATTCATATGTTAAAGCCTTAATTTTCAAGGTGATAATATTTGGAGGCTAGGCTTTTGGGAGGTAATCAGATCATAAAAATGGAGCCCTCATGATGGAATTAGTGCCCTTAGAAGAAGAGACTTGAGAGAGCTTGCTTCTCTCTCTCTCTCTCTCTCTCTCTCTCTCTTTCTCTCCCTCCCTTCCCTCAAATCCCCTCCCCTTCCTCCCTCCTTTCCTCCCTGTCATCCCTTTTGAAAACAAGCAAGAAAGCATTGTTTACAAGCCAGGAAGTGGGCCTTCACCAGACATTGAATCTCCTAGCATACTGATCTTGGACTTTCCAGTCTCCAGAACTGTAAGAAATAAATGTTTATTGTTTAAGCCACCTAGTCTATGGTATTTTTGTCATAGCAGCCCAAACCGATTAAGAATATACAACTCAAGCATGTGGCTTCTCTTGCCAGAGTCTTTATTTTCACCAGTTCTGTAGAATATTGGGAGTTAAGATCAAGGGCTCTGAAACCAAACAAGTTGAGGTTAAGTCCTAGATGTTGGACAAATTATTTGACTATTCTATACTTGTTTTAACATGTTTAAAATGGGGAAACTAATAGTACCGGTCATATTAGGTTAAGTTATGCTGCTGTAAAAAACAACTGCAAAATTTCAGTGGGCTTGCAACAATAAGCTTAGTGCTTGCTTCAGTCACATGACTGTTGCGGGGTGGCTGTGCTTGGTTCCATGTGATCATTATTCTGTGATTCAGGCTGACATGGCAGCCTATATTTGGGAAATTGCCAATCTCCTGGCAGAGGAAAAGAGATCCTGACAAAACCACATAATAATTGTGAAAGCTTCTATTTGGAAGTGGCACACATCACTTCTACTCATGCTTCATGGCCCCCAATTTGTCACGTGCCCAAGACTGAAGGCATATGGTGGGAAGCATAATCCTCCCACATAGAAGAGAGGTCATTGTTTTGAACAATAATTCAATATACTACAGTAACACATATAACTATAATAAGGATTGAAGGTAAGAGGTCCATTGTAGTATTTGAAGTGTTAGCTATTATAAATATTAGTGCTATCATTTTAAGTTCTAAGTTACTCAGCAGGATAAGGGGCTTTTAAAATAGGCCATTTTAGTCAGCAGTTATTTAGATTAAGAATTCGAAGATACTAACTTTATTTAGATAGTGTATAGATTAATAGGTACTGTAAATCAGTGATCAAGTAAATGAAGTTTATTCAACTGTGAAATGAGAATAAAAGTGATGTCTACCTCATATGGATACTGTGAGGGTTACAGGAGGCAATCCACACAGCGATAGATGAAAGATGGCTGCAAACTCCTTGTTACTTTTCCCATTAAAAGTGGAGCCTAATTCCCTCCACCTTTAATCTGGGCTGGCTTTAGTTACCTATTTGACCAATAGAGTAGGGCTAGGTTGTAAGAAGCCTTGCTTTTGCCCAGAATTCTTAGATCAACTTGTTCTTGGAACCCTGAGCTGTCACATAAGTGAGACCTAGATTGTGAGTTGGAAAATTTCAAGATTAAATAAACAAATATGTTTGGGCTAGTGCTATCCTTTTTGTTGTTGATTTGTGTCTTTGTTTTCTTAACATAGGTATGTGGCCATTTGCCATTTCAGATGGAGGTTGAGACAGTAATTTTATGAGTCTACCAATTTCCATCTCCTTTTCCTCCTGAGCACACAACTAGACCTCATATTCCAGTATCCCCTGAAGAGAAATATGACCATGTTATAGATCTTGCCAATGGAATGTGGGCAGCCATGATGGACATCTCTTTCGAGCCTGGCCCCTGGCAGATCTCTTGTGTGACATTTTATCCTTTTCTTTCTTCATCTGGTAGACAACTTAAGGGAGGACTCTGAGACCTCGAGGAATGGTAGAACAAAAGGTGGAAGGAGTCTGGGTCCCTGAAAGACTGAGTAGAACAGATCTCCACTTCCCAGCTCCACCATGGTAATGGCATTGAACTGCAAAAATTAATTCTTTGTTATATTAAGCCACCGAGATGGGGGGTGGAGTATTTGTTGCAATAGTGAACCTTTCTTAACTAACACAAAAGTATGGGGTGAAGATCAAATTGTGACATTCCCCTCTGTCCAAGAAGAGCAAATTGAAGAGTTACCGTGCCTTTGTTGGAGGATTTACTGACAGCAGTTACACTGTATATCACAACTCCCAGAAGAAAGGAAAGAGTGGCTCAGAGAGCCATCTCTGCTCTCCCCTGTCTCCTAAGGGTATGAAGCATGAATCTTCTATTCTCTCTTTCACTATGCAAGGGAACAAGCAGGGAGATATCTAGTACATCATGTTCTGCTGGCTACAGTGACAAGTAGATGAAATTCTATCACTCGTCAGACAGGAGACCTCTGAAGTGACTAATTTAATCCCTGGGGTTTCTCTAGAAAGAGAATCCTCTTTTTTTTTTTTTTTTTTTGTAAACTCCTCCCTTTTTTTCAGCTTGATTTCCATGAACAAGATAGTTACACTCAAATCAGCTCAGCAGGGAGCAGATATTTTTGGAGTAATTCTTCCCCAATTTGGCTGACTGAATTGAATTTATACTGCTGACTTCTTCAGCCTCAGATCTTTGGGTGTCCTCAGCCACCATCCCATAGAGATCCTGGAGGTTAATGCTGTGGTGAGTAACTCAGAAAGGAGAAAGCCCAGATCTGGAGATCACACGGATGTAGGTTTGACTCCCATCTCCAGCAAGTACTACCAGCTTTGTGACCTAGGAACATAACCTCTCTGAGCTTCTGTTTCTATACCTGGAAAATGAGGACTGATGGGACCTAACTCAAAGAGTCCTTTAAAAAGATTAATAAAGTAATGCGTAAATGCCTGGCATTATAGTAGCTCTTCCCCCCAATCCCCTCTTCTATATTTGGAACCACACATTTTGAAATCTTCAAAATCACTACTCTCTAAAACCTTGAAATTGACCTTACCATCTTACTGCTCCTCACTGGCCACTGTGTGAAAACATGCTAGGAAAGTGAGGTTGAGATTTCATAGTAGGAGCCACTTTGGATCTGGTAGCCAGAGCTCCATAATACCTTAGGAAAGAAAAAGAGGATAAGATCTCCATTTAATGCTTAAAAGGGCCCTTATATAACCTCCAATCCAATTACCATCCCAATCTCTGCCCTGCACTAGTGAAACAAGAGAGAAATATCAGAGGCTTGTTGACAGACCATATAACACCCTGTCATATCAGAGCGCAATGACAGATTACCTAGTAAGCCAGGATTGCAAACAGATAGCATGTACCCAACTACTCTGTAGCCCTATACCTGTGGAAGACATTGCTAATCACTCACAGAACTCTTCCCCACTGAGCCCACACAGAATCCTTCCCCATACAGCACCCTGGAAGATACCACCAGTCAGAGAGGCCATGCAAGTGGAAACTTATTAACTAAACTGCAGACATTTGACCTCTGGAGTGACATAGCCATGGAGGGTGTACAGCAAGCTAGAGAGACATAGCAAGGAGGAAACCAAGGTGGATCACTGAGATGCTGAGTGCTCAGAAGAACCCAGTACATGAGTGCTAACAAAATCTGGGTGAAACAATGCAATTAGCCATGAAATCCAGGTTCGAAGGACTATTTCCAAAGCATGATTTCTAAACTTTCTATATATTGCTTTGTTGGCCACTTTTTATGCCCTGGGGCAAGGAGATTTTTCTCAGGAGAATAAATGAAGCATATGGAGAGGGGGGCTATTTTCACACAGTTCCAAGCATCGTTAGCCAGTCCTCTAAGTAAACAGGAGTGTCAGCAAGGCCAGTTAACCAGAGCTCCTCCCACCTCCAAAACAGTTAACAAGACAATGACATATAGTGCAGGGTGTTAAATCTTCCCACAGCAGGAATCCTTGTCTTTGGTGTATGGCCATGAATCAACTAAACAGGATGTGCCAGGATGTTTAAGACAGCCATATATTTATTTATGAATGAATAACCAGCTCAGTATTTCTGCCAGATACCTTTATGGTTTTTATGGAATTTGGATAACGTTCATTTATCACCTGTACCATTTCCCATTCACAACGGAGCTTTGTTCAACATTTAGAGACATTTCTAATGTTTTCTGCTGGTCTCTGTGGCATGAATAAAGGAATCTTTTCCCTTTGGTTTCTGCAAGAAACTCATGCGAAGCTAATTTGGATGATAAAATGATACCATTTCAAACATCTTCATGCACAAATTATATTATTTGAAGATTTTCATAGAAAGAGATTAATCATGTGGTTTGCATCACCAACCTTATAATTTCAATAACAAGGCTGGTCAGATGAAGAACCAAAATATATCTTTTATGACGGAATATGCTACATCACAGAAGCACCTTCTGTTCCTACTTTCTGTTGGACTATGCTTATGTCATTGTCAATCTGAGAAGCGAATTTGTTTCCAGAATGAGCAATATAAAACCAAGACGAAGCTCTGTTATTTCTTACTGTTGTAAACTACAATATTAACAGCTCCCATTTTTCGAAAGTTCATTATGTCTCAACTGTATACACAATCTTTCAAGACAAGAAAGAAAGAGCCATGATCCTATATTCTTAAGATGAAGAAACTGAAGCTCAACATTGGTTAGTAACATCTCCCAAGTCCCCTGGCTGGTACTGATAGAGACAGGACTCACAAGTAACTTGGTCTAATGCCAAAGTCTGTCCTTCTCCAACTATGCTCTCTTGTCCTTGTAGCCAAGAAGCTCTCCTCCTACAAATTATTTAATTGGTCAAATCCATGAGAAAAAAAAAATCAAACTGGAGGCCACATGCCATGTAGACATAACAAAAACCTAATTGACTGCAATTCTTATTTTCTAGCTTACTGTTGTAGTTTAAGGAGATGTAATCTCAGCCATAGAGACTGGTTTGAAGGGGCTCCAGGGCTAGTATTGTTCAACTCAAAGAAGGCAGGCAACAGAGACTCACCTTCTCCCTTCTCTTTGCCAAGGGGTGCTAATCTCCCTATGATGTCTCTCATGTCTGGCTCTCTGCCAAATAAGTAAGTATAGCTTACCTACTAGCCTCATAGTAGACCTCATAATCATCACAGACCACATCAGCAACCTCACAACAGCTTGGTTTATGGCACATAGTATGTGCAGGTAATATAGTGATATATAATATATCACTATACCAGACGTGCATGATCTCATTCTCCCAACATATCTGGAAGTAGGAGAGTATTTGAGTCATTTTACACAGTAGGGAACTGAGGTTTAACTTGAGTCTGTCCAAAGTCACATGTGAAGGTAAAAGAGCTACAAATTAGAATCCAGACTGCTAACTCCAGAGCCCAGGCACTTAAGCTCTTATTTTTAGAGGCTGAGGACCTTTTTCCAAAGGGGCAAAGCAATACTGACCAGAACAAACCCATAGGTAGTTTCAGAGGTGGAATGATAACCAGGGTTTTTTCCTCATTCGAGAACTTCTTCTATCATGCCACACTCCCTCCCTCCATTCTTTATCTCTATTTGTTCCCCAGCAACCAGGCACAGACTGTGGCTACTGTGCCAACAGGCCTACTACATGCCAGGAACTATGCGATATGCTGACAGGAAACAACAAAAACAATAACACAAAAGAGATTAGAAAGAAGTTGTGGTTCCTGTTCTCGGCAACCCCAGACGCAGACTTCCCTGTGTTAGACTCTTGGCTTTGCTGCCAACTAGCTTTTTAAACTTGGGCAGATTATTTCAGTTTCCTTATTTGCAAAATGGGATAATGTTAGTACTTGCTTTATAAGGTTACTGTTAGGATTGAAAAAGAATGACAATTAATGCAAGTTAAAATGAGGTAAGGCATTTAAAAGGCTGTTACATTCTCTTGAATATTTTTTAAGCCCTCAGAAAATGGTGGCAGTTATTTTGTTCTTGCCAGTACATTAAAATATACATATTATTACACTCATAGGTTGGCATGCAAGTGCCAATCTAGATTTACAAAGAGGAATTCTAAAGAAGAAAGTGAGATGGAGATTGGAATAGTCTGGGATGCTCTCTCAGAGGAATATGGATAGAATTCAGATGATGAATAATAATAATAATAAAAATGTAATTCACCATTTTCTATGTATTAGGATCCTGATGTAAGGCATTCTATTTCTTGCAACCCCATATGTGTACACATCCACATTTAATAGGCATGAAGAAACTGAAGCTCAGAGAGGTAAAGTTGCTTGCCCAAGGCCACACAGCCACAAAGTAGTTGAACCAAGAATCAATTCACATCTGTCTAACTCTCTGGTCTGCTCTTCTCTTCTCTGTATAGGTCATTAGGGATAGCCCAGAGAGTAGTTGAGTGAGAAAAATGACCTGTGTGTCTAGTGGAAAATGGAGAGTTCTTACCACTGTGGATAATGCCCATGGTCTCTGGACAGAATTCAGGCCATCTGTTAACTTGGATAGGAATAAAAATTGCATCTTCTTTTTCATTAACATTTTACCCGAAATTTAGCATCACCTTTCATTTCGAATCTAGGTAATAAACAACAGTATTAACAATGCCTGTAGCTTCTTCATCAATAGATCTGTTGGCTAACATTTCATAGTGACAAGGGGCATGATCTGGCTCCAAAACCAGAATTCTCTCTACTGTGCCGTGCTGCACACTTCTATCCATAGATTTACTACAATGTGTCTTACTTGCTAGCTTACTCAATCAGCTCTTCACCTAGAATGGAACATCCCTGAAGCCAGAAACTCTCTTTTGTTTATGTTGAATGACAAATCTTAGCATTTGATCAGAGCAGGAGCTTAATAAACGTTTGTCGTCTGTGGTAGGAGCTTTCCACAATGGCTCCCAAGAGCCCTGTTTCCTGCTGTTCATGTCCTGTGTAATCTCTGCCCCTTGTATGTGATTTCTTTTAGGGATTTGCTTCTAATGAATAGAATATGATGAGATGTCACTTCCGAGAGGTTATAAAACTCTATGACTTCTGTCTGGGACACTCTGGCTCTTCTCACATGCTTGCCTTGATGGAGAGGGCCACCTGGCAAAGAACTGAGAGCAGTCTCTGGCCAAAAGCCAGTGAGGAACTGAGGCTCTCAGTCCTGTAGCCCACAGGGAATTCTATCAAATCCACTGAGTGACTTGAAGTCCAGGTGAGACAACAGACCTGAGCCAATACTTTTATTACAGTGAGAGGTTCTGAGCTAGAGGATCCAGTTAAGCCATGCCTAGGTTCCAGACCCAAAGAAACTATGATATACTAAGTGTGTATTGTTTTCAAACTGTTAAATTTAGAGGGCAGTTTGATATACAGGAATAGATAACCAATACATTTCCTATCAGAAATGAAGAAAGAGGAAAAAAAGAGGAGTACAAAGGGACAGATAATTCCCAAATAATTTCCCCCACCCCACTCCTCTCCCTCTCTGGCCATTATTTGGTGGTCATGCTTAACACCAAAACCCCATACTCTAGACTCTTGTTCCCCTAAACACTAGTAACTGTAACACAACATTGTCTATGCTGGTGCATGCCTTATGGACTAGTTGAACTTTCCTACCATGGTTAAGTCATGCTCAGCGACTCATACCAAAATTTCATTGTAACTAAATGTCTTGCTTCATTAGGACAGAGGCCAAATTGGTTAGCATCCTTTTAATGTTTGTGTAATTATTCTGAGCACAACGAGCGAATCGAACAAAGCGCATTTCATTACCACCCACTTGACTCCAAAGAAATTTCCAAAACTCTTGGCAGTGGGGATATCTGGTCCACAAAATCCCATGGATATGGTCAGTTGCCTCAGCCAGCTGTCCTTATCCAAGCTCTCAGAATCCTACCTGCTAGAAATACTCACCTGCTAGAAATATGGATTTATACTTACCCACCCTCATTCAAGCCTAGCTTTTGTATTGTTCTACTTTAAACTCATGGATGTTAAAGTCATTGTCAGAGACAACTGTTCAGCTTGCAACAGGCTTTTGAATTTAATCTGAAGTAAAAACTAAGATTCCCCCCCAAAATAACTCTCAGATCCCCCACCCCCAAGCTGTAGCATTCTCTGGCTCAGCCATGCCTTCTCTCCAATGAACATAACATCCACCCCAGAGCTGTAGTGGCTTCATTCGTGTTGCTTTATTTCCTCCATTCTAACAATCATGGCAATGTATATTGTGGATTTAATAACAGCTTTTTATTCAGGAAAAATACTATCATATTGAATGTACACATTGAGTTTTTACACAATCAAATTTATTGAGGTATAGTGTGCACACTATAAAATATACCACTCTACTTGCACATTTTGGTTTGACTAATTTATACACCTGTGTAACTATGACCACAATTAAGACATGAAACATGTCCATTATCCCAAAAAGTTCTTTGTGTCTCATCTCAAATAATTTCCTCTACTCCTGTCCCCAAGCAGACAATGATTTGATTTCTGTCCTTATAGGTTAGATTTGCATTATCTAGAGTTTCATATATGTAGAATAATATAACATGTCTGCTTGTGTGTCTGGCTTCTTTCATTCAGCATAGTGAGTCTGAGATTAATCTGGAGCATCAAATAGAAGGTATTCAGTATAACAGTACATCATTCCTTTTGATTGCTAAATAGTATCCCTATCTATTTTTTATATACTTTTTTGCATTTTAAACTTTATAAAAAATAATTGATGCAGACTAAACCCCACATAAAGCATACAATTTGACTAATTTTAACATATGCATACATCTGTGATGTACACATAGATTTCTACAAATCAAAATCGTAAAAAACAACAAACAATTGCAACTTAGAATAGTGATATAACTCCTTTTGTTTGAGTCCTCTCTAGGAACTCTAGGTGAACATTTGCCTCACAACAGAATCTGTGATGCCTTTCCCCAAAATTATCTGCTCTAAGGTGATTTGCTGCTCTGAAAAACTATTTAAAAACAGTCTTTTTGCTGAAAGCAAAACCAATGAGCATCTCACAACATTTAATATTGCTATGATAGGACCTTCAGCTGCAGTGACATGAACCCAACTTGAACGGGCTCAACAACAAAAGAGTGGTGACACGGTGGAATTTACTGGCTAACATATATGAAAAGCCTGGGGCCCTTAGACATAGCTATATGCAAGAGCTCAAACATCATAAAGACTCAGTCTTTCTTCTTCTTTTTTCTCTTTCAACCCTGCTTCCTTCTCTGCTAGCTTCATTCTCAGTCTAACTCTCCACATGGTAGCTTGCTGCAGTTTCCGATTATTTTTCTCTTATATCACTCATAAAAACAAAAACCACTTTGGCTATTTACATTGTAGAAAATTTAATGCAGGGAATTGGTTATATAGGTGATAAAATTGCTTAGAAAACAACCCAGGAATGTTAATTAAGACAGAGATTAACCACAGTAGGAAGGCACTACCTCCTTTATATCAGAGAGACAGAGAGGAAGATGATGTAACCCAGAGGCTGAAGATCAGCCTGGTGGAGGCTGGAGCCACCAAAGATCTGCAGCTGCTGCTGGAGACAGTGCCCAAGACAGGGAGGGAGAACTACCCTGGCCTCTCCCTACTTTTACACTCAGTCTTCACCATTGGCTTCTGTTGACCCAAACCAGCTCTGGAAGCTAGCAGGCAAGGGTGCTTGGGAAAATAGGCTGCAGGGGCCAGCCCTTTTGAATATATACAAGAGTAGAGGAAGAATAAAAATGTAGGAGGCAGGCTTTCAGGACAAAAGACCCAGCACAGTCCCCGTGGAAAGTGATCTTTTTAATACTTTAAATAGAAGCCCTGGAAAGGTTTCTGATTTGTTCAGATGTGGGTGTCAGGCCCATTCCTAGTGGTAAGGCTGGCAGGGGATGCACAGACAATAAGTAAAGCAGGAGGGCCCCCAAGGCAGGGGCAAGGTGCTTTCACCTGACATGGATGCAGAGTTGGCAAACCCAGATATCCACTACATGCTTGGAGGTTGTGTACTAGAAGCTGCACAATTACAAATGGTCCAACTCAGGTTATTTCCACATGGCAGAATTTCAAATTTGCTGTGATGCCAAACTATGGCCAAGGTCAGGACCTTGCTGATATGTCCCCAATCCCTGGGAAGATGGGAAAGGGAAAAAGTAGATAAAGAAGCACTATTTCTGCTCCTCCTAATGAGGCTCCTTCATTCCCAAGACGGGTTTGTAGCATGAGGCTTAGGGTCTGGGTGGGAAGAGTGGTTTAGGGATCCAACCCCAGGAAATGCAAAAACCAAATGTCTAAATGGTCTTCAGTGGCACTTTGCCTTCTGAAGGAAACATTTTGCAACCCAAATGCCAAGGCCAAAGGATTTCCTATGAGTTTTTTATGATCTCTATAAATTTCAAGAGAGAATTGGTGAGCAACTGGGCTCTGTCACTGTCAGGTCGCTGATTGAACGTGTCTTTAATGGAGTCTGCAGCAACCATAAAAATGCATGAAAACAGCCTTCTGGACACAGGCAAACCTGATAGATGGAGCGGTGACACCCAGTAAAAGCCAAATGGTCTGGGCTTGCCCTCATGTCTGTTAAAGAGAATATATCTTGGTCTCTTAGAATACAACTTGTGTTTAGTGAAACATTAAGCATTCTGCATGAAATTTCTCCCCAGGAGAACACACACACACACACACACACACACACACACACACACACACACACACACACACTAAAAAAAAAAAAGCTAAACATTGCGCATCAATGGCTTTTACATAAGACAGTATTCCCCAGAAGTTAAAAACTTGCGCACTCTAGTGGGTTGAATAGCATCCCGCCAAAATTTATGTCCATCCAAGACCTCAGAATGTGACCTTATTTGGAAATAGGGTCTTTGAATAACATATGAAAGTCTTGTTTGCTCCTCTAATATCCTTCAATTGGGGATATTAATAATGACACCTACAGATAAAATGAAGAGAGGATATAGAGCAGATATTAGTACATAATAATGCTCACTAAATGTTGACTACTGTTACTACTTATAAGAAAAATGGATGGGAGAGAAGGAGGAAGGAAGGGAGGGGAATGATTAAAAGCGAGCTAATACTCATGGTAACCCTGAAATACCAGAGCAGTGTTTTAAGGGAGCACAGGACAAAGATCTCACTTAGAGAACTTCCTTCCTTTTCCATAACCCTCCAATTATAGCACTTCAGAGGCCCCTTAACTTAAGTCTTGTAGAAGATGGGGAAATGCTTCTCTTTGAGTACAGATGCTCACAGGTTCTGCTTTGATGAAGCAGTGCACAGGCTGGCCCTGGACCTGCTGTGTCCCAGTCAGATGGTTACCTGATGGTGCAAACTGGCCAGGAAGTTTAGGAGCCCAATTCAACACTCAGATAAGAAAATGCACCGAGCTCCTTTATTCCTGACAGGGGCATATGGTACAAATCATCTGGCATGCACTAAATTATGAGTACTCATTTATTTTGGAATTTATATGAAGTAAGCAGAACAAAAGATGTACCATTTTCTAAAGCACTTATTCCCTCTGTTTGGGGAAAAATACCTCTTGTGGGAAGGTATTCATTGAAAATAAACTGTCTTTGGGAGAAAGCACACGTTTTCTAAAGGGGAATGTTGTTCTCTACAAGTTTCCTAATTAAAGGGATGCACGTACACACATATGTATTAAAAGTAAAATTGGAAAATTATTAACCATATTTATTAAAACCTGAAAAGGCATATGTACCCAAAACATGTCTAAATAAGTTAGAGGTTTTTTTTATACATAAATAAGAGAAATATAGGGCCAGATACATTAGTGATAGTATGATATCTCCATGGTATTATCAAACATACATGCACCTATCTTTCTGCTTTGCTAAACTCAAAGTGGCTGCTGGAACCCCAGCTTTCACATGTGCTAAAGTAAAAGAGAATTCTGTTTATGGCATACTCTCAATGATTTAGGAGAAAGGGAAAGTATACATGTGCATATGTGTGTATACATGTTACATAATACATATATGGAATGAGAAAGGAGAGGAGAATGAGGGAGAGAAAGAAAGAGGGAGAGAGAGACTTTAATTTAGGTCGAAAAGTCTGGATGAAGCATATTAGGTACTTCTTTGTGCTATTCTTACAGCTTTTCTGTAAGTGTGAAACTATGATAATATTAAATGTTAAAAAAAGAAAGCTCTGAGATTCAGAACTGCACCCATCTCCAAACCCCCAGACTAAGTTCTCCTTTCTGCTTCATTCCCTCTTCTATTTCTGCCATGCCAAAAATCTTCCAAATCTCCTCTCTCAAAGGGTTCTGAGCACTCACCTGTTGCTTTTGTATGAGTGACTTGTTACAAATAGATTCTGTCCCCAGAAACTCTGACTCATGACATCTAGGGCAGTAGTTATCTACAGATGCCTGGATCTCACCTCCACAGGTACTGATGTGATTGACTTGGAGTACCCTCTGGACCTCAGAATATTTTAAAGCTTTTCAGATGATTCTAAAGAGTAGCCAAGTGTGAAAGTGAATATGAATTATTTGAGGACCATATTAGAATGCAAATTCTGATTCACTAGATCTGGGGGAGCCAATGCCTGAGATTCTGCACTTCTGAGTAGCAGTGGTCTCTCTCATTTAGAGTAGATTCCAAGTGTTCTTTGCTAACAGATCTTTACTGTCTTAAGTTCTGACAATTCCCAGAGGGCAGACACACTATCTGTTTTATTCCATGTGAATATCTACATTGGGTGTTTCATAAATAGTTGTTGAATGTGTATATGAGTGAATGAATGAAAAGTTCCCTGATACTATGTTAATTTCCCCTTAGTAATTCCCAGGTGCTTAATATTTTTTTTTTAAAAAAAAGATTATATTTTGCATTAGAATCTCCTCCATCAGATTTCAAAAAATCAATGGCTTTGAAACTAAAAACCACTTTGGGGCAAGAAGAGTTGGCAAGATCTTAATCCCCTTCAGGAACTGCCTGGTGCAGGTGCAAATGACTAAAGCAGACTTGAGTCAGCTGCTCCCCTTTCTTCTACTCTTCTCAAATCATTTTCGTATTAGCATATCTCTAAGTGCATATAATTTTCACATCAAAGAGTGTAATTTTTTGCAGAAGTGGAGTAGAGAATAATTTATCCACTGAAGTATCTCAAGCAGCAGTCTAGATAGGATGACATAAAATTACACAAAAGACAGACATTTGGAAAAATATGGTGGCAGAAATTTTATTTTTTAAGTAGATGTACAGAAAATTCACCCATCGAAACTTTAAAAATGTGTTTTGTTTTGTTTTTTAGTTTAAAGTATTTTCTTAGTTTAGCGATGAGAGAGCAGTCTGATCTGACTACCCACCTCCTAACTCTCTGAACAAGGAGAGAATCCATGGTCTATATTTCTTCCTCCAGGGAAGTAGTTGACTACAGGCAGGGCCTGGTCATACCTTCCTCGCATTATATTATTTTGACACCACATGCTTAAGTTATGGGTTTGGTTACTATCATAGTCAGCTCAGCTGCTATAACAAAAATCCCATAGATTAAGGGAGTTAAACAACAGAAATTTATTTTTTCACAGTTGCGGAGGCTGGAAGTCCAAGATCAAGGTGTGAGAGGCTTGGTTTCTCCTGAGGCCTCCCTCCTTGGCTTGTAGATGGCCATTTTTTTTTTTCAGTTTCCTCACATAGACTTTTCTCTAAGTGCATCTCTGGTGTCTGTCTGTGTGTCTAAATTTTCTTTATTATTAGAATATCAGTCAGATTGGACTAGGGCTCACTCTAGGGGCTTCATTTCTAACTTAATCACCTCTTTAAAGGCCCTATCTCTAAATACAGCCATATTCTGAGGTACTGGGGGTTAGGGATTCAACATGTAAATTGGGAGATTCACAATTCAACCCATAACACTCCCTCATTGATTAGTTGTCTTAATTCTATCTGCTCATACAGGAAAAATTCCATGCTGGGGAAAAACACATTTAGGCACAAAATCAGAGCAACACAGGTCCCAGAGGTGGGAAGATGCTGGCAGGGCCAAAATTCTCCTAAGGGTGAATTCAAGGTGGACAGAGGGGAGATGGGAGGGCACCAAGAGTTTCTTCCACATTCTCCAACCATTTTGTCTAACACAGCACCTTTCTGTCACTTTCTGGTTCTTCGCCTTGCTTTATTTGTCTTATCTCTTATTACCTCTTGATATACTGTTTTTATTGAGATTAAATCATATACCATAAAATTGACCCAGTTAAAGTATGCAATTTTAGTATATACATGAGGTTGTGCAACCACTACCACTGTCTAATTCCAGAACGTTTTTATCATCCCAGAAAGAAGAATGTACCCATTAGCAGTCACTGACATACCATGTTTTAACTTATTTTCTTAATGACTAACTTCCTGCCACTAGAACACAAGCTTCTTAAAAACAGAGACTTTGATTTGTTCACTGGTATGTTTCTATCCCCTTAGAAAGGCCTACCTGGTACATGGCCATAACTCAAGTCGGTATCTGCTGATTTAATACAGGAACTAGAAGCACCTTTATGAAACTGACACGAGATTTTAGGACAAGGGCGAAGACCACGTAATGGGTATACTTCAGCCAAAATGAATCTTGTGCTTGCAATATGGCCAGATGCTGATCTTTGGTCTCCAGATGCACAAAGGAATGAGGCCCCTTTTAGGGTGCTAACTCCATAAACTGGGTTAGGAGTCTTTAAGATTTATGGACCTGCGATTGGAAATTTTTCTTTTGCTGTGGGTTACACCGGGGCTGTAATTTAATATTTTTCGGTGTCTTGGTGAATTTTAATACTTCCAGCTTTAAAGTGAGTTGATGAGGTGGTGGTTGTTCAGCCTAGATAGCCAAAGAACAGGCTGCGATCTCAGCTTGGCCATTTAGGAATGGTGTGACCTCAAAGCAAGTTAGATCATCTCTCTCTACTTCAGTATTCCCGTATATAAAATGGGGTGGGTTTAGAGAGATAACAGATTGTACCTTATAGGGTTGTTGTGAAGATAAAATGAGCAAAAGCACATGGTTCTGAATTCACATGTATTAAGTACTCCTCAACCATTAGCTATGAGCTCTGAATGAAACAATGTTTGTATTGCCCAGAATGTAACAGGATAAAGTACAAATAACAAACGCTTTGGATAAATCTGTCTCCTCTCTGTCAGATATTATCAATAGTCACTAAATTTTATTTATCTGGCTAGGAAAACTAAATGTTATGATAATACCTTATCCATCCAAAAGGGAATTCATAAATATTGGCAAATATGTTAGTTGTGTGTCCTTGAGCAAGTCACTTCTCTGAACTTGAGTTTTCTTATCTGATAAATAAGACTAATCTATAAAATGAGTGACCATGAAGATTCAAAGTGACAACACATATAAAGTGCCTGGACACTGTGAAGGTTCAATAAATGATAGTGAATATCATCTTTATTTCAAGTTCATAGTTCCTTCTCTGGGGCCCAGAGCATTTAAGGAGTCAGAGCTTTTCAGATTATAGAAAGGGGCATATGCAGTATATTATGTGATGCCCCTAGTAGGTCTAGGATAGCAGGTGATAATCGAAAACATTAATACTTCTGCAGTGGCACAGAAGCAGGATCAATCATGCGGATTAACCAATGGCACCAGCTGGTACAGGTCAGGTTTAGCCAAAATGATTAGGGCAGGACAGGTTTCTATATCAAATAAATAATTTTCAGTTTTCAGAATTTTTCAGACTTGCAGAGAAGAGATAGTGGATTTGTACTTTCATTTTAGAGACCAAAATCTTTTGTTGTTTTTACTCTCCTCTAAGAAGAAGCAATGGAAACAAACATCTTCATTTCCCAAAGCATGACATGCTTAAATATTTAAAAAGAGAAAAAATATATTACAATATTCCAGTAAGAATACTGTGCAAAAGAAGAAGGGGGAAAAGGTCCAAAAGTGAAATGAATTCTAGTAACACCAATGGATTAAAAAAATTCTCCACTCACAAATTCAAAACCAAAAACTGTCGCACTGACATATCTTCCCAAATTTGGTTGAAACATGCTTCCTGGTTTTGAAGAGGTCTTCTCTTGAGTTGCAGCCAAAAACATAATCTCACAGCCAAGGAAGACTTAAAATTGCAAATACAAATGCAAACACAGAAAGGCCCTTCCAGTAATAGCCAGAACATGACTCTGGTGGTCCAGACGGCTTCTGAGCTATGTAATTAGCTCATTCGTTAAGGTGCTCACCCTGGTGAGGCCACCTTTTATCAGGCCCAGAAAACATTTCAATTGGCAAAAGTGTGCAAATGCCATCAATTTCATTGAATTGTTCTGAGTTCCTTCTCAAAATAATTAATGTGCATCCAAAATATAAACAGAGTTTCCCTCTATTAGGAGCTGAGCATTCACAGAGAGGGAAGGACACTGAGCTGAGGACAGTAGCTGACTGACAGGCCATCTCTGCAATCCTGGGCAGATCACAGCTGTCATGGAAGATGTTGTTTCTGCTTATAGCTCCATGTAGCTGAGTTCTGTCATATAAATTATTAAAGAACGTGCAGAACATTACACAGTTCATGTACTTAATGATTACAGTTCATAGTCTAGGTCAGATATAATTAGATGTTACATTAAAATAGCTTCACAGAGCCATTTATTCTGATTTAATTACTTAACATGATAGCATAATGAACAATGCTTTCAAGAAAAAATACTCTTTTAAATGGGCTCATTTTAAGTTAATATGGAGAAAATTTATCATTTAACTAAATGTAGGAGGACAACTTCATGTCTTAAGCAACAGTATTTCCATGTCATAAAAGTTATTTCCTTTTGATGGCATATTGAAAGTGATAGGGAAATAAAGATTTTTTTTCCCTATGGGAATATAGATTCTCATTTTCACCATTCCCTCCAAATCTTACTCTCTTCCACTTGAGCCCAGCTACAGGTAACGATGACTTCAAACACCAACACTAGACACAAATGGGACCATTTCCACGAATAGTAAGGAGTTACAGATGGTCCACATCAGCTTTACGGGTGGCATTAGAAACTGGTCAGAAGCAGCAATGTGGCACAGTGTTTACATGTACACTTTCTGGAACTGGACAGGGTTCAAGCCCACCTCTGCCATTTATGCTGATGAGACTGTTTTGGAGCTGTTTTGCTTGTCTGGGCCTTCATTTCCTCATCTTGAAACTAGGGATAAAAATAGCACCTATCTCATAGGGTGGTTTTGAAAATCAAACGAGATGCAGCATGCAAAACACTTAGCACAGTACCTAGCATGTAACAGCTGATAAAAAGTCTTAGCTCTTGTTAGTATAAAAGGAGATAACCAATATTTGGCTGGCTCCTGGCTCCTATCCTGCAAGCACTCCTCAGAGTCTTTAGGCCCCTGCTACATTTTTTTAGTAAAAATTGTAAAAGTCTTAAAAAGAAAACTTGGGTTTCCCCTAACCCCAATTGCTTTCTTCTGTTCTTAATAACTATAAATGATAAGGGATCCTCATCTGAAGCTTTTAAGGCAGTATTGGTTCACTAATAATAATGAATAATAATAATAAATAATAATAATAATAATAATAATAATAATAATAATCCAACATGGTTTAAAAACACATGGCAATGTTTATCTGCTGTTTTTCTTTCCTGAGTCAGTCTTTGTTATGAAATATTCAATGCTGGACTCAGGGAAAATGGAGGAAGATATTTAAATCAGGAACCTTCCCATGAATACTTGCCTAAGACAGCTATAATACTACTCAAGGGATGCAGTATTTATTTGAATCTTGGGACCCTTAGCAAAGGTGATGACAGAAAACACTGGCTTGTGGATAGTGGGGGCTGTGGCAGCCAGAATAATGTGTCAAAATTGGCCTTGCATGAGCAAACACCACCCAAGAGAGAGCTCCAAATGTATAACATTTGGGACGAGAAAATCCAATAAGTCACAGGATTTTGAGAACATGGGCTGTCACAGGAATTGCTAGTGTTCAAAATGAGCTTTATTCCCTTGAGGTAGGGACATGCTGCACTGAGTTGAGAAAGAGAGTGGTATAAGGGATATCTTAGTTTGGGTTCTTCCAAAATCTGACTCTAAAGCAAAAATTTAGTTTATTTGGGAGATGTGATAGTCAGTTTTATGTGTTAACTTGGCTAGGCTATAGTCCCCAGTTATTCAATTAAATGTTATGTGTTTAATCTAGGTGTTGCTGCAAAAGTATTTTGTAGACGCGATTAGCATCTACAATCAGTTGACTTTAAGGTAACTAGCCTCCATAATCTGGGCCTGATGTAATCAGTTGAAAGGCCTAAAGAACAGAACTGAACTTTCTCTGAAGAATTAAAAATTCCATCTGTGGGCCATGTGTCCATTTTCTGCCCAAGAATTTCCACACTGCCCTTCCTGACCACCTGCCTTGCAGATTTCAGATTCACTACAATCTTAGCCTGCTGCCTCAACCAAATGAGTTGATTTTTTTCAATAAACTTCTTAATAAATGTAGGAAGCATTATATTTTTTAGTGATTTTTTACTCTTTTTAAAGTTGTTCCCTTAACTTTGCACTCAAGCTTACTACATACATTTTAATTTATCAGGATCAGCTTTAGATTTATGTTAATTTCAATGAGATATAGAAATGTTACTCATATATAGTTCTGTTCTCTTTTTCCCATTTGGGGGAGTTATTATTTTATAAAATTTATATTCATAAATATTACAAACCCAACGATTCAGTTTTATAATTACTTTTTATAATTTTATGCCTTTTAAAGAAGCTAAAGGAAGAAAAGAGAACAAGTATATACTTATAGTTTTGTTATATCAGCCTTCTTTGTTATCATTTGTTCCTGTGGATTTCAGTTAGCATCTAGAGTCATTTCCTTAGCCCAGGACAACTGACAAGCTGCTTCTTTCATGATATTGTTGGCAAATGTTACATTTCTACATATTATATTCCCAATTATACATTATAAGCATATTGTCTTATGCAATTGCTTTTTAAATCAGTTAGGAAAAGAATGAAGAAGAAATTTGTATGTATACTGTTGTTTTTTTTTTTTTAATAAATTACCTTTACTGGGAAATTGTTTTACTTTTTCATGTGGATTTAAATTATCTTCAGTTACTTGCTTTTATCTGGAGAAATTTCTTTAGTATTTATAAAGTGGTTCTGTTAGCAATAATTTCTCTCAATTTTTGTTTATCTAGAAATATCTTTATTTTGCCTTAATTTTTGAAAGATAGCTTTGTTGGATTCTGGTTGACATGTTTTGTTAATTTGTTTGTTTGTTTTGAGCACTTCGAATACATTTTCCCATTGCTTCTGGCCTCCATTGTTTCTGATGAAAAGTTAGCTGTTAATTTTGATTTTCTTGAAAGTGATGAGTCATTTGCCTCTTGCTACTTTCAAGTTTCTCTCCTTGTTTTTGGCTCTCGGCAATTTTACTCTAGTGTGTCTGTTCTTGGATCTCTTTGCATTTATCCTAATAGGTATTTGTTGAGTTTCTTGAATGTGTAAGAAAGTTTTCTTCACATTTGGAAAGTTTCAGCCATTATTTCTTTGAATATTTTTCCTGCCCCTTCTGTTCTTTTGGTATTACCATTCTACATGTGTTGAGGCATTTAATAGTGTCCTACACTTCTTGAGGATGTGTTTATGTTTCTCATTTTTTTCTATTATTTGGATCATGTAATCTCTATTAATCTATCTTTAAGTTTACTAATTCTTTCTTCTGTTAGTTTAAATCTAATATTGAGCTTCTCTAGTTAAAGTTTTGTTTCAGTTATTGTTCTTTTCAAATCTAGAATTTCCATTTCATTTTTTAATATTTTCTATCCCTTTATTAATAATCTCTGCTTGATGACATTTTTTGTCATACCTTCCTTTACTTATTTAATTCCTTTACTTCAATGAACATATGTATAATAAATACTTAAATCTTTGTTAAATCTGTTCACTTTCACAGGCATTTTTGGTTGCGATTTCCCCCCCAGAATATAAACTATACTTTCTTGTTTTTCTGCATGTCTTGTAATTTTTTTTAGAGGCTGGATATTTTAGATCATATTTTAAAAACTGGGTGCTGGTCCGCTTTCCACTGGGATTTGTTACTGTTATTTGCTTGTTTACTTGTTTAGTTGATGATTACATTATTTTACTTAGGTCTATTTCATCCTATAGTGAGAAATCTGATATTTCTTTTCAGGAATCACAGCATGGGGTTTGTCTACAGTCACCCTGGGATGACAGTGGTCAGACTCTTTTTCTCTTTCCCTGACCACACCCAGCTGTTAGGTATCACTAATTGCTGACTCATTGATTGCTCTACAGCATAAATTGCTTCACAACCTAATCCAATCAAATTGTTTCCTTCAAGGGACAGCTGCTAAGGTCAGTGTTTGAGATTTTTTTATCATCCCATGAGGGCTCTTCCCAGCTATCTCTTTCCCTATTTCTCTCTGGCAAACTAGTTGGCCTGTAGTTTAGTCTATATCTCCAATGAATATATCAATTTCCATATTGTCTTTCACAACAATCTCCACTGTTTTTGAGAGGCTTCTTTGGATTGAATTCCTCCACACTTTGTTTCAAATAAAGTCAGTTTCTTTGGGGGTATATTTAGAGCACTCTGTTCCATGGCCTACTTCTCTACCCAGAAAAAATCTCTGGTGGTAGACGCAGGAACAATGGTGTGCTTCTATCTGAGCTAGCATTTGGTGAAGGGAAGGACGGCAGTCCCAAGTCACATTGGCTTGTCCCTCTCAGCATGGAACCCACAACCCATGGGCCAGGTCAAGGGCCCAAGTATTCTCAGTGGTGCTGTGGCCAAGGTAGAGTCTCCATTCCATGAATGGAAGCTAGATAGAAGGGAGTCTCTACCTCTCAGCCTCACTTGCCCAAAACTTCCCCTCAACAACAGGTAGCAGGAAGCATAATGAGAAATGCTGACTTCCCGAGAACTGAAGGGAGAGGAATCCCTATATTCTCGGCTGTATGAATCTAAAATGTAGTTTCCATTTTGCTGAGCTGAGGAGTGGGTCTTGATTCAAATATCACAGACTCTTGCTGTTCTTACTGAATATTAGTAGAATTTCTTCAGTAAATGTTTTTTTTTTTTTTCCATTTGCTGTGTGCCCTCAGGATCATTTTCAGAGATGTAAACTTTTTTTATATATTTTTCACTGGTTTCACAAGGGATGGGTCAGCAAAGGTCTTCACACTGTTATGCCAGAAGTGGAAACTAGCTGAGTGTTTAAATAGTAATTTGGTTCATAATCTTCCTGGAAGAGCAATTAAAAAGGAGAGGGAAATTTATTTGGAGACTTACTTGAAAGTATATTGCATATCCTGTTTTTACTGCTTTGCTAGCTCCATGATTTCGGGCAAATTATTTTATTTTTGTATCTTTTTTTCCTTATCTATTGCAATAAGGAAATTTGATCCCTACATAGCGGAGCTGTTATAAGAAACTGAAGTAATGTATCCAAAGTGTTTGACACATAGTATTTTTTTCAGGAAGAATGAACTGGTTTTTATTATCATTAGAGAAAGCTCAGAGAGGAAATTGGCCCATAGAAGAAATGGACCTTAGGGTTAGGAATATCTAATAGTGGCTCCAACTCACAATTGTTTTTTGATCACAAATGGGTCATTCTCCCATCCTGTTATGCCTACACACACACACACACACACACACACACACACACACACCACACACAGTGTACAATTCATTCAAGCAGAAAAAGAACAACAGCTGACCAATTTTTTTCATTTTTTAAGAATCTAGTTAACATGTCCATGGGAAATCTTCCCACACTCCAAGGAAACTGTTGCAAAGGAGAGAATGGTAGTAATTGAATTATATCCATGGCTTATGAACAAATTGGGAAATTTAGAGGGGAGCAATACCCCCAACACCAGTGCTGACATGACCTTTCAGCAGTGGTTCCCCAATTGCAGGATGTAGAAGGACCACTGTGTTTTGCTGAAAATGTTGATTCCTGGTCTCTTCTCTTCTTTCCTTAGAGATTCCGATTCTAGATCTCTGGGTGGAACCCTGGAATTGGCATGATGAACAGCTCCCAGGGGATTTTGATCCAGGTGATCTTGTTACTTTGAGAAACAACTTTCCACTGAAAGCTGACCCAAGCATCTGTAACACCTTCCAGGATCTTCCTGAATATAGATATACAAAAAGATTCATACACTGGGTCCTCCTTGAGATGCCTTTAGGAACTCTTAGATAACTTCAGTTCTTAAGTCAAGCCTCTTCTCAGAAAATCTGAAAACAGCTTAGGGTTCCCGCGCACAACCAGGATCCCTTCACTTCTTTCTTCTAGCAAAAGAAGTAGGTAGACCATTCCTGGGTCTGTTGTTCTATGATCTATTTCCATTTTTCTTCAGCTTTTCTTTGTATATCATAGGAGCTAACTCTGGAAGCTGCATTTTGCAGATTCCTGGGTCATTTGACTTTTAGCCCAGATGTTTTGCCCAATTGGAGGTTCTGAGAGTATCTCTCCCTCTCCATTCTGTCCATTTTATCAGCATCATCTCCTCCATGTTCCAGTTCTCAATGGACAGGACAAGCATGGTATCCACTTCCTAGATTACCCTGACCACTAGGATCCTATAATCTCCACCTCCTCCCTTTGTCTCCAGAGCCTACAGGTAGAAGTGACTCATAACCTGTCTTCTCAGCTCCTCCAGTTTCCCACATTCAATTAAACTACTGCAAATAGTTGAAGGCATTGCCATCTTTCTGGTTAGACACTGATTGACACAGCAGGTCTGGCAAATAGGGCTAAGGTTTATGGTAGGGAGGGGAAGGTACCATTTGCAGAGAACAGGAAAGAGAAGGGAATAAGCAGAGGTCCTCACCCTGAAGAACCTTCACTGGTCAACCCCTTATCTCCTACTCATAGTAAAATCAGGAAACAATGTGATAGCAAGGAGAGGAGCAGACCCATTCCATCAGCAGCAGTACCATAGACCATAATTTCAGGAAATGTCCTCAACCTTGGCTCTTCTGACATTTTTTGTTAGGCAATCCTTTGGTGTGAGGGCTGCCCTGTATTTTAGGATGTTGAGCAGCATCCCTGCTCTCTACCTACCAGATGCCAGTAGCAGCTCCCCCTGGGTTGTAACAACCCAAAATGTCCCTGGACATTGGCCATTGTCCTATAGGGGACAAAAGGACCCCTAACCCCAATGGAGAACCACTGACCTAGATTCAATGACAGAGTTCATGAGCCCACAGCCATTCTTCTGCTGCATTACCTTGAGTGAAACCAAAGACGTCAACTTAGATGAGGAATAAGCAGTTAATGCCACATGCTCTTTAAAAGAAGCTACAAGTAAGCCGAGCACTCAGACCTGCCACCAGGAAATATGAAGCCCCGACAAATTTCTCTGCCATGCTACTCACCCTCTGCCTCTCTTCTCCCACTAATCCAGATGAAATCAGATTCAAAAACAGCCTGCTTTCAGAGATGGAGTGGGAGGGAAAGCAGGGAGGCACTTACCCTTTGCCTAAATTTCATGAGGTTTCTAGGAGTATTGGCTCTTTGTTCCCAGAGCCTCAAGTCTTTTGGGTACCATGAGGCTAAGGAGTCAAACAGACCTGGATTCCAAAGCTAGCTTCATGCTTGCCACCTAATAACATTGGTCAAGGTATGTAATTCCCCTGAGACTGTTTCCATATCTGTCAAATAGGAATCATAATTTCTCCCTCACTAATGTTCTCTGGGATTAATGAAATGCTTGTAAAGTGCAAAAATTAGGCGCTCACTAGATTAGAAGTTGGCAAACTATAGCCCACTGTCAAATTCAGCTCACATAAGGTTGCCAGATTCAGCAAATTAAATATTTTATCTGGCAACCCTACCTGCTGGCCATGTGTTTATGTAAATGGACACAGCCTTGCCTGCTCTTCGTGACATATCGTCTGTGGCTACTTTTGCTATACAAGGCAGAGCAGAGTAGGAGCAGAGTAGTTGTGACAGACCATGTGGCCTGCACAGGTCAGTGTTGTTTACACCAGCATGTGTCACTGTGCTGTCACAGGCAATAATGAGAAGCAGTAGATAGTTAGGGGACTCTGGAAGCAGTCAGGCATCCTAGATTTAAATCCAGGTTCTACTATGGGTCACTGGACAAGTTAGTGAACCTCTCAGTGCCTCAGTTTATTCCTCTCTAAAATACTGGAACATTGGAGCTATGCCAGGAAATTAGAGTACTTGGGTTGGTGGGTTGTTCTGAGTTTATTCAGAAAGCTCAGAGAACTCTCTCATAGAGTCCTTATAAAGATTCAGCAAGTTAATGCATATAAAGGCAAACAGCACAGTGCTGGGAACATGCTTAAGCACCAAAGGCATCATAATTATTACTGTGGCAGTGCAAGAGCTACAATTTCTGTTACTACTACTATAACTACTACTATAACTACTACCACTATCACTACTATTACTACCATCACTACTACTACTACTGATGCTGGTGTTACTGCCACTACTACTACTGCTACTGCTTTTACTACTACTACTACCACCAGCACCACTAGTACTATTACTGCTATTAATACCACCACTATCCCTACCACTATCACTACTCTAACCACTACCACTACCGCTGCTATTAGTTGTAGTAGTAGTACTACTACCACTACCACAGCACCACCACCGCTCTCACCGCCACAACTACTGCTGATATTTCACAATTCTGTTATGAAGAGTAAATGAGATATGGATGGGAGAGGTCTGTCCATCATAAATGCTCAATAAACACCACTTTTTCTCACTTCTCCTCTACTCATTCCCTCTACCCATTTTCCTGGGTCCCTGCCCATCTGTTCACAGTAGGGTCTTGGACTTTTGTCAGACCTGGCAGCTCCTCTTGAAGAACTATGAAGCCTGGAAGATTTTTTCTCCAAATCCAGCCTGACTCTTGGCACTAACTCCCTGGTTTTTCTCTTCCTGCAGGTCTCTTGTTGTCTTAGTCTATGCAAAATAGCACTGCTTGGTTCAGTCACTATGTTTCCATTTTCTCCCCCAACAGTATCTCAGTCCCCCAAATCACACGCTTTCACAAATTACAGAAATCAAAGGAAGAAGAGCTATTAATTTCTCCATCTTGGTCCGCTTCCTGGGATATAGCTCAGAATCTTGGGCATATGAGGGCCTGGTGGAGCCCCCATAGAATATCAGTGTGCTAATGGCCCCGTAAAAAAGGAAACATTTATGGGAAGTGTTTGACTTCATTTTACCTAAGTTCCATCCTTTTAATGAAGTTGGTTCTATTGCCGAAAGCTTCAGGAAGAGGAGGGCTGACAAACGAGTCTCAAGTTCCAGGCTGTGTTGTAAGTAGCTAGAAAGGGGTTTTGTGCTTCCTGTGGAGGCGATTGTAGGGAAATGGTTGGTTAGGGTTGAGGAGGATATTAGACAGAATGTGGGGACTCCAGAAGGACACGCGCCCCCAGAATTCAAGGAACGCTTCTCAGGGAAGGTACTGAAAAGCCTGAAGCATTGGCAAGTCTGCTAGGCTCAATATTTTCTTCACCAATATTAGGTCCTTTGACCCGCAGTGGACTAGTCTCAGCCAGTAACCAGCATGGCTCTCATCAGCTTCAGCTTCTGACCTTTGGATAAGGTGAGCTGACAGCTTGGCTAGGAAAGCTGGACTAAGTTCTAGCAACACAAGCCTCTTGATAAGGGCACTTCTGTTGAGGGCCGAATCCCTGAATTTGATTTGGGTAGACTGGGTTCAAATCCCATCTATGCCACTTCCTAGCTGCCCAGCCTTAGGTAAGTTCATCATCCTCTCTGTGCCTCATTTCCCTCATCTTTAATATGAAAATGTTGATATTAACAATACTGATGCCATAGGGTGATAAGATTAACTGAAAGAATGGAATATCTGACATCCATGGTAAGCAGTCGATAAACAGAGACTGTTTTATTAGGACGGAAGGAGATGGTTTCAGTGTTGTCTTGACTTTGGACTTAGATGCACTGAGAGCTTAACTGAAGGAGCTGAATGAAGTCCTAGTAACCAGTGGTGCGTCAAGGATATATTCACAGTTCTCTCTACTATATGCCACTTTTCCCCTCCTCTTTGTCTCTTCTTAAGAATTCCTAACAACCACAAACACTAATTGAACACATATTCTAGGAGCTAGGGATTCCAGACCAAAGGAGACTCCATGCTTGCTTCCCAGGCTCTCCCAGGCTCTGTCTCCCAAGGTTCTGAAGAAGATAGGTTATTCCCAAGGACCATTGGCAACAGGGACTTGTTGGTTAAAGCAGGCAAGAGTTCTACCCCTTAAAGCAGAGAATGCTAGTAAGCTGTGCTGTATCTCCTGGAGAGAGGTTTCTTCCTAAGTGGTTGGGTCTAATTGTTTTCAGGGCTGTAGCAGTGCCCCACCCAGCAGTCCTCTGGAAGCAGAAGCCCTGAGGCTTCCCTCATCTCTGCCTCAGGCCTCCTCTGGTGCAAGGGAGTGGCAGGCTTCCTTGCCCCTCAGTGGCGTGTCCTATGCAGTGTCTCAGAGTCCCCCAGGGGAACTAAGACCAGGTGTTTCTAGCAATAGCCTGATCATTAATTCACCTCTATTGACTTTCCTCTCTTGCCTGGCTCACTTCCCCACTCTCTCATTGTGCCCCCTGTGATCAATTCTTAAGTAAATTCCTTGTACCCAAATCCTTGTGTCAGGTCTATGGTAGACCCAGAGATTACCCCTTAATGAAGGGACTTGTGGGAATGTGGTCAGCAATGGCCTCCACTATAGAGAGGCCAGCCTCTGCCAGGCCAGGCCATTTCATCCTAGGCACTCACAAGTGACACTCACTCTAAAGTTCTCTGCCAGACTAGCCAAACCTGAGGCTTTGTCAGGCCTGCACTGCAGCTTGCCTTCTCTCTCTGCCCAGACCTGCTCCTTCCCCATTCCTCTCCCAAAACTTGATTCCTAACAAACATCTGGCACCCCAAACTCCATCTCAGAGTATGCTTTTGGAGAATCCACCTGTAATACTCCCCAAAGGCAAACCTGCCCCTCAGTTCTCACTCCACAACTTGGATGAGAGAGGGGAAAGGGGAGGAGCGGCAGCTAATGCCATTCTTCAGCCAGTACCGGGGATGAAGTTGGCCTGGCCACACACCCTGTTTAGCTGTTAGATGAGAAGAAGGGAGGAAGTAGGATTGAGGAGAGACAGAGATGCCTGGGCCCCTTCCCGTGGGTCCACATTCCGGTCCCACAGCTCCATGGCCACACAGAATGGAGAAGCAGGAGAGATAGAGCACCACCAGCTTGCCCTGACCTTTTAAAACAATGATCCTACCATCTAAGATTCACCAGCCTAGCGCTTGCCCTGAAAGGTAGAGGCACATGGAAATTCTTCCCTCAAAGGCCACCAGTATTTCTGCCTTTCTCCCTTCATCGTGGAAACAATTTCTCTCAGCCTGTGAACAGCTCTCAGAGATCTGCCAAACCCCGCGAACCAGGGTCCGGAGAACCAAATTCTGCCCTGACCCCTGCTCGGTGGCACTCAGCCGTAAGTCAACAGAGAAACTTGCCTCACCTGAATTTGTTCATTCATTGCCTTATTAGCAGAATGACAGGTTTATGAGGGAGAGACAGAGCTCAACAGTGTGTCCTTGAGGACCTTTGGAATCTAGTTGGAGAATTGAGATGGACCCCAATGAATTTAGAGCAAAATGATGATGATATGTGACATGTCAATGGTTTTTGAAAAAGAATGCCTATGGGAAATGTCTCCTTCAGCTGAAGTGGTCGAGAAGCTTCCAGAAAGAGGAAGTCTTTGAGCCAAGTCTCTAAGAACCAGCCCTCTAAGCCAGCACTGTCCAAAGACACAATGTGAAATATAATGCAAACCACACATGTACCTTTAAATGTTTTAGTAGCCACAGTGAAAAAGTTAGAAAAGAACAAGTGGAATTGATGTTTTATTTGATCTCTATATAATTCAAAATATTACTAATTCAACAATAGATTTATTAATTTGATGTTTTATAGTCTTTTTAATACTAATCTTTGAAATTTGGTGTCTTCACTTTCAAAACATCTCGGTTTAGACAAGCCACATTCCAAGTGCTTAACACTTCCATGTGGTTTTTTGACTAACAACCTGGACAGTGGAGCTCTAAGTTCTTGCTACTCAAAGTGTGTTCAGGTGGCCCAGATACACTGGCACCACCTGACAGCTTGCAACAAGTACAGAATCTCAAGCCCTCTCCCAGGCCTAGTCAGAATCTGCATTTCAACAACATCCCTAAGTGATCTCATGTTAGAATTTAAGAAGTGGTGCTCTCAGCCTTTTCCCTCTCCTTTACACCACACAATCCTGTTGACTTCAAATTTAAAATGTCACCATTTGCTCCCTGGCATTTGCCACAGCCTTGATGCAAACAACCACTCTCTCTCACCCTGTTCTGGGTCAGACTCTGCTTCCCCAAAGAGATGCTGAAGTTCTAATTTCCAGTACCTATGAACAGAACCTTGTTTGGAAATAGGGTCTTTGTAAATAATCAAGTTAGGATTAGGTCACTGGGGTGGGTCCTAATCCAATATGAAAAGTATTTTAATAAAAAGGGGTAATTTTGACATATACAAGGAGAACATCATGTGAAGATGAAGGCAGAGATGGGGTGATGCAGCAGAAGCCAAGGAGTATCAACTATTGCCAGTAAAGCATCAGAAGCTAGGCGAGAGGCATGGAAAAAAATCTTCCTCACAGCCCTCAAAAGAAACCAACCCTGTGGACACCTCAACTTTAGATTTCTGGCCTTCAGAACTGTGACAGAATATATTTCTATTGTTTTAAGCCAGCCTGTTTGTGGTACAGTAGCCCTAGCAAACTAATGCACACTCAAATCATTATAATAGCTCCCAACACCTCTTCCCTCTTCCACTAGTCCCATCTCTCACCCTGAAATCCTGACTGTAAAGCATACTTCAGTCACAACCAGAGAGACTTTCTTACAATGAAAATGGAAACAGGTGACTCCCCTTAACCTTGCCCCTTCCATCACTCTGCATTCCATTTCTGACCAACCCCCAGTTCTCAATATCATACACGCACACACACACACACACACACACACACACACACACACACACACACGCAATCTTTCCATTCTTTAATAAACCAATTCTTCCCTTCCTCTGAGCTTTAGCACATGCCGTTCTTTTTCCAGAAACACCGATCCCTTTGTTTTCTCCCTTGGCTATCTCTTTTCATCTTTCAGGTCTCATTTCCTCGCGAGTCTTTTCTGGTCACCCAACCATTTAGGCCTGTTGGTCTTTCTACTAACAACCCCTCTTGTCCTTAATAGAGACCAGTGAAGGGCCACAAGCAGGTTGTTATGCATCCATATCAACATACAGAATTTGAGTGCTTAGAAACTTTTGCAGTTTGACATAGCTGTGACATCCAAGCAAGTGACTTGTGAACTCATTTTATTAAACAGGATTTAGGTAGGCTCAAGTATTGCCCAACTTACATGGTACAAACTATACACAAATCATGCACAGTAGGACCACATTGCTGTCTGTGATGGATGAGAAATGGAAAATAACAGATCCTTGCTCACAGACAGAAGCACTGCAGTATAGAAACCATCACTATTAACCCTATTTTAATTAGTCTGCAGACTGAGTTTCATGATAGTAGTGACTATTTGTTCTGCTCACCACTGACCCCAGGACGTCTGACACAGAGAAGTGTGAATAAATGGGTTGGATTATGACAGGCAGGAGTAAGGAGAAATTTCCAGGGGGACAGAGGGCCTGAGGCTAACAGTGAAAAACCACTGGCAAACCAAAGAGTACCTGCAATATTTTTAAAGCCCGATGACTTCACGTTAAGGAATCCCTCAAATCTTAATATGGGGCCCAGCCAGACTGATGGAGAATTCCAGAGGAATGGATAAAGTCTTTCAATCTTGGGCTGCATTCTGTTTTCAAAATTGTTTCTGGCAGAATCCTAAAGAAAAATGCAAACCAGATGTACAGAGAAATATTTCGTCAGGAAAAAAAAGAATAAGTTGTTTACTCTGCTCTCATATTGCTGCAACTCAAATGCAAGCCAGACTCCCAAACTTTACCTTGAACAGCTTGAGGAGACTCCAGAACCTTCTCCAGCCTCATGTGCTTGGGGTAACTGGGAGGCCAGTGCTGTAGTGGCTGCTCTTCTCTTCCTCAGGGCTCCCCAAGCTGGAGAAGCAGATGGAAATGTGATTTATGCTCCTCCCCATACAAAAGTGAGCACTGGGGCTGCATAATGAGCCTGCAGCTTAATTGAAATAAATAAGAAGTAAGCTCGTGCAAGCAGTTTGGGCAGGCTGCAGGGAATTCATATTTCCCTTGGATTCTCCGGAAGACATCGTTCCTTGGTAGGGCCTTGCTAGTTCTCCTCCTCCAGGATTCAGACTCCCTGCTCCAATTGCTGGTGACATTGACTCAGAAGAGCTGCCTTTTTCCAAAAACAAGAAAGCAAACCAGTGTGCCTTTAGCAGACATGACAAACCCTGAAGTGCCCCCCAGACTTCAAAGTACCTCCTGGTTTATGAGACTGTCCCTACCAGTGCTGCCACTCTCCCTCGCCAACCTTACCAAAATGCATCTGCCTTATAGGTTATAGCCAGCTCATCTGAGAATCTTGTCTGCAAGCACATGTAAAGGGGGTACTATGGGGAGAAGATGCTCCTTCAATGCTTCTCAAAGTCTGGTCCCGCAACCAGCAACATCAGCATCACCTAAGAGCTCAGAAGGATTGCAGGTTCTCAGGCCCAGCCCAGATCTTCTGACTCCCAAACTCTGCAGGTGGGCTCAATAAGCTATTTTAACGAGCCCTCTGGGTGATCCTCATGCACACTCAAGTATGTCCCCAGATTCTTATGCTCAAATCCCTAAGGGACCAGGTGGGTGATCTAAATGAGGAAACTAGAGCTCACCTGGTCATATAAGGGAGGAGCTGCCAACTAGCCCAAACTGATGGAGTCCAGGTAGAAGGCGGGCCTGATTTTGCTAAACCTTTCCATTTTATAAATGTGGCTGAAAATACGATTTTTTTTTTCAAATGTGAAATCTCCCAATTTTTAAACATTAGCTTAATTATTTTTTTTTAGAACCGTGCATACCTAGCCATCTCCATCAATGACAACTTTATTCTCCTAGTTCCATGGATCAAAATTATCTTTGATTCAACTCTCACTCCCCACCTGCTAGCTATAGGGACCTCTGTTGGCTTCTCCTTCAAAATGTATCTAGCACCCAGGTGCTGCTCATAGGCATTCATTCACCTATGGCCCTGGGCCAAGACACCAGCATCTCTTCCCAGAATTGCAGAGCCTCCTCCCAGGTCTCCTGGCTTTCGCCCTTGACCCCTGCACTCAAGTTTCAGCAAGGCAGCCAGAACGATCCTTTACAAAGGTGAGATCGTGTGCTGCTTCTGCTCTCCCCTGGCCATGGCCACTCATTCTGCTCAAGATGAAAGCTGAAGTTCCCCAACCTCTACACAACTTGGCCTCATAGTTACTTTGTCCCGCATCACCTCTTCTCTCCCTTGCTTACTCTGTCCAGCTGCACTGAACACCTTGCTGTTTCTCCAAGAGGCCAAGCATATTTTCACCATGGGGCCCTCACACTGGCATTCCTACTGCCTGGAACATTTCTCATAGCTTTTCTCTCACTTCCTTCAAGTGTCTGTTTGAATATCTCTGTCTCGATGAAGCCCGCCCTGGCAGTCCTATTTAACATCCTTTCTCTGGCACTGTAAACCCCCCTCAGCCAGCTCCATTTATTTAAGCACTTAATCACATGACATACTATCCACATATACATTCTACATCTACATTTACTTGACTGTCTTCCTCCATCTGCTAACATTTAAGCTCCATAGGGGTAAGAATTTTTATCTGATCGACTAATGGAAACTTAGCACCTAGAATAGTACCTGCACACAGCAGGTATCAGTAAATAGGTGCTGAATGAGTAAATGAATGAATGCACACTAGATATTGCTGCCAAGCAGCTCTGTATTTATATGTCAATAGGAATTTTTTGCAGATTTGCTCCAAGCCCAAATCTTACCTCTGTTCATAGGAATTTCAGTCCTGTTGCCAGCAGGTCACATGGGGGATTAAAGAACAGAAAGTATTTCTGGAGTCTTTGAATCAAGAGTGACTCTCCTTTCCTGCATATAACCCTAGTACTGTCCACATCTGGACAAGCACTCATCCTTTTCCCAGCTCTTTCATTCTGGATAGTGGCTTCTCTGAAGCCTGCACAAGTGACCTTTAATCTAACGTTTCCCAAAACATGTTCTACACAACATTGATCCCATGAGATTCTCTAAAAAAATAAGTTCTGGAAACACACACATACACACACATACTCTCCTTGGAGTTCACAATACATGTTAGCATTTAAAAGCTGCAAGAGGTCTTGTGAATTCTTTATCTCTTTATCAGTTCCCATGATTCTCAAATTTGTTGAAGCACACAACCCCTTTCCCAATAAAACACCTATTAACAACCTAGGACACTAATGTTCTAAGTAAACAGTCCCACATTTTTCAATTTTTTTTTTTTTTTTTTGTGTGTGTGGGGCAGGGGAGAGGAGCTCTAAGACAGAATCTCCTGTTTTTTTTGTTTGTTTGTTTGTTTGTTTTGGCCACATGAACCAATAAATTCCATGTGTTTGCTTAAGCCTGTTTAAGTCACTTTTTCTGTCACTTATAATTGTCAGAGTTCTAGCTGATCTAGATAAGATGAGCGTGGGAGGGTAGTGCAAGTTGGTGATAGCAGTACAAAGAGAAACACATTGTTAGCTTGAAAGCATGGGATGAGGAAGTCTCAGGATCTCAGCAAGTTCATGAACTGAAAAGTTTAAAGGTAGGGCTAGCTTTAAGCATGGCTGGATCAAAGATCAGATCATGACATTTGGACTCAATTTCTATCTTCCAGTTTAGCCTTCCACTCCAGACTCTCCCACAGTGCCAGCTTTACCCCTTCTCAGGTTCAAATCCAGCTAGATAGAGCCCAAACTTTTTCTGATAGCTCCTCAAAAGTCTCTAGCTCCACTCTAATTGGATCTGCTTAGGACATGTGCCCATCCTTGAACTGTGGCCAAAAGGTTGGGACTCACTGACTGGCTTAGGATCAGGCTCTATATTCCATTCCTGAAGCTAGCCTTAAAGTCTACCCAGACAGACAACGAAGGCAGAGAACTGGTAAATAATGGATCCCCTACAATAAGGCGTTATTGCAGGAAGCAGGAGGGATGGATGCTGAGAAGGTAGTGCTCAAATGTACATACCCAGCCCTTTGTACACACATCCAAACACTGAGCCTCCTCTGAGACATAGTCCCAGATCCCCAAGCCAGAAAAAACAAAAAAATCCCTCTTTAGGAATGATAGTTTGACATATACAAACCCATAGAACACAGTAGGAAGTTTTCAGGTTTGCAGAGTAAGCAGTAGGCAGTAAGAATACAAAAGATTTGGAGTCAGATAGATGTGAGTTCACAGACTGAGTATATGATCTTAAATGAGTTAGTTAATGTCACTTAGTTTCATTTTCCTCATCTACAAAGGACTTGAAATTTTTAATAACGCCAACTCATGGTGGAGAATATTGATAATAAAGTCTAAAAGAGTAAACTCAAGCCAGCCATTATCCAGGCTCCCTGTGGCGAGATCTTGCCTCCAGTTTCCACTGTTCAAATCAGACCCAAACAACAGGGTCTTCTCTCCCCTGACCTCTCCAGGGACAGCTGCTCCTTCACATCTTGGGGAAACAGTGTCCCTATCAACCACTCCATCAGCAGGGATCTGTTCCTTGTAGTCTAGCCTGGAGCCCTACCCATTACAATTGAAGGCAGCTCCAGTGTTCTCAGCCTATTCTTCCCACACCAAGGCAAGATGGAAGATGAGAAACAGTATTTCTAGCAGCTGTCAGAACTCACATTAAGCAGGCAAGCTCTGGGGATAAAACCAAAGTAAATACTAGTATTCAGCATCATGCCATACAAAAGCCCTACTGACTTAAGATTAAAATGAAAGAAGGATGCCCGGGCACCAAGCATGCTTTACAACTGCCCCCTCCCTGCAACCAGAAGATGACCAATCACACTGAGAGGGCAGCAGCAAAGCTCACTTCCCTTGTGGCAGAGATAAACCATGGAAATAAAGAGGAGAGATGAAAAGGGGAAAGGAAATGTGAAGGAAAATAGGGACCAATGGTTGTCCTGGCCAGGTCTTTTTTTTACAGAGGGATTCAGGGATCAGTGCTCTAGAAGATGATGAAAAACCCTGCATCAGAGCCTCAGAGTACTGAGGGAAATGGACATACTCCTGATTCTCCTTATAGGAGCTTAGATGTACATTCATTCATTCATTCCCTGGTCAATGAATATTTATTAATCACACAACAAGCACTGATTATGCTGGGCTAGTAAGCACAAATCGCCCTGGCCCTGCCCTTGTTGAACTCAATCTAGAAGGAAAGACAGGTGGTAAACAAGCAAATATTTTAAATAAGTATGTAGCTAAAAACTGTAATAAAATAGTTTGTAATAAAAAGGAAATGTAACTGGAGCAATAGTAAAGAGTACCATGTCAACCCATACCAGGGCAGTCAGGGAATGACCCCCGAGAAGGCCATTGTTCCAACATAAGTAGGGAGAATGAAGAGGATGCCCCCCAGTTGCCGAGGCAGAACAGACTCATGTTCAAGGGCAGAAAGAAGTCAGTGGGAACATGCTTATATAACATGCGATGAGGAGAAAAGGGCAAGGTGAAGCTGGAGGAGGAAGGGGGGGCCAGATCAGATAGGGACATGGGTCCTGATAGAGTTTAGAGTTTAGCTAAGGGGAAAAGCCTCATTTCTAAACCACCACCCTCTACTAGTATCCTATTAATGGCACTTGCATACATTTTAAAAATACAATTTGCATGAGGCCTCAATTATTTGGGTAACAGTCAGCACCCACAAGCATACAGGGGCCTCTATAATAAGTTTGTCAGCTCTTTCAGGAGACTATAGCCCACAGACCAGGAAACCCCTTGACTTGGAATATATCAAGAGACACTCAAGAGACCACAAGTATTCTATGCATAGGGAGGAGCAAAGGGACAGAGATAAAATAGGGTAATGAGAAGATGGATGTGACTGAACAGCTTTCTTCCACCTCTGAGTTCTCACCCAGCCCAGATATAAGCCCCACACTTGGGAGACTTTCAGCTTTGCTACTCGACCTGTGGTCTGGGCACCAACAGCATCAGCACCACTTGGGAACTTATCAGATAAGTAGACTGTATTGGTTTTCTCTTGCTGCTGTAACAAATTACTACAAACTACAAACTTAAAGCTACACAAAAGTATTACCTTCCAGTGCTATAGTTCACCGGGCTAAAATCAAGGTGTCAGCAGGGCTGTGTTCCTTCTGGAGGCTTGGCAGGGAGGATCTATCTCCTTCCTTTCTTTAGCTTCTAGAGGCCACCCACATTCCTAGGCTCATGGCTCTTTCCTCTATTTTCAAGGTCTTACCAACAGCAGATTGAGTCCTTCTCACAGTGCATCACCTGCTTTCTCTTCTACCTCCCTCTTTCATATTTAAAGACACTTGTGATTCCACTGAACCCACATGGATAATCCAAGATAATCTTTCTGTTTTAAGGTCAACCTTAATTTCATTTACAAACTTAAGTCTCCTCTGCCGTGTAACCTGTCATATTCAGGATGTGTCTATTTTAGAAAGGATGTTATTCTGCCTACCTCATAGACTCCAGGGGCCTTCTCCAGACTGAATCAGAATCTGCATTTAACAAGATCCACAGATGGTTCAAGTGCACATTCAAATTTGAGAAGCCCTGGCCTCACAGTCCAGCCAGGCAGATGTCTGTCAGCTAGCTTGCTCAGTCAGACCACAAGGACCATTTCTGACATGTGGTTTTCTCGGCTCAGTTGTCACAGCTGCAAACATTTCTTCTCTCTTTATATGAACCCCAGTCCTTCATGAAGAAGAAAGTCTTTTGTCCAAAAAACTTGTTCTTGGAGGCAGCCTCTTGTAGGTGGTTTGAGCATTCTGAAATACTTCCCAAGGGTAAGAAAATGGGATCCACATACGTGTGTGGGAATTGCACACATCAGTGTGGGAGAATAGTTCATTCATTCTCACTGCAGGTCTGAGAATGGCTGGTCCAGGGTAAAGGTTAGCAAAGCCTGGTAAAACTGTAGCAATTCCCTAAGGTTAACTGGAATCACAGGTTTCCTAGTCTTGAGGGAGAGGTCTTGGAGGTTTCATGGATGAAGTGCTGAGGCTCAGAGAGGTTGTGACTTGCTCAAGGTCACAGGTGAGGGGTGGAGAAATATGGAGATCAGGGAGCCAGGACCAGCAGGGTTGGACTACACACACTCTTATTTCTAATTGGTTGTTATTTGGGGGCCATATTTCAGCTGAGGGTCACCCCTCACAGGAATATGAGAGCAGAGATTAAGACTGTCCAACCTCTGGCTCCATCTGTCCTGAAGGAAAGCTGATCCTGACAACTGCCTGAAGTAAGCCTGATACGGCCAGCTCCTCAGGCAGCCAGCCAAACCTGGAATTTTCCAAGCAGCCAGTTCAGCAGTGGAAGAGAAGGCCCCCAGCAGGAGGATGAAGTACATGCCCTCTTGGGAATGCTGACCTGGGCATTTCCACCTTGGAGCAGACCCATCATAGCCCCAGTATGTGCCCATAACCCGCCAGAGCCCAGACAGGTGCTAAAAACTGGAAATTTCTTGGGGGTATTCATTTCCAGGGAGAGCCTTGCCTTTACTTGTCCCGGATCCCCACAAGGAGCTGACATTTGGAAGGTTCCCACCATACCTTAGCAATGCTCAGCTTCCCTACACTGCTGAAAAACATCTGGCTGGCTTGGCACCTAAGCTGGGTAAAAATAGCATGCCATCTTGTGAGCGGGCACCACGCCATCTCAGCAGATGGAGACCAGTGCTGTCAGCCAAGAGACTGCTGAACGATATGAAAGGCATTTGCAAAGGGCAGGATTCGCAGCTGGAGGGGACACAGGGCTGAGTGCCAGGACCTAGATGAGAGGGCCAGGAGGTAAAACAAGAAGGGCAGAGTGGGGGGTGGGACCCCTCTGATCTTACCCGGTGGGACAGGGCAGAGGAAGAGAGAACACATACTTGGACACTGAGAAGCAGCAGGGCACAATGGTGAGGGCCTGGTCTTAAAGCCACATGGACCAGTGATTGAATCCTACCTTCACCTTTACTAGCTCTGTGGCCCCGAGCCAACATTTAACCTCACTGAGCTTCATGTAAAATCTACCTTGCAGGGCTCTAGTAAGGCTATTCAATCACTTTCATTCAATAGGCACTTTACTCAGTGTCTACTATGTGCCAGACTCTGTGCTAGGTGTGGGATATGGTGGTGAGAATGTGATGAGTTCTCTTTCCAGTGTGGGAGATAGACATTAATCAAAAAAAATTACACAAATAAAAGTGTCAGCTGAGATAAGTGCTGCAAAGGGAAGGTTTGTGGTGCAATTAGAAAATATTATGGAGGGGTCGGAGAGCAAAGGAAAATCTAGGAAGATGTCCCTGAGGAAGGAACAATTAAGATCTGAAGGATGAATAGATAATTAAATAGGGAAAAATGAGAGAAGGTATGTTAAGCTCTTAGCACAGTGCCTGGGACCTGATAAATATCAGCAAGTGACACTGATCATTGATGAATATCTACCGAAAATAAGCTGTAACAATAGCGATTTCTTCCATACAGGGCTTCAGCCTGAGTGGACATGCCATAAGAGAGAGGCTGACCTCTTGTCTTCACTTGGAGGAGAGCCAGAGGCCAGTGGACTTTAAAAAAAAAAAAAAAACACCCATAAAAATATCTCAAGCCTCTGATGAGGCCCATTTGGAGTCCCCAGACACTGCAGAGTTTCAGCAACAAAGCTCCCAGGACTCTCCTCTCCTATGAGCTTTGGACAGCTTGGCTGGAATCCAAACTAGGCTCAAACCTAAGCTTTCCTAACTTTCTCTAGGCAGCCTGAGCAAAAGCCAGGAGGCCTACCCACTCAAGCCTCCTCTAACCTGGGTCAGCTTAGCACAGACTCCCTCATTGTCCCCGTGAACTTCAGGCCCTGGCTAGATAGCACTGAACCTCACCCTTGGGGCAGAGCCTGCTTATAGGGTGAACAGCAAGCGAATTTCTTTCTCTGAGTATAATTCTGCAAAAGTGGTACATTTTGAAGAATATAAAGATAAAGGCTCTGAAGAAATGATGTTGGGAAGGCAGTGAGAGATCCCCAGTGTAGCATCGGTTGTCAAACTGTGAGGTATGCTGTGCAGCTAGTCAAAGGTGGCACCTCTCTCACAGTCTTGAGGCCACACCTACCAGTGTGCAAACTCCACTGTGCCTCAAGCTACCCTGATATCAGGCGTGTCATGTGCATGTCTGTCTAAGAGGGATGGGGCAGGAAGGAGTGGCAAAAGAGTTGTTGTATGAGACCCCTCTGGCGCCCTGCCCTCTGTCCTGTGGATATTACAACCGTGATATGTGCCAAGGTGGATCTAACAGTACCTGGCCTCAGCTGCACCTCACATTTCTCATTTTCCACACTGGGGATTCTCAGCTGCCATTTTATGGAGAAAATGCTCAGCCATTCTGCTGCACACCTAGTCCTGGAAGTACAAGTATGCTAACACACCATGGGCAGTCTTGACCAATAGGAGGCAGCAGCTAGTAGATAACTACTTTCCTCCTCTGTCCTGCAGTTAGATGATTCTAGGGACTAGTATAAATGGCTCCACAGAGGATCCTCAGTAGCCCCTGACCCCAGTGGTGATGTCCTCAATAATGCATCCCTGTATTGCTTTCTTTCCTTCCCTGCCCATCTCTCAATGGGGTCATTCTCCAAATTAAATTATCTGCATATGGACCTTCATTATACAGCCCTGCTTTCTTGGAGGACCCAACCAAAGACAGTTGTCTTCCTGCCATATCTCCACCAGCTGTCAGGAGAAGAGGACTTTTAAAGACACGTGTGGCAGTTCTAAGGTCAAAAACCAGAAAGCAGCTGCTTTTTCCTCTCCCAGCTGGATCTAAACAGATAGATAAAATGAATGTCTCTGACTGTCATGCAGGAAGAATCCTCAGCCCAATGCCTTTCAAATGGGTAACAGTGGAACTGTTTTGTAATCAAAATTACATGCATAATTTGGCATTTGAGATTTGTGGTTGTTGAACACCCACTCCATCTTCCTAATTTGCTTTACCTCTTGGAAAACATCTTGTCCCAATTTGACCGGTCTTGGTTGGAAGTACTTTTTAGAGACCACTACTCATTTCAGAATTCTAAGAGACCATGTCTTCTCTTCCTGGTCTAGAGGCAATCTCAGCTAACTGAATGCCTTCTTCCTGGACTCAATCTTGAACAAAAATCCAAAGCCTAAGGGATCGGTTGGAAGGTGGTCTTTGTGATGGATGAATGCCCATCAATGCACTTTTTCAGAACTCTCAGTGTTGTTCCCCTGACCTGAAGCCTGGTCCTCTAGCCTCTTTTTGAATTTTTGAATAATTTTCCTTGGTCCTAGTATCCTTTTAATAAATTTTCTTTCTCTCTGGCCAGGAGAGTCGGTTTCTGTAGCTTGAAACCAATAATGCTTACAGATCCTCACAAAATGCCAATCTTGAAAATGGAATAAAAGTGGAGATGCTCTGTTGAAATAGAGAAGGCTAGGCAGAGCTCCTCCCTCTCAGACCTTCTAACAATGGCTTCATGTGCTATTAGGGCCTAAAAGAGTTCAATCTGAAAACACTTGATCTCATTTCATCTTTTTGTACAAATAAGGAAAGCGAGGCAAGAGAAGTTAACTGATTTTCCAGGATCCCAGCACTGCTTAGTTATGGTCTGAAACTCAGGCCCCCTACCTCTCAGGCCAGTGGCCTTTCTACCACACCATGGTGGTGGCTCACTGGCATTTGAGAGACAAATTTTAGACAACAAAACTGAGATAAGAGGCCAAGTAGAGATCAAGTGCATGACATGGTCTTTACTACACTTCTGCAAGACCACAATCAACAGCAATAGCAGAATAGTCTTATAGGGCTGCAGGCCCATTCCTCATCTCTGCTCTTCCTGTCCTTTGATGAGAGCTGGTCCATGAAGGCACACTTATACCACGACACCTTCAAGTCATAATGACAGGTATACATTGCAAAGCACTCTGCTAGTATTTCCCAAGACACAGCTCCCTTAATTCTAATTCTATAAGATGACCACAAATAGTGAGTTCCATGATTAAATACCTTGTTTTTTAGATCTTATACTGCACTTCCTTATTTTTTTTCACATATTAATATTAAATAAGAGATTATGTAGGGAAGTGGTTACTAGCATGTACTCTGAAGTCTACCTGGGTTTAATAACCATCTCTGCCTGTTCTTAGCAGTGTGACCTTGGGTAAGTTACTTAACCATTCTGGGACTTAATTTTTCCATTTATGAATTAGGAATGAAGTAAAGGATCCAACTGTGTTAGTTCATATTCTGTAAGAAAAAGATGCCAGGATGAGATGATATGTGTAAGACATGTATTGGTGCAAACACCTATGAGAGAGGATGAGGAGAAGCCAGAGGAGGCTAGAAACATTGTAAAAGCTCAATGCAGACCTAATTTCTGCAAACAAAGGAGAGAAAGGGGGAAAAAATGCCTTAGATTGCAATGCAGTTCTAAGAAACTTTTGGTAAAGTGTTGAATAGAGGTAGTTTGTAAGTCACTCAACCATCAGAGGAGTTCTACATCTCCCAGGAAGGTGCCTGTCTCAGTACCCCTGACACACTTCATAATGGGCTGGGAGCAGCCTGTGGGAAGCAAGGCCTCTGCCCAAGGCTGAGATGGATTCAGAACCCAGTAGCTAGGGATCTTGGTCAACCACACTCCTAGCAGTAGATCTTAGAAGCACATTCTGAGTCCCCTCCAGGTCCCACAGGTAGAATTAAGTAAGCCAATTTACAAAAAAACTCTTAAAATTCTGTCTGCCACATGGTAAGTGCTATACATGTGTTGCCTTACAACAAAATATAAAATCAGGATACTTCTTTAAAATCAGTTTGTGCACCTGATTATGATAGTTTTTCTTTTCTTTCTGAATCCTGTAACATTGTTATTAAACTACTGGCACATCTTGGAATTGAAGAAATACCTTCATAAAACTTTGTGAGTTGTATACCCCTCTTGGCATACTAAAGACTTTGATCAATTGTCCAATAGACAGACCTATTTCACTTTGTTCAAATTCTTGTTTCCCAAACTTCTTTGCCCACAGATCTCTGGTTTGCACACACTTCTAATAAAATTTTCTCTTTCATTAGAGAACTTGGTTTATGTTGCTTGCACCCAAATTCCAACCGATACACATACAATCTCATACCAAAGAGATAAAAGCAGAACTATTCTCATGGAAGATGAGGTGGAGACAAGACTAGAATTCTGTGGATTACATTTTGACAAATACCATGCTTTGCAAATGCTTGTTGCTGCTGTTTCAGATGATTCTTAGAAATTAGGTTCAGAATAAGTGGAGCACAGTGATCAACAGAAGGAAAGAAGAAAAAATAATGTTTCCTGATACTTCCAGACCACCCCACCCCTCTCTGCAACTTTTTCACAAGGTCTCGTGGACACAATTGGAAAACTGTTCTCTAACCCATCCCCTTCACTAAGGTTAGCTCAACCCACCTCACTCAGTGAGTAGAATGCCTTCTCAATGCAGGCTCCAGAGAAGCATAAAAGTACACAGAAGAAGAACCTCAGTCCACTGTGACCAGAGGGTGGAAGGGCATGAACAAATTCAACAGGAAAAATTTTCTCCACTCCTCATTTACCATTGGTTTTATGACTGATCTGTGCCAAGCACTGTGCTAGAAAAACGATTCATAGATGACAGAATAGCCTTCGCAACTTTTATGTGCCATCTCAGACTCTTACTATCCACCTTTTTTTGGTCCTGTCCAGAGCTGTGTCAACCAAGGGCGCCTTGCTTCAGCTTCGCTAGATGTCTTCTTTCTACAGGGCTTCTCTGCTGTGGTGTAGGTGTCCCCAGAAGTTCACTCATGTGGTCCTTGGAAAACATCAAAGTGAAAACCCCAGGAGCATCCTTAACCAACACGGGAACAAATACTCCACTCTTTAAGTCTTGAGTAGACCATGTTGAGGTGCGCTCTGCTGCTCCTGACACATGCCTGTGTCCACAGCAGTGTCCTGTCATTGATGCACTCTGGATTGGCCCACCTGCCTTCCCTATTGGTCTCCTCAGTCCCCCCACACCCTTTTCCCAGAATCACTTCCTCAGAATGAACTCTGCATACATCCTCTGCTTTTCGTTTAGAGAAACCCAAACTAAGACTTTTCCAAATAACAATATTGCTTTTCATTTGTAGCAATTAAAACAGAATGCACTTCTATTAATTCATTTAACCATCAGATCAACTGGAAATGACATATAAGCCTGACACTAACCTCATTTTAGAGAAGAGAAAAACTAGGGCTTGGAGAGGTCAGCTGACTTACTAAATGTCACATAGCTATGGAACAGCAAGAACCAGGGCTTACTTCCATATCTGGCCCCAAGCTACTGAACTGATACTAGAGGTATCAGTTCAGGGCCTGAGAGTTTCAACTCAGCTTCAAAGGTAAACCTTCAGAATTCCTTTAGGCATGATTTTGAAGAATGTTTATGAACTAGCTAGATAAGAACAGGCTGGACAGAGGGTGGGGACAGGATTTTTGATAGAGAGAACAACAGAAGCAGAAGCCCAGAAGTGGGAGACATTCATCAGGGTTTCTTCTGGAAATTGCAGGGTTTGGCAGAATGAGGTTTGGCAGAAACATAGGATCAAGGAGGCATGTGGGGCATTGGTAAGAAGTACAGCAAAAAGTCACCTAGGGCCTCGTGGACTAAGCAGTTTGACTGTTGACTGATGAACACTAGGAGGCTATGGGGTGGCATGGTGGGGAGAGGAGGTATGGCTTGCAGGTAATGACTTTGGATTTGTGAATTTTGCTCAAAGTCAACTGGTCCATATTCAGAGCCTCACCACCTGACAACTGAGGGTGGCTTGTTTCCCCACCGTGGAAAACTCCATTCTTGAGTGAGCTGCCCATTCCACTGTTCCTGACTATCTAACAAATACTCATTCTTTTTCTCTTGGGAAGAGGTGCATCTTGAATCTCTAATGAGTAAGTAATTAAGGTCAGTGAGGGACTAGACAGAAAAGCAGTACACTTAGCTAAACTCAGAATCAGCAGCCTGTGAACAGGCTACCATACCCCTCCTTGACATTGCTCTTCAGACTGTGGTCACTTCTGTGGACAGAGGCAGAGAGTAGATCTCTACTCAGACTAGTAATTACTAACAACCACAAGCTTTATCTTTACTAGGCATAAAGACAGATCTCAAGTGATCTGACACACCCATGTACACACAGAGACACCCTAGCAGAAATCAGTGTCTCAACCAACAAGCCCCTCCTTCCTTGCTAGAGAAAGCATAAACTAGTGTGAACTCCCTGCAGAGAAATTTGGCAATATGTATCAGGAACCTCAACAGTGCTCGTACCTTTTATTGATGCAATTTCCCTTCCAGGAATTTGTACTAAGAAAAGATTCAGACATAGGCAGAAAGATGTTCATTCCAGCCTCACATATATAGAGAAAGGTTCCAGCCACAAGAAAATTAAAACCAACCTCAACGTCCAGCAACAGGAGCTGAAGTATATCATAGCACGTCTATTCAATAGAAAACAATGCAGCCATTAAACAAATACAAAGTATGTGATAGATTGAAAAATGGCCAAAATTATTCTTCTCTAAGCATGCCTTTTGCAATACAACAAGGGGTAGGATCTGTTTTTCACCCCATGGCCAAGTGACTCACTTAAGTCAACAGACTTTTATAAGGAAAGTGATAGTGTGCTTGTTCCGAGTTTAGGCCTCAAGAGAACTTGAGTTCTTCTGCTTGTTCTCTCTCTCATTCTCAGTCTTCTCTCTGTCTCTCTCTGTTTCTGTCTCTGTCTCTGTCTCTCTCTCTTTCTCTTCCCCCCTTCCTTCCTCCCTCCCTTCCTCTCTCTCTCTCCTCTCTCTCTCTCTTACTCAGAATCAACCGTCACGTGAACTGCTGAAGCATGTGGGTCCTATGGCACCTGGCAAGCCCATCATTGAGGGGTACATGCAGTCCATCACTCTACATTGCCTTTTTGGAGGGCCTGTGGCCATGGGAGACCAGCTTAACACAGACATGGATTTGGCTGTGTCTTTTCTGTCTGTGAGTAAAGCGTTCTTCTAATAAGCACCTTGTGTGATGAGTCCTTCTTGGTGACTTTGAGCCTCTAGAAGACATGGTGGCCAGGTCTTTGGGCCCTCCTCCCAGTAGCTGGCATTAGAGTCTCTGCCATCCTCCCTGCTGTGGATCCTCCCTTGGGATTGGTAGCTTCATCTCCCTGCTGACCTCTCTCTCAGACTTCTGCCACTGCCATGGACGTAAGACCAAGCTAGCCCATTAGAAGATGAAAGCCCACAGTGGGGAGCACCCAGCTGTCTGAGTTGAGGCCACCCTAGACTAGCATCTAACCAGCTGTGTCTCAAACACATAGAGAGGCTGACCAAAATCAACAGAGACCACAGCTGATTGTGGACACATCGGTGAACCCAGTCAAGCCTTTGGAGAAACAGCCAGCCAACCTGAGGACTTCTAAGCAATAGTAAGTACTAATTTGTAAATTCAGCAGTTCTCAGAGGTTATCTGGGGATGCCAGGGGGGTCCCGGAGATCCTATTAGAAGATCTACGAGGTCAAAACTCTTTTTGTGATACTATGTATTCACCTTCATTCTCTCATAGACGTGCACTTGAACTTTTCGGAGACTACATGACATGTGATGACACCATTGCTTTGATTGCTAGTGGAATATATGCTGATATAATCTTGATTTAAAAATGTTCTCACTTTTAATTTTCAACACAGTAAATATTCGTAGAAAAAGCTAACATAAACAAAAACTCTTTAATAGTTTTAAAAGTGTAAAAAAGTTCTGAAACCAAAAAAGCTTGGGAACCACTGTGTTAAACCGTTGATTTTGGGGTAAGTTGTTTTTTTTTTTTTTTTTTTTTTTTTTTTGCATCAGTACAGATCTGATACAATGTGGATATGTGTGATTGACATAGAAAGAGGTTTATACTATACTGCCTTTCAAAGCAATTTCAGAACAGTGCATGAGTTCCACTTTTGTTTAAAAACTTTTATATATGTGTGTATAACAAAAACCGTTATTAGTGATCACCTCTGGCTGATGAAATTATGAGTAATTTGGGTAGGGTTTTCCCCTCTTCTTTATACTTATCTACATTTTCCAGTTTCTTGTTTATATAAGAAAAAGGACGACATTAAAGTAAAGTTGGCTTGTCTCTACAACAAAAATATTAAATATTTTCTCCTTGATAAAAAGATAAAAATTAGTTAAAAAAAAAGATAAAGTTGGCTTATCCAGATAGTCTTTTTAAATTTTTGTTATTTATTAAAGTGTAGTTAACATACAGTATTATATTAGTTTCAGGTGTACACCATAGTGATTTGACATTTATATACTTGACGATGTTATCACCACGATAAGTCCAATAACCATCTGTCACTATATAGAGTTATTATGGTATTATTGACTATTTTCTCTATGCTGTACATTACATCCCCATGTATTTCATTATTATTTATTTTATAACTGGAAGTTTGTAGAGTCTTTAGAAAGAGAAGAGAACACCCTCTCTTGCTGTGTTGCCACAGTCCCTTCTGTGGGAAGGTTGCGGTGGAAGGGCATCAGCAAATTAGAGTGGCCGTTCTCTGTAGCCCATCTCATACTTACCCAGAGAGGATTGGCAAAGGGACCCTGTTTATGTCTTCCCAAATTTTGGAGGCAGTTGGGTCAATTTTTCTCACTGCCCTCTTTAAAAAAAAAAAAAAAAAGAATAAGTGGGAATGCTAATTCCCAGTTGAAGGACCCTTCTTCGAGACACCCCCAAATAAGACGTGAGCAAGAGCCATTTCACATTCCTGTGTGTGCACGTCCTCAAAAAGTTGACTGCATGCCAGCAGCAGTTGCCTAGGGAACACCAGTGACATCAAGGAGATGTGAGGACACACTAAATAACTTTAGCAACTATTTGCATTTGGCAGATGTAACCAGGGGCAGGTCCCTTCATGCCTCCTTGTGGAAAAGTCCCAGGAGCCTCAGAAGGAATAGGAGCCAACTGAAACAATAATGGGCAGGTGGTACATAAAGAAGGGAAGAGAGTTCTTAACTCTTTAATGGCTTCTCCCCAAAGCTTGCTGGAGCCAACAATCTATAGCAGTGAGTCCCAGAAGCTATCCCAAGGCTTTATGCACTCTGGGTGATTTGACCACAGGCCAGGAAACCCCAGAGGGGGTAGCTTCTTCTGGGACTGGCTCCTTCCACACACCCTCTGTAGCTCCCCAGAGTCTTGCTCCTGTTTCCACCACCCTGGAAGGCAGGTGACAAAATGGGCTGTGAGGCTGTTGGGCTCACATTGCTGAGGCAGTTAATTGGGATCTTTTACATTTGATATGTGAGAAGTCTGAGCTTCTGGAAAAGTCAGCTTTTTATCGAACCTGCTCCCTCTCTCATCTGTCTCCTTTCACTAGGGCTAAGGCAGTCCCACAGAGCCCTAAGAGAAGAGGCCAATGAGCCAAGCCATGCCCCTGTGGCCTGGAAATTGCAGCTGCTGTGACCAAGTTCTACAGGTCATTGCAGGGCTCCTTAGGTGAGCTCCACCAGGGCTCTCAAGAGCCCAGAGTTTCTCACTCTGTAGATGAGATGGAGACACAGACCTAGAAGAGAGGCCAGCAGGAGTCTAGACTGAGCCTGTCTTTTTTCACTGCCCCCTTCGAAAAGTCAGATGGGATCACATCAAAAATGATTGGCTCCTTTATCTGCTTTTGCTTCCAAACCCTACCTCCCCCACCCTCCAGCCCCAGTTTGACCACATCTATAGGTTCTACTGAAATAGAGCCAGCATAAACAAAAACAAAGCAAACCCAGTAGCCAGAGATGGCGTGGACATGCCACCTATCTGGACAGGTTACATGCAGGCACTGGATTGTCAAGGCACATCTCCTGCTGGTAAAGGTAATATGTGGGTTGATTAACGAGTCCGGAGCTAGACAGGCCTTGGTGAGTGAAAAGCGCTATGTACGTACCTGTGGAAGGTAATTGGGGAGAAAGAGAGTAGGACTTTCCCAAGTAAGCATTAAAAATACAGTTGTATAACCCTCTTGAGCAGGATGGCAAGCAACTGACAATGTCCCACAATGTGGCTGCCATCATTTGTCTTCCAGATTGTTTCCCAGTCTGAATGGCTTCTGGACACCTCAGCTACTATGCATGTATGTGTGAATAAAGAAAGTTCACTTAAAACAACGCAAGATTTTTTTTTTTTTAATGAAAATGTTCAGAGCTGGCAAAAGCAGAAGAGAAATAGACTTCTCGTGAGGATGACAACTGGTTGACATTTTTTTTGAGTTCTGGCTCCAAGACTGCTTGCACGTGTTCGTGTGTGAGACACAGGTACCATGGTGCTAGGAAGTCTGGGATTTTGCAGCTTCAGGTGTGTACTTTGCACTAAAACTGTGCTTTCATTGCTGGCACTGGTGGAACTGAAAATATACCATCATCCAGATCTCTAAATCTCTATTGGCACCAGCTCCTAGTGGCAATTCCCACTTGCCACCTGGGAGAAATGAGTGGAATGCCCTCTGTGCTACATTCACTTGGAAGGATCACACAGCAAAGTGGCTTAACCCCCTAAAGTGTTAGATAGCTCTTTTTCAGATGACAACTATGACTTCTTTCTTCCCACAAACATGTATTCCTCCATGAGCTGGGGCAGGTGCTGGTATTAATTATCCAGTATCCAGAACTCCTTCTCCCTTTGATGTTTCTGTTCTGTGAGACATCTGGGATGTTATGCTACTCCATTCCAATGATGAAGGTCCCTGAAACTGGGCAACCAACCAACCTATTGAAACTCATTGGTCCTATCAGTAAATGTCCAAGCCTAAAGGTAAACAAGTCAAGGGGCCTAGATTTTTCAGAGTTTGCAATGAGACAACATGAAAAAGGATTTTCATTTCTCCTGTTCATCTGGTTATTCAAATTCTGGCTCCTACTTAGCCCAAAATACTCTTACATGAGCCTAGAAAATTACTGGATTATGCAGACAGATATACCAATAATGCATCCCTCTGGAAGGTGGAATTAAACTGATTTTTCTGCCCTTTGCCTCCTTCTTTGCACTATGAAGGACTTTCTGCTTTTCCAAGTGACTTTGAATCTGTTCTTTCATGAATGTAGCAAATTGTTGGCCAAAATGGCTCTAACTGTTCCCCTCCCTGTATCTATGTGCTTTTGCAATGTTACTTTGCAGCCTCTCCTCCCATCAAAAGGTGAAATCTATTTCTCCACCTTTGAATCTGGGCTAGCTTTGTCACTTGCTTTGACAAAAAGAATTCTGGAGTGGTGACAATATGACCAGTTTAAGCCTACATCCCAAGAGGCTTTGTGTACTTTGACTTTCTATCTTGGACTCCAGATGCCACCTGGGCTAGCCTGTTTGAGAATGGCAGATCAGTGGGGAGAGACAAACTGTCTCAGCTGGCCAGCCCAGACCAGCCAGCCCCCAGTTGGCCTAGCAGCTAACCACAGGCACATAAGTAATCCTAACCAAAAGTGAAGAACCACCTAGCTAAACCCAGCCCAAACTACTGATTCATAGAATCATGAGCTAAATAAATTGTTGTTGTTATAAGCCACTAAGTTTCGGGCCTTCTTTTTTATGCAGCAAGAGCTAATACCATGAGTTTCCAAACCAAGTTGAATGAGTGTCCTTATAGCCAATTGAGGAATCAGAAAATGATGGCACAAACTTGTTTTATCCAAAGCCCCATGACCAGGTAGTAACAGATTAAGAACTTGAACTCAAATGTCCTGCTGGCCTGTTTTCTCATTTGCATTCTCTCCAGAATGTAAGGCACAGGAGAAGTTTCTGAGCAGCAGCCCCTAGAAATCCCTCCCAAGAGAGCCCAATGTATTTTCTTGATGATCTGTGATATTTCACCTGCTGCCACCCTGCCTCAACCCCCTGCTTTTTCTCCAACGCTCAGTAGGCAGCAAAGCCACATACCAACTATCAGCTCCCTAATAACAACCAGCTATCACTGCCAGCTCTTTTAATTTGCAGGGCTCAAGCGGCTCCCATGCCAGCTAGCATCTCTCCCTTCTGCAGGCAGCAAGGGCAACAGCCCCAGGAATATGAAAATACTTTTCAACCACAGTAAATGGGATCAGTGGGTGGGCTTGTTCACTTGTTGGCATTAGTTGGAGATCAAAGCAAACACAAGAAGGAACAGCCCCAAAGGGAAGGAAAAGGGAAATGCTTCCTCAACAGCCTAACCCAGCCTGGGCTTCTAAGGGGGTAGACATGGGAATGATCCTGACCAAAACACCAGCCCTCCCCAAGGAACCCAAAGAAGAAATAATGACAAGGAAATGAAAAGGGTAGGAGGTGGGAGTCGGAAGAGGAAGAAACAGATAATACAAAGGAAGGAAGGAGGGCAATTGGAGGGAGCAACTCCACCCTCTAGAAGCTTCAAAGAGGGCCTTTCTCTGACTCAGGGCCTTTAGGGAAACAGAAGGGCAGAGGGCCCAAGGAAGAGACAGCCACACAGGGGTCCTGGCTGTGCACACTGGTACCAGTTGCCAGCTGGAGAGAAAACAGGCTGTTCTGGCTGCAGAAGGGAGAGCGCTGATGCTCTTTTCTTTTCTCCGAATAGAAAACAGAGCCTGGCCCTGTGAACCTGGCCAGGCCCAGTTTCCTCCCACAAGGCAAATTCTTTCCTGTGCTTGGGAAGCACACCTGGCTAGAATTCTCATGCCACGGGCCAGGAGCTCAGAGCTTTCCGCCCAGTGGATGATCCCTAGGGGAAATAAAATGCCTGGCTGAAAAAAAGCACTTTGATGTCAAAAATCGTCTGGAGGGACACAAATAAGCACTGAATAGCTGCTCAGTGTGCTTCGAAGTAGTAGTAGTAGTAGTAGTAGTACCAGTAGTAGTAGTAGTAGTAGTAGTAGTAGTAGTCGTCGTCATCACAGTAGTCACAGTAATGGTGATGGTAGTTACGATGGTGATGATAATGGCCACCATTTAATGAGCACTTACTAAATGCTAGATGTAATTTTATTGCCTACTCACAACATGTCAATGGGGTAGGCAGGGCAGGGGCTGGCAGTGTCCCCAATTTCACCTTTACCGATGAGGTGCTCTGTCCAATCTGACATCATCTGCTAACTGCTGCAACTCTTTGCCAAAAGCTCTCTCCTACTGCAGCTGGCTTTGCCCACTCACCAGCAGTTGGAAGTGCTAAGGAATGAACAATCTCACCCCAGAGCAACCTCAGCCAAGGAGGAATGGAAGTTGGTGGATAACACCTCAGATACTCTGCCCTGTGAATGGGGTAACTGTGTGTGGTCTTCACTGGCTCCCATTGGGATTAAGCTCTAGTTTCTCAGCATTGTTATTTGCTTGATAATTTACCTGGTATGGGCTGCCTTCCCTTCCCTGTCTCACCTCCCCATCTCCTCCTACTATTTCCCCAGGTCACCTTCTAAATAAACTACTTGAGCTGAAATCCTTTTCCTGAGGTCGTCTTCTGAAGGAGTCCAACATGAGAGTTATATAGCTCCATTTTATAGTTGAGAAAACTGGGGCTCAAAGGGTTTAAATAACTTACCTGGATTTGCGTGACTCAGGGAGTGCTCTTAATGACTATTCTCTAGTGAGTTTTGCTGAATCCTTTGAGAACCAAGTAAACGTCAGGCCAGAAAAAGCCCAGAGGATGCACCCCCATTGAGAGCTGCCTCTGGCATGAGTCTGGGGTCTCTTGAGGACCTGGACCTAGGCCCAACGGATTAAGAAGATATGTTTTGGCATAAGAAGACTTGGGTGTTCCTTCTGAAAGAGCCATGTACAAGTTCTAAGGCCTTGATGAAAGTCCTTTAACTTTTCTGAGCCTCTTTGGTAAAGGAGTGCCCACACAGTGAGAAATGGCCTCTATGATAGAGGGAGAATAATGTGTGAGGGGCAGGGACAGCCACCGAAACCTGTGTCATTCTGCCACTCACTAGTAGAAGCCTGGGGAATGTCTCTTTCCTGCACCGTTTTTCCAACTTGAGTAGTCAAGATGTGTTGTGCCTTGTGAATAAAATGAAACCATGAAGGGGTGACACTAAGTAGGGCCCCTGATTCAGGGACAGCAGTTCTCTGTTCTTTCTTATCTTCTTGTTTGTGTTTAACTAGGTTGATCTGAGCTCCAGGGACATTTAAATAGTGTTAGAATTTTACAAAGCAATCTGATTCCAGAACACTCCATGTAGATACCAGGTGCCCCATTAACACTCTGTCTCGAGGCAGCCCAGCAGTGGCACTGCAGGACAGCTTTTATGAAGGGCCTCTCGAGTAAAGAGAATAGTCATAGCTTGAGGTATAGCTATGGGTACTGCCCAGAAACCCAGAGACCACTTCTTCTTGGAGAGAAGACACAGATCAAAGAGCCCTCAAAGTTTGAGGGAAGTTTTTAATCCCTGAGCAGTGGTTCTCCATGGGTGGAGCATAGCTCCCTGGTATGTCCCAGACCTTTCATCAGAGGGCCACTGAGCTGGAGACTTTCTGTTTGTCCCTCCAGATCCACTATCTGTCTTTTGCCACCCTGCTCTGTGTCCTAGGAGGCTGCCCCATAGAGAATGTTTTCACAGGCTCCTTTGCCCTCCATCTTCTTGTGAGTACAGGCAGGACACTGGAGGGTGCAAGGAAAGAGGCCCAGAAATGTATTTCCATGCCGAATCACCACAAGTTAGCAACAGCCCCTGCCCCAGGATTACACTCCTGTCAGACAGCTTTTTCCATCTGACAGCTCTCCCTACCTTTAGACAATTGCTTGTCCTTGCAGGCTAAGGGTGTGATGGCTCCCAACTGGTAGTCCTGGGCACTGATCAGTCTCTCGTGGTTTCCCTAAGCTCTCTGGACACCTTTGCAAATGGTCCCTCTATTAAACTCTCCTCAATTACCCTGTTTGAGTGTATCATTGGTTCCCTGCTGAGATCTAAGCAGCCACCAAATTTGTAACACTGTGTAAAGTTTATTTTTGTCACAACAAAGCTCATACACTATTGCCTTGATGTGTGTCTGCCTCAATGCCATGCTGTGCAGGTCATGTGGTACATCGGCTAAAGGCTATTTGGCTGCAAATAACAGAAAACTGGACTCACACTAGCTTAAACAAACGGGGGGGGAGGGGGTGTATTTTCTTACATAGCAGAAAGTCTAGAAATGGCAGTCACTGACATGGATTTTGATGATTTCAGGGCCAACCTCTGTTATTCTCTTGGCTTTTCTCTTGTGACACAAGATGGATACTTCATCTCCAGACGACTCATCCATGCTCCGGTCATAAATAAGTTTGCCATAGGAAAAAAGTGATAGCATCAGTCGCTTCTGAATAGTAAACAAACCCTCACTTACAAGCTAGGCTTGAATAGCTGACCCCCTAGCTGCAAGAGATGCAAGGAAAGAAATGATCTGGAATTCTATACTCTGCATGGGGAGGGAGCAAAGAAAAAGAATGCTGAAAATTGTTTGAGGATAACTATTCAGCATGGTCTTCCAGGTGCACCAAAAAATAACAGAGGCACGAAAACGAGTGGCACAACTTGGGACTGAGTCAGCTTCTGCCAGCTTCCCATTTTTTGTGTTTCCTGGATAAAGCAAGACTTGTTGACCAAGGTAATAAATGAATCTATTCAGCCAGCAACCTTGCCCCTCTAAGTATGCTGCCAAAACACTAGTATTTTGAAAGTCTAATACACCCACAAAAAAAGTTAAAGTAATTCATGTTTTCCTAGTACTCAGGGCCAAATTCCTGGTTTTCCCCATAGTTGCATGGCACAGAGGTTTGAGGCGAAGGACAAAATCTTTTAGATTACCAATTTTAGGGACTGAAAACAGGTTTCCAATCAGGATCTCACCCTTCTAGCTTAGCACCCTACCCCAAGAATGCTCTCGTGTTTTATCGACCTCCAAATGCATCTTGCATTGTAAACAAAAATCTTTCTTCATTCCCAGTTTTGACCTAACTCTGGCTTCCATTCCAACTCTGTTCAAATATCTGAGCATAGGGACCACTTGGCTGTCCCACCACTGAAAAATGACTCCAAATTAGTAGTTATTTTCTTCTTTGTGCTTCTCTGTCTCTACTCATTTTCTTGACAATGAACATTTATGGTATGTAATCATTTTTTTCAGTGAAAGTTTTTTTTTTTTTTAACAACACCAGGCTTGCATCATAAAGGAAATGAAAATACTGCCCTAGCAAATTATACCTTTGCCTCCATTTTGTTTCTCCAAGGGGAACTGAAAAAATGTACTCCAAAATGGGCATAAGCAGCTGCCAATCATTTGTGAAGTCAGACTTAAGAAGCCTTTAATGAACAGTTCAATTTGGTGAACCTCAGCCCTCTCCTTCTGAGCTTTCCACCTAGTCTAGGGAGAGAAAAGCTAATTCTATACTGTGTTTGAGGTTTATCAAACATAGCAAACTTTCCTTAAACAGCTTTGGAGACAGCTAAGCAGTGGAGTGACCCTGCAAAGCACTTTCCCAGTTAATTTCTGAGCCTATGTGTATTTTGGTGAAAATATAATCCATATGTTTGCTTCATTTATACATCTTTGTCCGCACAGTGCTAAGAGCTAGCTGACTGATGTCCAAAAGCCCTCAGAAATTTTTTGAAGAATTTTTTCCTCAAAAAAGAGGAAGTTGCCTTTTCTGGCAGAAGCAGGAGCTTGCCTGCCAAATGTCTGAGAGTGAGTCATGATACAGAAGCAAAGGTTGGGAGAAGCAGATGAAAGATCAGGTATTGTTCTTCCCCAGGAAGGAGACTCATGGCTATTTTCCATATCCAGTATTAAGTACCCACGATTCACAGGCTGCGTTGGAAATGTAGAGCAGGGAAGCTACAAAAATGACTCATCCATGGATCTCTAGGAAGCACCCCTTACACTAGCGTCAGCAACTTTTCCTGAAAAAGGCCAAATGATAAATACTCCGGCTTTACAGGCCACAAGACCTGTGTGACAACACCACAACTCTGCCACTGCAGCATGAAAGCAATCATAGCCAACAACGTGGACCAATGAGGATGGCTGCATCCCAGTAAAACTTGAGTCGCAAAAACAGGGGTGGGGTCAATTTGTCCCACAGGCTGAATTTTGCCCCTGTGTAGGTAGAACCATGTGAAATTGTTAATATTTGGCAATTTCGATCTCCACAAACAGAAGTTTCATGTGGTTGGGAAGTGAAATGAACACAGACAACTAAAAAACAAAGCAAAGCAGAAAATATAAAGTAGAGTTGACTTGATTATTCTGATGGTTCTTCTCAAACTAACTCCTGAGAGAGCTAATGATGCTAGTCAGGTGACCTCAAACTCATCTCTCTTTCCTGCCCCACCTAGCGTCCCAAATTCACCAAGTCAACCTCCATTTCCAACATGAAATGTGCAACCCTAGGTTTCTGGTAAAATTGTGTTGGCACTTTACAGGTCTATGATCATTCATAAAAGGAGCAGGATTGATTTGTTTGAGGAGTTGTTCAGCAGGTTCCCTGCAGGTCTCATCAAAGCTTTTGACATACTAATGGACTTCTTGAAGTCTCTGGAAGGGGATGTAACATGAAGCATTTCCCAACTGACTTGTTCTGGAAGATCTGTGTTTGTGCAAAGCATCCCTCAGCATTGTGGCTCTGGAAAACCACCCCGTGAGAAATGCTGCACTTCGTGTTTCTAAGACCAATTTCCCTTTAAGATAGATCTTATTCTTAGTGCCCATGTGACTCTCTTATGACACTGAAAACATGGTGAGTGAAAGAGGGGTAAGACAAAGATTCTGCTGTCAGCCTGACATATATCTTGGCCCAGGGGAGAGGTTTTACAGGGGCTGGTACTCTAAAGCAGCACCGATTAGATAACTGCCACTTTCCATTTCTTGATTTAAGGGATGTAATTTGACACCCAGACTTCAACCTTTTGGGGAGAATTAATGTAATGACATCATGACATCTTGTGGCCACTTACAGGAACCCACTGTTCCCTTTGAGTTTTGGTCCTAAAGGAGAAAAGCCCCATTTAAAGACCACCATCCCCAGGAGGCCCTGGAGGACATCTTCCCTGTAGCTGCTCTTCATTAGCCGCCTGGGTAAATTTCAACCATTTAGTCTCTTGGTACTCAAAGTGTGGTCCTTGCACCAGCAAGACTAGCAGCAATGGAGACTTTCCAGTCACCCCAGACCAATGGAGTCAGAACCAGCACTTTAGTAAGAATACAGGGAATTGGTATATACAGTAGTTTGAGGAGCATGACTCTAGAGTACTTCTCTTTGTAGGTAAATGCCAAACATTGCTTTTTTTTTCTTTTCTTCTAGTAATAAGAGGAAAAGGCAAACTCAGGAGGCTAGCAAACAAAGTGTGTAGTTTTCATACCTCATTGATTCTACGGATTTCTAAGGTCCCTTGAATAAGGTCTATAATTGTATTTGGTTGTTTTCCTAGTATTTATTAGATATTTTTGCCAGACCCCATGATAAGCATTTCACATACACCAGTTCACTTAATTCCCACAAACCTTAGGGTAAAAATTATTATTTTCCCCATTTATAGATGAGGAGACTACGGCTTAGAGGGGGAGGTCAACATTCAGTGAATCATGCAGACATTGATCTCTGCTCAGCCTCCAAAACTCACTAGAGTTAGGATGGGGGAAGAACAAAGTTATAAATAAATAAGAAGAAAATAAACAAGAAAGGGGACAACAAAATGAGAAATGTCAACACAGTTAGATGGAGGACAGACACAAGGCAATGTATTTGAATCTTGGCTTTCTCCTCTCTGCTAAGTGCTTACAGAGAGGACAGCTAGTAAGAAGCATAGATTATACACTGCAGAATCTTGCAAAGTTCAAGAATTAGATGTATCAGGTGCCTCTGGAGACAGGTAGGTTGAGGCATTGCTAAAACAGGATGAGTTGAAAGTCTGTTCAAGCTTAGACCTTCGATTCCCTCCCTCAGGCCCACATTGCCAGATAAGTATTCAGCTCTGCAGCTGCAGATGGGAAGTCAAGGCTCAGGAGAGGCTACACCAAAGATGCTGGCTTGGAGGATACCAGACCCCACTAATGATAAGAATGAAGAGCTATGCTGAAAACAGAGAGCAAGTCAATGTCCATTGAAGAGTAAGACTTGGACCCTTTCCCACTACTCAGCTCCAGAATGCCCACAAACATTCTCTCACTCCCTCCTACATTTCCTTCCTCCTCCTCCTCCTCCTCCTCCTCCTCCTCCTCCTCCTCCTCCTCCTCTCTCTCTCTCTCTCTTTCTCATGTGTATGTGCATGCGCGCGCGCGCGCGCGCACACACACACACACTCGGTGTCCCCAAACATATAATCAAAGGTTTCTTCTCCATTTGACTGAGCCAAAAGCAAAGGCCTAAAAAATTTGATATTTGGGGGCCCTTTAAACAAATACTCACCTCAGGTTTTCCAGTCAGACAGCTGTGCACTCACAGACATTTAAAAAGTACCTCCAGCTTGACAGAGGAAATGAAAATAGATGAAAGGGGAAAAATAGGCACTTAGAATATTCTGCAAGAACTAGAAGAATGTTTTTAAAAACATCCTCAGAAAAAGAAGATAGTGTATCTTTTAAGCAAGAAGAGGATACTCTCAATCATGAATAGAAAATAAGAACGTGTTTCTGGAAATCGAAGACGAAAATAAAAGAAGAGTTGGGTAACCCAAGTGAGATAACTGATGGGGTTGCGCTTTCTATCCCTTGTTTCTTTGCTTCTTCCCCTCTCCTACTTAACAAATACTCAGCCAAGGCCTCCTTTAAGCACTGCCATCAGTCATCCATTTGAATAGACCTAGGAGATTGTTACAGGCTAAATTGTGCCCCTTCCCCCACATTCACAGTTGAAGCCCTAACACTCAGTACCTCAAAATGTGGCTGTATTTGGAGATAGGACCTTTAAAGAGGTAATTCAGTCAAAATGAGGTCCTTAGGTTATCCTTATAAGAAGAGGAAGTTGGGATACTCAGAGAGATATCGGGCATGTGCTTGCACAGAGGTAAGGCCATGGGAAGATACAGTGAAAAGGTGGCCATCTGCAAGCCAAGGAGAGAAGTCTCAGGGGAAACCAAGCCTCTTACACCTTGGACTTCCAGCCTCCACAACTGTTAGACTATAAGTTTTTGTTGTTTAAGCTACCCAGTCTGTGGTATTTTGTAATGGTAGCCCTAGCATATTAAAATAGAAGACTGAATTATTTAATCAAGGACTAATTTTTTCATTCCAGGAGTCAAGAGAAACAAACAAACAAACAGACAGGGAACTAACCTTTAAAAAAGTAAATCTTTTCCCAAAGAACAGAACTCTGCAAGCATAAACTAGAAGAAATGAACTTTAATGTCTCCTCCATCTTTCCAAGAACTGAGGATAAAAGGGAAAGACCCATTTGGGCAAAGGAAGTATAAAGGGTTCTGGGACAATAGCCATAGACCAACATCGTCTAAGGAGACCACTCATTCAGGCCTAGACTCCTCCACTGCTCCACACTGCCTCCCTCCGCCCTCCACCCCACCTCTGCTAAGCTCTAGGCTCCATCCCATTTCAGAGTCTGTTACCTGGAAACCTCTGCAACCACAACTAGCTAATCTAATCAACTTTACAAGGTGTTTACTATGATGCCTGATCAAAACCGTCACCTGAGGCCGAGTATTAAATGAACAGCTTCCCTGAACCCTCTTATAGACATTCCGATTCAGTAAGTTATTTAGAACATATTGCCCAGAAAATTCTTTTGGAGGCACATTTGGAAAACAGGATACTGTATGCTTATAGATATGACCTCCATTCTAGATCCAGGGCATTCGGAGGTTCACAAAGTTGCCTTTGGAGTCCTGCTGCCTAAATTACCTTGATGTTTGACCCCTGACACAGCCATTCAGATGAGAAGCAGCTCAGATGTGCAGTGCCTTCCCTGGGCCTAATGCGGATGAAGGGATGGACTTTCCAGGGAGGCTGGCGTTGGCCCAATAAAAAGAAGGACTTGTGGATCATCAAAGCTGCTGTCTGACAATGGCATGGGGCCTCAGGAAACAGGGAGCTCCGTGTCCATAGAAGAATTCAAGCTGAAGCTCGGCAGAAGAGCTTTGTAAAAGGAGATTGTACCTTCTCCCTGACACAAAAGGGCCTGATAGATGCTTCCTGAAAGGACAAGAGGATTGTGTAGAGTCTCGATACCCAAAGTGCGGGCATTGGTCCAGAAGCAGTGGTATCATCTAGAGCTTTTAAAAACCTTTCTTATTAGATCCCATCCTCCAAAATTCTAGTTACCTTGATCCCAGGTCAAGTCTTGGCATTAATACTTTGAAATCTCTCAGTTTATTTTAATGTAAAGCTGAGATTGAGAGCCAGAGAGTCAAAGACTCCTATGGGTTCCATTCAACTCTGTGATAACAAGGCTCTCTGGCTGAGCCACTGGGTTATGAACTTGCTAGAAGAAGAGAGAAACATACATTAAAACTACATCTCTTTTTCATTTTTTTTCTGCTTTCCTCAGCAGAAATTTGTCTCCCAGCTACCTCCAAAAGTGATAACTCAAAGAAGTGATGAGACCTGCCTAAGGTTACTCTGTCCATGACACAAAACAAACAGGACTTTGGATTTCTACTCTAGGACTCTTACTATCTCCTGGGCATTGAGGACAGATGCAAAGTACAGAAAGAGGAAAAAGACAAGGCCTACCACTAGACATAGCCTGTCAGTTAAATTAAATCAAAACCAAAAATGGCAGAAATAATAAATTTTTTTTGAGTATTTACACATACACATTAGCCACTGTATTTTCTTTACTTATGTTACACCATTTCATCTATGGAACAATCCCATGCACAATTGTTGGATGCTAATATTAACCTCCATTTTACTCATGAGGAAACTGAGGCTCAGAGCAGTGCAGTTACTTGTCCAAGACAGCAGAGCTAGTGAAGTGGTAGAGCTGAGACTCAAACCCACATGGACAACTCGAGAGCCTGAGCACTTCACCACTGTAATCCACTACCTTGCTTCCAAATGTAATTGTGGAGGAGAGGTTCTCTGTGGAGGCTGGCAAGTTTATAAATGGTTTCCTAGGGCAAGACTTTGAACTTGGCCACAAAAGGTCAAAGACAAGCGTGTGGAGCAGACGTAAGGCTAGAAAGCTGATGACAGGCATTCAAGCTGAGCCCAATCCAGGATTTAGGAGGAAAGAGTGGACTGGTCACCCCCCTTGGCAAAAGTAGGAGGAAGGTTTTGCTTTGAAGTCTTAGAGAGAATAGATTTGAAAAGCAGCGGATGATGGAGGGATTGTGTTTCCCTTCAAACTGGTGAGTGAGATCTAAGCTCCTATAAGAGGATTGTGAGAGGACACAAGAGACTGACAAAATCTGTCTTAGACCCCACGAGACATGGGTCATGAGCATGCTTCTTCAGATATCTTCCCATTGCCACTCGCACCTGGCCCATGCTCAGTGCTTCACGTGTGTTCCTTGGTTTATTGTTGTTATCCCATTCCATCCTTCTTGCTTTAAAGAGGCCCCAGACTTTAAAGGAAATGAGGCTCAGAGAGGTCAGTGCACTTGTCCAGGGTCACTTAGCTGAGAGGCCAAGCCAAGATGGAAACCCAAGTAGATCTCACATGTTGAGGAAATGAGACTTCCTATTAAAAATGTCAGAAAAAAAAACATGTGTTTTTCTCAGGTCCTTCCTGAGAATCACTACATGATAGTAGAGGAGTTTTTCTAAAAAGTTATAAATGAACTGGCCAAGAATAAAAGATGAGCAGGAGGAAAGAGTAAGCAAGAGATATCCAAAAAAAATTTTTTTTAAGATTTTTTTTTTGGAAGCTGAAAAGCAAGCAGATGAGTGTAAACTAATGTATTAGAGCTGAGAAAGCTGAAGCCTAAAAGAAAATTATATGAAACAAGGTGATCTGTGTTCCTGGAGCCATAGGAAACATCAAGAATCAGAGTCACTGGTGAGCCCTAAAAGTAAGGGTCCTATTGGGGCTAAAGTAAGAGAATTGGTTCAAAAATCTATAAAAAGAGAATCTAGATCTCCAGGTCTTCTCCCACCCCAAGCAGCAAGATAACCAACCAGTTAAGTAGAAGAAAAGAGGCTTAACCTCTGGCCATTTCCAAACAAATAGACTCTGGTCTTGGAGCTTCGGGGTACAAGCTCAGACATGAGATTCAAAACAGGGGAATTAGGTGAAACTCAACACATTGAATGCTGAGATTCAACCCAATCAGGAAGGCTGAGGCTCAGCGGCGCCAGCTGGGTCTGGCAGAGCTGTCCGCCCATAGAGGGCATTGGCAGCAGAGGCTGCAACCAGGAACCTGGAACAGAACATCAGTCATGTGAAATATCCCCAGGGATACCCAGAAATACCTGGGAGAAACTTTGAAGTGGGAGTTGTCACTGTGTGAGCATGTAGGCTGCTGAGGGACTGAAGGAATTAAATGGAACACTCGTCACAGTGACCAACAGATGAAAACAGCCTAAATGCCCATGTACAGATGAATGGATAAATTGGGGTCAAGCATATAATGCAATAATATTCAGTCATAAAAAGGAATGGGGTACTGACGATACATGTTACAACATGGATGAACCTCCAAAACATTGTCAAATGAAAGAAGTCAGACCCCGAAAGGCCCATATTGTGTGATTCCATTTACTTGAAATATCCAGAATAGGTAAATCCATAGAGATGGGAAGCTGATTAGTAGTGGTCAGGGGCTGTAGTGGGGAGGTGGCCAATGGGATGTGACTGCAAAGTGAGCATTTACTTTTGGAATGATGCCAGTGTTCTGGAACTAGATAGAGGTGATGGTTTCACAACATTGTGAATGCACTTACTAAATGCCACTGAGCTGTATACTTTAAAATGGTTTTCTTCTATGTGAATTTTACCTCAATTAAGCAACAATAAAAAAAAATCAATCTGGTGAGAATGAAAAGGCCCATACAATAGGGTCATCTGACCCAACCTAATACCAACAAGCATAGCTTGGACTCAAAAAACTGCTTGAAGTTATTCTTCCTATGCGCTGCTCTCAGGAAGCTCCAGAGAGCCAAGGAGAAGGCGGGCTTGCTGCCAGAAAGGCAGTGGCTGAACTGAGCTTTCCAATTCTCCCCTGTTCTAGAGCTGCAATTAATAATCGAGCCAGCCCCAAGATAAAAGAGGAAGCGCGTGCGTACACACACACACACACACACACACACACACACACGCCCTCTGACTACTTTCTTCTCCTCTCCCAACTTTGCCTCTCCCCCGCAGGCCCACAGGGAGAGTCCTAGACACCCTCCCCATGCTTGGTGAGTCCTGCAGTTTTCTAGAGTTCTAGAAGACCTTCTGGCATCTGGAATGTTCTCATGAGAAATAGTCAATAATTGGGCACCACAGACCTTACTTTGTGCAACTTCAGTTAGGTCTCTATTACAACGACTCTACTCTGCCTTGTCGTAACATGAAAGCCTGGTTCTCCTCTAAAGGAGCATAAATAGAGCGCATTCCAGCAGGCACAGGCAGCCCAGAAGCCTGGTACAAACCCAGCCCAGGGGTGCACAGCCCCCAGCAGCTACCAGGGCAGCACAGTCCTGTCTACTCCACACATAGTTCTCAGGAACTTGAAAACTTCCCATCACCTCATCCAGTGCTTGCAACACTCATTTTTTTTGTGTGTGTAGCAAATGCTTTTTCTTTTTCTCAAGGGAATTTATGTTTGAAGACACAAAATATAAGGCAGGTTCTTAAATGGTGCTGCTCTGGCTGGTGAAGCGGCAGGGAAGCCTGACCTGCCTCCTCCCATATCTCTTTAGTACCCATTAAGGGACTTCTGAGGCAGCTGGCGTTACCCAGAGCACAGCTTGTTAACCGCTGATCTGGTCCAATGCCCTCATTGTGTGTATAAAAGAATAATTTCCAAAAAGTTATGAACATGACTCTCACACAAATAGAAAACGAGCATGTGGCAAGGATTTCTCTAACCTATTAGTGAGGGAACCAGCAGGATAGGAAAGCTGGTTCAAAGGCTATGGGAGATACTGAAGTCAACACAGTGGAGGACAGAAAAAAGGTTGGAATAAGACTGCAAGTTTAGACTGGGAAATGATAAAAGTCCTACAGATTAATAAAATCATATTCATTGGGGATATCTTTTATCTTGTACAGAAGTCATTTTCATGACTACTATACCAAAATCATTTGCAAGTTATCAATCTTTCACAAATTAGCATCACACTTTCCAGAGTCTGGGCCCAAATCAGTAGTAAATCGAATAACACTATGTTCCCCTAGAACACGAGTGAGCTAACCTGCTATATAAAGGGACAGACAGTAAATAATTTCAGTGTTGTGGGCCATATGGTCTCTTTCGCAACGACTCTACTCTGCCTTGTCATAACGTGAAATTAGCATAGACAGTATGTAAATGAATGGGTCTGGCTGTGTGCCAACAGAACTTTATTTACAGAAACAGGTGGCAGCAGATTTAGCCTGTGCCCTAAAGAATTAGATAACCCTTAGGCGAGCCTGCTAACCAGTGTTCTGCTAAGCAGAAAAAGTGCCCATCTCTCCCACCAGGAGGGCAGGCTGTGCTCAGATGGAAGCAGCAAACTTTCCAGGGAAGCAGCTCCTCATACTTCCTCCAAAGAACCAGCCAGAGGGGATTTCCTTCTCTGTCTCTGTGTCTCTAAGGGAGACTTTGGATTGAATGAAGACTGCTCCCTTCACCCAAAGCAAATGATCTAAGACAGAAAAGCACAAACCCTCAAAGATCAATGTGTTTCCTCTTGACGTGAGCCACAGTTTAAATGCAAGTCAAATAGGAGACATCTCCACCAGAACAATTAGTCAGAGAGAATGGTTCATTGCCAGGGTCTCTGGCAAATTTCTGAGGGGAAAAGTGAGAAAACAATTTGACATCAGAGCCTTGGAAGTATTTTTTCATTCAACAAGAATAAAAGCACTTTGTTTCCTCTTCTTTTCAAAATCAGTTCCTCCCCACCAAAGTTACCACAATGTCTCTCATGCATTACAGCTATACAAAGAGATTTTTAATGGCATGCTGTCACGTGAATACTCAGCCTAGACCCTTTAAGCAAGCAGCCCACTGAGGGGAAAGAGAAGTGACTTGGGAAAAGGACGGGTCTGCTTTGAAAAGGTGCTTAAATAAGACTGTGAAGAGGTAAATCTGTTGCACCAGGACCTTGTTATTCTCACATCAGTGATCCCTGAACTCTCTTGCCTTTGTCTATTTCACTCAGTGAGGGGTGGAAAAATAATTTTCTTCTCACCTTTCTAACTTCTTCTAAATGGACTAATAATCAAATTGACATGAAACAGATTAACAGGAGAAAATGATCTAATTTATTGCATAAGTACTTATGGGGGTTCCAAAGAATATGAGACCTGAAGACACATTGGGCAGTGGAGGCTTGTATGCCCTTCTGGACTAAGGAGAGGAATGCAGGGGTCTGGGATTTCAAAGGGAAAGCAGGCAATTCCCAGGTAGATGAGAAAGAGCAAACGTGTGGTATATTAATTCATGCTGGACAACCCAGAAACAATAGGACACAAAGGGAAATCGAACAAACAGACATTCTCGGATCCCCTCATTTGTCACACTTAATTGGTGTATGCAGAGGTGAATATGCCGAGGCTGCCTTCCTGAAGCAGGTTCTTCTGTCTGAATGTTTTTAGGCAGGAAACAAGAAGGTAAAGTCTCTTCTTGTCTTTCCTTCCTGAAAAATAACTAACTTAAGATAATCAAGTCCAAAAAGGCACATTTTGGTGTGGCAAACTGGCCGTTGATTAGTACCTACCATGTGCCAATTGCTTTTCACACATTCCCTCATTTAACTCTTGCTGCATTCCTGAGTTCAGAAACCTAGGCACAATGCTAAGGTTAAGGAGCCATCTAAGAGCATAGATCTGAGTTATAGAGCTTACTGTGTGCCAGACACTGTCCTCAGCACTGGATATTCATGGCTTCCCTATAAGACAGGTACCTTTTCCATCATCCCCACTCTATAGAAGAGGAAACTAAGGCAAAAAGCTGCCCAGGGGCCCCCAGCCAGCAACTGGTAGAACCAGGATTGGAACCCAGGCCGTCAAGTTCTCAGACCAAGTGCTTAAATATCATACGCATGTGCCTCCCAGAACTGAAGTCTGACTTTGTCTTCCAAACTATCAAGCCCTGAGCAGACAAACAAAAATGAAAGCTCTAATGCTTTCGCAGAAAAGAATTCCTCAGTCAAACATCTCAAAACACTTCAAAATCCAGGCTCTGTTTTTATATTTGGTTATTGGCTCTTAGATAAATCTGAGACTTGCAAGGATACAAAGAGGGGCAGGAGATCAGGTAAAGTTTTTAGTCCAGGCCTCTGGCTCCCACCAAGATGGACTTTAAAAAGACATATAGTCATCACATATTAATTGAGAAGTTCATCTGTCCCAGCAGCTGTTGGCAGTCTTCTGCATTATCTCCACTAATCACAGTTCCCGTGATGAAGATGGAATACATTGGACTCAGGCTCTTCTCAGTGGCTCAAGCTAAGCACTCGAAGCCTTCCCCTGTGGCCCGTTAGAAAATAAGCATGCTCTTTTTGGCTGATTGGTACTCTGGCAGTTCTGGGTCACATACTATTTCTAATTCTGTCACTGATAGTCCTGCTAAAAGGGAGAGGGACCATTTTCTTCCAAAAAGGAGATGCTGGGCACACAGAAGCAATGGAAGTTCTCTGTGCAGTTTTTACTCACAATATTTCTGACACCAAATGTGTTGGCCTTTCCTAACACCACTTCTCTAACTCTCCCACACAAGCTGGATGTCCTACAATTCAATTCAGTTCTGACACCATCTATCTAGAGTTAGCGTCACATCTTACAAGTTAAGGGCTCAGTCCCACAAGACTGACCCCACTTCAGATGCCAGTCACAAGTCCCAAGTCATCATTGGTGCTTCTGATTGACTGGCTATAAATTCAAGGGGTTCCAGTGACTCCCTGATCAGATTTGTTAATTGCTCAGAATGACTCATAGAACTCAAAAAATTCTCTACTTACTATCACCAGCTTATTATAAAGGATGCAACTCAGGAAGAGCCAGATGGAAAAGGCTCATAGGCCAAGGTATCGGGAGTACACAGTGCTTCCATACCCTCTCCAGGTAAGTCACCCCATAGCCACTAGATATGTTCACCAACTCAGAAACTCTCCAAATGTAGGGTCGTTTATGACATTTCCATAAGCATGATTGGTTAACTTGTTTGTAATTGAACCCACTCTCCAGTCCCTCTCTCCTCTCTGGAGGTTGGGGATGGAGCTGAAAGTTCCAACCCTCTAATCATGCCTTGGTCTTTCTGGCTCCCAGCCCTCATGCTGAAGCTACCTAGGGGCCCCCAACCAACAGTCATTAATATACAATAGAAGACAAAGACCAAATATATACTTCTTATGCCACAAGTGCCTTTAGGTCATCCATATTAATACCATACAATATGAGCATATCTGTGGCTGCTCTCAAAAGGAGACATTCAGCCCAGCAGAGGCAAATAGATGCTTTTCCTAAATATCCATAAGGTCCCTAGTGGAGAAGATACTGCTGATGCTTATTTCAACTCCTATCTCATTTCCTTGGCTCAAAGTCCATGTTCTGGTTTTCACCTTTTCCTAAAGGGCTGGCACTCAGTGAAGCAAACCTGAGCCTTAGCAGGAAAGAGTGGGCCACGATTTATCTAAACTATTTATGGTGGTTTCATTCTTTTGCTAGAGATCAGTATAAGCATGGACTTATGATTCAATTCAGGCTGATGAGATGTGATGAGGGAAGTCTACTGACGGGCATCAGATAAACAAAAAGAAATATGCAGGAAGAGCCCTTTCCTTTTATTCTACTGGCTGTAGTCATGTCAACATAAGCTTCCTGGAGCTATGGCAGGCACTTTTTGACTATGAGAGGAAGGAAATCAACATATGAAGGGTGGCAAAGCAGAAAGATGGAAAGAAGCTGGGTCTTGCTGATGTAATAAACTGCTAAATTATCCACTTTCTAGGATGCTTAAGAAAGTTAGATGTATTAATACACTTAAGGTGCTTATCACAGTGCATGCTGTGCAATGTTTTCTAGTATTCTATTATTTTTGAAAAGAAGAAGAAAGAAAACTAAAAGGCAAGCAAGTTGATCTACTGGAAAGAAGATAGAGAGAATGGGGTGAGGGGGCAGTGGAAGAGAGAGAAAGGAAAGAAATAAGAAAGGAAGAAGGAAGGAAGGAAGGAAGGAAGGAAGGAAGGAAGGAAGGAAGGAAGGAAGGAAAGAAGGAAGTAAAAGGAAGATACCCATAAGGAGGGAGGAGGTAGATGTAGAGAAGAAGGGAGGGGAATCTTTCCATTTAAACCAGGTTCTCTCACCCAGAAGGCTGCATGCAAAGCAAAATCCAAAAATAATTTGCAATATTTACTCACTCAAAGAACACAAAGAAGGGGGTGGCCCCATAGTGTAGTGGTTAGCACGTCTGCTTTACATGCAGAGGGTCCTGGGTTTGTGCCCGAGGTGGAGCCACGGACCATGCCCCGGGTGTGCCAGCCCCCACCCCCAAGTGCACCAGGTCCCCCAGAGTGCTGCGGGGGCCCCAGGCCCCTGGTGCACACCATCAGCGTGTGGGAGGAGATGCCCTGCCTTCAGAGATCCAGTTCTTAAGGGGAAATGGCAACATCCATAGATCAAGGGTGAACGTAGGGTGAGGAGATTAAAGAGGGGGGAAAAAAAGAACACAAAGAAGACCCAAGATAGAGCCTGGATTAAAATCCCCAGTTCTTCAACATCTTGCGTGTCCTTATGCCAAACTTCTCATCAGAGAGGTTCTGGGAGAGAGGAGAAGGATAGAGAGAGGAAAAGGAATGGGAAGAAATGGAAGGTGTGATGAGGTAAAAGGAGGGGAGGGCTGCCCAGAGAAGGGGCCCATGGAAAACCTGAGGCCTGTGCTGGGGCCCTGTGACAAGCAAGCCCTGTGGTCTAGGATGCTGGGTGAGGAGGCAGGGAGCAGTCACCACCTGCCAGGCCTCCAAACATGCCAGGATCTACAGTGTAGGAATCACACTTGGAGGACTTCTATCATGAGCCATTCCTCAGGTGTCACCAATGCCAGGAAGGGACAAAGGGCACAAGTCGAAGAGGAGCAAAAATGAGAGAATCATGAAGAGGGAAGAGAAAGGAGGAAGGAAGGAAAGGGAGAGAAGATGGAGGAAGAGAAGAAAAAAGGGAGGAGAGAAGAGGAGAAAAGAAAGGGAAGAGAACAATAGGTGAAGGGAGAGAAGGAATCAGGAAATGGAGAGGGGATGGGGAAGTGGAAGAAGAGGAAGAGCTACCTCTGAATTCAGCTTGAGCCTAGAGGTTTTCAAGTGTCCACCATCCACCTCAGCCCATTCTACTGAGTCTCCATGCCCACCTCTCAGCAGATGGAAAGCCCACTCATTTCCCACAGAAGCACTGTCTGTGAGAGCACCCCATCTTGCAGAATGGATTTACAGGGCTGCTCCACACAGGAATAGCCAAGAAGTGGGCATTTAGGAAAATGGGATTCCTCTGGAGCTTTGGGTTCATCACCCCAACCTCCATTCACAGTAATCTTGGCAAGCTCTGAATCGCTCTGAGCCCCAATGTCCTCATGTTTAAAGTGAGGAAGCTGACTAGATGACCTACTGGTTTTCTCCTGGCCTGTGCTTTCGAATCTGGCCAACACCTACTAACCAGAGGCAACTTTTCCTAGTACTCTGTGCAATAAATGCTATTGCAATTCTCATTTTACAAATGAAGAGGTGGGGTTTGGAACTATAATGACTTTCACAAGGCCACTCAGCCAGGAGCTGGCAGGACTGCGATATGAACCCAGCCTGTACAGCCTTGAAGCTCATCTTCTCTTCCTAACCACTATGCTGTAAAGCCTCTCTAGTCTGACTGTGTGCTGCAGTACTGTTTCCTCTTTTGTAGTTACAAAACTCCAAATTATTAGCTGTGCTCATGGCTGCCCAGGATTGAGATGACATGTGCAGCCTCCCTGGCAGCTACTCTTGCCAAAGACTCTATTTCGGCCAATGAGATGTGTGGGAAGTGATACGTCCAACTATGGGTCATGCTCTTACTAGGAAGAGGCCGCTCCCCTTCTCTCTCCTCCCCTTTCTGCTCATACAATGTGAGTCTGGATATAAACCATATTGTCAAGGCCAGGACTAGGGAAAGATAAGGGAGGTGTCTAGGGCAAAAAATGTAAGGAAGTACTCATTCAGGATTGTGCAATGAAAACCTTGAATGCATGCCTCATTAAATTTTACTCCCTGGGTACCTAATTTATCTCGCCCTCATCCCAGCCCTTCATCTTAGACCATGTGAATAAGTGCAACATCCTGGGAATGGAAGAACTTCTGCTAGCATCACAGAGCAGAGTCACCATCTCAATCATCACAATTCAAATAGAGGGCAGAGGTAAGGTAGGTGGTCATTATTCCGGACAGCAGCCATAAGGACAGCATGTTTACATTGTCTCTGGGTACTTTTTCAGCAGGGGCTGAGGATTCATTTTCCCCAAATGCACTCCTGCTCCTCTAATCCATTCTCCAAGCTACAGCTGGAACAATCTTTCCAAAACAAGATTCTTTTCCCCATTGTTCTCAGAATAACACACAAGAATAACAAGCAGGAGAGCATCTTTCATTGGCTTACAAGGTCTTGCCCTCTCCAGTCCCTTCCTTCCTCCACAGCTGTCTCTGTGATCCAGCCACATGGCTTCCTTTAGTTCCTTGCAACACCCCCACCATGGAATGTGGTACCCTGCCCCTCTCTCTTTTCCTCCTTATTTGTTCCTTGTCCTTCAGATCTTAGCTGAAGTATCATTTTCTAGGGGATACCTTCTTTTATGCCTTTTAGGTCAGCTTACCTCTTATGCATTCTCATAGCACCCTGTACACTCTCTTTGTAGCTGTAGCTGTCCCTTGGTATGTGCAATTAAATATTTGTCATCTATCCTTGAGACTGTGAGGACACCAGGGCCATTTCTGTCTCATTCACCTTGCCAATCCTCCGGTCTTGCACAGTGTCTGACCCTTAGTGATGCTCAATAAATATCTAATGAATGAACAAATGACAGACTCTGGAACTCTGCACAAACCCAGTTAGATACCACTGTGTCTAACACACCAAAAGGCTGTGTCCACAAGGAGCTACTAAAAAATGGGTCCTCATCGGAGTGATACCCTCTGACTCGGTCTGATTTGATTTTCACTACACTTGTTCCAATAAGATTGAGGAATGTGCCAGAACTTGCCATAACCCTTTCCTTCTGTTCTAAGGCCATGGCTTATGAACCACCAAACTGCTATGGACAAGCCACACCAACTCTATGAGCCTCAAATTCACCACATGTAAAGTAGGGGAATTCATGAGATCTGCCCATTTTATTTTTTAAGATTATGATTCTCAGCATGAGATAATATGAGGAAACATGTAAATTAAATTCTTTGTCTTTTCTCTCATTGAGAAAAGGGGTACATTTTCTTCATCTCCTGAATCTGGCTTTCAACTGTTTAAACCAATACAATGCAGAAGAAGTAACTATGTGCCTGTCCTAGGCCTAACCCTCAAGAGAACTGGCAGCTTCCACTCCTCCCTTTTGAAAACTAGCTACCATGCTATGAAGAAGCACAGGTGGCCTTGTGGGGAGGTCCACAGAAAGGGGAACTGAGACCCTAGCTGGAGCCCACCTGGGCTTGCAGCTGACAGCCAGCACCAACCTGTCTGCTGTGTGAGTGAATTTTCTTAGAAGAGCCTCTTGCTCCAGTTGAGATGCCCCATCACGCCCCGCCAAAACTGCAAAACTGAGAAATTTTTAAATCCAATCGTTGTTGTTTAAGCCACTTATTTATTGGGAAGGAGGGTGAAAAAGGGGTTCTTACACAACACAGATAATAAAAACAACAGTCTTTGGGTTAGTATAGTTCTTAATACTTGCATTTATTTCCAACTCGGGGGAGTAGTACTTCCCTGAAGATGTTCTGGAAATATGGTAAGGAGATTGCATTTATGTGTGTCACGATGACCAGGCTTGAAGCTGAAGGAGAAGGTGCGACTGGCATTTAATGCCCATGGGGTCAGAGATATCATCTGTTTTAAATGTCCTATAATGCTTGAGACAGTCACCCGCAGCAAATTGCCCCACACAAAATGACAACAGTGCTCCCATAAAAAACAATGGCACAAAATTAAGAGCCTAAATGGAAAAGTGGTTTAAAGCTAAAGATGAAATAAAAATATAAGGCTCTTACATAAACTGCTTTCTCAGAAAAGAAAAATAGAGTTCATCCTGACACCAACTTTTATCACTTGCAGTGGCTGCCTGGAGGGTCGTATTAATAATGCCTTGGAAGATGCATGTGGAATCAGCAAGGACAGGGTGATGTGATTAGCTAGTGATGTCTGTCATATGATTGGCAAGGGAGGGGAGTCAGGAAATCATATAATTTATTATCTAAACTGGAACACTTTGGGGAGTAAATGAGGGCACTATTAATAAGTACCTTGGGACAATAGACATAAATTGAGATTGCCCAATAAAATCAGGACATATGGTCACCTTACATTTATGTATTGAATGTCATTGTTAGTCTATCCTGATATGTAGCTCAGAGGTAACCAAAATATGAGACTGTCCAGACTAAAAGTCCTTAAGATCATGAACATTAATTTTCCTTTTAAGTACTGTTTCAGTGTGTGGGTAGGTATGAAGAATTGTTCTAAAGAACACATTAAAAATTAATTAAAAGAATTTTCTCTAATATTTAATCTTACCACCATGTACACTCTGAGTGATGTATTTTCAGTCAGCATGTCAGATCCTAAATAAGTAAAAGAGAAGGAGAGTGTGATTGAGCCCCTAGACAAGGTTTTCTGGGGTTTTAGATGTGGCACAGAACCCCAGATTATGTCACCTGAGGAAAGTCCTGCATTGAATGGAAGGATCCAGTCCAGTGGAGACTTACAATGCTGACAACAGTTCAAATGAATGGTAGCCTCAGAGAGAAACGGAGTTGGATCCGACTAGGCTGAGCCATCAGCCCCTGAGACGTCCTATCAGTACCTCCTTCCTTTCTGAAAGGAGGAGGTAAATTATAGAAACCATCCTGGGACTCCTGCAAGAGCAGAGAGCTTCCATATTTCCTCACCTCTGAGACACATGCTTCTTCATTTTGTAATATTTCAGAAATTGAAATATTGAATTAAAATCGATGGGAGAACTTAAGGTGGTGTTTCTTGGGAGGTGTTCCAGAATAACAGGACAAGGCACTGGGGTCACATTCTGGACTTTGCCGTTTCCCGATCCCATTGGCCTTGGGCAAACCTCACCCCCTCTGTAGGCCTCAGTTGCCTCATCTGTAAATTGATGCTATTAGTAACAGCACCAAATGGATAATAAATGAAGAGAGCTCGAACGCAGCACAAGGCAGATAGTAAGCTCTCAGTATACATTAGCTATTATGTCTTTTTCTTTATCTTGTGCATGCTGTTGTTAAATTGTGTAGCTAAAAACTGACACCATCTTCAATGTGTCGAAAGTACTGTCAGCTTCAGAAAGAGCTCAAACACTATTATTACTTCTGAGCTTACTCTATGCAACCACCAAAGAATTGATTATGGCTTATTTCTGGTGTATTGAGTAGGGGAGATTCATACTGATAGCAGGTTTATTTGATATCATCTCTACTCTGCTAAATAGGACACATGAAGATTCTCTAGGAACAACGTCCTCCCAACTTCCAACCCTCCACCTTCCCATAATTGATGCACTAAGCCCAGGACCTAGGCTCCTTTTTCTTTTAGCATTAGGGCAGTGGAAAGGAGGGCAAAAAGAGGAAGTAGAATTTTCATCAGGCTCTTGTACACAAAATAAGGTAGGCAGTCACCACCCAGCATGGCCCATAAGAAAATGTTGTCATAGGTCTAATGGTTCTAAAAGAAGTGAAAAACACAAATGTTGGACACATATAGACCTGAGCCTGCTACACAGTTTTGCATCAGTTCCCTGCTCTGCCCTACATGGCTGTGGGATGATTTTTTGAAACAAAGCACATCAGGTGCATCAAGCCTTATAGTAACCCCCAGGAAAGATTAGCTATTATTATTAAAATCCAGAAGTTGCTCAGCCCTATATTGGACAGGGATGTTAGAAACAAATAACAGAATCCATTCAGGCTTGCTTAAGCTGAAAAGAATTTATCTGAGGTGATCAGATGGTTCACAGAATCCCTGGGAAGGCTATGGAAGGCCACTCTGAAATGCTACAGCCAGGAACAAAATCCACACATTGTGGGGATGTCCCCTGAGAAAACGCTGCTCTTCTGTCAATACCAGAAGCTCCTGGGCTCAGAACCAGTGCCAGGAGCTCCGCTGCTGCTGCCCCTGGGAGGCAGAACCCCTAGGCCACCATGCTCATCTTAGTGTAGCTTCCCTTAGTGTGGCTACTTCCTCAGGGCACTCAGTTCTGAATGCTAGGCTCCCATAGCTGCATGGAATTTGCAGAATGTTCCAGACCATGTTCCAGAATGCAAAGAGATCTAGCAATGTATGTCTTCTTTCTTCTATCTTCATAAAGCAGGACTGAAAATCAGAGAAATTACTCACACTGTAGGGAGAAGCTTCCTGGGTTATGGGCAGCCACAAATGACCAACGTCTGCTCCATGCTACTTTGTCCCTTGAGATTTGGGTAAACTTGGCTTAGATCCTTTATCTCAGCCTGTGTGGTTCCAAGCTCCTTTCACAGTTTGGCAAATTGCCCGCCTTATTTCTCCAATCCTGAGTCTGCTGTGCCAGCTTAGTTTGGACTGTACATGGACCGTGGCCCTGTCACTCATTTCACAAGAAATCCTGTCACTTGCATGAATTTCACTGTTTAGTAATTTTTGGAAAGATTTGAAGAGTCCCAGGGTGGTGGTGGCGGGGTGGGGGGGGGGGGGAGTGGAAGGAGTGGTCATAAAGCCCACAATCCAGTCTCTTCTTACCTCATGCCTGTCTTTCTTTTGGGTCTTCCCCGAGGAAAACCTGAGATGAGGCTTTGGATACAGGTAGTCTGTTTAGGAGCTGATCCCAGAAAGCACCATAGAAGAGCAAGAAAAGGAGTAGGATGTAAGGAGACCAATAAAGAGTGCATTAATAATTGAGTTGCTACTGTGGGCAAGCGGAGCTCAATCCCACTGGACACCTCTGAGAGGCTGAGTGGCACACACCTCAGAACTGTCCCATCTGGAGTGAGGAAGCTGGGCTCTTTATTCGTAGACATTCAGCCTTCATTGGCTGCAGGCTGCACCCACAGGCATTAATTCTTGGCCACTCCGTGCCCAGCTGGGCTTGCTTCTGCATTCAAAGAAGACTTACAGGCAGAGGGACACTGGCATTGAGATAAGAACTGTGCTGTGTACACCAACCTGCAGTTGATTTCCAGGGTAGTCTGGAGAAGATGAACAGGCACTGTAGCATCTGTTAGGATGAGGCAGTGTATTAGTTTCTGTCACTGTTGTAACTAAGTACCAAAACTCAAATGACTTAAAACAATGGAAATTTATTCTCTCATAGTTCTGGAAGCTGGATGTCCAAAATTAAGGTGTCGGAAGAGCCAGCTCTCTCTGAAGGCTCTCGGGAAGAACACTTCCTTGCCTCTCCCAGCTTCTGGCAGCTTTCAGCAATCCTCCACATTCCTTGGCTTGTGGCAGCATAGCTCTACCTCTGTCTTCATATGGCCATATTGACTGTGTCCTCCCTCGCTCAGTGTATGTTTGCCTTTGTCTCCAAATACCTCCCTTTAACAAGGACACCAGTCATACTGGATTAAGGGCCCATCTACTTCATATGACCTCAGTTAATTCACCTGGAATAACTTTATTTCCAAGTAAGGTCAGGTTCTGAGGTTCTGGGGATTAGGATTTCAACATATGCTTTGGGGGGCATACAATTCAACCCATAACAGGCACTTGATACACTTTATATCCTCTGATCCCAACAGCAGCCTGAAAGGTTGGTGTGATTATCCCAGTGTCACAGATGAGGAAATTGAGGCTCTGAGATGTAAAGGGACCACCTAAGGATTCCCAGCTGGGAAATTGCAGAGCTGGAAGCTAAACACAGTCCTGTGTCAGGCTGAAGTCTCTCACGTGCTATCCTCCAAACGGACATGTCTGTTGTCACCTACACCAGCTTGAAGGAACAGCAGGTAAATGCTTGCACTCCAGTCAGAAGACTCAAGTTCAAATCCCACCTCCACTTTCATGAGCCCTCTGAGGCTCCATTTCCTACTCTGAAAAATAGGAATCAGAACAGGACCTATAGCACTTTCTGTGAGGATTTATTAGGGTAATATGTGAAAATACTTGGTTGAGCACCAGGAATATAGCAAGCACGCAGTGAACGTTAGCGGCTGTTATCATCACAGTAACACTCAATACTCCTGAACAGCAAGCATTCACACTTGAGCCTTTATACAAAGCTGGCATTTCCAGGCTACCATCCAGCATCATTTTTGTCTTTTACTCCTTGTCACAGCTGCCCACAAGCGGGTACAGGCAGGGACATGATGGGCTAGAGGGCTGGGTGGCGCCGGCTCTTCTCCCCAGCCCCTGCATAGCCCCCAGCCGGCCCAGCTGGCTAACGCCCCTGTTACATGAGACTCTGCAAGAACAGTGATAAAAACAGCAGCTCTTAATCTCCTGCCTGCCGCTAGTGGCTTTATCTCAGTGCCTGCTCCCTGGGCTGCTGGGGGTTGAGGGGAGATGGGCCGATTAAGAGCAGCATTTCCGACATGCCCTCCCACCTCCTGCAAAGTGGGGCCGCTGCCAGCAGATTTCCTCAAAGCCCAGTGAGGCCGCTAGAGGAATGCGCGGCCTCCCTGGCATGGCAGACATTCAAGAGAGCCCACAAAGGCGCTGTTATGAAAGCCCTCTGGAGCACAGGGATAGGACGGCAGAGTTTCATTTGCAATTGGGATTGCACATTTCAAGAACTGGAGCTTGGCGACAGAACGCATGCCTGTGAACACACACGGCTCATAATTCATTCATTTCACCTCCTTCTGTTGAAAAAATATTGTGGGGCGGGGGTTGAGGGTGGAACCACTGGTCTGAACAGGTACTTATTTCTCTGCCTGAGGCTCTGCCTGACTGAGAACCAACATATCAAAAGTGGAAGTTGAAGGCCAGGTAAGTATTGTGCAGGCAAAGCCAGTTTGATGTTCCTGAGCCTGGCTTCCCCAAACTAGCCAGTGCCCTCATTCTGTGTGGTCTTTTCATTCCTAAACAGAATTGTCATTTAACAGCTGAAAACTAGAGATAGGGCTGAGGACTACAGCTTAGACACTGAGCACTCCCCAGCAATAACTTGTTGCATTCCTATGCTCAGGACTCATCAGGCCCTGTGCTAGGCCCAGGATACTGTAAAGAAAGCCCATTCCCTTCTCTTAAGCAGTTTACAATCCAGTGGGGGGAGGGGCAAGTGAACAGAGGAGGATAAAGCTGGTGTGTACATGGTTTACTGTGACAGAACAGATGTGCAAAACCTAACCCAGTCTAGCAGTCAGGGAAGTTTCCTGGAGAACAGGAACCCAAGAAGAAATGTAAAGAATGAATAGCAGTTTGACGGGAGAACAAAAGTACAAAACCAGGATAGTATATTCTGGAATATTCTGGAACATGATGTTGTCGGGTGATGGTAGGAGGATTAGAATTAAACAAGGAAATGAGGTTGAAAAAATTAACTACAGATTTTAGTATCTAAAACTATAGAGATATTAATAGCCAAAAATTGTCATGAGTAAATTTTACTTGATAGAAAATAAAGTGCTTTCTTTCAATCTATCACTTATTCATGTAAATAAATATTTACCTAACACCAGCTATGTAGCAGGCCTTGTGCTAGTTACTGGTGTTTCAGGGTAGTTCAGACAGTCTTGTTCTCAAGGAGTCTAATGGCCAAGAGTTACGGCTCAATCATACGAGCTCTATCCCGTTGTTCCTCCTAAGTAGGGGTGAATGGAAACTCAGGATGCACCTACTCTTCAAAGTGCCCCAGGTCTCTGTGTCAAATGGGTAGAATTTGGCATGAGTGCACCAAAGGGCTGTGAGGTTTACGAGGTGATTAAAATGCACGCATGGGGTAGGAAATGAAGAGAGAAAGGGACAAAAACAGAGAGGCAGACACTGAGACAGAGGGAGAGACAGAGAGAAACAAAGATGGGAACAGAAAAGATAGAAAGGTGGAGAAAACCAGACATATGGAAAGATAGAGAAACAGAAGGAAGGAAGAAGGGAGGGAGGAGTAGGATAGAGAGTGTAGAGGGAACATAGGGAGGGAGAGAAAACCAGACAGATAGACAGACCAAGAGAGAAAAAAAATGGAAGCAAGCCACAGGATCATTCACAAAAACACACTGAAAGAGAAAGAAACAGAGGATAAGAGACTCCAGACTGAGTGTCAGAGAAACTGGAAAGATGATGCCCTCAGCTAAGTTCTTTCCTAAGAAAACCGGAGGCCAACTATTGACATCTGGCCTGGCCAGAGCTCCAGGTGTCCCTAAGGTCTGGCTGAATCTGGGCCAAATTACTGGGAGAAGCCAAGGCCACAGTCACAAGGCCTGAGAAATTCAGCTCAATGTAGTGGGGGCTGCTGCTAGCAGAACTGGAAGGAAGGCCCATCTGCATTGGCTTGCCACCTTTCCCCCAAGGTTTTTGTCAAATTCCTACCCCACCCTACCCCAGCCCTACCCACATCCTGGGCCCTGGCCCTCACCTCACAGACAGGCTGGTGTGCCTGAGGAGTTAAGTTTACAGAATATCTCCCAGGGCTGCCCTGTGTCACTGGCAGCCTACAAGGTCCAGCCAGGGAAGCAGGCCTAGAAGTCTGGCTGAAGAAGAGGGTTTCAAAGCCACTGTGCTTAGAGAGTCCCATGGGATGTCTGAGGGCTTCAACTACAACCGCTGTGTATGGCAAGCTGTGTGTGTGCCAGGCCCTGCTCTGATGGCCATAAAGGTCAAAGTTATTAAATGTCCCCTTGATGCCAGGCACTGCATCTTCATAGTAAGGCAGGCAATACCAGCAGCCTATTTTACAGGTATGGAAACTGAGGCCTCAGAGAGTTTAGGGACCTGTCCCAGATCACAGAGCCAGCACAGTTAACTAGGAGGTTCATTGCAACTGTGTGAGGCACATCACAGACACTCTCAAAGTGAGTATTAGGACCCCCATTTTATAGATTAAGAAAATGAGATCCAAAGCAGTTCAGCATCATGTCTGGGTCACAGACAGTGAAGAGGAGAACTGGGATGAGAATCTTGGCATGCTCCACTCTGAAGTTCTGAGTCCCTTCCCCAGCCACCTCTAACTCCAGGACATACATCTTATTTTTTCTGGGGCTTCGGCATTCATAACCCAGCAGGAAAACAGATTGGATGTTCTTACGGAGACATTTACGTGGTGCCCTTGGGACACCCACCTTCTACAGCAATGCTACAGCCAGTGATTTGCCCTCAGCCCGTTTCTCTGTTCCCAGGGCCCTTAATCTGGGTCATGGAACCACGGAGTCTGTGCATAGGATTCAGAAGACTTGTAGATAGACTTGGATGGAAAAAATTAGATCATCATTTTCAAAAAAACTCTAATAAAAATTCAGCATTTTCCTTCATTTTAAGTGTAGGCAAGAACTCACAGTAGAATGAGGGGCGCCTACGACTTCGTCACCAATAGAAATCACAGATACTTGTGTATCACAGAACAGTTATTGCAGATACTTCAAAATGTTATGCATTCCCATCATTATTTCAGACTTCTGGAAGTTATTAATCTCACTGCTAGATCTTGTTATTTAACATGTTAGTAAGAATCACATATATTCCAAATCATGTTTTTTTTTTAAATATCTTGATAATTGTATTTTAAAACAATTCCTTTCCTTAGCCCTATTGTGTAAAGAAAAGTTATTTTTATGAAGAGAGTTTGGGACTTCACCAGATGCCAGTGGTCCATAACACACAAAAGTTCAGAATTTCTTGTCTATTCCCTTCTCACTCAGGCGTACAGATGGTCCTTGCTCCCCACCTGCCCCACTGATTCCCTGGGATCAAGCCCATTGGCTCCCAGGCTCAAAAGCTGAGCAGTCGCTGCATGTGCAAACAGAAACCAGCCAGCACAAATTCCTCCAAGTTCTCTTGTAGAGTGGAGCCAGATCACACATTCAGTGTCAAAAGGCAGGAACCATCTCCCTTCAATGGCTCTGCAGCCAGTTGCCCAAAAGCTTCAAAGCCGAGCCTTTTTATAGTTGGATTAATGCACAAGGATGGAAAGTGAGAGGCATTGGTTCTCTACCTTGGCTACCCATAGGAATAAAAAAGTACTGATGTTTGAGTCTCCCCTAAGAGATTCTGACTGAGTTGATTTGTGGTAATGCCTAGGCATGGAGAGTTTTTAACTCCCTAGGTGGCTCTAATGTGCAGCCAGGGTTAAAAATCTCTAGTGCACTGAGGAGAGCAAAGAATACTCATAGCATCAGAGGCCGAGTTTTGTGTCTTGGGCAAGCTGAGACTTCTCTGGGTCAGTTTCCCCACTTATAAACATTTGGTATGGGGAGAAGGGAGCTGTGTTGATTTCTCCTTTACCACATGCTAGGTACTCTACAAAAGTTATTTCCTTACTCCTCTCCACAAAGTTATTTCCTTACTCCTCTCCACAATCATCCCATGCCCAACATCACCCAGCTAGTAAGTGATGAAATGTGGATCAGAACCTCACTTGTTTCATGAAAAAAAAACCCTATCTTTCTTGATGTACCAAGCTGCTAAATCTGTGCTTCTTAAATTTGCTAAACTTTGTTAAAGGTTTAAAGATCTTGTTTTTAATAATGCAGATTCTGATTCAGTATATCGGGGGTAAGTCCTAAGATTCTGCGTTTCCAACAGGCTCCCAAATTTTGAGTAGCAAATGGTTAATGGGTCTTTGTGGCCAGCATCAGTTCTGATTGCTTAGTGCTTGTGCCAGTTGGTTAACTAGGTAGCCATTCCTCCTATTCTGATCATGGCACCCAGGTCTGTTCTAGGATTTAAGGTCCTTTCTCCTGCTTAGTCATGTAGCTTGTATGAATCTGACACCACCCCTGCTCCAGACTACGGCAATTAGCATGTGGTATCCCTCTGCTAGGTGTGAGGTTCCGGGAATGGGCGCCGAACTCAAGCCGAGTAAATGGGATACCAAGAATTTGAGAGTAGATGTTTCTCTCTCTTCCATAGGAACACCCAGAAGGGAACAATATTCTTTCATCCCCAGGCTGATGTGGCTTGAGGATTTAAAGGATATAGCTGTTACAGCTATTTCTTTTTACAAGGGAGAGCTCAGAAGAGTGGACTGTAAACTCAGTGGTATGGAGCCTAAAAATGAAGGTAGGCGGAGCAGAGAGAAACCAAGGTTTTATGAACATCATTGGAATGGCTGAATTAAGCCTTAGCCTGAAGCTCACTTCTGGGCTATCAATTCACAAAGGCCATTTAATTCCTTTGTTATTTAAAGCCAAGTTGAGTTGGATTCTGTGTCTCTTGACATCAAAAGTCCTAATACAAGTTCTGGCATCAGAAAGACCAGAGTTTGAATCTCAGCTCAGCCCCTTAATAGCTGTGTGGTCTTGGATAAACCATTGGGCCTCTCTGAGCCTGTTTTCTCATCTATAAAATGGAACTAGTAAAGCCTATCTCAGGGTCATTATGAGGATAAGGAGAAACTGTGAGCGTCAAAAGCCTGACATCTATGTTATAAATGATAGCGATCATCACAACTAGTCCCATTTTGGCAGGCCCTTATTCTAAAAACTGTGTATGCCAGCAGTTGTTTCTAGCCATTGGCGCGCATGCGCGTGCGCGCGCACATACACACACACACACACACACACACACACACACACACGCACAGCATATTAACCTACAAGATTGGGAGAAGGCTGTCTCAAGAGTTATGAGTAACATTGAGAAAGATGAAAAAAGAGGTTGAACTCTCTTGGTAACCAGGAACGATGAGAAAGCTTATCCTTGTGAGGAATGCAAGGCTTGCCCAGGCCATAATTGATTTGGTCATAACATGCGCAGGCCTTGGCTCCATCTAGCAGGGTGTATGGAAGTCACATTCTACTTCTCTGGTTATTTGATGGTCTGATTGGCTCAGCCTTCCTAATTGTGTTATATTGACAAATATATTTGTTTGGAACAAGCAAATGTATTGCAGGCAGGAAACAGACCATCTCCAGGAATTTATTTTGCTTTTTGGCACTGCTGTACTGAGCTTAGCATTCATTATGTGCCCATGTAAAACAGTCTCCAGGAACACTGGCTTGAGTTATCTTTTTAATTATATTTATTTTTTCAGCTGCATTTCAGATCATGAACAGACTTGCTGGTGCTAAACAGGCCTCATTTGGTGAAACTTATTGCCTCCTTCAAAATCACGTTTTGTGGATTAAATGTTCAAAGACATCAGACAAACCCATGATACTGCCATGGGCCATTATTGCTAATGGATGGGAGATGGGGTTAGGTCACTCAAATCCCTGCTCTGAGCCCAGAAAAGTCCACAGAAACCAAATCCTGGTCAAACAGATAGAAATGGAAATGCAAAGCATTTCAAACAAATCACTTGAGGAGCACCGTGACCCATTTCCTCCGTACCCCTCACTACAGGAGCACTTGGCAGCCATATTTGAACAATGTGGCTCTTCTCCCTGATTGGACAAGGAGTAAACACCTGACACCATAAGGGCCAATCAGAGGCCCAGCTTGGGTTGTGAGGAGTAAGACTAAGAGGAAGACGTGCGGACTCAAAACACTGCAGGATCTGTAACAAGAGAACTGGGAGATATAGGCAGCTATCTTGAGTGCCATGTGGACAGAGTCGTAGCAAAAGGCAAGATGAGGGAACATAGTGGTCACGGGAAGGTTCAGAGGAGAGTCAATGGGAAAGCTCATTCAGTGGATTCTTGGCCTCCTGCAGTCCCCGGTTCTAGTCACTGCTACACTCTGCCTCTTAGAACACATTGCCCGTTTTTGTTCTAGCAAGCTCAAATTGCTCTCTCACATCCATACAAGGAAAAACTGTGCAACCAATCAATGTTGTGGACGAATATTTAACAGGAAAAATGTATACAAAAATATTGTTCAGCGCAAAAAGCCTGTTTCTTTCCTGCCTTCAACAGATATTTATTGGACACCTCCTTTGTGTCAGATAATGCATATACATTCACTGGGGAGTAAAGTCATGGCCCCTTCCCCTGTCAAGTTTACAGTCTGGTTATAAAATGTCAGGTAAGATTTCACTTTAGTAAAAAGAGAGGAGTAACCAGCATGTGAACAACTGGGAGAACCAATGAAGTGTACTTACAACAATTACAAAACCAGAGCTGTTCCAAATGTAGTCTATGGACCCCCAGCACGAGTATCACCAAAGAGTTTGTGAGAAATATAGATTCTTAGCACCAGCCTGGGGTGGGGCCCAGTAATCTGTGTTTTAACAAACCTTCTGGGTAATTCTGATACACTCTCAAGTTTGAAAATCACTTGCTTAAAACACAGTAGCTCAAGGCCCCACCTTCCGAATTAATAGAATTTCCAGTTTTCCCAAGGTTCCTCTTCCCAAATGCTGCATTTTTAAGACCACCCAGGGATGCATGTGTGAGTCAGCAATTAATCATAACAATGAGTTATGTACAATTTTACATGTTAATTTCATCCTTATAACAATTCTGTAAAATAGGTATTCTGTGTCCTCGACTTTATGAATGAGAAAATTGAATCATAGAGAGGTTATGTCACTTGCTCAAAGTCACGCAGCTAATAAGTGATAGAGATGGGATGCAAACACAAGACGTCTAGCTTCAGAATTCTGCACTCCTAATCACTAAGTTAAACTGCTTGTCAACTGAGTCTTGAGAATCTTTGCCTCCTGTTAGAGATGGAGAAGTCCAGTCCTTGAGACTGGACCCTGCAGCTGCTACTATAGGCTCTTGGCCAGGGAAGCACAATGTTTCTATGTCTTGCTCCGCCCCTCCCACATCTGATTGTGTTGTGTGAGATCTGCATTTGCTTCCATGACCCCACATCTGAAGAGACCTCCCTGTCTCTTCAGAGGAGAGTGTGAAGGCTCCATGGTTGAGAAGGGCCCTACAACAATACTGCCTGAGCCTCAAAGTGATAGAGCTTTTAAATTTTTCATGTATTCCCTTGCTCTGTGGAGTACCCAGCATTCAGCTAGGATAGCTTGATCAGGAGGGCTCTAGTTTATGGAAACATGTTCAGAAGGAACCCTTGCCTCCAGTCCACTAGGCCTGGGTGCTGGACTTCTGGCCTTGACTGAAGCCAGCTGAGCCCAAAAGGTGAGGTTGTTTTTATCTTTGAATACCAAAGTATGGCCAGAATCCTAGGTTCTTTTCTCCCAGGAAGATTGTTGGTCCCTGTGGGGGAAAAATTGTTAAAAAAAAAAAAAAAAAAAAGACAAAGGGGTATCTGTGGCCCAGTTCACCCTCCAGGCACAACAAAACGCCAAATGCAAATAGAAATATTGGCTGGGAAGTGAAGCCTCCTAACTCCACCCATCAAACATATTCCTCAGTCCAGGCTTACCTCCAACCATATGTCCAATTACATCCTCAGAGGAGTAGGATAAACACTATTGATAATGATCCCTGAAGTACCAGCAAAGGTAATTAAAAATTAAACTATTTCCAGTCTGGTTGATAAAAGTTGTCCTTACGTGCCAGGCATGCCACCTCACCTGCCCCGACCCTACTCCCAGGACTCTAGACCTTCCCATGATCCAGGAGTGAGAGGGTTGATGCTTGGCACAGCAGTGGACCCATCCATCCTAGAGAAATAGCCATTGTCTTCTCTGATGGATGCCCATGCTGCAAAGGTCTAAAAAGATACCAACCAACCTTTGGAAATTGTGCTTTTCTCTAGGTGTTGGGATGGTAGGAGGTTTTCATTTCCTTTGTTTTGCTTATCCATGTTCTACAACCTTTTTATATATAAAAAAAAAAAACATGGTTTATTTATGGAATGAAGATTTTTCAAACATTAAAGATTATGGCAGTTTTTAATTCCTGAGATGAAATACACTTTTTTTAACCCCTTCCACAACCCCACCCTAGTGCCAGCACCCCAATACAATACAGCAGGCAGGACTGAGGGTGGTATCCAGAGCCTCCTAAACGTGGCCTTTAATACCTTTGGAAACAAGGCCCATGCCTTGGGTCTCATCAAAGAAGCACTGTGCTTCCCTGGCCACGAGTCCGCTACTGCCCCTGGTCGGCATGACTAACCATCTAATTCTGGAGAAATGGGAACTCATTGAGTTCTATGGCTTTCTCCAGAGAGCAGTCCATTTGTTTCCTGAAGTGACTGGTCCACTGGGAAGTAGGCCAGGATGAACCTTTGAAGTGCTCAATAGCAAGAAAAGGAGAAAGAAGAGAAAGCACAATAGAGCAGCCAGGGGCTATGAAAGGGATCAAGGAGTCCACATCCTTGTTAAGGGCAAAAATTAGATCAAAGCCAGAAGATACATTGCATACACACCAGTATGTCTAATTTGCCATCCAGAGCAGACACTGCCAATCAATAATAGCACTTTATCCTCATTGAGATGCAGCCTCAGAATCCTGCTCAGTGCAGCTCTAGGCAACCTTCCCATCAACTTAGGTGTCACTAGAGCTGAATCTTGTTTGTCTTCCCTGGACTACTTGGGTTGATGGTGGGCATCCTTCAAAGATCATGAATGTCCCCTGGTTCTGGAGCGTGCATGAACGGTGCTATAAGGCCTATAGTTGTTGTTAATTTCTTCTAATTTATGGAAACATCACTCTTTTTAGCATCAGGGAAATTCCCCACTGGGTGTGGCTCTATCTTCTGCCTGATGGAACATGAGAGGTCATCTCTTCATCGAGTCATGGAGGTCTTTCATCAAAACAAAACTTAATCGGAGGTCAACTTACAAGACAAATTAAAGTGTAACTATTGTGCTTGAAGAAGAGGTGAAAATCCACAGCCTCTCAATGCCACCTCAGCCACTGCCATGGGCCACTGAAGGAATTTCCAGAAACCCTGAGGACTCTACGGGACAGTAGATCACTCATTTTATCCAAGTCCCATGTGAGGGAGGGATAGAGAGAAAGGTGGTAAAGTGATCGAGCCAAACTCACCCAGTCAACAAGTGACAGATTCAACAGCCCAGAAGTCTTCTAGCTCTAGATCTAAACACACAACTTAATGTCAAATATTCAGTGTCCTTTCTCTCCTTGAACAATACAAACTCCCTGAGCTACTACAGCTATTCTTTGGCTTCCAGTCTTGTCTGTCTGTCTGTGCCTCTCATTTCTAGATCAACGGCCTATACCTCCACCTCAGCTTCCAATTTATGGAACTGCCTCGTGAAAACCTCCACTGCAAGATTGACAAAAACCCCAAACTCATCATCCAACCAGAACCTGAACATCTATCCTTCCTCTTCCCAAACAGTTTCCCATCCAGTGCCCTGACTCCCTAACAGCTCGACCAGTCCCTATGAGCTCTCAAGCCATGAAGCTGGGATCATCCTTGATTCCTCCCTCTTCCCAGTAAGATGTCTCTATGGGTATTCACCTTAACTTTGACCTTGACCTCAATTCATTTCACTCCATCCCCACTGCCATTTCCTTATTTTAAGCTATGATTGGTTCTCCTCTGGGTTTTGGCTACATTCCCTTAACTGGTGTCTCTGGCTCCAGGTTTCCCCACTTCTGTTATTTAGGATGTAGCCATGTAATTTCCTAAAACACAAAATTGAAACAGTTACTCTCTGGGTTATAATTCTTCAAAGTCTTCACATTAATTTAAAAAAAAATTTAGTTACAGTTGACATATACTATTATATTAATTTCAGGTATACAACATAGTAATTAGACATTTCTAATTACTAACTTTCATAGTGATCATCCCAATAAGTCTAGTATCCATCTGACACCATGCATAGTTACTATGATATTATTGATTATACTCCCTATGCTGTACTTTACATCCCTGTGACTCTTTTTATAACTGGCAATTTGTACTTCTTAATCCCTTCACATTTTGCACACATCCTCTCAAACCCCTACCCACCTGGGGACCATCAATTTGTTCTCTGTATCTATGAGTTTGTTTCTGTTTTTTCTTATTCATCTATTGATGGACACTTAGGTTGTTTCCATATTTTAGCTATTGTAATTAATGCTGCAATGAACATAGGGGTGAATATATCTTTTTGAATTAGTGTTTTGGATTTTTTCTTTCAGATAAATATTCAGAAGTATAATTGCTAGGTTTTATGGTAGTTCTATTTTTAATTTTTTGAGGCACTGCTATACAATTTTCCCCTTGATCTTTGAATACTTTCCAAACTCCCTAGCATAGCTTATTACACCCCTGTAATTGTACCCATTTATCTCTCCACCACCATCTTTTGGGATTCCCAGATTAGGATTCCTGCAAGATGGAACTACTTTGTGGTGTGTGTGTTTGTGTGTGTGTGTGAGTGTGTGTGTGTGTGTGTGTGTGTGTGTGTCAAAGTCTAAACTTTCCCAAGCAGTTCCCTTGGCCTGGAACAATTTCTCCCCCTCTTTATACTTAGCTAACTGCTCCCCATGTTTTGGAGTCTCCTTAGTTGTTACTCTTCTCATTGTCCCTTCCTATCTCTATAGCCCATGAGGTTCCTCAATGCATATTCCACCTCTTCATATTCATCATCCCAAAGAGCCTTTGCTTAGTGTCCTGTCTGTCGCCCACACTGGACTCAAAATCCCTGAAGTCAAGAATTCTGTCTTGTTAGGGGATGGAACAATGAATGGATGAGTGAATTGATAACAGGACATTTTTATTCTATACTGACCTCATTTCGTAATTTCCGAGTCAAAAGTTAATGCCCTGATCTACTCACAGGGCACTTTATTTTGTGTAGAATAGAAGGTGAGAAAAGAAAAGAAAAAGGAGAAAGAAATAAGAGCAGGCCCTGTTATAAAGGGATTGGCACTCAGAGCCAGGCCCTGAACAGTATTCTATACACAGATGTGGGTTCCTTGTGCATCCCAGAGGGTGCTAAGAGTTTTCCAACCTGTCACTTGACTTTTAGAGTATATTTCCATGTACAAATAAAATCTAATTCCCAAAAGTCATTTCAGTGTTATTCTTGAAGAACATACATCTCTTTTCTAATATGATATTGCAATTTTATTTATGGTACCACCGAATCATCCATAATGTTCCTTGAAGACAGGAGTATCTTAGTCTCCAAACATTAACACAGTGTCTGGCACATAGTAGGCTCTCAGTAAGTACTGGGTGGGTGAATGGATGAGAAGTAAGGATTGAGGAGGGAGAGAGAGAAAGAAGGGGAGGGAAAGGCTGAAAAGAGGGAAACAAGGACATGAGGAAAGAAAATATATGCTCAGTGCATGCTGGGTTTTGTCTGCTCCTCTGGACTATGGTCCCTGGCACAAGCCTGGCTCACCCTGATAGCTGTTGGCCACTGGATTCCAATGCATGTGATACACCTGTCTGGCAGAGCCAGGTTGTGCTTGGCAGCTTAGGTGCCCAACCCCTCCTTGCTGTAGGGCAAATCTAGCTGATCACACTCTGCCTTGGGCCCTCCCTCAGCCACACAAAGGCAGGAACGTGATAGGCTCTTGATAAAGCTACAAGGGATGTTGGCAAGTGTCTGGTCAGCCTAGAGGACAGGGTAGCCTCTATCCCCTTGATCTAAAATAACAGCCACCAACTTTTTCTGCTTTGTTTCTCTTTCCAGCACTCATCGTTGTCACTCTGTATTCATTAGAAGCGGTAGTAATGAAAGCACTCCCACTACAGCCAGCCTGGGTGCAGATCCCAGCACTTCCTGGCTGGGCAACCTTGGACAAGTTTGTAGCTGCTCTTGGTGGCTCAGTTTTCCCAAGTAAAACATTGATGCTAGTGCCTACCCTGTAAAGTTATCATGAGGGTCAGAGGAGATGACAAATGTCGAGGGCTTTCCACAGCACCTGGCATATAGTAAGGGTTCAATCAGTGTTAGCTATTATTGTATTATTACCAGAGCTTCCAAGGGAAGCTGTGTGAGAGGAGAACTGTGTCCTCTTTCCCGGCACACTCCCAAAGCCTGCAAAAAAGGCATAGTGAGTTGTAGGCTCTGGGTTTCCTTAAATGAAAGGGTTTGACAGTTGAAGAAAGAAAAGCGTAGAGAGGCCAAGTGACTTACCCAAGATCACACAGCAAATTGGAGGCAGAGTTCCCACTCTTTTAGCTCTAGTGCTTCACACACCTTCCTGAGGAGGCCAGCTGAGGAGCAATCGTGGGAACTCAATGTGAAGGCCAGGGCTGTGCAATCCAGTATAGTGACTACCATGTACCACCCAATATAGTGATCAATATGGTGACACCAGACCCTTTGCAATGCAGCCAGTGTGATGGATAGGCTTAATTGTTCCTGTTATTTAATTTTAATTAACTTAAATTTCAATTTAAAAATGGACACTTTTCTATGAGTCTTGAGCAACTTGGGTAGGTGAATCTACTTTTTCAATTATAAACTTTAGGAAGTCTAAATACAGATCAAGTATTCGCATGAAAATTTAGTATCCAAATTGAGATAGGCTGTAAAGGTGCATTTGGAAGGTTTAGTAAGTGTAAATGAATGTAAACTATCTCATTAATAATTGTGTATATGGCTTATTTATGTTGAAAAGATCACATTTGGGATATATTAGGTTAAATAGAGCGTGTTATTAAAATTTCACCTTTTTTAAAATAACGTTGCTACTAAATATTTATTACTAAATAGGTGGCTAAAATTATATTTCCATTGGACAGTGATAGGCCAGAGGGACACAGATGGGGTGAAGAGGAAGGTGACTTGCTGACTGGCAGGGCTTTTCCACACTGCTCCTGGACCAAGGCAGGACTCCAGGTCTGGAGCTGGGCTGTGCTACCTCAAAGGCCGGCTGAGCTGGCTCCTGCTCCCTATACTTGAACACTTCCCTGACTGGGCACAAGTAGCTGGGATTAGCGTTTGTTCTTTCCGTGGACGGCAGATGAGGGGAAGGTTAAGTGCCACATGGTTGCAGCAGGCCAGTTAAGCTCTGGGAGAGGGATGAGGCTGCAGGAGGAGGCTGGGGAATAGTCGTAGGAATCTGGGGAGACAGGAAGAAGCGAGGGCCACACCTCCTTTATCTCATTTTCCTTTCGCCCTCAGCGTGCTCCCCAAGACTTGGCAGAGGTGGTTCACTTTCCCAGGACCACAAAGTGGGCTCAGAGCTGCCTGAGACTCCATTGTCTCAATCTCTACTCCAGCTCATTGAGCAGCCTTGGATTTTAAAATAGTTGCCTGTTTGGCTATTGCTCTGGGAAGATGTTGGAGGCAACAGTACTGTTAAGATAGAGAAGGATTTGGCCAACACTGACAGCTGACACCATTCTACCACTGACCTGTGCCACACACTGAATTCTCATGACACTCCTGTGCCAGCGGTACTGTCACCACCATCCCTATTTATAGATAAGGACCTTGAGGCTCAAAGTCTTAGCATGTTGCCCAGCGACACCCAGTCTGGAAGCGAGGGGATTTGAATACCAGGTGACAGGGTCTGCCCTGAGCTCCTAGCTTAATCTCCATGTCTTTTTGCCTCTTCTTCCAATAGTCTCCCCCTCAAATGTCAGATTTTCCAGCAGGGAGGCCGCGGAGGTAGAATGGCTGCCAGGAGCCTTCCTCTGGGAAGAGTCCTGGAGCCCTGACCTGGAGCTGAGGAAGGAGGAGGGATGTCATGGGTCATTTCCCTAAGCTACCTCCTGTTTGCCCCAGTTTAGATGCCACCTCCCCCAGCAAGTCCTCAATAACTCCTACTACCACCAGACAGCCTGGATGCAAGTCCCAGCACTGCTCCTTTCCGGCTTGGCAACCTTGAGCAAGTTTCTTAACTGCTTAGTGTGGCTTGGTTTTCCCAAGTGGGTTGGTGCCTACCCCATAAAGTTATCATGAAGGTCAGAAGAGACGGCAAATGTGTAGCTTGTGTGGTGGACCCTTGTGGCTTTCAGACATGCTGAGGACATCCTCTGCTCTCCTGATCACTACATTCATCCACATAAAAACGGACAACAAAAGTTGAGCAGTTTACTCACTTTATCTCGATTTACTCTTGTGATGGTTAATTTTATGTGTCAACTTGACTGGGATCTGGGGTGCCCAGATTAAACGTTATTTCTGGGTGTGTCTGTGAAGGTGTTTCCAGAGGAGATTAACATTTAAATGGGTAGGCTGAGTAGAGCAGATGGTCTTCCCAAGTGAGGGCAGAACTCATCCAACCCCTTGAAGGCTTGAATAGAACTAAAAAGCTGAGTAAGGGGAAATTTGTTCTCTCTGCTGACCGCTGAGCTCGGACATTGGTTTTCAGTCCTCAACTGGGGCTTACACCATTGGCCCACCAGTTCTTAGAACACCACTGGCTTTCTTGGGTCTCTAGCTTTCAGACAGCAAATTATAGGACTTCTCAGCCTCCATAATCATGTGAGCCAATTCTTTATAATAAATCATATGTAGTTTTTCCCTTCTATTGGTTCTTTTTCTCTGAACAACTGTTATAACCATTCAGTATAGAACATACCGTTATTGCTTCCATTTGACAGCTTAGAAAACTGAGGAACAGAAAATAAAATTAATAGCTCAGTCACAGAGCTCATATGTAGTAACAACCCACACTTCCAGCAAAAATGCCCATTCTCAAAAGGTAACCCACTCTTGCTTCGAACACAGCACCCTGCTGATTTACTGGTTTACTCCTCTGTCTCTTTCATTCTCTTGTTGGGGAATTAGAAAGTTGAAGCATTGCTAGTATAGCAATAATCAGAGAAGTACTGGTTACCAATCAGAGTAACTGGGCTCATCTTACTTACCTCTTGTGAGTCCTGTCCTGGTTGGATCACATCACTGGTGCTTCATCTCATTCACTGAGTCTTCATTGCTCTGATTAAGCACCATCTTTGTGCCAACAAGGCCCCTATCCACATGGAGCTTCCATGCAAGTGGGTGGACAGAGAGAAATCAAGTACTCAAATAAATATATTAAGTAATTTCAGTAGTGACAAGGTCAGTATAGAGAATTAAAGAAAAGTAAGAGAGGGAAAATGATGAGCAGAGAGGGTAGTCAGAAAGGGTATCTTTGAGGAGGTGAACTGTGGGCAGAGATGTGAAGTGAGATGCTGAGCCACAGGAAGGTCCATGGGAGAGACACTCTAGAGAGACAGAATGGTGAGGGCCAAGGCTCTGCCTGGGGAGCATGCTTAGTATGTTCAGAAACCAGAAGGGTCCACACAATCTACACAAATGTTCACAGTGGCATTATTTATAAGCCAAAAAGTAGAAACAATCCAATGTCTGCCAAGTGATGAATGGATATATAAACTGCAGTACATCCATACAAAAGAATATTATTTGGCTACAAAAAGAAATGAAGTACTGATTCATACCACATAGATGAACCTGGAAACACAATGCTAAGTAAAAGAAGCCAGTCACAAAAGCCCACTTATAGAATTCTGTTTATATGAAATGTACAGGGTCAGCAAATCTAGAGAGACAGAAGGTAGCTCAGTGTTTGCCTAGAGCTGGGGAGAAGGGAGAATGAAGATGCAGTTTCTCTTGGGAATGATGAAAATGCTCTACAATTAGATTGTGCTGATAGTTGCACAAGTGAAAAAAACAAAACAAAACAATTAAACTATACATTTTAAATGTGTATGTTTTACGATATGTTAATCATATCTCAATAAAGCTGTTTTTAAAAAAGCAAACAAATAAAGAGAAACAAGAAGGGGCAGGATGACTGGAGCAGGATGAGCAAGGTAAAGAAAGAGAACCTAGGGCAGGTCACAAAGGTCCTTACAGCTTCACACAACTTTGGGTTTTATTCTGTGAATGGAAGCAATTTTGCGTTCTGAGTAGGGAATCTGGTCCTATTTATGTATTTTATAGATTATTCATTTGCAAGGCATAACAGTGAAGAGCATGGATCCTGTTGCCTGCATTCAAATCCAGGCTGAGTCCATGTTCCTAGCTATGTGACTGCCACAAGTGATGTAATCTTTGCGGGCTTCACTCCTTTGACTGTGAAATGGGGTATAGTAGCATCTCCCTCGTAGGAAGCTTAACAGAGTGAATATTCACGAAGTGCTGGAATAGTGCCTGGCACATAGGCAGTTCCATAAAGTTTGGTCATTTAAGTAAATCAGAAGGCCCTCACTAGATGATGCTCATCTGCCTAGGGAGCGAGCGCAGCTAGTCAGAGTCTGCTTTTGGCCTTGCAAGCTCTCAGCCTTTGCTTGGCTCTGTCCAACAAGTAATTGCTCCTGAGGCTTCATTCCAAATAGACCATAAATCAGAGGCCAGGGATTTCTGTTACCAGTGGCTGGTGATGAAGTCCCTCCCTGGGGTAATTGGAAGCAGATGTTGCCAGCCCTGTCTGGCCTGTGGAGGCCTGTGTACCTGGGCTGCTCACATCACAGCAGTTGGGGCAAGAATTTCTATGAGCTTTGAAAGTGAAGGTTGTCAAAGAAATGACCTCCTAAGGCTCTTAGATGTTCAGTGGCTTGTTTTAAGCAGGAGGTAGGCAGCTAGTGGGGATTCTTGGAGGCTGAGAGAGGAAGGCAGGGTCATTGGTAACACTGGGTTCCTTCCAAGGGGCTGAGTAGTGGCAGGCTGTAAAGAAACGAGCACTGATTTGCAGTCAGAAAAGACCTTTCAGACCTGTTTCAAGTTCTCTCTTTCTCCCTTTTTCGGTTGCACTCTAAAGTAAAGGATGGCACCTTTCCATGCCTCTGTTTTCTCACCTGTGAAGTGCTTAGGATGTTACCTAACTCAAATACGTGTGAAGGGTGGGAAGCAATTTAAGTTAAAGCTCCAGCACAATTTCTGGAGCACAGTAGATGCTCAAAAACTAAAGATAGCTATTATAAAGGAGCTATGCGCACAGCCCCGTTCTTCCACATGCCTTCATTGTTCCTGGACACCGAGCACTGTGCAGGACAGAAGTGTAGGAGCGCACCCTCAGGAACTTTTCTTTCCAAGCTTCCTAAGGCTAAGACTTTGAGAAGGTTCAGAAAATTCCTTAGCAATCATTCAGCTACAATCCATGGGTAGTTTGGCTTTAGTACAGTTGATTCTGGGCTCAGATGATGTCACCAGAAGCCACCTTCTCTGTAACCTCCTCTAATGGGTTGCTAGATTTAGCAAAAATACAGGATGTCAGTTGAATTTGAAGTGAAGATAAACAAGAAATACTTTTTTAGTAAAACCATGTCCCAGTAAATATTTGAGACATACTTATACTAAAAAATATTGTTTATCTGAAATTCAGGTTAAGCTGGGCCTCCTTTGTTTTACCTGGCATCCCCTTGTACTTTATCCTTAGGCTGGGTCCCCTGGGGGGGGGGCAATTGAGCAGCAACTGGGCAGAATCTCACAGCTTCCCACTGGCTCATATTGAGTTATGTGAACATCCTAAGTCAATCACTGTGGCCAGGGGAATGTAATACACTGTTTGCTATCACCTGGTTTACCCGCCCCATCCCCAAACTCTGAAACTTAGGTGAAGTTATCAGAAGCTCCCTGGAGAAGGGTGGGTTCTTCAAAATAACATCCAGGTATTGTGAATATGATGCATTCAAGTAGAGATGGAGGTAAGGAAAACAAGATCCACTCTGAGCACATGCAAGGAGGGGGAATTTCTGAGCCAGAGGCAAAGAAGTGGATGCTCCCTCTCTTGGTGGGGTAACCAAAGCTGGTGGGGTGCCAAGAAAAAGAAGATCTCTCAAGGCTGAAGAAAACCCCATTGTGCCTGGCTCTGTGATGATATCTTTGGGTGAACTCCACCTCCAGGTAGCCCTTCCCTAATTATTTCTCTGAGCCCCAGTTTCCTCATCAACAAAATGTGGATAAAAATTCCAACTTCTTGGGATTATTGTGAAAATTACCTAAGATTCAGTTGACACCTGATTTGGGGCCCACTTGATTCTTCTACAACCATCACGAATACGGTCGGCATCTCTCAAAACTTTATTTCCTAAGAGTAGATTTTTTCAAATTGGGGTTCCAGTCTTAGTGATCTATTTTCATTCCTTGAAAATACCAAAGTGAATTGTGATTGCTGATTAGTTTCTCAACCTCAGCGCTATTGACGTTTGGGGGCTGGATCATTCTTTGCTGTGGAAGTTGTCCAGCATTTTGCAGGATGTTTAGCAGCATCCCTGGGCTCTACCTACTAGAAGCCAATAGCAGCCTCCACTATCCAGTCCTAACAAAAGTGTATACAGACATTGCCAAAAGTCCCCTGGGCGGGTCAAGTCCCATCATCCATTGAGAACCACTATAAGAATAAAATGAAATACAAATATATATTCTTATAAATATGTTTTAAGCTATTGCATCAAATCTATATTTTAAGCCCTATATTATACCTGTTCCATTGGGGAGGCTTAGCTACGTGAGCTGAGCCAGTGAGGTCTCTTAAAATCAAGTCCAAATCGAAGTGAAGACAACACTTCCTGAAGTAAGCCTGAATATTCTTCCTGCCCTCAGGCACTTTAAAACAGCATTGAAAATGACAATCATCTGTCTCAAAAATGTTTACTTGTCAAGTTAATTGAATGGAGAAGGACAGGCACTGGGCAATTCCCAATCGTCTCTTTAACTTCCATTTCAGCGCAAGCCAAAGGGCTTCTTGAAACATTAGGGTTTGTGTAGTGTGGGTATCTCAAAGTCATGCTCTGCTTTCTACTATTATTTTTAAGTCAGAGAAATTAAGATTGCAACCTTAATTAAGGTTCTTCAGCTATAGTGGGGAGGGCGGGAAGGGCGGAGCAGGGTACCTGCAGATAAACACAAGGAGACAGCAAAATTCAGCTTGAGGTTGTCCTAGACCTTACATTGAAATCTGAGTTCACCTCGCACTACTTGGATGTCCTTGGGTAAGTCGTCTAACCTCTGATAAGGCTGGCTTCACTGGCCTGTGTCCAGTGTAGTCACACAGGGCTCTGCACTCAGAAGTGCCCCTCACTTTGTATAATGCTCTGCTGTCACCATCTTGAAATTCCTAATAATTTTTGAACAAGGGGTTCACGTTTCATTTTATACCAGCCCTATAAATTGAGCTCTCTGAACTCAATTTTCTCATCTGTGAATAACAGTAGAGACACCATCAGTTCTAGGACAGCTGTGAGGATTACAGACCAGTCTAGTAGCTGACAATTCATAACACTGCCAATACCTGCCTGGCCGTCCCAGGAGCTCAAGTAACAGTGGCTGCAATCATTTGCAGGACACATCTCAGAAGGAAGTTTTTAACTACAAGCCTGAGACCATGACTCAAAACTTCCGGAGCTTTTGAAATTCTTGCTGTTTATTATTTTTGTTACTCCCATCTGTTTCCTGCAGCAGTGAACTCTTTAAATGAAAAGGCCTATGGACTCATGGGGGAGTAGGGGAGCAGGCAGGGGGAATTTGGGAGACCCCACCCCTTGGGCAGCATGGCTGGGGAGGAGAGTCCCCGTGGGAGAGTTGGCAAAGCTGAGGAAACAGGCCAAGTCCCCCGGTGCTTCCGCAAAGGAGAAAGGGAGAAGGGGCTTTTCTCTCACATTTGCACCCTCTTGAGCTTCCCAAAGAAGAACAGAAAAGGTGGAGTTATAGCTGGTGCTTAAGGAGATGCATGAAGCTACAGCCCATCTTATCCCTTTCTTCACGTGCTATAAGTTTCTGTGACTAAAGAACTTTGACAAGCTGTGTGGTCCACCCTGTCCCATCTCAGCAGGTATATCTAGGCAGGTTTCAGGGTGGTGGAGTGATAAAAGGCTCTGTCTCTTCCATCACTATTACCCCTGCAGGTGACCAGGACCCTAATCCACCTATACGGCTTGCATATGTCCTGAGACATTAAAATGAGAGCCTCTATATGAGATAATAGAAAGTGCCAGACAAGGTCTTAGGGACACTGTTGGAGATTCCCCCTTGAGGCTGGTGGGCTAGCTACCCCAAAAGGTGGTCCTCGGCAGCTATCCACAGAAAGGACAACATATGTAGCTCCTGTATCAGTGGTGTACGGTGACCACAAGAAGAGACTGCAAGAGAATAGAGGTGCCGACTGAGCCCCCTTGGGCATCCCTGGTACTTGATGACCCAGGAGTTCCCTCCATGGTGGGAGCTTGGTGGTATCTTCCTCACTATCTCTCTCCTCTCACCCATCCAGGCCGATCCTTTTAATCTCCAGGTCCAGAAGCTGCTCTCTTCCCCAACTCTTCTCCTACATCTATCATTTATGCAATCAGTCCCTGTCATCACCCTGAGGCCTAAGCTTTTGAAATCCTGAAGCCAAGAGCTGACGTTCTTTTCTCTCAGAGATTCTGCTGAGTCATCCCCTCCCAAGGGAATGAGTATAAAATGCACAGCTGGAAGAATAAAGGAGGAGGCAAGGTAGAACCACCAGGAGCAAAAAACACATCATATCCCACCACATGCTCTCAAATAGTTATGTCAAGACTTATAATGATGATTTGTGTTTATTTGCTTCACAAGAAGTAGAGATATGCCTGTGGTTATGCGTCACCACAGGAAAACCGTCTCTCGGGTGACAGGATGCTATCAGAGGGAGTGGCAACCCTGTGTTGTCCCCCAGACACCTTGATATCAAAGGAAATGCTGGGAGAAACCCAGAGTCCAGCGTGCCCTGGGTTAGTGTCGATGTCTCAATGCTGAGACTAAGTGAGCCTTCTCAGCCTCCTGCCCCTGGCCTTCTATCCTCTGAGTGTGACTGTCTGAGGCTGTCACCCTTAGGAAAGCTACTTTATCTATGATGATTACAGAGATCCTGTGATGGAAACCCTAAGAACTGAAAGGATTTCTAATGCTTCACAAGGAACCCCACTCACAGGAAAGTTAAATGTGCCTTGAACCAGGGCTTCTTTTGAACAGGGAGATTATTTACCCATTGAATCCTAACAACACCATCAATTACCATAAAAATATTTGGGAGACATCCTCACATACTTGGGGAAGGCTCCCAGCCAGGTGACAATAGGAATTCTTCTCTTTCTCCTTCGGTGAGTGGGACCAACCACTGACAATCAGCCATGGTCTACAGTCTTGGTGAGAATAGCTCTGCATCCAGCAGCACCAAGATAGTCCTGAGAATGAGGAAGCTTGCTCAGGAGCTAATCTAGAAAATAAAGCACATCAACGAGATTTGGAAGACATTATCCTCTATAGCTTTGATAAGCGCTACCTCCTTTAGTCATTTGTGCCAATATGGCCCCTTTTCATAAATGCATTTTCAAGTTCAGGAATCAAGGAATAGTCCCGTGGAGTTTTCTGAAGCCCAGAGGTCAGGAGGTAACTAGGTGTGGTGAGGTGAAGCTTGGAGCCATCGTCACAGAGCCCTCTAAGACCCTTGTCAAACGCCGGCTCTGGATATAAGACCAAATCACAGACTTTCTCTGCTGAATTCATCCCCAAGTTAGTAATACTACCATTTTCCTCCTGAGTTCCTGTATGGTGCTAGAGAAAGTCCCCACCAAAAGCCAGTCAGCTGATCTTGGGTACATTTTATAACTCCTCAGAGTCTATATCCCCAGCCATAATATGGGAATAATCATATTTATCCTCCCTCCTGATATAGTGAGTTCTCCTTTATCACGTCATCAGCTATCTGAGGTCTTATTTTCCACAGGGCATATTAGTAACAACAACAACAACAACAATAATAATAAAGTATCTTTTATTGCGGACCTCTGCAAATCATTGGTCATATATTGCTCGTTTAATCCTTACAACAAAATTCGGTTTGGTGTGGTTATTATCCCCATTTCACAGATGAGGAGATAGAGCTTCAGAAAGGAAATTTAAAGTACTCAATTTCTAATTCTTGAATCTAACTCATTTGCTCTCCTTTCTCTCCCCTCTCCTTTCCCCTGTAGCAAAAAAAAAAGAAGTACATTCTGGTATATAAAGACATTTCATGAATGTAAAGTCAAATGTATCATGTTTAGAGCATCTGCAGCTTCCTCTCCTCTCCCTCATGATCACTGGTCATTTATTTCTTCAGTAAACAGTTATTGCAAGTCACTTCTGTACAGGCTGAGGATGAAATAATAAGCAAAAATAACCATCATCCAGCCCTTGGGAGCTTGCAGTCTAGAAATATAGTCAAAATTGCTGGGCATCCCTGAAAGCAAAAGGTGCTCTCCATCCACCCCACCCCTTGTCCAGGTTTTGCTCATTTATCATTCAACATTTACAAGTTAACTAAGATTGGTTTAGGGTGCAAGTGACATGGACAAAATATCAATGGCTGCCTTAAACTATAAAGAAGGTTCTTTTATTATATGTCATAATTTCCAGTAGTAAATTATTTAATAACTAAAAGATATCAGAACAGTGAGAGGTCTTGATGGTGCTTTTGGCCTTTTCCCATAGATATAATGTGACTGCCACAGCTCCAGCCTTTAAATCTGTATTCTAAGCAAGAGAAAAATGGGAAAGTCATGAGCAAAGGGTCCCAGCTGAGTCAACCTCCCTTTAGTGGAGTTTTTCTGGAATTCTTTTGCAACAACTTATACATACACTTGTATAGCAGACACTATTGGTGCCTGCCTCTCCCATGTCCCCTTAACATTCATCATTTGGGTACCACAGAATCTCCTGCAAACACCTTCCTTTGGCCCCAGTATATTGCTCAGGTCACCACACAGAGCTGGTCACAAGTGCCAGAGTTAATGGTGCCCAGGAGCAGCCTCAACCAATGACAGACAGCAGTTGATAGACAATACTCCACCTTTCTCACACTCAGGTGGGAAAACCTGGGGCCTGTTCTACACCACATATCAGAGGCTCCCAGTGGGATTGAGGCCCAAATGCTGCCTACAATAACTTGCTCACTCACACAGTCTGTTTGGTTTCTTCCCTTCCTTGTCTCATTTCCCTACTTCCATACAAATCCTTACTGGAGTCACCTTCGAAATAAACTTCTGGTTCTTGAATCTTTGCTTCAAAGAGTCTGCTCTTTGGTTGGTCAGACGGCATTGTGTGACCCCGGCTGCAAGAGTCTGTTAGGTGTTATCCTTTAGATGGATGCATTAGTGCTCCCGTCCACACTGGGGTTCTGTTGCAAGGAGAGGAAAAGAGGTAATATCTTGGGTGAGGTAGCATCTAACGATCTCTATCACACCCAGATCAGGTTACCTCTAGATCAGGTCCAAAATTTCCCACATTTGCACAAAGAACCATGCCATGCCAAGCATTATGTACAGCATTCCAGTGGAGGCTAAGAATAGCCTCTTCCCTCAGACTCAAGGAGGTGGCTGGCAGGCAGATAGCAACTAAAATGCATATATCGGTGACACAGGGAAGTAATGAATGCTGACTTTTAGGAGCGCTAGTTCCAAGCAAGACTTTATGCTAAGAGGTTTACATGCATGATAACATTTAATCCTCACGGCACCCTCTGAGGCAAGAGCTATTTTTACTTTTTTTATTCTACAGATGAAGAAACTGAGAATGTGGAGGTTGAATAACTTTGCCAAGAACAAGACAAGTAAGTTTCAGAGTTCAGACTCAAAACTTAGTTTGAGTGACTCCTAAAGAAAGTGATGTCTCAGCTACGCGTGAAAGGATGAGCAGTATTGAGACAGATGAAGAGGGTGACACAGTTCCAGCAAAGAGAATAGCACATGCGAAGGCCAGGTGGGTTGAGATGCTCGGTAAGGCCATGTAGGCTGGGGAGACTGGCCAGTCTTCGATTGACCTACCCCTCACAGAAAGGGAGCAGCAGCTTGAAAGGCCTTCAGAGCTGTACCCAGGAGCTGCTCTTAATTCTCTAGAATACTGTCCGCCATTCTTTCTCACTCTCTCACTCAGTCTCTCTTACACACACACACACACACACACCCCTCCTACCTTCTGCCCTCCACACTGCCCTACCATGTTCATTCCTCATAGGTACCTAACTCTAACATGCCATTTGTGTAACCTCAGTTACACTAGATACCTGTTCCCTCTAAGTCAAGTTTCCACATTTACACCAAGAATCCTGCAAGTATCACTTTCAGAATTGGATAGTTAGGGATGGAAATCTCAGTTCTGGGTTAGCCATGGGCGAGTCATACAGTCTGTCTGAACCTCAGTTTCCCCATCTGTAAAATGGAGATTAAAACACCTACCTCACAATTATCAGTAACCTCATAATAAGGTGTCTGGTATATGTCAGTCTTTTTCTTTTTCTTTTTCACTATTCCTGTTACCAATACTAGTACTTTAGAATATCCAACATTATGTTATACTGGAATGCACATTCCCACCCCTCTCTTTTGTCCCAGTTGTTCTGCCCACCTGGAAAGCCTTCTCTCATCCCCGTATGAAGGCCTGGAAACCTTTCCCCTCCAGCTATTTCACCTTTGGCTCAGTGGGTCTCATTCTTGGCTGCATATTAGAATCACTGAGACGCTTTTAAAATTCCCACACATAGGCACCAGAGTGAGGAACTGCATCAGAATTCTGTGCTGGGTGGGACACAGGCATTAGTATTTCTTCAAGCTGCCCCAAGTAGTTTTGATTTGCAGGCAGGTTTGAGAACAGGGACTCTGACCTCTCTCCTCTACAAAATCCTGCCATTTGACCCAGATTTACCCAGACTTTCATTGTTTGCTAGCCGGCTTCTGTGTTTGTCTTATTCCGCAAGCAAGCCCAGTTTTTGCAAGGAAGAACTATGCAGGATCCCTCATGGCAGCCTTCTTTCCACACTCAATCAGGGCATCTTCGTCAGAAGTTGGTGGACACACAGCGAGTCATTTATCCCCTCTCCTTTCTCCTCCCTGGGGCTCTTCCTGTCAGTGGTGGCCATCACTCAGATCGCATAGAAGTTGATCTCTGCTCTGTCCACATGTGGCTCTCAGTGAGAACTCCTCAGACCAAATCCAAAGGGCCTGCCCTGTGCTCCAGGCAGCCTGCCCCTAACACAGGCTGAGTCAGAGGGCTCGTGTGCCATGCGCACACTGGCCCTGCACCGTCTTTCCACCCTCGGCCCTGCAGCCACCCCTTGGCCTCACACTTGCCTGTCCACCCTCAGGAGGAGCTCAAGGAAGAGAAATATGCAGAATACTGTAGAAAATATTCTCCAGAATGGCCATGAGAACATCTCCCACCCTATCGGCTTATCTTACCTATAACCTCCCTCTGCTGCCATCAAGGGGAAGAGGTTACCTCCTTCTCCTTGACCTGGCAGACTTTTATTTCTGCCTTGATCCATGATGTGTGGTGGAAGTGACTCCTGAGGCTAGGTCATCAAAATGAATCAGCTTCCTCTTGGTTCTCCCTCTGGGGATGACTGTCCCTTGAACCAGTTGCCACAAATAAGGAAGCCCAGTCTGCATGGAGAGGCCATGTGCAGATGTTCTGAACAGCAGCCCCAACCTGGGCCTCAGCCGACAGCCAGATCAACCACAGATGTGCAGGCGAAAGAACCTCCAGATGACTCTGGCCCCAGCCACCAACTGACTGAATATCAGAGACCAAAGGAGAACCGCTGCCCTCACCCAGCTAGCCCCAGAACGTGAGAGCTGATACTAATAACAAGACGAGAGGCCCAGCAGGGCCCTGACTGTCTGGATCTAGGGTGACACCGTCCACGGGCAGCCACCTTGACAGTGGCTCAGGACCGACGGTGGGCCTTTGAGCTGAAGTCTCCCCTTTGTCTTCTACACGGAGGAAGCAGAGCACAGGCAGGCGCAAGCGGGGCTTTACAGTGAGAGCAGAGTTGTCACTGAAGCCATGTTTGACTTGGCTCCCACTATGTTTTTTTTTTTAGAAAATAAATGTGTTGCCAACATTTAAAAGTTGTAAGACTTCAAATAAAAACCTGTAGATGTATAAATATGTATTTTCTCTCTGATATAAAATTAGAAAAACAAACATGCTAAGATTTTCTCTTGAAAATCAGATGCGTTAGCCCCACTGGGTCCACATTTCTTTGTGGCAACAACTAGCCGGAGCTGAGCATGAGACAAGGGTTCTTTCTCCATTGCGCTTCGATCCCCACCACTCCCTATCGCCTTGAACTTACCAGGCTTAACTCATCACATTAAACTATAGGCATTTGATTTTATAATTCCCAAGGCTCATTTGTCAGCTAGCCCCTCAAGTCCATCACTTACTAGCTATGTGACTTTGGACAAGCTGCTAATTTTTCTCTGCCTCTGTTTTCTAGCCTGTAAAACTATGGTACAACTAACTGCCTTAGAGCACTGAGATGAGAACTGAAATGAAAACGCATAGGAAAGACTTATTCCAGCCTCTGGCATGTAGTAAATACTTTATAAATAATTGCTATTATTATCACTATAGTTATTTTTGTTATTTGAGGCCCTGCCCACCATCTCTCATGGTCCTGCTCAGCCCACACAAGCTGTCTCCCAGTACCCCACTCTGCAAGTCCATCCCCCAGGTCCAAGAGAGCCACAGGAATGGGAAGCAGCCCTGAGCTGCAGCCTTGCCTTTGAATGTAAATATTAGTGTTGGCCCAGCCTAGGAGTGCTGGATACAGAAGAGCAAGCACACTGGAGCCCCAAGCAGCACTTCTGCCACGAGCTGCCAGCGGGAGGGACCACCCTAGCCTGGCCCTCCAGCGCTCCAGGCTCCCCACAGAAGGTTGGCAATATTTTCACCCAACCTGTCCCCCAAGACTAGAAAGAGTGAATCCCCACCTGTCTTGGGATCTCCGATGCCAGGATCCAGGATCCTAGCTTTAACAGTGATCACCCCAAAGTGGGCTACAAAAGAGTAAAGGCTTCCCTCTGAAAGAACAAGTCCAAGAGGGAGGCAATTGGCTTCTGCAGCTCAAACTGAGTTGACTTGCTTCCACTGCAATGATCTGGTTTAGACAAAGGAAGCACATCAAAAGCCAAGGGCTTCGATCAGATTGCTAACAGAAACCAGAGACCCACCCTGGCTACCTAAAAGCTGTTAAGTGTGGACAGGGAGGGTTACTGTCATACCTGAGACTCTAAGAGACTCAGAGACTAAGAAACAGCTGTGTTCCCTTATCTTCTATATCAACAGCATGACTTCAGCAAATTTCCTAAGTACTAGGCTAAAAGGTATGAGGGGTTGGAGGAAGATGGCAGACTAAGTAAAAGCAGGGTTCGTTTGCCTCCTCCCAGATCCGCATTGCAATTACAACCAAATTATAAAATAATCAACATGGAGAATCTCCTGAAGTCCAGCTGATTGTAACATGTATGTCTAATAACATAAAGGAGCCACATAGAAACTGGTAGGAGGGGCAAATTTGCAAATAGGGCTGGACCCGCACCCGCGGGTGGTGGAGCATCACCAGGAGGGAGATCAAGGCTGCAGAGGCTCTCCTGAAGGAGAGGGGCATCCTGGACTCATTTAGGGGCTCCCCACCCCAGGGTCCCAGCCCAGGGAGCAGGAGATTCCAACAACTCTGACTGTAAAAACCAGAGGGGATTCCTGCCGTCTGGGTGAGATGGAAGGAGACTAAAAACCTAGACAACCCTTTGAAGGACCAATGCACAGGCTTTCTGACCTGCGGACACTCAGGCAGGACACCGGCGGTGGGTCAGAGGCTCCCCCGGGATTCATACCGAGAGAGACTGCATTACCTGGTACCAGAACTAGGGCTGGAAGGGCAGCCACTATTGTGCCTTAGTTCAGTCCCACTACTGAGTAACCTACAGATGCTGCCAGCTTGCCTACTTCCCACCCCCCACCCTACCACAGGGCCATTAGAAAACACTGGCCTAAGGAGATCAGCCCACCGCACTCAACCTGCAGATTGTCCTGGGCATTTGTTGCTGGATGACTGCCACTCCCTGCACCGATTCAGGGCCAAGCATTCGCAGTTGGCAGCCAGTGTTGTAAGCTCATATTTCCAAGATAGGGTCTAGCAGATCACTTCTGCCAACTTGAACTTGGGAGGATCTCGGGAATCTGTGGGTAGGTCCCAGACAGCAGTTGGTCTTGCTGTGATCTGAGTCTTCTCTGGGAACAGGTGAATGGTTACCAAAGTTGCAGCAAGACTGAGGCTGTATTAATCTGACTGCCATTGTCTCCCTGAGACCCTGCCCCATCCTACCCACAAAATGTCCCAGGTGGCCCATTGACAGTGAACTGCCACAGCCCTGCCACCCACGCACCCCTCCTCACGGCCCGATCTCCCAATCCACACAGGCAACGCACTTAGGTTAGCACAGGATGGGCACTGCATGGAAATTAGTGGCAAGCACACCTCTGCTGCCTGCAAGAGCTGCAATATTGAGTAGGGGGAGTGTAGGGATCTAGGGACTGCCCCAGATGGCAATTGGTCTCACTGTGATCTGTCTCGACAACAGGAATGCCCAGGCACAGAAATCGCAGCAAAACTGAGGCTGTATGGACCTGACCCCTTGTCTCCCTGCGATCTCGCTTCACTCAAGCCATAAAGGGCCTGCAGCCCATTGATAGGCAGCCTCCCCTACCCTGCTTGGCTCTGGAGTTGCACAGTCTGCACAGGCAACAGACTTTGGCCAGCACAGTGAGCATGTTTCAGGGAGAACAGTTGTGGGCAGGCCACCGCTGCCTGTACAAGCTGCAATATCTCTTGAGGGGATTGCAGTGGTCTGGGAGACTTCCCCAGACAGTAGCTTGTCTCTGTGTGATCTGTGACGACTGCAGGAAAGTACAGACCCAGAAATTGCAGAAAACTGAAGCTATTGGCCTGATGGCCCTTGATTCCCTGAGCATCTGGCCTATCTAATACACAAAGTGCCCTCCGCATGGTGATAGAAAGCTTCCCCTACTCAGGGGTGGCACATTCAGGCCCAAAGTGGGCAGCAGCTGAACTTGGTATGATTGGAAACTAGTACAGGGTTCCACAGAGACAGTGCTGGCATGTAAACTGACACTGCAGTGGCAGGGAGAAATTTACTCAACAGACCTAGGAGACTTCCCGGGGTCCCTACACGACCCAATATGCTTATCACCCAGAGGCTCTTCCAGTTTCAGAGACTTACAAGTAACTGACAGGCAGTGTCAGGCCTTGAGGAGCACTGATCCCTCTGCTAAACTGCCCTAGGTCAGGGAGAGGGGATAACCAACTGCCGCCTACAGTGTTGTCTCTTCCATTTACCTATAGATTCAGCATAAGCAACAACCATCTGTGGATTGCTTTGTAGTTTCCACTGGGTAGCCTTGAGCAATTAAAAGCAGCAGCTGACCTTGGCCTATGGAGGAGTGCCTCCCAAGGGGCCACAAAACCAACACATCTGGAGGCTGGCACCAGACCACAACAGAGCAACTCCTGACTAGCCCCATTAGCTGTATGCACAAAGGGTGGTTGCAACAAGTATACAAGCCTGCTAGGGCAAGTCCCACTCAGTGGGGTCAGCCGCCACACAGCAACTTTTGCCCTGTAGATGCAGCCAGTTCCTACAATTAGTCAGCCTGAGTGTTAATCCCATCCACTGATGTACTAACAACAATAGAGGCTTGGCGACAACAGAATATCACACACAACCCACACAAAGGTCATGTCCAGAGCCCCCGACATAGGGGATCAGGAAGAGTACACCACTGGGCCACACAGGACACCTTCCACATTAGGCCATCTGGCCAAGACTGAGAGACAAAACAAATATTCTTGACACACAGAAACAAACACAGAGGGAATAAAAAGTGAGAAATCAAAGAAACATGCTACAAATCAAACAACAGGAGAAAACTCTAGAAAATAAGCGAAATGAAATGGAAGCAAGCAACTTACCAGAAACAGAGTTCAAAATAATGGCTATAAGGATGCTCAATGAACTTAGGGGGAGAATGGATAAGCACAATGAGAACCTCAATAGAGAGATAGTAAGCATAAAAAAAGGACATAGAAACCGTAAAAAAAGAACTAAACAGAAATGAAGAATATAATAACTGAAATGAAGAATACACTAGAAGGATTCAACAGTAGATTGGATGAAGCAGAAGATCGAAACAGCGAACTGGAAGACAAGATAGCAGACTATACTCAATCTGAACAACAAAAAGAAAAAAGAATTTTTAAAAAATGAGGACAGTTTAAGAGACCTCTGGGACAACATGGAGTGTAACAATATTGGGCTCATAGGAGTACCTGAAGGAGAAGAGAGAGTAAGGGATTGAGAATCTATTTGAAGAAATAATGACAGAAAACTTCCCTAACCTGGCAAAGGAATTAGACATACAAGTTCAGGAAGCACAAAGAGTCGTAAACAAAAGAAATTCAAATAGACCCACAACAAGACACATCATAATTAAAATGTGAAAGGTCAAAGACAAAGAAAGAATCTTAAAAACAGTAAGAGAAAGGAAGCTTGTTACTTACAAGGGTACCCCCATAATAAGATCTGCTGACTTTTCAATGGAAACTTTGTAGGCCAGAAGGGAATGGCAAGAAATATTTAAAGTTATGAAAAACAAGAATCTACAACCATGAATACTCTACCCAGCGAGGCTTTTGATTAAAATGGAAAGTGAGATAAAGAGTTTCCCAGGCAGAAAAAAGCTTAAGCAATTCATCACCAACAAGCCAGTATTACAAGAAATGTTAAAGGGACCTCTATAAAAAGAGAAGAAGTAAAAAATAAAATAGAAATAACAAATACAAATAATAAAATGACAGTAACTATGTACCTATCAAAAATCACTTTAAATGTAAACGGATTAAATGCTCCAAAGACATATGATAGTCAAATGGATAAGAAAACAAGATCCGTGCATATGCTGTCTACAAGAGACCCACTTCAGATCAAATGGCACTCACAGACTGAAAGTAAAGGGATAAAAAAAGATATCTCATGCAAATGGAAATGGAAAAAAAAAGCCAAAGATGCAATACTTATATCAGATAAAATAGACTTTAAAATAAAAACTATAATAAGAGACAAAAAAGGGCATTACATAATGATGAAAGGATCAATAAATCAAAAGGACATAACCCTAGTAAACATATATACACCCAACATAGGAGCACCTACATACATAAAGCAATTATTGACTGACATAAAAGGAGAGATCAACAGTAGTACACTCATAGTAAGAGAATTTAACACCCCATTGACACCAATGGACAGATCTTCCAGGCAAAGAATCAAAAAGGAAACAATAGGCCTAAAAGACACACTAGACCCAATGGATTTAATTGATATTTCCAGAGCATTTCCTCAAAGCAGCAAAATATACATTCTTCTCAAGTGTACATGGAACGTTTTCCGGGATAGACCACATGTTAGGACACAAAACAAGTCTTAATAAATTCAAGAAGATTGAAATCATATCAATCGTCTTCTCTGATCGCAAAAAGTCATATGAAACTAGAAATGAACTACAAGAAAAAAAAACTGAAAAATACACAAACACATGGAGACTAAATAACATGCTACTAAACAATGAATGGGTTATCAATGAGGTCAAGGAAGAAATCTAAAGATACCTAGAGACAAATGAAAACAAAAATACAATGATTCAAAATCTATGGGATGCAACGAAAGCAGTCCTAAGAAGGAAATTCATAGGAATACAGGCCTACCTCAAGAAATAAGAAAAAGCTCCAATAAATGATCTAACCTTACACTTAAATGAACTAGAAAAAGAACAGCAAATAAAGCCCAAAGTGAACAGAAGGAAAAAGATAATAAAGATCAGAGTGGAAATAAATGAAAGAGAGTCTGACTCTTTGAAATGACAAACAAAACTGACAGACCCTTAGATAGACTCATCAAGGAAAAAAGAGAGAGGACTCAAAAAGTAAAATTAGAAATGAAAGAGGAAAAATAACTATGGACTCCGCGTGAATACAAAGGATCAAAAGAAAATACCACAAGCAATTATATGCCAACAAATTGGACAGTCTAGAAAAAATTGACACATTACTAGAAACATAATCTCCCAATGAAAAAGAATCAGTAATCAAAACCTCCCAAAAAACAAAAGTCCTGGACCAGATGGCTTCATAGGCAAATTTTACCAAACATTCAAAGAAGTATTAACACCTATTCTTCTCAAACTATTCCAAAAAATTCAAGAAGAGAGAAGACCCTAATTGTTTTTATGAGGCCACCATTACCTTCATTCCAAAACCAGACAAAGACATTACAAAAAAAGAAAACTATAGGCCAAACCTCTTATGAATATTGATACAAAAATCCTCAACAAAATATTAGCAAACTGAATTCAGCAATACATTAAAAATATCATACACCATGATCGAGTTGGATTTATTTCTGGGATGCAAGGTTGGTACAATATCTGCAAATCGATTAATGTGATACACAACATTAACAAATCAAAAGATTTTTTAAAAATATAATCGTATCAATATATGCAGAAAAAAGCATCTGACAAAATCCAGCAACCATTTATGATTAAAAAAAAAAACTTTCAGCGAAGTAGGAATAGAGAGAACATACCTCAACATAAAAAAAAGATCATATATGACCAACCTACAGTTAACATCATACTCAATGGGGAAAGGCTAAAAGTATTTTCCTTAAGATCAGAAAAAAGACCAGGATGTTGCTCCTCTTCAACACTGTATTGGAAGTCTTAGCCACAGAAATAAGACAAGAAAGAGAAATAAAAGATATCCACATTGGAAAGGAAGAAGTAAGACTCTCGTTATTTGCTGATGACATGATACTATATAGAGAGAACTCTAAAGATTCCACAAAAAAACTGTTAGAACTGATTAATGAATTCGGTGAAGTAGCAGGTTACAAGATAAATATTCAAAAGTCAGTGGCATTTTTATACACCAATGATGAACTTTCAGAAAGAGAAATTAAGAAAACAATCACATTTACGATTGCATCAAAAACTATCAAATACCTGGAAATCAAATTAACCAAAGAGGTAAAAGACCTGTTCTCAGAAAATTATAAGTCATTGAAAAAAGAAATTGAAGAAGATATGAATAAATAGAAGTATATACCAAGCTCATGGGAAAATCAACATCATTAAAATGGCCATACTATCCAAAGCAATCTATAGATTCAATGCAATCCCTATCAAAATACCAATGGCATTCTTCAGGGAGCTAGGACAAATGATCTTAAAATTTATATGGACCTATAAAAAAACACAAATAGCTATGGCAATCTTGAGAAATAAGAACAAAGTTGGAGGTATCACATTACCTGATATCGAACTATATTACAAAACTACAATAATCAAAATAACATGGTACTGGCATAAAAAACTGATACATTGATCAATGGAACAGAATGAAGAATCCACAAATAAATACCTGCCTATATGCTCATTTAATATATGACAAAGGAGGTCAAAATATACAACGGGGTAAGGACAGTCTCTTCAATAAATGATATTGGAAAAACTGGACAGATACATGCAAAAAAAAAAGAAAGAGAAAGAAAGAAAGAAAGAAAGAAAGAAAGAAAGAAAGAAAGAAAGAAAGAAAGAAAGAAAGAAAGAAAGAAAGAAAAAGAAACTGAATCACATTCTTATACCGTATACAAAAATAGGATCAAAATGCCAGGACATGGAAATAACCAAAATGTCCTACAATAGATGATTGGCTAAAGAAGCTGTGGTATATATATATATACACACACATACATACATACATACACACATACACAATGGAATATTACTCAGACATAAGAAGAGATTAAATACTGCCATTTGCAACAACATGGATGGACCTTGAGACAATCATGCTAAATGAAACAAGCCAGAGAGAAAAAGTTAAAAATCTCATGATATCACTGATATGTGGGATATAGACCTAAAAGCAACAAACAAGCAGGACAAACAAACAGAGACTTATGGACATAGGCAACAGGTTAGTGGTTACCAGAGAGTAGGGAGTGGGAGAGGAGAGATGAGGTAGACTGGGTAAAAGGGGTCAAATATAAAAGGGGAAAGAGAGGGTGAAGTTGGTAAAGAGGATCAAATATATGGTAGCTGAAAAAAACTAGATACAATAGAATATATAGATGTCAAATTATAATGTACACCTGAAAAATATATAATTGTATTAATCAATGTTACCCCAATAAACTTAATAAAAAAATAAAAGTAAATAAAAATAAATAAATTTTAAAAACCATTAAAAAAAAAGAATAGACTCAAAATGGACTAAAGACTTAAATGTAAGACCAGAAACCATAAAAATTCTAGAAGAAAACATAGGCAGTAAACTCTTTTCAGATATATCTCCCCGGGCTAGGGAAACAAAAGAAAAAATGAATAAATGGGACTATATCAAACCAAAAATTTTTTGTACATCAAAGAAAATCATCAACAAAACCAAAAAACAAACTACTGAATCAGAGAAGATATTCGCTAATGATACATCTGATAAGAAGTTAATATTCAAAATATATTTTAAAAAAACTAATACAACTCAACAACAAAAAACAATCCATTTTAAAGATGGGCAGAAGACCTGAATAGATATTTCTCCAAAGAGGAAATACAGATGGCCCAACAGACATATGAAAAGATGCTCAGAGAAATGCAAATTAAAACCACAAAGATATATCACCTGACAACTGTCAGAATGGCTAACATCAATAAATCAAAGAACAGCAAGTGTTGGTGAGGATGCGGAGAAAAGTGAACTTCATACATTGTTGGTGGGATTGCAAATTGGTACAGCCTCTATGGAAAACAGTCTGGAGGTTTCTCAAAAAATTAAAAATGGATATACCTTTTGACCCAGCAATTGCACTTCTGGGTATTTATCCAAAGAAAACCAAAAGAATTCATAAACATCTATGCACCCCAATATTCATCACAGAACAATTTACAATAGCCAAAATATGGAAACAACCTAAATGCCCATCAACAGACGATTGGATAAAGAAGTATGGTTCATATATACAATGGAATATTACTTAGCCATTAAAAAAAATGAAATCCTTTTGCAACGACATGGATAGACCTAGAGGTTATTATACTGAGTGAAATAAGTCAGAGAAAGATAAATACCATATTATTTCACTTATATGCAGAATCTAAGAAACAAAAAGAACAAACTAATCAAAAACAGACTCACAAGTATAGTGGACAATTTGGTGATGGACAGAGGGGAGGGGCATTTGGGGGTTGAGAGAATGGGATGAAGGGTTGAAGAAGTACAAATTAGTAGTTGATAGATGGTCACAGGAATAGGGAGCACGGCATAGGGAGTGCAGTTAGCATTAATATATTGGCTAGGTGGAAACCCAGAGGAGAGATGGATCAATTAGGGGGATCGTTTTATAAGCTATATAAATGTCTAACCAATGTACTGTATACTTGAAACTAATTAAAATAAATAAATGGAAAAAAGAAAGAATAAAAAAGAATGAGGCCTTCCTACGGAAAAGGAGCAACTCCCTCTGGATGGGCTGGTAGACATCCAGGATGGTTGATGAGTACAGTTTTCTCTGTTCATCTCTTTCCTGTGGTGGTCAGGCACTGCAGGCTGATGCACAGATGCCCATAATCTTGGCCGGGCATGAATAACCCAGCCCAATGGCTCCAACCCCCTACACGAAGCCAACCCCCACCCCTCTCCACCTCCACCCCAACTCTGAAACAGCCTCTACCATGAATAACCACAGATGCCCTAAGTTTCTGCTGAGGAAAACTCCACTCAATTGGTTGCCAAGCCAGGCTAGTGCTACGATTCGACAGAATTATCAGCACTGAGCTAACAGTGATAGATGAACTGAGAGGCAAGCGGGGACAGCGAGCAAATAGATCTATTTTCCAGATCCAAGAGTCCAACTGGGCTTCCTCACAGTGAATGGTGAATTTCTCTGCAAAAGTGTCCATTGGCCCTTGTGGTGGAGTCAATTCTTCTCCCCTCAGCCTTTCACAAGCGAGAGGCTGAGGAAGAAAGCAGGAGCCAGGTAGCAATTCTCTTGCTGCAACCCTGAACATCTTCCTGCCTAAGCAAGATTTCCCATGATCCCATCCAAAAGGCTGCTGGAGGGCCTGAAAGAAAGAGTTTAAAAAATATAATTCTTTGGTGAAAAGAGATTGGCTGCCTGGAGCGGGTGGGTGGGGGGCAGAGGGAATGGTGAATGGATAACAGTCGACTTCAATCCAATGGGAAATTCTTCTTCCTCAGGCATTCTGTTATGAATTTTCCCAGCCAGTCATGAGTTCCCTGTAGCCCTGCTTGTGCGAAGTGTGAGAGCAAGGTAGAGGCAGGTCCTACTGGGAAAAGGCTCTCAAGATGATAAAACTGCAAGGCTCTCAAATCAATGATCTGTGGCTGCAGACAGGCCAGGTGGTGTACACACACATGCAGCCCTGGGGGCTGTTTGACTCCTGGCGCTGTTGCTCTGAGTAGAGGGGAGGTCTAGCATGAGAGGTTTCCCAATTCCCCATTGGTGAGCTGCTAAGTGATTTTATAGCTTGATGCCTGGACAGCCCCATACATCAAATGGGAAGGGGAAGACACCCTCTCTTACCAAGTGGGTGTCAGTATAAATATTGTTGTTCATGTCTTGATATGGAGTGCTTCAGTAGGCTGGACACATGGAAGTAGAATTCTAGGTCAAAGGGCATGCCGTTAAACATTTTGATAGGTACTAAAAGCTCTCCCAGTTTTCACTCCTGGATCAGGCAACTTTTATTGTATAACAACCTTGAAATTTCAGCAGCACAAAACAACAAGCATTTATTTTCTGACTTACTCACCTACAGTTTAGCCAGCGTTTGGCTGATTCAGGCTGGGCATGGCTAGGCTGAGCTCCAAGCCATATCTCCCATCCTTCTTGGACCAGTAGCTCACTGGAGAATGTTACTCTCATGGCAATGGCAGGAGCACAAGAGGGACAAGTTGAAATGTTCAAGATGTCTTAAGGCTTAAGCTCAGAACTGGCCACCATCACTCACCCCCCACCCCCTAATTCCACTGAGCAAAGCAAGACCTGAGGTTGTCAGTGGTACAGGGAGTAAGACTTCTCCCATAAAGTCTGGAGTAGGGGAGGAGTGAATGTTTGCAAAACAGTAATTCAGTCTATACAACTCTCTGTCACGTGTGTTTGCTCATACTCACTCACACGCACAAGGAGGTATACACAAGAATACACAAGAATATTTGCTGAAACACAGTTTGTACTTTTGAAACCTAGAGAAAAAAACACAAATATCTATCAACAGGAAGTGATTAAATTATCTACATGAATACAGTAGAATATTATACAGCGGTTAGAAAAGAATGAGGCCCATCTCCATTAACAGCTATAGAAGATTCCCCAAGGCATGGTAAGTGAGAAAAGCAAGTCACAGAATACTGTGCACAGTGTGATCCAATTTGGGGGAGAAAACACCCCCCTGGTTGGTGTGTGTGTGTGTGTGTGTGTGTGTGTGTGTGTGTGTGTGTGTGTAGAAGCTAGACTGGGAGGAAGGCCATAGTCTGTTTTGTTTACGGGGAAGAACTTCTGAATAATTTTAATCTTTTACAAAGGTAACGTGTTTGTATTTGTGAGCTTTTTTTTTTTTTTAAATTAAAATACCAGAAGAAAAAAATGAGAAAATACCATTGTTAGAGGCCTGAGACCTTATTAAATGCAAATGGTCTAGGAATTTGGGAATTCTTGGATCCCGCCAAACCAGAGCCACCCTCTCTCCCACTGCCATACATAAGCCTATGTCACAAAGTCCCCTTGGGAGACAAGTTCACCTGATTGGTTAGGAAATGGAAACTAAAAATGTCCCTTTTATTATGAGCCGAGCTAGTGTCCTAGCAGGCACTCAGGTAGGTAATTGAGCTGAATCATGAGGTGCAGGCCCACAACCCCTGTGGACTTCTCCAGTCCCCTGAGCCCTGGCCTTTGTCCAGCTGCCTGCTGAGCCTTATAAGATCAGAGTGTTAGAGATGTCCACAAGAAATGGAAAAGAGAGAGGCCAAGGTGACCATGAGGGTCCTAAAAAGACAGCCCCAGACCCACTTGGCTATCCAACCCCCCAAGAAAAGGGGGCCACACTCATGTGAGTGACTCCACCCACCTGGAAACTTGGTTCCCTATCAGCATTGCCTCCTCTAGGGGAGGAGTAAGAAAGGAGGCCCCGGAAGAGTAAAGCATTGTCTTTAATCATGATAGTTTCTTCCAAACCTCTAGACCTGCAGTGTCCGATATGACAACCGCAGTTCCATGATGCTATTTAAATTTAAATTATTTAGATCCAGCTGCTCATCTCCACTAAACACATTTCACATGCTCAAAGGCCACATGTGACTAGTGGTTACCATATTGGGCAGCCCGGATGAAAAACCCTGCCACTGACATGGAAAGTTCTGGGTAGTGCTGCTTTAGGCTTCCACAGTAACTCATGGGTAGGATGACCAAGGTGTCCACTCTAGGATTCACACTTAGTACACAAGTTGGTGGTAGAAGCAATGAACCACACTCTTCTGTTCTGAACATCATTAACATTTAATATCAAAATGTTTGTGATTTATAATTTCCCAGGCGGCCTCTGAAAGATGTCAACAGTTCAGTCTCTTTTCAGTGGCTGAGAGGAACTGGCCTTACACTGGTTAGTTTGTCCTGGCCCCACTCCCTTCTAGGGGCAGACCTGGCCAGAAGCAAAGAAACTTCCATCTGTCTCTCCTTCATTGTCTCTTGTAAAAAAGGTAGAAAGTTTCCCACTTCAGAGAAGTCTTCTTTCTGCCCCTACCATGGCATGACCTGCTCTGTAAAAATTCTCATGTGATCTCCCGAGGGCCCAATTTCCACTCTCAAACTCATGGCCCTCATGATGCTCAGTGCTCCAACCTCCAATGCACTTCCTGCTTAAAACTCCTACCTCCTGTGTCTTTGGTCAGACCGCAACCCTTGTGACTACATTCCAAGATTCTGCTCCTAGCCCTTTCCCTCATTCCTTTTACTCTAAAGTGGTCAATTAATTATCCATGGACTGAATCCAGCTCACAGATATGGATTATTTGTCTTATAGAGCACTATTGCAATATTTGAATGAACTGTCCAGGGAGGGAGGGAGGAAGGAAGGAAGGAAAGAAGGAAGGAAGGAAGGAAGGAGAAAGAAAGAAAGAAAGAAAGAAAGAAAGAAAGAAAGAAAGAAAGGAAGGAAGGAAGGAAGGAAGGAAGGAAGGAAGTAAGGAAGTCCTTGAAGCATCGGACGTAATGATTCGCCCGCCATCAGACAGAGAACCACGACAAAATAAATAAGAAAGAGAAAGAAAAAAATTTTTTATACCTAAATATCCAGATTTCTGCCTTCTCTAGACAAATCAGAAGCTCTTACAAGCCTGGCCTGACTTCCCACACAGCAACAAGCAATCAAGAGAGGTGACACCTTCTTCTAACAGTAGCAGGGACATTTCCATTTGCCACAGGCCACATTGCTCCCTGATGTACCTGCCTGGCGCCCATGGGCATTGGAATGAGGGATTTTATTCTCACTGTTCTGCGTTCTCTGTGTTTATTCCTCAGGGGCTCCACGCTCAACACTCGGGGTTCCCGGAATTCTGTCATGCTGGCCTTTTCACTGCACCTCCAGTCCTCATTTCTATGAGACACCAGTGGGACATCCAGCAGCACCTCAGGCTTGAGCAGTACCAATACACCATCTTGTCCTCCCTCCATAGCCAGCTCCTCCTAGCGTGCCTCCTGGAATGGAATGTTCCCTGCTGGAACGCCAGAAATACTAGGAATCTCTCTTCCCTCCCCCACCAGATTCCACAGCCCATATTTCTCTCAACCTCTGACTGCACAGTCTGTCCTCACCTGGAATAGCTCAATAGTTTCCTAACTTGCCCGCATGATAAGAACAGCCAACAACCATTCATTCATTGAGCACCTACTATGTGCCAGGGACTATCCCAGGAGCAGTGAACAAAACAGAAAAAAAAATGTCCTTATGGGACTTATATTCTAGTGGAGGGAGATACAATAAACAAGGTAAATAAAAAAAAGAAAAGATATTAGTGTGTTAGTAGTCAATAGATGCCATGGAGAAAAAAATAAAAGAATGAGTATGGGCATTATCATTTTAAATAGGTGGTGAGGAGAGGCCTCAATAAGGTGACATTTGAGCCATGACCTGAAAGAGATAAAGAAGTGAGCCACATAGACATCAGGAAGCAAAGCAAGTCAGGCAGAGGAACAGCAGATGCAAAGCCTTAAAGCAGAATATGCTAGCATGTTCCAGGAAGAGCAAGGAGCTCATGTGGTGGGAGCGAGTAAATCATGCGTCATTGGAAATAAATTAGGAGGTGTTTGGTGGTGAGGGAGTCACAGATCATTTAGGCTTTGAGGACCACTGAAGGGACTTTGTTTATTATGTTGAGAGAAATGCGCTATTATGGAAAGGTTTGGGGCAGAGGTGAGAGATGATCTAACTTAGGTTTTATCAGGACCTCTCTGGCTGTTGTGTTGAGAAGAGACTGAAGGACCAGGCCTGGAGTAAGGAGAACATCTGGAAGGCTGCTGCAGGGAGGCAATCTGGAGATGGTGGCCCAGACCAGTAGGTACGGTATAGAGAGAGAGAAAAAAGGAGTGGCTTTCTGAACCCAAAAGAAAGTACCAAATGGATCTTCAGACATGTTAGAAGTGAGATGTGAGAGAAAGAGTAATTTGAGCATTACGCCAAAGTTTATGGCTGAATTTCTGCAAGGATAACGTTGCCATTAACTTGGATGATGAATTTATTATGTTTCAAGCACTGACATAAGGCTTTAGTTGTTTAATTTAATCCTCTTCCAATCATAGAAGGTCAAGACTAGTGCACTGCCAGTTTATGCAATGGTAGATTAAATGGACAAGATCATAAAGGCAGGGCCAGATTGCTTTTACTGGTTAAGCTTGTGGGTCCTGAGCCAACCTAGCTGGCTCAAATCTTAGTTCCATCATTCTCTAGCTACATAACAAACTAGTTACGGCTGCATAACAAACCATGCATCACAATAGTCATTTTATTATTGACACTCAGAGTCTGGGGGCTCACTGGGGTTGACTGGGCAGTTCTCCCTCAGAGTGGTTCATTCAGCTACAGTAAAGCAGGAGGTGGGACCAGGATAATCTCCAAGGCTTCCTCTCTCACATGCCTGGTGCCAGGGCCAGAAAGACTCAAACTGCTGAGACTACACTCGCTGAGCCTTGGGTCTCTTTCTGTCCCCGTGTGGTCTCCCCACAAGGGCTCTCTAGCATGGTGGTCAAGGCACCCCAACTTTCTTAATAGAGGCTCAAGGCTCCAAAGGCTCATGTCTCAAAAGAGAGAGAGCAAGAAGGAAGCTATGACACCATCTTGATCTAGTCTCAGAAGTCATACGGGTCATCTCCACATCATTCTAGTCCTTAGAATCAAGTCGCTAATCCCAGCTGATAGTCAAGGAAAGGGGAATTGGACTTCATCTCTTGAAGGGAGCATGAAAGAATTTGCAGGCATATTTTAAAACTACTAGAACAACTTTTGTCCCTCAGTTTCCTCATCTGTAAAACGAGGGTGATGATGATGATAGTCTATTTCAAAGGGCTAACGCAGGATGAAGCAAAGTAATTCAGGTGAGGTGAAGTATTTATACAATGTCCCATACATAGTAAGTACTTTGTTTTAAGCACATGGTTGATCATTTCACTTAGATTAACATCAAATAACTTTAAGGCAAACAACCTGCCTTTTCCCAGATCTTTAGACATCTATCTGGGCTTTGGCTTAGATGTTCCAGATTCTTTTGCAAGTCCCAGCCAGCCCAGAAGGGGCTCCCAGCTGAGCATCACCTAGCTGAGCCCTCTAGGTTCTTCTCCCCACCTGGCAGGTGGGGGTTAATTCACTTCTGGTTTGTTAGTGAATGCAATTGCAAAGCACAGGTCTTGGGCTTCCAGCCAAGCTTCTTACTCCCCTCCCAAGGATCCATGTCAGAAGAGGGAAAATAATTAGTCATTAAAACAAGTGCTTCAGGAACATGACAAACGTCAAGCCCAGATCTTGCAGCTGGGTGACATCCTGACATTTAAAACAGTTCCCCTCATGATGCATCATCCATCTGGTTTTCCAAGTTATAGCTGGTGACCCAAAGAACCCTCAGGCTGCCCTGCTAGCTGCAGAGTCCATTTGTCCTGGGATTTTTATGACTAAATTATTCTTTGTCATCTGTCTGGCAGAAGTGGATTTATACAGAGAGTGCCCTGGCTCCCTCATACTCAGTCACCAATTTGCTTATCTAGCCACCTACCCACCAACTCACCCACCTATTTCTCCATCTAATTACCCATCCTTCCGTACATACACTAACCTAAGAATCCACCCACCCATTCATCCATCTACCCAACTATCCACCATCTATCCACTCGTCTCTCCATCTACTCAATCATATACTAATCCATCTATTCATTCATCCATCTACCCATCCATTCAACCACTCACCTACCCACTTACCCATTCTTTTATCTTTTTACTCATCTATCCATCCATCAATACGCCAACCTACATAGTCACCCATTCCACCATTCGATCAGCCATCCATTCACCTACCAACCCAACCCATCCCATCCATCTACCAGCCAATGCATCCATTCATACAGCCAGGCAATAGACACATAATGAGTACCTACTAGTCATTCATGTATTTATTAATTTACTTAGCAAACATTTATTAGCAGCTACTATTAATTCATCCATCCAACCAAGCAACATGTATAGAGAACTTAACATCTCATTCATTTATTCAGCAATGAGTACCTATTATTTATGTATTTACTTAATAGTTATCAGGTAGCAACCATTTATTCATTCATTCAACAAACATTTGAGCAACAATTATTGTCAATCATCCAACAAGCTAGCATTTATTGAGCACTTACTAATTCCAGGCTCTGTTTCAGTCACTTAGGATACTATGATAATTAGGATAAAGTCTATATCTTTGAGGAACAAACAATCTAAGCAAGAAGATAGACCCATCAACAGATAACAATTCTGCAAGGTTGTCAGTGCAATGATAAAGACACATAGAAAGTGTAGTGGGGCTCCAAGAAGGTGTACAAAATCCAGTCTGGAAGCTTTAGAGAGAAAGCTTCGTGAGGAAGTCAGGTGAGTTGTGATTCACCTATGAGCTTAAAATTCAGACCACCGTAAATCCCTGTTCTGTTTTTTAGTTCTGGTACTTGGACTATTACTTGCCAATCTGAATGTCAGTTTTCTCATCATAAAGTGGAAATAATAACAGTGGGTAGAATGGAGTTAACAACACGTGCTTACCATGTAGAATTGTGAGGCATATATTGTTATGATCAATAAGTGGTCAGTCTCCTATTTATACTTAAAGCCAGTGAGAAATGGGAGGGAGGACTCCCCAGGCAGCAAGACCCAGAGCTAAGACTCAGAGGCCAGAAAGTCTTGTCAAATGTAGGACCAAGGCATTGGAGACTAAAGTGATTTCAGGTTGCTGCTAGTAGTGAGAGAGGAAAAGGAACAATAAAAAGGGGGCTGGGGGTAAATATAGACTGCAGTGTCTAGGACAGAGGTTTTTAAAGTTTGTTTCTCACCCACCCTCCATGCAGCCCAGTATCAGCATCATATGGGCATTAGCTAGAAATGCAAATTCTTGGACCCAAGACCTACTAGATGCGAAACTCTAGGGCTGGGGCACAAGCCTTCCAGGTAACTGTGGTATACTCAAGTTTGGGGGTCTTGAAACTGGTCCAGAGGGGTAGGAGTTATCTTATATTATAAAAAAGAGGAGGAGCCCAGCAAGGTTTTCATGGGGGAGTTTTTGACGACAGATTTGCTTCCTTTACCAAATAAAATACCTTTAGTTGCAAGTTGTTGACAATAGGAACAAAGGGTAGGGGATGTCAGTAACTGAGAGGAAGCCCATCTCACCTGCTAGCAAAGCAAACCCTTGCCAGCTCTCCAGTAGACAGGATGAGAATAGGAGCGGCCAGGAGTGAGGCAGCCCTTATCTTGGGGTCCTATTACTCCCGAAAGCAAGAGGTAGCTTCTGGCTCGGACCCCAAGGCACCAGGCCATGGATCTGCCAGTTTTGGGGGCCCTGTCTTCCTCATGCCCTCTCTCTTCCCCTGTCACATACAGGGATGTCACAGGAAACAATGTGCCTTTGCAAGCAGTCCTGGCTGCGTTGGCGGCAGCCTGGCGGCAGGCATCACAATGACTCTCATTTCCTAGGAAACAGGGAGTTGCTCTTGTACCTTTGCTGGGAGCCTCCGCATTTGGAGCCATCATGTGACTCAGGGAGCTATTTTTAGCCTCTCCCTGCCCTGTGTTGTAGGAAGAATGATTTGATGAAAATACTAAACTCATTAAAAGCCTGGGGGATGGGGAGAGGAAGAGGGGCTGCCTGAGCAGGTCGGCTCAGCCTCCAAGATTCCAGCCCAAGATGAGCAGCACAGAGGCAATGGTGGCTGGAACCTGGCATTTTCTTGGGGTTTGTGCCCTGGAAAGGTGGGGAGTGGGGAGAAACAAATAACTTCTGTAATCTGGTGTTGTTGGTACTACAATAGGCCAGGCAGTGTGCTCAACACTTTACCTGCATCATTTTATTTCTGCCTCACTAGCCTCCTAGAAAACAACATCCCATTTTGCAGACGAGGAAACTGAGGCTCACATAACTTAAAGAAGTCGTTCAAAGAAGTAGCTAGTAAACTGAGAATATAGGATTCAGACCCAGGCCACCTGACCCTGGAGCTTGCCCTTTACCCATCCTGCCAGAGAAAAGCCCACCAGTGCCCACTGGCTGTTTGAAGCAGGAGAACAAGGCTGACTTTGTGTGTACGAGCTCAATAGTCACACAGGGCCCACACTGAAGGACCCAATGTGCTCAGTTTAATGTTCTGTTGTCACCATCTTGAAATTCTCAATCATTGTTTAACAGGGACCTTATATTTCATTTTGTGCTGGATTTAGCAAATTATGTAGCCGGTCGTGGTAGAGAATTCTCCTGCCTGCTGCAAGCTCCTCTAATCTACGTGCTGTACTCATTTCTCAATTTTTTTTTCTCTCTTGTTCAGAATAAAGGAGTCCTTTCTCTTTATTGCATTTGCAGATCTAGATTCTGGAGTCACCCAGACATGAGTTCTAATCTTAGCTCTGCCGCTTATTAGCTCTGTGCCCTTTCTGAAATTCAGTTTCCTCATCCAGAAAATGAAGACAATAATAGTTTCTACCTCATTGTATTGCTGCACAGATGAAATATGATTTTTTTGTAGCAAGCACTCAGCATAGTGCCAGGTTTGTGGTAGATGCCCAAACAAGGCTAATTATTATTGTTCTGAGAGAAGATAGCAAGTATTTTGAGGATCTGCCCACCGAATGCACTGAACTTTTCTTTTCTACCCAGTTTTCCATTTCATTTTTTTGTTTGTTTTTGTTTTCTTTTTTCAGTTTCCCAAGATGGGTGTCACGTGGGCTTATGAGCCAGCTGTCTATGGCATCTAATGAACATCCTCTCCTCTGCAGCCTTCCTCTATAAGTGTTCACAACCTGGAGTCTTCAGCTGTGTCCCCAATGCCAAGATGGCTTAGCAGACCCCAACATCTAGGCCAATAGTTTGTGTCACTCTCAGGATTTTTCAAAGCTCAAATACTCACAGAACAGACCCAGAGAGCCCTAGTTTTGAGACTGAAGTGAGGGGACACTCTTTGCCCCAAACAGTGTCATACTCATATCAGCCCTATGAGGTACATAGAAAGAACTGGCCCCATTTCACAGGTGTAGAAGAATGAGCTTGGAGAAAAAAGTATCTTGTCTAAGGTCATAACCAGAAAATGACACAACCATGATTAGAACACAAGACCAACAGCAAGTGCAGCATGAATGTCAGGTCCCATCCTCTGCTAAGCAGGCAGCTTGTCCCCTCATCTTGCAGAAAAAGGTGACTTTAGTTTCCATTGCAGCCCCTCCTCCAAAGGCCTCAGAGCCGACCTGGGATTGCTGGTGGGAATGGGGTAGGCAAATAAGCCAACGGCTCATCTAATCTCCAGACACCTGTGCAGAAAATTTCTCCCTACTCCTGTAGCCAAAAATGTTTTAAATACCATCATGTAAACCAGATCCCCCATCGCTGCCAGCCAGCCCCAACTCCGGTAGGATGCTGGGCTATAGAGGCATTGGAGAGAAAAAGCCAGAGAAGGTGCTGACGGGAGAAGGGCTCACTCAGGACAAAGAACTATCATTCTGGTGGAACAATGTGGGCCCTTCCGAGTGTAAGGGAGGGCAGAGGACCATAGTGAGACCATATATAGAATTAGATTTTGCCTTTCAAGAATATCCAGAATCAGGGAACCCTCAGAGCCCAAAATAAGTCTGTCGGTGCCTCACTGACATCCTGCTTTTTGACACCCAAAGGTTTCTCAGGCAGACACCTGGGACACTCTGTTCATGGGAGCCCACTTGGCTATGCAGAGGATATATAGTTAACTGCCTCCATGAGCAGCCTCGAGCAAAGACATGGGGATCAAATACACAGCTTCCTTGTACTTCAAGTGAGACAATTCTAAGGCATGTTCCTCAGTGTCTCCCAGGGGATCCAATAGCAATGAGTTTCAAGTGCCCACAGTCATAACCCAATCGTTAATATGCCCTGTCTTGGCTACTTTCCCTTCCCTGTCTCATTTCCCCACACTCCTACCAATGTTTCCTGGGGCCCTCAAATCTTTGCCTCAGAGTCTGCTTCCAAAGTAACCCAACCTAATATAGAAAACATTTATTCATGCATTTGTTTGTTCATTTGTTCGTTCATTCATCTATTCATTCATTCATTATGTTATATAGGTCCTCTTTGCATTTGTGCTATTGTATGACTTTGAAGGGTGGGTCATAAAAGGCAATGAAAGCACCTTCCACCTGGCTCTCTTGGGATGCTTGCTCTTGAAACCCAGCCACCACACTGTGAGGTAGCCCAAGCAGCCCCATGGAGAGACTCACAGAAAGAACTAAGGTCCCTGGCCCAAAGCCCTGGCTGAGCTCCCAAACCACAGCACCTACTCGATGGCCACATGAAAGAATTATCTTGAGTCATCTTCCAGCCCCAGTAGAGCTATCTCACCTTTTGTCATGTGGAACTGAGAAAAGCCTTTCCCACTGAGCATTGCCCAAATTGCAGATTTATAAAAAAAATATATGGTGGATGTTGTTTTAAGCTACTAAGTTTGGCAATGTTTGCAGCAGTAGACAACTGATTCAGATAAGTTAAGGGACTTGTTCAAGGTCACAGGGCCTCAAACTAAAAAGTCCCCAGCATCCTGGAGCAATTCTCCCTTTCACAATCCTCATTTAACAGATGAAGAAAAGGGGTTCATAGAAGTTACATAACGCACTCAAGGTCAGAATAGTTTATGGGTTAAATTGTGTCTCCCAAAAAAGATACATTAAAGTACCAAACCCCAGTGCTTCACAGTGTGAACTTATCTGGAGACAAGTTAAGATGAGGTCATCAGGGTGGGCCCTAACGCATTATAGCTTATATCCTTATGAAAGGGGGGAAATTTGGACACAGAAGTATCACCTAGAGAGCAAATGCTGAAGGAGAATGTCATGTACCTGCCAAGAAATGCCTGAGGCTCCCACAAGCTAGAAGAGAGACATGGAACAGATTCTCTCTCACAGCTCTCAGAGAGAATTAATTCTGCTGATACCTTGGTTTCAGACTTCAGAAATAAATTTCAATTATTTGAGTCATACAGTTTGTGGTACTTTGTTGCAGCAGTCCTAAAACATTAATACAGCTAGTAAGTAGGATTCTAATCCAAGTGCCCAATCCTAACGTTTCTGTTCTACTGGCTCTCCCCTGACACATTCTGGGAGGGCTTCCTGGAGGAAGTGACAGCTAAGTATTGAGGGATGGATAGAAGTTATCTAAGAGGTGATAGACAGAAAGAGTATTATCTATAGGGGGACGGCTTGGTTTTCCAGGAGACCTACTGTGTGGACTAAGAATTAACAAAGTTCTGGTGGCTGGAATGGGCTGTGTGTGGCAAAGGCAGAAGCTAGAGCAATTCCAGGAGGCCGGATAAGGGCAGCCTTTGCTAATTCAGCAGGTGGGTTTTTGGGTGTCATCCTGAAGGCAGTGGGGAGCCATCTGCCTTTTTTTCCCAAGACTTGGCACCCCAGCAGTTTTCCTCTAAGAATATTTCATACTGTGGCCTGGCCCTCCTCCTTAGAGCTAGGAAATAGGGAAACAATGGATTGTGCTCAGCAGGAGAGAAGCTTTGCAAAGCCCCCTCAAGTCTGGGAATGAAGGGCTTTTGCTGCTGACTTTCACCCTGCAGCCCCTCAAAAAGTCTCATCGCTGCCAAGTATGAATCCAAGTTTAAAAAAAAAAAAAAGAAAAAAAATGACCTCCACAGAGTTGTTGGGGGGTTGGGGTGAGGTGACACTCAGAGTTCAGAGGGTCTCTTACAGAAATCTCTCCTCAGGACAGCTTAGTGTTCATGGGGAGATTTATAGATTAAGATGTCCCCTCCGACCTCCTGTGGTGCTGGGGCCTGTAAAGAGTTGTTATTAAGATTTCTGTTATCTAGAGCAAGATGTGAAGATTTGGATGCCAGAAGACTTTCTCCTACCACCTCCGCCATCTCAAAAAGGATAGCTTCTAGAGGTCTCCCAAAAGTATTTCCCTACATTTCTTTCAGATCCAAATTCCTCCTCCAAACCAGAGTTTCTGAAGTATCCCTAGGTCGCCACCTATTCTAGTCAGTCTCTTGAATGCCTCTTGCCTCCACCAATATTCACTCGACTGCTCACGATCCTAGATCAGTAAACATTTTCAGCAAACATCAGATCAGATAACTAGACATAGGGCAGAAGCTTGGGGGTCAAGGTTACAAAGGATGTGATTGTAGCAAAGAAAACACAGCACCCATTTCTCCTGCAAAGGTCCTAGTGGTCTTTTACCAAGAAACTTGTCTTTAAAATCTAGAACTCTCCAATTGGAGGCTGTTGTGAGAGCCTAGAGCACTGGGTGCTTGCCCTGACAGACCAGCCCTGTGGCCTGGCTGGCTGAGTGCTCCCCACAAGGACTTGCTGCACACACACCCATGACACAAATGTGCCACCCCCCCACCCAGGACATGGATACATACCTCAAAAGAGATCAAGGATACGCAGAGTAAGGACTGGGGAACACAGAGAATGCAGGCAGAGGGAGATGTTTAACTGAGACTTTGTTTTGTGTGTGTTTGTTTTGTCTTTGCTGCTGGGGAAGAATCAGAAGGAAGAAGAGCTGTTTGTGGCTTGTTCACAGTGGGCCCCAGAGGGTGCCAGGTCCTTCCGGGTTACTGTAGGGCTTGGAGACAGCCTCTCCCTTTGTGTTGTGAAATCTAGATTAGGCTGTGTTCCCAGAGGGAAGACAGAATGATTCCCTAGGAAGGGGATGAAGTCTGAAGATGCTCACAGCACCCTCAGGGAGGTGGCTAGACCTGGAGGTGGGGTAGATGATAAGAGCTATATGGTATCCCTAAGGAGGCTGCCCCTTCCCCTACATCTGACACAAAACGAGTGCAACCACGCTGCAGCTTGGAGTCAAGGTTAAGTTATCTTGGAGAACACACAGATATAGGACAGCTCCTGCAAGCCTGAGTTCACAGATGCAGCAGATTCACCAGAGGAGGAACAAGAGAAATAGGAGAGGGAGAGGGAGTCAGGAAGCAGGGAAGAAACAGGCAAAAAGAGGCAAACAGAATGAAGGAGGGGGAAAGGAGGAGGAAGGCTTCAAGGAAAAGATGGCTGACGGATGGACTGGGAAGTAGATGGAGGACCTACAGACTGAGAAAGAGACCCAGAGAAGGAGAGGAAGAGATAAGGGGAAGTGGGGAGGAGCAGGAGGGTGGGAAGGGGAAGGCTATGTGTGCAGTATTGAAAAGGGAAAGAGGAGTGGGGAGAGGGGAGAAGAAAGAGGGAAGAGAGGAGAGCAGGAGGAGAGAGGGGGAAGCAGGAGAAGAAACAGGGGAGCAAGAAGAAAGAAGAGAATGAGAAGAAAGAGAAGATGGGCAGAATTGAGATAGAGGGAAGGGAAAAGGGGAGAGGGCAGGAAAAGTGTGAAAGAAGGAGGGAGAATGAGAGGGGAAGAAAGTCTAGGAAGGACAGTCACAGGCCCCTACTAGCCAGTCAGCCACAAGGTACCAAGCCACATAACTCATAGGCAAAATGCTCCAAGCAGCCCTCTCTGAAGGCCCCTCTGGGTCCTCTGGTGCACGGAGCAGAGGTGCATGGGGTGGAGCCACGAGAGTTGGCAGACTTAGGCATGAGCTCCTAACCCTCACTCCCCCATCCCTTAGGCCAGGACCACTTTCTGTGGGGTGAGCAGAGACTAAAACCTCTAGTACCACCCTGTTCTTTGCCTGTGTGCACTGGCACAGAGCTGCATCCTCCTGCACAGGCTCCATTTTCTAACTGACACAGCCCTGCTAACCTCCTACCAAACCCTGGGTCACATAGCAGCATCTTCTCAGAGGAGGAGGCATTTTCTGATTCACAGAGAGGAGGTCCTAAAGACAAAGAGTAGTTATGTTCTATCAACCACACTCAGGCATATATCCACACCCAGCAGCAAGGACTGCTAGGGAATGTCATCTTTATTCCAGGGGGTCATATGTCCATCTAGCATTTGGGAGTTCAATTTCTAAAAATGTAGGGACCAAACATTGAAGAATGTCAAGCAGAGAGCAAAGCCCCAGAGCATGGGAGGAAGAAGTCAACATGGAGGAGGGAGGCAGGAAGAAAGGGAAGCTAAAGGTATAAGAGGAAATACTAGAATGAAATGTTGGGGAGAAGGGTATGGGTGTGTGGGGATGGAATGTACACATGGCTTTCGAGGGAAGGCACCATAAATCACCCCACAAGCCTTAGAAGTCACCTAGCTCTGGCTCTACTGCTCACTACCTGTGGCTTTGGGCACACGACTCCATCTCCTGGAACCTGAGTTTCTTCCAATCTAAAATGAACATAGCAAAAGCACAGACTTCATGGGTTATTATGAGGGTGGAGGATGAACCAGTAGCAGCACATCCACTGCTGGGCACACAGAGATTGAAAGCTATGATAGGACTGGGAGTGCGTAGAACCAGGTTGAGGGAAGGGGCATGGGAAGAAGCCTCTAGGAGTCCCTTTGGCCTGAGACGTCAGTTTGCCAGCTTGGAAATACTAGTCCCAAGTCAGTAGTCACAGAACACTACCCTAAGCCCTTTCCAGACTTTCTTCATCTCATCCCTACCCAGGCCCTAGGAGGTAGGACCCATTCTCATCCTCATGTTAATAAGAAGGGAGCCAGGCTCTAAACACCTAACTAATGTGTCCAGCGTTGTCACAGGGCCAATGAGCATTGAGCCCAGTTGGTAGAAGGGTCCAGAGTTCCTTTTGCCAAGAGCACACTCCATTCCAGCAGAAAGGAGCCTCAGTCTCTCTCAGTTGAACAATTCTTCCCTTGGGCTTAGAAATCCTGGCTGATTCTGAAACTGGACTGGAGCCAGTGTCTGCCCATTAATGAAGGCAACAGGTAACAACCGCCTAGGGAGCCCTGCCTGGCTCTAGGGAAAGCCCCAGATGGGCATAGGAATTCAGTGAACAAGAGACACCGCCCTTCTCAGACTTTTCCTTGTCATTTCTTTCTTCCAGAGGAGTTTGGAAGAGGAGTTGCTGCAGCAGGAAAACCCACATCCAGGTTACTGATACTCACACCAGGAACGGGGAGTTCCAACAAGGACAACATTAGCCAGGAGGAAACCATGAGAGCAGAGAGGGAGGGGCCAGGCTACTTGGAACAGGATGTTCTGAAATGAGGAAGCAAGCCAAGAAGAAAGGCGTATATGTGTGTGTGCGCACGCGCACGCGCACACGTGCACACGCGTGTTTAGGGGAGGCGAGTGGCACTGTGGGATGTCAGCTACAGATCTGAGCTAATGGGAGAGAGGGAGGCAGTTGCAGGTGGGAGGTAATGATGGAGTAGGGAGTGGAGGAATAAGAGGAGGAGGAAGAAGAGGGAGAGAGAGGAGGGAGAAAAAGTAGGATGCAGGGAATTTCAGGGACATTTCATGCTCTCGCTGTCCCCTGCCTCTGAGAAGACACTGGGAAGACACTGCGGGTCTCAGCTCTGAGAAAACCCTCATAGAGCATCCAGGCAGAGGGAATAGAAAGCCGACCAAGACTCCCCTGCCCTGTCTGTGTGGCTATCAGCCTGTGACCTCTCTGGTTGACAAGTGGGAGTCATGAGCTAGCTTATTTCCCCCTTCACCCCCATCCTTTCTAATGAATCAGGAGCAGAAAGTTGATTTGGGACTACTAATTCTGAACACTGCTGAAAGGGGCTAAGATATATTTTCAGTTTGATTTAGGGTTTCTGTTAGTAATTAACTAATGATTTATTTTGGTTTGTAAGAAGCCAGCGTGCACCTCAGTGCTAATGAGGGTAGATGAGTGACTAACTAATGGTAGTTGACTACACGTTTCACTGTGGCTGACTGGTTGTGATTGGATTGTCTGGGTCTCAGACTGTGGGAGCCTGTGACTAACTATGACAGCTTGGGCTAACTAAAACTGGGCAGATGGATCGACTCTGACTGGCTAAGTGGTTGGCTCACTGGGCAGCTGACTTACCGACACACGACTGACTGACTGACTGACAGGCTGACTGGTTGATAACAATGGGCTTGCTGGTTGACTGGTCGGTTGCCTAATCCAAATTGACTGGATAACTGAATAACTTACCATTTTGACTGCCTGACTACTGTGACTAATTCAATGTGGCTGGTGGCTAATTCGGATTGACTGGTCGACTATGATCTCCTGACCAATGGACTTGAGTGATGATCTTGTCTGAATTACTTTAGCTGGCTGGGAGGGTGACTATCTCTTTCAGATTGACTAGACAACTGGATATCTGACTGTGAGCCCAGAGCCTTGTTGGATTGCCTTTATTGCACAGCTGACTCTCTGAGACTGACCTAATAGCTTGCTGGCTGAGATTTCTTTGTGGCTGTGACTGACCAGACCACAGACAGGGGCTGCCTGTGACTAAGTATTCAACAGACAGAAACTGTTGACTATGCCCAACTGACTGGTCTGGCTGGGTGGACCGACCATCTGTTTTAGTCATTGAAAATGACTGTCTGACTCACCTGACTGCCATAGACAGCCTGAGATCAACTAGACTGACCTGCTGACTGGGTGACTATAGCAGTGTGATTGAGTCTGGCTGTGAGACAATATCCTACCAACCGACTGACTTGAATGTGGTGACTGGAGGGACTGGCTGACTGATTTTGATTGGCTGTTGGGTGACAGATGACTACTAGGTGATTGGCTGGCTGTTTGACACAGGCTGACTGACCCTGCCTTGACTGATTAACTGAGTGGCCGATAGATTGAGATTGACCAGGTGGCAGGAGACCTGCTGACCATGGCTGTGACTCACACTGTGAGTGGCCATGTCTGACCATGTAGCCCTGACTGTATAACTGAGTGTGACTGAGACAATGACTAATTGACTGGCTAGCTAAGACTGGCTGAGTGGCTGGCTGGTTGACTGGCTGTGACTGACCCCTGTGTTGAATAGCTATGACTGGGTATAACCAATTTTGACTAAGTCAATCATTAACCTCTTGACAGGCTGACCGTAGCTGTGTCTCGTGTTGTGAGTGGCCTTGCCTCACTCTGTGGCCCTGAATGTGTGTGAGAGTCTGACCGTGAGACAGTGACAGACTGACTGACTGGCTGACTGACTTTCCTGGCTCACTGCCTCTAGGTCAGCCTATAAACACAGCCCTTACCCATCCCAGAACCACTAGAGGCCCTACATGGAGACAGCCCAGCCTGAGGGGACAGAGCAGCTTCTGTGGAACAGCCAGGGCAGAAAGAAAGGCGCTGCCAGAGGGAGAACAGGAATAGGCCCTTCCCAGGGCTGGGCCCAGATGGAAAGCTTTCTGCCTCACTCTGGCAGCAGCTAGGTCACTGACACACATTCTCTGAGCTGTGTTTTTGGCTCAAGTCTCATAGCTCCTTTCCTTAGGGGAAGTAGGGGGAGGGGATGAGGGAGAACCTATAAAAACATTGAGCCAATAACTCACCAGACAGGACTCCAATTATAGGAGCTTGGTGTGGGGGAGGGGATGGAGGAAAGGCCCAGTGAAGTTGGGGTGGGGCCACTGACTGTGGGTTATAGGGCTTGGTTTTGAGCCAAACTGCCGCCCTAGAAAATTCAGGCCTTGTAACATTGGGCAGGGGGAAGCCTTAAGAAGGAGGAATGTGTTTGTCAGGCATACCTCTACTACCTCTACCATTTTACAGCTGAGGAAACAGAGGTGCATGACCCTCAGGGCCTAGGGCATTTATCCAAACCCAGTCCTTTTTGGGCCACCTCACCAGAGCACAGGAAGATGATGAACTCCAGCCCTTAGTCTCCCAAAAGGTCCTGGGCAGCAAGTTTTCAGGGGCAGGATTGATGACATTCTGCAAGGAATTCTACCTCTATGAGCCTCGGTTTTCTCATCTGTAAAGCAGATAATTCTAATAGGCCACTTGGGTGAACTCAGACTGGGTTCACAGTTGCCTCTGCCACTTACTAAATATATGGTTTCCTCACCCACAAATGAGATTAATATCCAAAATGGCTCTTACTCTGTAAGCTTGTCATGAGAAGAAATAAAAACATAATCCAAATAAAGACTTCAGCTCGGTGCCTGGCACAGCTCTCTCCAGCCACACTGAAATGTCTTCTGTCCCCACAAAGGATCCCAAAGACTCTCTGGGGGACACCACAGCCACTGGGGCCTAGCCCCCAGGGATAGGGAAGCAAAAACACAAGGGAATTCTCTGGGGTTTCCCTGGGAAGAGCTGAGGGCCCAGTTGTCATGAGTAGTCCCTGGTGGGGCAGAGGCCTCTTCCAGGAAGCCTTAGGGTCTCGGGCCATCCAGGGTCAGGAAAAAAGGCCAGGCTGCCTCTGAATCGAGGTAGGCTAAGGGGCAGAATTTCCCCAATAGGCTAAGAACCTGAGTGTGAGCCCCGAAAAATCCCTTTCATACGAACACTGCTGCCCCATTTCCCAAGAGGCTGCTGACTGATGACATGAGCTCATTTGACCTCATAGTCACCCACTGCTTTGAATTACAACAAACCAGATACTAAAGCACCCCAAAGTTCACATCTAAGAAATAGAAGATTGCCTCCTGACTCACTTCTTCTTCAATAATTCCTTCATGAGGCCTAAGACCTCAGACTCAGGAGCTGGGGAGACTTGGGTTCAAATCCCAGCTCAGCAGTTACTAGATCTATGACATTGAGCCAGCGAGACTGGCTCCATCAGTCTCAATTTTCCCATTTGTAAATGGCGGACAATCATAGGGTCATGGCAAGGATTTGACAAAGTGCTCAATAAATGCTTTAAAAATGTAAGACTCAGCAGAAAATGTGTCCATTCTGCCCATAACACTTCCTCCTCTGCACAATGGGTGTAAGAAACTACCCCAGGGTCATTGTGAGGAGGTCATGAGCGCTTGGCATAGTTGCTGCCACCTTGCCCAACTTCAGGGGGTGCTATTCACATCCTACTTGATTAGTCACAGCCTGGACAGCTCTCTGTAGTGGTCTGGTCTGGCACACAGTAAAGGCACAATGAATAAGAGCTATTTGTCTTCCTCTTAGAGGGGAAAAACATAGCAGGAAGCCAGCATTTAAATACCAAGGGTGTGCTAAGGGCTAAATTAATGTGTGGTGAGAATGCAAAAGAGGGGCCTCCACTTGGTGGAGGAATAGTGAAAGAATGAGGAAGAAATGGAAGGGGTCAGAGACATAAAGGGCTAAGCCATGGGACAGTCCTCACTAGCTGAGGAGCTCCTGGAAAGGGGAACAGCCTGTGTGATGCCTGGAGGCTAGAAAGAGGGAAGTATGTGGGGAACAGGCTGGTGCCCGGACCTGCTGGTGGGCTGGAGCTAAAGTCTCAGCAGAACAAAGAAGGAAAAGATGCCCTTGGCCTGTGATGTGGTGGGATGGGGCAGAACAAAGGCCCTGATTCCTGGCTCCAGGAGTGCTAGGGGAGTGATCCTTTCAGCCTTGACCAGGGTCTTTGGCCAGTTCTGAGCAGCTCTCCTGCCTAAGGTAGGGCTGCTGGGTTCTCCCCCAACCCCACCCCTCGTTCTACAGGGCCTCAGGCAGGGGCTATCACTGCCCCATTTTACAAGAGATGAAATAAGCTACTTCTTATATTAGTTTCCTATTACTGCTGTTAGAAATTGCCACAAACTCAATAGCTTAAAACAACACAAATTCCTTATCTTATAGTTCTGGAGTTCTGAGGTCTATAATTAAGATGTCAGCAGGTCTGCACTCCTTCTGAAGTCTTCAGCAGAAAACTTGGTTCTTTGCCTTCTCTAATTTCTAGATGCCAGCCATGTTCCTTGGTTTATGGCCTCTTCCTTGTATCACTTCAACCTCTTGCTTTCATTTTCACACTGCCTCTGTCCCTGGAATCTTCTGCCTCCCTATTAATAAGGATCGTGTGATTACGTTAGACTCACCAGGAAAATCTTATCTCCAGAACCTTGAACTAATCATATCTGCAATCACATCCTGCCTCAAGGCCTTTGTACTTGCTTTTTTTCTTGCTAGGAATGTTTTTTCTCCAGATATCCTTATGGTTCGTACCCTCACTTCTCTCAAAGTTCTGTTCAAATGAAACCCCTCCCCTACATGCTGGTAGTCCTCATTCCTCTGATTCTGCTTTATTTTTCTCCATGTCACTCATCACTAATTTATGTATTAGAGATTCATATATTTGCTTATTGTCTCCTCCAACTAAAATATAAACTGCACAAAGACTGGGATTTTGTCTGCCTCATTCACTGCTGTATTCTTAACACCTACAATAATAAATGAACAAATGGGGCAACTGAAGTTCAGAGAGAGTGACTTGCCCAATGTCACACAGCTGATAAGTGGCAAAACTAGGAATTTGAAATCAGATGGGTCTGATTCCCATAGCTTAATTGTTTGGCTCAATGATACTTGTCAGCCTCTTAAAATTTATGTGAGTACTAGGCCTTTAGGCCCTGCTCTCTGCCTTCTTCTAGTTGATGATGAAGTATTTGTGGACTGCTATATGACTCACCCTAGGAAGCAACCAGAGGAATAAAAGTTGTTTCTATTAGCCCAGGGCATTAAATCTCAGAACAGATTGAGGGCACCTTGAGAGCATGAGTGTTTCCCTTGGAACTAAATAATCACTGTCCGACAAATGCCTGGCACATAGTTAGTGCTTATGAAATCTTTGTTGACAAATGAATGAATGATACTCATTTGATTGCATAGAGAAGATCTGCTCTATATCTTTATTTCTATATTTCTATACATCCATCTCTTCTCTCTCTCTCTCTTTCTCCCTCGGCTTTGGGGATCACCTATTTTCTTTCTGTCTTGAAGTCCGGACTGCATTTCCTGCTTCTCTGAGTATCCCTGTCACTTCTGCCTGTTTGGTTTCATGACAGGGTCCCATCCATCAGTGCCTCAGGAGGAGACTCCTCCCCTCCCCAGAAGTACCTGCTCTCAGAGATCAGCACCCATGACAATGGCCCCAACAACATGGTGGTGAAAAAAAAAAAAAACAACCCACATTAACCTCCCTGCCTCTCAGCCTGAACTGTACCCTCAGGATTGGCCAGAGGGTGAAGACAAATGTACTCTCAGATTCTCACATTTTTCTGTCTCTATCTGTCCCATCCCTATTCTGGATTTTCAAGAAAAACAGACCCTTTACCCTTCTGTACAGTTTCCTTATTACCCAGCTACCAGAAAGAGAAGTCTATAAATCCCCCACATTGGGAGAGAGGGGAAAAAGCAACGGGGAAGGTATAAACAAGAATTGATTAAATCCATATGCAGCCCTGAGGGGCAGAACAGTGGCAGCTGTGGCTGCAAAGACATCTCCCAAAGGAGAAAAAGGATAATAGGAGGGTCAATTGGGCTGCCCACAGCAGTAGGTGACTGACCCTTCATTGAAGAAAAAGGAACAAGACTTGCAGAAGAAATGTTGACCTGCCTTAAGAGGGGGGCCTAACTGATGTCACTGTAGCATTCATTCAATTCCATGCACAAACATTTCAATCAATCACTAAAGTACCATGCACTGGGTTAACTCTGATTCCATATGTTAAAGCCTTTGTTTTCCAAATACAATCATTTTGCCTCCAAGTAATAATAGAGCTGCCATAGTGTGTGGCCAGAGCACCGACAACAAGCACTGGCTCTGTGCTCAGTGCTTTATCTCCATTAATACTAAGAAATTTTGCAACATTTCTGCGAGTTAAGGTGTGTCCATTCTACACATGAGAAAAATGAGGCTCAGAGAGGTTAAGTCACTTGCACAAGGCCACAGTGCTCTTCTAATTTCCATTTTGTTACCCTCGGCAAACCACCACCTGTAGGACAATCCAGCTGCTGCTAGTTTTCATGAAGTTTTATTAGAGCACAGTCATACTTAGTTGTTTATGAATTGTTTTTGGCTGCTTTTGTGCTATACAACAGCAGAGATGATTAGTCACAATGGAGACTGTACGGTCCCCAAAGCCAAAAATATTTACAGTCTGGTTCTTTACAAAGAAAAGTTACCAACCCTGGCCCTGTAATCCATTCTCAGCCTGTTCCCCAAAGGGATCCTTTAAAAAGCTAACTCGGGTGATGACATGACCTGTTTAAAATCTTTTGAATACAATAGAAATTTCTTCCCACAGTCCATAGTGCCAGCAGGGTTTGGTACCTGCTAACCTCTCCCACTTTAATGCCACTGGCTACGTTTTAAGACATGGGACATTTTCCAGTTATCTAATGTGCTGGCTCTTTCTAGCCTCAGGGCCTATGCACATGCTGTTCTCATATCTGTAATTCTTTTTCCCAGCTTTAAGTCTTAACTCAAATACAATTTCCTCTGAAAGGCTTTTCCTGTTTTTATTCTCCATCTCATACCCAGTTCATTTCCTTTCTAGCAGTGATAATAGTTTGTCATTGCTTGTCAGTAGGTTCACTTATATTCTCTCTTTTGCCCTAGCCTGCAAGCCCCATGAGGGCAGGGACTGTTGCTGTGTTGTTCAGTGCTATAACCTGGCACATGGCAATCTATAAATATTTGTTGAGTGACTACAGCAAAGGCATGTTGGCATCCAGGCCACATTCCTCATGCAGACACTCCTGTCCTGTCTTCCCTTCCACAAGCATTCAGAAAGCTATATTTATAAAAGTCTGCAGAGGGACAAAATAACGCCAGAGAGGTGGCAACCAGACTCCTGCTCTTAGTGAGTTCTCCAGAAACCAAATCCTCCCAGCTCATTCCCTTTCCTTCTTCTTCAGAAATGGCAGCCAAAGAAGGGAGGCCCCCATCATGGCCGGGAGCAACCTGCTCTCCAGAAAGGATTCTGCTGCTACTCAATCAGGCCCCACCAATGTCGCCCAAGATTTTTATCACCTGAGAGGGTTTAGGACATAGCCTAGGCTTCCCTGGAGAAGGTGACACTGCAGGACTGGAGTTGATGCTTAACAAGGTCCAGATCCCAGGTGTAGTGGGTTGAAGTGGTAGATCTAGTGGTAGCTACAAAAAGGTATGTCCAAATCCTAAATCCCAGAACCTGTGACTGTGACTTTATTTGAAAAAAAAAAAAAAAGGTGCGGGGGATCTTTGCAGTTGTAATTACATTAAGGACTCAAGATGGAATTATCCTGGGTCACCATAGGTCCTAAATCCAAAGATAAGTGTCCTTTTAAGACACAGAAGAGAAGACACAGACACGGAGGAGGAGGCCATGTGAATGGAGTGAGAATAGAGTGATATGGCCACAGGTCTCAGAATGTCCAGAGGCACCAGAAGGTGAAAGGGGTAAGGAAGGCTCTTTCCCTAGAGCCTTTAGAGGGAGTGTGTCCCTGCCCACACCCTGATTTCAGATGTCTAGCCCCCCAAACTGTGAGAGAATAAATTTCTGTAGCTGTAAGCCACTCAATCTGTTGTTAATATGTTATGATAGCCACAGGAAACTAATACACCTGAGAAGGGCAGGCTCACTTCTTTCTTCAGCCCACGGAGGACATACTTTTGAGATAACAGAATTTTCTGCTGGAAGGAACTCCAGGGCTGAGTTACCTGGCATTTCCCAAATCCAGGCAGCCAGACCTCACCTAATGGCTGTTTCCACTTCCACTTACCACTCTACCTTATTTCACTTAGTATTTATCTTCAAACTGACCTACCTTTCCTGCTCAAAAGTTCCAGGGAGAACTTTATGAGTAGGGAGAACCAGCACCACTTGTGATTCACTTGCTCCTCCCCTTTATTCATACCAAAACATTTATGAAACACCATCTCTATACTGGACACTATTCATGTCTCTGGAAATGCAGTAAGGAAGAAGCAGACAGGAATCCCTGTCCTTGTGGGTCTGGCATTTACAGGTGGCAGGGGCTGCAGCATAATTGCCCAAATAGGTACGAAGCTGTTAAAATTAAAAACGTCCATTAACATATCCTTGAAAATTGTCTGTGACCCCCAGGGAAGTGGGGAGAAGGCAGAAACCAGGGTTTGAATTCTGGGTGTGCCATATTCTGGCTCTGAGAGCCTCAATCTTCCCTCCACCAAAGAAGAAAGGAATTCCTGGGTTCCCTGGTCCTGTCTCTAAGAGCCCTGGTGCTGTGAGAGGGAGAAGGGCCTTCCCCACACAGGGACAGGGCTGGAGCTGGTCTGTGGGGCTGGGATTGTGAGCATTTCCAAGGTGTTGAGCCCTCTGGGCCCAGAAGGAGAGGAAGGAAAGGGAAGCAAGAGAGAGGTTCTGGGAGAGAAGGTACAGCTGCCATAGCTAAGAGCCAGAGCCAACTACATCCACCTGCAGGCTATAGGAAGGGGTGTTCTATGACTTGTGGGATCTGTGGGCCCACAAACTATGAAGCAGGATATTTAGGGAGGACAGGAAATCTGCTCCCAAAACCTTTGGTTACAATAAACATGAACTATTCATGGAGTAACAACATAAATGATCTGTTTATATGGTTTACCAGCACAACAATCATCAAAGCAAGTATTCTCATTTTACAGATAAGGAGACTCAGGCTTAACAAGGTCACACGGCTCTAAGTGAAAAACCAGGATTTAAACCCAGGGCTGATCTTAGTCATCTCACTCTATTACCTTTAGATCTATTTCTTAATTAGTAAGGTGTTTTCAGTTACAAGGGACAAATATCCAATTCAAACCGGCTTAAACCCACTTCCATCCCAAAAAAGAATTTATTGTAAAGGTTAGGATTTTCAAGCACAGCAGATCCAGATGTCCAACAGTGTTCTCGTAATTCTGTCTCATCCTTTGGCCCTATTTTCCTTGTGTCAACTTTATGGTACCAGAGGTACAAAGATGGCCACCTGTGGCTCCAGGCTTCTATTTTGCTTCAAAAACTTACTGGAAACATGACTTTCTATTCTAATAGTTCTAGCACAAGTCATTGGCACATCTTGGGTCACATGACAGGCCTGAAAGCAATTATTTGGTCAAGGGGATGCAGTATACCCATTGGCCAGAAATGGATCAGGTGTCCACCCCTGTAGTTGGCAGGTAAGGACAGCAATCCCTTGTCCAAATTACAAAGACATAATAGGACAAGGTGATTAACCAAAGAGAAATTGTAATCATTTACTAGCAGAATGGATTCTTGGTAAGCAGAATCTACTACATCTCTCTGTTTTTCCCTTTAGTCTTTAGTAAACTTTCTTTGGAAAATCTCCAACCTGATCATCAGGGAAAGAAGCAAAGCCTTTGCCCACTGCAGCAAGGCAAGATGGCCTTGGGACGAGTTGCCTTTGTGTAGTAGATTAGATTGTAACAGAAGTGGATTGTACATCTCCCCACAGCAATGGTATGTTGGCCATTTGACTGGTTTTGACCAACAGAATGTTGAGTGTGTGCAAACAGAGGTCTCAAGTGCATTTGCTTCATTTGTCCTTGTCTTCTGTGCTCCTTTCATTTACCATTATCCTCTGAGTAACCACTGATATAGACCCAAAGCCTAAAGCTGACCTACCCCCAGATGACCCACAGTCCTAGGAACAAAACATATAAATGGTTGTTGTCGTAAGTGCCCAAGATTTGGAGGGTATTGTTTGTCATGTGGCATTATCACAGCAAAATATAACTACCACACTTTGAAAGTTTTAGAGGTTTTATGTTGAGAGAAACCACTATTCTTTGAAGTGAACAGTCTTTCAAGGAGTTAGTACTCTGAGCTATGGCCAGTCTCTATTTTGCCAAGATGCTCCAGTAACCCCAAAAGGCATAGCACCATATTTTAACACAACAGCCATATTTCAACGCCCACCAAAGAAATTCTTCACAGGCCAAAAAGAGTTTCAGCATCTTTTCTGGAGCCCTACAATTTGCCCTATCCTTCATTCGGGGTCTCTCAGGATCTTTACCAGTTCTGTGACCTTAGGCAAGTCACTTGCCCTCTCTTAGCCATAGTTTCCTCATCTGCAAAAAGGAATAATACTAATCTTTAGCTTTGAGGGGAACTAATTGAGAGAATATATAAAAACAGTTATAGTGCCTTGTGTAGTGAAATAGCTCAATAAATGTTAGCATTATACTTCCTAGTTTTTTCAAATTACTGGAGGAATAAAGATGCATTTAAAATATTCAATCCGATCCTCTGAGCCTTGGGGGCATCAGGCAATAAAGCATGTCTCATAGTGAAGACACCCTGAGGTGCCTGAATCTGGGAGAAGGGGAATCTGGAACACTGGCAAGGTAAGTTTTCTTCTGTTTGTTTGTTTGTTTGTTGTTTTTTAGTTACTTGAAATCATACAACCAATTTACTTTAATTGTTCATCATACAGATAAAAGTAAAACAAAGACATGTGAACGATGACAGCATTTGCTTCAACTTCAACCCATGAGAAAGAGTCATGGCTGAAAGAAAAGTCCCAATTCCATTAAATGGGAAGACATTGAACTCCAACAATTTATTTGCATAGGAAATTTACTATGAGGTGAGATTTTAATGCCAATTGACAAATTGGCCTCTGGTCCAGCCTTCTTTAGGCTCTACCTTTCAGTCTCCTGTCCCCAGCCATGCCGTGAGGACCCTGGAGTGAAATGATGATCCTTGTTAAATGATAGCAGCAGAACAATAGTTGACTGGGTGCTCAGCAGGTGTCAGGCACTGTGTTACACACTTGATGTGTAAAATCTCATTTAGTTCTCACCACATTGCTGTGAGGCTGCTATACATTTTATCTCAGATGAGGAAACTGAGACTCAGAGATTTTATGTGATGTGCCCACATCCCCTACCTAGCGGAGGACAGATACAGGACTTGAACTCAAATCCAATAACAAAGCTGGTGCCCCAAATCTCTATTTTAGGCTATTCTGTCATGGTCCTGGGTACTGCTAGTTCTAGGAGATGCTATATCAGAGAGAGTCACCTCAGTCCAGTGTGGAACCCCAGAAAGAAGCCCAGCAACAGGGCCTTTCTTCTCCTTGCTATGCACTTATGGTCCTAGCCTATGAATCTGGCCCCATAGCTCCACCCTCTCCTGGGAGGGATGAACCCAAAGCTGCAAATCCTTCAAGCCCATCACTGGCCCTGTCTAGGAAGGGCATCCTCAGAACTCAAACCTTCTGCCCTCACAGCAAACTCCCCAGTTTGGGCCTCAGTGGCAGGCAGACTTCTTTACTGCCAAAAGGCGCAGACCCACGATCCACTGTTGATGTGACCTTTCACAGGTGTGTAGACTCAGGCACTTACTAATCTCCCTGGGCCTCAGTATCCTCATCCTCATACTTGATCAGTGGTTTCCAGTTTTAGGCAAGGACACCACTATTGAAAGTGAACACAGACAGACCAGCTGTTCCAGATGATAGAGGCCTGGGTCTTGGCACCCTTCAGTCTCCATGGGTAGCAGTTGCAAAAGGGAATAATACTAATCCTTAGCTTTGAGGAGAACACTACTAGCCCAACTCACCCCTGAGGTCCATCCAGTTCTAACATTCTATGATTCTTGGATCTTGATACATACTCCCCTGACAAATTTTTCTTCCTAAATGTGTTAATCAAGATCCTTAGTGACAAATACCCAATTCAAACTAAGTGAGCAAAAAGGGGTATGTATGAGCAGAGTCCCTAGAATTCCACTTTGGTTTGTTTTCAAAGTCTATATTTCTTGCTTAAAGCTTTCTTGAATGCCTTTCCAGCCCCAGGAAATGTGAATGCCTTCTGTGAGCCTTTAAATCCCTGCCTGACCTGGCCCGTGGTTTCCACTCCAGCCACATTCTGAGCCTTTCTCTCCTTCCTCAGGGCCTTTGCACATGGTGTGCCTACTACCTGGGATAGTTTTTCCTAAGTTCTCAGTACCCAGCTTATTCTCACCATTCAGGGTTCAGCTCAAATCTCACCTGTTCAGAGGCCTTTCCTGTCCATTCCAACCTTGATAGTCCTCAATCACTCCCCTTCACCTCATCTGGCCTTGTTTACTTATCATAGTCTGGAACAATCTTATCTATGTACTCATGAGCTTGTTGTCTATCTCCCCACAGAATGTCCATTCCACAAGGCATTTTGCATTGTTTACTGCAGTGTCCTTGACATCCAGCACTTGCCATGTACAAGTGCTCTATAAATACTTGTGGAATGAATGAATAAATGATTGAAAGTAACTCTTCATGCTTTATTGAATCTAGATTCCTCTGCCTCAAGTTCAACACGCACCTGCTACAGCTTCCAAAGGGCTCTTCTGGAATCTCTTCTTGTCCTACTCCAACTCAGAGCATGCCAACCTTTGCTGAAAATCTATCAACAGCATTAATCTGGTACACTCAGAGAAGCCAAGCTGCCAAAGGATTTGCATGGCCTGACCCTTGGAGCCCGCCTTGTGCCTTCCTGCCCCTACATTTCTACTCAGTCCTGTCTTCACATGGCTCCTGCCCCTCAGCTTCACAGAGCACTTATCACAGTTGGTTCACACACCTCTGTGGCTACTGCATCAAGTTGGCCTCCTCTACTTCACTTTATGTTCTTCAGGGCAGAGACTTCACTTGGCTTTGCACACTCAGCCCAGCCTTGTTCCTGGCAGTTAGTGGTGCTTCTTACATATTGGTGAATGAATAGATGAATAAATGTGGTTGAATACTTACTATAGGCCAGACATTAAGCTAAAAATGTAATTATGTTATCTCATTTTATTTTCTCAGCAATCTCGCAAAGTAGGCACTATTACGTTTGATTGAATGAATACATGAATGAATAAATGAATGGATGAATGAACTTCTAAAGGAGGGCAGAGCCATAGTCCAGAAACATACAGAAGCTAGGAGGCAATGTAATTAGTGAGAGGCACCCAGTTTAAGGCACTAGCAAATGGAAGGAACCATGGCAAAATGAAGCACCATGGCATGTTACAGCTTGAATTGTGTTCTCTCAAAATTCATATGTTAAAGTCTTAACCCTCAGTACCTCTGATTATAACCTTATTATGAGATAGAGTCTGCAGATGATTAAATCAAGACAAGTTCATTAGAGTGGGCCCTAATCCAATATGATTACTGTCCTTATAAAAAGGGGAAATTTGGACACAGAGACAAATACACATAGAGAGAAGATGGTGTGAAGAGACACAGGAAAAAGTGGCCTTCTACAAGCCACGGAGAAAGGCCTGAAACTGATCCTTCCCTCACAGCCCTCAGAATGAACCCTGCCAACACCTTGATCTTGAACTTCTAGTCTGAACTGTGAGACCACAAATTTCTGTTGTTTAAGTCCCCCAGTCTGTGGTACTTTGTTATGGCAGCTCTAGCAAACTAATCAGCATCCTAAAGCATTCACATTCAAAAACACTTTTCAACACTGATGGGCCAAATAAGGCTTGTCGAGAGGCCATATTCTGCCTGAGAGGGTGCAGGTGGCAATCCCTGAAGCCGCCCTTGTTCCCAGAGCATACTCTTCCCACCAGGGAATGGGCTCTGTGGGACACTGAGGTCAAACAGATCAAATGGGAATTCAATTATGGTTTGGAGACAAGCCCAGGAGGTCACAGATTAAATGAGGGCAGGGATGGGAGTCAGGGCCTCACTGTGGTGCTTGTGCCCCAGGCTCCAGAAGCTGTGTGGCTGCATCCACACAGAGCCTGTTTGTCAAGTACAGGAGAAAATCTGAATTAAGAAGATAAATTGAATCAATTTAGACACGGCTGTCCACTAATACCCCCAGCATATGGTAATCAATACTCTGTAAAGACCATTGGAACTGCTGCTTACAAGTATGTTCATTATTAAAATTGAACCTCTTTCCCCCACTCCATTTAGTTGAGAAATCTTATGTTACACAGAAAGGTTAATTACAAACAAACTTCCAAGAACCCTTCCTTGGAAGCTTCTGTTTCATTTTCTCCAGGAGGAATCCTTGAACTCCATATTTGGGAATGCAAACCTGGGCCAGCTTAGTGAAATTGTTTGCTCATCCTAGCAGCTCCCAGATGGAGCAAACCTCTCAGATGCCTGATGGAGCTGGGATTAACCAGGAACCACGTCAAACTGTCCAAAACCATCTAAAATGTAGGTTTTTGTTAGTTTTTTCATTTAGATTGAAGACAACCATCTTTTCAACATGTGTTCTGGTTAGAAAAGTAAGAGGGTCTCAAGTTCTGGGACCACAGTGAGAGACATACAATATTCCAGTGGCTACACCAATTAGATCTGTTTGCTCCCGACTTTGGGGAAGGTAAATGGTCTATTACTTGGTGGGTAATGCATACCACATAGCATTCCTCAGTCTCAAGGGAGGCCTAGAAGCCTCATTTTTTTAGTGATAATCAGAGTGGCATGGTACAGAACAGGCCCTCAGCACCAAGGCTGAGCCCTTTCCCCACCATTAGCTGTACAAAGAGCTTTCCTGCTTGCCATGGCTTCAGCAGTACCTTCCCAGAATTTGGTTTTCTCCATCTATGTCGGGAAAAGTCCTTGTAGAAGGTAGGGGCAATACTGGTTCTTGTCTGCCTGGCCATTTTCTGCTTCCTTTGGCCTTTTCAACTCCAAGTGTCTTCTTCATGTAGTTTCACCAGGCTGCGATTATGATATGCAGTCACTGGGCATATGTCTAGGCCAAGTTTAGGACTACATTGCTCTGTTTGGGTCAGGAATGGGCGCATGATCAAAACTCCCTAGGACTAATTCTGTGCTATAGGGATATATATCCACGCTTCTAAGAACCAACTCTCTTGCCTGGCTGCAGCTGGATCACAAAGTAAATGATGATGAGGATGAGGATGATGATGAGGATGATGATGAGGATGATAATGATGTTAGTAGTAGAGCAGTAGTGGTAGTTAACTACTAGTAGTTAAATATGTAGCACTATTCTAAGCACATTACATATATTACCTCATTGCATCTCCACAACTCTCCTCTGAGGTTGGCACTCTTATCACTATCTTCATTTAATATAGACTAGGAAACTGAGGCATAGAAAGGCTAAGTAACTTGTTCAACATCACATGATAAGCAAGATTAAAATCCAGGCAGTCTAGCTCCAGAATTGTTACTCTTAACCACTACCATAGAGGGAGCAGGGAAAGAGTGAGGGATGATGTTACTTAAGCCCCTGGACTTCCCAGTAACACAAACCAATTCATTTCCTTTGCTCAAGTTGCTTTGTTTTGTTGTCTGTTACTTGAAACCAAAAAGTACTGCTTAATACATTCTTCTACAACATTCTTCATGGGTAGAAGACAGGCAAAAAGCATCCTAGTGTTTCCTACAGTCTATTTAACAGGGCTCCTTTCCTGTGGTTCTTTTATTACCCTTATTCTACAGACTATCAAACTGAGATCAAAAGGCATTAGGTCACTCATTTGAGAGTCCCTCAGGTTTGCCTGAACCACTGTCTATGACCCCAACTACCTCCAAATCCATAATATCATTATGCTGATATGTAACAGATAACCCAACTATTTCCGAAACTAATATAAAGGGTTATAGTAGACATGTAGGTACCAGGGTAGTTAAAATTGGTTTTTATTTTTTTTAAGATTTATTTGTATATAGTTCATATACCATACGGTTCAATCATTTAAAGTGTACAAGTCAATGATTTTTTAGTATATTCACGGAATTGCGTAAACATCACCAAAATAAATTTTAGAACATTTTCATTACCAAGAAAGAAACCCTATACGAATTATTTCCTATTTCTCTCCAACCCTCTCTCCAGTCCTAGGCCACCACTAATCTACTTTCTGTCTCTGTGGATTTGCCAATTCTGGACGTTTCTTATCAATAGAATCATACAATATATGCTATAAAATTAGGGCTTCCACATATGAATTTCAGGAGACAACATTCAGTCCATAACACTTAACATTCTTTGTTGATCTATGAGATTCTTTACACTTTGTTGGGTATATTGAATAGGGTATATCCAGGGAGCATCCACCATGTGTTAAAGCATCCTGTTATAAAGCTAGATTCGGGGCATATAGAGTTGGTCTAATCATGAACATTTTAAACATATACTTCTTATGAGTCCTGCCTTTGGATCATCACAGGTGACTCATTGTCAAGAGCTACTAAGATGGACCAGATTCCCATAAAGATCTTCTAAAGAAAAAAACAATTAAATATGTAACTAAAACCACATCTCTTCCCCTACCCAGAACTTCAGACCACAATACTCCAAACTTCAGTAACATGTCCCAGTTTTTACCTTAAAGGAGTCTAGTTAACTAGAAGCAAAAAGGTGACTGGGAATGTGAAACTGTGTTCATCTCCTGCCTGGTTTTTCCAGTGTACCAAGTGCTTCCACCTGGCTTCACTTTTCTTCCAATTTTAACAATGCAGCAAGAATGGAAATCAGATTTTTCTCTTCAGAGTCTCTCCTTGGATATGGGGGTGAGGGGTGAGGGGTGAGGGGAATGCAATGGAGGAAGCTAGGTTAGATTTAGTTCTTTTTAATCTTTGGTCAATTTATTTGTATTCTTATATTACAATAAAGTGATTTGGTAGTTAATGCTCAAAATATTTGCTGCCTTCCCTGTGGCACTTATCCTATGGGACAATTATACATCCCTATCCTAAGCAGTCATGTGATTCTTTAGCTCATCAAATGTGAGCAGATACTACATGTGTTATCTCTAAGTAGAGTCTTGAAGAGCCTGGGCATGGTTTGCTATCCCTTCCGCCTCAAGGCTGACAATAAAATTCCAGAGAGAAACTGCTCCTTCAGACTAGATACCAGAGTAAAGATGGCATGAAGTAGAGCTGTAAGAGACTCATAGCATGAGTGAGAAACCAACCTTTGTTGTTGTAAGTTTTGAAGATTTAAGGTCATTTGTTACAGCAGCAAAACATGTCCTGAGCTGACTGATTCAGGTGGGGATTTCTTCAGTTTGAAGTTGCATAACAGTTCCCCATTAACTCATATGACCACCACATTCTCTTCATAATATAGTCTTTTATTTTCAGGGAGGAAGTCATTTAGAAGAAAAGAAGAGGGAGCCATTTCGAAATTATCTGAATTCTTCTTAGCCTGCAGTAGCACTTCAATTTGGTACCATTCTAGAGTCCAATGAAACCTCTGAACACTGCCCCCAATAAAAATGCACAATTGCAATAAAGGACACACACATTTTTGTAAATAATTTCAAGCAATTCACAGATCCTCTGAAGCCCATTCATGCACCCTTGATTTAAGGTCTAACTTCAGACTCATTTTCAGCAAAATTCCCAGCAGTGGAAACTAAGCTGACAGCTGAAACTTGATATAGCACTCAAGAAACCTTCCACTAGTTCTGGTCAGGATGGCGAAGTAGGGAAATACTGTGCTTGCCTCCTCCCATGACTACATTAAAAGTACAACTAAATTATAGAAAATTCAACCTGGAGAACCATCTGAAGACTAGATGAACAGAACTCCTATAACTAAAGCTATAAAGAAGAGGCCACCTCAAGACTGGTAGGAGGAGCAGAGATGCAAACCAGGCTGTTCTCACACCCACAGGTAGCAGGAGGGTTATCTTGGCTATGGGGGAACGAAGGGTCTCAGCCCCACTCTAGTGCTCCCCAGCCCAGAGTTCCAATGCTGGGAAGAGAAGACCACATAAAATCTGGCTGTGAAAATCAGTGGGGATTTCAACTATCAGGGTAAGATAGAAGGCTGCTGGTAACCCAGATATCCCCTTAGATGCACCCACAGGCACTCACCCTGGATTTCAGCAGAGTCACAGCTGCTTGGGAGGCACCAGAGACATACAGGGAAAGATGAGTTGTGTGGCTTCAGAGTGAGGGCTTGAGGGAACAGACTGTTATCCGTTTTATGACCTCTCTGTCTATGCAGCCTACAAGGAAGTGCCATCTTGCCAATGTTGAGCCCTCCCCAGACATGGCCAAGTCTCAGTCTGCACTGACAAGATGAACTCTCCTAGTTCCACCCTGGTGACTGCCTGAGGCCCTGTCCCCACAATTCTCACATTGCTAGATGCATTTTCATGACTGAACTACAAGTCTCACCCTGAACTCGCATCGGGACACTCCTTCAGCAATTAATAGGCCTCAGCTCATGCTCCTCTAAAGACACTTTCAATGGCAGACAACCAACTCAAGCCCAAGCTGCAGCATTTCTTAAAGAAGTCTTGGGAGCCTGTGGGCCTGAGATGGGCAGTAGCTGGACATGGTGATCAAAGATTTTTGTGAGTGGTCACAGGCTCAGCACTGGCACCAAACCTGAATCTGCACTAACCTGAGAACACCACTTGCCCCACCATGGTGACACCCTGGGAGCCTGCCTCGCCCAACTCACATACTGCCTGAGATTCTTTCAGCTGAGCCTTATGGGCAGCTGGTAGGCAGCCTCAGGTCTTGGGGTGCCTTGGGCCTTTTGATGAGCTGTGCAAAGCTTGATACTGGTGGCAGCCAGTGTTGACCTAATGCATACAAACAAACATAGAGATGCAGCCAAAATGAGAAAATAAAAAAACATGTCCCAAGTGAAAGAACAGAAAAACACTCTAGAAAAGAACTAAATGAAATGGAGACAAGCAATCTATAAGATGCAGAGTTCAAAACACTGGTTATAAGGATGCTCAATGAACTTAGAGGAGGAATAGATAATCTTGTGAGAACTTTAACAAAGAGATAGTAAGCATAAAAAAAAAGGACATAGAAACCATAGAAAAAGAACCAGTCAGAAATGAAGAATACAATAACTGAAATAAAGAATACACTAGAAGGAATCAACAGCAGATTTGATGAAGCAGAGAATTAAATCAGCATTGTGGAAGATGAGGTAGCAGAAAACACCCAATCAGAACAGCACAAAGAAAAAGGAATCCAAAAAAATGAGGATAGTTTAAGGGACCTCTGGGACAACAAGTGTACCAACATTCACATATTAGGGGTACCAGAATAGAAGAGAGAGAGCAAGGGATTAAGAACCTATTTGAAGAAATAATGACTGAAAACTTCCCTAACCTGGTGAAAGAAATAGATATACAAATTTGTGAAGCACAGAGAGTCCCAAACAAAATGAACCCAAAGAGGCCCACAGCAAGACATATCATAATTCAAATGCAAAAAGACAAAGAGAGAGTAATAAAAGCAGTGATAGAAAGGCAGCTACATACTTACAAGTGTACTCCTATAAAACTGTCAGCTGATTTCTCAACAGAAATTTTGCAGGCAAGAAGAGATTGGCACAAAATATTCAAGGGGATGAAAAGTAAAAACCTACAACCTAGACTTCTCTACCAAGTAGGGCTAATAAATAAAATTGAAGATGAGATAAAGAGTTTCCCAGACAGGAAAAAGCTAAAGGAATTAATCACCACCAAGCCAGTATCATAAAAAAAAAAAAAAGTTAAAAAGAATTCTTTAAGAAGAAGAAGGAAATACATAGATATAAATAAATAAATGGCCATAACTACATACCTATTAATAATCACTTTAAATATAAATGGATTAAATGCTAAAATCAAAAGGCACAGATAGGGTAGCTGAATGAATAAGAAAACAAGACCCATACATATGCTGTTTATAAGAGACTCACTCAGATCAAAATACAAACATAGACTGAAAGTAAAGAAGTGGGAAAAAAAAATTTTCATGCAAACGGAAATTTAAAAAAGCTGAGATAGCAATACTTAGAGCAGACAATATAGACTTTAAAACAAAGATTATAATAAGAGACAAAAAAGGACATTACATAATGATAAAGTGATCAATCAAAGAAGAAGATATAACCCTAGTAAACATTTATGCACTCAACATAAGAACACCTAAATACATAAAGCAAATACTAACCAACATAAAGGGAGAGACTGACAGCAAGACAGTCAAAGTAGGAGAATTTAACACCCCACTGAAACTAATCAGATCTTCCAGACAGAGAATCAACAAGTAAACAGTGACCTTAAATAACACTCTATATGAGATAGATTAATATTTTTAGAGCTTTTCACCTAAAAGCAGAAGACCCAAGTAAATAAAATCAGAAATGAAAGAGAAGTGACAATTGACTCTTTAGAAATGCTACTAATTAAATCTAATCAGTAATAAAAAACAAAACAAGACAAAACCTTCGAACACCTGTGGATGGCTTCACAGGTGAATTTTACCAAACATTCAAAGAAACATTAATATCTATTTTTCTCAAATTATTCAAAAAAAATTTGAAGAGAGGAAAAGGCTTCCAATCTCATTCCAAAACCAGACAAAAACATTACAGAAAAAGAAAAAGAAAAGAAAAGAAAGAAAATTATAGTCCACTATCTCTGACGAACTTAGATGCAAAAATCCTCAACAAAATACTAGCAAACCTAATTCAGCAAGACATCTAAAAGATCAAACGTCATGATCAAGTTGGATTTGTTCCTGGGATGCAAGGTTAATGTGATACACCACATTAACAAATTGAAAGATAAAATTCATGTGATCATCAATAGATGCAGAAGTGTTTGACAAAATCCAGCATCCATTTATGATAAAAACTCTCAGCAAAGCAGGAATAGAGGGAACATACCTTGACATAATAAAGGCCGCATATGAAAAACCCACAGCTAATATACTCAATGGGGAAAGCTAAAAGCCTTTCCTTAAAATAGATCAAGACAAGGATGTCCATTTTCACTACTTCTGTAGTATTGGACATTCTAGCCATAGCAATCAGACAAGAAAAAGAAATAAAAGCTACCCCAATTGGAAAGGAAAAAGTGAAAATGTCATTATTTGCATATAACATGATGGTATATAGAGAACTCTATAGATTCCACCAAAAACTATTAGAACAGATAAATGAATTTAGTAAAGTAGCAATATACAAAATTAACATTTAGAAATCACTTGATTTTTATACACCAATAATGAACTATCAGAAAGAGAAATTAAGAAAACGATTCCATTGACAATTGCATCAAAAAATAAAATACCTAGAAATAAATTTAACTAAGGGGGTACAAGATCTATATTTGGAAAATTATAAATCATTGAAGAAAGAAATTGAAGATACAAATAAATGGAAGCAGATACTGTGCTCACAAATAAAAAGAATTAATATTGTTAAAATGTCCATATTATCCAAAGCAACCTATAGATTTAGTGCAATCTCTATCAAAATACCAATGATATTTTTCATAGAACCAAAATAAATAATACTAAAATTTATATGGAAACATGAAAGATCCCAAATAGCCATGACAATCTTGAGAAAGAAGAACAAAGTTGGAGGTATCATGCTACTTGATATCAAGCTATACTACATGTCTATAATTATTAAAACAGCATGGTAACAGTATAAAAACAAACACATAGATCAATGAAACAAAATAGAGAGCTCAGAAATAAATCCACACCAATATGGTCATTTAATCCATGATAAAGGGGGCAAGAATATACAACGGGTAAAGATGGTCTGTTGAATAAATGGTGCTGGGAAAACTGGACAGATACATGTGAAAAATAAAACTGGACCATCTTTTTCCACCATTTACAAGAATAAACTCAAAAATGGATTAAAGACTTAAATGTAAGACCTGAAACAATAAAATTTCTAGAAGAAAACATAGACAGTAAACACCGACATTATTCTTAGTGATTTTTTTTTCTTATGTATCTTCTTAGGCTAAAGAAACAAAAGAAAAAATAAATGGGACTACATCAAACTAAAAAGTGTTTTTACCCAGCAAAGGAAACCATCAACAAAACAAAAAGATAACCTACTGAATCGGAGAAGACATTTGCCAATGATACATTTGCTAAGGGGTTAACATCCAAAATTTATAAAGAACTCGTACAACTCAACATCAAGAAACCGATAAGTTTAATTTAAAAATGGTCAGAGGATCTGAATAGGCAGTTCTCTGAAGAGGACATACAGAAAGCCAATAGACATATGAAAAGATACTCACCGTCACTAACCATCAGAGAAATGTAAATTAAAACTACAATGAGATATCACCTCATACCTATCAAAATGGCTACCATCGTTAAATCAAAAAACAAATGTTGGTGAGGATGTGGAGAAAAGGGAGCCCTTGTACATGGTTAGTGGGACTGCAAATTGGTGCAGCCACTAAGGAAAACTGAAGTTTCCTCAAAAAATTAAAAATAGAACTACCTTATGACCCACCAATTCCAATTCTGGGTATTTATCCAAAGAAAACCAAAACACTAGTTCAAAAAGATATTTGCACCTTTATGTTCACTGAAGCACTATTTACAAAAGCTAAGATATGGAAGCTCATCAATATATGACTGGATAAAAATGGGATGATACATATATATACAATGAAATATTACTCAGCCATAAAAAAAATAATAAAATCATACCATTTGCAATGACATGGGTACACCTAGAGGGTATTATGCTAATAAGTCAGACAGAGAAAGACAAATATCATATGATCTCACTATATGTGGAATCTAAAGAACAATATAAATGAACAAACAAAACGGAAGCAGATGTATAGATACAGAGAATAAACTGGTGATTGCTAGAACAAAGGGCTGGGTGAAAAAGGTGAAGGGACCAAGCAGTACAAATTAATATGTACAAAACTGTCATGGGAACATGAAGTACAGCATAGGGAAATACAGTCAATGATATTATAATAACTACGTATAGTGCCAGGTGGATTCTAGACTCATGAGGGGATCACTTTGTAAATTATATAAATGTCTAACTAATTTGCTATACACCTGAAACTAATATAAAATAGTATTGAATGTCAACTCTACTTGAAAAAAAAAAATGGAATCTTCCAGTAGAGGACAGGGACTCTATTACTCAGCTCTGGGTCATTAAAATATTTAGCACAAAGTAGGCAGTCAAAAAAAGTATGTTGGACTAAACACAACAGCCATGTAGGGAGGTATCTCATTGTATAGGAAAAAACTCAAGGTCATCTGGCTGTTAAGTGATAATTGGATCTGTACCCTAAAAGTAATGACTGTAGACCCTGGTGCTGTTCATAGGCCCAAGCTACTCAGACCCAAGGTACAGGATACTGTAGGAGACATGTAGCACTTTTTTTCCTAGGGCATCAGTTTCACTAAAAATTGTATCGAATTGTATTAAATTATTATATTAAATTCATCTGCATATAACAGAAAACCCAAAGTAATAGTACATAATGGTTAATTTTGTATGTCTGCTTGACTGGGCTAAGGGATGCCCAGATAGCTGGTTAAATATTATTTTTGGGTGTGTTTCTCTGAGAATATTTTTGAAGAGATTAGTATTTGAATCTGTAGATTGAATACAAAGATCCCCCCTCACCAATGTGGGCAGACATCAGCCAATACACTGAAGGCCCAAATAGAACAAACAGGTGGAGAAAGGGTGAACACCATCTCTCTCTGCTTGAGTGGAGACCTTCTCCTACCCTCATATATCAGCATTCCTGGTTCTAGAGATTATGAACCCAGACTGAGATTTATATCATTGGATCTGTACCCCCCTGAATTCTCAGGTCTTAAGATTCAGACTGAATAAACCATCGGATTTCCTGTGTCTCCAGCATGAAGATAGCTGATTGTGGGACTTCTCAGCCTCCATAACCACGTGAACCAATTCTATTCTCTCTCTCTCTCTCTCTCTCTCTCTCTCTCTCTCTCTCTCTCTCTCTCTCTCTCTCTCTCTCTTCCCCTGCCACCCCACGCTGTTGGTTCTTTATCTTCGGACAGCCCTGTTACATAGTGGCTTAAATAAAAGAGAAGTTTCCATCTCATTTCTAAGAGGTCAGAGGCTAGGTAGGCAGACCTGGGATGGCAGCTCCATAGAGTCATCAAGGATCCATGCTTTTTTTGGGTCTTGTTACTCTTAGTATGTAGCTTCCATACTTAAGGTCACCTCATAGTTCGAGATGACTGACAAGAGTACCAGCCATCACACTTAAGTTCCAAGCTTGGAAGCTTGAGGAATCAGTCAAAACAAAAGGATGCTTGTCTCCCTCTCATCATTTGAGGACATTTCCCACAAGTGACATATGATAGACACTTGAGCTTGCTCCCAATTGGCTAGAATGTAGTCACATGGCCATACTCAGATCCAGGGGAATGTTGTCTTATTCTAGAAGGCAATCTGTCCTGCTAACAATCAAGATTTCATTATTAAAAAGGAAAGGAAGAAGAGAAATTGGGAGGAAATTAATAGTTTCTACCACATAATTGGAAGATGTTATTGTTTTATATTTAAATATGACCCCTTCTGATTAGGCTCTATTTTCAATCTGGCTGTGTACTTTGTGACACTAGGCAAGGGTTGTCAAGATGTAAAGGTTGTTGTGTTTGTGCATGTGTTTAGTGGGAGGTCAGGTCAGACTTTCACTTCCAGGGTGAACTCCTTGTGGGCAAAAATTTAAGGGTGGGCAGTAATAAAGGTAAGTATGCTGACATCTGACAAATCAAGAGAAAAGCAGCCCCAGCCAAGGAACACAAAACTCAGGAAATGAAATGTTAAGCCTTTCAACATAGTGGTGGGAGGGTGGCCACCAACTTAGCTCTTCCCAAAGAGCATGCTGTCCCTTGGGATTTAGGCTCCCAGCAGAACCGGTGGCCCTGGAATGGGAGACCCTGCTCTCTGAGGATGAAAATTAAGTCAGGAAGGGGTGAGAGTCTTCACTGGGTTACTGTCTTTGAACTATGTCCTTTTAACATCAAGCAGCAGCAGAGTCAATGTTGGTCTTCTGGGGGATGGGGGGACAGGGTGCTGGCTTTATGTGTGGGGAAAGACAAATTAAAAACAGAGGGAGGTTAAGAACCAGCTTTCACATGGTTGATTCCCATGCTTTTTAGAGGCATTCAGGAGGATATGTAAGAGAGGGCTGCTGACCCTAACTGCCAACTGCTAGAGACTAGGAAATGCACGTAGCAGGGCCTTGGAACCCATGCTTTATCAAATACATATTTAACCCGCTTCTCTGTACCCTCCCCAAACTAGGCTGCATGCGGGTGGGGAGCAGGGAAGTAGCAAGCTATTCAAAATGTGTCAAGTGAAGCACTCATCAAGGCAAAAGAGTACATGGAGAACATGAAATTTGAAGTCTTGGATTTTCTTCCTAAAAATACATATTGAGGTTGTATTTCCCCACACTCCATTCTCCTAGTAATTATATTGTACATTCAGCTACTCTTATGTGCCAGGTACCATGCCAACTCCTCCCGCTCTGGGGAGTGCCAACCTTTCCCACACAGGCACTGATGTGGAAATCACCCCAGCTCAGGCAGAGCAAGTTACCTCTCCGCCAGGCTCCCAAGCCTCCACACACTCCTTCCTGCAGTGACTCTATTAAGAAAAATCTTCAGAAGTCTGGGTTTGGAGGCAGTGGGGATTTTCGAAGGCACTGAAGTGAATGGTCATGTCAAGAGGCTGCCAGCGTCTCACCTACTGTCAGGAAGAAAGGCTTCTGGTGTCCAGGGAGTCCAGAACGACTCACTCAAGCAGAAGTGTGACTAAGATGAGAGTGGATTCAAGAGCACTGCTGACAGTCTGAGCACACTGTTATATCTCTCCCAAAAGGTGACAGAAGAGAAACCTAAGGGACGAAAGTGAGGCTCCCTGTAATGGCACCAAGCCACGGCCATGCTGTTGGTACACAGATGCACTGGGAATACTTTCCCATTTGCAATAAGGATGCCAGAACCTTCCCTTTTCTGTGGTGGGGGTTCTATGGCTCTGAATAGTCCTCTCTCGGCACCTGAGGGCAAAATGAGCTATCCCTTTGCAAAGTGGTCCCAAATGTGGCCATGGTGGGAACTGACAGGTGCTCAGGATGGATACCCAGGTAACCCAGGGCAAAGCAATGAACAGACATTTTGTGAGCATCTACCAGGAGCCAGGAACTAAATCCGCTTAATAAATTCTTATGACCACCCACCTTACCAGTCTACAGAGAAAGAAACTGAGGTTCGAAGAGGCTCGATAATTTTCTTATGGTCACAGAGATGCAATTTGTACCTAGTATTTCTTAACTGCAAGTCTTTTCACTAACTCTTCCCCAGTTATATCAGTTGGTGGAAGGTACATCAAATAAGTTTTAAAAATACCATATTAAAGTAAGTTAAATGGGTTTCTTTCCTGTAGAACTTCTCAGAGCCTTTGGTATGCTAATGACTGTGAAACTTCAAACAAACAGTATTTACCAAACTTATTTGGCCACAGCTAGGCAACTAGCCATGTTCCAAGGAATATGCTTTTGAGCAAGCTATCCATTCAGGCTCTCAAAAAGCAAAAGCCAGGACTCTATATCAGGCAGCCCTGATTCAAGTCCTAATGCCTCCACCTACTAGCTGGGTAACTTTGGGTAAGTTCTTTAAACTTGCTGCACTCAAGTTTCCTCATTTGTTAGGCAGGTAGTGATTCCTTCATTCTACAACCATTTACCTGAGTGCTGACTCAGTAATCCTTCTAGACACTGAGTGCTTACCTCACAGAATATCAGTAGAATGTAAGATAGTGTATTCTAGGGGTCAGTAACACTTTACTTAAGGCCCCAGATAATAAATATTTTAGGTTCTGTGGGCTACCTAGTCTATGTCGAAATTACTCTGCTGTTGTGATGAGAAAGCAGCCCTAGATAGTACAGGTGGGCACAGCTATGTTCCAATAAAACTTTATTTAGACATGGAAATATGAATTTTGCATAATTTCCACATGCCACAAATATTATTCTTTAAAAATTGTTTTTAACCATTTAAAAATGTAAAAACCATTCTTAGCTCATGAGCCATGTAAAAACAGGCAGTGGGGGTAATTTGGCATGCAGACTGCAGTTTGCCCCACCTCCCGCCCCAGCTGTATTACACAGTGGTACTGTGAGGAGGACTGAGATAATATACCTAGGGTGCATAAAACAGTACCCATAAAATGTGCTATCCTTGCTACTTAAATGCTTGTCCATGTTGAATTGAACTGGCTTACAGAGTCAGAATGAAATGAGGAGCTGTTACAGGGCTGGGAACATAAAAGAAGATCCTAGAGTGAACCACTGTTCTCAGCACTGCCCACTCACAGGTGTCTCCATTCGCAGTTCACTCAGACTCATTAGGGCATAGTTTCCACTTGGATCATCAGCTACTACAGAAGAGCAGTGCTCCTGGCTTGGTGTTGGCACTGTTGCCTGTGCTTAGCATTTCACCAAAGTGGTCTCCATTTCTTACCACATGGGCGAGCTAGCCCATCTGTCCGCAACATATTTGCTGATTGCTCGAGATGAAGGGGAGATGCTCTCAGTTCTTCTTCTTAGCATTCTATTTGCTTGTTGCCTTTGTCTACATAGTCAGGATGATCTCTGTAAGCAGGAGTTGCCCGGAACTTTACAGTATAACTTATTAGAGGGTCTTGCCTCTTGGGAATGCCTCAAACTCACTCATTTTCCACTCTGGCAGACTGTTAGAATTCCAGCCAATGAGATAACTACAAAAAGGTACAAATTCCTTTAAATGTGAACAGGCAATGAATACAATTTATATATCTACCTTGACCCAATACACAGAGCTCTCCTTACTCTGGGGCTGCTATGATGGCTGAAAAACAGTTTTCATCTAGAACTCACTCTTCATGAGTGTATATGTGGCTGATCTAGTGGTGTGTAGTTCCAACTTCTCTGTGCTAGGAGCTTGTGCCATTTACGCATGAATGAAAAAAATAGCATTCTTGGCATTGATACTAGATGTATCAGGGGGATCGCTTTTTAAGTTATATGTTGTACACCTGAAACTAATAGAATATTGTATGTCAACTGTAATTGAAAAATAAATTTTAAAAAATCCCATTCTCAATTAATGAAAGCTCATGTATGTATACATACGTATATTATGTGTCTGTATATATGTATACAATAAGTAACCCAACAACTAACACTTACTAAGCACATACTGTGTGGTGGTGCCACACAGTAGGCACTGTAGGTCTCTAATTCTCTTAGTGACTCTAAACTATTTCTGTTTTAATAATAACAGGACAGTGGATATTTTAATATATCAAATTTTTAATGAAGAAAGGTCACATTCATTGTAACACTGTTTGTAGATACAAACACCAAGCAGCTGTCAAAAATACGACTGGACTTTGTATTTGGCTTTCAACGCACCGCTCCCTCCTCTGGGTCAAGAAAATAAATAAAATTTAAAAACAAGATAAAACAATTACGGAATAAGCCCTTTTCATTCATTCCTGGTATTGATATCTGTGAAGCATTAGAATGAATATTTAGAAAAATATTTTTCTCATTATTAAAAACATGGCAAAATACAAGCAACTCCTAGGGCACTGGCCCCCAGTCTCTTGGAGCACAGAAAAAGGCAGTAGAGGGTTTCAGAGATGAAAATAAGCCTAGAGAGGCCGACTTGCTTAAGGTCACCCAGTCAGGTGGAGGTGATAGTCTTACTCAGCTGACTCCAAAGGTATATCCTGTTGTTTCTAGGAATCACATTCCTTTGGTGTTTTACCCTATTATTTGAGACTCTCAGGTGGATAGAACCAGTGTGACACCTTAGGCAGGTCCCTGTCTGGCCTATATTACTGGCAGTCCTGTGAGTCTGGTATTTAAAACTATAATGCTCAACACAGGCCTCTTGGTCTGGTCTACTTTTGAACATGGAGATGAGCCTTTGAAGAGTTGAGTACTAGATATCAAGTTCTCTTCTTTGACTCCTAAAAGCCTCTCAGTCTTTCTCTTGGAATTACTCTGGTCCAGGGAGGGCCCACAATTGAAGAGTTGATTAAAAACTGCCTTGTAAAGTTCCCCAGTTGCTTTGGGTGGGTTTTGTCCAGGGCAGGAATGACAAATGAGTTTTGCTTCACAGGAACATGGAGTCGTGGTGCACATGTGCTGCGGCGGTTCCTGAGTCTCAATAGAACTGAAAAAGGGTACTGTGATTAATGATGTCTGGCACAAGCTTGAGGGAAAACAGTGGTGGGTGGTGTCACTTTTTTTGCCAGGTCTAGGTCAAAAGCATCTGCAGGAATAGGCCATTTTCGGTCTATACCTTCCTCTCCACACACTCATTCCCGTTTGCTATTTTTATAGCATAGCACTGATGTGTAATTGGGACTATTGTAGAACCTAGTCACTGGAAGCCTTATAGGGAGACCCAGCCCCAGCCTCGTGGTTAATGTCTGGAGAGAAGGCAGATTTACCGCACAGAATATTAACACCTGGATATCTACTTTCACGCCAGGGTCTACCCATACCTGAGCCCTACTCACTTTCCCGACAGGTCCTACAATCTTTTCTAAAAAAATCAGAGCCTTCCCTGCAGTATTCAGTGGTCTATGTCTATTCAGTTTCCTAAGGGCACTAAGGGAAAGCCAGATTAGCCCCTGGCTCTTGTTGATAATAAGCAAATAAGACCTTGATGAAGTTTTTAATCCTAACACAAGGATAGCTATGAACTTCTCCTTGCTATGATTTTAAGGTTTCAGAATAGCTCTTCATAACCGCTGGGAGATCAGGGACAAGATAGACCAAGGGCCTCCCTGCCATCCCTCACCTTTGTTGCCTCATGCAGAGGCTGGCTGGTTTCCATGCCACAGGCCTATGAAAGCAGAGCATAAGCTTGGGCACTTCTCAGTTTAAGACATCTTCCTACCTTTGAGCAAGATTATTTCAGAAGTAGCTTCTTACCACAATGGTCACACAACAGCCATGGTACTACTCAACGGGGGTTGGGTCTGAGCATGTGGTTATCTTTGCCTCCTTTCTCATCCACACAATTGCAAAGAACCCACACTCTTCCTAAAAGACATCCCTGCACTTTCATTGTAGGGTCCAACCTCTTGCTGCATGCTTGCACCCAGTGTGGGAAATAGCTTCCATCCTCCCCAAAAGGTGATACCAGTGCTACCAGCCACAGGGACCCTCATAGAGGACTCCTCAGGTGCAAAAGAAAGCTGAGGAGTGGGGGGACTGAGGGTAAAGGGTGAAATGCAGCCTTTGCCTTATCTATACCTACAGTGACCCTTGGGAAAGACACCATCTGATCCCTGCCCTTCAACCCTTCCAGATCCTCCCCAAGACTTCTGAGGAGCCAGACTTGGGTTGTGACTAGGTACTAAATAATGACAAAGGAGAATGGAGTCTGCCGTTTTTTGTTTTTTTTTTTTTTTTACCATGACAAATCCTTTTTCAAATTAGGATCCTGCATCATCTATACTCTTCCTTTCAATGTTAGCTCAAGTATTAAACCAGGACAAAGAAGTGACTAAGGATGGATCTTGGTTTTTAAAGTAGTTTCCATATTTCTTGTTAGCAGCCCAGTGGCCTCAGCAGCATCCTCCAGCAGGGGAATAAGCCAGCTTTGCTTGTGTGCCTTCTGGGTTTGACTCTGCCTTTCATTTACATCCAAGTCACAATTTACCTAACTGCAGTTGGCCAGAAACAGGTTGTCTTTCTAAGGTTTTCAGTTATAGGATGAATTAACCATGTTAGTCATCATCTCCATTTCCTTCTTTCCTCAAATCACTGCAACCTATTTCAAAGGATGAGCTTAGAGATATTAGTTCACTTTCTTCCAAAATTTAGTTGTTCATTTGTTCAATTTTATTTCCTGCTGCAGCCATGTACTGAGACGTGCAAATCAACTTCTGCTTCTAATAAACAACTCCAGTTCTTAGACTGCTATTCACACTGGGAATATTCCACAAGTCAAAACTCTTGAGTACAAAAAGTAACTTTTCCTAAAAGCTAAAATCTACACACACAAAAATAAAGATTTCAATGTAAATTTTACTATTTTATTTGTGAAAAAACTACAAGCAGAATTCATAAATAGACATTTCTATTTAAAGCAGGAAAATGATAAAGTGGCTTCTAATAACATAGTCGTGCACATGCCAGTTAACAGGAATATATTAACATCTTTTATTTGCTAGACAAAGAGCAGTGTCCAATATAAATTTCCCCCAAACATTTAAGACCTGTGAATTTCTGACCAGTTCACAAAACCACCAACTGACACTTTAGCATGAAGAAAAAAACAAACCTAAGACTGTCAGCTCTAAAGACGTTACAGAGCATAAACTTCCAAAAGCGTTATACAAGCTGTCTTTCTGGGCAAATGAAAAATATAGCTCGTATAATACATTAACAAAAATTCACAAGATTATGTTTTGACATACTTAACAAGCATTCTCTATTTGTCTCCAACAAACAAAGCTAAGGAAATAATGTAACCATCTTTACACAGTAAATTAAGGTTACAAGTCATACACAAGAACAGAACTGCTTGCGCATTAAAAACTGTTCAGCTCCATTGTCATACTCTAAATGTTGGCTCTTAAACCATTTTCGGTTACATACAAGCAAAGGTTATTATATATTCAGCAATTAATAAATTTTCAATAATTTAAGATATGGTAGCTTAAAAAAGTAGACTGAGAATGGTCTTGATAAGGCAGGTGAAACATCTTAGTGGAACTAAACTCACAGAAGCTTCTGCCAATGTTTTTAAATATCCAGACTGAAACTCAAAGGTTTTGACTAAAATATTTTATGGGTGTCAAGATGTCTTTTTTTTAACTGCATGACTTAAGCAGAGCATGTCAGGTAAGCTCTGTGTGTGCGCACACACAAGTGTGAAAGATCACGTGGTGTTAAAACAAATGGAAACTTGCAAGCATTAACACTGTGCTTTTTTTTTTTTTTTTTGCTTTGTTTTATAACCTGCTTACTGTGTCACTGAATATACCAAGTATTTCTGGCCCTCTTTTATGTATCTTTCTAATCTACACTAGTGTCTTTACACGCTGCCTACTAGTTGTAGGGCAAACTGCAAATTCTGTAAGTTATAGGAATTCCATTTCCATAATACATGCCTGAGGGAGCTCATCAATTTCAGAAATTAAAAGTCTCAAGTACCTACTACCTCACTAACCTCAACAGAATACACAATGGCAGCTAAAGGACAGGTCCAATAACATCCAATTGCTGAGAAAAGTTCCAGTTAGCTGCAGTTTCTATCAAAACGGCAACTTCATCCCACCTGTTCTAAAGCAACCCTCTCTTTCTTCACTCTTTCCCATTTTTAAAATTCTTTATCATGGAGGCAAAATCAAAAAACCAAGACATTGGCAATGAATTAGCAGCCTATGAGTAGCTGGTTAATCAGCTTTTTCCACTATTCTATGGGGTCCAATCACTTTACATGAAACTAATTTTGAAAAAGTACACAGTGTTTCTGAACAAAGTGCATACCAACACTTATTGGTTCAAAAAGCAGTGCAACCCACGAGTTCGGTGGCATTTAAAAATTTAAAGTTAATTAAAAAACAGCATTTCCTATCTCTGGAAAATAAATATGGCTGACTAATTTACCCTCCCTGAGACCCTTAATAAAAGGAATATTAAAACTTTAGAAGGAATGTCTTTGCAATACCCTACTGATATTAAAATGTGGATTTAAAATTCATAGTCAAATCACTATGTCTTATATAGCCTGATGCTTACAGAAAGCATCTGATTTCCTTTGGTTCATTAATAAATACTTTAAAAATGTATTTAGAAAGATAAGCGTAGCTTGCATCCCAGATACAAGCATTTTTAAAAAGAGGGGAATATTGTTCATGCATTTGAGTAGAGGACTACAGCAACAAATGGCACTGCTTTATAATCTTTACCTTTGAAAACAGAATTTAAATCATGGTACATTAGTGACTACAGAATAGTTTTAATGTAAATGTGAAAGGAACCTTTCCTGTTGGCTACTCAAATCAAGCTGTTAATTTTTTTTTTACTCATTGCCTCCACAGACAAGTTACTTCTGTTCTTAAGCAAACTAGGTTTTTCACACCGAAATGTGGTGCTTCCTTACAAATGAGCTGCCCTCTCATGAGTCCCTACAGTATGATGATCAAATAAATGAAGGTAACATCAAGTCCCCATGCTTGAAATGGTTCTATGAACTCTGTGGACATGAATGGTTAAGTCAAGGGACTCTAAATCCAAAGTAATACAAAACATTTTTAACATGAGGAATCATGTTAGTTGTCTTCTGTTTTTTTTTTTTTTGTAAGACAGTAAAAATATAAGCAAAAAGAAACTTTAAAAGAGAGTTTACTCAGTCTGTCTTTACATTGAGGAAGAAAAGGTCACAGGCTCCCAGGAAGTATGAGCTTTCCCTGCAGCTCTGGCTGCAGCACTCAGAACATTCACTTGAGTTGCTTCTCCCACAGCAGGAATTGAGAAATGTCTCTAAACACTGAAAAGCTCCGTGTCCGGACTGAATGTGTGGTTGATAACCTTTGTTCAGTAAAATAAACAATGGTAGATTTTTAAGAAAGAAAAACAATTCTCACAACCAAATTGGTAGGGTAAGGGAAATAAAGGGACATGAGGCAAACAAATTTCAGTTACAAAAACCACCACTGCAATGTCACATGCAAAGTGGAAACAGGGATTTGTTTTTTGTGTGGACCAAAAATACAGTTTAGACAGTTTTAATTCTAAAACTAAGAGACAATTTATAGATTTACCTCAGACATGAGTAGAGGTCTAGAAAATGGATGGAATTCAAGTTATAGAATACCATATTTTCATGAGTGCTTATGTAAGAACAGCAATGTTAACATGTAACCATAATTTACACGAATACTTGCCATTCTGGAGCTAGTTTACTTCTGAATGATAAAAGCCCTCCCAACTAAACCACTTGTGATTTGTCAGTTATTCCATTGCAAATGCAGGCTATCTGGAGCAGTCTTTAAATTTGAGATCACAATGTTTAAAAATATATATTTTTATATCGTCCAGTACTCTTTAGACAGATGAGAGAGTCAAGTTCCCACATGGGTTGAAACATCATGTAAAACTGATTTTAATTTTATTTGTAGTAGGGACTGTCCCAGATCTGTTAACTGTTCAATGTTGTATTCACTTCACAGTGTATCAAGCACCAGCGTTGCCATGGATTGGTTTCAAATAACCCTTTATATATAATTTTATATATATATATATATATAGTTATATCAAAACTGATAGTACATAGTATAACTGGAAGAAAGAACTAAACTTAAAAGGATATGCTGATAGGATGTAGTTTGTGAACACAATAAATAAAAGTTCCCTCCCCCTCCCAGTCCACCCCCCTCAAAAAAAAAACAAACAACAACAACAACAACAACAACAAAAACAAAAAACCAGTTATAATGTACATGGAAAATTGTGCACAGCAGATTTTTTTTTTTTTATAAAAAGTAGATTCAGGAGCACATCCAATTATAAATGATTGTTAGGAAAATCATATAAAACAATGGAATACATAAAAGTGTCAAGAGTAATTGTCAGGGTGCGAAATTCCTTGGTGGCCAGATGCCCATGGCAAGCAGAAATCATCCTGGCAGCATCACTAAGAGGTCGATGTCCACAGAAGATTCTCCAGGGGTGCAAGCAGCATGGGCAGGTGGAGGATTTGAATTTCATACCCTGATTCATAGTTTTCACAACTCCATGTGCAATTTCAGAAAGATTCATCATTAACTGCTGACATGTCGCCCTTTGGCGTGGAGGAGCGGGAGGAGCCCTTGTCTGTGCTCTCTGACCCCGAGCTGCTCTGGTTCTGCTGTTCTGACCCTGCACTGGAGGTCACTGTGGATGAGGATGTAGAGGAGGAGCGAGTCTTTTCCTTAAAGTCTGTAATAATGACGGTGACGTTGCCCACAGTTACTGCCAATTGCTGTGCGGTGCTCCTATCCACGTTTTTCAGCCGGGGCCTGAAAGCAATTGGGAATAGCCAATTAAACAAGCTACAGCTTAAAAACGACTTCTGGCAGACAATCATCAATACACTCACACTGCATGACGCTGTTGCAATGAATCCTAATTGCTACCATACATGCCAAGCTTACTAAAAAATCTGTCTATTAACCTCAGAAATAATAGAAACCATCATCAGTTACAAAGCTTTGGACCACTGCAAAATTATTACCCATTTATCTTTCTTCTGTTTTGGCGACAATATAAAAGTAGCTCACATATATCTAAAAAGTTAACTGTCCCACACCTTGTTTTCTACCCCACTCCTTCTTAGCCTACAAATCCACAGGCACAATACCACCCTTGATTATGAACAGGTTAATTGAGAGCAGCACTTTTAGTATTTCATTCTAGTTTCAAATACCTTGAGGTGTGATTTGTTTCACTGGTCTTGGTTGTAGCATTTGCTGACTGTATACTGTTTGCTTCGCTAGGAGGATCTTTCAGAATATCAGACTTTGGTCTAAAGGGAGGGATACCAAAAGAAGCATTTAAAAAATCTCTTTGATTCACCTACAAAATACTATACTGTGCTGAATTGCCCAAGACTTACTTTGTTTTCTTGTTGGTATTTTTCTTGGTAACACCAGGGCTAATTTCCTTATCTTTCTCAGGTTTCTCTTTGTCTTGCTTTTCAACTTTCTCCTTCTTCTCCTTTTTTGGGGGTGGTGGAGTGGCATACTGTTGTGCCACCTGTTGTGCCACGAGCTGAGAATTGATCCGAGGTTTCCTAAAACATTCAAGGAAAGACACGTCGTTACTTGCTTTATAAATACTTCTTTAAATTTTTTATTTTAGTCTCATAAGTTTTTAGGCATTTTATTTCTGGTATCTGACATCTCAAAATTCAATTATATGGTATCATTTCTATATTACTATATTTTTATGTAGCATGGATGAATCTATAAAGCTTTTCCTCTTTCAAATACACTTTCTGTACATCTGCCTTTAATGACATATACACGTATGCTTACACAAACAGTTAAAGTTTTTCAGCCAATAAAAAGGGACATTATTTCTTTGAGGGTCAAGTGGACAGTGCTTCTTTTGAGTTGTTAAGATTATACTGACAGCTTTCAGATACTGCTGCAAGAAGGTCAATCTCATTTTAATAAACAGACACTGGTAATCCCTTGAAAAGAGAATAAAATTAGAAGTGAGACATTCACTCCTAAATCTAATTATTTCAACTTGGTCTGCTCCCCTGCAGCTCTGTGATTGGCATGGATAACACATATAGAGCAATAAAAGGTAACTGTGGCTCATACTAGTTCCCAAGGGGGTGAAGACTGAAAGACACTTAAAAAAATTCTTAGACAAGTGATATATTCATTGTGCTATCAACCATTATGTCCCCGCCAATCTCCAACTGACACTGGCACTTAACACTATTGTTTACAAAATCTAAGTAGTGCCAAACACATTTCACAATGCGTGAACATTAAGACTCAAATGGGAAAAAAAAGGAAAGTCTATGCATTGTTTCTATACAATATTAATTTTCAAAGACATCCCATATAGATTGGGATAACATAATAAACTCTCCAAGTTACAAGGTAGGGAAATGAATATTCAAATGGATCCATTCATGAGACACAACAACTGGCTGCCACAATGTAACCATCTCTTCAGATCCTTTTTCTCCCTATGCATTCCCCAGGATGGAGTCGCTGACCAGATAAAAGTAACTGGACAGAAGTCTGGCTCATCCATGGGAGAGCCCAGTAGTGGGGGACTGGGGAAAAAAAAAAAAAAAAACACCTAGAAAAAACAAAGCTTCCTTCTAAAACAATTCTGCCACTTACTGGGCTACCAGAGCACCTCTTGGGAGCAGGTACAATGTAGCTGAGAAGGAATGCAGGACGAAGGGGATGCTTACTTCACAACTTCATCGAGGAGAGTCTGAGCACAGAAGGCACTGGGTTTGTTCTAAGTGTTTCAGTACTGGTTTGGTGGTAGTGTGGCATTGCCAGAAAACATACCAACAAAGGTGCAATCTCAGAGCAAGTTTCCTATCAGCCTCCAGCAACATAGGCCTTAGTCATGCGGTGGCACACCATGAAAGTCAGTCAGGTACACAGGCTGGATCACAAATGGCCTCACTTGGCACGGAGCAAGGGATTCAAACCCATATGTGAAATATCCCTAAAGAAAGGGAGGAATGTACTTACTCTAAGCTTGGACCCCAAACAAAAGACCCCATCTGAAAGATAACTTTCTCTTTCATTCTCTTTCTTAAGTTCTAATGAAGACAGAAGAAGCCATTCTAACACATTCTCCTCCTTCAAAGAGAAGTATGGCTATATTAATATTCAAAAGAAGATAATAACCACTACAAAACAATTCACAAGCCCTTGCTGGGGACACAAACAGAACAGCCATCTACAGGGATTACAGACGGTTTAAATCTGAATTAAAACGAAGTGCCATACACTAACCAATACTCAGGTGTCAAAATGAAGTAACTTAACCAGTTAATACAGTGAATAAACCATTAAAATGTTATGAAAAACTATACCTTGAGGGAGAATTTCAATTAAGCCAATATGTTTATCTTACTCGAGGGAAATCTGATGTAAGAACAAGAAGACACCTAGACACCAGTCCAAGAGTATCTGCAACAGAGAAAGACTCAAAGGTATGTCAGATGCCTTGTTCCAGAGAACTCTCAGCCTAATCACCAAACCAGGCTCATCCAACGTGAGTTAAAGAGGTGCTTGTCTCATTCTAGGATATATACTACAATATTCCATGATTGATGTCACTTACCACACTGCACTGAAATTGCCAATCAACTGTTTATTCCTCGATGGCAAAACTACATCTTAATCACCTTTGTTGCCATGGAATTCAACACAGTACATTATCTACTGAGTAAGAAGAGAAGGAACCAACACTGCAGAGGAAGACAAAGCAGGATGAGGACTAAGAGGCTCAGCTTTGGTGATCAGAAGGTCACTGCTGACTCTTAAAAGAGCAGGCCACATGGGATAAGGGCTACAAAGATTAAGGGACTAAAGGCTGTCAGAGGAATATAGAGGTGAGAAACAGGGATCCTTCCCCTTCTTTGGTGCTAAGGGAAATTTAAATCATGCTGTACATTGAAAGAGGGGGAAAGACCGAAGGCCGGCAAGAGACAGGGAATAACTCATGGGGCAAAGGAGAGAATGAATACAATCAAAATCCTGGGAAAGTAATGGGGACACTTTCTAAGACATAAAATTAATAGTTTCTACCACACGACTGGGGGGTTATGGCAAAATATTAAAATGAGAAATCAGAGAAGAGATTCAGAAACTGTGGACATTAGAAGTGGTACCTAGTATGGTAAGTAGCAGGAACTAACAGCAGAAAAGAGAAATGGTGATGAGCAGAGTGAAAAGAAGTTACTGGTATGTCACAAATTGCCCTTAGTAGCAGGAGTGTGGTGTGCCTTACAGTAGTTCTCAGTGTCTACCCAGACATTATGTTTATCCAGAATGGATTATTTCTTAACAAGGCCAGTTTGCCAAGATACTGCGAACAGGTGAGGTGCCCACCTTTGTGTTTCTCCCACTGGCAGCCATTCTCTAAGACTTCGACAAATATGCTCTCAGAATTCTTCTCTAGTGCATGCATCACAATCCAGTATCTACAGCCCAAAACCTCCACATACAAAAGGTGAATTATTTATAATTCATAATATGCAGCATATGTGCCCAACTGTGCATGTCCTCACTTGTTTCTAAGAAAATGAATGTTTGCCTAGAATGGTGAAATAAACGTTCCTCTCCTGTACTGGCCAACCAAAGCAAAATTTCACAAATGAAAAACCTCAAGGCTATTTGGGATCTGATTGTTACCAGGAAATATGGGGTGTCTGCTAAAACCATAGGTATTGTTTCAAAGTGTTGCTGTGTTCTAAATGTCATATATATTCTAAGCAACAACCTAACTCTTCAGTCATCATTCGGCCCTTCTCCACAAAAACCCCTCAACAACAGATGAGCATTTATTATTTCAATTATTTCAAGTGAGTACCCCACGGTCAGGCAACACGGGTGAGGTAGGGAAATACACCTAATTAATTTTCAAAAGGCACACTGTTTCTGAATGAAGTGCATACCAATACTCATTGGTTCAAAAAGCAGTGCAAACGTTTTGGAAGGGGAGGGTAAAGAAAACAAGAAGGGCTGGCCACCAGTATGACACCTCCAAGACCTCTTGTTCTTACAATGAAGGTGCTATCCAATCAGAACTGTCTGGCAGCTCTTGCCATCTGCCCTCTCCTCATTTCTAAGCTAATACACTCTGACTGCATGTGAAAGCATGGGAATGGCCAGTCTCCAGTATTAGAGCGACACACACTTCACTCCTGTGAGGCCATGCCGCCTTCTTCAGATTAGATATTACAAAGTGAGCCTGAAGGAGCGAGGCAGACACCTTTTCACAGCTGTCGCAGGACAGACACACCATGAAGCTAGACTGAGCACATCTTCTAGAGGAGAAATTGTTGTCTATCTTACAAATTAAGAAAACCAAGAAGCAGAAAGATTAAGAAATTTATCTAAGGATTACACTTAAGTGCCTGAGCTGGGATTTTTAACCCAGATCCATCTGGACTCTCCATAGACTCCTCTTATGACAGTAACCACAGATGAGGCTCTCCACCTTTCAAGAGTACAGACCTGTTTTTACATGTGCATGGGGGTGGGGAGGAGGGTAATGTGACTCAGGCACATGGTACGAGGGATGAAAAACCCAGGGTCAACCCAGGCTACAGTTTTGCAGACAACTCCTGACAGTCCCATTACCCTCACCATCCTCACTCTGGTGAGAACTATTGGGTTATCCATAAGAGAAAAGGGCTGGAGGAGTTGAAAAGAATGTTTCCCACTGCCTCTGGAATATTGTCTGTAAGGAATGAACCCTTATGACGATATTTAACACTGCTGATTAGTGAGACATAGTTACTTCCCACAGATTCGCATTGCTCAATGAAGTCTTCGAGTGTCACACAACAAACTACATGGCTTTCAAAGGATCAATTCTCTAATAGGTAGCTGAGAGTCTGGGTTCTCCCCAATTACCTAAGCTGCCCAACTAACAAATCTTAAATAAGCAATTAACAGCCTTCACAATACAGTGGAAAACATTAGATGACAGTGTGTGGCTTATAGCTTTTGGTGCCTAAAGTTCCAATGAAAGCCAATCAACTACTTACCAACAAAAACAACAAACAAAAAGCCCTATTTGACCAGAAGTGCTATGTATGTAGTAAATAGGGGGCCAGGTTTCCTTTATAAGTAAGTATGGCACCAAACAAGTTTTTCGTATCTTTTCAAGACTATATATTTTTATGGGGAAAAAAGCTGTCTTAAAATTATTTTATATATCTATTGTATTTCAATAGTTTACAAATGAAAATCTGCTATGAAATTTCAATGCTTGACCTGTCTTTAAGAAAAATGTATATTTGTATTTAAGCAGCTACTATTTCAGAAAAGAGTCCATAAAAAGTAAAGCAAATTTTTAACTAGAGACATTTTAATTTTTGAAAAGGAAAATTTCCAGAGTTCAAGCATACATAAATAAATGAACACAAGTGAGAGCACAAAACAATGTATCTTATATCTTACAGGATTGTTTTGATGTGTACTGGTGCCACTTTGGGAAAACATAGGCAAACCATGTTTTTTTAGGAAAGGGTATATTTCTCCCATACACCTTTTCCCTTTTTCACTTGTGTATTCGGGGGAACTTGTGACCTTACATTTCTCGTGTACTTCTTTACATGTCAGCTATCACAACAAGCAGAAATGCAAAGCCATGTTCTGTGATTCAGGCAACAAAGATCAAAAGGCATCCCTAAATTTTACGTTCGAATCTCTTCTAAAACTATCATTTGTGCATTCTGCCCTGAATGGAATTCCATCTGCTGTTTCACTTTCAATTAAAATACTCCAAAGGTTCTGAAATCAGATAAACAACTTATCCATTAACGAAAAAAAAAGGTACATTACAACTTACAAAATGTCTTAAAGTCAGCATTCGCTCATTGCCGTTTAGCTCTTTGGACACTATCTTTATATCCTCACAGTCTCTTCCTTGCCTCGGCAATCTGTTAGTTGAAGAACTAGTAAATTCAAAGATTTAACAACTCTGATAAAGCCTTTCCATTTAGATCACCTCTATCAGGAGCACAGGGTTCTTTATGATAGACATCACGGTACTGTAATTAAAAAGAGCCTCTCCATGGGACCTGTTTTCCTGTCCCTACACTCAAAAGGTCATCCTATACATGTGCACTGGGCCAGCTAGGACAGACTTTCTCCCACCAACAATGACTAGACTTTTGTATTACTTACTGATGACCCAAAAAATACCAGCTGGGAGCACTGCAAAGCACTCTGTGCATGGATGGTCATTTCTCAAGAACACATGCTGACTGAAATATTTTAAAAATGAAATGGGAATAATAGTAAATGCTACTTCAGGGGACTGGGTAGGCCACATGTGTCAAAAATGCTTTATAAACTGCACAATTTTTTCTTTGCAAAAGTACTTTGTTGAAGCCACAACGGGGTTATTTAGTAAATCTGATCTTTGAATTAGCCTGCATCCAGTAATACATTCCAAGTTGTAAACAATCAAATTCCAAACACTTTTGTGGAACACATCCTTTTTTAAATTCAGTAATGTCTGAATTTACCTCCAAGGCAATGTAAGTGTTAAGCATCAGAGTTTGTCTATCCCAACAACATTGCCCCCTAAACACAAATGTCCTCTGGTTTTGATGACTAATACAGTAAAGAGGCCCTATGAGAACAACTTGTTTTCTATTCATTTCACCTATCACTCCCAATCCATTCTATTTTTTAAAAAACACCAGACAGCTCAGGAGAAATGCTGGAGTAGAACACTGAGTTAGGGTTCCAGCTCCAATGTCAATGACCTTGAGACCTTAAAAGGAGATTTCAGACTATGTTTTAAATATAGAAAATATATATTTATTAATGAACTTAAAGTGAAAAGGCTACCTTTAGGGCTTTCTCCTCCACCTGTACTTTTTTTAAACGACTACTGCTTTAATTTATCAATTTGAAAATATAAATTAGACAGGCACTAAAAAAAGGAGAGGCTTAACAATCACTCACCCAAGAGAATCAGAATCTCCAGACTATTAGTCTTGGTATTTTTTCAGCTATACCAGGCTAGGCTGAATTTTTTAATATAAGGTTTTAATATCTTAAATTTTCTGTATCTTTTTAAATTTGTTCGGTATTACTAAGCATCACTAATGTGATCAACCAGCCCAATGAAGAACAACAGGTGAGGAAATAAATAAACTGATTTAGAAGTAAATTCCCAGGGAGTTTCTAGGTAAATGCTTTCTTTCCTATTATTTTAAAGAACTGATAATCTTAACAACACTGGACAAATATTCATCTGTTCAGCTATGGGAAGATGAAACCACACAACAGCTCCAACCTAATACTCCCCTGATGCAGGATACGCAAGACCTTGTGGTACTAGTTGTTAGTCCCAGTAACAAAGGTGTCCTTTTAGCTTGCTGTGATTCAGGCCCATGTCAACATTACTCAGACCTAGCTGGCTTTGGTCTAGAAAGATTAGTATGCATGGCCTCCCTCAAATCTGTTCTTGTCACACTATCAGACCATGCTACATCAGGGTAATAAGGAACCTGTATGACCTTGTGACTCTCACTAAAGCCAACCATCATTATAATATGGATAATTAAAAAATGAACTGTCACTTAACTTTTCTAGAATGACTTGGGTGACCTGAAGTGGTCTTAGCTTGCATTGTAGGTTATTCTTTCCCACAAGTATACATTCAAAAAAGTATACATTCAAAGATGTATACTTGTGGGAAAGAGTAACCTAGAATGCAAACTCTGTCCTGGAGACTGTTCAGGAGAATCATTCAGCTCAGTACAAGAAATCTAAAATTTCTCCTCCAATCTGACTTTAATGATCAAATTAAAAACATACAAAAATAAAACCAATCCATCCCCTTTCTCCCACATATCTTTCCTTCTGTCATCTTCACAAACAATAAAGAGGATATGGACTTCCTTTGGACTTTTATCTAGGCCCTGCTACTGAGCTCAGGTAAATTACTCAAAATGGGAATGGGGTCACACCTACTTAAGAGTTAAAGTCAAGATTAAGTGAGGTAAAGTTCACTTAGCTCTTGTCATAGTATATGTACACAGAACACACAGATGTTCAACAAAATAATTTGATAATTCCCTTTATAAATAATAAGGTTTATTTCAAAGCACTACTTTTCCAACTGTAGATGTGTCTACCATCCCTCCTGAGCTACTGGGAGGTAAATGCAAAGATTTATAAATGAAAGAAACTGGCAAGTCTTCCCCCAGGAAATGGTTCTAGAGACATAAAACCTTCACATATGTTAGCATCCTACAGTTAATTATGACATGCAGCAACAACAGTAGCACTAAGGATACTCCTTGCTATAGCTGCCAATTTTTCTGCATATTTCAGAGAGATATGGTTTTGCAGATATTCGTTTAAAACTAAGATGCCTTTAGGAGGCCACAAGGTTTCGATTGCACAATATACATGGCACTACACACCAGATAGAACTTGTTTAGGAACTGGCTCTAACAGAACATAAACATTTTTAACTTAAAAAAACAGTAGAATTTTAAATGCTCTACTCTTGATTCAAAATTGTCATTTTGAACATTCGAATGTTTCTTATGCCCTGAAAACACACTTATTTAAGATAAAATTGAGTACCACCAAGTATAGGCATTATAACTTTTCTGCAACTCAGTAAAAAGAGCTACAAATGGTTTAGATTCTTGAAAATGAAACACCTACTATCTAAGCCAACCTGGCAGCCAACAGATATCTTAAACCCGTGGTTGTTAAAGTGTGGTCCAGAAACTTCCAGGGGTCCTCAAAACCCTTTCAGGAAGGATCTACGAGGCCACTATTGCCATAATAATTTTATTTTCTAAGACATTAATAAACCTTTCACTTTCCAAAGACTACATGACATGTGACACCACTGCTCTGATAGCTAATGAAATGTATGTTCGTATATTTTTGTGTTTTAACCATTTCTCGTGTAGAAGTTTCTATAGATATAAGCCAACATAAGCAAAAATTCCTTGGGGTCCGAAATAATTTTCAAGCGTATCAGGGATCCACTGACCAAAAAGCTTGAGAACTGCTACCCTAGGAACATGCTAAATATTTTATTGTGCAAGTTTGCTTCATCACAGGAAAAGATGAGACTTTTTTCAGAAGGAAACTTCTAAAACAACTCAAGCTTAAATTCTTTCTCAGTAAAACTTCAAAATGGAAACACGAAATGCAACATCACCTCCGATATCAGATTAAGAAAACATTTTGAAAATAAAGTTTTAAACTTACTAAATACCAGAACGACTTCCAAGAAGTAGGCTTTAAGAATTTAAATCATAACTATAGATCTGGCTTCCTTCTATTTCCTCTCACCTGTGGTACCTATTGTGGTCATTCAAATATTTTAAGTAAATGCCCCATAATAAATATACCCTTTAGATCTCCCAAAGCATTTCTCCAAAACCAAGCTCAATGACCAAGATACTACTGAGACCAAATCCTCCGCAAGCAAAAGACACTTGCTGAGGATTTAGTCTGAGTAGTATTTCAGGCTCACTGGCAAACTTGAGGCAGTGTTAGTATCACAGTAGCTGCTGATACTGCAACTACAGGTAGGTGTGGTGGAGAGACACCTTTCTTCAATTGCCCCCTTTAAGAGGAGGAAAAGTCCTTGTAGGCCTCTGATCCCTACTCTGCAGGTCAGCACTTCCTGCTTCGCAAACTCAGTTCAGGTAAAGGAGCAGAGATGTAACATTCCTTGCACCTTCTCATCTCCTCTATTTCACCTTTGACATTCTGGCTTATGTTTCCAAATTTATTAAACAGACTTTTCCTGGTGTCTACTATATGCTGAGGCAGGATGCTGTTTATGTTGGATGTGTTAATTTTCTAAGGAGTTGATAAGATATGACACAATAGACTCCAATGGCCCAGAGCTCAGGTGAAAGTCCTTTGTTTTATGGGGTGCTCCCTGCTGCACAAGATGGATCACAGGACTTATCAGGTGAATAAGTAATTCACCTTCATTTTCTGTATTTATTTTAGAGCCTAGCTCCATGGTCTTGGATGAGTTACATGCTGAACTGGTTAAAAAAAAAAATTAGAGTAAGTGACCTCTCTAAGGTTCCTTTAACTCAAGACACTTGTATTCAATATTTAATAACGATAACAGAGTACTTGTTTCTAAGGCACAGGCAAGTCTGTAGTTTATACTGTAATTCAATTAGTCCCTTTTTTAAAAACAGGAATAAACATTCATTCATGAGGCACACTCCATGAACTATACTGTTGGGTTAGTGACTTTGATATGACTTCTCCTTCTCCCCCAAAAGACACAAAATTACCTTATAAATCAAGTCAATGATTTAAAAGGAATCATAGAAACTACAAATCTCAAAGCAAACCATATCTTCAGATGCAAATAAACCTGATAATGAATCAGGTCTTTCTCCAAGAAACACTACTAAAGCAATCCAATATGCTCTGCAAATTACTTAATAGCTGTCAAAGATCCCATTTAAAATGCATTTAACCATTTTGAAATTACAGCTTATGTCACGAAACTGGACACTTGCAAAAAACACACAAAAGAATTAGTAATTCTTCAAAGAAAAAAAGGCTATTAGATAATTCAAAGAAATCGAAGGTCTCTAACAAATCATTTGCCCTCTTCGGTCTTGTTTTTTCCTCACCTGTAAAATTAAAGAGTTCAACTAAATTACGGTAATCTTTAAGGATTCCTCCAATCTAATCCTTAAAACAAAAATGTGCATACTAGAAAATAATGGTCCTAACAAACAACTAAGTTCATGGTCAAATTATGTTATAATAGGTCTCCTATATCGCTGTCAATCAAAACTTTTTTTTAAAGCCCATCATTAACTAAGGATGTCTAATGCATGGTTTCTTAACCACAGCAATGCTGATATTTTGATTATTTCATAATCCTTGCCGTGGGGATTGTGCTTCTGCATTGTAGAATGTTTAGTGGCATCCCTGGCCTCTACTCAGCAGCACAACTATCCCCAAGTTTTGACAGGCAAAAATCTGTCAAATGTTCCCTGAGAAAAATCCCTGCCAGTTGAGAACCACTGGTCTATACAAGAATGTAAGGGAATAGAAATATTTACAAATATGGGAAGGTAGCCCAGAAAAAAAAAAAAAAAAACACTTCTACTAAAATTTTATCAAAAGGTATCTGCCAAAAACATCTGTAATATGTTTATCATTCTAATTGTAAGGATTTAGGAAGAATAATCCCAAAAATTCTGAATACTCTGATAGTTTTTTAAAAAATAAAGGTCTATACTACATAGCACATAAATTTACCCACCATGAGGTATAACATTTAGATTTATTAAGCATGATGTCGTTAGTTATTCTATATATAGCTAAGCATCACGCTTTCGGTAAGGAACATTATCAGTTCCTTAGATCTAAGAAACTTTATTTTACTGTGGAGTACCTATTCTAGGGGGAAAACCCAAGATAAAGTATAAAGCAAAACCTCTGTGTATAATACCATGAGACCAGTTCAATCAATCACCAACAGATGCTTGAGACTATATGATGATCTCTACACAATTACAACTCTAATGGTTAATATCATCTACACTACAGACATTTCACATTAATCATTTCAGGTCTTTTAGTTCCAGTAAGCGAAAAAAAATTTTGAGAGTCTTATTACTTCAAATAGTTGAATTAGATGTGAATGAAGGTGAAGACTCTGAAACCACCTAAGTGTCAGCTAAGACACTAGCACTGAGTTTGAAAATTCCTTCAACTCAGGATATATATTTTTGTTTTGCTGGAGCAGCAAGGGACAGTGACATAAATTGAAAATGGGAATTCATATATCAATTTAAATGAAGTCTTTTAATTAAATGTTGATATTTGTTACACATGGATGAAACACTTCTCAGAATAACCAGAAAATCATTAGAATTATTTGGATAAGAACAGAAACTTGAGTAAATGAGAAAAATTTAATATCACTGTCAATAGTCACATATGATATCCTAACAGGTCCAAATATGTACCTTATCTTGGTGCCTAGGAAATAAGTCATCAAGAATCAAAATCCACTTTAGCTAAAGAAAACTTCTGTGAAAAAAATCTGATAACCGGTTATTTCTAGATTGTACTCATAATTCTCAAGGACCAAAGGAGGTGGTGCTTAGGTCTTTGCATTAGCAAACATTTCTATATGAAACATTAATTCTGAGCAGCCTCTACCTAGGAGTACTTTTCTTACCTATGCAAAATTCTCAAAAGAACTTTCCTAGCAAATAAGTGTGGTGAAATGTCAAATGAATGTATAATAATGGGTACTGTTAAACATTTTCAGTGTCAAATATTTATGATTGCCAAGTTCAGAACACCTTCCTGGGAATAGTCTGGTATATTCTCTCTCCTCTTCCTCATTCTTCGCATGCCACAAGGACCTCAGAACACTGTCTACCTACCTCATAAAAAAGGTTTCAAATCTGTTCTATTGCTACTTCTACATATTCACTGTCTTTTTTCCATTCTAGTTTAGGACCTACACATCTTCCTCCACAATGTCCTATCTGGTCATTTTTCATTTTCCCTCTAGTTATCTTACAGGACACTACTGACATCAAAGGTCCAAAAAAGAAAGTATAACTGCCTATTTCTCTGCTTAAAACTTCTGCCACCACCTGTGGCTTACAGAAGAAGTAAACTGTAATTCTAGCTTGGTATATGGGGCTCCTCACAATTTAGTTCCAACATTCCTCACCAGCTTGCCTTTTCTCCATTCACCACTATCCCAGGTTGCTTCTCAGTTCTAATTCAAGCCACACAGGACTTCATAAGTTCAGAAAATACTTTTTACCACTTGCTTATCTGCTGATCCCTTAGCTTCTGAAATGTCCTACCCCATATATCACCTGCAAAACCTACACCTACTTTAAAATCAGCTCAAATGCCACTGTTTTCCCAATTTCTCCTGTCAAATAAGTCAGTGTCCAGATTTTCTGGTTTCCCACATCACCCTGACATACTTCTACCACTCCATGTTCTACATGACAATATGACCCTACTTATCTCCCTCCCTACTATATTAGGAACATTTCTGAAGCAGTACTGACCTTTACATTTTATGCAATACTCCCCAAATTCGCTTCAAAATAATTGTTTCCTGACAGCACTGTTAATGCTGGCTGCAAAAATGTATGTCCTCTACATAATATGGTGCAGACAGCAGATGCTCCATCAGCATGTAACATAACACTGCATTATAATGCTGTATTTAACAGTACTCTCTGGGCATCAGAATTGAGGGACTTTGTATCACTCATCTTTTATACTGCCATTCTGGAGCAAAAAGCCTAGGACATAGGAGGTTCTTGATGAATATAAATATCTACCCCAGAGATAAACAGGTGGTGGTTTAAAAGAGGGAAAGAAGAAAATAAACAAAAACTAAAATGCTTCGAGTCTTCAACATACATCATCTCAATATTCTCACAACTTTTTGAAGTTATTGAAAGAATCAAAGCCCAATGGTCCAAAGACAAAAAAAAAAAAAAAAAAAAAAAAGGCTAGAGCAAGTACAGTTTAACCTAAGTTTATGCTGTCCACTAATCCATACTGCCCACCTGATGAACCTTGAGAAGGGAAACAAACTGAATCCAATGAAAATGAGGGAAACAAAGGAGAGTGATATACTATTCAAAAGAGAGACAAAATGTTACCAGGAAAAAAATAGTAATAATATTAAAAGCTGCAGCAAATGAAGGCTGAAAATAGGTCTCTGAATCTGCCAACCAAGGAGGTGTCTCTCATTCCTTCACTAGATTACACCCATTGTCCTTAACCTTTCACCTTTTCTTCTACCTCAAATATCCCAACGACTTTAATATATTCCACATACACAAGTTGGTATTCCACTCCAAATTAATTATCTGCCTTTGGCATCAGAATAACCCCACTGGCAGCCTCAAAACCAGAAAATTAATACTGGTGGAATACTTAACCGGACACTTTCTTTGTTTCTCACAAGTTTTACTACTAATGTTCTTTTTTCTGTTTCAACATTGTATTTAGGCTCCCACATTGCATTCTGTTGTAATCTGTCTCCTATCTCCAATAGCCCCTTAATTTGTTTTTGATGGCCTTGACACTTTTAAAGAGTATGGGTCAGTTATTTCGTAGAAATGTCCTCAATTCGGGTTTGTCTAATTGTTTTCTCATAGAATGAGGTTATACATTTTGACAATATCACAGCAAAGATGTGTGTCTTCCTGGATGCATAATACTGAGGGGTTTATGTTTCTATATCTTATTACTGGTGATGTTAACCATGATCACTTGGCTAAGGTGATATCTATAATGTTTCTCCATTTTAAGGTTACTATCTTTAACTACCTTAGAAATGATATTTTGATACTATATGTACAAACATGCTGTTTCTCCTCAAAATTTTCACCCACTAACTTTAGCATCCACATGTGGATTCTGCAAAAATTGCTATTGTTTGTTTGTTGTGCTTTGGTCTAATGTGACTTTATTTAATTCCCCCTTTCCTTCTACATTTATTAACTGGAATTCTTCTGTAGGTTAAGAGCTGTCTCTTCTCTTCCATCTATTTACTCAATTATTTCAGTATAAATTCATGGGCATTTATTTTATCCTATGGGTTAGGATCCAGTGCTACCATTATTTATTTTTGTTGCTCAAATTGCTCCAGCTTTTGAAGCTGCCACCAGAGCACTTCCCTTCAGGTTGAGTTTGATTAGCCCCCATCCTTTTCTGAGTCCTTAAGAGTTCAGAAGTTTTTAGGAACAAATGTTCTTTAGGCTATTTTACATTCCTAAGCACAGTATTCAAAGAGGACCATTATATGCCAGCTAGGGAAGAAATAAAATACTCTAACTTCTCAGTAGTACAAAGTGGTAAATCCTTACATTCTATCACAATTAGTATTATATTCCAGACAGCATAACCATTAACAAAAGCTGCACAGGGTCTAAGCAAGTGGGAGCTCTGGATCTCATGAGCGTATTTTTTCAGAAAGTACTCTCTAATCTAATGTCTCTACTAACAGAAAACTGCTGTGTTCTAAAGACATATTTGATCCTCAAACATTTTGTGGCCAGAGGTAAAAATGACAGGAGGAATGATGATAGATTCCAGTTAAGTCAGACAAAGTGTTCTCTACAACATAAATATAAAATTATATAATTTCTACCCCCTGCTATTCTGAGGAGGGAATGGGACAAAATTTCAAGCTCTGGAATAATCTGGAGATATTTTGCCCAGGAAAAAGGGTACAAGAGCCAAGGCTGAATGGATGTTCCAAAGTAAGTAGCTTGTGGTGGAGGTAAGTAGCAAAGAAAGCGTTCCTTCTGACTTTACGGAACCCTCTTCGCAGCTCTAAAAGTACTTACTACACACTAGTGGTACCTCCAAAATTACTCCACTTGCTTACAGGTACATGATCACCCGCCATCCAAACAACATAAAAAAGAGGGCTAGAAAGAGTACAGGTGCTGAGGTTTGCTGACTTAGCCACTTTTTGCCTAAGATAAATTTTAATGAGGTACAATTTAGATACAACAAAATGCACAGTGGTTTTAAGAGTATAGTTTAACTTCTGACACATGTATACAGCAGTGTAATCACTATCCCCAATCAAGGTTCCTTTGAGTCCCTTCCCAGATAAGCCCACTCCCAGCTCCTGGAGGCCACCAATTTGTTTTGTCACTATGGATTAATTTGTGTTTCCTTAAGTTTCATATAAATTAAATCATATGGCGTATATTCTTTATTTTGTGTATGACTATTTTCATTGAGTAAAATGTTTCTAAGATTCACCCATGTTGCTATGTCTTTTACTCAGTCTCCTACTGATGGATCATTGGGCTGTTTCCAGTTTTCAGCTATCATGAATAAAGCTGCTTTGAACATTCAAATACAAGTCTGTGTGTGGACATGTTCTCATTTCTCTTGGCGAAAATACCTACAGCCAAGTGTATATTTAACTTTATAACAAACTGTCAAACTCTTTTTCAATGACTGAACGGTTTTACATTTCCTCCAGCAAAGTATGGACATTCCAACTGCTCCATATCCTCAACAACACTTGGCAGGGTCAGTTTTAATTTGAGCCATTCCAGTGGGTGTATAGTAGTATCTCAATGTGGTTTTAAGTTGCAATTCCCCAATGACTAATGATGGTTGAGCCAACTTTCTGCCTAGGATGTACGTACTTTTACACAAGTGTAGTTGATGGCTTACCAGGAACAATATGTTTTTACAGTTATTTGTGTAGATCAACAAGCTTCCAATATGATTACTGCTGAAGCTGGGCAATGGGCAGGAAGACTGCTGTCTTTACTTTTGGGTTTAAATTGTGTTCATTAAAAAAAAAAAAAAAGTTAAAAATAAATAAACCAGAAGTTTGCTGGGTTGCACATCCAGAGAATGTCTTAATTGAGGTACACGGACTCAGAAAGAAAGAAAGTAAAAAGACAACTACTGGCTAATTTAGGCACAGAGTGATGGAATAAAGCCTTTTTGACTCTGAGCTAAATAGCTTTTCAAGAACCTACTATCGACTAACTTTTAAAAATTATCCCTTGACTCAAATGAGGAAGACTGTGTATATTATACATAAAGGTTTGTGAAAATCAGCAGACAGGTGACAATTCAGCTATCATAAAGAGGATAGCTAAAGGGATATGTAGCACTTTGGATGACAATGAAAATCTGAAGGGGGTTCGGTGACTGGAATAACAAATTTGAAATCAGAAAACTGGATTTTACGCAACAGCAATATTTATGGAGATAATCTGCTTGCTATATTTCTTAATGAGTGGAACTGGCCTAGTGAAGAGTGATTGACGGATGTTAAGAAAACAAAATTTTAGCCTTATTTCTTTTATCAATTTGTAAAATGACTTGTAACAAAGAATCGCAGCCTTCAGCCTCAGTTTTCCCAACTGTTATAGAGAATATTTGTCCTATATTCCTCTCAATATGGTTGAGGATAAAATGTTGGAACCAGCCAAATAAACACTCGGAGGACAAAGTATAAAGAGCTATGTTGGCTTTCACATCCACGTATATTAAGTAAATTTAAGTTTTAAAAACTCTGGTTTTAGTAAAAAGAGAAGTATATTTCTCCAGATTTTTACTAATATATGCTCCAGAGGGTTGATGCTATATAAATACTCCAACAAGAAAAAGACAAACTTTAATTGCCATACTACATTCATTGAGCACCACCAGTAATTCATGATCAAATTTTTCAGATAAGAAAATCTGCCTAGTACCAAATAGTTTTTTAAAAATTAGTCTTTAAAATTGTACTTAATATTCTACATGGAAAATAGTTTAGCTTTCCTCTGATTCTTTCGGTTGCTATTATAGTGAGAATCCCTGTGTAGAGCTGCTCCACACCTGTATAGCAAATGTCACTGTTTTCATAGTATTCATCAATAAGAGTGTCCTATAGTTATGCCATTTGTTACCCTTGGAGCTGTCCATTGTTCCTGCTAAGAGCCATCCACATCCATACCTCATTCTGGGAGACTAGAATGCACTTCAAAAAACCATGCGAGAACTGACTATAATTGTTACATATTACAATGCATTTTAATTTGTGACTACCAATTCAGCATCTTCTCGGATTATCTTTTAAAGAAACTTGCTCTTGTAACAGCATTAAATCCATCAATCATAATAATTTAAAACTTCCTCCCACACTCAACTGTTCTAAATAGATAAGCTACAGACATGTTCTCTCAATATGTATGTGCATCCTAAACTTAAAATCTAGTAAGGAAAACTTCGAGAAGACAAAAACACATCAATAATCATGTTCATTCTATAGATATGAAATATTGTATCACAGGAATGAAATATACAGCTAATTGAGACCAAAACCCTTCCATTCAAATAGCAGCTAGGAAATATATTTTTGATTGGTACAGACATGGCTGAAGACATTATCAGACTAACCATTAAAATCTTAATCCCAGAAGAGGTATTTCCTACCCAACAAATGACCCATATTCTCCTGAAAAGAACCAGCAAATTTAATTCCTAATTTCACAAAAGCACAAAACTCCATATAATATTCCTTAATTATCATTTTAACTTACTTGGTGTGAATAACAGAATTAGTGTCATTCAAACTTTTCAGCTACTGAAGAATAAGATGAGCCCCTTGCTGATTAGACTTTGGCAAAAATGAACTATCCCATAAAGAAAAAATATGAACATGTTTTAAAATAGAAAAGTGATAAGGAGAGCAAGTGGTTTATTGTGGGAGGAGGTACAGCATACGATTTCCCCACTAATTTTCTGAGTGGTGAGTGGCTATCCCACAGTCCAATATCCACAGGCTGCAATGACTACTCTGGACAAGGGAGCTGACAACCAGTCTCTCATGAAGCACCTAAGCTCCTGAAAAGCCCATCTGTGGATCAACAGGATCTTGCATGAAACCCCAATTCTGTCTGTGGCATAGCTGTACTTGTGAGAAAGGAAATCCACAGTGCTAGGGGATGGCGGGTAGGGGAGGTGGAGTGATAACTGGATGACCAGAAGCTAATTGCTCACTTCTGTTCCTTATCAGGGAGGATGAGGATTCAAATCTATACACATTTAAGGGTCTAATAAATGCAAAAGTGACATCATACTAGACGTAATAAACTGAAAAGAAAATAAGAGAGACCATGAGGTCAGCAGGACAAATACCAAAAAATTACAGAGTATATTAGTTTCATGCAAAGGGGAAAATAGATCCAATTGGTGTGATGAAAAAAAAAAATTCTGAGGAAGAGGTTCCAAGTGGACTATAAGGAATAAATAAGATTTTCAAACTTTCATAATGTAACTTTACAGAAACCTAAAACAGTTACCAAGTAGTGTTTGGTGGCAAGGTGCAAATACAAGTTTCTGGTAGAAATAAATATAAGAAACATATCTCATAGTATCACCTTTAAGGTTTACAATAGAGTTAAAACACTAAAAACCTAAAAGTCCTACATTAAATCTGCATAACTGTTTTTACCCAGTGATTCAACAATTGATCACACAATATTCTCTGGTTTTGCTTGTTTTCCCTGCTTACAGTCACTGAATTTCAAGATTTCAATTTTCTTTCTACGTTGTGTGTTCCACCTTTCTCACCATCGAACTAAAGCATGAGGCCTAGTGCTTTTTCTTTTGAGGTGAGATGGGGTGAAATTCTTTGTTACCCTAAAAGAAGTTATGGTTGATTTTTTTTTTCTAGTAATAAAAGTTAGCTCCAAAACGTGCTTAAGTGCCTATGATATTAATAACCAAAAGGGTAATGAGTTTAGACATTTCACACATCACAATTCCTAGGGTAATCTTACTGCAGCTGCACAGTTAACAAATGCCATCCAGGAATGGTAATACTGGTATCTCTTGCTTTTTGAAAATTTGTATTATGTCACTTAACTTTTACGAAAGACCTACATTAGTACCTGTTACTTAGTAATAGTAATGTTTAAAAAATCCAAAAGACAATTTCACTTTTATAAAGAAAGTGAAAACTGCATTCAGCGTATGTTTTACAGCAGCCCTTACAGAGGCAGCGCATATACCCTGAGAGTGGCCCCGTCAAACCCCTTCCCTGGAAACTACACCCAGCATCAAGCTACCAGAGTCCTGAACTGTATTTATAAGCATCTGTGCTTTATCGCCATTTATTGTGTGCATCATTAGCAAGATGTGTCCTAAGGTATCATGAAGTCTAAGAGAGCTTGTAAAGGTGTACACTTGGCATAAAACTGGACGCAGTTAAGTGTTTTGATCATGGTGTATGAAATAAAGACACTGTGTGTCTTCTGTTGAATTTACATATATCCACTATGCATACTATTAACATGCAGAAAGAATCTTCCAAACTGCCGAAGTTACTATTGGTTCTGCTAGTAGCAACGTGCTCTCTCTTTGATTTCCAGGCATCCAGTAATGGATTAAATGGATTGTTGCCTGACTGGGTTGATGGGTGTACAAAGTGTGTTCCGTTATCTTATACTTAAGGAGAAATCCGTCTTTTTAGTGTGACTACACTGTAAAATATTTCTACTTTACACGGGCTGTGTATTTATCATATTGTTCCTGCATTTACTATATGTGAGTGTTATTTTAGGTTATGTTACTTGGTATGATTTGGTAGATTACTTTTGAGTCTGGGGTCCCTCAAAAATTTTTCTAAATAAGCTAATGGTGATTGCTTCTTTGTTTTATGCCATTTCAAATTATGGAAGGTTTCATAAAAGCATTCTACTTTCAGATAGCAGGAGAAAACTATACAGAGATAGGTAAATACCTGTAGAAGTTGTTTGATACTTTCTCCCCTTTGCTTAGTTTCAAAGCAATTTTTTTTCATAATATCGAAAAATTTCCTTTATTTTACAGATGAGTAAACAAGCTTAGAGAAAAAAAGCAATTTCTACAAGAATCTGGGTTTAATTTGCCTCCACATAGCAGCAACCAGGTAAGTGGCTAAACAAGACTCCTAAAATTTTTTCCCAGTTCAACAGAAGGGCCAGTGCAAAAGAAAAAGGAAACTCTTATTCCTCTACTCCAAGCTCTCCAACTGTTCTCTTAATCTTTCTAAGTGTCAAACGGAAAATTTTATCTTCCATTTTCTAACATCAAGTAAAATGTCAACAATGTTAATATGTATCACCATTTTAGAAAGGTTAAAATATGGGAAACTGATGTACCAGAAAAGGCAAAACAGGGTATTTGATTTATTCCTATGGATCACTTAACACTTGCCCAGAAGAGTTTTCACTGCAAAAGATGAAGTGCTTAAAAATAAAACTGAATTAATTTTAAAATATTCTGGCATTCTAGTTTTGAAGTCAGATTTGATGCTCTCCCCGCTCCCACCCCAATCCAAAATAGTTAACTTTCACTAATACTCATCCTAAAGCTTCAGGCAGGCGGATGACATTACCACATGTCTACCAATTGCCTTAAAAAATAAAAAATTTAAAAGTGATCCACGAAAAGTAGTTTCCTTAAAACACTCTGCATTTTGTTCTGTTTTGGGACTCAAGGAGAAAAAGGAAGCAAAAACATGGATTAGTGGTAGGAATTATGGAACAGGTACAGTAATAAATTTTCCCAGAAAAATACTAGACTTGTGTGTCCATGGGGCATATTTATTCACTGTGCGTAGTGCTGACTGAGGAAATAAAGATAAAGAACACTATCTGTATCTGAAGTAAATTGTTCAGTAATTCTAAACATGCTGGGTGGTATCTTTCTTAGAAGCTTTTGTGAATGATAGAAACTATTGACCTACTCAGAAAAAAGTACACACTCGAGTAAATGTCTGCATGTAATTTCAGAAGATCTGTAGATCCCAATGATTATGACTGGTTCAGCAAATACCAGTTTATATAAAAACAAACAAGAACAACGGAGATGATAGGCTGTTTCCATCTGTGAGTTGCAGAATCTCAGGATATTACTGTTATTCTTCTCTTACTAACTATGACAACTTAAATTTAGCATTTAAGTTGGATCCTGCCTTGAACAACATCCAAAATCTTAGCTAAATTAAAATGATTGAAAGTGGTCACAAATGCTGTCAAACCTTTTTTTCCTATAGATATAGTTACTTAAATTACTTTCATGAAGGTGCAATATCCATGTCCAAGAATCATTCCATCTCTCCCTCTCCAACTCAGTCCCATCACTGCCTTTTCTCTCAAAGGAGTTAATGTAGTTTCTAATTTTTAACTGGCTTATCCCATTCTTAAATTGAGTTTTAGCTTGTATACCTAATTTCCCTAATGAAATTTTAAGTATTTTGTGATCGAAAACAGTTTTACTATCTTGAACATTAAGACTACCAATGTCTAGTATTATAGGATTGAGGGATGCTGTGTTACTTTTCTCCTGTGACACCTTGAACAAGAGCTGTCTTCAAAATCTACACTTTGAAGTCTTCCCAGAATGGAGATGTTCTGTAATATGTTCCCATATGAGGGCCTAAGTCTTTATATAAAGATTTGTTCAATCTCCTTCATAGATAAATCTAATGGGCCCAATGTGAAAATATGAATATTAAGAGTCTGGTGATACCTCAAGCAGGTCCCTGAGTTAATAAGGCAGACTAAAATAGGATGAGGCTTGCGTAAGATGAGTTCACAGGGTTGTGTAGCAAAGCTACCCATACATAACTTATACATGTATATACGTACAAATATATGTGTATGTATAATGAAATAATCCTAGCTCAGGGCAAAGGAAGATCCCTAATGCAGAGATATGGCCTTTCTTAGAGGCCTCCAAATGAGATCTCAACCTGCCTGATAAGAGTGAAGTCTACCTTTTCCCACCAATCAGCTTTCCTTCCAGAAATCACCAGTGTCACCCTACCTCAACCTCATCCCAGACATAGCACATTACATACCTTTCCAGACAGACAGGTACACATACATGCCTGCCCAAATCCCTCAAGCAACTCCACACAAACGTACACATCCCTCAAGTACACATGCTCTTCAAACACACACCTTAAATACTAACAAAATACACACAGAAATACCATCCAAATAAACTAGTACTGCTAATGCCATCCAAAAGAGACACACTCATATACTTTCCTTCTGTCACTTATCTAGGAAAACTGTCAACACCTAAATATGTTATATGTAACCCAATCATGTCCTTTAAAAATACAAACACAGACTCCATTCATTCCCTGCTAAGCCCATACAACTCCCTGTTCTGACCACGATCACCACTGAAATAGATGGTGCTGGTTTTAAAAATCTGTCTAAATTCTTTGTGACTTTTCCCTTAAAAAAATAAACAAAAATAAAAACAAAACAACTAGGGAGTCAATTTTCTTCTTCTCAACTGTGGGCTGCACTTAATGACATGCATCTAACAAACAAAATATTACTTATGTGATTTCTGAGTTGAAATATAAAGGTGTTGTGGTTTCCTCTCTTGCTTTCTCTTGGACCACTGGGGCAAGCCAGCAGTTAGTCATGTTATGAGGACATTTACAAAGCCCTAAGGAGAGGTTCATTTGGTGAGCGACTAAGACCTTCTGCTTTGCCTGCCAACACCCAGCAAAGAACTAAGGTTTTCAGCAAATCATTTAGGTTACCTTGAAAGCAGATCCTCCAGCCCCAGTCAAGCCTTCAGGTGACTGCAACCCCACCCAACATCTTGCTACAACCTCATTGGAGACCCTGAGCCCAAACTATTTCTAAATTCTTAACTCTTAAAAAAAGCTGTGAGAATCAGATAAAGGTGGTCAAAAAGTACAAACTTCCAGTTATAAAATTAATTAATGGGGATGTAACAAAATATGATGAACAGAGTTAACTGCTGAATGTTGCTAAGAGTAAATCCTAAAAGTTCTCATCACAAGGGGCAAAAAAATTTGGGGAGGTAACTATATGAGGTGATAAATGTTAACTAAACTTACTGTGGTAATCGCTTCACAATATATGTTCACTATGCTGTACACCTTAAACATATACAGTGTCAATTATATATCAATGAAACTGAGAAAAATACTGAGAGAGAACAAAAGGTAATTATTTAAGTTGCCATTATGGGGGATAATTTGTCACACAGCAATACATAACTCATAACACACATTTCTCAAACATACAATTTCTTAAAAATAAAATATAGAAAAACATCTAGAAAATAGGGCACATGTTCCAGGTTATGACACATCTACTATTTTCTACAAAACATCCTGATCATATCTATTCTAAAGGGAATAATGGTTAATTTGAGGAAGCCAGAAGTGAAGCTTAATTAATATAACCCAGCTCTGACTTCATAGCCAACTCTTCAGACATTCAATCAAATATTGTCAATAATATTTATTATTCCTTTAAACCAGGACTCAGCAAACTTTTTCTGTAAAAGGCCAGATAGTAACCATTTCAGCTTTGTAAGCCAAGAGGCAAAATCAAGATTGTATAGACACTTACATAACAAATATTTAAAAACATAAAAACCATTCTGAGCTTCAAGCCCCTAAAAATACAGATAGCAGCCCACAGTTTGCAGACTAGACTCCCAAACTACGAAAAGTATACAGTCTCTAATTTTATATCTAAATCTTATAACTAAAGCAAATCTAAAGCTTTCAGTGTCTGTATTTCAAAGGACTTCCCCACAGGTTGCATATTACACAAATCTTAACAGCAACAAAACTTACAAGTAGAATAGCTGCTTTTCCCATTAGAGCAAGGCTAGCCATTTCAAAGTTAACACTATCTCAACACCAGAGTTCTAAGCCAGCCACACATTCCTGTCAAACTGAAAGAAATGCACATTTGTTTCAGTCAGAATATTTGGGGCAAGATGGTGATAGTGGTATTGTTCCAGCAATTAAGGGGTCTGAGTAGCAAACATGATATACTGGTTACCCAATACAGCAAGGAATCACACAATTCACCTTCGACTATTGCCTTGGCTTTAAAATTCCACAAGTTATAGATTTCCTCATTTATTTAAGTGTGTGCAGCTCTGTAAACTCATTTGGAACAACAGAAGCTTGGAATGAAGTTAATCATTAAAATAGCCCTCCTAACAATAGAAGACCTCTAATGCCTAGTCCTTACACTCTTAACGAGCTGCTCAACCTTTACCCAGTCATTTGTTTTCTATGGGATTTAGAGTCCATATGATGGAGCAAAATTATATCTGAATCCTTTGAATGGAAAAAATTCATGACTGGTACATATTTAAAACAAATATGAAGAAGCCTAAAATAATTTAATTCTGTCTACTTAACTGACATTAGGTAGTAGGTAAGCAGTGCTCTTATACTAGAAAAGACGCAAGAAAATAATAAATTAAGGTCTAGAAAATACTCCATTTGCTTACGTTCTCATATTAGGAAAATCCTCTTTTCTAAGAAGTCAGTGAAATATTTAGACTCATTTGATTTGCTTTATGACAGTTATTTTGTGTCTGTCCCTGAAATTATAGACTCATTAATCTTCTCAGAATTATTTCCCCCCCAATAAAAGCTTCTGTTAAATGTTATCTTTTTAGGTGAAAACATCACTCTAAGTTCTTAAAATCATTCCAGTGGCCTAATCAATGACCCTGAAAACCCCCACAGGAAAAAATAACAGGATCAAGCTACATTTGCTGCAAATGGATAGCTGGATACTCCCTACACAATTATATATAGTTTTGCACTCACCTGGGTACATGGCCGCCTGTTTAGTGGCTGAGTGCATTTAGGTAAGACCTCATTACCTTATGTTTAGCATCTGGTGACAAGTAAGGATCTACTCTGAATCCAGGTATAAATTGAGATACTGTTTTTTAAGTCTTCAATATTGTAGACGTACTAAGCTTAATGTTGTGAATGTACACACTTATGAAAAATTCTTTAAAAACTGAAAAGTATTAAGTACCTTAGGAAAAGTCAATGTTCTAAGATAATTTATATTTTCTTAAATTTATTTAATAAATGTAGTGCTGTGCCATAGCTAATCATTTCCTCATCAATAAATATTACTTTATGTTACTTTAATTGGTGTTGAAGAGAGAAATAAAAAAGGTCTAAATGTTTCAAAGTAAGGAGTGGATATGAAGCTCGTATTTAAATGGACTGATTTGGTACTTTAAAAAATCTAACTATTATTCTCTCCACTGTGTTCCACAAAGGGTGAGGCAGCAGTTTGCAAAATTTTTAATGGCAGATTAAATATATATTAAAAAATCAATGCTAATGAAAAACAAATGCAGAAAATTAAGACTAGGGAAAAAGAATATACAGCATTATTGCTATAATTAATTGAACTTCAAATTTTGGCTTAGTTTCCCAGAACTTCTGGGTACTTTTGAAAACCACTAGGGTAACAGCCTCTATTTTGAGCTACTTGATCCTTAAAGAAAAGAGTTTAGGGGCAAGTGGACAAAGTATTCTAATTTTCCTTTAATATAAGTTTTGGGGCTAAGGGGGAGGCAGATCCACCTTTTAGATGAAGGCCTAGACACTAGAAACCAGATGCTGAGGTAGATGCTGAGGCATGACAACAAGTAAGGGACTTAAAACAGGCCATCCACCCCCTTATGCGGTGAACAGTAGAGCCAGATGTAGGCAAAGTTTCATTTTTTTTTTTTGGAGAGCCCAACTCAGCTTAAGTACAAGCACTAAACTGAACCCTTAAAGTTTGACATGTGACAGGCCACATAAGGTGATCTTCACCTGGAAAATTTTCACAAGAGGTGCCCACCAGGATTACAGAAAGGTCTTAAGGATGCTATGCTTTCCTGTGAGCTTAACCATTAAATAGATTGAGGCTTCCCACAAGGTCAAGTCATTAGCAAAGAACACTGATAAATCCCTGTACATTTTATCCCCTGGACAATTCAAAACGGGAGTAATTAATGAAGAAAAAAAATCGAAGCATGGTTATCTTTTTTTCCTTGTTTTAGGTTATTAGGGTGTCTTCTTTTCAGCTGTGAGAAAAGTCCAGACAAAAAATAGTAGGTAACCATGTTTGCTTGGTTCTTCCACTTCTATTTAGTCCAATTTCTTCCATTTTACAGATGACAAATATGAAATGCAGATGCTTCATGATTTGCTAAAGGCTTTACTGTTAGTGTCTTCTAACTCCTAGGTACAATGGGCTTACTTTTTTTTTTTTTAATTGCATAACACACTGCCTTCTTTATAAAATTCACATAAATATCCTAAAAGTTATATTCCTAGATATGTGAAAATATATTCCTAAGTATTAGAAATTTGTCCTAAGACTCATCTGCTATTAATAAGCATCAAAGAATTAATGACCGGTTGGTTTCCTTGCCAATTCTGAATTTAAAAAGGTATGGATTATTTTCATCTCATAAAAAAATAGCCACCCAGAAAAACCAAAATATCTTATTTATGTCAATAAATTTTGCTACCATTTGATAACAATTCCTCTAAAATAACCGCTCTTTTAAATCACTGTTTCTCCTCCACAGAATTTCTTACACTGACTCCTTACCATCCACCCTGCAAAGCCCAGGGATGGCAAATACCCAGCACAAATTCCATCCTTTCCAAACCCAGAACATACATGGTAGAGCCCAAATAGGGCTGAAGAATATTCAAAATTACACTTCGGTTCCATAATTCTTCCATGTTAGCCTGTACCCTAATGCCAAATTCATCTTTTAAACTAGTGAGTTGATGCTAAGACCTTCAGTATCTTTCAACTACCTATGCAGTAAAAACCCAACGTCCACAACATAATACCAATCTAATGCCTGCCTTTCCCCAGCCTGACCCTATACCTTAAACAAATAAGTCTGGCTACTGACCATCTTCACCCCTAAAACTGACAAACCATTCCCTTCCTCCTTACTTCTACCTGTTTCCAACCCTTCCATGACTGCTCCTGCCTACCACAGTATCTCCAGCCTCAGAAGTCTCTGAGTTACTTACTATTAGCTCTCCTATTTATTTGGTTCTATAGAAATATATAGCTAATGGAAATTTTATTCAGTTGCCTTGCACATTCATACATTCATTCATTCAACATATGCTATAACTCATATACTAGAAATATAATGGTGTGGGAAAAAAAGCTCTTAAAGAGCTTGGTCTAAATAGGGAGACAAACCAGCAAATAATCACACACAAAAAGAAAATTACAACTTGAGGGAAGTGTTCCAAAGAATAGGAATATCAAAGACATATTCAAAAAGAGTGGCTTTGGGATGAGGAAGTTAACCTGAGATGGAGGGAGGAAGAATAGAGGACTGGTAGTCTCAGGTAACGGAAACACAAAAAAATGGCCCTGTAGTAGGAAGGAAAACTGTATGGTTGTTGAGAATGGGCACCACAATAGAGGCAGGAAGGGCAGGCAGGGCACCAAACTGGCACTATTATTTAGGGATCACAAATTCAGCTGCTATAAATCTCCTATACTGTCTACTACAGTATTATGTAGTCTGAAACCTAATAAAACTCACTTGCTCAATGAAAAGTTACATGTATCCGTAGAAATATGCTGAAATACTCAACAAAATACAAACAAGTTGCTAAAAAAGTAAGGAGCCTGGCAGACAATTCTTATAGATACATATCAATGATTCTCAACCACACTTACCCTAAGAACCATTATTGATTTAATGGCCTCGCCAAAAACGTTACTGATTTAATGGCTCTGAGATGGAGCCGGCCTAGGCAAAGGTATTTTAAAAAGCTCCCCAGGAGACTCTAATGTGAATTCAGGGTAGAGAACCATTTGTTTTAGGGACAGCTGTCCTAACTTCTCAGAAATAGCTATGTGTTCCTCAGAGGCCTTCCTTATACCTAGACACTGTCTTTTCCTGATTCCTTCTAGGGCCCCTACCCAAAGACTAAATCCCAGGAAAACTACTCATTCTTTTCACGAACTTCCAAACGGGCAAGTTGGTACCAAAAATGAAGTAGAGGTGGAATGAGGTGTTGTTGGGTTAGAATAAAACCACCCTGACAGCAAGCATTTCAATCTTGAATACTCTAGTCAAAACTCTAATTTGTGGGAGAGGGATACAAAATTAAAGTGGCAGACAATACAAGAATATGACTGACTTTTGTCCAAGAAAGACACTTCCCCTCATCACCAGCAAAAAAGGGAAGAGAACAGGAAAAAAGGGAAATCACTTGATTCAACCATGTTCATTTGTGTCTCAGACAAAAAGCTTTGAGAAACATTAGTCAGCAGGGTCTCAAGAAACTGGAGGAGAGGAGTGCATTCAAAATGGTTCCTGAAGTTGCCATGAGTTACTTTAGTGATAACTCAAATACAAGTCTAATAAAGGTCAACTATTAAAATTGCCTGAACTTAAGTAGATAGACTTTGGCTATAGCTTGTCTTTTGTTATGTAAGAAAACTGCTAGTCAATAGTATCTGTAATAATAGGATTCTACCTCAATACTGTTTATATACAAAAATAATGTTTATAATTCAAAATTAAATGCATCTTATGAATAATTTTAGATTTCAATGGCTGCTTTGGTTTATCTGTGCATGTCTCCTCAGTATTAGGTTAATGTGCAAAGCATAAAGCAGTTTTTAGGTCATTAAAGTAAGCAGTTTTACACACTTTTAACAAATCAGGATTTTCACTGAAATTTATCTCAAAAGATGCAATTTTCACCTCTACTGTAAAACTAAGCCCATTCTAAGAACAATTACAAGCAACACAATGCGACAAATTTGCTCTGTCCAAGAACTTTTCATTCTAAGATGAACCTGTAAAAAAATCACATGATCCAGTCACCATTATTTGAAGTCATTTTCCATTTAGAGTCTCACATCAAAAGCAGGCTTACCTTTCATATCGACCCTACTTAATGCCCACAATCTCTCCCCAGTTCCACTGACCAGAGTATATAAAGCTGATGTGAGAATGGATTATTGGGGGTCTTAATGCCTTTACTTGGTGAACTAAGGGTTGAACACTTGACATTGTGCCCAAACTATGAAACACATGTGGAATTGCCAGCTTAATATAAAGTGTCTTTGAGAAGCCTTGAATGAATGAAATAAAAAATGTCTGCTCAGCAAATGCCTTTCGTCTCCACACTACTAGAATTAGTAGTGAAATTTTTTTCTTTAAATCCAAGAACAAAAATGTTCCATTCCACCTTTTGATGACATAATTTAAAACACATTTCATTCAGATTTTTATTTCCTTCTCAAAACACAGTTACACTTTGGGGAAAAAAAAAAAAAACGACTTAAAGATGTCATCCAATAGAGGTCCTTCTTTTAACAATGGCTGCATTCTTGGAAATGTGTTATATTCCGTCATCGCCTTAAGGCAACGGTATGTCTTTGTATTTAAAAAATTAATATAAATCTTAGGATTGGCAGAAATGAGACAAAATTACTTAATTGTGCATCAGGCATCAGGCATCTTTTTCAAGTACATTTCTCTTTCTGTGGCATGTAACGGTTATTTATAAACTTGGCAATTTAACACTCTCCAAAACATTTCCCCCATCTTTAGTATTTCATCCAATTGAAGTAGCTTATAACACAAAACTTTAAATTAAATTACTACTTCATACTAAAACTTTGTTTAAGTAATGAACCTGGACTAAGTTTAATACCAAACAAATGAAAGATGTTACAATTCCCTTTTGGAGATTATGACCTACACCTATAAACACAAAATATTCAGGGCACACAAAATAAAATGTTTGATACAAGCCAAATGGGGCATTCAGTGGACTGGTGAATAAAAAGGCAAAAGATAAATGGCAATATGTTGCAATAAATACTTCTAGAATAGCTGAATACTTCTTGATATTATAGAAATCTACTTATTTCGAACCTCTGGGGTTTACTGAAAGGAGAAAGCTGACAAGCAGATTTAAGGCATTTCAGAAATAAATACAATTAGAAAGATGGCTTGATTGCAAGAATAGAAATCTTAAATGAAGTGGATCACTGTACAAATCTATATGGTCTACAGAAGGCAAAGAAGTGTGAACACATGAGAGGAACATAATGTAATCTGTTCAAGAAAGGGAGTTTGTGATATAAAACAACTGATAACAGTGTGCACAAATACTTGAATGAAAAAATGTGATTTTCATTTCTTCTTTGGGTGGTGCACATGGTTAAGTTACTGAAGTGGGAATTTAATAACTGAACAGAATTCTTAGTTTTACTTTCAAAAGTATGTAACTGTTATTTTTCTCCCCAACTTCAGAATTTTAACAATACATTACCACTGTTCATTCATCAGCTGGTCTTTTCAAAATAGGTAATATGCATTTTCAAAGTGGTTAAAGATCTTTCTCACGGTAAGACTAATGTTCAGTAATAAACTTGAATATCTGATTTATTTAAATAATAATCAGAAAATAATTTGAATAAAAAGTCATGTTTCCAAAGAAATTAAATCAGCTTAACCTTAGTCCTCCACCAAATCTGCAAAGGCAAACCCTGAAGAGGTCCACAGTTGAGGGCAATCAACTTCAACATCACCACTACCAACCCACCACCCTGCTTTTTTCTATCCCATTTTTAAAATGGGAGTAATAATAAGTATCTTCATGGCTACTGTAAAGACAAAAATCATCTTAAAACGCCTTGTACCACACCTGACATATATACATAATGGTCACTCAATAAATGGTTATTATCCTACCTCCTGCTCTACCTCAAAGTAGAGCTCACTGGAGATACTTACTATACAAACCTCCTTGCCTATAGTACTGTCCATTTCTCACAAAGAATAGCAAAATTTATTAATTTCACAATCCATTCCCAAGTAGTACTGGCGCTTCTAGACATTCTCCAGACGTACCTTTAGGTACTCTTTCTGTACCAAGTCAACCTATAGTGTCATTCTTATTAATTATATCCTGAAACCTCACTTCTTTCACTGATTCCAGAAGTATTTACTGAAACATATGCAAGGCCTTATTTACTAACTTCTCTGACAAAAGAAGTGACAGCTAGAAACCTCTCAACAATTCAAACTTAGAATGTTCTGTCTTGCTACATTTCACATTTCTATTTTGTTGCTGCTTTCTCACTTTCAACACAGTTGTTCATACATTCTCAAGCAATTCTCTCAAAACAAATTCCCAAATAAGAAAATTGTGAGAGTCCCAGAGATGGTTTAAGACCTAATGACAACAAGGCAATTTCATTTAGGTCTTCTGGGTATATACCTTCTTTGAAGCTCTATCTATCCACTTTAATTTTACCTACCTACCTACCTACCTACCTACCTAATTTTTTAAAAGACCTGTTGGCTTATTCTCTGCCACTAACTACGTATCTGTATTTGATGTATTATAGTCTTATATCACTCAGGATATGTTTTAATGTCTTTGTGCTCCTGTTAGCCAGTAATAGTAGTTTTGGGTTCAGCTGATTTGAGTGTTGTGTTAATGAAGCCAAGATTGTACTTCTATCCCCATGCAGACCAAGGTGTTCTGTTTGGTTTCCAAATCCACTGCTGTGGTTACTGGTAGAAAACCTAACTATAAATGCCTACTATTACACTGTGAAAGTATAAATGAATCATTCAACATTCAACCAACATACATTAGGTATTGACACGTTTAATCTCTGCCCTCTGGGGATGGGTTAAAGATAGGAATAGTGAGGTATTTCTGCAAAATATTATTTTTAAATATGAAAAATGATGGTTAAAAGACTAGGTACTGTGGGACAAAAGAGGGAATATAAGTTTTCCCTGGGAGATGAATAAAGAAAATGACTAGGGAGTCTTCAGTGAATCAGCTGAACAAAGGGAACACCCCTAAGAGGCAAAATATATGTACAGGAAGAGACAAACAATTAGGTGTGGGGAATTCCAAATGACTTGTCAAAGCACATTATCACCAGCGATAGAAAGGATTGCAGGAATTCACTAAATATTTTTGTTTTGAGAAAACTAAAAGCATATGCCAGGGGGGTGAGCTCTCAAGTACAAAGAACATCTTTTCGTTTTGCATTTGTAAATTCACATGAGAACTGATTATATCATAATGTATTCTTCTAGACCTGAACCACAGAACAGAGAAAATAATTTCACTGATTATTTCTCAATTCTCCCAAGGACGTATGTAACTGGTATGGTTTTAAATGCATAGGGGAGAAGGTAATTTACTATTTCGATGGAAGCCTTAGGGCAATAGAGCTTAACTCGCTCAAAATCAGTTAAGAAAGACTGTTGGGTTTAAGAACTGTCTTTGCCGTTACCTTAGTACTGAACACAGAATGTGCTATTGACTCCAAGAATGAATGTACTTGTTGAGATAGTCTCTTATAGGCTAACTAGGCTCAAATTTATCAACAGAGCCTAGTAGCCATTGCTAACCAGGGGCCTGTCACATAAGCCTTGCTTCAGAAAGAAGCCTTCACTGAACTCCCTGCCTGCACTGTGTTCCTATAGTCTGAGCCGACCCTTATAAAGGAGTTCCTAGAATCATATTTCAACCAACAGGACTAAGACTTTCCCCATTCAATTGAAGATGCACAGCTATATCTCAACTAGCACATAAACAACCAATCAATGCAGCTCCATTCCAACCAATCAGGACAGTGCCTTTGGACCAATAAAATTATAGGAATTTGGAATCCTCATTTGCATGAGGACAGGCCAATCAGGACTAGGTCTGGGGACTTCCCTCTATATAAGTCAGCTCCCCTCTTGACTCTGAGAGTTCACTTTCCCTTTCCACCAAAGCCAGAACTGTGTTTGCCCAAGAGCAGAGCAGACATAGAGAGTGGACCAGAGTAGACTGGAGCAGAGCAAAGCTGTCTGATAACTGAGCTGTAGCACTACTGAGCTGATTCACAGCCATTCTGTATCACATCTGAGCTGTTTAGTTTCCTTCTTTACCACACCTTAATTGGGAATTCCTACTGGCACTGAATTGGTGCCAACGACCATCCATTGACAATATATATAACTCAGCCTGAGGTTTGTAACCTTATATGAAAGCTAGTAAATGGTAAAGGAATTGCTATCACTGTTATATCTTTCTCTCGGAGGTGAACGAGGGAAAAGCAATAGGATATCTATCTTCTAGTCTTTAAAATATTTGCAAATAACTTAATTGCTAAGCATCTCAGATGGTATATTTAAATAAAGCTTTATGAAAAAATTTCAACCCACAAAGCTGGAATTAAAGCTGGAAAGCATTGCTGAGATCTAACAAATATAAATACAAGCCTTTCGCTGTACAGGTTAGAAAACAAAAGCCAGGGAAGGTTTAGGTAATTTGTCCAGAGTCACATGCAGTGAGTGCTCAAACAGAAGCTGCACTGAGCTCAAGATTTTCCAGGCACTCTTCATTTCTGTTCACTACTTGTCCTCTTTCAACTGACATACCCACTTCAGAACAAAAGAACTTCATAATGAGTAATAATTAGCAATAGCTGTGACAGAGAAGAGACAGGATTACTTTATAATGCTTCCCAAATTCGCTATTTATATTCACTTAAACACACATGAGAATTACTAGGCTTATCTGGTTGTAGTTCAACGTCAATTTTTTAAAGTCTAAAATACTTTTAAATTTGTTTACTGTAAGTATTACTAACGATGTTTTTGTAAATGAGAAACTGATTACTATCAGTAGAAATACTCTCTAATGTGCTAAGAACATCTAACTTGCAGATAAACAAAATTAAAGTTTAAAGTACAAATTCCATCTTTGAGGTTACTATAAGAAGATATTTTCCAAATTCAACTTTAACACCTTTGCTTTACCAAAAGGAATAAGCAATATTTGAATTTACTTGTCTCAAATTAATTTAGTTTCACTGTGCTACAGGTTTTAATGATAATTATTACTTATCTTTTACAATAACCTATTCAGAAACTTCAAAGTATATTCTAAACTATATGTACACCCAGAACAAAAACCTAAGAACATTTTATATTTAAGGAAAATGAGCAATCAACTTTAGCCCAGATGACAAATTCCAGGCCAATAAATAGCAAAAATTAAAAATGATTCAGCCAATTTGTAAACCTGTGATGAAATGCCAGCTCAATATTTATCTCCAAAAACTAATGTAAAAAGAGGATTCTCGCCATGTCCCATGAAATCGCTTCTAGGTGACCAGGTCTATATATGCACCTTGTCAGCTAAAAAGGCCAAAATCTACAAGGGGAAGTAACAGTGGTTTAACTCTTGCTATTCTCAAAAGATCCAGAATGGTTCAAATCAATCCTTACGCGGCTATACTACAGATGTAAGATGATAGTAATCCAACAATTTTTTCTATATTGCACCAAATGGAATTCTATTATTTGTTAGATTTGCCTTTTTATACATATTTATGCTCAAATGGAGTAGAGTGGCCCTGAGATCCATGTAAGTTTCCTGTTCAAATAGAACTCCTTCCCCAAACACCATCCTTTCCTATCCTAAAGACAGTGACATAATTAAATCGTACAGTGAAAATGTAGCCAGTGAAAGTTAACATCATTTTTGAGAAGAAAATTGTAAAAAGGAAGTTTAAGTCCAGTCACCTGCTTGTTGAATATCCATATTTCTTCAAGAGCCTGTAAAACATGCTTTCAGGTTTGTGATTAAGGCAAAGCATTCAAAACAGCTTGGGGGCCCTAAACCACTCATTTTACTATCATTGGTAAGACAGCATCCAACTACCTGTATAGCTAGGTGCTGCTCTGCCAACTATAGCCTAACCAAAAGCTCGGCAGATCCATCACCATAGAAAGCTCGAAAACCATTACTTGAAATCTGTTTCTGACAAACTCCAAGACAATAGTTGTTTAGAAGATTACAGCACACTTATGACAAAAGGTTTCCACATTTTCACATCTGTGTATAACTATGTTGTAAAAAAAAAAAAAGTGTTAAGTCAAATGTCTGCAGAAGCAGGTGCTCCACGTCTATAAGATGAACTTCCACATAACTGTATACAATGCAAAACAAAGGAGACATCTTCCAAAACAGGCACAGCTAATTCTCTGATGGGAATGACCTTGCAGAGCTTAACACGTTCCTCTACCAACACCCCAAATGCCACATACACTTTCTCCCTAACAGAACTCATTTAAGTAACTTTTCAGTAAAGCAACAACTATTAACACCTCCTCTCCCATCTTATCAAGTTTAGATATGTTGTTTTACAGGCCAAAGTATGCATAACATATACTCCTTAGTTCACACTATCGTGCACTGCGAAGTGATTTCAGGCTCCTCTAGTTTCTGATCTTCATTATCAGTCACTTATATTATTCGTAGTTCACACATGTTTACACATGCCCCCAAATAGGGCTGTTCTGCACAAGGAAGATTCATAAAAGATGGCTGGTACAAAGTGGTGTTAAGCATATGGAAAAAGTACTCAAATTGTCTCTTTAACTTGTATCCATCTTGAAATCCACCTGAGAAGTTTGCTTTCAATTAAGTGTTATAACTGTACTGCCTTTGCATATGAAGATGATGACTGGATAACAAATTCAACCCAAATGCCATAATTAAGTATATAGTTTGCATTCTTTCCTTCCTCCATGAGTTTCTTCTTTTTCTCTTTTTAAAAAAGAATTTACTCAAGATCTACCTCGCACTTTTATCATTTATTACTAGTGAGCAGATGGCGAACAAATTAGAAATCGAGATATGTAAGTATGAAGGGAGGAAAAAATGACAAAAGTTTGACACCTCAAGCTAGAATTACTCTGTTGTAACTGACTTCCAGGTGGCAATTTTTAAAAAGTTTGCTGCAACAATAAAGTTTACATTAAAAAATTACAAAAGGAAAAAATTAGAGCCTTTTTATTTCTTTTGCTGAGTCTGAAACAAAATGAGGACAGACAACAGAGCTCAAATAGAGACTCTGGTTCCCTACTAGTCTGCATTTCTAATAATCTGACTGCATTTGGTGTTAGTTTTACCACATACATATAATGTATCTCAATCATGCTTTATTACTTGCTCTTCAAGTGAATGTCCTGCACAGGCCCAGGGTGAAAGTATTTCTTGCTTTTCGATATAAAATTATATGAAAGCCAAATGTTTCACACAAAATTTATAACGCATTTTGAAGGTTCTGGGGCAAAAAAACATATAGATACTATAAGCTGTTTTTCATTTTTCAGTAAGAAAACTAAAAAACAAGAAAAAAAATCAAGGAATTATAAAATAACCCAGAATAGTTTTAGAAACAGGCTAACAAAGCCTTAGCTCATAGTGTATACACATCATTCTTTCACTGGTAAAATTGCCTTCTTAAAAAAAGCACTTCCATTAGAAGAAAACTAAATTGGACTTCATCAAAATTAAAAACTTTTGCTCTTCAAAAGACATTAATAAAAAAATGAAAAAGGTACATATATTTAAAAAGGGCATATAGCCAGAATATAGAAAGAACTCTAAAAAGGCAGACAACCCAAATTTAAAAATAGATAAAATATATGAATAGACATTTGACTAAAGAAGATATACAAATGGCTAATAAACACAAGAAAAAATGCTCGACATCCTGAGTCATTTCAGAAATACAAATTAAAACCACAATGAGGTTCCATAATACACCCACTAAGAAGGCTATAATCAAAAAGACAATACCAAGTGTTGGAGAGGGCATGGAGAAATTGGAACCCTCATATATTGCTGGTGGTAATATAAAGTAGTATGACCACTTTGGAAACAGTCTGACATTTTCTTAAAGGTTAAACATACAATTATCACACAAGTTAGCAATCTACTCCTAAGCTATCTACTTAAGAGAAACACCACCACATGTCCACAGAAATGCTTATAGCTGCATTATTATTCATAACAGCCACAAGTTGGAAACAATCCTAATCCATTAACAGAAAATGTGGCAATACTACACAACAGTAACGTCACAGAGCAGTCAAACCTCAAAAAAAGTATGCTAAATGAAAGAAGCCAAATGACATTCAGGCAACTGAATGATTCCATTGACATGAAATTTCTGGAGACTAAAAGGATATAAAGAGTTGCCTAAAGAGTGATGACTGACTGCAAACAGGCATGAAGGCATTTTTTTGAGGTGTTATGTAAGTGTTCTAAAACTGGACTATGGTGATGGCTGTACAACTGTATAAGTTTGCTAAAACTCACTGAATTGTTTGATGGGTGAATTGTATAGTAAATTATAAAGTAATAAAGTTGTTAAAAAGTGAAACTAACAATCCCATTTTCTAGAAATATTTAATGTAGAAGCTAAATTTACTTTTCAAAATAGTCTCTTATTATTTATTTACCAATACACAATTATGTTTCCAAGCATAACTGTATTAGGATTAAAGGAAACTCAAGATGATAGAGCAGTTTCCCCTTTAAAGTGTGTTGTTCGGAAATTTCTAACAGCTTGCTTATCTGTAGGGTCAAAAAAAAAAAAAACAAAAACCAATGCACTACCCAGTAATTGTACTCTTGGACCCTATCCTAGGGGAACAAAAATGTACGGTCACACAAAAACCTGTGCGTAAGTGTTTATAGCAGCTTTATTTGTTTATAACTAAAAACTGAAAATAACCTAAATGGTTGAACCTAAGTGGGTGAACATTAAAATGGTAGTACATCCATACCATGGTATATACCACTTAGCAATAAAAAAGAATGAACTATTGATATACATGATGCTTGAATGGATCTCAAAAGAATTATGAGTGGGGAAAAAAAAAAATCTCAAAGGTTGCATGTATGACTCCATTTACATAATATCCTTGAAAAGACAAAATTATAGTGATGAGAGAACAAATTAGTAGTTGCCAGACAGGTTGGTAGCAGGGGAGGTGACTGTGATTATAAGAGTAACAAGATTCTTATGATGGGATATTCTGTATCTTGTAATGGTTATACATCATGGGATAACATTACATAAAACTAGATATGCATTCTCAAATTCTCCACTGTTTGCCTCCCCGCTACCCTACAATGCCACACACACACTTCCAAGTAAAACTATAGAGGAATCAGAATAGTTTGTGGATTGTCAATTTCCTGGGTGTGATACTGCACTACAGTCATGCAAGATGTTACCTACTGGGAAAAACAGAGTAGAAGGTATATGAGATTTCTCTGTAGACTTACATGTGAATTTATAATTATTTCAAGATAAAGTTTTTTAAAGTTAAAAAGAATCAACATATTACATATGCACTACTACTTCTATGGAATACCAATATATCACATATTCTGAAGCCTCATTATGTTTAAGGCTTGCAATATATCATTCTTTTTATGGGACATAAACCTTTTCCTGAACAGAAGTAGACCTAAAAAGAGTTGTGATTAAAATCAATCACAAACTATTGATTCCTAAACACCAAAGGAAAAGAGTAGGAAAGAGATTCAGCACTCACAACTTCTGTACCAATTTTCACAGAACACAAGAACGATCTCATTAATCAGAAAAATGTTTTCTACAGTGTGGTACAGACGGAGCCATGCCTTCAAGACTATAAGACCCACAACACAAACAGACACACCTTTTGTTACGAATTCTGCATTAACCAAGCACATTCAAATCACTAACCTGGGTTCTTAGCACGCTGACACGTAACAAGGTACATCTGACAGGAAACCTGAGCATCTAGTTAGTGGAAAGAATTCTCACAATAAACTATTATGTCAGATTTCATTTTTTCATCTTTAACTCCACTTAAAACCTGAAAAACTCAGTCCCTTGAATAATATCATGTCCTATTGATGGCACCCAGTAAGTCTTCAAATGGAATGGACAGCTGCCAGAAAAAGGAGGGTGAAGGGTGGAGATGGGGAAGCCTTCCTCTCTATTTTGAAGAAAGAAGCAGTTCTAAATGAGCCATTTGAAAAACCATAATAGTGCCTGATAGTTATAACAATAGAAAGAAAAGCAAGATGGGCATATCATATGGACATATTATATGACCAGGGGGTCCTCAACCTTTTCGGCACCAGTGACCAGCACTCCTATGAGAATCTAATGCCTAATGACCTAAGGTGGAGCTGAGGTGGTGATGCTAGTGCTGGGAGATGAAGCTTCGCTTGCTGGCCTGCCACTCACCTCTTGCTCCACAGTTCAGTTCCTAACAGGTCACAGGACCAGTGCAGGGCCATGGCTCAGGGTTTTTGAGCCATACACCGGCTACAGTCTTTTTTATACCTTGAACTAAACAGACAACTAAAGACAAAAGATAGAAAACATGAGAAGAATTTACAAAGCAATCAAAAGAAAGGATTTTGCCAAAGTTCAAATTATAACTCAGGGAAGTATGTCCAGAAGATTAAACCCTCTCAACATTCCCAAAACACAGTTAACAGATACAGAAGGATTTAAAATTGCATATGAAAAGATACACCATGTTTGAGGACTGAAAAATTCAATATTGTTAAGAAGTCAATTCTCCTCAAAAGGATCTACAGTTGTTAGCTAAGACAGCAGCCACTAGTGACCAGATTATTTATTTTAATTTAAATTAAAATCAAATATAATTAAAATTAACTTTCTTAGTCTTACTATTCACATACTAAATAGTCAACAGTTACATCATTTGTGGGCACCATGTATTGGACAGTATAGATACAAAACATAACCATCACAGGAAGTTCTATTACTCCTGGACAGTGCTGATGTATCAATGCAATCCCATCAAAATCCTAGCAAGTTTCAAAGAAACTGACATGTTGATTCTAAAAGTTAAATGGAAAACCAGACCTAATAGTCAATTTTGAAAAAGAAATACCAAGTTGAATATTGACACTACCTAATCACATGATTTACACTGACAACTTTTAGTATTTAAAGACACAGTGGCACTGTCAAAAGGGCAGATACATAGAATCAATGGGACAAAACATTCTCGAAACATCCAAAATATACAGTCATTTGATTTTTGACAAAGACACCAAATATAGTTTGATAGAGAAAAGAGTTTTTCAACAAATGGTACAGAAAAAATTGGAACATCCATATGTAAAAATTAAGGACCTCAATTCATACCTTTCTTCATAAATAATAATTTATTTAAAAATGGATCATACATCTAATGGTAAAACTTATCATAAAACTTCTACAAAAACATAAAAAGAAAACTTTGTATTTGGTTTAAGCAAAGATTCTTTGGATAAAACATGAACCATATTGAAAAAATTAGTGGGTTTCATAAAATTAAGTTTCTGCTTTTTAAAATTTTATTGAGAAATAATTTACATATCACTATAAGTTTAAGAAGTACAGCATGATGGTTTGATTTGCATATATTGTGAAATGATTACAATAGGTTAGTTAATATCTATTATCTCATATAGACAACAAAGAAAGAGAGAAAGAAAAAGAAAGAGAGGGAGAGGAAAGGAAAAGAAAGAAAGGATCTTTCTTGTGATGAGAACTCAGGATCTACTCTTAACTTTCCTATATATCATACAGCAGGGTTAACTATAGTGGTCATGTATACATTACATCTCTAATACTTATCTTAAAACTGGAAGCTTATACCTTTGACTATGTTCCTCCAATTCCCTCTCTCTCTGAAAGACACTATTAAGAAAATGAAAAGCCAGACTAAAACATTTACAAAATACTGTCGTATAGGGGGAAAAAACTGTTATCCAGAATACATGCAAAACTTTAAAAGCTCAATAATAAACAACGGAATTTTAAAATGGGCCAAAAAAAATTAAAGCTACCAACAAAAAGATATATGGATGACTTACATAAGCACATGAAAAGAGGCTTGTCATCAGGGAAATACAAATTAAAACTACGAGATACTACCTACTATACCGGCTATTTAAAAAAGACAAAACAGTAACCGTCAATACCAAGTACTGAAGATGCACAAAAACTGAATTCCTATACTTCTGATGGGAATACACTTTTTAGGATAAAAATATTAATGTTACTATATTTAAATATCTCAAATCTGACTTTTAAAAAATTCAAATTTTTCTTAAGTATTTTCTCTAAAGTATTTTAACATTTCAGTTTTCAATAACTCTTCTCCACTACGTACTTCTAAATGGCCTAAGAACTTCATATAACCAGCTTCCTCAATCCTTAACTTTTTAAGACACAGTGATTTCATGTCCCACATTACTAGACAATGTTTCAAAGGAATAGCAATGTACAACCAATCAAATAAGCTTCAAAAAGGGTAAAGACATGTAAAACATTCCACCTGTGTCAAAGTACTCCAAGGACAAGAAAGAATTCTAAAAACAAAGGAAATCTTACAAAGGGAAAGGAAGTGCTAGGGATGTGGTACTTAAAAAACGATGGTAACTTAAAAAACGAATCACCAACCCATACTCATACATACTTTCCACTACAGGATTTGAAATCAGGTGGGAAGAAAAGAGAAACATAATAAGAGAAAGCAAGTTCACACCCTTAAGTCCCTCATATCAAATAAGAAATTTACCTGTCAAACACCAAATCATAGGTTTCCTAGGACAACATATAAGCAATAAAAGTCTAAGATAGTTTTATAATTATTAAAGAGTATATTTCAAAGAAGTGCTTGCATGGAGAAAAATGAGAGCTAGAAATTGAAAAGAAACAGTTTTTATTTCATTATGAAATACACAGGTGCCTGAAAGAGTTCTGAACCTTAGAGGTAAAGAAACCCTACAATATAGAGCACAGCAGTAGTCTTACTGCATAGAGTTCAGAGTAATACCTCTAGTCATCCTCCTAATATTGTCTGTTACAAAAGTGGTATAATTTTATGAGAAGAGGACAAGGCTAGTCCAGTAGTCTATTCTAGGCTCTAATACTACTAATCTGGCTCCATGACCTTGGGCCAGTCACTGAACATCACTGGATTCTAGTTTTTGTGGGTACAATTGCCAATATAAAAAAATTTTTCCCAGGAAAATGAAAAAATTTTCCCAAGGGCAATTCAAAAGATCCTGGCTCTTCTATGGCAAATTTCTTATTTTATAAATGCAGATTTAACAGTATCTTATTTTATACAATTGTATATTATTTTCCAGCAGGATGTGAGCTTTAAATAGAAAGCAAAATGCTGCTCAACAAACCCCAAGTATAATACACATGAAGAAAACATTAAGGCCCATCATAATCAAATTGCTGCAAATCGGTGATAAAAAGAAATCTTTAAAAGCAGCCAGAGAAAAGACCCATTTTGCAGAGGAACAAATATAAGAATGGCAGTAGATTGCTCATCTGACGTAATGTAATCCAGAAGACAATGGAAACTGCAACAAAAAGAATAAAATACCTATGAATAAATCTAATGAAACATGTGAAGGACCTATATAATGAAAACTATAAGACTCTACTAAAAGAAATCGAAGATACAAAGAAATAGAAAGATATTGCGTGTTCTCGGACTGGAAGAATCAACTTAGTTAAAATGACCTTATTACACTTAAAGCATTATACAGATTTCATGCAATCCCCATCAAAATCCCATCGGCATTTTTTAAAGAAATAGAATGAAAAATCATCAGATTTCTATGGAAGCACAAAAGATCCCAAATTGCCAAAGCCATCCTGAGAAAAAAGAACAAGACTGGAGGCATCATTCTGCCTGACTGTAAATTATACTACAAAATGGCAGTAATCAAAACGGCACGGTATTGGCAGCAAAACGAATGGACCAGTGGAACACAATCGAGAGTCCAGATGTAAACCCATACTTATATGGGCAAATAATTTTCAACAAAGAGCCAAAAACACACAGTGGAGAAAGGATACCTTCAATTAATGGTTCTGGGAAAACTGGAGAGCCATCTGCAAAAGAATGAAACTAGAATGTTGTCTATCACCACACACCAAAATTCACTCAGAAAAAAATTAAGAACCTGACTGTAAGACCTGAAACAATAAAATGCATAGAAGAAAACATAGTAACGAAATCAAGGACCTTGGACTTGAGGAAGATTTTATGAATTTGACCTCGAAGGCAAGGAAAAGTAAAAGCAAACATAAACGAATGGACTACATCAAACTAAAAAGCTTCTGCTCAGCAAAAGAAACTGTTAACAAGGTATAAAGAGACAACCATCCGAATGGGAAAATATATTTGCAGGCAACGCCTCTGATAAGGGCTTAACATCCAAAACATACAAAGAACTCATAGGACTCAATAACAAGAAAAGAAATAATCCAATCAAAAAATGGGCAAAGGACCTGAACAGACACTTCTCCCTAGAAGACATACCAACATGTGAAAAGACGTTCAACATCGCTAGCTATTAGGAAAATGCAAATCAAAACCACAATGAGACACCATCTCACACCTGTTAGAATAGCTGTAATCAACAGGATAAATAATAACAAATGCTGGAGAGGATGTGGAAAAAAGGTACCCTCATACACTGCTGGTGGGACTGCAAACTGGTACAGCCACTATGGAAAACAGTATGGAGGTTCCTCAAAAAACTACGAATTGATCTACCATATGATCCAGCAATCCTTCCACTGGATGTTTACCCCAAAGACTTGGCAATCCATATCCAAAAAGATATTTGCACACCGATGTTCATAGCAGCATTATTCACAGTGGCCAGGACATGGAAGCAACTGAAGTGCCCTACAACAGATGACTGGCTAAAGAAGCTGTGGTACATATATACAATGGAATATCGTATAAGAAGAAATGAAATACTGCCATTTGCAACAACATGGATGGACTTCAAGATAATCATGCTAAGCAAAATAAGCCAAACAGAAAAAGTTGAAAATAACATTGTAACACTCATATGTGGGATATAAACCTAAAAGCAACAAAAGAACAGGACAAATAAACAGAAACTCACAGACGTGGACAATAGACTAAAGTAAATATTATAATATATTGTGGGGGGGAGGGGGCACGGGTTACAACATATGTAGAAGTAAATATATGAAACAACAGCACAAAGCCTAGATGTAGAAAAGGGGCAGTATACTACTGTGATTCTCATGCTACACGTAAAGTATACTATCTGAAGGTAAACTGTGGTAAGTTAAAGATACATACAACTAGCAACAACTGAAACAACCAGATTTATAGCTAAGAAACTAAGGACATACACGGGTTTTTTAAAACACTCAAACCAAAAGAGGGCAGAAGAACAGAAATAGAACAAAGTATAGATGGGAAAAAATAGAAAGCAAAAAGCATGACAGTAGTTTTAAAGCCAATTCTATCAATAATTACATTAAATGTAAATGGTCTTAATACCACAATTAAAATCCAAAACTTGTGATATTTGATTAGAAAAACAAAACCAAACTATATACTGCCTATACAGGACTATAACTTAGACACCCATTTCAAATACAGACACGTGGAAAAGGATATGTCGTGCTAACCCTAGTCAAAAGAAAGTGGAAATGGCTATTTAATGTGACGAAGCAGGTATCAGAGCAAAAAAAATTACCAGGGATAAAGATCATATCATAATGACTAAGGAAGGGCTCAGTTCATGAAGAACATTAATTCTAAAATGTTTACATACCTAACAGAGAAACTGACAATTACATTAAGTTAGATGTCAAAACAGAAGAACATCTGGAAAATCCTCACGTATTAACGACATTTTAGTTAACACTGGGATACATATACGATGGTGATTCCATAAGATTAAAATAGAGCTGAAAAATTCCTATTGCCTATTGCTGTCATAATTGTCTTAATGTTATAACGCAACACATTCATCCTTTGTTTATGGTGATACTGGTATAAATAAACCGACTACGATGCCAGTCATATAAGAATATAGCACATATAATTCCAGTTGTAAGATATACCACTTAGGTTTGTGTGAGTACATATACTCTACAATATTTGTGTAATGAAGAAATGGCTAGACACAGTTCTCAAAATGTATACTGTTTAAGCGGCACGTATCAGCCAAAAACACTAAAGTGAAAATTATAAAGTATTATGAATTGAATGAAAATGAAAACACAACATTATCAAATTTTATGTACTGTAGCTAAAGTAGTACTTGAGAGGGAAATTTACAACACCAAATGCTTATACTTAAAAAATAACGTTCTCAAATAAATGACCTCAATTTATACCTTCAGTAACTAGGACTAGAACAAGTAAAACTTAAAATAAGCAAAAGAAAGTAAATAGTAAAGATCAAGCCAAAAATCTATGAAATAATAAAAAAGTAAAATGAAGAAAAATCAGTAAAATCTAAAGTTTGTTGAGATCAATAAAATCCTGATAAAACTCAGGAAAAAGGGGGAAGACACTAATTACCAATGAGGAATAAGAGGTGACATCTCTACAGATACTAAAAGGATGATGAGAATATTATGAACAACTTCATTGCAATGAAATCAACAATGTTCTACATTCCTTGAAATACAAACTGCCAAATTCGCTCAAAAAGAAATGATTTGAACATTCCTATACATTTTAAAGAAATTCAGTTTGCAGTTAAAACCCACCTAAAAAGAAAACTAGGCCCAGATGTTTTCACTGGTGAATTCTATCGAATATACCCAATATGGATTACTGCCACGGGAATACATGATGACAAAGTGGACTTTATCCCAGGAATGCAAGTTTTGTTTACGACTCCCAAAATCAGCCAATGTTATTCATCATTAAATATGAAAAACTGTATTATTATTTTAATAAATGCAGGAGGAAAAATGTATATTGACAAAGTGCAACATCTACTCCTTAATAAAAACTCTTAGCAAACTAGAATAGAAAGGAAATTCCTTACCCTACAAACGAAAAAACTATAGTTAATATCATATTTAACAGTAAAAGACTAGAATGCTTTTCTCTCTTAAAAATCAGGAACAATGCATGGATGCCCACGCTAACAGCTTCTACTGAAGAGTTGGCCAATATAATAAGCAACTGAAAAAACAAAAGCTGTCCAAATTAGAAAAGTAAAAGCTACCTCAGTTCAAAGACAAGATTATCTATGAAAAAAATTCTACAGAATCTACAGAAAAGCTACTAGAATAGGTTGTTTCGCAGTCTCAGTATACAAGATATACTAAAATAACTTTCTATAAATTAGCTACAAACTACCAGAAATCGAAAAACTTTAAAAAGTTTAACATTTACACAGCATTGAAAATGTAAAACACTTTGTGATAAATTTTACAAAAGATACGCAAGACTTGCACAGCAAAACCCACAAAATACTGCTAGAGAGTTATACCATGTTCCAGGATTGGAATACTGAATCCAGTATTATTAAGATGTCAGTTTTTCACAAGTTTATCTATAGATTCAATATATTCCAATAAAAATCCCAGCAAGCTTTTTGTAGAAACTGACAAACTAATTCTAAAATTTATTTAGATGTGCAAAGGGCTTAGGAATGCCAAAATAACTTTGAAAACAAAGTTAGAAGTCTTAGAGTCCCTGATTTCTAGACATTATAAAGTTGTAGTAAGATGGTAGTACCCATGTAAAGAAAGACAAATAGATCAATGGAACAAAGCAGTCCAGGAACAGAGCGACAAATATATCTTATTTTCATCAAAGATACCAAGGCAGCTTAAAGAGGAATGAATTGCTTTTTCAATAAATGATGGAACAAACACATGGCCACAAGTAATAAAATCTTACCCTTACAAATTTGTATACAAATATTGACTCAAAATAGACTAAAGACCTAAATGTAGGAGATAAACTATAGGATGTGAGAAAAATATTAGTAATATTGGATTTGGCAAATATAACAAAATATAACAAAAAAGTAAAAGCTATAAAAGAAATATATAATTAATTGGGCTTTATCAAAATTAGTAAGTCTGCCTGAAAACATACAGAATAAGGAACTCTCATAATTCAGTAATAAAACAACCAAATTTAAAAATGAATAAAAGATATGAAAAGATAATACTTAAAATATATAGATGACAAACACATGAAAACATGCTCAATATAATTAGTTATTAGGGAAACACAAATTAAAACCATAAGATACTATTAGACACTATCAGTCTAAAATTAAAAGACTAACCACATCAAGGTTGGCAAAGATGTACAGCAACGGGAACTCATACAGTGCTTTGGGAATGCAAACTAATCTATAATGACATAAAGCAAGATCAGTGGTTGCCTAGGGACAGAAGAGACAGAAGAATTACCCAGGGAAAAGAGAAAATTTTTAGGGGTGAAACATAAGATCATTATCTTGTTTTTGGTGATTTCCAAGGTTACACTTTAAAAATGAAGTTTCTTGTATGCCAATTCTACCATAATAAATTTGAAAAAAATTAAGCAGATATTGTGCTTTTTCTCCTGGTTGCAGTACAATACGGATTGATACAAAGATAAAAAAAAATACGGAAATTTTACATTAGTGGATAAAATTTAAGTTATACTGCTTATCATCTTTTCAAAACAGGATAAAATCTAGTTTATTACTATTTGAGGGTGTATTCTATAAACACTACAAATAGATCATATTTTTATAGAGCAAAGTATTTTCTCACTAGCTCCTAAGTATTTTCAAAATCCTCTATCTTCATTCCTAGTGATTTTAATTGCCAAGAGCCTAATATTTTAGCTGTAAATTTAGTATGAACACACACACACACACACACACACACACACACACACACACACAACATACCCTGTAAATTATAACATACATCTCTTCAGAAACAACCTGTACCAGTAAGGTTTTACCAAGGCATAAAGTGGTTTTCCTGATAACTGGAAGAGATCATAAATCAAGCTTGTTTACAACTTCATGTAATTTTGAGGTCACTAAGCTATTTGTCATATTTCCTACAGTAGAGTAATCCTACTCTTCCTTTCTTATCCTCACACCAGTATATGATCCAAACAAGAAAAGAGGTGAAAGAAACACATCCAGGCTGGGTTTACTCAAAGGTCAATTATCTAGTTAACTCTTTCTTACTTCATGTCATCTAAAAGTTTTCATGGAGCTGGACAAGGGGAGAGGTGGGACTTCTTTCACTAGTTTTAAATTCTGAGTAGTAAAAAGCAAAAGGTAAAGAAAGAAAAATAAACCAACTTTCATTTGTCAGAAGCCTCCTTTTTGCTTAATTCCAGGGTTTGGGTTTTGTTCTGTGTTTTGTGTGGTTTTTGTTTGTTTGTTTGGGGGGGTGGTAAAAAGGTTGAGGCTCATGATTAAAATGAATTTTAGGGTTAGATGAGAAAATTCTAAATCATATCAGACAACTGGAAACTGGGGCTAAGTGCTAGGCATTCATCATTCTTATGTTGCTTTCTGCTGTAAAGCAGAAGAAGCCAATAAGAATACTTTTAACTGTAAACAGCCAGCGGAAAGAATTAAAAATGTATTCATTCATATACAATAAAAAGTATTCCACAACTTAATGCAAATATTTGCTAAATTGAAGATCAAATTACATTGCCAAGAATAGAAATGTAGAAAAGTCTGATTTATATGCATGGTACAAATATTCTGACTCTTAAAGAACAATCCATCAGTCTAAGTCTATTTTTTAAAGGATATAAAGAACACAAAACCACATACTACATCTTACTTTCTAAAATTCAGATGTTTACTCAATTACATAGAGGTAAAAGAGGTTTAAAATGAAACACTATGCAGCAGAAATCACCATAAAGTCAAAGATAGATGTTTCACCTCTTACCTCTTTCGCTGAAAAAATCTGGTTCATTTTCTAGGATTAGAAAAGTTAAAATGACACAAAAATATCTAAGATACATTTGTCATTACGTTAGAGTTAGAAAAGTTTTTCACTTTACCACATTGCCAATTACCAGAAGTTGGAGAACAACGAAAAGTTGTTCTCCAACTTCTGGTAATTGGCAATGTGGTAAAGTGAAAAACAAGATAGTTTAACTAAAGAGTTACAAGAAAATCCTCATTTCTAAAGCACTGTTTCATATAAAACTATAGAGCCTGGATAAAGGAAAGAGGAAATAGGAAAAGATAATTAGGTCCTATTTACTTGATAAAATCACTAAATTGGAAACACATCCAACTTTCAGTGATGGCAAAACAAAACTAAAAATTACATTATAAAGATTATATTGGTCACTGAGACAAAGTAATATCCTTATACCAATCTTCTGTGATTGTTATAAAATTTATTCTAAAAACACTGTACACCTTTCAAAACCAAAAGAGGATCACAATGATTATCAAGTTACCTTTAGTTGATTTAACTATTAGGATTAAGTCTAATACTAAATTTTTTGAAAGTTCCCCCATCTAGGGATCAATCCAGTTGCTATGTACTAAATTTATTCACTTTTGTAAAATAATTTGTTTGTAAATATTTTTTTAAAACAAGATATTGATTTTACAAGTTTCATCTTTTGTAACATCTATTTGTATTCATCTAAATGTAACATCTATCTAGAAACCAATATTGTAGTTCAGTATTAATCTCTCTTCAGAGAGAATTTATTTATTCTCAAAGTTTATGCTCCAGTAAGTGTTCATCAATACCTAATAGGTTAATTTAAAATATAACAAATTCTCTTTTTACCAAACATCCTAATTCATGAGAAATGTCTTTTTTCAATTCGGTCAAAGAGATCTGAAAATACTAATAAACAATTCTTATGCTTCATCTATAAAAGAGTATCAGCTGAAAGGGAAAGGTTGCCCAGAACTTCACTCCTGAAGATAAAATTCCAATATCTAAATTAATCAGTTCAAAAAATTTGGTAGCCGACTTCTTGAAAATTCTTTACTAAGAGATTTACAACCATTCTGGTCCTAATTCGGCTGCAAAATTTCTAAGAAAAGTATAGACTTCATACTATAGGCCTGCCGAGTTAATCCACCTTTCCTCCGTAAACCACATTCTTAGTCTAGAAAGCTATTCTCTTGTTCTCTAGTCACTGTTTTACAAACCTTTGCAAGATAGCTGTTTCTAAAACCTTAAGCTAGAAAGGACAGAACAGAATTGAATTGAAGAGGAAGGCATTCTTAATTCTCCTAAGATGGAGAGACACCGCTTTAGAAGAATTCCATTTTGCAATCAACTGTTATCTCATCTGTGAGCAGAAAAGCAGGTATAAACTTGATAAGCAAATAATTAAGGGACTGATCTTAAGAGTAAAAAAAGACTGCAAGGAGTAACATTAAGAACTAGAGAAAGCAAACTAGTATGGCAGTATTTCCAAGTCATTTACTAAGCATTTTTTTTTTTTTACTGTTAAGTCTAGTTAATATTTGTCTTCATACACAGTTCAAATTTTTCTCGTGATGAAATATTTTTAAAATCTACTCTTAGCAAAAGTCAAATATGCAAGGGAACCCTCCTTTTCTGTCTGATTGGTACAAATGGATGTCTAAACTGAAGTCTATATATTGGGTAACTGTACCAACAGTAATGCCATTATCAGAGGAAAAAAACTAGAGAAACAATAGGCAATAAATACCGTGAAGCTGGAAAAGATTTGAGTCAAGTGCAACTCTGCTATATAAACTTGGGTTAGGAATGTAAGCTCTAAGTCTCATTTCGTTATTTGTAAATGGGAAATGTATTTATGTATACATCATAACCTCTTAAAGGTTAAATGAAACAATGCATGAAAATGGGCTTAACAAGTGCCTGCTCTATGTTAAGTACCCACTAAATGTTGGCCCTTATAAGCATTATTATTGGGTTGGAGGCGGATCATCAATGAAGCCTTTGATGACCTGTGTCCCACTGTTTTTCCTGTTACATAATAAAGCTCCTCTGGGTAGGTGTAACACTGTAAGCACCCAGCTTACTAAGTAAACAGTTGTTCAAGAAATGCTAAGCATGAAAAACATCCAATGCACACCTGTTCTATTAGAACCAAGCTTTGCCTTGGGAAATAACACCAGTATTAACTATTTCAGTAATACACACTTCGAATTCAAAAAATATAATGATATAACAAGAACTAAGGTTAAGAATATCCCTAGGGCTATAGGACACCTGTCTGTACGTGTAAAAAAAAAAAAAAAAATCACTTTCCATACCAGGTGTTCTGAGGGGAAGCCCTTATCTTAAACAACCTTAATAGCATATTAACTCAATCTAGGTGTTTGGGTCAGTCTACAATGAATTTAATTTCTTAGACTGGGAATCAGATACAAGATTTGTTACCCATAAAAGAAGGATTTTAAAACAAAAACATTAACTTAAATAAGAAAACTTCAGCTACACAAAGTCTACAATTCCAAAGGTTTTAAAAAGCTTTCCTATTCAGGGAGTCTGAAAGGTATACAAAGCTGCTGATTTATCTTGTGGGTAGAGGGGTGAGATATTACAAATTATTTTCTACGTATTTTAAGATAATTTGGCATTGTGATACTTGAGTCATTTTACTATTTATTATAAACTGCCCAAACTGACATAGATCAGCTATTTTAGAACTGAGACACAGAAACCACGTAGTTCTGGGAATTTCAGAAATTTTCAAATATTAATTGCAACCCATAGTTTTAAATCCAAACCTAGCATAGACATCGTTACACATTCTTACAATGTGTTATTTTAAAGTTTTTATTCACAAAATAATTGCAGGAACAGAAATTATATGGTGATACTTTTAAGAAGTCCTAGATGTTGAGGTCCCCCCTGCCAAAACAGAAATCTTTGCAACATGATTACATTTAATCAAATTTCATCCCAAAATTCAATCATGATAGCTACATTCCACAATCCTTATAACAGCCCTTCAATAAAGAAAAAAAACACCAATGCAGAATTTTGTATTGCTAAGATTCACTAAGATTTAGGATTCTGATGTGTTCTTTGTATGAGGATTGATAGTCCTAAATCTATAGTAAAGACTGGGTAGACAGGAAGAGAGGCACTGCCAGATAAATCATGCTGAGACAAAGGGGGGGAAAAAATCTAAAAAGGCAGAGAAAACTAAAAGGCAACCAACCAATGGGCTACCTACCTACCTCCCCCTATCATCACTCCTGTTCTAAGAAACGAAATATAATTCCCCTCTTATAAGTACGTTTTACTGATGCATAGCAAAAGTACTTGTCAAAATGAGCTGACAGTTTACTATCATACATTTTATCTCAGAGTACACTGGATATCATGTGACTTCCTCAATTTCCTTAATTGGAAAAGAAACTGGAAATAAAGCCAGCAATGCATAGCAGTGAAAGCAGAATCATCATATTAGAACACACAGACTGAACACCTAATGATACATGCTCCAGCTGACTCTACTTAGAAGACAAGTGCCTTCCACTGCATCCCTGCCTTGGGGGAGTCAATCATTCACAAATTCAGGGACTCTCACCACTGATTTTGATGGTGGCAGATAATGTTCTTTTAAAGAACTGTGTGATTTTCTGACTAAGTCAAGCAATGAACAGTACAGTTCAAAGAATCTAATTTTAAGGCAGTCAGCATATATTGCATGTTCTCAGCCCATTTTTGTGGATATATTTAACGAAGAGAATGAATGAGAAACACTCAATTTTATAAAGAGAAATATCACTAATCTATACAGACTTGCGTTTATGTTTACACCACAGGTGATCTAACCAGGAGGCTAATAATCTCAAGATAATTCTGAGCAAGGTAAGCTATCCAATTGACATTATAATCACTCTCTTCTAATTCAAATGGCCCTGGAAGAGGATGATGTGCTCTCTCCTGAGATAATAAAGGTGGAAGGGAAAAAATCAAAAAAATGCATTTAAAACACTTTGGTACCAAATTAATTTGTCCATTTAATTATGTCACCTTCCTATTCTACTAAGTGAGTATGAAATTCACTAAGTTACTTCACTTTTCTGAGTCTGGGCTTCTTCTACTGTGAAAAGTTGGAATAATAACTACCTTTCAGGACCGCTTTGAGTATTACCTTGAGAAAATACACATACAACTGGCATGCAAAATGTAAAGTACTATGCAAATATATAGTTATTTGAGGACATCATCTTAAGACTTACGTCTAAATGTCCAAGCACCTGGTGCAATATTTTGCACATGACTGCTCAAATATTAGTCCATCATTCAGTCATAATTTAAAAGGGCTCAAGCTTTAATCCTGAAAAAAAGATTATCTCATATACTATTTATACGTTTATTCACTAGTACTATTATAAAAGAATCAGCCATGTCTTCAAAATGACACACATGCAGCACACACTCTACTGCAATAACATTACCAATAGTCATATATTGCTTACAGTATATATTCTGTGCCCGATCCTGTGCCTAGTATACTACACACTCACTCATTTAATCTTTATAATACCCACCTATGGAGAAGTTATTATCCATAATGAAAACCTAAAGCACAAGTTCTAGTAACATGCCCAAGGTCACAAGGTTAGTAAATGGCAAAGCTGATGTTACGAGAACTTAGATCTGACACCAAAGACCTGGCTCTCAACTACTACTACTACTTTCCAATATGGCAGCCACTAGCCAACATGTGGCTAGTGAAATATGGCTGGTCTGAATTGAGTTGTGCTGTAATTGTAAAATGCATACCAGATTTTGAAGACCTAGCATGGAAAAAAAAATATAAGACATCTCACTGCAATTTTCTACTGAGTTATGTTGATGATAACATTTTGGATATAATGGAATAAATAATATGCTATTCTTAAAATTCATTTCACCTGCTTTACATTCTTACTGTGGCTACTGAACAGCTTAAATTATTATGTGGTTTGCAAAAGATATACTCATTCTGGACAGCACTAGTTTAAAACATCATACAGGATTACCTTATAATACAAAAGCATAAAACAATTTAGAATTTACAAACACATTTTAGAGTACAAATGCTTTCCAATGTTAATAGATGTTTTAATACTAAATTAGTGTATCCAATATAAACAAAACTTTAAAATCCCTTAATATGAAAATATAGCTCCACTTATTTAAATTTCAATATTCCACAATCAGATTTTTTAAACTTTTCTATTATGGAAACTGGTCTTCCCAACTACAAAAGTAACTCATCCTAATTATAGACAAGCACACACAAAAGAATCCATTGTCCAACCACTCAGCATTAGTATTTTGATCAGTCCTTACTTCTAGGTGTGTATATTAAATGGTATGAAATATTAAAGTGGGATCATACTGGTCATCATTTTGTAACTTGCTTTTTTTCTATCACATTTTCTTTTATTACAGATTTCTCTAATTTTTAACTTTTTACTTTGAAATTATAGATCCACAAGAAGTTGCAAAAACAGTACAAGGTCTCATCTATTCTTCATCCAGTTTCCTTGAAATGGCTGCAACTGGATTATAGTACAATATCAAAACCAGGAAAATGACATTGGTATGTGTGTGTACATAGTTCTATGCCACCTTATCGCATGTGTAAGATTCACTTAACCAGGACCACAATCAAGATAAAAATTGATTTCATCACCAGAGATCTCCCTTTTCGGTACCCCCTTTATAGTCACATCCACCCCTCCACCACACCCTAAACCCTGGCAACCGCTAATGTGTTCTTTCTGTAATTCTGTCCTTTCAGGAATGTTAATAGTATCTTACAGTATGTGACCTTTGGAGATTGGCTTTTTTCAATCAGAATGCCCTTGAGTTCCATAACAGTTGTTGTATCAATAGTTTGTTCATTTTTACCCCTGAGTAGTACTCTGTGGTGTGGATGTACCCTTCACCTACTGAAGGACATTTGGGTTGTTTCCAGTTTTAGGCTATTGTAAATAAAGCTGCTACAAACAGGTTTTATGTGAACCTGTAAGTTTCATGTTTTTATCTAAGTTTTTTCTTTGGGACAAATACCCAAAATGCAACTGCTAGGTCATATGGTTAAGTACATGTTTAGTTTTGTAAGAAATCGCCAAACTATTTTCCAGAGTGGTTGTACCTTTCTACATTCCCATCCCCAATGTATGAGAGATCTCGAAACATTTTTAAGATTTGCAAAATATTCATGGCTACCCCATACTTTTTACAAGTCCATGCTGATTCCTATGTAGGTAATTTTCACTTTAGTTGTTATAATGATCCAATTAATACACTTGTACTTATGCAGAAATTTCTATATGTAAATCACAAATCCCTATAAGCTAAATTACTGGGTCAAAGCGTACAAATATTTTAAAGGCATTTGATACCAACTATCATAATGACCTTCGGAAAATTTAAATCAACTAACGCACCCACCACAAAGGGTTTGCAAGAATACTTATTTCCTACCTCACTAAAATTGTTTTCAATCTTTAAAATCTAACTTGCCAAAAAATGTTATCTTGTTTTATATTTATGTGAGTAATGGGGAAGTTATACACTTCTCTTCTTCCCTAACTTAATTTGCAGTTCTTTTATGGATTACCTGTTCATATTATTTGCCGAGATTTTATTAGAATGTTGGTTTACTTTTAAGACCTGGTTCTGTCTAACATGTTACAAAGAAACATGTTTTTAAAATACATCTATCTGAAATCCAATACAAGTATCAGAATTATAAGACAATAGCTGATTTTAGAACATAAAAAAGTTATGCCAAAACATAATTTTCCATAAGAAACATCAAAATCTTCGGCTTCACTAGGAAGTCTGGCTGGATGGATGTTCTTGAGGAGAATATAAGATTATCTAAACCAGTTATTCTCAAAGTGTGTTCCCCAGACCAGCAACATCAACTTCACCTGAGAACTTATAAGAAATGGAAATTCTCAGGCCGTATGCCAGACATAATAAAAAATTCAGCAATGTATTTCAATAAGCCTTCCAGATGGTTCTGATGCATGCTAAAGTTTGAGAACCACCAATTTAAACAAATTTAGTATAAAAACATTAAATCTAGGTTGCCTTCTATACTTAATTGTTCTTTAAAAAAGAATTTGGGAGAAGTTAATTATGTTATGGATATTAAGAATTCAATGACATATTTTCATTCTTCCCCAAATTAAAACAATCCAAAAAATTAGAAACTGGATTTTAGCTTTATTTTCTACAAATAGAAATCCTAAAACCATAAAACCATGAAGTGGTCACAAAAAATTTCTCTTAGAAAAATCCAAAATGAACCATATAAATAGGTCAGAATACATCTTTCAAATGGAGACCAGATTTATTTCACCTCACATACTGCCTTATTTCCCCACTTCCGCATGGAACTACCTACCACCACCTACATCATTTTGAAAGTTCCACAAACTAGCATATTAAAACACAGCACCTGGAAAACTATACAGTTACTCAAATATCTGTGGTCCAGTAAACAAAAAAAAAAATTGCTCAATAAATAAAAATAATTCTGGATGGCAGGACTATGGGTCACCTGTTTATTTTGTTTGTTTTGTCCCCAAATTTTCTGTATTACCTTAATAACTAAAGGACACAGTGACCAAATATAATAGAAAATTAACCTAACAAAACATCGGTATTTTTAAAATTTTACCAATCTTCACTGATAATCTTTCTTCAATCTATGTGGTAAAAATTTTCAAGATGCTGGGGTGATACCAGATAAACCGAACTCCTGCCTTCAAATAATTTATTATAGCTCAAAATTAGGACTGAACAAATAATGAGTATTAACCCAGTAACAATGATATATCATACTAAACTATGGTAGCTATGTTCAGTGAACCAATTTCCTTCATGTAATAGATCCTGCAGATGTGTTAGGTTTCACCAATCACAGTATCCCAACCTCCAGGCAACAAAGAATGGTCCAGAAATTGGGCAAGAGACAGGTGCCTTGATTCTTGCAGTTCTTCTTTTGATTTTAAGTTCAAATGGTATTTTTCTCATTACTGGTTATGTGAACCAGTAAATTCATTTTTAATTTTGTTTTGACTTAAAGTAGTTTGAATTGAAGTCCTATTTCTTACAATCTTGAATATTTGTGCTGCACCTAAGATACTAAAAAACTTTCAGTTTTGTTAAAGAATGAAGAGAACAGTGTATAAACCTCATAACCTACATATGAAACCTGACCTGTTCTTAGAAAGCAGTCAACAGGTTTGTTTTCTCCCTTTGGCTAACCACTGTGCCCTTTGTTTTTTAAAACCCAATACACTGATGAAACTGGCATTATACATAACCCTTAATTTCTTGTCCTTCTCAAAGGCTATCAAAGTTTCATCTTAAATTGTATTGCTAATGCCCTTACAGAGAAAAATGTTTTGAGCAAGTTTTAAGATGGATTTTTTTACCTCTCTTCCAGCAGTTCCCCCCTCCCCCACCCCGCACCCAACAGAAGGGTAAACTACATAAGTAATTCTAAACTGACAGGGAGAAAAAGAGAGGATGAATATCTAATCCTATTAAAAAATTAAAATGTCACCGTTTACCTTGATTTCAAATATTTATGATTTTTGTGTAATACAGTTTACCTGTATTGCGTTTACTGAGAATTCACCTTTTACACTACACTCTGTGTCAATCACTGCATGGAACTAAAAATATAGCGGAGTAAATGAAGTGAATGAGTCAAGACTTCAACAAAAATAATTAATCCAAATTACAAAACAAGATAGTAATGCACACCATGTAGAAGGTATAACTACCAAGTTATGTGTATGTTGACCCAACAGAACTTACAAAATCAACAGCATAACATTTCTAACACCCAAAATGTTCTACAGCCATTTAAAAACTATCTTTAGGTGCCAGCTTACAAGCACACCCCCCATCCTGATCCTTACTGCACCTCAAAATTGGGTTTGCACAACATGATTGATCCTCTGCTTTTTTTAAGCAGACTTTTCAATATGATTATTGGCTGCTTAAATCACCAAATGGACAACCAAAAAAAAATTAAAAATCACCTGTTACTGTTATTTAGGTAAATGTCCTAAAGCCTTGAAGCCAGGAAGCACTTTAAATGAAATGCCTACAGTTTCTAAGGCTACATGTCTGTGTTTAATTTCTAGTACATGTTGAGACCAGAAAAATAAGAAAACTACTTTTAAGGACATATTTCATAAAGACAACTTTCTCTAATCCAATATTACACATACAAAATGCAAACCCTTATATGAAAGTTTATTAGAACTCTTAACTGGAAGTTTTAAAGAAAACTCCAAGTGAATACCAAATCTTTTATTCTATATAATTTACTGAAACCCAGTCGAGTGAGAGGCACTATAACAGACACAAGAAAATAAATCAATGAAAAGAAAGGTCCCACCTTCAACGAAGATGCAAAGGTGTTCCAATGAAATACAATGCAACTGTTATAATGAGGTATATGCATCAATGGCAGGTGATGAAAGGGCTTTCTGAAACACCCAGAAGTACGAACAGGAGTCAGCCAGGCCACAAAAGAAAGAAAAGCATTTCAGACGAAAATCTCGAGGAAAAGGATGTGTGAAGGTATGGAAATGAGACATCATGGTCCATGCTTGGAAAACCCCAAACAGTTTAGTATGAAATACATACATACGCTGAGCACAGAGGGTAGATGGGTGGTGGCTGGGTGCTTCCAGAAATTCTAAAGAAAGAAACAGTGAATTCTAAAGCAATAAGAGAAGCTCCTTTCGCCTGGAATTTGAACTGTATCCTATCCTAAAGACAATGAGAACCCAGAGATAATTAAGTTGTTCAAGTGGAAAGGTCCAAGACCTAGTTGGATTTTTAGTCACAGTTATGAGTAATAGAGGTAGTGAAAGGTGGTTAATAAATGTTTGGGAATTACCAGCCCATGGGAGAAGTGGACAGGTGTAGATAACATCTGAAGAGTAAGCAGTTAATAAGAAGGTAGGGGGAGGTGAAGAACTAAGAACTTGAATCAGCCTGTATAGCAAACCCGCCATTCAAGAATGATGAAGACACAGCTTAAACTCCTCACTGAGTGAGACCTTCCCCAATGTATCCCCATAGACAGTCTCTACTCCCTCTAAAAAGCACATTCTCTACCATGTACTCAATCATTCCATGTCTACAATAAAGTTCATTCACATCACTGGGTGCTTTACACCACTGGTTATCTTTTTATGGTCTTACCTTTTCAACAAGTCTGTTGGGTTCCCTGAAAGCAGGAATTTTCTATTTAACCAATGCCTTGAAATATAAATGACTAATGAACAATACTACCAATGAGAGGCAAGTTTGTTCCACTTATGTACTCTAGAAAGTTCCACACACCAGGTTTTATTTCTTCCACCTAATGCATGGATTTATGCTGCTGGGAGACAGCTGAGTTAAAGTATGAAGGTACTGAAAAGGCCAGAAGAGATCTTCTATCTACAATGTATAAGGGTCTACGGGCAAAGAGGTGAGCTCTAAGATACTCTGGATTAAACAGCACTGGTAAAATAAACAAGAACCACACACAACAATTGAGATGGACCTCACAAACATAACAGTGAGTGAAAGAAGCCAGACCCAAAAGTGTACATATTATATGACTCCACTTACATTAGGTTCAGAAACAAGAAAAATCATCCCTGGTATAGGAAGTCAGGAAAGCAGCTTACAGGAAGTGACTGCAGAGTAAACAAGGGCCTTCTAGGGTTCTATTAATGATCTGCTTCTTACTCTAGGAGCTGGTTACACAGGTGTGCTTAGTTTGTGAAAGTTCATCAAGCCTTATTTGTACACTTCTCTGTATGTATGCTACAGTTCAAAACGTTTACTTAAAAATAAACGGGGGGGGGGGGGGAGGGCGCACCAGTGATGGGGAGTATAAAGGATAATACCACAAAGAGAAAAGGCCCTGGTGATGGGGCAAAAGAGAAAATGAGAGTCAAAAAGATCATAGAATGTTTTAGTTCAAATTGAACAGGAGACATTTAGAGACCTAATATCACTTAAAATACCAATGAGCTGAATTAGTGCAGGAAACTACTTTGGTAAACTACAGCCACTTAAGAAAGTTTTTATCAAGCTTAAAATCTCTTTAGCATCTAAGGAAGCACATAATAAATGTATGCCACGTGAATAAATAATACATAAGTGACTCCATCCAGAAGCTCCAACCCTAGCAACTAACAGGACATACTTACAAATTAACTGGCCTGGCTTTTAGTCTACGACAAGCAAATAAGAAAAGTTGAGTAGCCTGTGCAAAGGCTCCAACTCTAAACTGTCCCCAAATGAGCTACATGGCACAGGTAAACATACAAAAATAACTATCGCCTTGTTCCAAAAAAAAAAAAAAAAGCAGTATTAGTGTTTCCTGAAAACGCAAATGTGTTATCTCTATAGTCTATAAGCAGTCACTCCATCCAGTTCTCACTCTAAAGTTCCTTATCCTGCTCTAAATCCTTAGTATTACTTGCTGATAGTATCTTATTTTTCTGTTTACTTGTTTATTTTCTCTTCCTCTCTATAACATTTTAATTTGTGAGGGAAAAAAGCACCTTGTCTGTCTTTTTAGCACTGTACACCCAGAGCCCAGATGGCTTTATGCTCAATAAAAACTTGTCAAATAACCACAACTACTCAGGTAATTTACTTTACAGTCACCCAGTATACAAGATCAAGTCAGTACCAATAAATCAGTAAGTCCAATGTAATAGCAAACACAAAATAATCACCTGTTTCTGGGTAAGAGTGACTGATCCAGTTTTTATACCAGCTTTGAGACTGAAAGGTTTGATAATGTTTGATGATTTGGAAGACAGGTAATTTTTCGATGTAGTTTATGGAAAACTTTTAAGAAAAACAAACACTACAATAAAAATAATGTGACCTAAGAAGCAAAACCACAGTAGTAGATGACCCAGGACCGTGGGGAACAGGTCTGGCTCTGATCCGGGTTAGGTAGGTATCTACCTGCTCCCTTTGCTTCCTGGAGTTTTCCTATCTGTAAGTATTAGGGGATGATGCACTTTCAAAGCTATCAGCAAAGATCAAAACTTTGATATTATCATTAATTATGTGGTTTCCCCTAAAACTTCTAAAGTACTTCATGACTACTGAGGAGATTTTGAATTGTCAAGGTATCTGAATTTACAACCACAAAGAATCAGGGAACAAGGAAAACAATTTACACACAGAATGAGTACCAACTTTCAATTCAATAATCTTAAGTATCGAGTTTTTTATTTAAGCTACACAACCTTATTACACATCTAAAGTAAATTCCTCACTTGTTTTGGTAACATCTCTAAAAGCAGTACCCCTTTCAGAGGAACAGTATTCAAATAAACAGGAATTAAACAAAACCTGATTTCAACTCAACACTATGATAAAATCTGGAATTGAAGACTATAAAATTCTAAATCTATGGTAATTATCCAAAGCAAAAAATTTCCACTTTTTCAATTGAGTATAACAAAAGTAAAATATATCATCAAATATAAAAGTACTGTGCCCAACACTCAAGAACTTCACCTTAACAATGGTTAGATAAATTTACAAATTTGTAGGGTTTTTTTTTTTCCTTTTCTTTTAAAAGCTAGTATCCGCTTTCATGAAACTGGCAAAGTGGGCTGAGATATACTAGGAAGGGATAGTGTTTCTTCTCCACCCATCACAACCTTGCATACACACTCTTTACTTTTTTTACCTTGAAAGACTTATAGCACCGTCAGCACCACAGGTGGAAAGGCAACCTTTACAGCTGCCAGTGACTCCTCCATGCTCTAGTGTTAAAGGCTTAAAAGTATATCACAAAACAGGCATGAGGAAATCACATGTGATAGAAATGTTCTAAACTGGTTTACAGTGATAGTTGCATCTGACCTTCCTTTCATTCTGCATTATGCTGCTCCAAAAAGAATAAAGACTTTCTGAATCACTTTCATGATTCCACCTGCAGAATTAAATATATCTGGTACACATGGCAATAACAGTGAAGAGTTGGCAGGTGATTTTGTAGAAATCAATTCACCTTGTCTAGAATAAACAGAGGGAGGAAGATTCCTAATTGATCCCCCAAGCCAGACTGCTCCGACCTCCCACAGCTCTTTATACCTCTCTTAGGGCCACTATAACTTAGAGTATAGTTATTCCAATACATGTCTTACGAACTTTTAACACCCTCCTTCCATTCTTTAATGTCTTAAGTAGTATCTTTCACATCCTGGGAATTTAATAAATGTTCTTTAGATAAATAGGAATATTTTCCTATCAACTTAAGGATTATCAATTCTATCTTCAGGATAAATACAGTTGTATTTTACTGGACTACCACTAATTCAAAGCTGACTTCCTTGGTTGACTGGCAAATGGCAACAATAATGACCAGAATGATGAACTAACCCCAAAATGACCACTGGGTGACTAACCAGCCATGCTGTTATAATACCAAACATCAGCTCAGAACAATAAAACCAAATTTCTACACCAAGTCAACAAGTTAGAAACACTCTTCTATTATTTAAAAATTATTCTAATATAAATTTTTGCCTATTTCCAGCATCCAAAACTCAACAAGTTTTCTGCTGCCTTCAATTATGCATAATTATCTATTTGATTAAAAGTATGAAAGGAAGAAAAATGTTAAACCTTTGAGACACCAAAAAAATTACAAGAAAAAGACCCAGCAAAAAAAACAGCAGTAACTGGGATCACAAATTAACCAATACTCTGGATAGGACAGGATGAAAACCTATGAATTCACCTTTCCACATGAAGCCAATTCATAGAATAAGAAAGACAAAATGTCATTTGTCTTTCAATTAATGACAACTTCTATAATAGATTTTAAAACACCAAAATATTGACAATAACCAAAATGAAACCAATTTAGGCTATTATCATGAGTTAGTAAGAGTTTAAGTCCTTAGATCTCTGAAATCTGTGTTCAAAGCCTACTCAACAGACATCAAAAAATTACTGAAAATCTTTAAAGATAGGTGAGTATCCTGTTCCTGAACAGACTTGTAAAATATTTTCATAGACTTTAACAATGATAACATTTTAAAATATTAATAACTATGTTTATTTAAAAAACTGAATTTCAGTCATCTGTGACAAAAACTTTAAGCATTATAATGTTTATTGATGAGTCAGATTTTTAATGCCCATAGAAACTGAAATGCATTTCATTAAGTGTGATAACTATTCCCAGCAATACATCAGATGTAAACTTTTGAATCTGGTGTTAAGTTTCTCTTCACCAGTAAAGTTCTCAAGTTCTTAGGACTTTCCTAGTCATTTACTTGAACATCATCTACGGTAACACTCAAAGCAAAACCACAATAAAGAGAGTTGGCCTCTGAGGGATTCTACATGCAAAAAAAAAAAATTACTCATAAACAAAATACGATCGGTACTGCTTTAAATAACACACATTTCTAAACCTCCGTGCCATTTGATGGAATTCCCTGTTTTAGAAAGCAAAACATCTTTAGGCTCCGTGTGTTTTTTAATCTTAACTAAATAAATCGATAACAAAAAATTGACATAAATTTACTTTTAAAATTATGCTGAAATAGCTTCACTTCTTATTTTTATTCAAAGGTCTCATTACTCAAAGAAGTAGTGGAATTCACAGAACTGTTCCACTATTGGACCCATTCATCTGAGAGTTATATTCTTTAGGTTGCCCAATATCCTATTTAATCCCAGGTATAAATAAAGCAATGAAATCCTAACTAGACATATTCACTTACTCAAAGAACAATATCCAGTTAAAACTATGAAGTACTACTACAGCCAATGGAATGTCAATTCAAAAACAAGTATCTGATAAAAGGACTTTTGGCAAAGCTAAGTCTTCAAGGATCCACTAGGAATTTACTCATTTTGTCTTTCACGTACATACCCCAAAGACTGTCCCTTAAATAACATCAAAAACAGTTTAACTTTAAACTGTAACATCACCAAAACAAATTCAAGATAGAAGTCAAAGATGACTGGAAAACTACAAAATCAGCTTTGACATTTTATTCTAGTAATAGTTAAATGTTAAATCTGGCATGCAACTCGTTTTGATGCCAGATGCAATCTACTGCCTTTACCAAAATGAAAATAAATTCTTTCCACATTCTTTTCATTATAATAAAGCTTGAAATGCAAACTTCAGTAAGTCACAGTACTCATGTCACCGTTTTGCAAAATCGTCCTCCATCACTGCTCTGCATAAGCTTATGGGGGGGGGGGGCAAACTGACAGGTCAGCCTTCCAAAAAAACGCACTCTTTATAAAACCCCAACATTTATTTTCAAGTGCAAGAAAATAACAGACATTTGGAGCTCAAGACAGGAAAAGCACAACCAATGTTACTGTACAACCAATACTGAATTTCCCATAAAGAGGAAAATAATTCAAGACAGGCAAATTAAAAACATTCTGCCCACGGCAAAAATAAAAGGTCTCATGTCCGACAATCCAGAGCAAAAGTTGTTTCCTCTCTTTGTGAGCCATTACCAGTGAGCCAATAGAGACAAGTGTTAAACTATAATTCCAGTGTCTGTTTGAAATAAGACGAAAACCTGGGAAAATTCCTTCCCATAAATCATTTATTGAAGATGAGACTTTGCATCCAACACGAAATAAACCCAAAACCACAGCATCACCCACCTCACAAATGCAGAAAAAGCTGTAATCAACAAGTTGGAAAGAGGACAAAAAGTATAGCTCAATACTCATTCCCCTTTGAAAAAAAAGTCCTTTAACAAAAGGTAACACAGATCTTAAAGTACCTGGTGGAGGTGCCTTTCCTCACATCGCAGATGCTGCATTTAAAGGCTTCGGCGCTGTTTCTGAAGGTGCAGACACTACAATCCCAAAAGCCTTCGTCTGCAGCAGGTTTCGCTTGTCTTTTTGGCCTTCGGAGTGAGGGAAAGGGGAGAAGAGAGAGAAAGAGCAGGAGAAAGGGGGAAACAGCAAATCACAGGCGCTAGTGAGCTGTCGTAATTTCGCAGGAATCCAGCGCTGGAAACTTCGCTCCGGCGACCACCCACCCACACCTTTTCGGGGACTAGAAGAGGGGCCAGGAGAGGGGCCAGCGCGTTCCCCTCGGCACCCTACAGCCTCTGGGCCCGGGCCGTGTAGCCTCGCACAGCAAGCGGCGGCGGCGGCGCCCTGGGAAGGGCCGCGGCGAGCGCAGGAAGCGGGCGGACTTGTGGACTTGAGCGTGGGGCTGGGGCGAGGGGGGGTTGGGGGGGACAAGGGAGCGGCGGGCCGGATCTGGAGCGGGCGCGCAGGGGCAGCCCGAGGCCGGCAGCGGGGAGTGGGCCGGTTCTTTCCCTCTCCCCTCCCATGCTCGCGCCCTCCCTCCCTCCCTCCCCACCTGGTTAAATCTCCCTTTGTCTGGGAGGAGTGGCGGCGGCGGAGGGAGGCTGAGGAGGAGCCGCCATGGCTGCGGCGCGCACGGCCGCCGGCCCCCAGCGGGAGCGACACCGCCTCCCGCCGCCCCCGCCATCGCCGCCGCCACCGCCGCCGCCTACCCCCGCCCCCGGATCTCCATCTTAGCTGCGCCTCCCCCCGCCCGGGTGGCTCCGGGGCCTAGTCGTCGCCGGCCCCCGCCCGCCTCCAGCCCTCCCTCCCCTTCCGCCCCCTCAGCTCTGAGCAGGTACCTGGTCGGGCTCTTCTTGTCGCCCATGGTCATGGATGGGCTGTACCCCCGCCCCCCCAAAACCAAAACCGGCGCCGCTCGGAGGAGAAACGCCGTCCGGGGAGTCGTCCCGGACCGACCCCCCCTCCCTCCCCCGCGCCCGCCCGCCCTCAGCCGCTGGGGCTCGAGCTCCGGCCGCCGCCGACGCCGCCGCCGCCGCTGCCAGTCTCCGGACGAGACTAGTCCCCGCCAGCGCCGCCTCCGCCGAGTGACTGACGAGAGGCGGGGCCGGGCGCCGCGCGTCACGCGCAGTACGGCCAATGGGAAGGCGGTGGCCTGCGCCGCGGGGGGGGTGGCGCGGGGGAGGGCGTGGCGTGGCGGACGTGGGCCGGGCCGTCGATGTGCGTGCCCTGGAGTGTGTGCACGCTGGGGGCGCGCGTGCCTGCCGGTGGCCCCGCGGCCAGGCGCAGCGGAGCGTGCGAGCCCGGCGGGGCGCACGTGGCCCATTCCCGGGAGCCGACGATGGGCTTCGGGCCCCTCACGGCCGCCTGGTGAGGCTACCCCGGGACCCAGGCCCAACGCCGCCCCTGGGGTTAGTAGTTCCGCGGTCTGCGCGCGCCCTTGAGGTTTGCAACAGCTGCGCCCGTAGCAACCTCTCGAGGCTTGCAGTGCCACAGGAGCCAGTAGGGCCTCTTTGGCCTGGGTTCCCCGGGCCCTTCTGCACCTCTGCCACGCGGAGCTTTGTATCAGCTTCTCTTGAAGTCCCCGCCTCCAGCCCTAAACCCTTTCCCAGGCCCCTGACACAGGAGGGAACTGTGCAGAAAGGGTGTGACACAAGTAAGGGTTCCCCAATGCTGGACACAGTTCCTTCGCGCTGACTTCCTCCACCCCCAGCGTAAATAGGGCGTTTCCTTAGGGAAATCTCTGTTGGAATCTTAGCGGCCACGTGCCAGCAGTCAAACCTTAGGCCTCACCTCCGTCTCCAAAATGAAGCTAATAACCCTCCTCCTAGGGCTGTTCGGAAAATTCAGAGACGTAATTCACGAAAAGCACGTAGATCAGTGCCTGGCATTTCAGAAGGACCAATACAAAATACTGGGTTGAGAACTGTCATACGGGCTAAGTAGTGCACCACTCCTCCCCCCAACCCCCCTTGTTTAGTAGAGTCTCGAAGGCGAAGAACATGCAGTACCCTTTATTTTCTGCTCTACTCCAAGAATGATTGCCAAATTGACTTGAACATGCTCAGGCCCTCTGCCCTCAAGCCCTGGGGAGTGTGGTAGGGGGAGGACCCCAGATGATTAGATAAAAGGCTTAACTGGGCTGAAGCCCTGGATGGGGTAGGGACAGGGTCAAAGAATGCTGCTAGAAGTTGTAGTGGAGTGGGGAGAGGGATTAGAGGGAAGATAATACAGGCCCTCAGCATCTACCGTGATAGACCCCGTTTAAATGCAAACACAAAGTGGATTATTATTATCCACGGAAGGGAAGGGGAAGCATACTGAGATTGAATGCCCAGGGAGCAGGAAGGCCTAGGATTGGCCCAGGAATCAGATGCCAGAGAATAAAAGAGGGAGGGAATGTGTCAACTATAAGCTTGATCAGCACACACTGTCCTTTCCAGGCAAGCACACCCTAGAAGGCCAAAAGGGACAACACTGTTTAGCAAGGGTCAGCAACACCCCCACCACCACTCTCAGTGCTGCCCCTTCCTTATCAGGAAGGGAGGGAGAAAAGGAAGAAGAGGAAGAGGGAGGCATGGGCCTGGGGTGGAGAGCCAAAGGGGCCAGAGAAAGCCAAAGGGCATGCATATAGCCATGGCCCAGTGCCCACAGCCTTGGCCTCTGGAGTCTGTCTGGCATGCTCCCAGGACTCCACTCCTGGTGTGAAGGTACTGAAAGTAAAGGATCATTAAGAAATCTCAGCTGGGAGAGTGACCTCTGAAGAGGGAAACTGGGTAGCTGGGAGCCACAGGTAGTGAGAAGGAAGGAGACTTCATTATCATTATTTATGTAGAATAAAATGCACAAATCATTTTGCAGTTCTGTGAGTATGTGTGTATGTATGCGTGTGTGTGTGTGTGTATACATATACATACATATATATATACATATATATATATATTACACCTTGGTATCCACCATCCAGATCAAGATATAGAACATTTTCATCCTCCCAGTGAGTTATTCCCCTCTCTGTAGTTAACCATTATTCCAACTTCTGTTACCAGAGATTGGCTTTGCCAATTTGTGAATGTCATATACATGGGTCATATGGTATGTACTCTTGCGGCTGGCACCTTTTTCTTGATGTGATATTCATCTATAGTGTTGCCTATATCGGTAACTCATTTTTGTTTGTTTGCTTAAGTGTGTAGAATTCCATTGAAAATACAAGGAATTTAGTCATCCATAGGTGACTGAGTTTTTTAGTATATTTTTTGTATCTTTGACCTGTTTTATCTTTTCAAGAAAAGATATAGTTTAAAAAATGTTTTTAAGAAAAAAAGTTCAGTTTAGAGAACTAATTTCTAGGACCATATCAGATCCACACATCACTCTGTGATTGTAACTGCAGAGGCTCTAATTTCATTCCTATGTTGGAGGTATGTATCTACTGAAACCTTCCTTTAAGTTAAAGGAGCCAGACAAGACTACTTCTGGAGCAGTGTACTGTAGAATAGCACGGCTCTAGGCAGAGCATCACACTATGATTCTAGAGCCATGGTTTCAACCTGAGCTGGGCCAGGACAAACCTTCCCCCACCGTGTTGCCTTAAACTGTGTGGCATGAAGGGATGAGTGTGCGTTGACAGAGAGCCCATCCCCTTCTCTTCCATTTCTTATCTTGAACTTCCATTTCACGTTTCATTTGAAGGGGTTCACTGATTTAAAAAATATTTGAAATCCATGGTTTTAGAATAGCTACTAGTTAGAAGCACTCCCCAAGAAATATCTCATGTAAATGAGTCCACAAATTAAAAGACCACATTCTGCCTCCCTTCCCCTCTACTTCAGTCACACTGGCTTCTTTGCTATTCCTGGAGCAGTTGCCTTTTCACCACAGGGCTTTTGCATTTGCTGTTCTGTCTGCCTGAAATGCCCTTTCCCCAGGTAAGCACATTTTCAGCTGCTTCCCTTCCATTAGGTCTTTGTTCAAAAATCTTGTTCTCAAATTTTCCCTGGTCACCCAATGTGAAATTTTCATACATCAGCCCAAAACCTGGTGCCTCTTGTCTCCCTTTACTGCTTTACTTTTATCTCCTTAGCAGTTATCACCATCTAGCATACCATGTTGTTTACTTATCTCGTTTAGCAGATCTTGCCCCAGGAGAATGTAAGCTGCAGAACAGCAAGGATCTTTTTCTTTTTGTCTGTCCCCCCACAAACACAATTATCTGTAAGTGCCTAGAACAGTGCCTAGTAAACATGTGTTAAAGATAATTTTTTTCATTTAACAATAGCAATTTACTGAGCAGCAACTTGGTACCTTGCCCCATTCCAGGGACTGGAAGATCTTTTGGAGTTTATATTCTAATAGAGAAGCCGGACTTTATACAATTAATTACTCATGATTGTGAAAATTGCTACAAAGACAAAGTACAGAATGCAAGTTCAGAGGGTACTAAGGAAGAGAGGGGATCTCTGAATAAGTAAGATTGCCTAGAAGAGAAGGAAAATTGTTCAGGGATATGGTGGTGCTTTGGAGGAGCCGAAGGCAAGCAGCTGTTACCAGAGCCCTGGGGGAGAGAGAGATAAGGCTGGAGAGAAAGGCTCTGGCTAGATTCTGTATGGCAGGATAGGCTTAGTTGGGAATTGGGTTCTCTATCCTGAATTCATGGAAGCCATCGTCCATGTAAGAAACCTCTAAACCTGTAAAGAATTTGTATGAGTTTATTTGAGCTAAAATTGTCAATAACAGCTGGAAACAAGTTTTTAAATGTTCCAGAGCAGTAGTCTCCAATGTTTTTGGCACCAGAGACCAGTGCTCCTATGAGATTATAATGCTTGATGATCTGAGGTGGAGCCGAGGTGGTGATGCTAGTGCTGGGGAGTGGCTGCAAATACAGATGAAGCTTTACTGCTGGCCCACCACTCACTCACCTCCTGCTGTGTGGCCAGGCTTCTAACAGGCCACGGACAGATACCAGTCCGCAGCCTGGGGTTTGGGGACCCCTGCTCTAGAGAATAACAGTTTGCAATTTCTTTTCTGTGTTTGGAATTAAGGAGGAAACATAAGGAAGATTATAGGTAGGTGGGAGAAAGCAGAGCAGAGATTGTATTACAGGATAGTTAAGATTACGTGCTCTCTTGAGGGTGGTTACGGCTTCCAGGGATTTTACTTCTGGCATTTTCAAGATGTGTTAACCTAGATGCACAAGAACAATGGAGTGGCTAGTTTAAAAACCTTTCACTAAAGAAGTTATAGACCTGAGTCGTGACTGCCCACCAAGACCTATTTGATTAGGAATTTATAATTTATTACAGGATCACTTTTTTCATCTTCACAACTGATGAGTTTACCAAGAATATTCATCTACCTAGGACTGTTTTCAGTCCGCCTTAATAAATGAGATGCTGGGAGAATACAGCCCCCTTGAAGAGAGGAGGGATTGAAAGGATTTTTAAACTGCCCCTAGTGATGGGTCAGGATGGGTAGCTTGCATGGGCTTTCCTCCTTTCTTTTGCTCAAGAAAGAAGCAAATATTAGTGGTGCCTGCCAAAAGAATATTCTGTATTGTTATCAACTCAGCTTCCTCCTGCATTTAAATTTGCAAGTGCTACTCCCAGGCAGAAAACCTAAATACTCACTAAGACTGAGACTTTGAACCTTAGGAATACCCAATAAAGTTATCATAAACAAGAGAAAAAGCCTTTCTCTAAATATCTCAGGGCTTACCCCACCCAACCCATGTTTTACCTTCTTCTGTTCTGATTTCCAAACTGTGGTTCAAGGTGAGGTTTTCACCAATCTGCAGTGAAATGAGAAAACTAAGAGATAAATGTATGCATACTTTCTTACCTTCAAGTAAATTACCAACAGTTGATTCTGGGCAAAGACTTTTTTATTTAAAGATTATGTCCTTCCAATTTTGTTCTCTCCCTGGAATGTTGGGTAGTTTAAGTGCCCCCTTCTTGGTGGTGTAATGGCAAGAGGAGATGACAGTTGCCTTTCTTAAAATGTTCTCTATGAGCCAAATCACAAGTTGACAATTCCTAACCTTCTCTTTTCTCACCAATTATATTCTTCAAGTTTTAAGAATACCAAGATCTAAATGATTTTAATGAAATATTTAAAGCTAGTGTTATTCAGGGGAAGAGAAGAGAGAAAACAGTATCATTTGGTGGCTGAAAAAGCCACTCAAGAAGGACAAAATCTTGGAAGGTTTAAGATTTTGATCCCAATTGCTAAGGTTTAATGCCCTACTTAGTACCGAATGTTCCTTCAGGGTGTTAAGAGACAACATTGTTTCTTGAAGCAACAACTAACTACCAGGAGTGTCTTAGGAACTGGGGAGAACCTAGCTCATTTTATTTAAAGTCTCAGGCTTGTGCTGGTATTACTGGGGACATCTGCAGAGAGATACCGAAGATAGGATTAACTTCTAAAGAAGTAGCCCTGAAGTCAAAGAGAGGTGGAGCTTCCTTGACCATTTGTATTTGAACCTTAACCAGATTTTGCAACCAGCTACAAAGTCACCTGTGCATGTGCTTATCATAGATGTGAAGTTTTATTGATCTGCTTTTTGCACAGTGGGAAATATCAGAGTTAAGTTGTCCTGTGTTATACCTACACTATTTATAAAAATTAATTAAAAATAGATCATAGACAAAAGTGTAAAACCTAATACCATAAAACTCCCAGAAAAAAAATGTAGAAGAAAACTTTTCTGGACTTTGGTAGACAAAGATTTTTTTAGCTATGATACAAAAACAAACAAACAACAGAAGTTATACTCTGTAAAAGAAAAAGTTGGTATCTTGGATTTCATAAAAATGAAAAACTTCTGCTCTTTGAAAGACACTTAAGAAAATGAAGCCAAGTCAAAGATGGGAGAAAATATTTGCAAAATGTATATCTGATACAAGAATCATATTGAGAATATATGAAGAATTTTACTATACAATAAGAAGACAAGCAAACTAAAGAAGACATGACCTAAAGATGTAAATGGACAGTTCACCAAAAAAGATGTACGAATGGTTAATAAGTACATGAAAAGATGCTCAATGTAATTATTCATTAGGAAAATGCAAATTAAGACCATAATGAGATGTCATTGCATATTAAAATGGCTTAAATAAAATCCTACAATTTCAAGTGTTGGGAAGGATGTGGAGTAACCCTCATACATTGCCAGCAGAAAAACGGTTTGGCAATTTCTTTTCTTGTCTTTTTTGTTCTGTTTTGTTTTGTTTTTCACTACTGTTAATTCGATCATTTTTATTTTTTAAATATTTTTTTATATTTTAATTACAGTGTACATACAATATTATATTCTTTCCTGGTGTACAACATAGTGATTAGATAGTTATATAACTTACAAAATGATCACCTCAATAAATCTAGTATATGACACCATACATAGTTATTACAATATTATATTTCCTATGCTACACTTTAGATCCCATGACTAATCCCTTCACTGTTTTTGCATATCCTCCCAACCCTCCTCCCAACTGGCAACCATCAAAATGTTCTCTGCATCCACAAGCCTGCTTCTGTCCTGTTTATTCTGCTTCCTAGATTCCACCTATAAAAGAAGTCATGTGGTATTCGGCTTTCTCTATTTGACTTATTTCAACCAGCATAATATCCTCTAGGTCCATCTATGCTACCACAGAGGGCAAGATTTCATTCTTTCCCATGGCTGAGCAATATTCCATTGTATGTGTGTAGCACCTCTTCTCTATCTATCCATCCACTGATGGACACCCAGGTTGCCTCTATATCCTGGCCACTGCAAACAGTGCTGCAAAGAACATATGAATGCAAATGTCCTCCAAAACTAGTGTATGGGGTTTCTTTGGATGAACACTCAGAAGTGGAGTCACTGGGTCTTTCTTCGCCTCTTGTTATAGCCTTTGTTTTAAAATCAATTTTGTCTAGTACAAATATTGCTACTCTAGCTTTTGATTCATTTGTTTTCATTTTCATATCTTTTCCTATCCCTTTATTTTCAGTCTGTGTGCGTCTTTCAATCTGAAGTGAATCTCTTATAGGCGGCAAATGTAATGGTCTTGTTTTCTTCAGCCACTCTATGTCTTTTGATTGGAGCACTTAATCTATTTACATTTAAAGTAATTGTTGATAGAATGTAGTTATTTCCATTTAATTATTCATATTTTTAACTGTTTTTCTTCTTCTTAAAGAAGTCCCTTTAACACTTCTTGGAATACTGATTTGGTGGAGATAAACTCCTTTAGCTTTTTCTTATCTGGGAAGCCCTATCTGTCCTTCGATTCTAAATGATAGCTCTGTTGGGTAAAGTAATCTTGATTGTAGGTCCTGGGTTTTCATCACTTTGAATATTTTGTGCCAATCCCTTCTGGCCTGCAAAGTTTCTATTGAGAAATCAGCCGATAGTCTTATGGGAGCTCCCTTGTAGGTAAATAACTGCTTTTATCTTTCTGCTTTTAAGATTCTCTCTTTGCCTTTAACCTTTGGCATTTGAATTATGACGTCTTGATGTGAGCCTCTGGGTTTATCTTGTTTGAGACTCTGTACTTCCTGGACTTGTATGTCTATTTCCTTCACCAAGTTAGGGAAGTTTTCCATCATTATTTCTTGAAATAGGTTTTCAATTCTTTGCTCTCTCTCTTCTCCTTCTGGTGCTTATATGATGTAAAAGGTTTGTATGTGTGATGTCCCAGAGACCTTAAACTATCCACAATTTGGGGGGGGGATTTTTTTTTTAATTTTTGCTCTTCTGATTGGTGTTTTCTGCTACCTTATCTTTCAAATCATTGATCTGATCCTTTGCTTCATCTAATCTACTGTTGATTCCTTCTAATGTATTCTTCATTTCAGTTAATGTATCCTTCATTTCTGAATGGTTGTTTTTTATGGTTTCTATCTCCATTTTTATGTTTTCTATCTCTTTTTTGAAATTCTCATTGAGATCGTTGAGCATCTTTATAACCAGTATTTTGAACTCTGCATCTAATAGAGTGCTTGTCTCCATTTTGTTTAGTTCTTTTTCTGAAGCTTTGTTCTATTCTTTCATTTGGGACATGTTTCTTTGTCTTCTCATTTTGGCTGCCTCCCTGTGTTTGTTTTTGTATACTAGGTAGAGCTGCTATGTCTCTGGTCTTGTTAGAGTAGGTGTCCTGTGGGGCCCAGTAGTACAGTCTTCCTGGTCACCTGAGCTTGGTGTCCCTTTTTGGGATCGTGTATGCCCTTCTGTTATAATTGAGCCTTGATTGCTATTGGCACAACAATGGGAGGGATTGACTCTTGAGCTGATTGATTGTGAAGACTGACCGTGACTACAGTGGAGGGGCTGACCCTATCAAGCAGGATTTGCTTGAGCAAGGCTCTGGTGCCTACTGAGTCTGCCCTTTGGGTGTGTTGATTTTGGAGGTATTTGGGTACTCCTCTGGTGTGGTCTGAAACTAGCCACCAGGTGTGTTGGTTCTGGGGCCTCATGGGAGTGCTTTGTTGCAGGCCAAGTTTAGCCACTTCCTGTGCCCTGCCTGGGGCCACTTGGTATGAGATACAAAGTGATCTGCAATCTTTCCAATTGTGCTGGGTTTTGAGGTTCTTGGGAAAGGCTGAGTTGCAAACTAAGACTGACTGCCACTAGTTCCAGGCTTGGGGCTGCTTAGGAAGAAGTATGGGGCATGCTGAGGCCAGATGTTGCTTTTTTGGGGTTTGTGAACCTTTGAAAGATTTTAGGAAAGTCTGTAGCATGAGCCAAGATAGGCCATTTATATGGAGAAGCCACTGGAAGTGGCTTCGGTGGGCTGGCAAGTTGGGTGGGGCAGGGTCTCAGGGAAACATCAAAGTGGGAGTATTAGCCACATTAATGGAAACTCAGATATGGTGACTATCTGATGCTGCATGCTGGGTCAAGTGAGGGCTCAGTGAAGGAACAATGGCTTCTGCCATCACTTTTATCTGGGAGAAAGCTGCCCCTCAGTGCCTTACTTTGAAGCCAGACAATTCAGGATCCCCCTGTATGTCCTTGACACCTTTCAAGCTGTTGCCCAGCTCTGGACCTCAGAATGAATCTATTATCTAGTAAGTTCATGTGCAGGCCCTTTAAGAGGAATGCTTGGGATTCTAGCAGCCCTTTATCTCACTCAGCCACAATCTCTGCTGGTTTCCACAGCTAGAAGTTATAGGGACTTCTCTTCCTGGCACTGGAACCCTGGGCTGAGGAGGCTAAAATGGGGCTGAGACTCCTCGCTCCTCAGGGGGAACTTCTGCAACCGAGATATCCCTTTTGATTTTTAATCACCACATGTAGGTATGGGACCAGCCAGTTCTGTATCTTTGCCCTCCCACCAGTATCAAAGGGGCTTCTTCTTTATATCCTTAGTTATGGGACTTCTGTTCAGTTAGTCTAGACTGCAAGTGATTCTTGGTGATGGTTGTTCTGTAGTTTAGTTGTAATTTTGACATGGTCATGGGAGAAGGCAAGCACAGTGTTTACCTACTCCACCATCTTGATCAGAACTAGTTTGGCAATTTCTGATAAAGTTAAACATACACTTATTGTATGAGTCAGCAATCCTACTTCTAGAAATTTACCAAGAGAAATAAAGACATATGTTCACACAATAATCTGTACCCAGATATTTATAGCAGTTTTATTTATATTCCGACCAAAAGTCGGAAACAACCCGAATGCCCTTCAGTTGGTAAATGATAAGCAAAGAGTGATCCATCCACACCATGAAAGAAAAAGGAAGAAACTACTGATGTGTCCAGGACAGATGAATCTCAAATTCATTATCCTAAGTGAAATAAGCCAGTCTCAAAAGGTCACATACTGTGTGATTCTACTTATGTGACATTCTGAAAAATGGAAAAGAGATCAGTGGTTACCAGGGTTGAGGGGTAGAGGAAGGATTTGACTACAAAGGGAGGAGCAGCAAAAGGGAATTTGGGGAGATGTTAAAAGTCATTTACATCTTGATTGTAGATGTGATTACAAAATAAAATACATTTGTCAAAACTCAGACCTATATGCCAAAAGGGTAAGTTTTATTGTACATAAAGTACACTTTAATAAATCTGACTATTGATCATTCTGGATTGATGAATTCTTCAAGCCTCTACATTCCATATTGCCTGCCACATTTCTATTATTATTAATAGTAATAACCACAAATCGCACATTTTATAATTTAGCTGTGTGCCTAGCACTGTGGTTAATCCTGTGCTTTTCTGAGTGTTCTTCATTTCACTATTTACCCAGTTACTCAAGCCATAAATCTTGGAGTCATTCCTGACTTCTCTCTTTCTTATACCTCACATCTAATTCTTCAGCAAATCCTTTGTGCTTGACCTATGTATACTGAATCTGATCACTTCTCATTATCTCTATTTCTATCACTCCATTCCAAACTAGGATCATCTTTCAGCCTCTTAGCTGGCCTCTCTACTTCTCCTACTCTTTGAATCTGTCAGTGTATGCTATATTATGCTATAGTTATGATTTCCAAATCTTCAAGATTTATCTGCACAAAGGTTAATTTCTCGCTGAAATGACATGCCCACTGCAAACCAGCTACAGTTCTGTCCCACATTTCCTCCCCCTGGAACCCAGGCTAAGGGAGCAACATCCACCTGAACATTGTTGGTCACTGAGACAGAAGAAGAAGGAGCTCTGGAGGGCCTCACACGGGCAATTAACTGCTTGGCCTGGAAGTGACACTTGTGGCTTCTGTTCACAGCTCACTGGTCAGAGTTGCATGTCCCCACTCAGCAACAGAAAGTATGGCCCACCATGCGTCTGGGAGGTGGAGAGAAGGAAATATTTGGCCATTTGCTTTGTGTTACTATGATTTTTAAAAGTCTTCTCCAAATAGTCAGAGGAATCCTTTTAAGGTGCTTATGACAAGGGCACTCCCCTGATTGAAATTCTTTAATAACTTTCATGACACTTAACTTAAAACCCAGAATCTTGACCCTGACCCTCAAGGCCTGCTGACTTCATCCACTTCTAACTCAGCTCCAGGCACACTGGCCTCTTGTAGTTTTCTGCTAAGCCTGGCTACTCCTTAGGGCCTTCTACCTGTTCTCCCCGAGAAATTTCCATGGCTCCATCTCTCTCATCACCCAGGTGTCTGCTAGATGCCCTCTCTTCTGAGAAGACTTCCTTGACTAAGACAAGTTACATGGCATAAGCTCCAGTATCCTACTTTATTTTCTTTTGCATCCTTATCATGACCTGGCATTACGTGTTGTATTATTTGTTTTTGCCCCAATTTTTCACTAGAATTTAATTTCTATTAGGACAATGACTTTGCTTTGTTCCATTTTATATCTCTAGTGGCTAGAACAGTGTAGGAAATGTTTCTACACATAGTAGGAACACTGAAACTATTTGTAGAATGAATAAAGCACTTTTATACCTGTTATCCCGCATTGAAACCCCAAATGATCCAGTGAGTAAGAGCTCTTATTACCTTATTTGAAAGATGAGAAAACTGAGTCAGTGAAATGATTTGCCCATTCAGGGACAGTCTGAATTCATGCTCAGCATCTGACTTATCAATTCCATTCTTAATTTCTCTCTTCACTATGCTGCTTCTAAAGCACAACTGTCATTGAAAAAGAACCAGCTGCTTTTGGAAGGTGCCTGAGAAATGTGCGCAAACGTGGAAGTTTAAGTGGTCCTTTCTAACAGAGGATCCCAGAGTCCTCTTAAAGACAGGGAGGTTTTCCCAGCCTTCATACACTTAGTTTATAGGCCCATATTACTATGAGTTCTTGCCAAAGCAGACAAACCACACGTGCCAGAACCCAGGGAATAAATGATACACTTGGGCACTGCTCTAGTTTGGCCTAAGGAATACGCAGAGTGGGAAATTCCCTATGATGGTATGATTTTCCTCATTGATTCAACAATAACTATTGATGCCTTGAGCCCAGAAATTGCTTCGCTAGCAGCTTGTTCTTGATACTTGAATTTCCAGCCTTAGAATCAGAGTCATAGAATTTTGAGGGTGGAAAGGAGAGTCAAGATAACCCATCTGGTTCTGTCTTTTTAATTCAGACAAAAACCTGAGGGCATGGAGATAACCTGGGGCTTTCACGCATATTGTTGCCTTTGATCATCACAGCCATCCTTGCTGTGAGTGACCATCTTCTCCTTCTGAGGATGAAGATGCTTGCTGAGGCTCAGGCGGGGCACATGTCTGGCCCAAGGCCATAGAACCCTGAGCGAGGTTTAAATCCCAGCTTCAAAAACTACTTTTCTGATCACAGGTTCTTTCTACTATTACCACATATAGAATCCCTAGAACCCAAACATCCTGGAATTCATTAATTAAGAATTAGATTAAGACAGAGGCTCACCCATAGGAATATCTAATTTGTCATGGACTGAATTATATCCCCTTTAAATTCATTAAGCCCTAACCCCCAATTCCTCAGACTGTAGCTTTGTTTGGAGACAGGGCCTTTAAAGTGGTGATTAAGTTAAAATGAGGCCCTTAGGGTAGACCCTAATCCAATCTGACTGGTGTCCTGATAGGAAGAGAAAGAGGCACCAAAGATGTTCAGGCACAGAGGAAAGCCCATGTGAAGACACAGAGAGAAGGTGGCCAAGGAAAGGGGCCTCAAGAGAAACAAACCCTGCTGGTCCCTTGATCTTGAACTTTCAGCCTGTACAATTATGAGACAATAAATTTCTGTTGCTTAAGCCACCCAGTCTATGGTATTTGTTACAGCAGCCTGAGCAGACTAACACACATATTCATGAGTTTGTGTGTAGCTAAAGAGTGGCTTTTGGTTGAATAACAAAAACCAACATATAGAGTGTTTACTTGGGTGAGGTGCTAAACACTTTAGCTGTTTTAACTCAATAAATGTTAACAGTAAGCCTGTGAGGTAGGTTCTATGATGGGGTTCCTTTTATAAATAAGGAAATTAAAACAAAGAAAAGTCACATGCTCTAAGTTAAACATTTTGAAAGCAGCATTGCTGGGATTTAAACTCAAGGGGTCTGGGCTCCCAAGCCCATTCTCTAACGAATCTAGTTAGGTTAGTTATCATCATTCATGTTTTTCAGATGAGAAAACTGAGACTCAGACACTTATCCAACATCTCACAGTCAGGGTGGGCAGAACTGGAATTTCGGGTTCTTTGTACTTCATCACAAACTGAATCCCTGGAACTCAAGAGTCCTGAAAGTCAGTAATTGAAGGAAGGGAAAGGGTGCATCCAGAGGGGTAAGAGCAAAAATCTATGTGCACACGAAATGAGTTTGCATGGGCGTCTGATATAGGAGATTGGGTCACTTGAAGGGTGAGGGGCGATGATAAAATTAAGCCAGAACCTAGAAAGGATAGGAAGAGGGAAACAGACAAATGACAAAGCTTTTAGAAGCACCATGTCTCTCTCCTCTCCTCTTTGGATCCTCTCCTCTCTGTTGCTACTGCCCATGGTTGGAGAGGTCAAGTAATTTGCCCCAGGTCATACAACGAGGAAGGTAGTTTGCAGGATTCATTCAGGTCTTCTTGACTCCAAAGTCCACTTTCTTCTTACTTTTATTTTTAATTTTGACAGCTATTTATGAGGCACCTAATAGGTGCCAGATACCAGGCTCTGACAGTGTTGGGAAAAAGTATGCGGCAGGCTTTGGCCTCTACAATGCACAGTCTGGGAGAAATGGGCACATAAGCAGATCATGACAGCAAGATGTTCAGAGCCGTGGTTGTCAGGTGATTGCAATTGTCCCTCAGTGTCCCTCAGTGTCCCCTTTCCCAAGCAGTTTATTGAGCCTGTGTTCTCTGTCCTAAGGAAGAAATGTGATGGAGTAGAAGCAAAAAGGCCTTTCAGTCTTTCCCTCTTGTGTTCCATCATCCCAACTTTTCAAAGTTTCCACAGGGGAACTTAGGGGAGGTGGGTGACAGACAAATGTTTGGAAGAAACACGTAGAGCAGAGTGCTTTTTCCAAATAAGAAAAGTCTTCCCAGGTGCTGTGAGAGGGAGAGAAGGCAAGAAATTACCGAGATGGTTAGGGCTGAGAGCCAAAGAGCAGAGTGGTTCGTCTATAAATAAGGCCCCAAAAAATGGCAAGACCTCAAAGCAAGAATGATAGGGGTTGTATCTATGGAGACAAAGCCTAGGCTGCCTTGCAGAAATTCTAGGAACCTAGCATGGAGTGGGCATTGTCAAGATGACTCCTGGACCTAAAGGGGTCATGAAGAGAAAATCAGTCCTATGGCAACCTGTGATGAACAGATACCTTGAGACCAGACAGACACCTTCTTCAGCACCCTGGCACTAGAGAGTCTAGAACTTAGAGATGACACTGGATAAAGGGAAATGACAAACTGACTGAGATTGAGTCAGAGTGGGAGTTCAAAATAAAAATAAAGAGGGGGAGAGATGAAAATAAGGAAAGATATTTCTGGCATGTTTGAAATTCACACCTGCTATGTTGTACCAGAGTCAAACCAAGATGTGTGAGAAAGTACTGGCCAGCCAGGATTGCTCAGGGAGACAAGTCAGGGAGGGCATCCCAGGCCCAGTGCACCACACATGCAGTGACCTTTAAGGAGTAGTGGCTCGTAGACCACAGGAAATCAGTGTGCTGGAATAGTTGAGGGAAGAGTCCAGAGAGGTAAATCCCATCTTGAAATAGCTTACAAACCATGCAGCTTGGTTGGATTTTATCTTGAAGACAAGGGTATCGTATGGACACATTTTAATCAAGAGAGTTTCAGGATTAGTATTGAGTTTATAAATCTCTGGTGGTGGCTTGGGTCAGGACCAGAAAAGGGGCAGAAGACCAGTAAAAATGGCAAAGAAAAGAAAAGAATAAGGAGAGAGTTAGTGGAAAGAAAGAATGAGAGATTTTCAACAGTAGCATCTCCTGGATATGATCTTTGATTGGACTTCAGGGGTAAGGAAGGTGTCAAGAATGATGCTCAGGTTTCTGACTTGGGTTGATGACGAGTCAATCATGGTGATACTAACAGAGATAGAGTCATAGGAGAGAAGGCTGTTCAGAGATGGAGATATTGAGTTGAAATGTAGATATAATGAATTTGATGTGTCACTTAGGATACTTTTGGCTGCAAGTATGAATAACCATAAAACAAAACAAAATAAAAACCCATGAAACAATGAGAAAATGTATTATCTGACATAATTGGAAGGCCCTGTCCCATATAAGACACAATCAGTTAGTCATTAGGAACTCAGATTCTTTCTCTTATTGGATTCAACAACATATTCCTCAGTGGTGTAAATGCTTGTCACTACTCCAATATTACAAGGCACAACATCTAGAGGAGGAAAAGGAACCATCTTTCATGTGTCTTTTAAACAGGAAGAAAAATCTTTCCTAGACATTCCTAGCAATCTTTCCCATCATGTGTTACTGGCAGAATCAGGTCATGGGCCCATTCCTTAAGCAATCATGAGTTTTGGCTAATCATGACCATTGGAGAATCCACCATCACCGCCTCTACAAAATGACTGTGACACATGCAAATAGAGATATCTTGAAACAGTTGGAAATGAAGATCACGGGACTTCATTGGCTGAAGATATCACAGAGGTACTACGAGAGGAGGGCTGTGAATGACAGAATGCAGGTACGGGGGCAGAGAGAAATAAAAGAGAGCCAAACACAGAAGTCTGGAGACCACTTCTATTTAAGGAGCTAACTGAAGAAGAGAAATTACAGTGTATAGTTGAGAACCTGACTCTGGATTCAAATAGACCTAAAAAGGAATTCCAGTTCTGCTACTCATTAGCTATGTGACCTAGGGTGACGATCCCTTTACAACTGTCCTTGTATATAAAATGGAACCACTAAGAAACCTCCCAGGGTTTCTGTGAATTGTTGATAAGAAAATGCACACAAAGTCTCCCATGACCTCAGCCCCACAGCAGCTTCTCATAGCTGTTGGTGAAAAGAAGACCAGCCTAGAGAGGGTCTGAGGAGTAATGGGGAAAGCTGGGGAATAATCATGATGGGATGGTGTCATTGAAAACACAGGGTGAGAGGATTTCAAGGAGGAAAGAGTGGGCAATTATGTCATTTGCTAAAGCAAGGTCAGTTCAGAAGTGGACTTAAAAGTGCCCTTTGGATTTAGCAATTAGAAGGTCACTGGTACCCTTGACAAGAGCACTTTGAGTGGAGTGCTGGGGCTGGAAGCCAGGAAGCAGGGGGTCAACAGTCAAGACCGGCATTTGAGTTGCCTGGCTGCCAGCATCAGCGTCTTTTTCCACTATGCCAGGAGCTACTTCATTTGAAAATTCCTGTTTTAAGTCATGCCTCAAAAATACTCATTTGGAAAGCAGTAAACAGTAGGATTCCACAATCTGTGAATGTAATGGCTCCTCTTCATCATTTTTAATTTTTTTGTGTGTGTGGATAAAATGAAGGTGGCTGTTTCCTTTTATTAGAAATATGTTACATTCTTTTGGAGGGTTTATTTACATTACCCTTTTATTGCTATATGGCTTTTTTTTTTATATAACATATTTTGCAACCATAAAAACAAACAAACAAAACAAAGAAAACCCAAACAACATGTGTGCTTTGCGTTTAAAAAGTTCAAACCCCCTACTCTGTGCACTTTTTGGAAGCAAAGTGTGAAACTAGGAAAACCTAGAAACCCGTTCAATTTGGCAAATCCTCCCTTAATAAATGATAGCAGTTGCTTTTGAGACCAGCTTGGATCATGTTTGTCAGGGCTGTCATTAAAAAATTAATAATTTCCCCATTGCTGAATGTCTCCAAGTAATCCAAATGTGGGCAGTGGCTGAGCACGGTCAATTTCATGACCTCCTTCCTGCTACCCACCTCCCCCTCCTGGCTGTCTCAACTCCCCAGTGGATGATCCCTCAGCACTAGCAACACTGCAGCTGCTACTGTTTCTTGATTCTGGCAAGGAAAGTGGGCTTGGGGCCAAGTCTACTGTCCAGAGCTCTCTGTGGAAGATGCTAGAAGAGAGCACCAGATACTTTCTCACTGTCAGTGACCCACATTCATCACTTCTGCCAAACATCTGGATTGCAACACACAGAGTTCAAAGGTCCAGTGTGTGTGTCTACACCTGGCCTAGCTGTTTAAACAGAGCTGACCTCAAACCAAACACTGGGTCTTGGTATTGTTACTTATGCAGAGGGTTGGATACCAAATATAAATATTAACTTCAGCATCTTCTCCCCACAGGCCTTTGTGACTAAAGGATGCATATTAACCATCTACCCCCAAAAGCTACCAAAGTTGCATAAAAAGCCACCCAACTTCTCTCTGAGTACTGAACTCTTTTCCCAAGCAGGCTGATTTTTTTCCCCTGACAACTAGTTTAAATGTTTATTTACTTTAATAGTATCACAGTTCCTTTCCACTGTGGAGCTCACCATAGCCTCTTGCACTTCAAGGCATCAGGTGATGGGCACACTGCAAAGATGGGGTTTCCCATTCCCGGGAGAAGGTGTGAGTGAGCACCATATGTTATTAAGACCTCTCAGAATTTAGTGCCAGGAATGGGACCACAGTCAGGAAAAAGCAAGGTAAAATGGCAATATGAAGTGGAAATGAGTTCTCAGCTCTCAGCAGCTCTGAGCCATTCTTCCTCTGTGAAGTCAGCTAAGGAAGATAGGTGAGTGTGTGTGTGTGTGTGTGTGTGTGTGTGCGTGTGTGTGTGTGTTGCAGATGTGGCTGAGAGCAGGAAAGATTGTGAGATTTCTGGGCACAGGACCGAATCTACTTTTTCTGTTTCTAGAGGGAGGCCTGAAGATAGAACATAATTTAATTTCCACAAACATTTATTAACAAATTATAACTATTATTCAATGTAATAAGTGCTAGAAGACAGGAGCATGTGCAAAATACGATGGGGTAAAGAGAAGAAAAGACTATCCTTGACTAAAAGTTTCACAGAGAAAGAAATGTTTGGATGGGATCATTCAATCATTCCTTCATTCAACAAATATTTATGGAGCCTCATGTGCCAGCACTGTACTGGGCACTAAGCAGGTGACAGACATTGTTCCCATTATGGAGCTCACTCTTTTGTGAAGTGTGACCTCACGCCTACTTGGTGCTAGACTCTGGGAGGTGCCCTCTTGGAGATAATATTACCTGTTGAAAAAGATGAGATAATCAGACAAATCACTTCAAAAATGTGCCATGGGTGTTATGATCAGGGAAGAACAGGACGCTATGAGATGATTAGAAGGGAACTTGGTCTAGTTCAATGGTTCTCAACCCTGGGACAATTCTGTCCCCCACACCTAGTAGGCATTTGGCCATGTCTGGACACATTTTTGGTTGTTGCAACTCGGGGAAGAGGGTGATCAGCATCTAGTATGTAGAGGACAGGGATGCTTCTAAACATTCTATAATGCCCAGGACAGCCCTCATAACAAAGAATTATCCAGCCCCAGGTGTCAATAATAGGGAGATTGAGAAACTCCAGTTTAGTCCTAGGCTCAATGAATGCTTTGGGTAAGAAGTACATTTTAAGAAATGGAGGATGCTAAGAATTCAGAATGCTAGGGAATAGAGGTCAAGCATTTAATTAGATAAAATAATGGAGGGAGAGAAGAGTTCCTGGGAGCTCAAGCTAAGGATGCAAAAGAAGGTAAAGAGAAAATGGCAGGAAATGAAACACAAATTACAGCCGGTACTCAGAGTGACTAGAAGGTCTTCTGTACCATGTTATGAAGTGTGGACTTTATTTGGAGAGCATGATGGCTAACACAACCTTCCCACTCACTTGTTTCTTACATACAACTACTTACCACCTAGGAAAATTTTAAATCCAGTGATATGATTGGACTTGTTTTTAGAAAATTCACTCTAACAGCAATGAAGATGATTGAAGAGAGGAGAGATGCTTTTACAACACAGAAATGATAAATGAAAGCTATAGCAGTGAACATGGAGAAGCTGCAATCGACTTGTGAGAATAGAGAAATTTTTATACTTGGTGATTAATTGGATGCTGAGGGAGAAGGAATTGCTTATGATAACTCTGAGTTTTCCAGCTGAGGGCTAGTGTAAGTGGTGAGGTGTATTATAGAAGAGAAGTAATTTTTAGGGGACAGGGTTCACTTTAAATATGATGTTGATGGTCCTGTGGGGATATCCAATTGGACATATTCTATTCGCAGAGAGAATGATGGGTCTGGTGCTGATGAAAGATCTGTGCTGCAGGCATGGAAATGGGGATCACTAAGGCTCACAGGTAGTAACCAAAGTCTTGAAAATAGAGAAGGCATTCAGGGTAAATGCTCAGTGGGAAATGAGAAGGCAGAGGGCAGAATGTTGGGGTTCATACACAGTTAAGGGGCAAAAAGAGAAGAGACTACAGAGGAGGGACTAGAGTGGTAAAAAAGAGTAATGACTCATGCCAAGGGAGGGACTCACTTTATGAATAAGGAAGTGGTCAAGCTCTCCAGTGGAGCAGAGGTTAAGCAGGATGCAAAATTAGATAAAGCCGTTGGACATGTCAGTCAAGAGGTCATTGGTGACCTTTTCAAGAGCAGTTTCGCTGTAATGATGAGTGTGGAATTTATTTAAAAACGCTTGATTACCCAAATGTAGGGAAAGGAAATGGGAACCTAATATCTTTATATCTGGACAGAATTTGAATAGCCAGGCTTGGCAAACAGAAAAAGAGTATATCAATTAAGTAGCAGAAAACCAAATCAACCAAACCAAATAAGTCAAATCATAAGAATAGTTTTCATGTGCTAAAAAAGAAGGTTTGGAGGCAACCAGCCCCCGGGTCAATTTGGCAGCTTAGCAATGTCATTAAGAATCTGGACTCTCTGTTTTCCTGCATTGCCATCTTAAACATGTTGACTTTTGTCCTTACTCTTATAACCAAATGATCACAAAATGGCAGCTGCCGTTCCAAGTTTTACATCCTCAGATGACAGTACCTAAAGTAGAAAGGAAGAGGGCAGGGACCAAAATGAGGCTCACCTCATACTTCTTACTTTTTTCCTTGGGAGATTTTCACTTATACTTCATTGGCCCTAATTCAATCACATGCCATCCCCTAAACCAGTTAAAGGTAAATGAACTGCCGTAATTGTTTTTAACCAATCAAGGTCCCTCCTCTGGGGCTAGGCACAAGTTAGAAGGGAGATTGTTAGTTGGGGTGGCAACTGGAACTGTCTGTCATAGGAAACCATCCTTTCAGAGCCATGGGGAATGGGGTGAACAAAAGACTTTATAGAATGGGACAAGCCATTGGAAAGCTTTGAAAAGAAGGATTAGATTTTAGGGTTGATATTCACAACAGAGACATCATAACATCTACCATTTATTGAGTGCCAATTTTGGGCAGAAGGCTGAGTGCTTTGCAGATCTTATATCATACACTCAACACCAAGATGTAGGTAATGATTATGATGATGGTGCTGGTGATAAAATATACTTATTGAGTGCTTATTGTGTGCCAGGCACTTTATATTCATTATCTCAATTACTCCTCAAAACAAGTGAGATAGATAGATGCTGTTAATATTTCTATTTTATAGAGGAGAAAACTGAAATGCGTGGAGGTTCAATAATTTGCCCAAAGTCCCTCAGCTAGTAGCAGCCAACCATGGGCTGCCTCATCCTAAAGTCAGTGCACACACTGACTACACTCTACTATCTTATCAGATAAAATAAAAAGAAGCCACTGGGAAGTTTTGTTATATTCAGAAGTGGAAGCAATTGTATGTAAGAATGGAAAATTTGCTGTTATGAGCATTCTGTTTACTGGTGTCCTGAGCTTTCAGCATTTCATTTTCCTCATAACTTTGCAGCTAAAGCACATCCAACAGACAGCTCATTCCTTCCAGCTTTGCATGCTTGTTAACAAGCTCACTGGCCTTACATTGCACTTCTGGGATCTGGAGAACAAGGTAGTTAACTGTGCTCATGGGCTAAGTGCACATTGTGATAACCAGGACTTCTTCCTGGTGGAAGTAGTGACACAGATGAAGTTTTGAACACCAGGATCACATTCTTAGGGCATTCACATGAAGAAAAGAGAGGGCCTCCAACAAAAGATGACAAAAACTGTCTCAGGTGTTCAACTAGTTCTCAACCGGAATTTAGGTTCACATCTTGCAACATGAGAAGAGCCAACATTTCTGGGGACTGTTCTTGGCTCTATGCTCAGCATTTTACATGCATCATTTTGCTGAACCTTACAATGAGGTTATAGAGAAGAAATTTTTATTATCTCTGTTTTTTAGCTAAGGAAAATGAGGTTTGGAGTGTTTAAGCAATCTGCTTAAGATTATACAGCTAGTGAGTGGCAGAGATGAGATCTGAACCCACCCCTATCTGTTCTTCCAGACTGATCATTTTTAACCTATGCTTTACTGTCTAGGTACTCCATATGTACTGCCATGCATAAATATATCCAGGTATTAAATGAACCTAGGGTAGGGGCAAGAGGAGGGGGATCCTGAAACTCACAATCTTTCTGTTGCTTTAAAATCCTATTTCTGTTCCAAATATATTCCAAATGTGTATATTTCAGGATGAGCACACATACATAATGAAAATCATGGCAGCATGTTGCAGTCATCTTAACAGCGCCCAGAAGCAAAAGTAAAGAGACTATAAATAAGATGTAACACCTAAGCTGCACCTAGAGTGTCCTGGGGGTTGAGTGGAAGGTCTTTCAGTTTCTTCAGAAGGAAAGAGCTCTAAGGCAAGTCGTCCTTTCTTGGGGTTAATATTGGCCTGCTCTAGTCTGGGTCTTCACTGAGTTATTTTGCTGAGTTCCAGTTTCTTTCCTCACCATTCCTCAAATGGCTAAGATTGTCTCTTGGAGCTTGGATAGAGAGGTGGGAGACAAGCTGGAAACTGTCAAAGAGAAGACTCCACCCTCCCATTGACATGCAGAAACCCAGTTCCAACCAGCAATATCAACCCCTCTCTCTCTTAAGAATGACTTACAGAATTTGGATTTCTCTTGCCAGTATAGAGACTAGAGGTATTATCCAGAAATGGCATTATCCCAAGTCGTAATCAGAATCTAAAGCAGGGAAAATCTGAAGAGATATTATATCTATTCTACACTGCCCCTAGCCCACAGTGCCCCCATAGGGTACTCTAGGTTGTAAATTAAAAGATGGCCCTTCTTCCTCCGAGTGAGACAACCTGGTGTCAAGCTACATGCATTGGTGAGTTGGGGGCAGCCTTGATTTCAGCCCTCATTGTACAAAGTACAATAAGAAATGGCAGCCCTGAGCCAGGTCTTGTCTCAGATTCCCAGAATATTTTCCAGTGTTTGAAAGCAGAAAGCTGTGGGATACATTCCCATCCAGCTTAAAAGGAAAGAAGGAAAATTCTGAGAACTCTCTCTCTCTCTCTTTTTTTTTTTTTTGATTGTTGAATTACTTAAATCCTGAAGCACAGCCTGGAAAGACTCAATTAAGAGGGATTGTAGGAAAATCTTGGAACCATGAAAGGCCCAAGGCCATGTTCAAAAAGCTTTCAAAAATTGTTAGCATGGAATGATTTTGTTTAGTTCACAAAATTGGCATTGACCTTTCCAATACCTCTTTTCTTAGCCTCATCTCTCAGACTTAGTCAGGACTCCTAACAGCACAAGAAGAAGGAAAATACAGTGCCTAAGAGGGCTGGGCTACAGATTTAGGTTTAGAATTGTCCATAGTATTTTGGAGCTCTCTGACTTTGAGCAAGTTACTTACATACTCTGGGTTCTAGTTTCCTCACAGGATTCTTATGGTGGATAAATGGGATAATGATGTATAAAGCACTTTACATTATGTTTGCCTCTTGGAAAGTGAACATTGCATGACAGCTGTTATTAACTCAGGCAGTGCTGAGAGAAAGAACTCAGGATTGTCAGCCCATCTGACTCCCCCTTTTCTTCTTACTTCAATACCTAGATGGGTTATGGCCATCATAGAAAGAACCATTAGAAATATATATGGCTAGAAGTGGGTATGACCAACTTTCTCTTTTTACTTATCTTCTATACAAGAAGCACTGAGCTTAGAATGATGTGAAAATGAAAAAAAAAAGTCTCCTACCCCTAAGGAATTCATATGTTGGTTTAAAAAAAAAAAAAAAAAAGATGGCAGAGAGGCATCTGCTATTATCAGTTCAGAAAATATTCGGAAGGTATCTATCGTTTTTTCTCTGCACCATAGGTCATCTGCAAGGGCTAGCCCTCCATATCTTGTGAACCCTAACTCATCCTGGGTACAGCTAACTGGACCAGAGCTAGACTCCTGACCATACCAAGCCAATTTAATTTTCCCCTGAGTATTTAAAATAGAGTGAAATAAAATTCAGATTCAGGATGGTTAGTCATAATGCTGGGCACAGAACTAAAAGTGATGGAATTCTTAGCCTTGGCATGCCAATTAGTAAGCAGAGAATTTCAGACAAAAGCAATGATGAGAGGCCAGGTGGCTCCAGAGAGAGATGAGAAAAAGAGACAGAGGCAGTAGACTTTTTTGGTTCCTAATAGCCTTTCAGTTCCTATGAGACTCAGCGACTCTTTCTTCAATGATGTTCATGAGTCTTTTCTTCAGATAAACCCCTTTTACTTGAGCAATCAATGCCCCTGGTTCCTCAGAAGGGCTGAGTAAGTGGGATCCACTGATTGTATATAAAAAGCTGCCACAGGACATTCAGATATGATTTCTTTAATCAAAATATCTGCTTCTTGAAAGCCTAATTAGATTAACTATTTGGTTTTTAACCCAAACAGTTTCTATGCATAAACATAATTACTTTTACCCAACCACCCTTTTGGAATATCCTGTGCTTGCAACATTATTTTGCTATTGCCAAAGCCTCTAAATTTAATTCAGAAAAGTCTATGAAAGAAGTATTGTATTTGAGGAATATGTATATTGCCTGTACATCAATTGGCATCTTGGGACTGCTCTGGGGCACAAAGGTCAAAGTTTAGTGATGCATGGAGTTGTCGTCGTAATGCTAAGTATTGATTAGTAGCCTCAGAAACAACCAGCCAGAACTCAGTATTCACCAGCTAGATGCCAGGATCCCCAAGGAATGTCTTTCCCAGAGAGCCTTGAAAAACAATGCACGGAACAGTCAAGCCTGCAATATAGAGAGACACTAAGATAGTGAATGATTGCTTCAGCAGGAAAAGTGGAAAATAGTAAATAACATCATGCAACATCTGCATAGCTATAATACCTGGTAGGAAAGTACTGAAAACCAGTAAATACGGTATACATATAAACATATTAGTTTTCTGTTACTGCCATAACAAATTACCCCAAACTTAGTGACTAAAAATAACACAAATTTTTATCTCACACCTCTGTAGATCCAAAGTCCCGGTTGGCTGGACTTGTTTCTCTGCTCTGGGTTTCACAGGGCCAAAATCAAGGTGTTAGCAGGACTGCATTCCTTTCTGGAGACTTCCCAAGTGAGTCACTTCCAAACTCCTTCAGGTGTTTTTAGCTGAATTCAGTTCCTTACAGGTGTAGGACGGAGTCCTAGTTTCCTTGCTGGCTGTCAGCCAGGGCTGTTCTCTGCTCCTGGAGGCTGCCTGCGTTCATTCTCATGCTTTACCCATTGGCCCCTGCCCCCCAGCAATGGTGGGGTTCCCTTTGCACCTGGAATCTCTTTAACTTCTGCTGAATCTCTCCTACCATCAGCCAGAAAACATTCTCTGCTTTTAAGGGTTCGTGTGATTAGATTGAGCCCAGTTGGACCATCCAGGATAATCTCTATCTTTTAAAGTTTGTAACCTTAATTACATCTGCAAAATCCCTTTTGCCAAGTGACAATATATTCACAGGTTCCAAGAATTAGGATGTGGACATTTGGGGGAGCTTATTATTTGTCCCTCTACAACATACGTATATTTTTATATTCTGAAAAGCAGAGTTATAGCCAGAACGCTGGTGGGTCTGCATTGCAATCTGATAAACTGAGCAAAATGTAATTGATGTTGTATTAGTTACCTATTACTGCATAACAAATTACCCCCAAATTTAGCAGCTTATAACAACAAATCTTCCACGTGTCAGAAATCTGATGTAGCTCAACTAAGTGCTTCTAACAAGGTCTCTTATGAGGCCATCCAGCAGCAGTTTTATCTGAAGGGGCTTTCATTGGCTTGGAGGTTGAAGATCTACTGTCAAGTTTACTTACTTGTTTGCAGACCTCAGAAGATTCACCTCCAAGTTGAATGAGTGTCCTCCCAACATGGTGGCTGGTGATCTGAAAGAGAGCAGCAGAGAGTGAGAGCACTGAGAGAGCAAGAGAGCCTGAGATGGAAGCTACTATTATTTTTCTTTTTAAAGCATCTTAACTACTTTTAAGTTTACAGTTCAATAGTGTCAAGTATATTCATGTTGTTGTGTATCAGATCTCCAGGACTTTCTCATCTTGCAAAACTAGCACTCTATACTCATTGAACAACTCCCATTTCTCCTCCTCCTAGCCCCTGGCAATCACCATTCCTCTTTCTGTCTTTATGAATTTGACTACTCTAGGTATGTCATGTAAATGGAATACTATAGTATTCATTTATTTTTTTGGTGATTGGATTATATTACTTAGCATAATGTCTATAAGTTCATCCATGTTGTAATATGTGATAGGCTTTCCTTCTCTTTTAAAGAGGATATGTATAATATATATTATATATATAATATATATATATATATATGTGTCACATTTTTTTTATCCATTCATCTATCAATGGGTATTTGGGTTGCTTCTATTCCTTGGCTATCATGAATGGTGCTGCTGTAAACATAGATGTGCAAATATCTCTTCAAGATCCTGCTTCTAATTATTTTGATTATATACTGAAAAGTGGGATTGCTGGATAATACAAAAGTTCTATTTTTAATTTTTGAGTACTCTCCATACTGTTTCTCATAGCAGCTGAACCATTTTACATTCCCATCAACAGTATATATGGGTTACGATTTCTTCACATCCTCAATATCGTTTGTTATTTTCTGTGTGTGTGTGTGTGTGTGTGTGTGTGTGTGTGTGTGTGTGTGTGTTGAAATGCCTACAGCACCTGGTATTTCTAGGTGGTCTCCCATCCAAGTACTAACCGGGTCGACTCCGCTTAGCTTCCAAGATCAGATAAGATCTAGCATGTTCAGGGTGGCATGGCTATAGACCTGTGTGTGTGTGTTTTTAATAGTAGCCATTCTAATGGGTATAAGGTGATAGCTTATTGAGATTTGATTTGTATTTCTCTGATAATTAGGGATATTGATCATCCTTCAAATGTTTATCAGCCATTTGTGTATCTTTAGATGGAAGGCACGATCTTTTTAAAAACCTGATATCAGAAGGGATATCCCATCACTTCTGTTGTATTCTAGTCATTAGAAGTGAGTCAGTAAGTCTAGTTCACACTCAAGGGGAGCAGACTACTAGGAGGCCCTCTGAGAGGCTACTGACCACAGATGAAATCTCAAGGGTCCATGCAGAAGGATGGCTTAGATCTTCAGCATACCAAGGAATCTTTCCTAAACTTTTCTTTTGATTAGAATCATTTGGGGGAGTTTATTAAAAAACAGATTCTTAGGTTCCTCCCTTATAGGTGCTAAATCAGTGGGTCTTGGTTAGGCCGAGGAATCTGTTTTTCAAAACAACTGCCCAAAGGATTATTTTTATTATTATTATTATGATATAATTCATTTACCTTAAAATTCGCCCTTTTAAAGCAGCAGACCCCACCCTTTTTAGCACTAGGGACAGGTGCTCCTATGAGAATTTAATGCCTGATGATCTGAGATTGAGCTGAGGTGGTGATGCTAGTGCTGGGGAGTGGCTGCAAATACAAATGAAGCTTTGCTCACTCTCCTACTACTCACCTCCTGCTATGTGGCCCTGTTCCTAACAGGCCACAGGCTGGTACCAGTGGCGCAGAGGTTGGGGACTCCTGTTTTAAAGTATACAATTCAGCATTTTTTAATATATGCACCAAGTTGTACAACCATCACTACTTTCTGAGAACATTTTATCACCCCTAAAGAAAACCCTACCCATTAGCCGTCACTCTGCATTCCTTTCTCCCTCCAAACCCCAGACAACCACCGATCAACTTTCTGTCTCTATGGATTGCCTGTTCTGGACATTTCATATAAATGGGATTGTATAATATATCATCTTTTGTATCTGGTTTCTTTCACTTAGCGTAGTGTTTTTAAGGATAATCCTTGTTGTAGCTTGTATTAGTACTTCATCTTTTTATGGCTGAATAATATTTCATTGTATAGATACTACTTTTAATTTGTCCATTCATTTGTTGATGGACCTAGAAGATTCTTCTCGTAAGGGAAATTTAAGAAAGGCTGCAAACTAACTTTTATAGGATTAGTAAAAACAGTTGAATTCTTCAGATGCTTATAAAAATGCAGGCTTCTAGGCTCAACCCAAATAGTCTGAATTAGAACTAGGAATCCATATTTTAAACAAGCTTCCCAGGGAGATTCTTTTGCACACTGAAACTCAGACTTAGAGCAAAAATGAGGAGGATGGGTAGCAGGAAAAATGGTTAGTCTCTCTAAGAACATTATTCCTAAGGGACACCTTTTCAATGCTTTTTAAAGGTGACTGTGATGAAAAGACCTAAAAAGAAGTTGCATGAACACAAAATCTTGAGATACATGGAGAAGGTAGTCAAAGATGATACCTCTTACTGTTTTTTGTTTTCTGTTTGATTGCTCTGTAGACCCTGCCCTCTGGCCAGTCCCTCCCCAACTCCACTGCTGACCAGCTTCTCTTGATATAAGAATTAACCAAACAGGTTTAATGCCATAAATTCTTAAAGGGGAGAAGGACTTAGGAACTTATCTTATGCAATGGTTACCAAACACAGCTGATCCTCCAATCAACTTTCAGGATTCTTTAAAAAATCCTGCTTTTTTAATACTCCTCCCCCACATTTCCAGAGTTTAGATTTGTTAGCTCTGGGACCTTGAAATCTGTGGCTTTGCAAAGCTCTCCAGGTGAATCCAATGGTCAGCCAGATTCAAAAACCACTGGTCTAACACCCTCATTTTTCAGAGCAGGAAATTGACTCAAGGTCAGACAACTCTGGAAAAGAACATCGCCTAGAACTTAGGTCTCCTAAATCCTCATCAATATTCTTTGAAACCTTTGTTTTCAAAATGTCTAATCCTTGGCATAATAACCACAAGTAATTTGAGAATTTGGTTGTTGACACTGGGGTACAAGCCTGTACACAGGTTTTAGGTCAGTCTTTGATATTGTGAATGTTAGCTGGCCAAGAACGAATGATGAATGAAATTGTCATTACCAAGTTAATACCATTTGGAATCAGCAGCCATTAGTATTCAACTTGGGCTATATCTCCTGGTGGTTTATCATTAAGATTTAGAAATTAGAAAATTTGGGTTTTAGCCATATCATAAATATGGATAAAAAGCATGCTCACATATATTTACCACAAACCTGGAAAAAACAACTTTCCAGCTCAGTAGTTCTCCAATTTCAGTGTGTATTAGAATCACCTGGTAGTGTCTGAAAATATACCCTTGCCTAGCCCTGATTCTCAAGACCCCAAGAAATAGACTATATGGCCAGAACCCAGGCTCATGTATTTTAAAATAAAGCTCCCCAACTTATTCCAATGTGTAACCAGGTTAATAACCACTATTCTAGCTCCTTAGATGTCTAATAAAGTGAGAATAATTAGAAAACTTTGTTTTGCATCATATTTCTGAGAAAGATTTTTACCCTGAATGGGCTCATGAAGGATCTCATTCTGTGACCCTACAGCCTTGGAAATTATAATCAGTAACATTTGTGCACTGCTTTATAATTTACTAAGTGCTTTCACATACATTTCACCACCCAGTTATGATTATTTATTAAGTGTCTGTCATACCTTTTCTGCTGGAAGTTTAAGGTTGTGGATTCTCCTACTCATTATAAAAAAAAGACTATTAATAAGGCTTTTCTTTTTTTAGAATTTTAAATAAGGCAGAGGAGCAAAATGTCAGAAAACAAGGCAGAAATTTACTGGAAAACTGTGCTGTATGTAATGACGCTAGGACTCCTTGAACCTTTTATGTTGAGATTGAGCTAAGTTCAGCCTCAGAGACTCATAGACCCTTGGGATTAAAGTAATGATGACAAAGGAACAAGGGGGAAAATGTAAATTCTAGAACAGTGCTTTTCAAATTCTAAAGTGCATATGAATCAGCTGAGGATATTGGTAAAATGCAGATTCTGTTTCAGTAGGTCTGGGGCTGAATATAAGATTCTGCTTTTTTAACAAGCTCCCAGGTGACACCCAGGCTGCTGGTCTACAGATCACATTTTGAGTGCAGTGGTTCTACAAGTAGGGACAGGCAGTTGGAAAGAGGTCAGAAGTCAGTTTTTCCCACTGGGCTCTGCCATAAAGTCTCCATGAGAGTTTAAAGAGAAGTCACTTCACCTCTCCAAATCTTAGATTTCTCATCTCCAAAATTTGGCTAGGATTAGACTAGATGAGAGATACAAATAACCCTTCTAACCACTTCCCAGATGCTGTGGAAAGACAGAAGATCCTGGAGGCAGAATGGATACAATTTCTAGCCCCATAGCCCAGAAAACACAGGTAGTGTTTTAGGAAACATCCTACTTAATTGAACATTTCACATACTGCAAATTGTGACTTGATAACTCTTTTGCATAAATCTAATTGTCAGAGCAATTAGGTTTTGAGTCACAACTGGTATGGATGAGTTTTGGTGGGGAAAGAAGTTGCCACAGTTAAAGAGCCTGGAAATATAAACAAGCCAGGTCCACAAGAAAGATACTGAGGGAGGAAAGGGATTCAGCTGGAGGCTGGCAAGAGAGCAACAGGGACACACTAATCCACCTCATTATGCCCTGGTTCTTGGATTATCATCTGAAATCTTGGTCTTCCCAGAATTTCAGCTTCAGCCCCCTGAACCTGAACTCCTATAGAGAAGGGACCTCTCTGCTTCAAACCAGGCAGGAGAAAGGAGACCTCTATGGGCAGAGCCTGCCTACATTTCCCCTTCAGGACCCAGGTATCCTTTTCAGCAGGGGTCCCCAATCCCTGTGCTGTGGACCTGTACTCCCTTCTGTGGCCTGTTAGGAACTGGGCTGCACAGCAGGAGGTGAGCGGCCCACAAGTGAGGAAAACTTCATCTGTATTTACAGCCACTCTCGAGAGCTGGCATCATCGCCTCAGCTCCATAGGAGCTGACTCTCATAGGAGCACCGGTCCCTGGTCCCAAGCAGACTGCTGCTTTTCAGCCTTGGCTCATGCCGACTAGTGCTGAGAATGTGTGCTCCTGAGACTTCCTGGTAAGCCACTTGGTCTCATTGCCTAGAATTGCACTCCAGCATCTCCTAATTGCATGGAAAGATGGTTCTTTATCAGTGAATAGAGACACTGTTCAATGGGAGCCCATCCATGGGTAGAAGTTATCAATGTACTCCTCATGCAAAAGCCTTGGGTGTTATGTGGCTGGCACTACTTTCAGATTTTCAAGGTTAAGGAAGATATTCCCAGAGAGAAAAATATATATTCTTGAACACAGACAATGTGCTAAGGCACTGTGCTAAAAGCAATTGTTATTTTTATCTCTTTTAAGCATCATGACGCTGCAAATTTAGTGTTACTGCTCCCATTTCACAGATGAGGAAACTGAGGCTGAGAGGTCAACAAAACTCTCTAATTTCATACAGCCGAAATATAGATGGATGACTTGCTGTTTGATTCTGATTCATCTGACTTCAATAACACTGCCCCTCACTGTATCCTAGACATGGGCTTGGAGGGGGGACTCTTCAGATTGATGAAATGAAGCCAAATAAAACTTTGTTCTACCTTTCTGGTTTGGGACAAGACAGATGCCCAACATATTGGAATACTTCTTGCAGTTCTTGGAAGAAAAATGTGGACCTGGCTCTTCTGTCTCCAGGTGGTAGCAACCTGACTTAGGGGGTCCTGAGTTACAGATGAATAGACAAGGTGCCTGGAATTCTGACTACCTCTTGAGTTAGGCTTAGTTTCTTCTAGATACAAATTGCAAATGCCCTTAGCAACTATCTTGTGTATACCTCCAAACCTTGCAATCAATTCAATTCAAACATGTTTTGAGTACTACAACTTGCTCGACAGTGAGGCAGGTGCTGAGAGGTAAATAGAGGTGAACAGGGCAGATAAGAAGTAAATAGAAGTGAACAAGGCAGATCGGCCCCTCTCCAAGGCTGATCTTCTGGCTGAGGAAAGGACATGCAAGCTGATCACACATAAGGCATTTCATGTGTAAGGAAAATGATGAAAGGGTGCCTTGGAGTGCCCTGGGAGAGCACAAGGACCCAAACTCTCAGCAGGCAGCTTAGGAGCCCAAGTGGATTGAATTAAACTTAAGCAACCTTCCCCTGCCTAGAGAACCTTGAATCAAACCAGAGGGAGAGCCACTTTTGCCACCTGGAGCCATAGCTGTCCTGGCTCTCATTTAAAGAAACACTCTCTTACTAAAGTTGTAATAAACTTCTTGCCAGCTTGGCCAACTGCTGACGTGTCAAGCCTCTTTAGGTCTGGGCATGTACACATGTATGCACAGAAGTACACATGCACAGACATGGCCTGCCACACTCAAGAGGTCATATTTCACATTTTTCCTCTCCTCAGGTGAAGTCGAGTGGATGGAGTTTCCTTCAGAGTTTGTCTTGGGGATACTATTAATGTAATGTATTTTCTTTGTTCCTAGGGGAATACACATAGATATTGACAGTGATAGATCTGGGTGATAGAATTGCAGAGAAATGTCTATTCCTTCCTTTTTAAAAATTTATTTTTATTTTGTAGCCTTTCACTAATGAGTATAAATTACCTGTGTAATAAAAGTTTTTTTAAATAAAGTAAAATGAGATCTTTTCTACACTATGACTGTTTTCTAATTCACACTTGTCCTAGAAGAAAAAGAGGTATATGGTTTCTTTGAGGCTTGGTAGCTGATGTGCAGTATGATGGCAAGGGCACTAGACTAGGAACTACAACACACAGGTTCAGTTCCCGGCCTTCCAGAACTTTCTAACTTTGGGACATTGGACAAGCCACTTAACTTATCTGAGACTTTATTTTTCTTATCTGCAGCATGGAACAGTAATAGCTACCAGAAGGTGACAAAATTGATGTGCAAATGTCAAGTGGCATCATCATTATAATTATTCATGCAACTGAAAATTGGCCAATTTCATACTTATGCAGAAAGAAGAAAAAAACAAGAGTTCTGGGAATTATAGCACGGTCAGTTTTATTTGGTACCTAGAAGTGATAGCCAGACTTGGATGGCCCTGGAGATCCTCACCTTTTGACACTCATGTCTTACTTAGGACAGTCTCCTCCCCAGTGGGTAAGACTGACCTCTGGAACCACTAAAATATTGTAGAACCGACAACTTGTAACTTTTGAGGCTCGGTCATAAAGGACATTATGACTCACGAGGACACTCACGTGACCTTATGGAAAGGTCTTGAGAGTGAGGTGCTGAGGCTTCCTAACAACTGCCAGCATCAACTTGCCAGCCGAGTGAATGAGTCATCTTGAAAGAAGATTCTCTAGCCCCAACCTTCAGATAACTGCAGCCCCAGGTCACATCTTGACTGCAAACTCTTGAGGAACCCCAAGCCACAACTCCCTAGCTAAGCTACTCCCTATTTCTTAACCCGCAGAAACTGTGTGTGAGAATCAAAGTTTATTGTTACTTTAAGCTATTCAATTGTGGGAGATGTTATGCACCAATAGGTCACGAACCCTTCAACTAGCAGGTATCTAGGAAGGTTAGAGACCCTCGCGATTTGGGGAAAAGCAATTTGTTCCAAGCCAATTTAATTTCCTTTTATCAAGTGACCTGGCATGTGGATGGAGGAGCATAGAGGAGCAACAAGTGTATTTCTTCAGTCTCAGGAGGGCTTTTACTTATTTATTTATTTTGAAACTTTGTTCAATTTATTGGGGTGACGTTGGTTAATAAGATTATACAGGTTTATATAATACATATACTTCTATAATACATCCATGCAATACATACCATATACTGCATTGTGTGTTTACCACCCAAAGTCAAGTCTCTTTCCATCACCATATATTTGACCATTTTTACCCTCTTTTACCTCCCTCCCATCCTTCTTTCCCTCTGGTAACTGCCATACTGTTGTCAGTGTCTATAAGTTTTTTGTTTGTTGCTTTCTGTTTTATGTTGCACATATGAGTGAAATCATATGGTTCTTGACTTTTCCTGTTTGACTTATTTTTCTTTGCATGAGATTCTCAAGATCCATCCATGTTCACAAATGACAGTATTTCATCTTCATTTATGGCTGAGTAGTAAGTACTCCATTATATATATGTACCACATCTTCTTTATCCAATCATCCATTGAAGGACACTTAGGTTGTTTTCATGTCTTAGTCACCTTGAATAATACTGCAATGAACATAGGGGTACATAGATATTTACAAATAAAAGCTTTCAAAGTTTTTTGGTAGATACCTAGAAGAGGGATTGCTGGATCATATGGTAACTCTAGTCTTAATTTTTTGAGAAATTTCCCATAGTACTATACCAGTTTACATCCCCAACAGCAGTGTACAAGGGTTCCTTTTTCTCTCCACCCTCTCCAACACTTGTTATTACTTGTTCTGTTGATAACAGCCATTCTAACAGGTGTGATGTGCTATCTCATTGTGGTTTTGATTTGCATTCCCCTAATAGCTAGTGAAGTTGAGCATCTTTTCATATATTTGTTATCAGGAGGGCTTTTAATTGGATACCACATGTCATACTCATCAACATGCAGGGAGGTAGGGTTTTAGCAGTGGTTTATTGATTCGCCCCCTGGAGAGTGGATGTAAGAACTAATCCAGGGGGAGAAATATAGACACTAATATCAATGTCGATACTAAGAGCAATACTCCACTAATACTCATAGTAACACTGCTGATACTTATCACCAACTTGGAGAGGCCCAAGTTCTTTGGAATTCAGTAATCATCCTTTTCTTTAATAGACAAGGAAAATGGTTTCACCCTCCATTGCTGCACTTTGAAAAGTCTCCTTAAAAAATCCACAGATTTTCAGAAAGATCTACATTCTCTGATCAGTGGGGGCTACACCTATAGTCACTACAGTTCTATTATCCTTAACCATCATCCTTTGCTCTTGAGTCTGCCATTCCTTATTCCCTCTTTGCTGGTACTGGACCAATTTACTTCCTTTCTGTCTGAAAGTGCCATGAACAGAAGGCTGGCTCCTGAAAGTTTGTGGATAATGGGAAGGATATCAGAGTCCTATACAGCAGAGAGATTCAAAGGGAATTCAAAGCAGCTTGGCCTTTGAGTCTCTTGGCTGTCGCTACTGCAGGTGTTTCTATTGCTTGGTGTATGCCCTTGCTGATTACTGCTCTCTTGAGCTGCCTCCATTTTTCTCTGGATCCTCTCCTCTCAATCTCTCCCTTCCTCTCATTCTCAGGTTCCTTCCCCTCGCTTCCTTCTCACAGCCTTGCCAACCTCAATTCCTGTTGCCTTTTTTGCAGACAATCTACCTCTGTCTGTGTGTCACCTTTTCCCACCAGGGTGGTATAGACATGGTTAAACACATGGGCTCTGATGACAGATGGGACACTCCTGTTTAACTCCCAGCTCTGCATTATGTCTTCGAGTTCTTTCTATCCTTACTTAACAGTTGACAAAACCAACTTCCAGAGAGATTAGGATTTGTGATAAGACCCAGGATGAGTAGGAAAGATCTGGGACAACTCCCAGGCCTCTTCCAGGCGGGAGGAGAACTAGGTTAGAGATCACTGGTTGAGGGCACCTGCAGAAACTAAATCGAGCCTGCCTGAAGCTTTGGAGCAAGGAAATATATGTAGCTACTTCCTAGATGGCTTACACATAGGATTGTTGCTCATCTATCCCAAAAAGCACAGGGCTGACCTTTCTGAGAGGAGGGGAGGGGGCAAGGTCACATGACCTCCTGAGATCATTTCTAGCTTGATGATTCACTTGGCAAAATCCCAGTGTGGGTTCAGCCCCACTGAATGTACTTTCATTTTGCATTATAATTTGCCACTCGAGCTGATGTAAACCCAAATTGATGTCATTTCCCTCCTAATAAGTTCTTGACTAGAAAATATCTATTTCTCCATCTAGCTGGGATTTTTTGGGTCACAGTTCCTGCAAAATCATATTGCACTTCACCTCAATATTTTTCTTCTCTCTTAAAGATAGCATTTGTTAAGACTTCTCTTCTGGCCACAAAACTAATGTATACGCTCATTGCAAAAGAATCTGGGAAGCATAGAAAGCTGAAAGAAGAAAATTAAAATTATACAAAGTGCCATTCCCATAGAAAAACATTAAAAATTATTGTGTGCTTCTTTGTCTTTTCCCCATCTATGATTTTTTTTATCATAATTATTTCAAATGCCTGTTTTAAGACATCTGTTGAAGAGTGAGAAGGAAAGATTACACTTTCTGGCTTTAGTGAAAATTGAGTTTTAATAATAGCATACAGTCATTGAGTACTGACAGTGTTCCAGGCACTTTACTAAGTATCTTATATGCATTATCTTTCTGAATGCTCACAACAAACCACTGAGGAAGATGCTAATACCATGCCCATCTTACAGATAAGGAAACTGAGGTTCTGAGAACTTAAGCAATATGCTCAAGGATAGCTAGTTCATAGCACAGTTGGGATGGATTTGAACAAAGACCTTTTTGCCTCCTCATACTGGGCTATTAACTTTAATAGATAGAGAGCTTGCCTTTTTTCAGCAATAACTGCCACAACTGGAAGTGCCACAGTAGAAATACTGGCGTCCTTCTCATATAATTGGAAATATTTTAATCAAACCACAATATATTCATGCTCCATTCTGACCTTCTATAGCACTTTGCTTCTAAAAAATCCGAGGAAGGAAATCTGAGGAAAAGGTCGTAAATTTATTAGCTTCTGCTGCCTTCTACAAGCTTGTACATGTATTCTTATAAGTTTTTGCTATTTTAGTGCTTGACAGCCATTTAAGATGTCTCTGGGCATAGATACTATGGTTCAGCACATATGCTGTGAAGTGCTCATTCTTTCTACAGCCATTCATTAAGCATCTACTATGTTTTTCTCAGGCACAGTGCTAGGCACTGACTCCAAATATAACCTGTATAAAGCCAGCACTCAGCCCAAGTGGTGAAGTGATGTTGTAATTCAAACATACACACAGAGTCAAGATATAAAACATTATTTCAAAATAATAGCTCAAAATGTTATATTGATTAAAAAGTATATTTGTTAGGGTGTTTTGTTTGCAAGCAACAGAAACTGACTGGCTAATCTAGGCAAAAAAAGAATTTCTTGGAAGGATATTGTACAGTACACTAGAGCAAAGGGAAGGTAAAGGACTCATGTTTGGAACTATCAGGCACCCAGCATCTCCAGAAGACTCTTGGCAGCAGAAAAAGCTCAAAAATCTCACCCAGCTACCTTGGCTAGAATGAGAACACTGCAATTGTTTTCTATTTTGGGTTTGAATCGGTGATTCAGGTTTCAGAGTGGGAGCCCTCATTGGCATTGGAGCCAGTCACATGGTGGAGGTACAGGTACCTGCCCCATTCCATCAGAAAATATTGGAGAGCTATTAGCAGAAGATGGACTAAAGACTGGGCAGCTGACAAGCAATGAACATCCTTATATTGCTTGAGAATGATGAGAGTCAAATAAATACAGAGACTGTGACGACATTAAAAAAAATTCCTTTTTCTCATTTATCCATTTCTCTCACATGCTGAAGCTGCTCCACTGAATTTCTTTCCGTTTATGTTGTGCAAAATGTGGTCTGAGGACCAGCAGCATCTGCATCCTCTAGGAGCTTAATAGAAATGCATAGTCTCAGGCTCCTAAGTATCAGAGTCTGCATTTTAACAAGATCTCCAGGTGGTTCTGGTGCATACTGAGTTTGAGAATCACTCGTTGATACAATTTCTGCATCTTACCTCTTTCCATTTTTTTATTATACAGATCTCTCACCAACCTGAAAGAATCCCTCTTCTGTCAAGTGCGAGGAGATGGGTTGTCACCTACAAGGTTGTCTTTGGTGGAGTGAAAGAGAAGAAATAAGAACATTTGCATACTACTAATTTTGTTTTGTAAACAAGAACTAAGCAGAAACAGTCTGTGACTTTGGAGAGTTCATGTTCTAGAGGGAGGAGCTGGCCAGTCAGTAATAATGGATATTGAGGGCTTCCAAAGGGCATGGCACAGTTCTCAGGACTGAGCTAGCTCTGGCACAACCTGATCTGCTGAGAATTCCAGGGACAAATGGACAGAATGGGAAATTAAGTTTCATTGGGCTGCACAGATACATTTAGAGAGCCAGTGGCACTTTGACTGCCCTCCCAAATGCCACGCTGAGGTATTAAAAAAAAAAAAAAAAACAGTGCCAGGGTACTCAAGGCTGGTCTGTCTTCTACTCAAAGAGAACAAACAGGAAATGGGTCCCACAGGGGCGCACAGGAGCCTATAAAGTGTAAAGTTTTGAATGAAGAGTTTCGAAAGCTCTAGAGTTCAGGTACCACTCTGTTGGCCTCTCATCACATCGGTCTTCACAACATCCAAATAAAGCAGACAGAAGATTTCCCCAGAGTTAGCAGTCTCCTCCTGTGAGTCATTTCTCGGGAACTTAGAGGCAGTCACTGGGCTGAAAGCAGCTGTGAGAAGGAATGTCCAGGAGGGTGGTTTCAACAATGGGCGTGGCTGTGGGCGAGACTGCTGCTGGAGGACAGATTGGGGGCGTGGCTGCAGTGGAAATGAGGGCTGGTTGTAGGCGTGGTCACAGCTACCGTAGAAATCGGTGCGAACTGTGGGCGTGCTTGTCAGCCTCACAGCTGCAGTGGAAACTGGCGTTGACTCTGACTAAATGGCAGTACTCAAAGAATTGTGCCCGTGGTTCCTCAGCACAGGTAGAACTTGAGGAAGGTCAGGGGAGGAACTAAGCCAAAGACAAGGACAGGCCCTAGGGGACCTAAGAAAAAAATCAGGGAAGATGTCTCAGTCATACTCTTTAGTGTTTTCTTCTGCTGCTGATGGCAGTGGAGTCCAGCATGAGGGTGACCTGAAACTCTTTGGACCCCTTCTGTCTGGAGGGTACCTAGGTTCAAGGAGCCCAAGCTAACACTGTCTGTGACAGAGGGGTGTGATGTGAGGATACCCTAACCCAGCTCCACGGGGACTTAACAGCAGTATTCTCCTGCAACGCGGCCCTAACCTCAATGATCATTCAAATCCCGCAGGCTGCATGAAGGGTCTGACACCATCCCACTCTCTTCCTTATGTCTTTCTCAGGTGTCATAATTCACAAAACATTCTCCTACCTTTCATGAGCCAGAAGTAAGCAAAGCCCCCAGGCGTACAAACACTGTGGGTTCTCACCAGCCCGGCCCTTCCACAAACCGAAAGGCTCAGAATTCAGTTCGAGATCAGCTAGAATACTCTGTTCTGGAGTCCAATGAGTTAATGATTTAGAAAGCTCTTTTAAAAAGATATACTCTAGTGCTCTTAGAAGAGCATGATTTACATTTCTTTGACATTCTCCAGTTTCAGAAACCATTTGCAAATGCCAGTACTTCCAAGTTTTATTTCTGATACTCATACCTACAAAGAAAGGCACCTCTCATTTAAAAATAAATAAAAGCCTTTGAAACCATGGTACTTCAGGAAGGGAAAACTGAAGAAGCAGAAAGTAATAATGATGAAGTAAATAAACAAGCAAATCAGTGTGTAAAGTAGTCCCAACCACAAGTCCACACCTTTGCAGAACCTCCTCATCAACCGTGGTCAGCACTTTATACCGGGCTTGAACCCTGAGCACTTACTTGGTGACAGGTACTCTTCTAAGCACTTTACCTATATTATCTCAAGTGATATTTACCCTACTCTAAACCAGAGCTTCTCAAGCAGGGACTCTTTAGCACCCCCTGTCCCCAACCCTGGGGATATTTGGAAGAGACTGAGAAAAGTTTGCCAATATTTGAAATGAACTAAGAATAGAAGGAAAAGGGGAACCATTACCTTTGTGTCAGTTCTGTTTTAGGATAACATGAATCTGTGGAACATACTGAAGTGATAAATCAAAAATTTCTGTGCCGGTTGTGCTGTATGAGACACTTTTAGTGAAGGTAGTGACACTGCTTTCTAAACTCACTGTTTACTTTCCCTATTTACTATTACTCTGTTTTCCAATCTCACAGCTGCATTTCTCGTTCTCTTCTCGATTTGCAGCCTATACTTTTACCTCATTAGGTCATTTTGTGAGCACTCAGTCTAGTGGTGATGGAGATGCCCCCCTAACTGTGTGCTTTTTTAACTTCGGGCAGCCTGCACCTGTCTGGGGGTTGTGGCGGATGGAGTAGGTAGCCAGCTGTCTCCAGGTCTCTCCTGGGCAAGATCTATCTTCTCAGAGTCATCGCAAATGTTAGCTGATAGCCTGTACTAAGAATGTGGCCAAAAGGAATTAAAAAGAGAATAATATTTGTTCATATGGACTGTAATGAAAAAGCGAAGTATAAAATTGAATGCACATAGATGATGACTTTTAAAAAACTTTCTATTTCCTAAATGAACATGACTTTTATCAGAAACAATCATTTTAACAAGAATGTTTTTTTAAAATTCCCATATAACAAGTGAAATGAGTGACATCCACAAAGAGGTGTGAACAAAAATACTCATAGCAGCTTTTTTGTATGTGACAACTAAATTAAAAATGATCCAAATGAAGTGTAGAAGGGATAATAAATTGAGGATATTTTGCTAAAATAGAATACAACAGAGCAATGAAAAAGAACAAACTGCTGCTACGCATAGCTACATGGATCAGAGATACAACATTAGCATTATATCTATGTGAAGCTCAAAACCAGGCAAAAATAATCTATGGGGATGAGTACTGACTGGGAAAAGATCCTAGGAGGAGGTGGCTCCCTCTCTTCCAGAGGTACTGGGCTGGCCTCACATTTGCACAAGCCATTCAGCAGAACAAAATCCCTGGAGATATTATGAATCTACTCTTTTAAAAGGCAATGTAGCCACAATACATTGGTCCTCAAGTGTGCTGTACCTTAAGGTCTCACCCACCAACCCCAAACGGTTGCCTTGGGAATCCTATTTCACCAGTGTCATGCCTGCTTAGTTTAGCCTCCCACTTGAAACTATTTTCTTGCTGCTTCCCAGTTCTAGAGCTGAGCCAGGAGGCTCACTGCCCCAGGGAGGGAGCAAGATCTTTTCAAATAAAGAGGCCATTTATCAACATTAATCTCCAAGTCGTAAGTTTCTTGACTTTTGCAATGAGACAATGGCCTTAAAAGCCAGGCTTTATAGAGGAGGCAGGTATTTCTCAAGTACTTAGGTTCTTTCTAGCAAAGTTAGATTGAAGGCTCTAAGGAGGGCTTCACAACTGGAGTGCCCCTACAACTCCCAGGAAACTTGGTCTTCTCTGCATGTGGAGCAGCCAGGCATGATTTGGGTAACTGGGGACCCCACTGGTTCTCCAGAAATAGCTCTCTGAGGTTTCAGAACCCCTCAGGTCACCTAGTGGGCTATACACAGATTATTTTCTCTTTGTGTTACAACATGAAAAAGCTGGAGAAGTACCAGTCTAGATCGCTGAGTTTTGTCATTCCCAGGAATGCCTCGAACCTGTTCCCGCTACTCTGGGGCGATGGTGAATAGAAAAGGAAACCTTAATGCCATTGATTATGTCAGATGTCTCTAGGGAGAAAAGATTTAGCAACATCCTGAAAAAGATGGGGAAGTTCTCACACATAACAGTAAATGGATCACATCTTAGAGCACAGTGCAAAGAAGTCTGCCAGCCCCTGGGGGACCTGCCTCTAGCTTAAAGGCATGTATCCCTCAGGTCAAAAGCGGTGGATTACAGGTGGTTGCAGGAAGAGAGTGGAGAAGTGCCTGAGGAAGATGCCCTGGACTTTTTGGCCTGAACAGGACCTGTAGGGGAACCAGAACTTCCCACTGGCCGGGTGTGGAACCGGGAAAGTGCCAACAGAGCTTGGAACCAGCTCTGGCCTATAATCAGGACCAACAAGCTGCCACAGGAAAAGAATGCAAATCTAGTAGCCAATAACTTGGACTCTGGACCCATAGAATGCCTTTGTACAAATTAGGAAAATGCCTTCCTTCTGATACACACAGCCCCATTGGTTAGTGGCTTGGCTAGCAAAGCATTGGCTAGATTTCAGCTCTTTGGTGGGTGCCCTTGTACTTTGGGTGCCCTTGTGCAAAGCATAATTGCCATATCTGTTAGAGAGGTGGCTCTAGTTCTAGAATATTGCTACGGAAAGCTGGATGGACTAACAGTCCCACAGCAGTCCCCTAGTCAAGGCAGCAGCTCAGACCAAGCACTCCTTAAAGAAGACCCGTGATCCTCTTCTACTTCCTACTCATGCCCCATGTGCCAAAGTTCCTTCTTCAGGGGTGAGATGGGGTTTTGCAATTCTGAGATGGGGAGATAGGCCTCAGAACTCAGGTTGTATTTCTCCCTCTGCTCAGCTATGTAACAACCTAACAACATCAGAGATTGTTTAAATTACCAGGTTGGCATAAAATTATATTTCTCCCCTTCACTATCTAGCTTTGTAGCGATATGCAAAGAAAAAGAGCTATTATGGAAAAATTAAGATGCTACATTTTTTTTTTTTGTCTTTTGCATATCCAAGTATTGGGTAAGTAAAACTGCAAACCTGTAAATAATTTTCTCCCTTCTGGAGAGATACTGACACCTCTTACATCTAGGGTAACTGAATGTTGTAGGTGACTAAGAAGTTTGTAAAATGGTCCTGGATTTTGCAAATTCTCAGCATCATTATTAATAGCACCCCCTTTCAATCTCAGAACTGTCTCAGTATAGATGATAAATTATGTGGTCATCTACTAATAAAGACACAACAGATGTTGGGTGTGGCTGAGCTGTTCTTTCTAGCTCTGGTTAATGTCAGATAAGAAAGATAGGCACAGTGCTAGGCTTCAAGGAAGGAGAGAACACTCTGGACTAGAGAATCTAGGCAGGAAGAAGAATTTGATTTGAGCCTTGAGGGAGAATGAATTTGGAGAGGAAAAAACCAAGCTTTCTAGACAGAACAGTGAATATATTAATTACATTTTGTGGCACAGCAAATTACTGTAAACCTTGGCAGCTTAAAACAAAAATAAATAATATTTCACATAATTTTAGTGGGTTAGGAATTTGAGAGTACCTAGCTAAATGGTTCTGGTTCATGGTGTAGTGAAAGTATTGGCTGGGGCTGCCATTATCTAAAGGCTTGACTGGGGCTGGAAGATTTGCTTCCATGATGGTTCATTCACATGCCTGTTGGCAAGGATTCCTCACTACATGGACCGCTCCACAGAGCTGCTTAAGTGTCCTTACAACATGTCAACTGGTCTCTGCCAGAGCAAGATATTCTAGAGAGGGCAGAGTAGAAACTGCAATGACTTTTATGATGCAGTTTTTGAAGTCACACTCCATCATTTTTATAACGTTCTATTGATTACATAAGCCAGCCCTAAACAAATATGTGAATACTAAGAGGTGAGGGCCTTCCTGAAGGCTGCTACCACACTAAGTGTGCACTAAGGCAACAGAAGCAGAAGTAGAGAGCACGTGCCCAAAAAATGAGTGGGCAGTTATCTAGAATGTTTACTGATTTCCCACCGTACTCAACACCAAATAATCCTCTCCAGTCAAAGTCCAGTCATCCAGTATTGTAGAGTATTGATCTACAGAGCACATTGGAAGGGGATTTGCAAGCTCTTATCCATTTTTAAAAAAATGTGAATTATAATTTATGCCTACAGCACCTGGTCTTCTTAGGAGGTCTCCCATCTGAATACTAACCAGGCTTGACCCTGCTTAGCTTCTGAGATCAGACACCAGGCTTGGTTCTGAGATCAGACACCAGGCTTGTGCAGGGTGGCATGGCCATAGACCATAGACTATGGCTCTGCTGGGGTGTGAACCCAAGACCTTCTGCATGTAAACCAGATGTGCTAACTGCTACACTATAGAACCATGTCCTCTTATCCATTGTTGAACTCTAGAGCAAATGGCTAAGAAATATTTTATTTTTGTTAGCATGAGAAATGCACTGTAAATAAAGCATATTGTTGTGTTACATTGGCGGTGAAGATTACTACTTTTTAAAAGTACACTTCAGGAAAAAAATACCATTAAAAAACAATCTTTGAAGATTTTTACTTATGGGCATTTTTTCTCATTTTAAAAAATGATATACTGCTTGGATAATTTTTAAAAGATTGAAAAGCATTAAGAAATATACTCTGCACAGAGCTGTTATCATTCTCTTTCAATACCTGACTCTTTTGAAATAAAAGAGAACAAGTTTTCAGGGATCTGTACTGGAGTTTGGAATGCAACTAAAGTTTGAGCCAAGGGGGATCTGCTGTGGTTACTGGCTGCCTGGCTTCCTGCTAGCGCAGCATTTTAAGCAGGTTCAGTCTTGGGCATTTGGGTTTTGGAGTTACTCCGTGGTCCTAGTAACATTAGTTCTTTTCTAGATTTTTTTCTCCATCCTTAGATAATGCGTTATGTGTCTTATACCTCCATTTTAAAATATTTTAAAATGTTACTGCTTGAAACTGTTCTCTTTTAGAGGACAGTTCCTCCATGCTCAACATTTATTTATTTAACAATTATTTCTTGGTAATTCTCTGGGGATACCGTGATGTACCAGGCAGACATAGTCCTGACCATATGGACCTTTTATTCAGATGGGCAAGTGAAAAGAATACAGCAGGTTCTCCAAATGTCATTTCATTAAATATTGTTATTTTGTTATAACATTGATGAGGGGGAAAAAAATTGATTCCTGATGGGCGCACTGTCTGGAGTTTGCACATTCTCTCCATGTCTGCATGGGTTTTCTCCACTTATTCCAGTTTCTTCCCACACCCCAAGGATGTGCATGTGAGATGAATTGGCTTGTGTGCCATTGTCCATTGTGAATGTGAGTGTGTGTGCGTGGTCCTATGATGGAAGGTTCTCCTGCTCAGAGGCCCTTGTGCCAGGGCTGCAGAGATAGGCTCCAACCACCTGCCATCTTGAACTGGAATAAGCAGGTTAGAAAATAACTTTTTTACTTGAGCGTATTCATTTTTCCAAAATATGTGCATAGCTCACATTTATTTTAGTGTTTAATATTAGAAGAGTTTGTGGTCTTTATTTAGAAGTTTGTTGATGTTTTTGTGACCAGAAACATGCTGTAAGATCTTAACTTTTGTTTATATCAATTAGTCTATGGTAAAATTGGTTTTGGTTATAAGTTGTTTTGATTAAAGCTAGTTTCTAAGAATCTATCCATGACCTTAAATGGGGACTTACCATACTGACTTGAAATATTATTTACAGAGGATCTCCCTGAAGGTAAAGTCTGTTACATCAATGTCTCTTATGCGGCTTTACAGTTAATTTGAAGAAAGACTGGCTCAAGATATTAGATTAGCATATAAAGACCATATAAGCATACCAAGTAGGCAAAGAAACCCCAGAATCGTTTACATCTTATATCTCTCTATGATTTCTCTTTTTTTGTTCTCTCCATTTCGATAACTAGTATATGATGCCAACTATTTGGGCTAATAAGAATACATCACTTTCCATTTTTCAAAACCCCACATATGTAGAGTGTGCCAGGCACAGGGCTGATGGCCTTACTTAGATTATCTCAACTAAATCACACAACAACTCTACCTATGATGTAGGTCCTCTTTTTATTTCCATTTCGCAGGCTAGGAAACTGCAGCTCTGAAAGCTCAGCATACACATTCAAGATCACCCAGTTAGTAAATGGCGGAACAGGGATTCGAATCCCTGTGGGTATGAAACTCTCAGATACCACTGTGTTGAAGCCAGTTCTAACTTTTGCCTTTTAGTTGCCTATTGACATTAGCCAGAACTGAAATGTAATTGTAACTCCTATGAACTGAAACGACAAACTGAAAAAGAGGAAAGAAAACAGCTTGAAACCTGTTTCAGATCCTGCATGAGGCAAGGAATGGAGTCAGTGGAAATGAGAAGCCAGCTGGATTTAGCAAGTCTTCAAGCAAAGAGGACTTTGTGAACCAACTTAATTGAATGATTATTTCAATTATCTGATTAAGAAGGATTATAGCTGAACAAAGACAGAGAGGGCCTTCAAGGTGATTTTTTTTTTTTTTTTTAAAGTTTGATTAGGTGGATTGGGACTTGGCAGGATTGGGAGGTGGAAGAAACTCCCCACTGGAGGCCCTAGTCCTTGAGACAATTAGCCACCAGCTACAAGAACCAACCCCACCCACCCCCTCCCCACCCCCCCACCCCCCCCACCCCCGGCCAGCAACTCCTCCCTGCCCCCTTCAGTCTCCTTTCCTCTCCTGCTGAAAGCTGTCTTCTGCCTTAGTTACTACTTGAAACTCGAGTGGTCAAGGGCCAGCTTCCCTTTCCTCCTTCCTTCTTTGCTTTCCTTCTCTCCTTCCTTTCTTTTTTTCTTCCTATTTGTTTTTGTACTAGATTAACAAACAAAACAGTATAGAAGTCCCTATAGTTTAGGACTGATGTTATCTTGTCATCACTACTGACCCCTACCCTCTTCCCCTATGTCTGCCCTATACACTTAAAAAAAAATAAATTATTCGTCGATATTTAAAAGTCAAAGATTTTACATAAAAGTTTAGGTCTCTAGCTTTATTTGAAAAATCCTATCTGAAAACACTGAGTCCACCTTTACAGAGATCAGGTTCAAAATGTTTAACACTGTGTTCGGCTTGGTGCTGATCAATCAGAACAGATGCCAGGTGTGAACTAACGTAACAGGATGCCATATCCATGCACAGTGGCAGGAGCATGGAGCTTCTGCATCTTCAGATGGGCTATTTGTTCCCTGGTTCCTAAGGTCTTCATCTGTCCTTTGTCTCATTGACATTGAGGCAAAGGTCATCTGCCATTCATCATTACACTTGCTTGACCCACTTAAGTAGAGATTGTTTCTTCAGCTTGGCCCTTGGCTCTCACTTATATCTTCTACCTCAGGGGTCCCCAACACCTAGGCCATGGACCGGTACAGGTCAGTGGCCTGTTAGGAACCAGGCCACACAGCAGGAGATGAGTGGTGGGGAGGCAAGCCAGTAAAGCTTCATCTGTATTTGCAACTGCTCCCCAGAGCTAGCATCACTGCCTCAGCTCCATCTCAGACCATCGGGCATTAGATTGTCATGGGAGCACAGGTCCCTGGTGCCAAAAGGTTGGGGACTGCTAATATACCTGGTCAGAGCTGGCTTTGACCTTATGATCCTTGCTTTAGGGAGTACAGAGCTTTTATCTTTTAATTCAGCAAATACTGGAGGAGGAAATTCATTATGCAGTATAGTATAGCATAGCAGAGCTATAAAGAACTAGGCTATGGAGTTGACAGATCTGGGTTCATATCCTGGCTTAATCACTTACTACAGCTGTTACCTTGCTTTATTTTCTGATATCTAAATGATATAGTGACATTTGAGTCAATAACAGACCACAGATATGACAATGATTTCATAATAGTATAATGGAGCTGAAAAATTCCTATCTCCTAGTGATGTCATAGCCATGGAAATGTCATAGTTGAATGCATGATTCACGTGGTTATGATGATGCTGGTATAAACAAACCTACTGCACTGCCAGTCTTGTAAAAGTATAACAATTTAGTTACTTACAGAATATTTGATAATAAACAACTATGTTACCAGTTTATATATTCATTATACTATATTTTTTATTGTTGTTGTAGTATATACTCTTTCTACTTATTAAAATAAATATTTTGCTGAAAAACAGTAGGCCATGTTATGTTGGTAGCAGCCTTGCATATCTTGCACGTCTCTTGATTGCATCATTTTCTCTGTGCTTGATTTAATCTCGTGTTGTTTTGTACAGGAACATGCTGTCCAGGCTTGTAGTCCAGGAGCAATAGGCTGTACCATTGAGCCTAGGTGTGTAATAAGCTATATCATCTAGGTTTGTGTGAATACATTCTATGATGTTCATATAACAACTAAATGGCCTAGTAATCCATTTCTCAGACTATATCTCTGTCATTAAGTGGTGTGTGACTGTACCTAAACTGTCATAACACCTGTTTCTCTTATAATATAGCTGTGAGCTTTATTGTGAAGATTCAATGAGAAAATGTAATGAAGGGCCCAGCGCAGTGCCTGGTGTATGCACGTCAATAAATGGTAATTTAGAGAAAAAGTGCTAGCTCTCATCATTGTGCGTCGACAATCTAACTATAGTATATACAATATAACTATACTATGTATCCATGTGTGTTATTCCATTCAGTCCTCATAAAATCCCTAGACAATGAATAGCATTATCCCCATTTGACAGAAGTGGACACTGTCCATCAGACATTGGATTCTGTCTTTAAGAACCCAAATATAGTGGGAGAGATAAGATAGTGCATGCAAACATATATAAGAGGATTAAAAGACAAATGTACTCTACTAAATGGTGGGGCAAGTATGTTATGTGTAAACTGACATAGGAGATAAGAAGGAGAGATTACCTTTGGCTGGAAAATAAATTATAGTGGAATAGTGCTTCTCAAATTTTAATGTGCATACAAATCACCTGGAGATTTTGTGAAAACACAGATTCTAATTCAAGCCTGGAGAGGAGCCAAAATTTGGCACCCCAAACAAGGCATGAGGTGATACTTTCCTGGCAGTCCATCGACCACACTCTGAAAAGCAAGTTAATTGGAAGTTAGCCTTGGAAACTGAGCCAATATGCTAGGAGCCAATCACATTAAGTACTCCATTTCTCTCACCACAGAGACTGATTCAGGCACAGGCATGGCAACCAAACCTGGCCAATTAGAATCTTCCTTGGGTTTCAACGTGAATGCTGGATCTGAGAAGCCCTGTTTCTTTTAGGGCCATTAAGAGGAGATGAAGAAACCCAGAGTTGCCTCTAGCTAACCCACACTGCATAGAGAAAGTGTCTCTGCAGTAGTAGAGGATGAGGCCACTAGAAAGGAGCCATTAAAGAGAAGCCAGCAGAAAGACAGAAAAAATCTTGATGACATCATTTGAATATTTGGCATCCCTGAAGCTAGCTCCATCTCTGGTCTTCGCAAGTACAGGAGCAATAATCATCTTTTTTTTTTTTTTTCCTCACTAGTTGAATTGGATTTATATCACTTCTAACTCAAAAAAATCCTGAGTACATATTAGTATTAAACTAAATAGTATTATTTATCTTAGTGTATTCATTATCACTGCTTAACAATTACCCCAACATTTAATGGCTTAAGGCAATGTACACATATTATCTCCCACAGTTTCTGTGAGTCAGGAATTCAAGAGAAGCTTAGCTGGGTTCTGACCCAGGTTCTCTTAACAGGTTATAGACAAGATGTCAGCCAGAGCCAAAGTCCCCTGAAGACTTAACCCAGACTAGAAAACCAGCTTCCACAGTGGCTCAGTCATGTAGCTGGCAAATTGGTGCTGGTTGTTGTTAAGAGGCCTCGGTTCCTCCCCAAAGGCCTCTGGAGTATCCTCAAAACATAAGGCTGGATCCAGAGAGATAGAGAGAACCAAGGAATTATATTATTTTTAAGACCCAATCTCAGAAGTCACATAGTGTTACTTCCTCACATTCTATTCATTAGATGTTAGTCACTAAGTAAAGCCCATATTGAAGGGAAAGAGAATTACTCTGCCCTTGGAAGAGAAGAATGCCCAAGAATTTGTGGATGTATTTGCAGACATATTTTAAACTATCGCACTTAGCATGTCTAGATTCTTGTTCTGGCTTCGCCATCAGTGAACTCTCTGGTCCTGGGAAGATCATTCCATATCTCTGAGTCTTGGTTTCCTCATCTACCAAATGAGGAGGTTGGATTTGATCTACATAGTCTTAAAATCCTACAAATGCTTATGCCAAAGACTCTTAAGGCCATATACATTAATGCTCTTTAGGAGCCTAATTGTCTTTGCTTTTTCCTGGGCCTCTTCTGAAAAATGACTCTTATACCTGAGGAACTAAGATGTTCTTCCCCCCCCCCCCATCTTTATTGAAATATAATAGACAACTAGTTGCCTGCATTTACATTGACAATGCAATGAGTTTTTTTAAAAATTATAATTGGCATACAACAAACACACCAGCCTCAGCTGTACAGCAAATTGATCAGAGATCCATACAACTCGCAAAGCGCTCACCTCACCAAATCTAGCACCCCTCCTTCCCCATCCCCACATATTCATTCCAACATTATTAACCATCTTCCCCTTGCTATACTCTACATCTCCATGTTTACTCTGCATCCATCCACCTGTACCTCTCAATCTCTTTGCCCTCTTTTTATTTCCCCCAACCTCCTCCCATCTAGTATCCCTCAAAATATTCTCTGTATCTACGAGTTTATTTCCGCTTTTGTTGCTGTTGTCGTTGTTACTGATTTTGTTCTTTAGATTCCACAAGTATGTGAAATCATGCAATATTTGTCTTTCTCTATCTGACCCATTTCATTCGGAGCAATACCCTTTAGCCCCATCAAGGCAATATCTTTTTCCATCCCTTTCTTTTAGTCTGCGTGTGTCTTAATCTGAAGTGAGTCTCTTGTAGGCAGCATATGTAGGGATCTTGTTTTCTTATCCATTCGGCCACTCTATCTTTAGGTTGGGGCACTTAATTCATTCCATTTGAGGTACTTGTTGGTAGGAAAGTAGTTGTTACCATTCTTTATTCCTGTTTTTGGTACATGTTTTTTCTTCTTAAAGAAGTCCCTCCAACATTTCCTGTAATTCTGGCTTGGTGTTGATAAATTTCTTTAGCTTATTTTTGTCTGGGAAGCTCTTTATCTGTCTTTCAACTCTAAATTATAGCTTTGCTGGATAAAGTATTCTTGGTTGTAGATCCTGGGTTTTTATCACATCAAATATTTTGTGCCAAGCCCTTCTGTCCTGCATGGTTTCTTTTGAGAAATCAGCTGCCAGTTTTATAGGTGTTCCCTTGTAGATAACTAACTGCTTATCTCTTGCTTCTTTTAAGATTTTCTCTTTGTATTTTATCTTTGGAATTTCAGTTATGATGTCTTGTGTGGGCCTCTTTGGGTTCCTGTTTTTAGGGATTCTCTGAGCATCCTGGGGTTTTATGTCTATTTCCTTCACCAGGTTAGGAAAGTTTTCCATCATTATTTCTTCAAATAGTCCTTCAACATCTTGTTTTCTTTCAGGTGCTCTGATGACATGGCTATTTTTACCTTTAATAGTGTCCCATAGATTCCTTAAATTATTATTATAGCCTTGGCTTCTTTTTTCTTGTCATTCTGATTGAGTGTCCTTGGCTTTCCCATCCTTTACATAGGTAATTTAATCCTATTTTTTATTCACGTTGTTTATTCCATTTAATATATATCTCATCTCAGATAATGTGTTCTTCATTTCTGACTGTACTCTTGTATAATTTCCATTTCCATTTTTATGTTTTTTATCTCTTTGTTGAAGTTCTCACTGAATTTATCTACACTTCCCATAAGTTCATTGAGCATCTTTATAACCAGTGTTTGGAACTCTTCATCTATTAGATTGCTTGACTCTAGTAATTCTGGATCTCTGTTCTGTTCTCTTTTATGATTTCTGCTTCTTTGTCTTCTCATTTTGGCTGCCTTTCTGTGTCTATTTCTATGTACTAAGCAAAGCTTCTATGTCCCCCGGTCTTATTAGTATGGCTTTGTGTAGTAGGTGTCCTTTGTGTAGCACAGTCTTGAGAGTGGTTTAGCTGCAGGCAAAGTTTAGCCCCAGGCTGTGTCCCTCTGGGCCACCTGTTAAGATTCAGCAAGCCATCCACAGATGTGTGCTTATAGTTGTCTCAAAAGGCCACACCAGAAACCAAGGTAGCTGCCACCAGTGTGAGTCTCGGTGCTGCTCAGCAAGGAGCACCTGACTCGGTGAGGATACACCTGGATGTAGCTTGAGTGGAGCCATGAGTTGAAGGAGGCAGAGTTTCAGGGAATCCTCTGAGCGGAGCAACCTTATCCAGTTCGATGATGTCTCTGCTATGGCCACACTGAGTCCGTGCACTCGGAGCAGTGGAGGGCTCAACAGAGGAACAATGGATACCGCTAGCACTTTTGCGGGGGTTGCGGGGGTGAGGGCATGAGAGCCTCACCATGGCCCTCACTCCGACAACTCAGTGTCCCCCTGTAAGTCCCTAGTGTCTCCCCGAGCAGCCTACCAGTGCTGGTGCTCAGAACGAACAAGTCTGTCAGCGTGAAAGTCCACTCACAAATGCAACACAACCCCTTTAAGAAGCATCTGCAGCTGCTGCTGCCGCCGCTGCTGCCGCAGAGTTTGTCTCACTCAGCTGCTGGGGACTGGGTAGCCCTATGTTCTTGTCCTGTCCTACTTTCTGTCATTGCAGGGTGATTTCTTAGGTTTCTCCCTAGTTGTATGGCTTGTTCATCTAGATCCCAGGTGATTTTCTTTTCTTGCTGTTTGCTCCTTGTTTCTGTCTCAACTTTGATTTGGTCTCCAGAGGGATGAACAGAGCCTCTATCATCTACACCATTTTTTTTCCCTCTATGTTTTTTTTTTTAACTGTGAATATATCTTGTCTAATATTGCAACCCCCCAGCCTCATCGAACAAGACTTGATTCAACTAGTCACCTCATTAAACAGATCCAACCACATATGAATCCAGATGAACATGTATGTTTTAACCAAAACCATTTGGGAATAATTATCCCACGCAGTTGCTTAATGAAGTCCAGATTCAGACAGCGGACATTTCAGGATGGGATGCAGGATGAGCAGCCACATGACAACCCAGATGATAAACTATTTGGAGGAAAGGCGGATCTTAACACTAATAATTGTGATAATGATAATACCTTTATTGAGTGCTTATAGTTTGCAGGTACTGTACTAAACATGCCTTTTATCTCTTTCCCCATAATAACCTCATGAATAAGGTACCAATGCACTATTTTATGGATAGGGAAATAGAGGTTAAGGAGAGTAGGATGAATTATACAGATAAGGGATGGAAATGGGATAAAACATGAGTCTACTGGATTTATAAGACTGTGCCATATATTACTATACTAAATGGCCTATTTCTTATAAGTGGCCAAATAGACTCAAAATCCAAATAAAAGTATTAAGAATAGGTCTGATTTTACTGCCATTTTCAATTTTTAAATCATAAACTTTGGTCTTCTACATGTCGAAGAATGATTAAAATTTAAGAGTTACTCATCATTATAAAACTCTCATAAGGTCCCCCACTCATGTGATTTTGTACTTGACGAAGATAATTAGACTCAGCCTCAAGCACATCTGCTTAAAACAATCACAGGAAGCCCAAGATGGTACCATGGATTGGGTACGTGATGCCAAGTCAGTAAGTGGTTCTGGAAAAGGAAGAATTTATCAGAAAAGTCAAGGCCAGAGAGGTAACCAGGAAGTCTATAGGGAGGAGAAGCACAAAAGATGACAATGTTGGCAAATATCATAAGGTCCTAGATCAAAGTTTGGCTAGAGAGTCAAGTGCCAAGGGAGTAGCTGGAACCCTATTGTATCCAAGTTAGGCACCAAAAACCTGTAGAAGTCAGGGGTAAACAAATGCTATGGGTCAGGGCATGCAAAAATCAGTCTGATGGCTAGAAATCAGGAGGGCAAAAACATCAAGAATAGGACAAGGCAGTAAGAAGGCACAAGCCAATAGACTACAGGACCACTAATGGGAAGAAGCAAGTGGTAAGGACCCCTGAGACACAGTTGAAGCCGTAGCAGAACATAGTGATAGGATGAAGAATAATTTCTATTTCTGCTAATGATGGGATAGTTTATTTGGATCAACCCTCCTTTGGGAAACAACTAAACTTGTTGGATGCATGGAGCATCTTACAAACACTTAAAAGTTAATTATACAGTAAGACATTACTAAAGAGAAAACAAGAACACAAAATGATAAGCAGAGCATGGAAGCCGCTTTTGAACCAAGGACATGAGCTGATTCCGGCTAACTGAGCTTTTATTTTCATGGCTTTGTGGGATAAGAAAGGCAGAAATCAAAAGGGCAGTCTAATTTAAGACCATCTCCATAAAAAAAAGTATCCCCAAAGTCTTGAACCCTCAGTGAAAAGGTGAACCAGAAGTAATCCAGGCCTTGTGTATTGGATTTGCAACCAGGATTCTCAGTGTTTAGTGGTCCAGGGAACCTCAAAGCTTGAGCCTGGTTTAAGGTAGTCCCCAGGGCTCTGGCAAATGCAGACACACATCCTCTCTGGAGAAAAGTACCTTTACTCTAGATCTCAAATTACCCCTACAAATTTTTTTTCAGGTACAATGAGCAGTATAAAATCAAAGATAACCAGGAATAAAAAGAAATGTCACCGTGAATAAGAACAAGCAGAAACAGCAGCCGGCAGAAATAGTCCTGCTAAGACTTTAGATATTGAAATTATCAGACACAGATTACAAACTATGCTTAAAATGTTTATGAAAATAAAGGATGAGGTCAAAGATATCTAGATATCACCCAGCAGATTTGAAAAAGAATTGAATAGATCTTCCAGGAATAAAAAATACAAAGCAACATTAAAGAAAAGCTTCATTTTAGAGATAGACTGTATTCTATCAAGGAAACTTCTTAGAAATAAGTATAAGACACAGTAATAGGATGATTTTTGGCTGCAAGAAAAAAAAGTACCTAATTAAATATGGCTTGAATAATAAAGATTATTTACTATCTTACATAACAAGAATTCTAGTAGCTGGGCTGTTGCAGGATTATTTTTGTAGTGAAAGGTCATATAGAACCCTGCCTCTGCATCTTTCCATTCCACAGTCCTCAGTGTGTTGGTTTTTGTCTTAGACTTGTCCCCCCATGATTGCAATATGGCCACAGCAGCTCCAGCCATCTTATCTTTATATTACCACATTCGAAGACAGAAATAAAGGAGATTTTCCCTTGTGCATCTTTCTTTTATTAAAGAGAGAAGCCTTTCCCAGAATTAATTCCACCAGACTTTCCTTAATGTCTAATTGGCCAAGAATAGGTCACTTACTCTAGCTGCAAGGCAAGCTGAAAAAGTGAGTTGCATATTCAGCCTTTAAAGTAGGAGGTAGAATCTGTAGCTAGGGGGAAGAGGAAGGCAATGGCTGCAGGGTCCGCTGTCTTGATTCTATGTAGAAACACCTAGAAGGAGAATATGGTGACAGAGGAAATGAAGATTCCAAAATTGAAATAGTCTGTCTTCAAGACATTAAACTCCTCTTTCTTTCCCATTTTCCCTCTTTTCTAACTATTGTCATGCATCATCCACCATCTTTAATCAAGTCTCTTAAGATTCCTGAAACCCTTTCTTCTCTGATGAAAGAGGGTCTTAAAAGCAATTCATCCCATTGTTTAAATTAGTCATTTGTACTACCACTCCCATAAGAAGCACAAAGAAGAAAACCCAAAGGAATCAATATATTGGTGTTATTTCAGATGTTGTTGGTTTGACAAGGGGGAGAGGAGCAAGACAAGGAGAACTTGGGGACAGTGAAGTTAGGGAGACACTATCCTGATTTGGGAATTATATACATTATTAGGCTCTTAGTTACCCGACCAACCTGATAAAATGCACATTCAGCATGGGCATGAGTATTGAAGCCTGGGTGGCAGCCCTGGCTCAGAAGCTGGGTGACTTGAGAGAAGGCACTGTCTCTCTTGACTCAAGTTTTTACATCTAGAAAATAATAAAGTTTCACTTAGTGATCTTTAAGGACCCCTCTTGTTCCAAGACAATAACAAAACCAAAATTAAAATTAAAAAGTAATAATTACAAAGAAGTCAAAAGAAACTTAAATAATATTGTTGGGACTCCCTCCTTCTCTGTTTACAGATCTGCTTCTCTGTGTATTGGCTTTATTTTCTCCCCACAGAAGGAGAAAGGAGGGAGATTGAGGCGAGTGGGAAAAAAGGGGACAGAAGGACGGGGAGGCATTCCAAGCTTTTTTTTTCTTTTTTTTTTTTCTTTTTTTTTTTTTACCATTTCAGCTCAGCAAAGGAAAAAGAAAGGGTCTCTCCTCCAACATTTATATATAAACTATTAGGAAAGGATTTTGCCCATGCTTTATTGGCCAAGCCTATCTACCACAGAGGGCATTAGGAGTGGTGGGTAATGGATTGGCACCTCCACCAGAACCACAGAGAAGAGATGGTATTACCAGCAGATAAAGTTTTTCTGGGCAGACAAAAGGGGGAGGGAGGAGAAAAGAAAAAAAAAAGATGTTTGCATAGTCTAATTTACCCCAGTTATAATGATGAAGAATGGAGACCTAGAGAAGTAACTTACCCATGATACACAGCAAGTGACTGTCATAGCCATATTCAGTCTCAGGTCTTTTTACTTCTGAGGCCCAGGCTCCTTCTATTGTGTCTCAGTGCATCCTTATAATCACAAAACCACTTTCTTTGTTTTACCCTAAATGATGATTTTCCGTCATCATTATCTTATGAGTTAGATCAAGAGATAACTGTTATTCATTTTTAGGTCACCTTCTATTACTGGAAAACTTTTCTATTTAACCAGTAACATACTTAACATGCATGGAAAAAGGAGTGGACACATATGAGGCAGGGCAGTTTGAGCAGGTTTTACCAACAGCATCTCTTCATACCATCCTTTTGAGGAGGAATCGGCAGGACAGAGAGGAAAATGAGAGAGGGGTCTCCAACAGAGTCATAACGGTCTGAGGTTCCCACAAAGTTCTCTACTTATCTGGGAAGTCAAGGAGTGTGATGATGAATGATGGGTTTTTAATGAAGACATTCCTGACACCGAAGAAATGATATACAGCATGCAGGGCACTTTAGTGTAATGAAAAGAAAATCTCTAATTGTGTTGAACTTATTACTATCACAGGATATGTCAGAAGCAGAGGGTATGTCCTATCTGCTCCTTTTAATAGCTGCTCGCTAAATAAATATCTGAATGCCCTCCTCATTATTGCTAAACATCTGTGTAACCCATACCATCTCCAGTCTTGAAAATTTCCCCATTTGTGTTTGCCGTTCCCAGTGGAGCCTATTGCTTTTGTCAACAAAGCCAGCCTCAGAATTGGTCCTTTCTGGTGACAAGTGGGAAGATTTGAGCAAGGAGGAAAGAATGTCAGCTGCACAAGACTGGTCCCTATTTTGGAAGGCAAAAGAAAGAATAGCCCTAATTTAACCCGTAATGTTCTTTAGTTTGTACATACTTGTTACCAGATTGTTCTTGCAGCTCTGAGTGGAAATGGAAAATTTAATCAGGGGTAGGAGAATAAGACCTCAAGTAGCTCCTGAATTGTTGGTTTAAGTGTGTGTGTACAAGTATGCATAAGTGGTAGCATGGTGGAGAGCAAAGTGTACACCAGACTTGATTTTTTTCAATAATAATCCGAGTTATTAATTATTAAACACTAATCATAGCCAGATATTCCATAGGTTGTGTTTTATTTATCCTGTCTTAGTCTGAGTTTTACCCAAAGCAGAACCTGAAAAAAAGAAGTTGAGTGCTGGAAGTTTCTTTGGGAGGTGATCTCAAGAAGCAAGTGGAGGGAGTGGAGAGAATGAAAAATGGAAAGGAAGAAATGTCAATGTAAGGTGAGATATTGAGATCACCACCGCAGGTAACATATGGCTGGATTCCTCCAATACCTCCTGAGAAGATGTTTATGCTTCTTAGAATTGTCTTCCAAGAATAAGGACTGGTAAGGTATTTATCATCTAGTTCCTGCTATCTTTGGCTGTGGGTTGCTCCTGGGGTAGACACTCAAAGCATCAGAGAAGGCCCTATGCACTATACCCCGAGGAGTACCTGAGCCTGCCTGCACACTGTCTTACTTAGCTGTAGCTGATACAGGCTGGGGACATCAAGGTGTCTGCTATGGATCCTCACCACAGGATGAGAAAGAAGCAACTGTGATTCCAATTTTACACACAAGGAACTTGAGGCCTAGTGAAATGGATCTGCCCTAAATCACCCAACTGAAAAGTAGCAAAGCTGAAACAGTTCTCTAGGTCTGGGCTGCCTGTCCTTACTCTTGACATCTCAGAATACTCAGGATGGATCTCAAAGAGAAATGATTTTTGAACTCTTACGATGTGTCACACAATGTATATTTGTTGCCCTCAATGACCGAAATCATTGGCAGATATGAGGGAACCCTAAAGTTGGGGAAAAGTCAGCCTGGCTCCTGGGGGCCACTTAATTTCAGGGTACTGGAACTATCCTGCATCACCCTTCACTCCAAAAGCCTTCTTTCTTGGTATTGTTCAAAGTCGAATTCAAAATTCCACGGTGGAACAGAAAACCAACATAACCTCCAGAGCCTAAAGGGACAAGGCTGGCTGCCAGGACTGATAGGAGCCTTGTATTTTACTTGGTCCCCTTTTCACCCACCAAAAAATGTTCCTTTTCACATCCCTTGCCCTTTGAACATCCAGCCTTTGCTCACACCCTTCCCTTAATGAAGAACTCATTACACATTGCACAATCTATTTTCAGACAACTCCAAATGTATTTTCCTATAGAGTTTTCTTTTGCAAAGATGCCCTGGGGACAAAAAATAATTGGTGGATAAATATACTTGGAAAAAGCTGCTTATGATAATATCTGCTTAGAGATTTATATCACAATAGTATATTCAAAGCTCTAAGAAATATGGCCATTGAGAAATTTATTTAACTTTGCTTAACTGAGAATTTCTCAGAACACTTTCTTCAAGTTTCATCTACCAGGAGCACAGAAATGCATGAAGCAAACATTAACCAATATAAAGGGAGAAATTGACAGCAATACAGTCATAGTAGGGGATGTTAACATCTCACTGATATCAAGAGATAGGTCTCCTAGACAGAAAATTAAGAAGGAAATAGTGGCCTTAAATGACACATTAGATCAGATTAATTTAATCAATATTTTTAGAGCATTTCACCCTAAGCAGCAGAATATACATCCTTTTCAAGTGGACATGTAACATTTTGCAAGAGAGACCACAAAAAAGTTAGGTCACAAGTCTCAATAAATTTAAGGAGACTGAAATTATACCAAGTACCTTCTTTGACCACAATGGTATGAAACGAGAAATCAATTATAAGAGAAAAACTGAGAAATGCAAACACATGGAGGCTAAATAACATGTTATTAAACAATAAGTGGGTTAACAATAAGATCAAGGAAGAAATTAAAAGATGCCTTGAGACAAATTAAGATGAAATACAATGACCCAAAAATCTATGGGACACAGCCAATACAGTTCTAAAGGTAAATTCATAGCAATAAGGCCTACTTTTAGAAACAAGAAAAGTTTCAAATAAATAATCTAATCTTATACCTAAGGGAGAAGAAGGACAACAAAGTCCAATATTAGTAGAAGGAAAGAAATAATAAATATCAGAGTGGAAATAAATGAAATAAAGTCTAAAATAGTAGACAAGATCAATGAAACCAAGAGCTGGTTCTTTGAAAAGATAAACAAAATTGTTAAACCTTTAACCAGGCTCATCAAGAAAAAGAGAGAAAACCCAACTAAATAAAATCAGAAATGAAAGAGAAGTGACAACCGGCCCCACAGAAATACAAAAGATTATAAGAAAATCTATAAGCAACTCCATGATCTTGAAGCAAACTTCTGGGGGTTCCACACCCCATATCTCCAGATGGGTCTCAGGGTAGCCAAAAATTACCTGAAATTGTGTGTACAGTGTTGTGTGTGTGTGTGTGTGAATACACATTATTTTGATGACAGGATCTTCATGGTCATCAGCATGCTAAAGGGTTTCATGAAACAAAAAAGGGACCTGGCATTTATCCATATAAATGTTTCAATTAGGGTTTTCTCTCACTACTTAGATTGAGGGCAAGAACTCTGTTGGTTCCATATATTATTGTTCCTCTAGCTCTCAGTCTTGTGCCTGGCTCATAGGACATGCTCACTAAGTATTTGTCAGAGCAGAGATGGAGAAAGGAAAGAGGAGAGTCTAAGAAGATGGAAGAAAAAAAAAGAAAGATTGGGGTAAAACATACAAACATGGGTGTTCTGTGTTCTGGTCCCTTGGATAGTTAAAATTTTTATCATAAATTAATAAACTGACCTTCTGGTTTTATGCAACAGTCTCATAGATTTTCCCTGGGCCATGGATCTGCTCCTGGTGTGCTGCCTGCAAAGCTCATGGCCAGAGCCTGGACCTGGATGAATTCACAAGTCACCCTGTGGGGCTCCTTGGAGACTAACTGATGACTTTTCACCCAAGTGTTAGGGGAGGGTGTTAGCTGTTGTATAGTTGCATTTCTATTGCAAAAAAAAAAAAAAAAAAAAAAAAAATGGCATTTGCTCTCTTCTCGCAGTGCTGAAGACATTTAAAGCCAGTATTCTGGAGTCTAGGCCAGAGCTGGCACCCAGTAGGTGTGCAGCAAGTATTTATTTTACAAACAGATATTGTACTATCTTGAGTAACTGTTAAAATAGAGGTTGTGGAGTTGTTTTTACTATTAAATTTAAAAACATGATTAAATAATCTACACGGTACTTGCTGTAGTCTTCAACTAGAGAGTTTCTAAAATAAGGCTAACAAGAATTCAAAAAAACTATCATTGCTGATTTTAAAGCACAGGGCCCATAATTATACATAAGAGTCCAATATGGCCCCAACTCATCATCTTGAGGAAGGGATTTGCTTAGTAGAGTCTAAGTGGCAGAAATTTACAGCTTGTTAGGCAATAGCCTCTGGTCTTAAAAAAAAAAAATTTCAACTTAAGATTTGGTTGAGGATTTCTAGGTGTTTATTGAAATCTCAGATGGCTGGAAATTACTGCTCTGTGAGGACTGAAAGATAGTCATGTCTGTCTTTGATGACTTAGGTATATCTAGATCTTATTCTCTTTACTCTGTTTTCAAGGAATGTGCACACACATGGCTTTATTTCATCTAAAAAAAAAGTTATATGTATATATGTATGTATATATATATATATATATATATATATATATATATATATGATGGTATATTAGTCAGCTATTGCTGTGTAACAAATTACCCCCAAATATAGCAAATTAAAGCAACAAACATTTACTTACACAGGTTCTGAGGGTCAGGAATCCAGGAGCAGCTTAGCTAGGTGGTTCTGACTCAAGTTCTCAAGAGGTCTCATAAGGATGCAAACTGTCAGCTGAGGCTGCCGTCATATGAATGCTCAACTAGGACTGGAGGATCTGCTTCTAACTCACTCATTTGGTTAGTGGCTGTCCTCAGTTCCTTTGCTGGTTGTTAGCTGAATGCTCTAGTTCCTTGCCACATGGACTTCTCCATAAGGCTGCTCACACATGGTTACTTGCTTTCCCCAGAGCAAGTTAGGGAGGTGGGGATAGAGAAGGTGGGGAGAGAGTATGAGATTGCAGTTTTTTATGACTTAATTTCAGAAGTGACATACTATAGGCCATTGAAACAACTGTGATACAGTATAGAAGAGAAATACACAAGAATATGAATTTCAGGAGGTGATCATGGTGTGTGTGGGGGGGGTGTCATTTTGAGGTTAGCTGCCATAAGAATTAAAATATATCCATATTTTTTTGACATTCTCCTATTCAAAAGGTAGAAATTAATTATCCATCTTTTCAATAAGAGCTAAACTTAGTAACTTTCTTAGAACAAATATAATGGGGTAAAGTGATGATGTTTGACTTCACATAGAGAAGGGTATACAAAGTGCTGTGGCATTCCACCTTTCTCTTGACTCACTCTGCTGGGGGAAAGCTGCCTACATGTGAGGACACTCAAGAAGCCGTATGGAGAGGCACACATGAGAGAAACTGAAGCCTCTTGCTAATATCCACAACCATGTGATTAAGCCATCTTGAAAGTGGATCCTCTAGCCACAGTCAAGTCTTCAAATGATTATAGCCTTGGCTAACAACTTGATTGCAACTTCATGAAAGCTCAGGACAGAAACACCCGGCTAAGCTGCTCCCAAATTCTTGACTACAGAAAATGTGGGAAATAATAAATGCTTATTATTGTTTTAAGCTACTAAGTTTTTGTTATACAATAATAGATAATTAATATAACATACTCATTGAATTTCAAGGCCTTAATTGTGTACAACAGCATCTATCCTAGTTAATTTAAACAGAGAAGGAATGTACTAAAAGGACTAGATAGTTTACTGAATTCTTGGACGAAAGGATGATGCTTGGTGCTACAAAGCCATGATACCTCTAATGGAGACCCTTTTGCCACCATTGCTGGCACAAACCCCATAGGCTCTAGTACAGGGCATTGCCACTAATTATGCTCTTTCTTCCGTATATACCTCCTTGCTTTAATTATGTACATTTGTAAATAATTTTGCCTCTGTAAGCTCCATAAGAGTCTCAACCACCACTGATTTTGAAGAATGGATTCCGCATTGCACTTAATTTCAAACAAAATGCTTGTGTAAGGATTGGGCTATATGCTATACTCTGTGGTGATAATTTTATGGGTCAACGTGGCTAGGCCATGGTGCCCAGATATTTGGTCAACAATTATTTGAGGTATTTCTGTGAGGGTGCTTTTGGATGAAATTGACATTCAAATCAGTAGAGTTTGATTAAAGCCCATTGCCCTCCATAATGTGGTAGGCCTCATCCAATCAGTTGAAGGTTTACTTAGAAAAAAGAATGACGTCTCCTGAGTAAGAAGGAATTCTGCCAGCAGACTGCTTTTGAATTTGAATTGCAACATCAGCTCCTTTCCTGAGACTCCATAATTACATGAGCCAATTTCTTAACATAAATACCCACACCCTCTATTGCATTCTCTCCCTTTCTCTCTCTCTCTGCCCTGCCCCCAACCCCACCACCATCCTATTGATTTTATTTCACTGGAGGACTCTGATTAATACACTTACAAGGTGTAATAGCCTACTAAGTTACAAGGAAGGCTTGGAAGGTGAGTTTCTGGCTTAGACATATTCAGATCCATAAGATGAGAAATTCTACAAACACAGAAAAGGTGTTCTAGTATTGGGTGGTCATGGAGATTAGCCAATACCTGCAATACTTGTTTAAATAAACCAAATATCACAGCAATCTTTCATATATCAAATTAAACCTCTCTCAATAACCACCTCTCTCCTCAATCCATAGAGAAAAGCATAGATGATAGTTTGGTGTGAATCCCTAAAACTAATTTTTCCAAGTTGTAGACTTTATGTGTGTGTTTGGAGCATGTACCTACTGAGATCCTAGGGAATTCTACTTATATTTAAGTCTTTGCTCTACAGATATTATGCTCTTTCTTCTGTATATACCTCCTTGCTTTAATTATGTACATTTGTAAATAATGAATGGCATTTCCCTCAAGAGATTTTCTAATTTTATCTGTTTATCCAAATTAAAGTCTGACCATAATTTCTTCTCTAGGGATGATATTGTATGCCTGTAAATAAAGTTATAAGCATCACAGTCCCATGGGAGGAGGGTGGCAATTCTTCCTTGGCTGGAAAAAATTCCATGAACTATTAGTAATTCAGACTCCTTAAAGTTAAAATTTATGATTATTCAACCTTCCTTAGGTTGAAGTGTGCCTTTTCATTTTCTCTGGGCAAAGAGATTAAATTAAAAAGCCAAGTGCAAGAGGAACATTTTAGTAACTACAGCTTAGAAGGCTTTAGCACACAATTTATTTGACACATAAAAATTATTTTTTTTCCCTAAGTTGAAAGAAGCAATGATGAAGACTGATTCTATCATAGAATTGTCAAGAGTTATCTGATGATAAAGTTTTAACAGCAGTGAAGCTGAAATCTATATGAGACTTTGGGCTCTAAGAAACAGCATTTTCCTAGAATTATGCTTAGGGAATAATATATGATCTAATGAAAGTGTCCAAGAGAAAGGAGATCCCAAAATGATTGCCAGAGTTGTCAAAAAGAAATCTACTGAATAGAATGTAAGCAAAATTCAGGCACAATAAGAGTATGAGTTTCATGAATATTTTAAAATCAAAATAAAAACCTATGATAATGCTAGTCAAGTTACTGAACTTCAAAATAGATACAATTTTCTTAGCATGAAGGAGACACACTTGGTAATCATACATTTTTTAGTAGAAAGAACCCCTGTCCTATAACCATGGCCTGCTGTTGCTCAGTGAACAGGTTCCATGTAAAGAAATTGAGGACCATGATTTCACTCATAGGTGATATAAAACTGAAAGCAACAAATGAACAAGACAAACAAACAAAAACTCATAGATACAGACAACAGTTTAGCGGTTACCAGAGGGAATGGGGGGAAAAGGGAGGTGGATAAAGGTAAAGGGGGTTAAATATATGGTGATGAAAAGAGATTTGACTTTGAGTGGTGAACACACAATGTATTGTATACAGATGGTGTATTATTGAACTGTACGCTTGAAACCTATATAATTTTATTATCCAATGTTATCCCAATAAATTTAATAATAGTTTTTTAAAAAAGAAATTGATCTCTTCAGCTAACAGAGGGCCCAGGAAACAGATTTTGGTTTCATGTGGCCTTGTTTTCTTTACCCCAGTGAGCCATACAGATATTATCATCTTCTAGCTGTCCTTACATGAAAAAGATTGGGAAACTCTGCAGGAAAGAGAGCAATGGGGTATCTCCTTTTACCATTTTCTTGCAGCTGCTTTGAGGGATGAGCCTCTGACACCTGTTGTTGAGGAGCCAGCCCACTACCATTCCACAGGCCTCTTTGTCTATACCTTCCCTGATTAGTTTTTTAAATATTAAAAATGATTTGTGCTTGTTTTTAAAGGCAAACTTTATAGAAGCTGATAATTAAAAACTGAAATCCCCTTCCTCTCATCCCAGAGGAAATCTTTAGTGTGTGAAGAGTTGAGTATGTATCTTTCTGATTCTTTTCTCTTACGCATAGACAAATGCTAACTTTTATCTGTTCCATATATTGATAAAGCTATCTTGCTGTCATTTACCTATTTGGTCATCTGCTTATCTATCTAAAATTTACTCAAATCTGCCAGCAATGAAGGAGGTTCTTATGCTAGGCAGCAACTAGTCTGAACACTGATATACCAAATAGGATTCTTCCTGGTATGAGTAAAATAAAACATGACCAAATCATTGAAAGAAAAAAAGAAAAGATTCATAGGTTCCCTTTGTTCAAAAGTTTAGGGATATGTCTAATTTCAGGTACAGCATGATTCAGGGCTCAAAGACATCATCAGAACCCTACTTCCTCTTCTCATCTTCTCCTCCTTCTCTTCCTCATGTTGGCTTTATTCTTAGACTCCAGGGATGAGCATGATGGCTGCCAACAGTTGGGAGCCTGTGCCTTTCCATGTTCAAATCGGGTAGACATGTGAAGAGACCCAACACAAGTCCCACTGCCTCTTGTTGACTTTGGCCACCCTCTCTAAAAAAGCTTACCCCTGCCCTTGTTACTCTTACCCTATTTTAAAAGTGAAATTATGCTATTTGTTACTTGTTTATTATCTGTCTGCCTCCACTAGAAAATAAGCTCCACCAGAATGGCATCCTCATCTGTCTTAATCCCTGTTGTATACCCCACCTCCTCTCATTAAATATTTGTTCAATGGATGGATGGAACAGTGAGTCACTATAGCCAGAGAAATACCATTTACTCATTGGCCAGGCTCAAGCCACATGATTCCCTTTCTGCAAACACCTGGAATGAGAGTCGGAGAGAAGCTGGTACCCCAGCGGAAAATAAGGGTATTGTTAGCAGAGCAACCATGACTGGAATGGATGTGTAGAGAAGCAAATACCAGGGAGGTGCACTATGTCGGCTAAGCTTAGACTTGAACTTCCCAAATGTGAGGCGAAACACTGTAGTGGTATGTTTGAATATGGAGTTTGCCGCTTATTAGCCACATAACGTTTTGCAAGTTGCTTGCTTCTCAGCCTTGGCTTTCTTCATGAGGAAAATAAGAAAAAGACCTAACTTTTCCTGTGAGGATTAGAAATAATATATGCAAAGTGACCGATAAACAGTAGGTTCAGAAAATAGTCACTGTTACTCTTTTTGTGGCCCTGATTAATAATTCCTGCTGATCCTATCATTTTGATATTTTAAACAAAATCCAATATAAACACATTTCAAAAGCCCCAAATGTGAGGGAATTAGAGGTTAATTAAATGACTACTCCACATTTTTAATGCAAAGTTATCAGAAATTTTAACCCTAGCGTAGTGTCACTGTGACACTGGAGGCTGCCAGCAAACAATAATATGAAGGGCGTCCCCGGTTAAGGTGATTTTAAAAATGTTTAACAAGTGGTCCAGCTGGGGATTAACCAATCAGAATGACTAACTGGATTAATTAGAATGGATGCCAGCCTTACATAACATACCCAGCTATCCCAGGATGCACTAGTTAGTTGGAGGCCAGGAATCACTTTTGGTCAAACCAATCATCAGTGTCTGGTCACACAGTTTTATATCAGGAGTGGTCAGTGGCTGCACTTTATCGCCATAGGGCAAGATCTTTTCTAATTTACAACCATAATATAACTTGGCATTTGTGATGCCATAGATGACAGAGGCCCAACCTAGGAAGAAGCCCTCTAGCTAAACTGACCACACAGTCACTCACAGAGGAGAGCGCACATGTTTGTTAGCTTAGGGGAACTGAGAACTGCCCAACAGCTCAGACCAACATTCAGTCCTTAAATGACATAGGCAATGGCCACAGTCCTGCAGGTTATTGGAAATTGGGTGGATTATACTGAAATCAGGTTTGTAGATGCAACATGCAGATAGTCAGATCACCAGCAATACCACTAATGACAGCTCTGACTTTCCCTTTAGACTTTTCTCTCGTCGAGTCTCTGATTTCCCAGGCAGACCTATCCCTGAACCTTCAAAGAGCAAATTCTCATTGCCAGCACAGAAACTTTACATTATCTCTTCATCAGTAATCACCTTTAAACATTAGCTGTCATGGAGCTTTAAAACTTTTTTCAGTTAATTGAACTCTTTCCTACTGAATTTTAAGTCCACTTTAGCTTTTTACTTATGATATATTCTTATTATTACCAAATTTCATCCACTTAAAATTTTAGTCAGATTTTAAAAAGTGTGGTGAAATATACATGCATAAAATTTACCATTCAAACTATATTTAAGTATACAATCCAGTGACTTTAAGTAATTTCACTTTATTCTGCAACCGTCTCCACCCATCTCCAGAACTTTTTTCATGTTAAACTGAAACTTTGTGCACATTAAACACTAACTCCCCGTGGTGCCTCCATCTACCTCCTAGCGATGACCATTCTACTTTTCTTCTACGTGATTTGACTACTCTAGATAATTCATATAAGTAGAGTCATACAATATTTGCCCTTTTGTGACTAGCTTATTTCACTTAACGTAATGCCCTCAAGGCTCATCCATGTTGTAGTATGCATCAGAATTTCCTTCCTTTTTAAGGCTAAATAATATCCCATTGTATATATATGTCACATTTTGTTTATCCATTTATCAGTTAATAGATATTTGGGTGGCTTCTACCTTTTGACTATTGTGATTAATGCTAGTATAATCATGGGTTAAGTCAGTTTTTAGTGTCGTTTGTCACAGGAACTTGTTAACTGAATTTACACCTTGACTATCAGATCTTACGTCTATGTTAAGTGGTTACTACAATTCCCACTTACTGGGATTTATTATACATGACTTTAAAGATGAAAGGTGAGGCTTATAGTACAATTTAAATCCAATAAGATCCCAAATAAATAAATTAAATTAATAAATACATAAATCCAATAAAATCCCAAGTGGCCTCTTTCAAACTTGTCACAGTCAATTTTTGCCTATAGTTCTTATCTAATAGGGCACCAGAAGGCAATCCTCATGTTTACCTAAAACTGGAGATTTCATTTTGCCTACACTTGGTCAATAAGAGATAAGAGGGATGATATTAGAAATGGGTGTCCAGTCTGATGTTCGTTTTCTGGTATACACTCTTTGGTATATCCTACATTATCTACAATGGTCTGGTACTCTTTCCTAATTAAAAAAGAAATAATATTTTTTAATTGGTTTTAAAAATGAAGTTGTGCATGATTAAATCCCCTTCTAAAATAGGAGTCAGCAACTTTCTTATAGAGGACCATAGAGTAAATATTTTACGTTTTGTGGCCCATACGGTCTGTGCCACAAGGACTCAATTCTGTATTTGTAGCATATAAGCCATCATAGACAAAATACATACAAATGAGTCTGGCTCTGTTCCATACTCATTTACTAAAATTTGAATTTCATGCAATATGCGCTTTTTCAATCATTAATAAAAACCATTCATATATTACAAGCTGTACAAAACATTTGAACAACTAGTTATAGCTTGCCAACTCCTGCTCTAAAATGAAAATAGCATATATAAGGTAAAAAATTCCCCTTTAAATTTGACACCAATTTCAGTCTTTTCCAAGTTTTCTCTTATTTGTTTGTCCGTTAGTTACTTTTTGCATTTTATTATGGAAAGTTTCAGACATATACAAAAGTAGAGAGAATAATATTATAATCCCCATGTATCCATCAACCAGTTTCAACACTGATCAACTCATGCCTAATTATCTGTTATCTATATTGCTACCTACCCACTCCCTGCTCCTCTTCATTATTTGAAGCAAATCCCAGACATCATATTTTATCCATTAATATTTTGGTATGCATTTCCAAAGATAATACTTCATTTAAAAATATTATCATCACACCTAAAATAAGTAACAATAGTTCTAATTTTAAGTATGCTAAGCAGAATTTCAAAAACTCTGTAAGTAATAAAATATAACCAATGACATTGAAAGTTCATTGTAGCATAGTGGTTTAAAGTGTGGTTTCTAAAGCCAGGTACCTCTTAGTAGTGATGTGGTATCGGGAAAGGTACTCAACCTCTCTATGCCTCAGCCTCCTTATCTGTGTAAATGTGAAGATGTTAAAAGTATGTACTTTATAATGTTACTGTGAGAATTAGATGAATTAATATATATAAAGTGCTTAGAGCAGTGACCGGCCCACAGTAAGTGTTAGCCAGTGTTAGCAATTACTATTAACTTTTTGCTTCTGTTCATATTCTGTTCTTTTTAGGGTTCTCGTCAGAAGGCACTCTGGGCTAGTTCAAGCAAAAAGGGTATGTGTTTGGGAGTTAGTGTTAGTCTACAGTGATCTCACAAAAGCTAAAAACAGGAAACAAAGCACAACCAGCCCCATAGGGATGAAATGGAAAGAATAAATCAGGGCTAGTTGGGGGACTGCACTTCCTTTCTCAGCCTCCTTCTCCTCCCTCAGTCCCTCCACTTTCCACTCTTCCATATCAGATGTCTCTTGTATTTGCCTTGTCCTTGGCCCAACATGGCATGGCCCACAGTCCCAATTATCCTTTAGCTCTTCTTAGCTGTAGCTCTACCATAAAGTGCCAATTGTCTCTGTATCTCTTAGCATTTAAATTCTCGAGAAAGAATCTTTGATCAGAGGCGAAGTGTCTGCCCTTGGCTTAGAATTGAGGCTAAGGAGACAAGGTCACAGAGCACATCGAGTGACCGTTTTTGGAGACTCTGGTGAGCAGCAGCTTAATCATTAAGGGCAGTCTGGGCTGGACTATGGTAACACACAATTCCGAAATCTCAGTGGCTTGAAGCAACAGCTGTTTATTTCTCGTTCATAAACACGACCAGCAAGGGCTGACTAGGGTTCTTGCTTCCTCTGGAATCCAAACTACTGAAGCAGCCACTATCAGGAACCATGACAGAGGAGAACAAGTCTCTAGAGAGAAATCACAGAGGCTCTTAAGGCTTCTGCTTTAAACATGTCACCTCTGCTCATATCATTGGCTAAAACAAGTCACATGGCTGTGTCTATCTTCAAGTGGGTAGGAACATGAGATCCTACCAAATGCCTCAGGGAAAGAAAAAGCTGGTGTGTGTGGACACCCTCATGCTTATCACAGAGGCAATAATATACGGCTATTATCTATTTCCTCTTCTTTCCAGTGCAATCACATATATAAAGGCACTCAAGGAAAGCTATACCAGTGCTACTAAAAAGTTCACCATCACTTTCTTTCTGGATCAAAATATCCAATTTAAGGATTGTAGAGTCTTTTCTTAAAGCAAAAGCAGCCCTAACTCTATTAACTTTTTCACCTTGGCTCCACTTTTTGTCTCTTAAGTCACTGAGCTTATTTCAAGAACCTCTTCAGGTGCCTTCCCATCTCTCAAAATAAACAAGCTGAAATTAGTCAGAATAGGTAGAACAGCCCTTGACCACTACTGGATGACTAATTGTGCACCTTTCTGAATTAGGCTGGTGTTTTCTATTACAATTATTGCACTACTGACTTAAATTCTGTGACAGCCCTTTGTGAGGTTAGCACTGCTCCCCTGCTAGAGGTGTTCACTCAGATTTTCCACATTTTCTGAATATTTTCCCCTACAACTCATCCTGTTTTTGATGTACCACCTCTCAAAAGTCTCTCTTTCAAGTTTTAGCATTTTAATAGTAAGGCAATAACTGGTCTACTACCTTAATAAGCCTAAAGCTAGCCCTGTGCACCATTTTTTTTTTATTAGGAAGTTAGTAATAGTGCTAAAATGTACACTCCTCAACACATGTACAACAAATGTGATTTAAAATCTTCTATTAACTGATCTCGTTTTGCTGTGGAGTCCCCATTTCTGCAGATGGTGGAGAAAATGTAAACTTGACAATTAGAGGCCATGGGCTCTTTAAGGTTCGCATTCCTTAAGGAGACATTTCCCTCATCTTAAGAGGTTTCTATACTTTTTACTCTTTCTCAAGATGACATCCGTGAACATTCTAAATGTTCTTTAACAGTAGAATGGATAATTGCAGTACAATCGTATAATGGAATACTACCCAGCAACAGAGAAAAATTGAACTGCTACATGCAAGAGCTTGGCTGAATCTCAGAAACATAATATTAAATGAAGAAAGCCGAACAACAAAAATTACACACTATGTAATTCTACTTATATGAAATTCAAAAACTAACCGAGGGAGATCAAGTTAAAACAGGGTTCTAAAACCTCTGCCAGGGGTATTGACTGAAAGGAAGCGTGAGCGAGGCTTCTAGGGTTCTGACGCAGTAAACATCCTAATTTGGGTGGTGGGTACATAGGTGTACACATGGATAAACATTCATCAGCTGTATACCTAGGACTTGTATACTTCTCTGTGTGTATGTTATAACTCAACAAAACAACAATAAAAATGGCATCTGGATAGGGGGAAAGCTTAACTAGCTTCAGGTAGTGAAGAAGGACCAGCTTGTCTGTGGAAGTTCACTGGACTACTTTAGAGGATCTTTCCTTTCTTGTCAGGGCATATCCATCACAAGCATCTGCTGAGGGGTGTTTGGTTCCACCTGTCTTAGGGGACCTACTGCTCAAGTTTCCTCTGCCTCAGCCTCCTGTCCTGAGCTTCTCATTTCAGGCCTCTGGCTCACTGTTCTCTGAACATTTCAGCTCCTTTCTCCCCTCCAGGTGGGAAACCCCCAGGCCCTAAGGAAGGGGTCCCAGTCACAGGCCTTCAGGCCTTTCTACTCCACTGACTTGAAATCCACTCCAATTTGAACCTTTCAGAGGAGGGGCTGTGTCCCCACTCTGCCAAAAAGGGCTGTTTATCCTTCCTGTGTCTGATAGCAACTGCTAATGACATTTTCTTTCTGGGGCCAGCTCCCTCCTGTTTTCTGAGACAATCATGGGACAAGGGCTACAGGTAAAGAAACTGCATTGATATTAATAAAAAGTAAGAAACATTGGAAGGTATTTAAAAATTTGTTATATTCATCACTTTTGATTTCTTTTACACAGAGTCTGATCTCTTTTCATCATGTGATTTGGCTTCAAGTCAGTGTGGCTAGAATAGAATCACAGCATTTTCACAATGAAGCAGTTCTTAATCATCATTCCAGATTCTAAATGGGACATTGTGTGGTGTCATTGTGTGGTCCTAAGCATTGAATACATTTAGCAACCCTGTTCCACCCCCACAACAAAAATGCTACTCATCAATCATTATGACCACCAAAAATATCCCCAACACGGACATGGTTCTAAATGCCCCAAGGCAAGGTTTAAGCCCAAATTGTTATTTTAAAGATAAGGAAACTAAAGCCCAAAGCAGAAAAATGGCTTATCCAACTCAGTGGCAAAGCAAGCATTAGCTCCTGATCTGACTTCCAGTTCTGTGAGATTTTTATGACACTCCAGTGACTTTCGTTTTAGGTTTGAGGAACTAAAATAAGGCACTGACAGGGAACTTCTGTTTCTTACTGAATTTCTGCTTTCCTTTCTTGCAGTGGAAGCTGCTCTGTCATTTCCTCTTTCCCTTTCCTTGAGAGTTAGCAGACATTGTAGTTCCAAGGCACTTAGTTCCCTCGACCACAGCAGCAATTGGGGGGACATGACTGAGAACTCGCTAGCAGAGAGCTAGAGTGGACCTGCCCTGTTTATTCACACTCTCCACTCAGAGCAGTTTATACAGATACGGAAACACTTAGGGTCTAGCCATTCCTTCACCACCCTCCACTTCTCAGCAAAAATCAATAAAAGAAGATGATAATACATCTAGGTCCCATTTATTCTACTTCAGATGCAGAGAGTACTCAATCATAATGCCTCGTGTCATTCAGGTACAAACATCATGATGCCGGCAGAGTATAGAGCAAAATGAGGAGTTTCAGCAGGGTTACTGAGAATGTAGGCGTTAAAGCCATTCATTCATTCATTCACTCATTCAATTTTTTGTTCCAATATTTATTGAACTCTTACAATGACTGAGTCTATTCTGGACACCAGGTAACACACTGGCAAACACAACTTTCCCAACTCTTGTGGATCTTATCATCTATAGTCTTAGTCCCAAAGCTGGTTCTGCTGCTCATCAGTTGTGTGACCTTGAGTGAGTTGCTTAACATCTCTGAACCTCTATCTCTTCATCAGTAAAATGGAAAAATGGAAATAGAGTTGTGACAATTAAATGTAAAAAAGTATGGAAAGGAACTAGCCCCATTCCTAGCCCATAATAAGTGCTATATAAGTGACAGCTGCTATTATTGCTAAAAATTTAACATTCCATAAGATAAATTCTTAACTCTCCAAACCTATACTCTGGACATGAAGTTTTGGCTGAGAACTCTCCATTTTTTCCCCAGATTATCTATAATAAACCTACTTTGCCCAAAGTTGTATAATTTTATATCATAAACCAAAAATCATATATACTATATGTTTATTTACATTTATATTTTACTTATAGTGTGTGTGTGTGTGTGTGTGTGTGTGTGTGTGTGTCTTTTAGCTGGTCTTGCATCGTTCTTTCTGTATTCTAAGATGAGGACAGCAATAAGTCCTATTTATGACACACGCTTAAAAGAGCCTTGGGTAAAAGTCATGCCATTTGCCATGAGTTTTTAAATATTCTATTCTCTCTCCTGGGCCTCCACTCTTGATATTTTATTTAGCCCCTGCTTCCTGATCTTGAAACTTCTAAAAGTTCTAAGTAGATTACTTATTTCAGGCTGGTCAAACCCTAAACATTATTTGCCAGCAGACTTTTGGAAACATCCCCTTACTGTGAGCAATAGCAGCCGAAGAGAAGACCTGTGTGTTTCTCCCAGCCCTCTCCCCTCTAAGCCTCCATGTCTACTGCTGAGCTAGCAGAAGGAACTACAGGTAGAGGAGGGAGCCCAGCTTTGAGGTTACTGCCAAGTGTGCAATATTCAGCAAGTTACAAAGCTTTGAGAGTCTCCAGTGTTTCCATTGGCAAAGCGGGGAGGCATTTCTTTAACTTGGGAGGGTCCCTGGGATAATTGACCAAGTTAATGACTAATAATATCCCTGGACATTTTCTACAGACCTTATACATGGAGAGGGGGTGCAGGAAGAAGGCTTCTCTAAGACTTACATATAGGAAGGGAGGGGAATGTGTCATAGGAATTGGCTAGAGCACAAAGAAGATACTTCCATCACAGTTGGCTTTGTCTCTTCTGGGGCGGGCAGGCTTCCTTAAATCTCATCACAAATCAAAGAGTGTAAGGTATTATTCTAGGGTTCTGCATACTTTGAAAAGATTTTCTTATATGTGTTTTTTCTTTCTTTCTTTCTTTCTTTCTTTCTTTCTTTCTGTCTGTCTGTCTGTCTGTCTGTCTTCCTTCCTTCCTTCCTTCCTTCCTTCCTTCCTTTCTTTCTTTTTTATTTATTTGTTTGTTTGTTGTTTCTTTATTTATTTATGTTTTTAACACTCTTTACTGAGAGTCTACTATGTTCTAACTGCCATCTTTGTAGTTAGGACACCAGCAGTGAACAGGCTAGATTTATCCTTGCCTTTTTGAGCTTGAACTCTTGAGAGGAGATGGGAGAGACAGTCCATGGTACATGGATAATAAATGTGAGCTTGTAATAAACTCTATAAAAAAAATTAGGGTAAGGGTCAGCAAGAGTGTCAAGGGAGGCTCTCTGAGGAGGTGGCATTTGATCAGGGACCTGGTTCATAACAGAGTGAGCTGTGTGGAACTCTGCAGCAGGAGCCTCCAGGTTCAGAGGTGGCAGCAGGTCTTGATTCCTATTCTAAACATTGGAACACTGAAACTCCAGGAAACTAAGTGACTTGCCCAAGGCTACCCATCAGGTAAAAAAAAAAAAAAAAAAAAAAAAGAAGAAGACGACTTTAATCTTGAATCCAAATGCTCATCAGTTATTTAAAACTCTTAGCACTCATGTACCCCAATTACATTGACCCAATTACAAAGTTATTTGTTCTAGCTTTTCTCTAAACCAAGGAACATTTATCATTATTTATCATTATTATTGGCTAATATTTATTAAGTGCTTACTACATGCTGGGTGCTATGCCTAGAGTTTCACAAGTGTTATCTCATTTAAGTATATCAGAAAATCTCTTAGAAAGTACTATTAATATCCTCATTTTACAGGGAAGGAAGCCAAGGTTTAGACAGGATAAATCATTTGTCCAGGGACACATTGCTAGTGAGCAGTGGTATGGAGGTATGAAGCCTAGCAACCTGAGCTCGAACTACTAAATGACTTTTTGAAATTTAATGCCTAATAGTAAAGAATTATAGCAATTAATTAAATATGGTTTCTTTAAACTAGCCCCTTGGAGGAGCACAGTTCTGGGGCTTTCCACTGAGACTGAGCTCTGAGAAACCTTTATGAGGCCTGGATTGAGGCCAAAGCTGGCAGCAAGGGAGATGGGAAAGGAGGTCCAGAAAGAGCACTGGGAAACCCAAGACAGCATCGCCAAGACCAACTAATAGGGTTGGACAGGGAAGTAGAAAGGAACTGGAGACCCCAGGACTAAGCAATACATGGGGATGGAAAGACACAGGCTGGGAGAGAAATGCCAAGGAACTACAGAGAGGCATTTAGAGGGTATGCAGCCTCACCTGGGGCTGCAGAGCGAGTCAAGGAGGACTCTGAGTCACCTGTGTCTATGGACTCTGCCATTTACAATACTTTTTCCTTACATGTTCACCTAGGCTCTTTCCTTCCACCCTTAGAGGAAAGTTGTCCTAAATGCCAGCCTCCTTTGGAAGCAGACTTTCAGAAATGAAGATGAAAAGTTTTCTTTCTTCAGGAGGAATCCAAGAAGCAAAGACAATGAGACATAAAAAGGTTTAAAAGTTTTTGTGAAATCTTTGGGTTCTGAGAGTTTGATATAGTTCTAAAGGACAAAGGCTTTGGAGTGAGAGAGACCTGGATTTGAATTCCGTTTCTATTTGGGAGCTATGGAGCCCTGAGCAATCATTACTCTCTTGAAGGCTCCATTTACTCATCTGTAAAATGGGTTAAAAACATCTGCTTTATAGAGTAATTAGTATTAAATTAAGTAAGTTAATTATATGTGAAGTTCTTAGTTCAGAGCAAGTAGTCAATAAATGAAATAATAATAATTATTATTATCATCATCATTATTATGTGAGTTTAAAAAAACATCTTCTGCAGTTTGGCTCCTTCTTACAAAACTAAGTATATTCTTGCCATACAATTTAGCAATTGTGCTTCTGGATATTTACTCAAATGAGCTGGAAACATATCCACACAAAAACCTGCACACAGATTTTTATAACAGCTTTATTCATAGTTACCAAAACTTGGAAGCAGCCAAGATGACCTTCAGTACATGAATGGATAAGTAAACTGTGATACATCTAGACGATGGAATATTATTTAGCACTAAAAAGAAATAAGCTATCAAGCCATGAAAAACATGAAGGAGTTTTAATGCATATTGCTAAGTGAAAGAAGACAATCAAAACATATGACATTCTAGAAAAGGCAAACCTACACGGACAGTGGAAAGATCTTTGTTTGTCAATTGTGGGGGGTGAGGTGGTGGGAGAGAGATGAATAGGCAGAAGACAGAGGATTTGGGGATAATGTCATTACACATTCGTCTAAACCCGTAGAATGTACACCACCAAGAGTGAACTCTGATGTAAACTATGGACTTTGAGTGATAATGATGTGTCACTGTAGGTTTATCAATTGTACCAATCTGGTGCAGGATGTTGACAGTGGGGGAGGCTGTGCATGTGTGGAGACAGTTGATATATGGGAATTCTTTCTGCTTAATTTTGGTGGGAACCTAAAATTACTCTAAAAAGTAAAGTGTACTAAAAACAAAAACAAAAAACAAACTCCAGAATAAAATTAACAAAACAAAACAAAATTAAAAAATAAAATAATCAAGGCCATGATTTCTAATTTTTTTTTAAAAAGTATCTTCTGATGTTATCTTCTCCATGAATCCACTACTGACCATTCCAACCATATTATTAAAATATATTTCCTTTCTCAAAATTCTCATTGCATTGCAACTGGCTTAGCAATTACATTAAAATGATTAGGGAATTTATCTTATTTCTTTTACTATAATGTATTGGAAGGTTCTTGCAGAAATGAGCATACCACCCAGTTCTCTGTCTTGCAGTGCTTTCACCATACCTTGAACATGGATGGTGCTTAAGAAAGCATAGTTGTGGAATTTAATTACTAGGTTATAGATTTCCTACACTGATGAAGTATTTATTAAATACATGTGACTATTTAAACTTGAAAATATTGAAATCGAACAACTTGAAAAATTTTTAAAAATTTTCAATTACAGTTGACATTCAATATTATATTAGTTTTAGGTGTGGATATAGTGATTAGGCATTTATATAATTAATGAGGTGATTCCTCCATAAGTCTAGTACCCATCTAATACAATATATAGTTATTATAATACAACTGACTATGTTCCCTATGCTATACTTTATATCTCGAAGACTATTGTAACTGCCAATTTGTGCTTCTTAATCCTCTCACCCTTTTCACCCAGGCTCCCAACTTTCCTCTCATCTAGCGATAATTCATTTTCTGTATCTATGAGTTTGTTTCTGTTTTGTTTGTTCATTTATTTATGTTTTTAGAATTCACATATAAATGAAATCATATAGTATCTGTCTTTCTCTGTCTGACTTACTTCCCTTAGCATAATACCCTTTAGGTCTATCTATGTTGTTGCAAATGGCAATATTTCATTCTTATTTATGGCAGAGTTAATATTCCATAGTATATATGTACCACCTCTTCTTTATCAATTCATCTATCATTGGACACTTAGGTTGCTTTCATATCTTTACTATTGTAAATAATACTGCAGTGAACACAGGGGTGCATATATCTTTTCAAGTTAGTGTTTTAGATTTCCTCAGATAAATACCCAGATGTGGAATTGCTGGGTCATACGGTAGTTCTATTTTTATTTTTTTGAGGAACCTCTGTACTGTTTTCCATAGGGGCTGTACCAGTTTGCCATCCCACCAACAGTGCAGGAGGGTTCCCTTTTCTCCACATTTTCGCCAGCATTTGTTTACTTTGACGATAGTCATTCTGACAGGTAGAAGATGATATCCCATCGTGGTTTTAATTTTCATTTCAATTTCCATTTTCATTTCTTTTGATCAATGACATTGAGCATTTTTTTTTTATATGTCTATTGGCTATCTAAAATGTATGTTCTCTTTGGAGAAATGTCAATTCAGGTCTTCTGCCCCTTTTTAAATCAGATTATTTTTGGAGTTAAGTTGTATGCGTTCTTTATATATTTTGGATATTAACTCCTTAATGGATATATCATTAGCTAATATCTTCTCCCACTCAGTAGGTTGTCTTTTCATTTTGTTAATGGTTTCCTAAACTCCGCAAAAATTTATTTAGTTTCATGTGGTTCCATTTGTTTATTTTTTCTTTTGTTTCCCCTGCCCAAGGTAACATATCTAAAAACGATTTTGCTAAGACTGATCTCAGTTTACTGCCTATATTTTTTTCTAGTAGTTTTATGGTTTTAGGTCTAACTTTAAACTTTAATCTGTTTTGAGTTTGTTTTTGCATATGGTGCAAGAAAGTGGTCTAGTTTCATCTTTTTTGGATGTACTTGTGTAGTTTTCTCAACACCGTTTTTTGAATAGACTGTCTTTAATCCATTGTATATTCTTAACGCCTTTGTTGTAGATTAATTGACCATATAGGTTTGGGTTTATTTCTGAGCTCTCTATTCTATTCCATTATGCCAGCACCATGCTGTTCAGATACTATAGCCTAGTAGGATAGTTCGATATCAGGTAGTGTGATACTTCCAATTTTATCCTTTCTCAAGATTCCTGTGGCCATTCAGGATATTTTGTGGCTCCACATAAATTTTAGAATTATTTTTTCGAGTTCTGTTTAAAATGCCATTGTCATTTTGATAGGGATTGCATTGACTCTATAGATTGCTTTGGGTAGTATGAAGATTTTAACGATGTTCATACTAATGAGCACAGTATATGCTTCCATTTATTTATGTATTCTTCAATTTCTTTCTTCAGTGTCTTATAATTTTTTAAATATGAATCTTTTAACTCCTTGTTTAAATTTATTCCTAAATATTTTTTGATGTAAATGAGATTGTTTTCTTATTTTTTCTTTCTGATAGTTTGTTATTAGTGTATTAAACACAACAAATTTCTGAAGATTAATTTTTATCCTGCTACTTTATTGAATTCATTTATCAGTTTTAACAGGGTTTTGGTGGAATCTTTAGGGTTTTATTTATATAGTATCATGTGATTTGCAAATAATGACAGTTTTACTTCTTCTTTTCCATTTGAATGCCTTTTATTTTCTTTTCTTGTCTGATTGCTATGGCTAGATCTTCCAATACTATGTTTAATAGAAGTGGTGAAAGTGGATATCCTAGTCTTATTCCTGGTCCTAAGGAAGACATTTTTAGCTTTTCAGTTTTGCGTATGATATTAGCTGTGGATTTGTCACATATGGTCTTTATTAAACCAAGCTTACATCCCAGGAATAAATCTCAGTTGATCATGGTGCTTTATTTTTTTAATGTATTGCTTAATTCTGTTTGCTAATATTTTGTTGAGGACATTTTGTGATGTCTTTGCTTAGTTTTGGTATCAGGGCAATGCTGGCCTTATAAAATGAGCTTAGAAGCCTTCTTGCCTCTTCATATTTTTGAAATAGTTTGAGAAAGGTAGATGTTAATCCTTTGAATATTTGGTAAATTTCACCTGTAAAGCCATCTGGTCCAAAACTTTTATTTGTTGGGAGTGTTTTATTACTGATTCAATTTCATTAGTAGTTATCAGTTTGTTAGGATTTTCTGTTTCTTCTTGATTCAGTTTAAGAAGATTGTGTATTTCTAGGAATTTATCCATTTCTTCCAAGTTGTCGAATTTGTTGGTAAATAGTATTTTCTTACAATCCTTTGTATTTCTGTAGTGTCAGTCGTTACTTCTCTTTCATTTGATTTTCTTCATTGGGATCCTCTTTTTTCTTGATGAGTCTGGTTAAAGGTTTATCAATTTTGCTTATCCAACTCTTGGTTTATTGATCTTTTGTAATGTATTTTTGTACTTTATTTCATTTATTTCTGTTCTGATCTTTATTATTTCCTTGCTTCCATTCACATTGGGCTTTGTTCGTTCTTTTTCTAGTTCCTTTAGGTGTAAAGTTAGATTGTTTATTTGAGATTTTTCTTGTTTCTTGAGGTAGGCCTGTATTGCTATGAATTTCCCTCTTAGGACTGCTTTGGCTGTGTCCCACAGATTTGGGGTCATTGTATTCCATTTTCACTTGTCTCAAAGGCTACTTCGATATCTTCCTTGACCTCATTGTTCATTAATTCATTATTTAGTACCATGGTATTTAGCCTCCACATATTTGTGTTTTTCATTTTTCATATTGTAATTGATTTCTAGTTTTATACCATTGTGGTCAGAGAAGATGCTTTAAGTCTTCTTAAATTTATTGAGATTTGTTTTGTGGCCTAACATGATCTATCCTTAAAAATGTTTCATGTGCACTTGAAAACAATGTATATTCTGCTGCTTTTGAGTGAAATGTTCTAAAAACATCAATTAAATTAATCTGCTCTATTGTGTCATTTAAAGTCACTCCTTCCTTGTTGATATTCTGTCTGGATGGTCTATCTATTGATGTCAACAGAGTGTCAAAGTCCCCTATTATTACTCTATTACTGTGGATCTCTCAATTATATATGTCAATATTTTCTTTGTATATTTAGGTGCTCCTTTTTTGTCTCCTGTTACAGCCTTTGTCTTAGTCTGTTTTGTCTGATATAAGCATTGCCACCCCAGCTTTTCGTTGTTGTTTTCATTTGCATGAAATATCTTTTGTCATGTCTTTACTTTCAGTCTGTGTGTGTCTTTTGAACTGAAGTGGGTCTCTTGTAGGCAGCATGCGTATAGGTCTTGTTTTCTTAACAATTTAGCCACCCTAGGTCTTTTTGATTTACATTTAAAATAATTATTGATAGATATGTAGTTATTGTCATTTTATTGTTTTCTGATAGTTCTTTTCTGTTTCTCTCTTATTCTCTTGCTCTTTTCTCTTGTATGTTGATGAATTTCTGCAGTGTGGTATTTGGATTCTTTTCTCTTTAGTCCTTGTATAATTCTTACAGATTTTTGATTTATGGTTATCATGCACTTCATATATATCAAGCTATGTTTATAGCAATCTGTTTTAAGTTGATGATTGCTTAAGTCTGAACATATTCTAAAATCAGTACAATTTTTACCTCTCTCCCAGTTTATGTTTTTGTCATTCTTTTTAACTTCTTTTGTGTGCTTCTGGATATCTCTTGATTGACTTTGTAATTACACATGATCTTCCTACTTTTGCTTCTTAACCTTTGTACTAGCTTTATGGTTGGTTCATCCACTGCTTTTATTATGTGTTTGTCTTTGCCAGTGAGAATATTTTCTTTGTGATATTTTCCTATTTGAATTTTTAATTTTTTTGTTTTGCGTTTCATCATTAAAAAGTCACTTTAACATTTTTTATAATACTTGTTTGGTGGTGATAAATTCCTTTAGATTTTTTCTTGTCTGGGAAGGTCTTTATCGCTCTGTTGATTCTAAATGATAGCCATGCTATATAGTGTAATTCCTTGCTTTTTATCACTTTGAATATTTCATCCCAATCCTTTCTGGCTTGCAAATTTTCTGTTGATAAATCAGCTGGAAGTCTTATGGGAAATCTCTTGTAGGTAACTAACTGCTTTTCTCTTGCTACTTTTAAGCTTCTCTCTTTGTTTTTGATCTTTGATGTTTTAATTATGATGTGTCTTGGCATGGGCCTCTTTGGATTCATCATGTTTAGGACTCTCTGCACTTCACAGACATGTATCTCTATTACCTTCACCAGATTAGGGAAGTTTTCAGTCTTTCTTTCTTCAACTAGGCTTTCGGTCCTTTGCTCTTTCTCTTCTCTTTCAGGAACCCCTATGATGCAAATGTTATAGGGCTTGATGTTGTCCCAGAGGCCCTTAAACTGTCCTTATTTTTTGGATTCTTTTTTCTTTTGGCTGTTCTGCTTGGCCGTTTGGGTGTTTTCCACTACCTTGTCTTCCAAATTACTGATTCGATCTTTCCCTTCATCTAATATGCTGTTGATTCAATTTAATATATCCTTCATTTTTGATTGGTTCTTCTTTGTTTTCTATATTTTTTAAAAATTTTAATTAGTTTCAAGTGTACAGTACACTGGTTGGACATCTATATAGTTTGTAAAATAATCCCCCCAATTGCTCCCTCCCCTGACCCTCACCACCTAGCCAATGTATTAATGCTAATTGCATTCGTTATGCCCTGCTTCCATCCCCATGACCATCCATCAGCTACTAATTTGTACTTCTTTAACCCTTCACCTCATTCCCCCAGCTTCCCAACTTCCCCTCCCCTCTGTCCATCATCAAATTTTCCACTATATTTGTGAATCCGTTTTTAATTAGTTTGTTCTTTTTATTCCTTAAGTTCCACATATAAGTGAATTCATATAGTGTTTATCATTCTCTGACTTAAATACCTTCTAGGTTCATCACAGCAATATCTTTTTCAATTCTTTTCCTTTTCATATGTAGGGCTCTTGTTTTCTTATCCATCCATTGGTTAGAGCACGTAATTCTTTTCCATTTAAGGTACTTATTGATAGAAATGTAGTTGTTACAATTCTTTATTCCTGTTTTGATACATGTTTTTTCTTCTTAAAGAAGTTCCTCCAACATTTCTTATAATTCTGGCTTGGTGGTGATAAATTCTTTTAGTTTATTTTTGTCTGCGAAGCTCTTTATCTGTCCTTTAACTCTAAATGATAGCTTTGCTGGATAAATTATTCTTGGTTGTATATCCTGGGTCTTCGTCCTGTCGAATATTTTTGGCCAAGCCCATCTGTCCTGCACAGTCTCTCTTGAGAAATCAGCTGCTAGTCATACGGGTGTTCCCTTATATGTAATTATTTGCTTTTATTTTGCAGCTTTTAAAATTCTTTCTTTGTATTTAATCTTTGGCATTTTAATTATGATATGTCTTGGTGTGGGCCTCTTTAAATCCCTGATTTTTGGAATCCTGAGCTTCCTTGGGTTTTATGTCCATTTCCTTCACCAGGTTAGGGAAGTTTTCCATCTCTATTTCTTTAAACAGCTGTTCAACATCTTGATTTTCTTCACTTATGCCAATCAGATGAATATTTGGAGCCTTAATAATATCCCATGTCCTCCTTAAATCATCTTTATAGTCTTGGCATCTTTTGTCTTGCCATTTTGTTTTAGTATTCTGATTGGCTTTCCTGTCCTCTAGTTAGGGCACATGATCCTCTTTTTTATTCACTTTGTTTATTCCATTTAATATACTTCTCATCTCAGATAATGTGTTCTCTATTTCAGACTGGTTCCCTCTTATAATTTCCATTTCCATTTTTATCTCTTTGTTGGAGTTCTCTACAGTTCTGAAAAGTTTATTGAGCATCTTTATAATCAGTGCTTTGAACTCTGCATCTGTTAGATTGCTTAATTCCATTATTTCTGGATCTCTGTTCTGTTCTCTCATATGGTTTCTACTTCTTTGTCTTCCCATTTTAGCTGCCTTTCCATGTCTGTTTCTATGTACTAAGCAAAGCTCTTAAGTCTCCTGGTCTTATTAGTGTGGATTTGTGAAGTAGGTGTCCAGTGGCACAGTCCTGTGAGGGGTTCAGCTGCAGGCCAAATTTAGCCCAAGCCTCTACTTTTCCGGGGCCACCAGTCGAGATTCAGCAAGCAATCCACAGATGCTGTGCTTATAGTTGCCTCAAAAGGCCACACCAGAAACCAATGCCAGCCTCCTCCAATGTGAATCCAGGTGCTACTCAGAGAGGTGCACCTGACTTGCTGAGGATATGCCTGGATGCGGCTTGGAAAGAGCCCGAGTTAGGGGAGGCAGGGTTTCAGGGAATCCTCTGGGTGGCGCAAACTCTGTTATCCAGTTTGATGACATCACAGCTATGACAGCACTGTGTCCGGCTCACTGGTAGGGGAGAGGGCTCAACAGGGAACAATGGATACTGCTGGCACTTCTGTACCATGTATATCTCGCTTACTCCCTCACTCTGACGATATCTCCCTGGAAGTCCCTCGTGTCCCCTGTGCGCAGCCGAACAGGCACTGGTGCTCAGAGTGAGCAGGTCCGTCACAGAAAAAATCCGCTCACGGTTGTGGCCCCTTTAAGAGGTGCCTGCCGCTGCCGCTGCTGCTGCTGCTGCCATTGCCATTGCCATTGCCACTGCCGTTGCTGCAGCCTCCATCTCACTCAGCCGCTTGGGACCGGGCAGCCACCCCCTACCTTCTGCCATTGCAGTTTTATTTCTTGGATTTCTCCCTAGTCTATGGCTTATTCATCTAGATCCCAGGTGATTTTTCTTTTTTTTTTGCTGTTCCTTGTTTCCGTCACAACTTTGATATGGTCTCCAGGGAGATGAACAGAGCCTCTATCATCTACGCCATCTTTTTCTCCCCTGTTTCCTATCTTTTTGTTAAAGTTCTCACCGAGTTCACCTATTTTTTTTCTAAGTTCATTGATCATCCTTATAATTAATGTTTAGAACTTTGTATCTACAAAAAATTGCTTGTTTCCATTTCATTTAATTCTTTTTTGAAGTTTTGCCCTATTTCATTTTGGATGTATTTCTTTGTCTACTCATTTTGGCTGACTCCTTATGTTTATTTCTAGGTATCCTATAGGTATACCTACTACAACTTCCAGTTTTGTAAGAGTGGACTTATATAGTGGTGTCTGTCCTATAGGGTCCAATATTGTAGTCTCCCTGGTCACCTGAGCTGAGTGCTCCAGGGGTGTCCCTTGTGTGGGTTGTGCATGCCCTTCAGTTTTTGTTGAGCCTTAACTGATGTTGGCTCATCAGTGGGTGTCATAGTACTTCAGGCTGACTGGCTGTGAGGACTGGTCATAACTACAGCAATGATCTGTTGTGTGGGGGTGACACCATGGAACAGGATTTGTTTTAGTGGAGCTCTGTCCCTGCCATGTCCATCCCCTCGGTGTGGTGCTTTGGTGTAGTCTGAAGCTTAGCTCCAGGTACGTTAATTCTGGGTCCTCTTGTGAGGGGCCCCAGTGCAGATCAAGTTCAGTCACTGCCTGTTCCCAGTCTTGGGCCATGTGTTAGGATCTACAAAGTGACCTACATTCTGTAGCTGCCTGTCCTGCTTTTGGATTTGCCTGGGAGAGGCTACATTGCAAACTGAGGCCAGCTGCCACGAGTGGGCTTAAGGCTGCTTAGCAAGACATATAGTGCACTCCAACATCAGCTGTTCCTTGCTTGGAGTTTGTGGACCTTTGAGAGAAAGTCCATAGCATGGGCCAAGGCTGGCCACTTTTATGGAACAGCTGCTGAAAGAACTTTGGCTGGGCATGTGAATTGGGTGTGGTGAGGATTCAGGAAATCACTAGGATGGGGTGAGCTGTTCGGCTATGTTGATGGAGACACAGATTTGGCACCTGCTCATGCCTGCTTGCTGTGTGGGGTGAGGGCTCAACAAGGGAACAATGGAGCCTGCTAATACTTCTGGAGAGAGCTTCCCCTCAAGCTCTGGTCCTGAAGCCAGACAATTCCATTCTTCCTCATACGTCCCTGGCATTTTTCAAGCTTTCATCCCTTCGTTGGAGCTTAGGGCAAATATTTGTGAATGACTAAGTCTGTACTTGGGTCCTTTAGAGTATGCCTGGGTCTATAACAGCCTTTCATCTACCCAGAGACTCCACTGACTTTCACAGCCAGATATTGTGGGGACTCCCCTCCCCAGCACTGGTGCATCAGGCTGGCCAGCCCTGTGTGGGGCTGGGGCCCCTCACTCTTCAGGGGGTACCTTCCCAGCCAAGGTATCCCTCTTGATTCTTACCCACCATGCTTCAGTGAGAGACAAGTCCATTTTGCAGCTTTGATCCTTCTGCCAGTGTTGACATAGCTTCTTCTTTATATCCTTAGTTATAGGAGTCCTGTTCTTCTAGTCTTCAGGTTCTTAAGAGTGGTTGTTCTAAAATTTACTTGTAATTTTGATGTGGTTGTCAGAGGAGATAAGCACAGTATTTGCCTACTCTGCCACCTTGCCTGAGATCCTAGAATTAGATTTAAAATATTAGTTCCTCAGTTGCATGAGCCACATGCCAAACTCTCAGTAGCTACATGTAGCTAGTGGCTACCATTATTGTATAGCTCAGTTCTGGGATATGTCTATCATTGACAAAAGTTCTATTGGGCAGTGCTATTCTAGAGCATCCTTGTTTAACTTTTTCATTTAGTCCTTAAATTAAAGTTATCTTTGTAATGCTTATACTTTATTTTCAAATTTAAAAAGAAATGTTTTCTTAAAAATTGTTTGAACTACCCTTATTGTGCTTTGTAAATATCATTTACTACTAAGAAAAATCATGTTCTTTACAGAAATGCCTGATTCCAGGTGTAGGGAAAGAACGTACAAGATAAGCCTGGACATTTAGCTATATCAGAAAGCATGGAAGCTATCAAAGACTACTGGGGTCATGTCAAAAGGGCTCAGTAGTCATCTTATAGAAGCTCCCATTGGCCAATGATAGAATATTGAGCATCATTAAGAATAGCCATAGAAGATCGAATTACTTTGCATATGTAAAAAATTCATGAGTTTATAAACAACAAAATATATTAAAAAAAAAAAAAACAAACACCTCTCAATCCCTTTGGAAGCTGATAGGGAAAAAAACTCGTTATTCTAAAAACTGATGAGAGTCCAGCATTTATCTTGTCTTTCCTATAGGAGTTATTCTTTGGAGTAACCATAAAAAACTGAAGAAGGAATATTTTTGTCTATAAAGGTATTCCAGCTAGTAAATGAAGAAGTAATAAAAAGATTAGAACATTGCATTTTGCAAACCCCAATTGAAATAATAGCTAGAGCAGATGATCATCAATGTCCGCTAACATCACAAAGACAATCAGGCATGATGGGCCTTCTGCTATAAGAGCGAGCACCTATAAAGACAAATATAACCTGAACGAGACAAAGCCTCAGGATCTAGCAACCAGTCATCAGGAAATTCAGGGGATGAGGAACATGTTAAATGTCAACACTGGAATGAAGCCAGCATATCCACACCTTGGGACACCTACTGGGATAAAGGGGAAAATCACAGACAAAGTGGGAACTTGTATATTAAAAAAAAAATTAAGAGACATCTGTCATAGCAACCAAATGCAACAAGTAAACCTTGTTTGGATCATGATATAAACAAAGCAATTGTAAGAGAGAGAAGAGTGGGGGAAGGAAGGAGAACTGGAAAAAGTTAGACACTGATGGGATATTAAGGAATTATTATATTTTTTTAAGTGTGCTTATGTTTTATGGACATTTAGTTATATCAGAAAGCAAAGAGTTCTTTTGTAAAGAGTTCTTATCTTTTAAAGGCAGACACTGAGATACATAGATAAAATGATACAATGTTAAGATTTACTCAAAATAACCCCGAGGCAAGGTAGGAAGTGGGTGAGGGGTAGATAAGATTGGACAGCGTTGTGGATTGCTCTAGCTGGGGTTATTGTTTACCTTAAAAATTCTTCATGATAAAAAGTTCATCTCTCTGATTCAGTCTCTGTCTTCCCCAGCTCCATTCATAATCTTGTAAAAGAAATTCTCCAGTTTGTCATTTTTCTTGACAAGTAGAGGGGTTTAGGCATGAACGTTCTGAGAAAAAAAAAAAAAAACCCATCTTTGAAAATATCTGTGGGCTGTTTCATTAGAAATCTTACCAAGTTCCCCCAGATGGCAACCAGACTACAAAGGCTTATTATCTGCTGAAGTTTTTCTCTCTTCTCAGCGTATTCTAATTTACCAACCCAACTGTCATTCAAGTAATATGCAAATTCTATTATTTCAGAAATTTGCAGGTCAGCCTAGAAGAGTTTTGAAGTACAAGGGAAAGTTTCTCCTCCTTTCCTTCCCCCTTCTTCCTCCCCTTCATCTCTTCCTCCTCCCCCTTCTTTTTCTCTCCCTCCCCCTCCTCCTTTCTTCTTTAACAAAATGTGAAAAAACTCCTCCTTGATGAGTAAGTAACTGGTGCTGCCCTCTGGGAGAGCTCCTCTGACCTCTTTCCCCTTTACCTTGCAAAGATGAGTCAGAATCAAGAGCTAGAAGCTCAAGCTTCTGGCTGGAAGGAAATCTCTCACATTGGTCAGACACCTGGACACAGGGGAGTACTGTTTTCTAAGAATGGATCTTTCAAAAAGGTTAAAAGGCCTCAGTGTCATAGGACCAGTATCTATCTTCTCATTTTCTCACAGGAAGCCTGACCTCCTCTTTTGATTATTACTCAGTAAATTGCAATCACATTCCAGACCTACTCCTGGAATTGTTCCCAATAAGTCAGCTAGGGTTTTGAATGTTCTGGCACTCCTCAGTCACACATCTGTAGACAGTGTCATGGTCTCTCTCAGGGACGATGCGGCATACTGCTAGTTGTTCCCCACAGCTCATCCCCTCCACCTTTCAATGTAGAGACTGCCTACGTGAAAACTACACTTCCCAAACTCCCTAGCAGTTCCGTGTGGCTGTTAGAGTAAATTCTAGCCAATGGGCTAGGAAGAGCAATGCTGGTACCAATTCTGGATCTTGTCCTTAGGGGAAAAGACGAGTGCTCCAAACTCCTTTCCCCCTTTCTACTTGTTGGAAGAAGGTGAGAAATGGACTCAAAAGCAGTGTCATGTGATGAGAACAGAGTGATCTTACCAGCCCTGAACTGCCACCTCTGACTGGGACATGGAAGGAAAATTACTTGTATCTTGTATAAGTCACCATGGCTTGGGATCTCTTTGGCAGCTTCCCCTATATCTTAACAAATATAGATGGTGTCAACTAATGGTCATTGGTGCCAAGTTAACACTAACAAAGATCCCCAATTTGGGGTTCAGCATGGAAGGAAACTTTATTCAGTGCAAACAGCTTAATTATGATGCAGCATGGCTGTAAGAACAGCATGGCTGTGGAACAGCTCAATAGTGTTACAACTCAAATATGAAATGGCCGTGAGGTAGCCCTTGGGAGAGGAGACCCCTCTCCAGCTAGAGAGCTCTGCTCTGCTCCACTCTGGTCTGCTCTGATGAGATGTCTTTGACCAGGGAAACACAGTCTTCAATCTTCAGTGGAAAGAGAAAGTGCTCTCTACAAGCCAGAGGGGAGCTGACTTATACAGACAGAAGTCCCCACCCCTGGCCCCTGATTGGTCCATCTTCATGCACATGAGGACTCCAAACTCTCACAGTTTGGTCCCAAAAGCACTGTCCAGATTGGTCAGAATGGAGCTGCTCCAATTGGTTGGTAGAGATGCTAATGGGAATATAGCCGCATAACTGTGACTGGATGGGAAAAGCCTCAGTCCTATTGGTTGGAATACAATTCCAAGAACTCCTTTCTAACCAGCGGCTCAGACAGCTGGAACACATTGCCAGCAGGCAGTTTAGGGAAGCCTTCTCCCTGACACACAGTTTACATGAGAGGCACCTATTTAGAAATGGCTTCTAGGCTCTGTGTTTTATATCTGAGCCCAGTTAGGCACCAGGAACCCTTCTTAATAGATATCTTCTTTCTCAGGGTCCACGGTGGCTACCTACGACTACTGAGTATGATGTTACTTGGGCAACTTCAAATACAACTTTATTTCCAAGAACCTGATTTATATCCTTCCTATCACCTTCTTGTCCCAGTTTGATGCCTGCAAACCCATGCAATGCAGGCACTTTGATATTGTGTCTATCCAAGTCTGCAAACTTAAGAATCATTTTGTGAGGTAAAAATTTCTCGGTTGAGCATTCCACACCATCTCCTCTTAAAAGTCAAATGATGATGAGGATTTGGAAACACTTAGAAGCATTGGGCCCTATTCCTATTTTCTCAAGTCCCTAGAGTTTGCATCTTTATGATTGATTCTTCCTTGGAAAAGTATTCTCTACTAAGGGCCAATAGTTCAGCCAACACCGGCAGACATACTCCATTACCACTAATATGGTACTCAAGCACTTTAGATACTTCTATTAATTGAGCTGCTGAATATCCCTATAAAGTAGGTAACAATTATTATACCCAATTACTGTCAAGAAGCTGAGCTTCAGAAGTATAAGGGGCTTGCCAGAATCATGCAAGTGGAGTCATAAGAAGAATAAGTTCTCTAGTGGAGGCTGTATTTCAGCCCCAACTTAAGGAAGTAGATTGCCCTGGAAGTCAGGAGACCTGTGTTCTGGTGGCAACTCTGTCATTAACTACTAAGTAAAAATTATCGCCTCTTTCTGTGCCTTTGTGTGTGTGTGTGGTTTGAATTCGCCTATCCTCTAGGATTTTTCCCACTGAGGGTGGAAGGGGAGCGACCCTGAAAGAACAGACATCCCACTGCTGATTCTCCCAGGAAGAAGTTAATCGTGAGACAGTAAACAAAAATTTAAAGAAAAGAAAACTTCTCTTTATTGGGCCAAGGCTCCAAAGTGAAGGAAGACATTTGTTAAGTTAAAGTATGGTTCAGTGGAGTTAGGAGATGCTCTAGTACACTGGGTCAAGGGAAGGTCAGCAGCAGACTCTGATCAGGCCACAGTGCAGCTACTGCAGAAAGTGACAATTGGAAGACAGCCAGCCTGGCAATGATTACCTGAGGCCATTTCTGGAGTGATGGAGCAAGGTCAGCAGCCCACAGAAGAAAAAATATGAGGGACTGTGCCCAAAGTGGTGCAAAGCAGAACCTTGGGAAATGTTCCCAATCCACAGGGACACCGGGAAAAAAAAAAAAAAAAAGCAAACTTCTCACCATGAACCCAGTGCCATAATAATATGGGAACAAGCAGAAGCAGCAGGCTGCAGGGCCTGGGACACACGGGTGCCTGTAAAAGGAGATTGTTAAAGTGGATGCCCTCGAAGATTCCTTTTCACTGAGATGCATGAGCCACAGTCTTCTGCTGCTGGACATTTGGCCCGAGGTCCTTGGGGAAGTCTGACAGATGATTTTCACCCAATCTACAGTCCACGCTGACCCCAGGTCATAGGTGACTGGCTAAGGTTGGGCTTAGGACAGAGGACCTTCATTATTAAAGATCTGGTTAATTCCCAGAGCACTAAAATGGGAGCGATGTCTGTGATCTTTCCCTTTTGTTCCCAACTTGGGTATTACAGAAATTAAAATAAATTAAGTTTGCCTAATTCATTTTAGTATATACTTCAAGGCATTTTGACAAACGGGATCGCCACCTTAATCGAGAGCTAAATATTTCCATCCCCCTAGAAAGTTCCCTCAACATTTCCCCGACCCTCCAACAAGCAATCAATATTTTGGCTTCTATCACCATAGTTTAGTTTTATCTGTTCTAGAACTTGCTATAATTTGAAACATAGAGTATGTACTCTTTATAATAAATGTCAATTTTTAACATACAAATGATGTCTTCAGGGACTTGCCATAAGTAAACATTTCATGCCAAGAAGATACAGTGCAGTGATCCAGTGGCCGTGCATCTCTCCCAGCACACTGGAATGTGCCCAAGGACATTTGCAGAGCCTAAATATGTGAACCTCATGCTTTTGCTTAGCAGTGACCAGACTGCTCTTTCCCTTCCCCTACTCTGAGTCCTGAAGCCTCAGGGCTTGCTTCCCCTAAATTTTCCCACACCTGACCCCAGCACAGAGGGTCCTGGCACCTTGAGAGTTTCTATTTTTGACTCAAATAACAATCCCTAAACCAGGCATAGAGTTGTTACAGTTTAATAGCTAATAATATTTGCTACCGTTTATTGAAGGCTCTCCAAGCCACCATGCTTGTGTTTGCATACATCATCTCATGCAATTTTCATGGCCTCCCCTCCCCAGGTATTATTTCCATTTTACAAACAAGGAAAATGAGGCTCAGAGAGTTTAAGATGGGGCTTCTAAGACTTTAATATGCAAATGATTCATATGGAGTTTTTGTTAAAATGAAGACCCTTATTCAGTAGGTCTGAGGCTTGCCTGAGAGTCTGCATCTTGTAACAAGCTCCCAATGAATGCCAATGGTGCTGGTTCATGGACCACACTTGGGGTAGCAAGAGGTGAGATAACTCCTCCAAGGTGAAAATTTAAGATATGAACTCTGAACATCTGCTTCCAAAGATGGCGCTCTTAACAGTTCCACTTATGTAGCAGGGAAAAGAAGAAGAAGAAGGGGAATAAAGTTCAGAATTCCTTTTCTAGGAGACAAGTATTTTTGTTTAGCAAAACCCCTTAATGAGATACTTAGATTGTAGAAAATACCTCCTCTCCACCCCCACCAGAGGCAAGGATTGATAGAAAGGAGGCAAAAAGATAGCTAAAGAACACTGGGAGGGGAAATGAACAAGACTGGGGACTGGAAACTATGGAGAAGAAGGGAGATTAAGCAGGCTGGTGAGTGGCTGGAGTCCCAGTAGAGAAGAGGAGGAGCTACTGGCCTCTGGAGGTGGGAACATTGTAAATAAAGACTCTAAACTCTAGCAGTTTAAAGATGTTTGCACTATAGTGCTATAAGCCTTTGGTGTGCTTCTGATCCTTTGGCAGAGTCTGTCATTCACATAGCTTTGAACTTGTATTGGTGCAAGTTTGGGAGAGAAGGACTGGCATGGGGGAGAGTGCATCCTTATACACAGATGGCAAAGTAAATCTAAAGGAAAAGACAGAGCCAGGAGGTATAGTAGGGAAGTGCCTATCTGACACTGCCCCCACCCCAATCTACTGAGAGAAATGCTGGAGCTGAGCATACGAGTCATCTTTTTATCATTTTAAGAGCAGTTACAAGAAGATTTCACATCTTTTATTTCATTTATTTCACATAACAGTCTTGGGGCACAAGAGGGTAGGAATCATGTCCTTCATGTGGAATTTTCTCAAAGTCGCACAGCTACAAGGTGTCAGAGGTATGCTTCTCAAACCTCCATGTGAATCGGGATCACCAGGAGTGTTTAAAGAGGGCCATTGTCTGGATCTCCACTGGGGAATCTGATTTTGTTTATCTTGAGTTCAGCCCAAACATCAGTATTTTTCAAAAGGTCCTCATTGATTTTAACATTCAGTCAAGGTGAGAACCCCTACACTAGATGATACACATAAAGCGTTTAACTCAGAGTCAGGCAGTCAGCCTCAGTTAATGTCGGCTGCTGTGAATACTTTACATAAATTCAAACCCGATGATACTATGCTGTCCACCACTGGTTCTCAGACTCTAGCAAGCATCAGAATCACCTGGAAGGCATGTTAAAAGAGATTGCTAGACCTTTCCCCAGAGCTTCTGATCTAGAAGGTCTAAGGTGGGAACTGAGAATGTGCCTGACAAGTTGTCTTCCTGATACTGCTGGTCTGAGGAATCACACTTTGAGAACCAACTCTGCAAATGAAGACAGGCAAGAGACTCAAAGCAGTGCTTTTTTTTTTTTTTTTTCTTCATTTTCCCAACTTGGGGTGAAACGGCCAGGCTAGGGCTATTCTAGTGACCTGCTATGACCAGTGGGAGGGCCTGCTGTCAAGGCTACCTTTTGCATCATCTAGCATGTGTGACTAAAATGAATTGCTAGGGGTTGACCTTCCAGGATGGGGCCATACATTTGATGGCTGAAGGGAGAGTGAGACTAATTGAAAACACCTTTAGTCTAGAGAACACAGTCTGGGTCACAATTACAGACTACTGTAAAAAAGAGAGAGGTGGGACAAGTGGAAATGAAAATGTGTAAGAGAATGTTCTGAATGTTTGAATGTTTGTACAGGCTCTTATAGACACACATAGACGTACGTTCTTTCAACTTAGGTTGAGAGATATGAACTAAGGGAAGGGTTCTGGAACCTTCTAGGAATTTTCTGCTCTGAGGAAAAATGCCAGGCACTGTCCCATTTGAAGCCATAAGTTGCATCATGTGAGCACCTCCATCTGCCACCACTCTGACCACAGTCTGATCAGACCTGCCAATAGCCCCAAACTGCCATCTGTAGGCATATGGAGACCCAGCAGCCAGTGCTTCCTCTTTGGTGGGGAGGTGAGGCAAAAGAGGGGAGGAGAGTACACTTGCTTCAGAAGTTTCTAGCATGGTTGCATCCAGGAACTCCAACAATCTTATCAAGATTCACTATTTCTTCATTTCTCATGAGTACTTCCCTTTTTTCATGAGCACCACCATCAGCAACCTCAGGCTTACACTCTACCAGTAAAAATAAATGGAGCCCTTCATTTCTCTTAGATCAGACAGGAGTCCTGGCAGGCTTCTGTTGGCCCAGGCCTTGTCACAAGCCTATTGCTACACCTACTGTTGGACTAGTTAGGCCTGGGTTTTGTGTTCATGCCACACAGAGATTGGGCAAGGGCTGGTCCCTAAAAGAGGGCTGGGGTGCTGTTATCCAAAGAATGGAGAGGAATGCTGGGCAGGCAATACCAACAGATGCCTGCTACAATGTATTCCTTGGTTTCATTTTCTCCACACTTATCTTTCCCAAGAAAGGGTGGTCTAAGGCAGGATTTGGGAAAGCCGATGTTCAAAAACCCTCTCCTTAACATCATCCAGTATCATCAGTTTCTGTGAGGCTTGTTTGCTGACAGGGTTTCTCTTCTGTCCTCACTTCTTCCTATAATAAGGAACACAAGTGAAGGGTTTAACATACCCTTGCCAGTTCCTTCTCTAATGTATAAATTGACACTCAGCTTCCATAACATCTCTCCAAAGGGGCTGAAGACTTCCCAACATGCATGGCCTCAGTGCACAAAGCACACGCAGGTCAAAGGCCTTCTGGAAGCTCCTCCTTATGCAGAACCTCCTGGGTAACTCCTTGGCTCCATAATAAGTTTCCTTGAGCCCCAAGGCTTCTAAAACTAAAGAAGAAATTCAAGATCTAAATTCCAAATAATATCTGCCTTTCTGTTCTCTGCTGTAACATAGTTCAGAACAAAGGTAAAGATATAAGGGCTCCTTTTTGATAATTTCTTCAAGGTAATACCTTCTATCTATCCTGAAGGAATTAATCATGCAAATACACAAAGTATATTAAACTACTAGCATATTAATTCCTATGCCATTTATAATGGAAAACCATCTAAATATATAATCATAAAGATTAATGAAACAATAAATAGTATATTCATATAGTCATTATGCAGGAATATTATGTAGCCAATAAAAATAATGTAGAATATCAAACAATATGAGAAAATAGGATATGTTGCTTAATGAAAACAGAATAAAATTTTTAAAAATTGTACACACACTGCTATGGACAGAATCATCTCCCCCAAAATCATATTTTGAACCCCCGCGTGACTATATTCAGAGATAAAGCCAACGAGAGGTAATTAAGATTAAGTGAAGTCATAAGAGTGGGGCCACGAACTACAGGATTGTGAGGACATAGCTAGAGGGTGGCCACCTACAAGCCAGGAAGAGAGCTCTCACCAGAACCCAACCAGCCTGATCTGGGACTTCCAGCTTCCATAAATGTGAGAAAATTAAATTCTGTTGTTGAAGCCACCCAGTCTGTGGGATGTTGTTACAGCAGCCCTAGCAGAATTATACACACATATATGCAGATGGCACATCACATGTTAACAGGGATTATCTCTGTGAGTAGGTTTACTGGTGGCTTTATATGTTTTCACTTAATTTTCTGTTTTCCAAACTTTGTGAAAATGAATAAGTATTATTTTTATAAATGCACGAAATCAATCCCATCATTATGTATGTCAAAATGGTTACTTAAGGGTATTATAAAATTAATACACGTTCAATGAAAAAATTGGTGGCTTCATGTTCTTTTGCTAATCTGTACTTTCTAAAATTTCTACAATGGATATGTATTAATTTCATTTCTGAAAAGTTATTTAAAAACAATTTCTCCTCATCCATAAGAGATGCCTGAGGCCCATAGGGTGTGTATGTGTGTGTGTGTGTGTGTGTGCGTGCGTGTGTGTGTGTGACAGAGAGAGACAGAGAGAAAGACTGAGTCCTCAAAAACCCACATTCTAAGGTTCTTTTACTCAACAAAATTTAACTAACAGCCCACTGCAGATCAGGGGCTGAGCTGAATTTGTTTTTCTTTACTATTGTATTAGTTTTCTATTATTGTATAACAATATTACCACAAACATAACCACTTAAAACAACACATTTATTTTCTACTAGTTACCATGTGTCAGGAGTCCCAGGATAGCTTAGCTGGGTTCTCTGCTTAGGGTCTTACCAGGGTGCCATCAAAATGTCAGCTGGGCCTGTTGTCTCATTAGAGGCTCTTGGAGTTACTAGGAGAATCCATTGAGATGATGTCTACAAAGCATTTAGCATGGTGCCTGGCTCACCAGAAGGTTTCAAAAGTATTAGTGATTATCATTAATAAAACAAAATAATAATAATAACACCGCATAAGAGAGAAAGTGAGATGGGACCTTAGTTTTTGTAAAACCCTCAAATGTGTGCCCCACTGCCTTTGTTCTGGAGTATTCCAGAAGGTGTGGTGGAAGGAATTCCCACTGACCACCCGACTGAGGGCCCTGACACTGACAGCATCAGCTGTAGAGACAGCCACTGAGCCTTTGATGAAGCTGCAAAGCAAAAGACAGGTGGCTCATCAACATTTGAAATGGTACCAGAAAGCCACCTTGCCTGGGAGACACCTAGGGTGAGGTGGAGGGATGCAAGGCCTTCCCAGGGCTGTGTCACCCACCAAAATATAGCTGGTCACAAACTACACCTCCGCTTCACACTTCACACATACACAGCTCCGTTCCGGGGCACTTGGCCACTGTCAGCCTCCCTCTTCCCAGGGCTGCCCAGGTGGTGGGGGCTCAGTTGCAGCTCTGCACCCTTCATTATGTGGCCAGGGTATGAGGGGCACACACCTCTCAAAGAAACTTGGGTTGGGGAAGGGGGTGACCCTCAGGAGCCTAAGTTCAAATTCTCAGACACACCAGATGTCAAGGGACAGAGATACTGGGGAGGGGGCCAGGTGGGGGATTGACACATTCCCTTTTTTGTTCCTCCCTGCACCTCTGCTCCTGCTCTCTCTCTCTCTCTCCTTTCCCATTTTCACTCTTGCTTTCCTCCCTTGCCCTTCTCTCCTCCTCCCTCTCAGTCCTTTCTCCCTCTCCTGAGGTTAGTAATTTACATCTCTCAGGATGAATTTTTTTTTCCCCTTAAAACAACATAAATTTATTCTATCTCAGTTCTGGAGGCTAGTGGTCTGAAATTAAGGTGCCTGCATGGTTGGTTTCTTTTGGAGGCTCTGAAGAATTGGTTCCTTGCCTTTCTTCTAGGGTCCGGTGGCTATTGGAAATCCTTGGCATTCTTTGGATTATAGACACATCACTACAACCTCTGTCTCTGGCTTCACATGGCTTTCCTGTGTCTCTCTGTTAAATTTATCTCTCCTTTCATTTATAAGGACAGCAGTCATTGGATTCAAGGCCCACCCTAAACCCGAGGTCATTTTATCTTTAAATCCTTAGCTTAATTGCAGATGTTTAATCTACAAAGACCCTTTTTTCCAAATAAGGTCCTATTCTGAGGTTCTGGGTGAATATTTTCTGGGGAGCCACTGCTTAACCCACTAAATTCTTTCTCCCTTTTTTCTTCATGCCCATTTCTGTATTTCCACCCTCTTTCCCCTCTCCCCTCTCTTTTTCCATTTTCTTTTTTTTTCTCTCTGCCACTGCCCACCCCCACCCCACCTGCCTTCTTTTATAAGATGTCGGTTTTTTGCTTCCCTATCACTTCACTTGTACTGACCATAACCTCACATGAATTTATAGATCTGGTGTCTAGTAACAGCTAGTCTATATTTTTTACTCTAACTTAAAACTCCTGGCTGGACCTGCCTCTAAATGGACCCAGTGCAAGGATCCCCAACCCCTGGGAGGTAGACTGTTACCTGTTCGGCCTTTTAGGAACTGGGCTGCACAGCAAGTGCTGAGCAGTGGCGAGCCAGAGAAGCTTCATCTATATTTGCAGCCACTCCCCAGCACTAGCATCACTGCCTCAGCTCCACCTCAGATCATCAGGCATTAGATTCTCATAGGCGCTCCAGTCCCTGGTGCCAAAAAGGTTGGGGATTGCTGACCTAATGTAGGTATAATAATGACTTGGCTGCTGGTAATGGAGCATCAACAGTGTTTTAGGATCCCTTTCTCTGCTTAGATTTAATAAATCTACCCCATCTGAGTGTGCTGTCAATGCCATGAAATAGTTTTTACTAATTTGCTTGATTGAGAATCACATGTGGGAAGAGGGTGTTTGAAAAATGTAGATTATCAGGCTCATTCTCTAGAATCTGCATTTTAACTAATACTCTAGCAGATTCTTATAGTAAGAAAAATGTGGAAAATATCACCGTAGGGTATAGTGTCCTTTCAATATCAAATACTGTCTCATTGTTACCAAAAAAAAGTCGATCTCCCAATTACAAATTTCCATGAAGTTCAATCAACCTAGAGAGACAACGCAGTGAAAATGCATGATACCAGACCTGAAAGTGCAGTGTAGTGTGGTTGAAATGTGGGCTTTGGAGCCGCTGCACAGACCTAAGCTTTCTGGCCTATGAAAGGACCATCTTAGCGGTCCTCAACCTATTTGTCACCAGGGACCAGTGCTCCTATGAGAATCTAATGCTTGATTGTCTGAGGTGGAGCTGAGGCAGTGATGCTAGTGCTGGGGAGCAGCTGCAAATACAGATGAAGCTTGGCTTGCTGGCCCGCCGCTCGCCTCCTGCTGTGTGGCCCTGTTCCTAATAGGCCACAGACTGCTACTGGTCCCGAACTACATGACTTCTCTAAGCCTCATGTTCACCTAGAAAATGCGGAGATATTCTCATTGGTTTGTTATGAAAAATAAAGACACTCATGAACATAAGGGATACTTTTTCTATATTTCCTCTGTTAAATGTTTCATATGTGCCATCTCATAAAACAGCCAACTCTGTAAATGGCAGCTGTAGCAGAGAATGACTGCATTCACTCTTGGGGCGGGAGCTGCCACTGCACCTGGCCAGGTAGGCATGTGATCTTACTTAAACAGAATTGAGATTCTTTGAAAAAAGAGAAAGAACAGACTGGCATTGGATTAGAAGCAACCAATAGTGTCTGCCACATTTTCTTAGGGACATTTCTCAGCAGTGTTTTGTTTAATTTTTGTTATAGAAATTCTCAAATACATAACAAAAGTAGAGAAAATAGCACGATGAATCCCATGTACTCATTGCCCAACTTCAACAACCATCTTTTGCCATTCTTATTTATTCTCCCTTCTTCACAACCCCACCACCACTACCCCAGAGTATATAAAACAATTGTTTCACTTTTTAAAAAATAAACATTGCTTTTTAGAACAATTTTAGTTCACACCAGAATTAACAGGAAGGTACAGATATTTCCTGTCTACCCTCTGCCCCTCCACCCTGCACAGCCTCCCCGATTATCTACATCCCCCACCAGAGTGGTACGTTTGTTAAAACTGCTGAACCTACACTAACATGTCATCATTACCTAAGTCCACAGTTCACATTAGGGCTCAATCTTGGTGTTGTACATCTATGGAGTTGGACAAATGTATAATAACATGATATTGTCTCCCTTTTCAATATCACAGATTCAGCCTAACATTATATTACGAGCCTTCTGACATGATGCAATGGAAACTAGGGCACCACCTTAAGCAGCATTGCCACAAATACTGAACGTGAATCAATTTAAGCTCTGGAGTTTACAGGAACTCCAGGGATAGAGACATTTATAATCACCACAAGGATACACTCAGTTACATCTGTAACGTGGTACACTCTACAGGACAGATAATCTGGATTTTCTTTTTTTCAACTAATAAATAGCATTGAAAAAGAGAAGGGAAACTATTATAGATTAAAACAGACTTAAGAGACCTATCAACCCAATGCAATGTGGGATTTGAGAGAGAAGTACAGTTCTTGATTTGAACAAACCAACCGTACAGATGTGTTTTTCAGATGATTGGGAGAAAGTCCTAACTGGCACTTCTTTTGACATCAGCACACAAGGCACAAAGTTTAGAATGATTGCTCCAAGACCTTGAGCCCAGTCTGGGCTCCATCGGTTAATTGATAATTGTTAAGTAACACGCTCAGCATTGCTGGGCCTCGGTATTTCCATCTACGAAATGTTTAGGTTGGAAGGGATTTCATCTGCAGCACCCCACCTGCCATCCCGCCACACCTTCAGATCCCAGGGGTCAGCTATGATAGTTTCATGGTTTAGATAAATCATGCTTCTATTTATGTATCACATGAACTTCACTATTTTTAGAGAGAACAGTATTGATTCCCATTTAGCTTGTGGGCCACTCTGAGATTCTTATTTCACCCTCACCCTAAGAGCCTACCTCTACTCAGCTTGGATCTAGGGAATGTCGCTCCTCTCTATTAAATGCCTTTCTGATTCCCATCTCCCCACTTTTCCTCTTTGTCAGGTTATTTTAGCTAATAAGCCCCATTTATTATTTATTATTCAAATAGCTGTGGTCACTCTAACTCAAGATGAGTAGACCCCAAACTGGCTCTAGTAACCACAGACTCACAATAATAAAAATGCCTTCTAATTCCATAGAGTGGCTCAACCTTTTAAAGCACATTTTCGTGGATTATGGCCTCTCTTTATATTCAGTCACCCTAAATTAGAGTTGACATATAGACATTCTTGTTTCCATTTCACAGACTGAGTAATTAAGGTTATGAGGAAGTGAAATGAGAACTCAATTGAGTCAGGAGCCTGGGCTCCAAGTCCAGGTTCTATCACTAATCATCTCTGTGACCTTGGCAGGGCTGGGGCCCCACTAGGCTGTTATTAAATTGACTACACATTCAGGTTTGACCATCAATACCCCAGGTTACACCTGCTGAACCTGTGTGATCATGTGTGACTCCTTTCACTCTAAAATGTGTCCCAGCTTGGATGGTTAGTTGTACAGTTCTCTGCCTGAAGTCCCAGAATGTGAGGAGAAAGGGCCAAACCAGTGGTTTCCAATCCTGGTTGCACAACAGAATCACTGGGGGAGATTATTTAACTCATTTCTTCTTTAGAAAAGAAAAAGTGCAGCTTGCCACCAGCATTATTTTATTTTTTCATAAATGTGCTCCCTGACGCTGAAACAAATCTGACTGTTTTTCGGTGTGAAAATAAAATATAAAAACTGTTCTTGGAGTTATTTTTAAACAGAATTTGTCTCTAATCCTAATGTAACAGAAATGCACATGATGAGTATTTACTAATTTTTTTCATGTGGTAAATAAATTTCAAAGCACAGAACAATACAAAGTGGAACATCTAGGATTTGACATTTTCAGTGACCAACAATTACTATTTTTTGTAAATGAAGACAACACTACTACAAACAGAATGCTATAAATAGAATGATGCCATTTGTTTGCAAATACTATCAATACACTAGAGTGAGGTGAATATAATAATAAAAGTGAGAAATTTCATGGCAAAGTTTGGGGTTGAGGTTAGGACTGTAATCTGTGAGTTTTCTCGGGGTAAACACTGCAGCAGCAAGCACTGCCAGAGAGAATTTCTGGGGCAAACAGAAAATGGGTTAAACCTCCAGTGGTTAGACCCTACCCTAACCCAATAAAATCAGAATATTTGCAGGGGTGGGGCTAGACATTGTATTTGGTTCAAGCTTCCCAGGTGATTCTAATATGCAGTCAGAGTGGCGACCCCACCATTAGATACTCTTGTCACTCAGCAGCATCAGCATCACTTGGGAGATTGTTTCAATGAGGAAGCTCCGGGACCATCTCAGACCTACTGACCAAATCAGAACCTGCATTTGCATAAGATGTCCTGGGGATTCACATGTGTATTCAAGTTACAAAAACAACTCCTAAAACAGCCCCTGAAGTGAACTGTTTCTAAATGACTTGGCCAATATTGCTTGGCTAGTGAGAGTCAGAGCTTATGTCCTCGTTAACAGAGAGGGCTGACCTTGGAGGTATTTTTATGTAGGTTGGAAGGGGGCCGGGGGGGGGGGGGCTATGTGTAATGAAGGGATAACACAGCTGACTGACACAGTCTCTAAAAGTCACATAATAGTAAAAGCAACTGTGGTCAACTTAGCCGCCTTGACCATCTCCAGCAGCTTAGGGTACAAATAAGGACACGTTAGTTCTTAATATTCACATTAAGTCTAATTACCTCCTTCTCCCTTTCTATCTCTCTCTTCCTAGTACTAAATTTGCCCATCCATTTTCAGGAAGCCTGGATCCTTACCACTCCAAAGAGGTCAAGTTTTCGCCAAAGCATCCCACCAGGGAGGATGGAGAAACTGATCTGTCTACACAAAGTCCAGTTGGGAGTTGTTTTCTCACATGGGGTTGATCTAGAAAATTGGTCCTACCCAATGCGTTGCATATTTGCTGCTGTCAGGTAGAGCCTTTGATAATCCAAGTGCCCACATCAGACTCCCTGCTTCTTAAGAGGAAATATCATAATCCCTATACAGTCATTCTTGGCCAGAGTGCCCCAAGCTGGGATCCTATGTTTATATAGCTTAATTATAAACTCATTGAGTAGCAGCGGATACTCCCTCTTGCCCCAAGGTGAGTTCCTTCTTGGTATCTTTTCTGGTAGCTAAATTCAGGTGACACTGTTTCTATCAACATAAAGATTATTACCTCTAAGCCTCAAGAGTGGTCTCTTATTCTCCCAAGAGCCTCCATGGCTCTTATGCAAATTTGCCTACTGGCTCCCTGGAGCTGTGTATACCGAGAAGTACTGAGGGGGACAGATAGATGTTACCAGCCACACAAAGGCCCTTGTGAACCACTGGCAGGGCCATAGGACCCACACCTTACATTCCTCAGAAAAGCCCTATTGTCTCCTGCTAGACAGATGCATTGCTGGCAACTTGAAAAATCACTACCTACTCCAAAACTAAGTATGGAGCACTCATTCCATGTCAAGTACCATGTTTGTCAAACTGGAAGCTTTATTCCTCTGCTCAACACCCACTGCCGCCCCCCTCCCCATTTCACTCAGAGTAAAACCCAAGGTGTAAGGGCCCGTAAGTAATCCATCTAGCCCCCTCTTCTGCCTGTCTATCTTGCCGCTCTTCTCCCTGCACTCAACTCCAGTCACACAGGCTCCTCAGACACACCAAGTACATTCCCATCTCAAGGCTCTTGCCCTGTTCTCGCACCTGCACACTCTTCTCTCTACGAGGCTACAAGGCTAACTTCCACTTCTTTCAAGTCTTGCCTTAAATATCATCTTCTCAGTAAGACCTACCCTAACAATTCTGTTTGAAATTGAAACCAGGACCCACACTGCCAACCCCCTCTCCACCCTCCTTATCCTCCTATCCTGATCTTTTTTGTGCTGTTGTACTTACCCTTTAATAACACTACATACTTTCTTCTTTATTATATTCATTCTTTACTGTCTGTTTTCCTCTAGGAAACATAAGCTTCATAAGACAAAGACTATTCCTCCATTTGCTCACCGTTAAGTCCCCAGTGTCTAGAACACAGGAGGCCCTCCATAAATATTCGTGAATGAATGAATGAATGAATGGTCAAAACCCTGGGCGTAGGTAGAATTATAGCACCCATTTTACAGACAAGAAAATTAAAACTCGTAGAGGTTAAGTGACTTGCTGGAGGTTGTGGGAGCCAGTTAGAAGCACTACGCCACACAGACTTCAGAGCCGATCCCTGGTTTAATTCAAAGGATTCCAGTGCAAGCAAAATGTGGGTACTTTAGGTAGAGTCCAGGGAAAAGGCATTAAATTAAATTTTTTTGTGTGTGGGGGGAAAAGGTAGAAGAAGTAGAGTGGAGATGAAAATGATGTAAGAGGTCTTTGGTCACCTAAAACTTTGGGTGCGCTTGATAATTCTGTCCTTCAATACAGATCTGGGGTCTATACCCTAAACTGCTAGAGAAAAAGACCAGACTGACCCCAACGCTCTGGAGACTTCAAAGTATTAAACTTGTATGCTGGATGGAAATGGTATTACCTGATATCAGCTACAAGGAAAAATAACCAAGATGTTACAAAACACCTTAACACATAGGCATTTTAAACAATAAGCCTTTGTTCTTGCTCTCTAGCCTATTTGTCAAACTAGGTGTGTGCAAGCTCGGCTGAGCTCCACTGGGCAGAGGCGTTTGTTGCCCATGGTGAGTAGCCTAAGGCTGACAAGCCAAAAATGGTCTCATTCACATTTCTGGCTACCGGTAGGCTGTTGGATAGGGCGCTGGAGGAGCTTCGATCTTGAGTCTTTCATCATCTAGCAGGTGAGCTCTGGCTTTTTCTCATGACAGCAGCACTGTTCCAAAAGAGGGAACATAAGCATGCAAAGCTGCCTGAACTAATGCAAAGCCAGCCACATTCAAGCAGCTGCATGTTGTTAGTCAGGAAGCACAGATTCAAGGGGTAGGGAAATAGATCTCAACTCTCGATAGGAGAGGCTGCAAGGACATTCTGCAAGGAAAGGTACATTGTGACCATTTTTAAAAACAATATACTACAGGTTGGCTTAAGGTAACAGAAATGCACAATATAAAGCAATAGGGCCGAGCAATAGATAAATAATGAGGGTTAGTGAGAGTGGTAGGTGAAAGAGATTTCTATGCCAGACGATTAGTTTATTCATTTTTTAAAAACAAATACTCAGCAAGCACCTCGTATAGGTCAGTCACTATGCTGGCCCTAGGAGTAAAATTGGAGAGAGACCTGGTACCAGCCTCCCTTGGGCTTGCATTTTAGAGCAAGAGATATAGATAAGGACACCACCCTTCAATTCACCATGATCAGTGTTATGTCAAGGGAACTGTGAACAACTGTGGGAACTCACAGAAGGGACACCTAGCCACAATAAGGTTGGAGAAGGAACCTGGAATGCCTTCTGGAGATAAATTCTGAAGCAATATTCATGATACTAACCATGCTGATGAGGAGTGGGAGAGAAAGAAGAGCATTCAAGGCAAGGCAGGAGAATAGCATGTACAGAATCCCAGAGACAAGAGAAATTGTGACTTCTTAGTTCAGTATGGCAGGAGTGACAGAAGATGGGAATTGATAGAGGAGATGGAGACATACGTAAGAGATGCTAAGGAGCTGAGACATCACATGGAAAGATTTTTACCTAATAGGTAACATGATCGGAATGGCATTTTAGAAAGATCACTTCTTGCCCTGTTAGTGTGGAAGATGCACTTTTTGTTGTTGTTGTTGGAGATGTGTGTGCAGGAATAGGGTAAGATAAGATTTAGAAGTTCAGTTAGGATTCCAGTCACGATGGTAGACTTGTTAAACACTGTGCTTGTCTCCTCTCATGACCACATCAAAATTACAACTAAACTACAAAAAAAAAAAACCCTCATTGAAATTGCCTGAAGTGTAGCTGAACAGAAGTCCTACAATTAAAGACATAAAGAAGAAGAGAGACTGGTAGGGCAGCAGAAATGCAAAATGGGCTGGTCCCATCAGGAGGCATACCTCAGTTGCAGAAGTCTCCGTGGAGGAGCAAGGGGTCCCATCTCCACTTCGAACTCCCCAGCTAAAGGTTCCAGTGCTGAGAAGAGAAGTCCTCACAACTTCTAGCTCTGAAAACCAGCTGAGATTGTAGCTGAGTGAGACAGAGGGCTGCAGGAGTCCCAGGCATTTCTCTTAAAGGGCCTATGCGTGGACTTACTCATTGATGGATTTGCTTGCTCTGAGCTCCAGCACTTGAACGTCACAGCAACTTGACAGATGCCAGGGCCATACAGAGAAGAAGTGAATTGTCTGGCATCAGGACAAGTGCTGGAGCTTTCTCCTAGACAGAAATTCTGGCAGAATCCATTGTTTCTTTATTGAACCCTCCACCTCCCAGCATTCAGACCCAGAAAGCTGCTATATTTGAGTCTCCATCAACCTGGCTAACACTGATCACCCTGCCCTGGTGATTCCCTGAGATCCCACCCCACACAACTTGCTGACGCACCCAAGCTGCTTCCAGTAGCTTTTCTATGCAAATAGATTGTCTTAAGGAATGCTGTGGACTTTCCTAAAATCCCTCAAAGGTTTACAAAACCAAAACCAGCAGCATCTGGCCTCAGCATGCCCTATATCTCTTGCTGAGCAGCCCCAAACCTGGCATTAGCAGCAATTGGTCGCGGTTCACAGCTTGGCTTCTTGAGGCACCTCCAAGCCCAACATGGGTGGTGACCGTCTGTGGATTGCTTGGTGGCTCATGCCATGTGGCCCCAGGCAGGGCATAAGCTGTGGGTGAATTTCGCCTGTGGTGGGGCCCCTCCCAGGAGGCCCCAGTGTCTGGCATCTGAATGTGCCAGAGTACCACCTGGGGCTGCACCTGAGGATGACATTTCTAAAAGGCAGACTGGGCAGGCACCAGAGCCCTGCTAAAGTGGAACCTGCTCCATGGGGTCAGCCCCTGCACAACAGCTGCTCCACTATAGTCACTAGCCAGTCTTCACAACCAACCAGCTCAAAGGTCAGTCCCTCCCATTAATGTACAAACAGCAACCAGAGATCAACTACAATAGGAAGCACACAAAACCCATACAAGGGACACACCTGGAGCATCCAGCTTAGGTGACCAGGGAGACTACACCATGGGGTCCCACAGGACACTTACTACACAAGGTCACTCTACAAAGACATAGCAGTCCTACCTCATACATAGAAACAAACACAGGGAGGTAGCCAAAATGGAAATACAAAGAAATATGTCCCGAATGAAAGAACAGAACAAAACTCTAGTGGGGTGGGGAGAGGGAACTAAACAAAATGGAGACAAGCAGTCTACCAGATGCAGAGTTCAAAACACAGGTTATAAGGATGCTCAATGAACTTAGGGGAAGAATAGATGAACTCAGTGAAAACTTTAACGAAAAGCTAGAAAACATAAAAATGAAGATAAAAAAATAACGAGTTAGAAATGAAGAATACAATAACTGAAATGAAGGATACATTAGAGGAAATCGATAGTAGATTAGATGGAGCAGAGGATCAAATCAGCTATTTAGAAGATAAGGTAGCAGAAATATCCAATTAGAACAGCAAAAGGATAAAAAGAATCCAAAAAATGAGTATAGTTTAAGGGGCCTCTGGGAGAACATCAAGAGTACCAACATTTGCATCATAGGGATACCAGGATAAGAGAGAGAGCAAAAATTTGGAAACATACTTGAAGAAATAATGATGAAAACTTTCCTAGTCTGGTGAAGAAAATAGACATACAAATCCAAAAAGCTCAGAGTCCCAAACAAGATGAACCCACACCAAGACACATCATAATTCAAATGCCAAAGGTTAAAGACTAAAAGAAAATCATAAAAGTAGCAAGAAAAAAAGCAATTAATTACCTACAAGGGAGCTTCCATAAGACTGTCAGCAGATTTTCACCAGAAATTTTGCAGGCAAGAAGGATTTGGCACGAAACATTCAAAGTGATGACAAGCCAGGATCTATAGCCAAAATTACTCTGCCCAGCAAAGTTATCATTTAGAATTGAAGGACAGATAAGGAGCTTCCCAGACAAGAAAAAGCTAAAGGAATTTACCGCCAAAAAACTACTATTATAAGAAATGTTAGAGGAACTTCTTTAAAAAGAAGAAAAAAAAGATGAAAAATATGAATAATAAAATGGCACTAACTACATACCTAGCAATAATTACTTCAAGTATAAGTGGATGAAATGCTCCAATCAAAAGAGAGGGTAGCTGAATGGAGAAGAAAACAAGAGCCTTACATATGCTGCCAACAAGAGACTTGTTTCAGATCAAAAGATACACATAGACTGAAAATGAAGGAATGGGAAAAGATGTTTCATGAAAATGAAACAAACCAAAAAAGATCTGGGACAGCATTGCTTATACCGGACAAAATAAACTTTAAAACAAAGACTATAACAAAAGAAAGAATCAATAATCCCATTTCTAGATATTTACCTGAAAAAACCTGAAATACTATTTTAAAGGGACATATGAGTTCATATGTTCATTGCAGCATCATTTGAAGTGTCCAAGATATGGAGGTAACCTGGGTTTCCATCAATGGATGAATGGATAAAGAAGAGGTGGTACATACACAATGGAATATTACTCAGCCATAAAAAAGAATGACATCTTGCCATCTGCAACAACAGAAATAGGTCTAGAGGGTATTGTACTAAGTGGAGTAAGTTAGATAGAAGATGACAAATGCCATGTGATTTCATTTACATGTGGAACCTAAAGAACAAAATAATCAAACAAAACAGAAACACACTTATAAATGCAGAGAATGGTTTGATAGTTGCCAGATGGGAGGGCTTTGGGGGCTGGGTGAAAAAGAGAAAGGGATTAAGAAGCACGAATTGATAGTTACAAAACAGTCATGAGGATATGAAGTATAGCATAGAGAATATAATCAACAATATTGTAATAACTATGTATGGTATAAGATAGGTACTTCATTTATTGGGATGATCACTTCATAAAGTATATAAATGTCTAACACTATGTTGTACACCTGAAACTAGTATAAGATTGTATGCCAACTTCTAATTGAAAAAAATATATATATTTTATATATATATTTATCTATATATAATATAGATAACAGCAATATATATTATACTACATATAACATATATTATGTATATTATATATAAATAATATAATATATCTATATATTTTAAAGAGGTCCATTTAGGCTATTTGAACAATCCAAGTGTGAAATGAGAAAGAGTCAGATTAGAAAAAGAGAGATTTCAATGGAAAAAGTTTTCAAAGGAGAAATCTCCAGGATGGGTAATTGCCACAGGAGACAGAAAATTCTGGAGCAGTGTCTGGGATATCTGGCTTCAGCTAGATAGATAGATGGTGGTACTATTTAACAAGATAGAGAAGCTCAGCTAAAGGGAGTCCCCTTAATTGAGCACAAAATTTGATTTTAAGCTTCCCAGCAGCAAAGGAAAAGAAAGACCAAGATAAATCATTTCATCTCTGCATCTCTTAATAGAAAGCACAGCCATGAATCATGGAAACCAAATTTCCTCATAATGTCTACAAGGGGAATCTATTGAGGGGAATCTCCATGGAAAGGAACATGAAGCAAATATAGATGAGGTCTTTGGCAGTAGTTTTATAAAAGATGCAGAAAGGTTCTTTACAGGCCTGTTCTGTGTATTGACCCCTGATGAAAGCCTAGGGTAAGGTATTAAATCTCAGCTGTGTAGATTGAACTCGTACAAGGCAGTTTAATGGCCTCTGGTATCTCACTAAAGGGGTTTGCAGACCTGGTATCTAGAGAAGGGGGAGATTGGATACAAATAGAAGAAAACTTACACTAATTAAAACCTTTCGTTTTATAAAGTTAAAATTAAGAGTTCATGACCTTATTGTACAACTTCGTGTTGCAGGATAATTTAAAAGGAAAGAATACAAAAGCCCCAATTCCAGCAAATACCATTAGCAATACAATCAAATAACTCAGAACTTCATTTTAAAATATCATAGCTATTAGAATACATTGTGGGTTTTTTAATTACATTTTTTTTTCCTGATGACTAAAGTGATTCAGGTTTATTACAGAAAATTGAGAAAGTTCAGAGAAGTAAACAAATTAAAAACAGCCTCTAATCCCAGCAAAAATGACTGACTGATGTTAGTATTATGTTGTATATATCTTTTCAGTTGTTTTTCTAGGCCTAAATATAAGTAAATATTTTTCTCTTTAACAAGTTGGAATAGACCGAATCAACTGTTTTATACTCACGTTTTCACCCAATGGCAAAGAGAGGATTGTGTTCTAAAGGAAATTAGTGTTCCAATGAATGACCTCTCTTAATTTCTCAAAATTTATGCCTTTTGTCTCATGTGCAGACTTTGGTGTAGTTGCTCTGCTTCTCCTCACTAGCTTCCTGAAAAAGAGAAGAGAGGTTGGTGAACTTGACTTTTTCTTGCCAAGGACTTAATTGTGTCATTTATAATAAAGATCATAGGACCTGGGATTTTAGCACAGAAAGAAATATGCTAATGTGCCATGCTTCAGAAAGCACAAGAATAATTAACTACCTCAAAGCCACGCCTGAACAGGCTATGGCCTTGCTACCTCCTTTCTTGGGGAACTTTCCAGAGGGAAAATTCTCCTCTGATTCAATAGAGCACAACCTCCCTTCTTCATTTCTCTTCCCTGCAATGTCATTGTGGCAGATGGGAAAATGATCACAGAACTTTACCACTCCCATCAAGAAATGACGCCTATTTCCTTATCCTCGAATCAGGGCTTGTGATTTGTCTGATCAATGGAAGTGACAGATGTGGCAGTGCATCAGCTTGGAGTCTATGACTGAACAGGTCTTGCAACTTGTACTCTTCTTGCTCCCTTCCCAACACAACAACTAAGCCTTAGCTTGCTTTTTGGACGGTGAAAAACCACGTGGAGAGAGGTCCCATGCATTCCAAACCAAACCATTATAAACCAGAGTCCCAGCTGACCGGTGAGCCACGCCTAACCCAGACCAGAAGAACTAAAATTGATGACTTAACAAAACTGAGGGCTAAATAAATAGTTGTTTTGAGTTAGTAAACTTTGTGATAGTTTGTTACTCAGAAAAAGCCGAATAATAGTCACTGAACATATTTGAAATAGATTTAAGCACATCTGAGAATTCAAATGTTACACTGAGAGATTGGATGTGTGCCACAAAGGCAGGTACTACATCTATTTCGATCACTGTGTTAGTTCTATGTCTAGCATAGTGCCAGGCACATAGTAGATGGTGCCTAAATGATAATAATGCCATTTATTGACACTTACTATGTACCCAGCACTATGCTACATACTTTTATATTGATTATATTATTATATGATAAACAGAATAATCTCCCAACCCCACTCCACACACCCCCCCCCAAAGATGTCCACATCCTAATCCCCAAAACCTATGGATACCTTACATGGCAAAGGGATTTTGAAGATTTGATTGAGTTAAGTATTTTGAGATGGAGAGATTTTTTTTGAAATATCTGGGTGAGTCCCAAGTAATTTCAAGGGCCTTAAAATAGAGAAGCAAGAAAAAGGGTCAATGTCAAAGAAATGTGATATCAATATGGAACTAGAGGTTGAAGTGAAGCACTTTAAAGATGAAGGCAGGGTCCATGAGCCAAGGAATACAGGCAGCCTCAAGAAGTTGGAAACAGCAGGGAAATATATCCTTCCCTGAAGTCCCCATAGGAATGCTGTCCTGCAGATACCTTGATCTCAGCCTTCTGACCTCCAGAATTCTAAGGAAATAAGTGTGTGATTTTTTAAGTCACCAAGTTTGTGCTCATTTGTTACAGCTGCAATAGGAAACTCATATAGATTTAATTCTCATGATACCTTCTAAAGTAAGCACTATTGTCATCATTTCCATTTGACATATGAGGAAACTGAGGCTCAAATAGGTTAAGTAATTTGCCCAGTGACAGAACTGGGTCAGATCTGATCTCCTAAAATTTACCCTGTAGAAATGAAACAGCAAACTGATTCTCTTTCATTAAAGCAGATTGATGATTAAGATAATTCTTGAGTTATTTTACAGAGACAGCACTGCACGTGTGCCACCCCTGTCCTCAAGATGACCACAGAACCATAAATCTTCAGTCTACGAACTTGAGAAACAAAAGTGTGGCCACCAGAGGCCTTTATAAAACAAGAATTCCTTCAATATGGAAGATCTGGTGCCTAGATCACATATGGACAAATATAAAACTGACCAATCAAACCCTGCCAGATTAGAGTTCCTTTGTGCTTTTTCTTGCCCTCCACTCTATACCATAACTAGCCAAGTTCCAAAACTCTCCAGTCAAAACTTGTCCACCAGCACTACCTCATGCTACCCTGTTCTCTCTAACCCTTAAAACTTGTCCAGACCCCAGATCAGGAAGACAGATTGGAGCAGTACCTGTCTCCTGAGGGTAGACTCAGCAATAAAAGCCTTTTCTTTTCTCTTGGTTCCTATGTATGTCAGGCAGCAGATCCTTGCTTGGTAACAGAGCCTCCAAGTGGGACAAGGAAAGAGCACTGGATTTGGGGTCCAGATGGGAAGCACTTCTATAAATAATGGGGATGAGAAGTTGGCTTGGATGTCTTCAAACCATCTTTTTCTGTTCTGGTTTTTTAAAATCACTTTTAAACATTAAACTGGCATATTTTAGTGCCCAGTTCACAACTCACGAGAGGACCAGGCAGGACACAGTTAGGCTCAATCATGCCTGGAGAAGGAATTAGAAGAAATCTCTAGAAATACAGTGCGAATCATATCAAACTAGGACTTTCGAGAAATACGTTTGTCAAAAGTCTAGTAGACAGTGATACAACCCCATGAAATCCAAAGTGAGAATTTCAGTTTCCTCCCCACCATCCATCCACCCAGCCTTGTGTGTGGCAACTTATGGCTTTCATGGAATAGACCCAGCCCCAGGCCCAGGATGGGCTATGGTTGGCCCAACCCTTCAGTGTAATCTTATTTCCCCTGTCATGATAATTGATTCAGCTACTGATTAGAGTGATAACCAGGACTTTTGTTCAATGATTGGAGAAAGAAAAGCTCTCTTGCTCTTGAAAGCATAATATATAGGTATGAGGCCTGGGATTGCTATAGCCATTTTGCTACCCTGAGGAAGCCAGTTTGAGGACAAAGCCAGCACCCAAAAAAGAGAAGAGTTGAGAAAATTACAGAGAACTGAGCTAGATCCTTGAACTATTCCTGAAGTCTAACTAACCTCTGGACTTTAAAGTTATAAAACCTAATAAACTCCCTTTATGGGTTAAGATAATTTGGGGTGCTTATTGTTGTTGTTGTTGTTGTCGTATATTTTAAAGCAAAACTATTCTAATAGACACCAACCAATACTTCTAAGCTATCTATGTAAAAAGGCAGGAATAGCCATCTTTCATATAATTTCGTTTCTGGGAGAATCATTTGGCTCTTGATCATCTCTTTCTTCACACCTATCATCTTCCCTATAATCAACTCCAGCTCCCTGTATCCTTAAAATCTAGTTTGAATCTTGTCAGCTTATTTAGAAACAATTTTCCTACTTTATATCAGCACATAATTCTTTACTTTATGTTCTACCATCGATGTTCATTTTTGTCTTGAATTTTTGTACCATGAATCTTGGCCAGTCTGACATGCCAATCTCAGCTCAGCTTGAAGCCTCTGCCTAAACCCCACATATTGGTGGTCAGAACCTCTGGGCCTACGCCATCCCTCAAAAGAGGACTGACATTTCCACTGGCATTCCCACTGTTTGAACCCTCTAAGTAATGAGTGTCCTTAGGACAGAGGATACTGCTCAGTTGTCCATACTGGGTGAAATGTCAAGCAGGCTAGAGTTTTGAAGTGAGAAATCTGTCCTTCTGGACATCACCAAGCAGGGGCTAGACTGGAACAGATTCAAGATGCTATGAGAGGCAGCTGCACCTAGGGAGTGAACAAGGAATGGAAGAATAAAGGGATCTGGGTTCTAGTCTCGGCTCTTCCACTGCAAGGTTGTGAGATTTTAGCTTCTCTGGGCCTTGTTTTATGGATTTTGAGCCTGGAATTCATGTAGGAACTTCAGGGGTACAAAGTTGTCTAATGAGTGTCCATAGTTTTTCATTATATCATCAAAGGAGTATATAACACCAAAATTTAAGAACTACAGGCCTAGATATGTTAGAAGTTCTTTCCATCATTGGCGGTCTATGATTCTAGATGAGTTACGAGAGTGGAATCCCTCTGAGGATCATATTAAGATGTAAGTGCTAAGATGCAAATCATGGAAGTCAAAATTGCCACAAGCTCTACACTTGTATATAAAACTCAGAATTGCATATAAATTCAGATTGCATAAATTACCCTATACAGGAATTCTGAGGCACACTAACATTGAGAACCGCTAAGCTAGACTTGAAGAAGAAATAAGAAATTCCGTATGCAGGTATTTGGGTGCTCAAACTACCCTCCTTTGAAAGACTTATTCCCTAGACCCCCAAATCAAAACCTACACTGTAAAATAAGGTTTACATCATTTCTGGGTGTACGAAGTGCTGGTGGGGAAGAGAAGCAGCCAATACTACATGGTAGGGACTCGGAGAAGCTGATAAAAGCTCTAGTGGAGGTGATACAAGGGTGAGGGTGTCCTAGGCAGAGGGGAGAGTGTAAGTAGAAGCATGCAGACATGGATGTCGGGGTGTTGAGGGGACTGGGAAACATTCTGTATGTGTAGAAGAGGTAAAATATTGGGAAATAACAGTAGAAAGAAGGGTGCAGTGGAATGTTCAAGGCTTTGTGACCCTTGTTAAGGCCTTAGAGCCCATGCTGAGAGGAAGGGCAAAGGGTATGTACACACAGGTGGGACATATAATAAAATTCCTCTGGGCAAACACAGCTCTGCGACTCCTGAAAGAACTGCAGCATGGCTGGGTCTCAGATGGCTTGGGGACAGCCCACCTGCATAGAACTTTAGCGCTGCCCAGAGGATTAGGTAGAGAAACATAAAGCCTTATTCTTGCAAAAGTTAAGCTTGCTCATCGAGGGGTACCTTATTAAGTTGACACTGGAGCCTTGTGAGAAATCAATGGAAACTTTTTACTCATGCATTACTTATCTATTGTTGTATAACAAATTCTGAAACTTAGAAGTTTCAAACAACAAACACTATCTCACAGTTCCTCTAGATCAGGAACTTAGCTACTGCCTAGCTGAATGCTTATGGCTCAGTCTCTCATGAGGCTGCACTTAAATCAGCTGGGGCTACACCTTCTGAAGGCTTGACTGAGGCCTCCTGATGTCCCACTCACATAGCTGTTGGCAGGAGGCCTAATTTTCTCAGTTTCTCACCACCTGGGCTTCGGTGAAGGGCTGCTTGAGTGTTCTCATGACATGGTAGCTGCCTTCTCTCAGAACAAGTGATCCAAGAGAGAGCAAGGAGACCACACTGCCTTTTATGCCCTAATCTTGGATGTCACACACTGTCACATCCTCCATATTCTATTCATTCTAAGTGAAAATCTAAGTCCAGCTCACACTTAGGGAAGGGGAATTATGTGCTGTCTTTTGAAGGGATGACTATTAAGAATATTGGACATATTTTTAAGCCACTCAGTCTAGAATAGTGATTTTAAGAATATTCTTAGATATGACAGTTCAAGTAGGAACAGTATTTCTAGGTTAATGGTCCTCAGATTTTGGTGTGCATATGAATTACCCGGGGGTGCTTGTTAAGAGTAAAGATTTCTGTATCTACTTCATAATACTTTATATTAGGGGCTCTGGAGTAGGGCCCAGAAACTGGCATTTTTGAATAAGTCCTTCAGGGCATTCTAATGTAGGTTATTGGGGTCCAGGAATATGCATTCAACAAGTCCTCAAAGTTATTCTGATGTTGATAATCTGTAAAATTACTGCCATTGGAATCGTCAATAATTGCCAATTGAAATGACAGTGTCAGAAACTCTAGTACACTGGGAATAACTACATGGATAGTCTGATCAATGGCTAAAGCAGGAATGGAAGAGCACTTGGTCACAACTCTCAGTGAAAATACCCACGGCAGACAGAACTCAGCAATCACAACACATTTCCCCCTCTCCTAGACAGAATCCTGGAGGCTTCTCAATCCAGCACTCCAGAAAGCCACCTCTAGTCACTCAGAATTCACATGAGACTTGAAGTCATGGAATTAGCTTTATCTCAGGTCCAAAAATCTGCTTAGTTCAGACACGTAATACTGGTTTGGAAAATCCTGGCAAGAAAGATTTCTCCAGCATGTATTGAGAGGATCTGAGCATTGGTATCATTTATTTCATAACTGAATGGGGTTGATAGGATGGGAGAAGGATGGCACCTTGATAGGTGGAAGGGGCACTTGATCAGCCCTTAGCCCTGGGAAGCTGTTGTCTGATTCAAACTCTAGAATGCTGTAGTAAGGGCCTCCGCACAGAGGCACATGTTCACCCTTGATGAGGACCAGTGTTTATGAGGAGGCCTGGGAGGTGGCCCTTTGTTTAGTGCTGTTTGGTTCTTCACCAAAGCACTAAGGAAACTTGCCAGGGGGCCCTCTGAATTTCCAGCCATTGTCTGAGCCCTTCTTGCGCTCTTTTTATGGGATGGTTTATGTCTGCTCCTCAGCCCTGGGAGAGAACCCACCCACACAAGAGTTGCTAAGCAGCTGCTAGAGCCTTTCTGTTTTAAGCTGGGTCACTATTCTCTCTTTCTTTATTTCCCATAAGGAGCCGTGACCTAGGTGGTTACAGAGCTGTCGCCTAGCCTGAGGCATTATTGGTCTGTAAAAGGGCAAAGAGCAAATACAGCCATCACACAGCATGAGGAGCAGGTGAGGGTGTTAGAGGCCCATTATTAATAACTGTAACAAAGCCCTTGTGTGCTCACAGTGCCTCCTGCAAGTTCACTTCCATCTCTCACGGATCTGACCTTTCCCAGAGTGGCTGCAGCTTCATGCACAGACTCCAGGCCTCAGACACATCTCTCCACTGGTTTTTGTGGTTTTCATGTGCTGTTTTTTTACCCGAACTTCAGAATCAGAGAAGCCATTCCATAAGAGGCCCAGCTTGACATGGTATTGGTTTGTCAACTTTCCCCCTAAACCTTCCTCCCCTCTGCTGCTTATCTTCAACTGAACTGTTTCTAAGGCAATTGTAATTATAATTTTCTTTTCTTCCTCCATACATAATCATGCTCTTAAAAAAAAAAAAAAAAGTTAGAAAATAGAGATATGGAAAAAATTCAACCTGTACCTAAAGATAATAACTGTTAACATCCTAAAATATTCCTTCTAGGCTCCCCACCCTTATCTGTGTGTGTGTCTGTGTATATACAGCTACCGATATTTGGGTAGGATAATTCTTTATTGTGGGCCTGTTCTATGCATTCGGAGATGTTTAGCAGCATCCCAGCTTCTATATTTGTGACATATGTCTTCAGACATTTCTAAACATCTCCTGAAGGGCAAAGTTACCCTTAGTTTAAAATTACTGATTTTACACACACACTTACAAACATACAATTTAATAAATGGAATTATATTGCAAATACTGCCTTATCCTCCTTTTTTAAAATTTAATATGTCATGAACTCTTCGTATGTCAACTATTAGAAATCTACAGCATGATTTGCAATGGCTGCAGAGCTGTCTATAAACTGGGCTCACATATGAAGTAATTTATATCACCAATTCCCCCATTATTGAACCTTGTGTATAAAACTGAAATTATACTGCATACCTGTGTTATAAGCTGCTTTCAAATTTTAAGATGCCATGATTGTCTTTTCATGTCACAGCTATGGGATGTTAACCAAATTACTCCACCTGTCTAAACCTCCATTTCCTCATCTGCAGGCTGGGAATGTACTGTGAGAACGATACCGAACGGACACCTGTGCCCAGCACAGAGAACCTGGTCGGCAGAGGGCCACAGCTGCAAAGTCCTTGTATGATCACTATGTCCTGGTTTTTAAATAGCTGTTAGTGGCCAACTCTCATTTGGAGGCACAAAACATTAAATTAATCCCTATTGTTGGACTTTTAGGGGAGTTCTGAATTTCTACAGCCATAAATGACTCTGCCATTAATATAATCTAGTGTCCTCTGATGTCCTGAGAAACCAGTGAAAGAAATTAAGCTAATTCACCTGTCCAAACCTGGGCCTTGGGAAACAAAAGACAGATTATTTCCTCATGGTCTGGTTTTAGAAACATTTCTAAGTGTTAGGCCCTACTCTCCCTAGCCCCTTAGTTCCTGCCAGGCACTAGCTTTCTGGTCTTGAGTCAAGGTGCTAACCCTAGGGCTTCTAGGCTACACACTAGGTATTTTTTTCCTTCTTTTATGTCAAGCAAGCCCAAGCCCCCTTCTTTCTGCTTTGTGACCACTCCGAGGATGTATTCAAACATCAAAAATATTCTCCTTTTATTTTTTTCTATTTGTTTTTAAGTGATGGGCATGTAACATTTGATGTATACAAGTGTGTGTGTGTGTGTGTGTGTGTGTGTGTGTATCTGTGTGAAGGCATATTTGTACATTTTAAAGAGCAATAATAAAATGAATACCCCTCTATAGACTACCCAGGCCAAGAAACAGAAAATTGGGTACCCAGACGTGAACACACGTATGTCTGCCTCTCCTGCAGGGAGCTTTCCTGGAGGCTATAGAGTATAAGAGGAGGATCTGCTGAGAACAGTGGAATCAGCAAACCAGACTCCACCCCAAGATCCACCTCTGCTTGCCCTTCAAGTTCGGTTGGCTTTGGGCACATTTAGTTAACTCTGAGAACTGGTGTTCTTCGTCTGAAATGGAAGATGGTTGTGCAGACTGGATGAGATGCTTCTTTTGATAAACCCCTTAATCTAGTTTCTGGCACCCAGTAAGTGCTAAAACACAGAAGCTGTTGTTTTTATTATGGTGGAGAGTTCCTGGATAGGGAATTCAGAAATGTAGCCCTTGCCTGCCTCTACCAGGCCTCAGCTCTGTGATTCCAAGCAGGGCAAGTCCTAGGCTTCGGTTTCCTCAGGCGGAGAGCAAAGAGAATACATTCACTAGAAACTCTCAGGCTTTCTACCTCTAGCCCTTTGTAATTCTAGTAATGATTAAGCCAAGGAAAATGGGTTATGATGAAGCAAGAACTTAATGAGGGCCCAGTAAACAGTGCCCTTAGCTGGACCCTAAGAAAAGATGATGTGACTGACCCAAAGTCACATGGCCAGAAGGTAATAAATAATACGGCCAATAGTGACAATATTTTAAGCACTTATGCTGGGTATCCTGTGTTAAAATCTGCATGTGGCTCATTTTATTTCACTCTGAAGACAACCCTATTAGGCAGATTCTAGTCTTTGATGCCTATTTTATAGATGTGCAAACTGAGGTTCGGAGGCTATATGGTTTGTTCACAGTCATATACCATTAGCCTTTTCTATTAGTAAGCTTGTGCTATAAACCAACACTTCTCAGATTTTAATGTGCACCCAAATAACATAGGGATCTTGTTAAAATGCAGATTGTGATTCGGAAAGTCTGAGATGGGACCTGAGAGTTTGCATTTCTAACACATTCTCAGGCAATGCTCATGCTATTGGTCTTCTTACCACCCCTTTTTTAAAAGAAGTTTATTTATTTAGTTTTTAAATTTATTTTTCAAGCACACTTGAGACAACATTATATTAGTTTTAAATGTACAACATAGTGATTAGACATTTGTATACCTTATGAAGTGATCACTCCAGTAAGTCTAGTACCCATCTGATACCATAGTTATTACATTATTATTAATTATACTCCCTATGCTGTACTTTACATCCCTGTGACTACTTTTATAACTGGCAATTTGTACTTCTTAATCACTTCACCTTTTCCCCTATCCCCCTAACCCCTCTCTTATCTGGAGACAATCAATTTATTCTCTGTATCTATGAGATTTTTTTCTGTTTTGTTTGTTCATTTATCTTGTTTTGTTTTGTTTTTTTTAGAAGCCACATATAAGTAAAAATTTTTGGTATTTGTCTTTCTCCGAATTATTTCACTCAGCATAATACTCTCTAGGTCCATTCATGTTGTTGCAAATGGCAATATTTCATTCTTTTTTATGGCCAAGTAATATTCCATTGTATGTAGATATCACCTCTTTATCCATTCATCTATTGATGGATACTTAGATTGCTTTCATATCTTGGCTACTGTAAATAATGCTGCAATGAACATAGGGATGCATATTTCTTTTTCAAATTAGTGTTTTCGATTTCTTCAGAAGTAAAATTTCTGGATCATATGGTAGTTCCATTTTTAATTTTTTGAGAAAACTCCATACTGTTTTCCATAGTGATTACAATCCTACCAACAATGCAGGAAGGTTGCCTTTTTCTACATCCTCACCAACACTTGTTTGTTGATTTGTTGAAGGTAGCCATTCTGACAGGTGTGAGGTGATAGCTCATTGTCATTATTCTTTGAGTAGTGAGGCTAAGTTTGAGAAAAGGTGGTGTCTTCAGTCTCCTTGGTTTCAGTGGGCAAAAGCCTGATATTCTGGGTCTGCTTTTACTTGGTTACCTGAAAAGACAGGTGAAGAAAAGAAGAGGTTTTGGAGATACATATATGGGTGGTAAAAACTAAAAAGCAGACCAAGACCATTATTAATTGAAGTGTGGGAACTTCATCCTCTATCTCCCCTCATTCAACACTTCCCCATCCTCAGCATTCAAGCACAAAAGAACTTACTTAGTGCTGGCCCCAGGGAGTGAAGGGAACTCTTCCTTGGTTATTGTGGAAGTCTCTGCCCCTAATGAGCTCTGCTTCCATTTCCAGACTTTTCCTGGGGCCCATCTGCCCTACAACATGATAACCAGGCATGGCCTTTCTATCCAGGTGAGATTGAGAATACAATAACCTTTTTAAAAGTATTTATGATTTAAAATATATGTTATTTTTAAATATTTAAAAATATTTATCTGTTCCCACACCTTCTAGGCCTATCATCTTCAGGGCACCACATAGGAGGGATCAGTAAATTTCCGATAACTGGCAGATTTCCTGTTTGGCTTCATCTTTCATTTGGTTGAGGCCGACCTCCCTGCACACTCCTAGAGTATAAGAACCTTGAGGGCAGTGATTCTGCATTGCTTCTCTGAGTCTATCTTGGAGCAGCTGCATGGCCCTCATAGGTGCTTGAGAAACACATTGACTCTGTTTAATGTGGTAGTTGCATGTGATCTTTTAGTAACACCTCCCCCCCCCTACACACACACCATCCCCACCCTGCTTCCTCTCAGCTTACACCCTTTTCCTTGGTACTCTTTGGGCTTCTCAGGGCTATTTGGTTTCTCAGTGTTAGTGAGCATGTCTCTCCTTTTATAGAATGGAATCATCTTCCTACCACAGCCCTCCGAGCTTGTATGGCCTCTCCTGTCATAACCTTGGCTATCACTCACCCATTAGCTATGAATCTGTCTGTTCTCTCACTCCTCTGAATTTAATTGCCTACCTTTTTTAAGGTCAACTGGCTTTCAAAGTTAGCGAAGGTCTGCCAATGACCAGAAAACAACACTGGTACACACAGAGGCTCTGAAAGGTAGAGTCTGCAGGCCTGATAAGGTTTTGCTGTGGGTCCAGTGATAACATATGTTGGTCCCAGTCCTCTTTCTTAACTCCAAATCCCTAGAGCCCACCTCTTCTCTGTTCCAGATACCAGTTCCTTCAAGATTCAGACAGAAGGACAACACATTAGAAATCTCCCTGCAATAGGCAACAAGTGTAACACGCCCTGCAGAGCTCCAGCTCATAGCAGCACTCAGCCATGATCATTGCTCTAAGTAGTGCTGATAATGCAGGGAGGGCAAGGAATTTATTTACATCCAGGAAGTGCTTTTTTTTATTACATCCCAGGAAAAGAAAAATTAGGGCTCTACTCACTGATTCTGACCACTTCTGAGTCCGACATACCAAAAGGAAGCCATTTCCTGTTGACTAGAATTAGTATCGAGTTTCTCCCTCTGATATTGTTTACCTTTTCCAGACTTGTTGAAATCTCTTTATATCTCTCCCTGTGGAGGACAGGAATTCGGGACACAACTCACAGCTGCCTTTTAACCACACACCTTCAGGAGGGTGCTAGGCCTCCAACCCTTCACAGCTATGCTGTCAAATTCCAATCACAGCAACAGCATTTACTTTGGCTGCCACCAAGGGTCCCTGCTTTTCCCTCTTGTGCCCATCAAGTCTGTGGTGAATTTATAGACTACTACAAGAAAGACTTAGAGCTGGATGTGTATGTGTATAGTCCAGCAGAAGAGCAAAACCTTTTTAAATTTTTTCCAGCAAATCATCCTTTGGTGCATAAATATGGACATTTGGAATCCCTCAGGACTCTGGTCTCCCTGAATCCCCTCCTCCCACTATCCTCTGTTCCTAGTCCTGCAAGTTCCCTGCATCGTATTCCCTCTTTCTCCTCTCTTCCTCCCAGGGTCCTGGTTACAAGATGAAATAGTGGCAGCAATTCTGTCTTTTAGAGCCTCAGAGGGAAACAGCCAAACAAGAGAAATGAGCCTTCCCTTTTACAGAACTGTGATGGGTTATTATGCAAACCTAGTCTCTATAGCCTCATTTTCTGAGAATTTCGTCAGTGTAGAAAAGGAGGGAGGAGGGACAGGAAACCTCATCTTCCCTGATACTGCCAATGCCACTTCAGCAGTGTTCCATGCAGTGTGGAGCTGAAGAGTGAGACATCATGGAAAGGAACAGGAGGAACAGGGAGGAGCAATAGCCTAATGTCACACTAGCCCTAACAGAAGGGAGGGGTTAAGCTACATGTGAGAAAGTGTTTGTTGATGAGTGTATAAATGAGCAGGGTTATGGCGGGAAAAACTTCTTAGACCTGACTTGTGCTACAAGGTGACAGAGTGAGTATATGATAACTGCAGTTGCATCTATAAGAACATAGAGGCTATTATCCTGAGGTATTATCACTGCTGACAGTTTGGCACTGGGTTAAGTCTTTAGTTTTAATTCCTTCCACTGGCCACAAGACCTTCAAACCTTTGATTAATATTCACTATTCTCAGCGTAAATGTTTAAGCTCAAAAAGGCCTTCAGTGAACCAGGCCATACCCAAATGCCAACAGAGGCACCTTCATGGATGTCTGACCTGTTCAGTCACACAAGGCCTGCTCTTAGAAGGACCCTGCTTTTGAGTTAATGCTCTGGTGTCAACATTTGAAATTCATAATACTTTCTGAACAAAGGACCTCCATTTTCATCTTGTACTGGGCCCCACGAATTATATAACGATCCCTGAACAACAAAAATAGTCATTTGATATCCCAAACCTCGCCCTTGGGTTATGCTTTCTTTTCCTTTCAATTAAAACAAAACTCTGGTAATTGGCAGAACCATTAAAAATTAGGAACTGTACTGATAGCTGCATGCTTGGCCAGCCCAGAAGGAGGAATCACCCCTCCCTGTTCCTGGGCTCTATGGGAAAGGGGTTTGAAGGATGAGGGTGGAGGGTTTTGAAGGGGCCCCAATTGTGTGCCCTCAGCTATTTTACCTAGAGTCAGGGAGCTCTGCAATACCTCCACACTCTGGTGGCAATATCTGTCCCTCTGCCAGAAGCACAGGACTAAAACTTCTCCACCTCCTGGTTTTAGGGAGTCCATCCTATTCTGTTTTATCGACCTGAGTTTAACTGCTATTCACCGTATCCAGTGGGCACTGTGTTAGGATCAGGGAGGGGAAGGGCTAATGGTATGATGTAAAGATACATTGTTCCACAGCCGTAAAGGACTTATTTGGATGACCAGGGAGATTTGAACATGGACTGTATAATAGATAGTATTATTGTATCAATGTTAAGTTTCTTGGGTGTGATCGTAGAATTTCTTGTTATGTAGGAGAATGCCCTTTGTTATGGTAGACACATGCTAAAAGATTTACAGGTGAAATTTCATATGATTCAGGAATGTATCAGGATTTCGTATAAGAAAGGCATGTTTATTTACTAATGTTTCCCACTGAAGAGTCTAAATATACATATACACACATATATTTGTCCTGAATATAATACATCATAAAATATAACAAAATTTAAATATGGTGTATATTATTATATAATTATAATACAATACTTATAAAATATATATATATAGAGAGAGAAATAGAAAGAGGGAGAAGAGATAAAGCAATTGTGGGAAAGTGCTATTGATTAGAAAAACTGGCTGAAAGCCATATATTCTTTCAATTTTCCTTTGGTTTGAAATTTTTTAAAGAAAACATTGAGAGAGGTAGTACATTCTCTCGGTGAGGCTGTCATCACTGGGAGGCAAAATATCCACCTGTCTTAGTTTGGGTTTCCCCAGAAGCAGATCCTGAGATAAAGATTGTTTATTGTAAGTTGTTTATTGGGGGAGGGGGGCGGGCGGTGATCCTGGCAAACAACAATGGAGAAGTAAGATGAGGGGAAGTCTCCACTAAAGAGCCAGCTAGCTACCTCTGAGAGGAAAGGGATCTCACTGGGGAACTCTGGAGTGATGTAGAACAACCCAGGATATTTCTACATGTGTAGTCAGAAGTGAGGGGCTGCTCCCATGAGTGTGTGCAGTGGTGACTGTGGCAGCCAGAAAAAGGCACATGGGTAATTGGCAGTGGGGCTGGGCACCACCAATATAAGGCCTAGTATCTGCTTTACATCATCTGTTCGTTCAGTCATTCAACTGGTTTCGATCCTGTGCTAGGTGCTGGGGAAATAATACTCATCGAGACAGATACAATCCCTGCTCACACAGAGGAAAGAAAACAAGAGGGGGAAACGAACAAACAAACAAAAGCCAGGTACACAAGAATTTCCAACAGTGGGGGGAATTATAATTCATCCATTCATGTAGTCCTCAAACTTTTACTAAATTCTAGACTTGGGGATACATTGATGAAACAAGAATTTTAGGTCCTCAAGCAACTTTGGATTTTTTTTTTTTTAAAGGAAAAAATCTAATCAAAGTCCTACTGCTCCAGATAGATGATGAGACATTTAAATCCAGCTGCAGAGACACTTAATAAATAGGCCCATCATTTATATTTAGTTAGAGATGCCCCTCTCCTTCCTCTCCTAATACCCCACTATCCACAGGGTGCTAACTTCACTTGTGGGCTGACTGTGACGAATGTCTTTTGATGAACTAAATTTTCAACTGAAGCAACTGCAGCAGAAGGACACACTCTGTCTAGCTCCATTCTTGAGACCCTGGCTCTTTTGGGTGATGTAGCACCTGTAAGATCTCTGATGAAAAGGAGGGGTCCCAAGGGGCCCCTAGAGAGAGGAATAGGACCCCCTGCCAAAGGGTCCACCTATAGAAATCACACTGCCTCCATTTCTGTCCAGTGACCTCTGGCACTACCAAATTTTGCCGCCTTAGCATGTAAAATTAGAGATCAACAAACTCTGGTTCAATTCTTTCCTAAACATCAAATGAATTATTTGTATGAGATTAATAATTTAACTGATGCCAACGGAATGTTGTATGATTTCAGCACCAAGCACAAGGCTCTCCAGTCACAGTATCCATCAAGAACAAAGACAGAAATAGGTGTATGGCATGCGTAGCAGACATCAAACCTTGGATTTGGAGTAGCTGTGGCTGTTGTTCAGAGAAAGCAAGAGATAGAGTTACTGCTTTGAGGCTGGCAGACCTATTGGTCTGAGTTGACATTTTTCAATATGATATGGAGTGACTCCTTTTTTTTTTTGGTCAAGCATTTATTGGATGGGGGGGCGGGTCTAACATAAGCCCAGGAAAGCCATTCATCTGGGCCACATGGTTTCTGACTAGTGCCAGGCTGGAGAAACAGCACCAGTAGGTTGGCTTGACCCCATCCTTCATTGGACCAGCACTGGGCAGCCCACACCCAATGCTGTTCTGGGCTCCAAGGTCTCCTCAAGCTCCCTTTTTCTTTCTTCTATAAAGAATCTGTCTTTCAGTCTAGTCAGTCCTGCATCTATCTGTGCAGACTTCCAGCTCCTCTCGGAGCCACATCAACAAACTGGCCCAGGACCCATCGTTTAAAGCTAGATGTCAGCGGCAGTCCTTAGTTGGCCTTGGGCTTCAGGCCTTGCCTCCATCCAACCTCTCCACACAGCAGTCTTGGGGAGCCTTCTAAAATGTACATCTGCTCCTAGGGGTTTCCCTGCCTCGAGACCCCCAGTGCTTCAGCTCCTAACTTTGACTCTCCAGTCCTCCACCTCTATACCCAGCAAACCCAACTGCCTGTTCTTCACACACACTGAGTTATCAGCAAATGCCATTCCCTCTACCTGGAAAGGACTTCTTTCTCCTGGTTCTTCTCACATTCCCTGAGCCAATTCTTTTCACTGAGCCAATTTTTCCTCCTCTTTCTAGACATGGCTTACATGACACCTTCTCCAGCAAGCCATCCCTGAGTCTTTACACTTGGGTAAACAGCTCCTCCCACCAGCCTCTGCTACCTACCCATCACAGTTTCACCTCACGAGCATGCTTGCTTCAGTGTCCACCCCTGCACATCGGAAGGGCTCCTTTTCTCATCTTTAACTGGCGCTGTTTCACAGAGTTACTGGTGCGAAACATAGGTTTAATAAACGTGTGCAGGATAAGTGTGTGGATAAACGAATGAACCTTTGTTAGACCACTGAAATGAGGTTGTACATTAGTGTTGTGCAGAGTATGGTTCACCCACTAGTTACCAGCTTGTAACAAATTAAGTATAGAAATTGAGAGTGAGCATTTAAAAACCTTTCTAGAAATTCGAATACTTGATACCTGCTCAACCTAATAATAGAAATGTTGGACTTATATTTTATATGCCTTTGTTCTATATATTTATATATACATTTTTCTATTTGTTTTTATTGTATTTTATGAAAGTATTGGTCTGCAGTGGACTGGAAAGCTAAAAAATTTATTCTTTACACCAGATAATTTGAGAAGCACTGTTCTACATTCTTTCTAGTATAACATAGAAGAGAGAGAGAAAGAGAGAGAGAGAGAGAGAGAGAGAGAGAGAGAGAGTGTGTGTGTGTGTGTGGTGCTGTAGGACAGAGGCAACAGGAAAGGGAAGAATTAGAATCTAAACTTGGTTGAATCTGCATTTTCAGAGAGTACTTTTCCACATGATACCATCAAAAAACTTTCTCAGAATCAAACAATCCAGATGATAAACAGCTCACGGAACAGTCTCCTGAACCCTGTGCCCCAAAGGGGAGAATAAATTGCAGCTATTAAGATCATCATATTTGCCCAACTGACCCAGACAGCCCCACGTCACAGGGCCCACACCATCAAAATGTGGCCCTCTCATCCACACCGGAGACACGATTTTTAAATTTGTTTCCTCACTTTCCCCAAATCTGGCTTCCATTAGAGAGCTATTTCCCAACTTAACCTCTGTGCCCTCAAGTAAAGAATGCGAGAGATTTCCACCAACTCTTTTCTCCTGTTTTGAACATGCCACATGTGTTTAAAAAGAGGCAGAGGTTTCCAGGAAAGAAGTGGCAGTGAAGGGATCATTTGGCAACTGTTCTTTGAAAATCTGCACAAGGTTTTGTAATGAGAGACACTCCTTTGCTCCCCGAGCATTCTCTCTTATAGCCGTGCTGAGGGCAATGTTTAACTGATGAGAAGGAATTTCACATTAAATCACCTTTTGAGAGCTGAACTAGTGGGAAAATGATGTCTGCAGAGCCAAGAGGCTATGCGATAGAGCACCAAGGTAACGGCTGAACTTTGTTGTACTCATGAGGAGAAATCAAATAAATCACTGGTGGCCCCAGCAATAGTGGGTTATCATTCTCTACATTTGTTAAGAGAAAGGTCAGAACACAGGGTGGTGATCACGCATTCAAGGTTCACATTCAGTCTCCCCAGAAACGGTTTTCTTAGCCATGACCTCTAGAATCAGACACATTGGGTTATTTCTTTGCAGGTCAAACTAAACGCATGTTGGTGGAAGAGTTCAGGTCCCTATGTGTAATTTCAGAAACTAAAAACCAAGTTTCTGACTAGGCCTATAGGAAAATGGGCACAGACTATGAGCTCAGAATCAGAAGCACTCCTTTACTGCATAAACTGCCAAAATGCCACCATAGTCCCATTCCTATGTCCACACCCATGTATATCAACTCTAGACATGGCCATGGGACTTGATTTGACCAATGGGACATTAGCAAATGTGATCTAAGTAGAGATTTGAAAAGTGCTCACGCCTTGGCACTTGTCCTCTTTGGCTGCTCTTTGGAACCCTGAGTCCCCAGTGAACAAGCCTGGGCTTACCTGCTGGAGGATGAGGAGTCTCATGGAGCAGAGACGAACCATCCCAGCTGAGGTCCTTCAAGGGCAGCTAGCCTGCTTACTGTCAGATATATGAGTTAGGCTAAGCTACATCATGCTGTTCCAGCTGAGCCTTCAGCTGACCACAGAGAGAAGATAAGCCAGCTCAGACAAGATGACCCGCTCAACTGACCCACAGAATCATGAAAAATAATGACTATATGTTGTTTTAAGCCAGTAAAGTAGTTTGCTACTAAGCAAAAGCCAACTGATATTCATTCATCAATTTGTTCATTTAACAAATATTTGTTGAGTGTCTCCTATTGGGTCACTGCGCTAAGCATAAAGGCAAGTGAGGCTTGGCCAATAAACCCTTTGGAGCCAAGGATATAGCTTACTAGTCACTGTATCCCAGGGCTAATACAGTCTGGCATATAGAAGGTACTAAACACTTTGTCTTATAAACATACGATTTGAAATAAATCCCAAGGGAGAATTATAGTTCTCAAGTTTTAAGTGTATATTGCTTGACTCAGCAATTCCACTTTTGAGAATTTAATTTAAGGAAATAATTTCAGGATGTATGCAAATATTTCATTTCAAGTGACTTCATTTGATTTTGTCAAAAACACATTGAGTGAAACAGCGATCTGGTCTCTATGACAATTTGGTTGAAAATATTACCAATCATGGATATGCATAATTTTGATTCATAGTGGGGAAGCTTTATGATCTTTTTGTATCTTTAGGCACAAAATATATAAATATCTTTCAGAAATATTGGGGTTTTACTTTTTTCTGCTTTTAAAATTTCTAATTCCATTTCAGCCATTGAAGTATGCTTTTGGGCTGCCAACAGAAAAGTTTTATGTCCATCAGTAGGAAGCTGGTTAAAATGGTAGCACAAACATAAAATAGATGCTTATTATATCTATCTATATTTCTCTCTCTCTCTCTCTCTCTCTCTCTCTCTCTCTCTCTCTCTCTCTCTCTCTCTCTCTCTCTCTCTCTCTCTCTCTCTCTCTCTCTCTCTCTCTCAGAATCACAGCTACAAAATACCTTCACAGCAGCATCTAAACTAGTGTTTGACCAAACACCTGGGCACCAGAACCTAGATAAGCTATGTAAAATATAACTATCACTGTCATGATATAAGTTGAAAAAAATTAGATTACAAAATCAAATAATTTAGACCTATTTTTTAAAGATAAAAATAATAACATACATGTCCAGAAAAGAAATCAGAAAAGGTATACACCAATATGTTAACAATGGCTGTCTCTGGGAGGGTTGAATCACTGTTGATCTCTCTCTTTTCCACTTGTCCGGTTTTTCTGTTTTGCCTATAAAGTGCAGGACTTTGCTAGTGAAGGAAAACAAATAAATAAAAAGAACACAGACTTAAAGAAAAGAATCTTGCCGATGCTTTTTAGCCAAAGGCCACCAGGAACACACCTGATTTTGAAGAAGCTGGGTTTATTGTTGCAGTGAGGAAGAAGTCATACCCTAGATGTTAGAACTTAATAAAGGATTTAGGCTTTGGCTGGGTAATTTTGAGGAAGGTATAAGGAAGCAGGCTCTCTAGATCACGTGCTGTCAGAAAGCAGGAGCAATTCTATGACTGAGTATTACAATAAATCGTATCTATATAGAAGGCAGAGTAAAGCTATAATCAGCAAAGCAACAGCAGTCACTTGTGTTAGCTGAGGGGAGATGGTTGGTATTTAGTGGGTTGCACAGTGACCATGTTTTTTTGTTCATTTTATCATGGTTGCAGAGTGACCTTGTCTGATGTTGATGTTCTGTGAGATCATGTCTGTCTAACAAGAGAACAATGTAGCCTAGGTATGGGTGTTGGAGCAGTTATTAGATGTCAGAGTTTGCTTTCTCACTTTCTCAACCTGGATAGAGCTAAGAGTAGGACCTTTATTTGCATCTTTAAAAAACAGTTTTATTTTTAGTAACTAATTCTTTTTGTGCTTTTTTAACCATGTTTTCCTGAAAGTTTTTATTTAGTAAATTAAACTAAGATTAATTTTTTAATCACTGATGAACATGTCATAAATTTTCAGTGCTCTACACAGGCATGAAATGATCAACACTTAAGTTGCTTACATCATTTAGGTGATGGTTGCTTTGGTTGTTCCCTTCTTAATCAATCCCAAACAGAGTACCCTTGATTGGAAATATGGAAACATTTAAAAGTAGAAAGATAGAGAACAACAACAAAACTTTAATTTAAAAAATAGATGATGTTGCTGAAAGTATAAAAAGTTCTAAAAATTATTCCGAGCATAATTACCCCTTCCCCCCCCAAAAAATCTCCTCCTCTTTGTATAAACATAATGACCAAAAATTTTCATTATCAATAAATTCAACATCCCAACCACACTGATGGCTAAATCAACTTGTTTTGTGCCAAACTGCTCTTGACCAAATTGTCTGCTCTGATGAGTAACAGTAAAACATTAGGGATAACCTAAACATCTGATAAGAAGTTTCCTAAAGAAAGTTAAATAAATCATGGCTCATCAATACAACAAAAGCCATGCATTCATTTAAAGCAATATAAATACATATTTATTTCTAAAGAAGTATATGAATTCTTCTAAACATTTAAGAAAAGACAGGCACAAATAAGCCCAATTTAGTTGACCATGTAGTAAACTCTAGGAATTTAACCAATAGGGTTGGACACTCTTTTCTCTTAAAAATTACCCATATTTCCACTGTTTATTCTGTATATCAAACCTAAGATTTCCTATACAATCTTAGCTTAGAACATAAGCATCAAATAAAAAGCAAATTCACTTAGGCGATACCATCTGGTCAAATCTCCAGGAAAAAGAGGCTGAAACGTCAGCTCATGCCAACCCAGGAACAAAGTGCTTTCTCTCTGAAAGATTTTACTCTTCAACTAAGCCACAATACCTTCCTTTTCATGGACTTTGGCTTTAAAAAGTTTTTTTTAAATAGCTTTGATGAGGTGCATTTGGTGAGTTTTGAGACATTCACACACCATGTAACTAAAACCACAATCGAAACAATGAGCCTATCCATCCCCTCCTGCTCTTCGGTCTCTCCTTCCTCTTCCTTCCCAACCTCTCCTTCAGGCAACCATTGATCTGCTTTCTGTCATTACAGACTAGTTTGCATCTTCTAGACTTTTACATTGTTGCCAGTGTTAGCAGATCATCCCTTTTAATTGCTGAGCAGTATTTCCTTGTATGGATGTACATATTTTGTTTATGTACTCATCAGCTGTTGCACACTTGGGTTGTTTCTAGTTTGGGGCTATAAGAAACAAAGCTGCTATGAACATTCATGCATAGATCTTTGTATGGACATACTCTTTCACTTCTCATGGGTGAATAACTAGGAGTTGAATGGCTGGATAAAACTGCCACACTGCTTTTCAAAGTGGTTGTACTATTTTACATTCCCATCAGTAGTGTATGAAGGTCTGAACTTTGTTTTAAACCTAGACAGAAGTCCCATTAGGAGGGCCATCTTTACATAAGCATCTTTAAGAGAAGACCTGAGTGGGTAATAGTAGAAGACACAACAATTGTGCAGGAACAGCATCAGTCCACAAGGAAGTGGGGAGGGCCAGTTCTATCAGAGAGGTAATGGGCTCTGCATTTATTCTTTGCTTTTTTATCTCAGCCTGGTGTGGAAATGGAAGGGAAAAGAATTTCAATGAGCTGCTTTGACTTGATGTAATTTCATTGGTGTCAATAGATATTTGTTGAACTAATAAATGAGAGTTGGGAGAGGCTGAAAGGGGAAAGGCATGGGGCCCAGACTAAAGAGCTGGTGGAGGAAGAAAGAGAGTGAGAAAAGTTCGGCTGGACTGACACATGATTTTCATTTTACAAAATGCTTAGAATTGGGATTGCCTAGCCTTTTCAGTGCTGGGGAAATGATGAGCCTAAGCCTTGGTTTCTGAATCCTACAAAAACAAATACTTGTTTTTAAATCTCACAGTTAAAGAGATACTTGAGGTCTCTTAAGCATGTGGCCAGAGGGGTTTCTGATGGGAATCTTAGATTGGGTATAACACAAAATAAGCCAGATGAAGAGGCTACCTGACAGGCTATCTTCTCATGGTCCACCCTCTTTCCTGGTCTAACTTCTAGACCTTCTGTACCTATGGTCTTATTTCACTACATTTTTATCTTCTTGGCCTCTCCCATTAATTGGAATCACTAATTCTGCCATCCTTGCTGGCTCCCTAGTCGCTAAATTCAGTAGCCTTCGTTAGATCTTGTTCTCCTGGTTTCATGACAGTATTTGGTTCTGCCACCCACCTTCTCCTGGATCTCTCTCTTTCCTAGGACTGCTCTCCTACTGCCACAAGCTGATTTCCCTAGGAAATGAGTCTGAGATGATGATGATTAGGGAGGGTTCTCAACATCAATACCTGTTAAAGGCAGGGGCAGAAAGCAGGATTGGGGCAAGGGAGAAGTTGAGCTGTGATTTAGTCTCAGCAAAGTCTTTAGCTAGTCCCATGGGAAGCGGGGTCAGCCATTTGAGACTTGAGCTGGAGTAGAAGAGCCAGATCTTTATGGTCCCAGCAGATCAGCATGGAATGAGGGCTGCTCCTGGAAGGTGGGGAGAGTTTGGGTGTTGCATGCTCTTCAACCAGAAGCCATTCCAATATCACTCCCAGTGTTGTGGCCGCCAGCCCCCAAAAGATACACAGACCACCAGAACTCAGTGAGTGAGTTATAGGAAACACTCTTTATTCAGCTAGCTGGGTCTGCCAGGGGTACGCAGACCCCAAATTAAGCAGCCCCAAAATGTAGAGGTAGAGGGTTTTAAGCCCAAAATCTCATTCTTCATTCTGTCTAAACACAAAGGTCTATCTTTCTTCTATTCATTACCTGTCAACTCACAGGTCAGGTGCGTAAGCGGGGGTACAGAAGCAGAAAGCTTATTGTTAGAATGTTATGTTCCTATGGGTGACAGCCTATGTTCCCATGGACATAGCCATGTTCCCATGGACACAGCCAACCAGTAATTTTCCTGCAAGTAATACATTTCTAGCAGTCATTTTTCAGCCATTACAACAGCAGCTAGAGGAATTGGTCCTTCCCTAAAAGGGGATCTGGGCAGCACATAACAGTATCTGCTATACCTACCTTCTCTCTAACTATTCCTTTCTGGTCATGGTTGACCTCTTAACCATGGATTCAGGCTATGGCCTTCTGCTTTTCTCTTTTTACAATCACTAAACACTAATAAGGAGAACCAAGAACAGTAGCTAATATTTATTGAGAGCTTTCTAAGACTATATTGTAGGCACTGCGCTAAAACCATTAATATATTATCTTGTTTACGTTCATAGAAACCCAATGGTGTAAATAGTATTAAAATTCCATTTTACAGCCAAGGAAAGTGCCAGAAGAGTCTTCCTAAAAAACAGTTTCTGCCATGTCACCTCATAGCTTATAAACCTCTGATGGCTCCCAATTATGGTCAGGATAAAAGCCCGGTCCCCTAAATCAGCATCCAAGGCCCTCCACAATCTGCCCTAAGCCTCCTTTGTGGGAATACTTCCTTTTCCATTCCTGCCAAACTGGTCCCTTTGCTAACACCTTAACCTGGTCTGCTCTAACCAGCTTCCAAACTAGCTAGATTGAGCAGCTTGACTATGCCTATCCCTTCATTCTTCATTCATTTAGTTATTCATTTGCTCATTTATTGTAGACCTAATATGTGAGGCTGTGTGCCAGTGCTGACCAGACATGGCCTTTGTGGAGCTTTATACTCTAATAAGAAACATGAACACTATTCAAAATATTCAAAACTTTAATGCTGACAGGGGGCCTCAAGGTGTGTTGAAAGCTTAAGAGACATTTAATAAAGAAGTTTTGAGGACACTCAAGGAGGCAGCCACTTTTCAAAGGCCATGGAGGCTGCTTATATCAATTTCTCCTCTGTTTTCATCTCCCACTTTCTTCACGATGCCCCATCTAGGCATTCCTGTCTTTTGGGAACTCCACTTCCTCCTCTGTGCATCTGAACTGCTCAATTATATGCAGCCTTGCTTTCTTATTGTAAAGTACCATCTCTTTCAGATAAATTTTAAGAGACTTGTTAATAATAGTTATTTATTTGAGGGCTCACTCTGTGCCTTCACATGGACTAGCACTGCTCAATAATTACAATAACCTCACAATAACCTTGTTTCTTCTATCATCACCCACACTGACTTCATTTCCCCAGCAGCCAATACTGAGACAGGGACTTGAGTGCAAGTATTTTATTCAGGAATTGAAAGAAATATTGGTAGGGTAGTGGTATCAAACAAGTTAACCCCATAGGAAACTGGAGTTTAATACTGCTGGAAAAATTCTGAGAAATGGTGTAGAACATACACCTCAGAGTCATCGTACCCAAGTAGGGAGAGAATTAGGGTACTTATTCACCAGCTCCCTTCAGACAGTGGTTGAAACCTGTGTGGTTAGCAGGGGTACAGAATAATTCCTGGGCATTTCTAATCCCTGTGAGGCCAGATAAAATGAGTGTGAGCAGCCAAAGAAAGTCCCCACGTGAAGAAACACAGGTATTGGGGTACACTAAAGTTGCTCCCCTATTACAAATAAGGAAATTGAGGCTTGGAGAAGCTGGCTTGAGGCCACACAGCTAGGAATTATCAGTACCATGATGAACTGGAGTATTTCTGGCTCTCACACCACATAAAATGCCCCTTGAGAAGCATTATCTTGTTTTATCCTTCAGTAACCCTTACCGCTCTCTGCACAAGGCTAAGAACCCAGTGGAGATTCCATACCAGCTTCCTGATTGATGAGCTTTAATGGTGAGGAGCTTATTAGAACCACAGAATAACAAACTCTTAAATGTGTCTCCTCCCTTCACAATAGCAGATTTTATCTCCTGGTTTCTGAATAAGCTCATGAGATTCTCAGATCCCTTTTCACTGTATCACCTCTTGAACTTTGGTGTTTAAAAACAAGGAAACTGAGGCACACATTCATCGATGGTATCTTCTCTTAAAGCGGAAGCCAGAACTGGAGTTGTTGCTCCTGAGCCTTCAACAAAATCCAATACCTGTCCAATCCTTCTCCCTCCATGAAATTCCCCTAATTTGATTAAAGAAAAAAAAAATCAATCAATTTACATGGTAACAGAAAGGAACAGGGTCGCATATAAAATACTCCCCATCTGTACTAGAGGTCATGGCCTACACGCATCAAGAGCACAGCCAAAGGTCCTGGAGATTTGTTTGTCTTTCTCTAACCTGAGGACTCTGATCTCTCATTAACCCCTGACCTCTTCAATTCAGATAACCAAGGAACTGGCAGCTGGGGCTTGGGGCTACTCAGAATGCCACCCTGCTCTGCCTGGGCTCATTCTGGCCACGGAGACAAAACAAAGGGCTGCAGGGGCCTTCACAGAGGTACTTCAGAGCCTGAGAAGCTGGCTCCAAGAACTGCTGCCAGTCCTGTAGGGCCCTGCTCCCTAAATCGCTTCCCCACCAGGCCCCCACCTGGCAGCACAGGGGGCTGTCTCATTACAGCTAATGCCATTTAGAGCCTGCTTTGTGCAGGAAAAAGTAATAAAGCAACATCAAGATATTGCTTTGACTCCATTTTAAAAAATCAGACTGAAACAGGCTTCAACAAAACCACCCCCCCACACACACATACACACAGCTCCCACAACTGCGTCTTTCTTTTTTCTACCTCAGGCCTCATTTAAAACAGGGCCAGAGCCTGGACTTTTAATAGCAGCTACTTAGAGGTGGGTATGAGCCACTTGTTTGAAATTGAATCAGCTGTTGTTATTAAACCATGTATTTTCATTCTTGCCAGTGATGGAGTGGATTTTCAAGGCTCTTTGGTATACTTTCCAGTGTACTTTCATGGGAAGGAGTGCTGAAAACCCAGGCTTGCAACTCCCAATTACCCCACTTCAATCCCACAGGGGCTGGACCCAACTCTTGGTTGCAACCCCAGAAACAATGCATTTGAAAGACCCTCTCTCCCTGAAAAATATTATTTCTAAATGAAGGAACCTTTGGCTCCCTTCTCCCTCACTACCCAGCCCCCATCTCCCAACATCCCCAGGTTTTCATCTCTGTGGCTACTATTAAGGGGAACTTACTGGTGACTTGCTAGCTCATCAGCAACCACCATGGTTGCATCCCTGGACTAGATGGCTACTTAATCTGTGCTTTGGCAAGAGGCTATTTGCTACCTCCTAAACAATTACATGTCTCAGGCACAGATATTTCTTTGGAGCCTCCAGTTCCCAGATGCATGTGAGTGGGCCTTTTATTCATTCATCCACTAGCACATACATTCACTCATTTATTTATTCATCTTCTTAGAACAGTGCCTGGCACATAAGAATAGCATGCCTGGCTCTAGTTGTCGTTCAGATTCACAACTATAATTTACAAGGGACCTCTTACTATATGCCAGGGACTGGAGATGAAACAAATAAGACCCAGCCCCCACGTTGACAGAGCGATCATACGGAATGTGGTTTTCCACCCAGCCCATGAATTAGAATCACCTGGGGGAACTTTTAAGCACAGTGGAATCACCTGGGGGGAACTTTTAAGCGCAGTGGATGCTGGGCCCTGCCTCAAGAGATTCTGATTTAATTAGTTGCGGTGGGGTCCAGGTTTGCATTTTGTAAAGGCCCCCAGTCATTTTCAACACACAATCAGGACTGAGAATCACTGCGCTAGGGGGAAGGACAGACAGCCAACAGCTGTGCCGCAGGGTGAAGAGGGCAAGAGTAGGGTGTTGGGCCTACAAAGAGATATAGAATCCAATTCTGACTAGAGTCAGGAAGGCTTTCTAGGGGAGCTGAGGCCTAACAACAAGGGGCAGCATTGGCCAGGCCTAGGTGGGAGAAGAGAAACAGAAAGATGATTCTAGGAAGCATAGAGAGCACAGGTATAGGTCTGGATTGAAGACAGGGACGGGGAAGGTCTTCTGTCATCCACAGAAGGAGTTTAAACTTTGCCCAAGGGCAATGAGGAGCAGAGATGGGAAATGATTTGATTTGCATTTTAGAAAGCTCTATCTGCTATAAATCGAATTGTAAGGCAGCTAGACAGGAATCCAAGTGAGAAATGACAATGGCTAAAACTAGGGATATATCAATGTGAGTTTACATTGGGCTTCCCCAGGAGCAGACCATAAGAGAGAGTGTAGGACAGGTGTCAACATTGTCCTATCCAAGGAATGCTGGCATTGGCCTAGGGTTGCCCCTGGGGTGAGGGGTTAACTTCCCAGCATTCTGGCCTGCCCCTGACTCCACTTCCAAGAATTCCCCTGGCCAAAGAAAGCTCCCTAGCAGAGAGTCCCAGGCACTTGCAACAGAAAGCCAGCTGAGTATGTGGGAAGAATGAGTGCCAAGAAGATAACATGTGGGGCTGCAACAGGGGCTGCAAGTAGGTCTTTACCCAAGAGTTTAGGGAATAAAAGATTGAAACCAATTAATTACTCTTGGGAAAGGCTGGTGTCTGTGGTGTGATTGATAGGAGCGGATAGGAATGAGGAGAGCCAGCAAAGGGAGGAGGGCGACCTCATGGATGCTGACTAAGGGCATGAGCAATTAGAAGTGAAGCTTGGACCCCAGGATAAGATTAGCGCGAATGTAGGCAGGTGGCAAACAACAACCCTTAAGTGTCCACCCAGGGTAAAATTGTGGGATTCTGATTATTTGAGCTTCCTGGATTTTGGGTTTCCAGACGGAGGTATTTGCATTATTTCTAGTTGGGAAAGCTACAGGCTCACACAAAAAAAGCTTAACTGACTATTCAAAACCTGACTTTAATTCTGGTTCACCCCCAGTCCCAACCTGTGCCTCCTTTCCTCTCCTCTTTCTAGGGTAGAATTGCCGACATCATCCTTGGTTCATTTCTTTCCCTTGTCTCCCCTATCCAGTAAGCTGTTGTGTTCGTTGTGAATTATTTGGGAGCAAGGAGAAGAAATCTATTTAATTTAACCGTAGTCCAGGAGGCCAATTTATTAGATGGATACAAGGGCTGGGGGAGGAACTAAGAACAGGAGATGTAGCCAGGCTCCCTGTGGGTTTAGATGCAGGCGCATGAAGACCCAGGAGTAGGGGTCTCATTTTCCTCTGTGGCCACATAGCCTCTCATCGTTTCCTCTCTCTGTTCATCTGTTCTATTTCTCACTCCTGTTCCTTTCTACTATTTCCCTCTCTCTGGTATTTCTGTTTAAGATGAGCACATGGCCACCCCAACCTGTGCATATTATGTGGCCTCTTAGTATAAGCTAATATAAATGGACATCGGTCTTTGTGTTTTGACTCCTAATTCTCAGAGGAAAATAATGAGATTGGTAATAATAGAAGACCCTACTCAAATTGGCTTAAAATGTGTTGGCTTAAGTAACTTAAGGTAAAAGGTGAACTGCAGGCCAGCTGGATCCAGGGGCTCGAGCTCTTTCATTGGGAACTCAAACTCTCAATCCTAGTTTGCTCTGTGTTGGTTTCATTTTCACGCAAGTTCCCTCCAAGTTTAAACCCTCCAGTTTAGCAGTTCAGTAGAAATACGGCTTCTTTCTGCCAGAAGTTCCAAACAAATTCCTGGGGTGAACTTGTTCAGCCAAATTGGATCACAGCCTCATTGCTGAACCACTTGTTCTGTCCAGGGGATGGAAATGCTGACTGGCCAGATCTAAGTAACATATGTACCCTGGGACAAAAGGGACTAAGAGTGGAAGGAGGATGTCTCCCAAAAGGGAAATGAGGTGATGATATCAGAAGATGAAGGCATGGATATCAGATGCAAAGTAATCAAGCAACCGGGCCATGGGGGTGACACCGCCTCTTTGGCCTATTCCCCAGAGCTCTGAACAAGGCCGTTTCCTTATGATGATGTGAAACCAAAGCTGTCGCTGAACTCTCTTATTAATTTTATCTGAGCAAACTCTAAAATCTGTCTCCGCCTCTCCATCCTCTAGGTATGAACCAGGCCTGATACCATTACCGTTGTATTGCAGAATCTGTTGGTAAGTATTTACTGCCTGGGAGTACTCAGGTCCCCCCACCTATGCCACCTAAGTCCCTCTCCTGGAGCTTCTAGATTGTCACGGTCTAGCAGCTAAAGGGCTAATGCCAAGCATAACAGGGGCATCAAGGTCTTGCTGCAGCCCTTTCTGATTGGTTGACTTAATGACTTACCACTAGTCTCATTGCTCTGGCGCCAGTAGTTAAATATTTCAAATATTACCCTGACTCTAGCAACAGCTTCTTATCTGTTCTCTTTCACTCCACTCTGTCCTTCATGCCCACAGTATTTACACATAGCCGCCAAAGAGTCATCTTTTTAAACCCTAATCTGAACTACTCACTAGCCTCTTTATCATTCTCTTGCATCAAGTCCTAACTCCTTTGTGGGTCTCAGGCTGCCTGCCCTTTGTGGACTGGTCCCAAATGCTTTTTTTTTTTTTTTCCAGCCTGATCGCTCTATCCACTTCCACTCAAACTGCTGGCCTTTCCATACATGTATGCTTCTTCATAGCTCCCTGCCCTCTCCTGAAATGTTTCTTCCTTCTGATATTCTTTACCTGCATATTTATAGAGGGCCCATGATGCTGTGAAATGTAGATAAAGAAACTCAGCCATGAAGAGCACTAGATCCCAGCCCAGAGAGCTCCCAGAAGGAAGGTTCCTGGAGGTCGAGTAGGAGACACGGGAGCCTGGGGTTTGGGGTATGAGAATGAATTCAAGGAAGCAGCCCTGCCATGGTGTGATTCCATTTACTGAGGGCTTTCCATAGGCAGGTGTGCACTGCCCCCTTATTTAGCCAGCACCTCTATCCTTCAAGGTGAGGCTGTGCAGAAACTGTAGCTCAGAGAGAAGAATCACACAGCTTGTGAACATCAGGGCTGAGAGCTCTGGCTCCCTCAGCACTGTTCACTACCACATTTCCTCATCCTCTATTTTGGTAAGAGCCCCTGATCCACACCCATCATTGGAAGATGGAAGTTTCTAGGAGGTCTAGAAAAAATGGTCTGGCTTCCCCACAAACCTACAGGGGCAGCAGGTTGGTTCACCTCATGGAGCCAGTAGCCACTGGAAGGCTGCAGCTTATATGCAGGTAAATATGGTATTTCTTTTCCTCCACCTCCCATCTACTGCAGCAGCAGCAGCAGCAGCAGCAGCAGCAGCAGCGATGTGAATTGGTTGTCAGAAGCTGTTTAAGAGCCTGTTATTGAAGAGATGATCTGAGATAAGCCGAACCAGTGAAATAAAGGCCAACAGCTGCCTGCTTCCATGTCAGCTGCTATGCTTTTCTAAAAGGCAGATTTGCCTATCATCACCCACACTCACCCCACCTCCAGGAGGCAGGGATCTCTTTCTCCACACTTGAGGAGGAAGGAGATCCTATTTAGAGACAGATGAGATGTTGAGGACTAAGTTCAAGGGTGTCAGAAAATGCAATAGCTAGGGCTGAATGTCAGTTTCCTGTTCTTTATGGGCAGGGTCTCAGTTATGAATAAGAATGTCATGGAAACCTTAGGATTAGAAGGAAGAAGGGATTGGGGAGACTCAACCCAGTCCCAAGCTAAAGCGCATGTACTTCTTAGCTTCGTGCAGAGTATTTTACACAATATCGGTTCTTTCATCTGAAATCCCCATTCATCCATCCATCCAACCACTCATTCACCCCTTCATTCATTTACTTATTTACTCATTCAACGAATACAAAATGCATAAGAGCTTATGCTATGGCAGCAGACAGATAGTTTTAGTGGGTTTGGCCCCTTATTAGCTATGACCTCAAGCAATTCACCCCATGTTTCTGACCCTCTTAGATATTAACACCTACCTCACACAACTATTTGAGAATTATTGAGATAATGCCCACTAGGGATTGCGCCCAATGCCTGGCACGTACAAATGAACAATTGCTGTAGTGCTCCAAGGAGTAGAAGAGGTGCTACATGAGTTTAAAAATGAAATCACAGTCTAGAACACAAATAACTATGCTATAAAAGAGAGGGCATTAACGTTCTAAGAGACACAGAAAAACTGACATGGCAAGAGATTTCTTCCCATTGAAAGAAGGAGGAAGACTCAAGGGGATTGGAAGTGACATTTGAACTGAATCATAAAGGATGGGTAAGGAGAAAGGGTTTTCTTGGGAGGAGAGGATGGTGCAAATAAAGGCATATACTTAGAACCTTACTAAGCAAAGTATGGCTCGCAGAGAAGGAGTACCTAGGGGCTTGTTTAAAATGCAGACTCTCAGGCCCACCCCAGACCCACAGACTCAGAATTGCATTTGAACAACCAGGAGGTTCACATGCAGATCAAAGATTGAGGAGCTCAAGGCAGATGAATTCTGATCTCTCTGTGAAATGTCCTTCTCACAAAGAAAGGAAGGAAGGAAAAAAAATAATAACCTCCCTGGGCTGATGGTAGGGCATGTTGATGTGTCCACCTTGGGCCCTTGGCTGGGGCTTGCGTCTCAAAACTAGAGGTCCTCGGGTATATGAGGAGCAGAGGGTAGGTGCTTCAACGCAGAATGTTCTCTGAAGCTACATTTGAGCCTGTTGGCTCAGGTCCTGTCTACTCACCTACTCACTCGTTTAGTTCACAAGCATTTATTGGCCACTTTTATGGGCCAGATGCCTTGCCATGTTCTGCCCTAGTGATGTTGTTATCCTCAGTCAAGTTACTTTCTTCTTGGCCTTTAGTTTCTCCATTTATCAAGTCTAAGTGAGTGCACATTATACCGAAAGCTGCCTCCACCACAAATATTTCTGTACCCGGCTCCCTTTCTTTCCCAGTGCTTCCTTCTTTACCCTATGCTTCTAACCCACAATTCTTCATACTGATTTCTATCCCTGAAGCATGGAAAATTCTCATATCACCTTGTTTTAGATTGGGTTCCCAGAAGCAGACTGATAAAGTGAAGATTCCTGTGAAAGTGACTTACTAGCAAGTGGGGGAGTGAGAAATGGGACTGGAAATAAAGAGACCCATCCTGTAGGGGAGGGTAGAGACAGTTGATCTCACCTCAGAGTGATGATCCCCCTCAAGACCACCAGGGTGAGGGAATGGGGTGGGCCATAAACGCCCAATCACTTCCAGGTCATCAGTGGCACAGACTAAACTGGCTTCAGCAGCCCAAGGACAGCCCGTGAGTGCCTAAGGGCTCAGGTGCAGGTTGGGAGGAGTGAGAGCACTTGGAGAGATGGTGTGCAAAAGAATGGCAAAGAGATATGGGTGGAGCTGACAGCATCCACCACACTCTCTAAATAATTATGGGCCAGGATGAATTGAGGTTCTTAAGACAATAACAATAATAAAGTTAGACTAAAGCCTTTCCTTTACTGAGCACTTACTTTTTGCCCTCACATCTACTATACAGTATCTCATTTAATCTATGGGCCAATGCTTGAGGGCTTTTCACTTTCCTAACTCCCACCCCACCCCCAACCCAGGAAACACCACTGTTTCTTTGATCTTTTGAATTATAGGCAAAAGAATGAACACATATGAAGATTGTAGACCACTTAACTAGGAAACTAGAATGTAGAAAATCTTCAGTCAAGCCAGAGCACTTGAGAAATCTTCATTCTACGTCTTCCTGCAGACCTCCACTCATTCCCCTGGGTTTGATAAATATCTGGAGGACAGAATGATTTGGCTTCCCAAACACTTGCACTCATAATTTCCATTGGTCGTTTAGTGGGCCTGGAAAATTCTGTGTAGTATCATAGATACACAAAATCACATAAATTGAATTTTTGGTGATTTAAGGCATTTTTCAAGGGTATTTTTGACTATACATGGTTTCCAGCTAACTTTAGAACCTTTCCCTTTGATAAAATTTAAGTCCTCAGCACAGCACAGATAAGAGAACAGAGGCACAGAGGAGGGATACAACCTGCTTAGGGTCACACAGCTAATAAGGTAGGTTGTGGGACTGTGAACTGCATGCAGCCATGTAGGTGCCAAGGCTGTGTTCCTGATTGAAGGGCTACACTCTACGTGATACAGAGGAAAGAGGGCCACTCAGTGTTTTTTGCAAACCATGGGAGGCCTGGTCACTTGGGACAGCTCTCTGAGCAGCCCTTGGCCTTGACCCTTATTGGCTCCATGGAGAGAAGATAACCTCTCATCCATTTTTTACCCAGCCTCTGTACTCCCTATTGGCAGCAGCTGCCTGACACCATCTCTGAAAGATGCTCAAGACTCTGCCAACCCAGTGTTTAATGCATGCAAAGCCTTTTCCAAAGAAGTCACTTAAAAAGATTACAGAGGAAAGAGTCACCCCTCCCGCCTCCAGCTTAGGGAATCTGCAGCTGGTATGTAGCTAAACTAAGGAAGCAGAGTCTTTAGCAGCCCGAAAACAAAGTGAGCCTTCTTTTGAGAAATCACTCAGAATACCAGCTGCAAGGTCTCTGTTCATTCATTCATTCCTTCCCTAGCTATTTGCTTTGTATCTACCATCTATTATACCCAGTACAGGCACATACTGGACCCTGAGGATGGACTGGAGGCATGGTCCCTGACCTCTAGCAGAAAGCATCCACTCTGTCAGGAATTCCCATGTTCCTGTGTGCTTCGCCCTGGGGTGGGGATCCTCTTCCCTGCTCTCCCCTGGAGAACAGCTCAGATGCCTCTTTACTCCCTCAGCACTTTGGAGAAGCGTGCAAGGTTTGTCAGGCCCCAGGGGAAGGAACCATTCTGATTTCATTTATTTTTCTCTTTATCTTCTGCTCCCTACTTTTTCTGCACCCTATCGACATAAGAAAACCTATAGAGAATTTTTATGGGAATTTATTTGAGCCAAACTGACAAAATATGCCAAGGAACAAGATTTCAAATGCTCCAAGAATAACAGTTTTGTAGCTTCTTTTATGCATTTGAAATTAAGGAGGGAACTGAGAGTTACATGGAGGTGAGAGAAAGCACTGGGGGAGGGGAAGGATTGAATTACAGGATAGTTAACAAGATTATGTGCTCTCCTGAGGGTGGTTATCACTTATTTCAAAGGTGTGTTAACTTAAATGCACAGAAACAATGGACATTGTTTGCTTAAGGCAAAGACACACCTTTTACTAAAAAGTTATATGCCTGGGGCATGACTATCCACCAGGACCTCCCCAGGTAGGAATGTGTGAACAGATCACCCTGTGAGGTTACTTTTCATAGAACCCTTTTCTGGGGGTCATTATCTCCTTTTCCTGTATGGATGGAAGAAGGGGGAAGGAGAGAAGGAATAAAATGTCAATGAGTGTAGAAAAGAGGGAAGGAAGATAAACAGTTGAAGATGAGAAGGAAAAGGAACAGAGAAAGCCTCAGGATGACAGCACTAACAGCTTAGCAATGGAGGGTGAGCTGAACCTGGAGTCTCAAAAGACCTAGCTGCTCTCTCCCTTTTGCCAAAGTCCTTCAGGCACTGAAAGGACCAGGAAAGGATGAGAGGATCGATGGACAGGGGGAGACTGAGCAGGAACGTAACCTAACCTTGCAAAGTCACCAGTCTACTCAGATTTTTTTTTTTTTAATGTGAAACAATTAATAGTCCCTTCCCCACTCTCCAGTACCTTTATGCGAGGGTTAGCAAACTCCAGCTTATGAGATGAATCTCACCTACTGCCTGATTTTGTAAGTTAAGTTTTGTTGGAACATAGCCAAGCTCATCTGTGTATCATCTGGCAGCTTTCACACTGTAGTGGTAGGGTTGATTAGTTGTAACAGAGACTGTGGTCTGTAAAGCCTAAAAAATTTACTAACTGGCTGTTTACAAAAAAGGTTTGCCAACCCCCAGGTGTTATTTCTAGGATCTCCAGCCTTCTGAGTTCTAACATTGCTTATCACTTCTTCAGCACTTCCTTTAAATTCACTCATTAAACATTTATTAAAGCCTACTGTATAAGGCTTTATGGTTGCAAGTGATGGAAAATACAACTCTGATAGTCTTAAGCTAAAAAGCAGGGAGAAGGTTATTGTCTCTTATCACTGAAAAGTCCAGGGATTAGAGCATGTCAAGCATAGCTGAACCCAGAACCTCAAACAATGGCATTGTGCCATGGTGGTTAGAAGCAAGTCACTTCTAACCAACAGAACATGGCAAATGTGATGGGATATCACTTCCATGATTAGGTTACAAGAAATTGTACCCTCTGGCTAGCAGACTCTATTGCATTCTTTACTTGCACACTTTGATGGTACAAGCTGCCATATTGGAGAAAATATTTCTTTCTTCACATGGCAAGAAACTAAGGGCAGCCTCTGGCCAACAGTCAGCAAGGAACAGAGACCCTCTATCAAGTAGCCTTCCAAGGAACTGAATTCTGCCAACAACCACATGAGCTTGAAAGCAGATCCTCATCTAGTCGAACCTTTAGTTAAGATACAACCTTGACAGACACCTTGACTGCAGCCTGGTGAAAGCCCCCAAAACAAAGAACCCAGGTAAATTGTGCCCAGATTCCTAATCCATTTAATCTCTGAGATAATACTGTGTGTTATTTTAAGCTGTCAGGCTTGCGGTGATTTGTTACACATCAATAGATAACCAATACTTTCCTTAATCTCCAGAAGAGTATAGGAAGGTAGTTTTTAGCTGGGCATGTTGCCATCCCCAACTAGGCTGAGGTTTTCCATGAAAGAAGAAGAGAATGCATATTCTTGGGAAAGTAGTAGTCGTCTTACAGAAGCCGTTGAAGTATTTGTGTGAGGAGAAGCTGGCATCTGGAATTAGGGCAGTGGCAGCAAGAATGAGAGGTAGTGATTGGATTCCTGGTTCCTTATTGTTTTTAGAACTGGCTTTCTTTTGCTCTGTAACAATCACTTATTAGCAGTTTGCAAGGTCCCCTTAACCTCTCTCCTGTATGACCTGGTTTCCTCACAGAATTCCAGAACAGGAGCTCACATCTGAAACACAGGCATAGCAAGGAAACAGACAGGACATGAAAGTTATTGGCTAGTTCAAAATCACATATTTTCTCTCTTTCAACCTGATCGATCTTGTTTCTTATAGGATTTGGTGGCAAAGTGAAATTTATTTCCTGGGAGAGTAAAATGCCCATGATTCCAGATGTAAAAATAAAATTTACCATTTAAAGTGTCTACAGAAATGAAAAGGAACCCAGGTTCCTTTGTAAACATTTTAACATAAAAATTACAGATTTGGGGGTCTAGAGTTGAACTTTAAGGTTAAAACTTCAGCTAGCCCAGCCCTTCTGCATCTTCACTTGGGGAGTTTGTAAAATGCATAATTTTAAGCAAGGCTGAATTTATGAAGATTGTAGTTATAGCAACAGACACTTCAGCTTCTGAGAGCAGGTCCATGAGACTGTTACATAACAGTCAACTTCACAATAAAAAATGAGGAAACACCAAGGCTGCTAAATATATATATATATATATATATATATATATATATATATATATATATATATATATATATATATATAACGGAACCCGAAGAAGAGGAAGGTAGTGGGCAAGAGGAGAGAAATGAGGCTGAAAGATTTTTTAAAGAAAAACGTCATAGATCTTTTTGTGATGGGGAAGGAGCTTCATTTCACGGGTTCACTGGTGCCAGCTCAGGCATGTAGGAAGAAACTCATCAGACAAAAGAACAAATAAAAATATGGATACAGCACTCAGGGGACTACCAAGCTGAGGATTAGGAAACAACAGAAAACATGCATGGTGAAGGAAAAAGCTGCCTTCAGAGGAATCTTTAGATCTAGAGAAGGCCAAAATGAAGGCATGGCCATTTGGTTCTTTCAACACTGCAGCAAGTTTTCTCCTCTGATTTCTCTGATTCTGAAGCAGTCCCTACTATCTTGATGAGCCTTGAGAGAAAGGAAAATCAAGAATTCTTCTCCCCTAAACTTCAGAAACCATGCTCCCTGTCATGTGAGCCTGGTCTTCAAACTGGCACGAGATTGGAATTTCAATGTTGTTAGCATGGACAGAACAGCTTTCAGACTCAGGCAAGAGGGTCTTGCCCTAGCCTTCTGCTTTAAAGGGCCCCTCTGGCACTCCTCTGGCCTTGTGCATCCCCACAGCATCCAGGGGACCAACGAGATGTCTCCCTCTGGGCCTTATGCTCTGTCTTACTAGACTCTACCCTGGGTACCTGGGTTTCCATACTTTCCTGCCTAAGTGGCCCTGATCCTGTTTTCAGGACATGAGTGAGCCCCTTCCCTTCTTTCTTTCTTGAGAGACTAAATCACCCCACCAGTGTGCACATTCCAAGCTTGAGAGTTGATTACAGGCAGCTGTTTGTAGGGAGGCGGGAGTGGAGCATAGATATGCAGGTTGGAGTGTCCACGAGCAAACATGAGAGCAACTGATGGTCTTCACGATGCAGAATGGGGCCAGGGGTGAAATAGAAGACAAGTAGTCAGGGGGCCAGTGGCTGGCTCTCCCCAGATTCCACATTTGGTATAGAAACCAAGGATCTTGAAAAATCTATATTTAGTCCTGATACTGCAGGGCATTAGGAAGGTATATTTTTCAAGGTTGGAGAGTAGAACCTGGTTTACATAACATTGTGCACGTGAAAATTATCATTTTAAAATGCTTAGACATAGTATATATGAGCCCCATTTGCGCTCTTGGTCCAGGCTCTATAATGTTTGGGGCCCATCCTGAACATGGAACTGTGGTTCTGCTCTGCTCTGCTCCCATTACCTCAGCAAGAAAAGAAAAAGCAGCTGAAGGTTTCAAACTCTTTCTCATTGTGAGGCCAGACACTAAAGAATAGTTTTGCAAACTATAAGAAAACAAAAAACCCACTGGGCCCTTTGCTGGAGTGCAACAGGGCTGTTTCTTCACAGCCATCCACCATAGTACACAAGACACATAATGGCTGCAAAGAATTATTACCTTGCCTCTGACATGTGTCCTCTCCTCCATTGCCTTCAGTTAGGGTCCCAGGCTCTTGCAAAGGAGCCCTTCCACCCATCCCCTGTGGCTGAAGCAGAAAGCAGTCTCTTGTCTCAGCCTCAGCTCCTAGCAAGAAAAATCAATAGCGAGTTGGCCCCTGGCCAGACTATAAAGCCAGTCTTATTTGCCATCCACTAGATGAAGCCAGGGTGCTGGAGCCTTCAGACAGAAAAAAAAAGTTCAAATCCACTTCCTGGGTGATCCCTGCCTGGCCCAATTTATATCCTCCAGGATCTACTCCAGCCTCTCATGCCTCAGCTAAACTGTGATCCCAGCCTGAGGGATAACTAAACCCCGTGTGTGCATTTAGCTGTTAGTGGGTATACATGACCAAGCTTGAGCCCTAGCCCTGCCTGATGTGGTTAGTAAATCGATGGGATGGGCCTCTGGAAGTCTATGTGTAGTTGAGCTTGGATGATCTCTGAGACAGAATCCACCCTACAGGACAACAGAGCTGGAAGCCTTGAGCTTAGTTAGCCCTGTAACAAAGCTTCGGTTGTTAAGATGGGTGCATAACCAGGTTTTATATTCTAGTCTGGCATCCCATGGACTTGTGTGGGCACTAGTGGCAGAGAGAGGAGAGGGTAAAGAGACTATAGGAGAGAGTAAAGACCCGAGGTTTTAGTAAAACTCTGTAAGGCCTTTCTGAGCGGAAATTGTTTCTAAGCCTGCTTTCTCATCCTCACCCCTTCAGGAAGACACAAATTAATAATAACATTTAATTAGTATACTTATGTTGTGCTAGGCAGTGAGATAAGAATTTAGTTCCGTTTTCTCATTTAACTTTTATTACTACAACTTTACTACTACAACCTTATGAAACACTACTTTTTCCATCAATTACATTTTATATAGAAGAAAACCAAGGCACAAAGAGTGTCACTCAGATAGTAAAAAGATTAAACTGGGGTTTGAACCTGGGCAGTCGGACTATAGGTTCTGGCTCTTAACCACTGAGCCATGCCCATCTGATTCATTGGTTCTAGGATCTGTTTGGACCAGATTTACAGTAGAGTAGAGTTATAATGCATTAAAAGATAAGGATATGATTATAATTTCTACCTCCCATAGAGCCAGAATGCAAAATATATCAGACTTAAGTACCAGCATGCAGTTGGGAGAATTAAAAGAAGCAGAGCCTACCAGTTGTGCTGGTCTAAAATCTAACCAGTTATAGTTGGTTGAAAGTGTCCCCCCACCCCAATCCATGTCTACTTAGAACTTAAAAATGTGATCTTATTTGAAAATAGAATCTTTGCAGATGTGATTAGTTAACATGAGGTCATACTGGATTAGGGCAGGCCTTAAATACAATGACTGGTGTCCTTATAAGCAGAGGAGAGGACACTCAAGGATACACATGGAGAGAAGCCCACATGAGGACAGAGGCAGAAATTGAAGTAATGTGTCTATAAGCCAAGGAATGTCAAGGATTGCCAGCCACCCCAGAAACTAGGAGGAGGCAAATAGACAAGGAAAGATTCTTCACTAGAGCCCTCAGAGGGAGCATGGCCCTGCTGACACCTTGATTTCAGACTTCTACTTCTAGAATGATGAAAGAACAAATTTCTGTCATTTTAAGCCACCCAGTTTGTGGTAATATTTTAATGGCAGCCCTTGGAAACTAAAACACCAGTTTGGGAAAAAAGGTTTTCCAGGTGGTCCAGTTGAGCCACTAGAGTTGTCTGTGTTGCAGTTTGGGACCCAAGCCTCAGCTACCAAAAAGTGTGACTTTGCTTCCTCTTGGCCATTATTCCTCGTGCATGTATCACTCTTTGATTGGTGGATAGCCATTATTTCTTGGCTGTCCAGTATCCATTTTCCATTCTAGCCATATCCAGATTTCTTGATGCAGGAAAATTTCTGGTAACCACCTCCCACATTAGAGCTTAAAACGACAGGCCCTCTGTCTCCGTACTCTAATGTGGCCAGAGAACAGGCCCACCATGTAAACTCAGTGCATTGGATTTTCTTTCTTGGACGACTGCATAATGAAGGACCAAGAATGAGGACATTCGATATATAGTAAGCATGCTAACACATTCCTGTTTGGAGACTGCTGCTGTTATTCATATTGCTAGCCTCCAAAGTTACCTTGGTTCCTTCCCATATTCAAGTCTTATCCTTTGGCTCAGAATGTATTTTATATTCCAACGATACCCAGAATTCACTTTAGCGAATTACTTTCCATCATTCTGTGAGAATCTCCTATAATTTAGCTATAGTTGATTTCTGTTGCTTGTAACCACAAACTCTAAGTGATACACTCAAGAGGTGATGGAAAAAGACAGCTTGCTTTGGGGAAAAAGTTAGATATTTTGGGTATCCCTGAACAAAAACTGAAACAAAAATTCCTAATACTATAAAAATTTTTGGAAATTTCTTTACCATTGAGGGGAATCTTCAAACCTGTAGTGGTACAATCACTTTGGAAGCCTGTTTGGCAGTACTTATGGAAGCTAGAATATATGCATAGCCTATGACCCAGTAATTCCACTCATTCATACACACATATACAACTATGTATCTTCAACAGAAATGCATATATTTGCATAAATATCTTTACCAATAAACATGAACATCAGAGAAGCACCATTAATAATAGTTCAAAATCATAACTATCCCAATATCTAACTATGGTAGAATGGATAACTAAATTGTGTTATATTTATACAATGGCATACCACACAGAAGTGAAGATGATAAACTACAGCTATACTCATTAATATAAATATATTTCACAAACATAACACTCAGCAAAAGAAGCCAGACTTTTAAAAGTCTATACTCTATGGATCTTATTTATATCAAACTAAAAAATAGGCAAAATGAATCTATACTGTTAGAAGTCAGGATAATGGTTACACTTAGGGGCTAAGGGGTTACCCTTACTAACTGGAAAGGGATACTGGAAGTGTTCTGTTTCTTGATCTCTGTTCTGGTTATCTGGCACGTTCATTTTATAAAAAATTCATGGAGCCAAACACTTATGATATGTATACTTTTCTGTATGCATGCTACACTTCAATAAGGTTTACCCCAAAAATCTTACCCAAATTCTTCACATTATTTGACAGATAATTATACTATATGGAGATGAGAGTTAGACTCCCTGCTTCTGTGTGGCCTATTGAGGACTCCCCAAAACACAGCAGCTTCAGTTCCTTAGAGTGCGCCAGCAAACTAGAGATGAAGAGGGAGAGCACCCTCCATCGAAAGCAGTGACAGTACCTCATACAGGTACGAAGCCCAGAAAAAGAGGACCAGAGCAGGAAAAAGGAAAGAAAATGGCATACGCTACAAGGTGCTGCTGGTCACATTTGTGAGCACATGCACAACACCCTGGTGACTTTTATAAATACTTGTTAGAAGAAGATTCTGTAAGTAGTCAGGGTCATATGGGGGCCAGAGCTGGCAAAACCCTGGTACATGTCATTAGTGCTGGTCTGGCTGCTCAAGCCAGAGATATTTGGCCATGCCATTCCACATGTAGTTCAAAGTGATGATCATAAATGTAAAGAATTTAGTCCAAACAAAACCCATGGCTTTCAATGGGCCAATCCCTGCAGATAGGGAAATATCTAATGTCTCCATGTATATTAATGTATTTGATTTTCCCAGCATCTCTATGATACAGGTATGCTAGGTGGAGACAAGATCCTACATTAAGTGGCAGGGTAGTACATTAATTTAAAAAACATATGTATGAAAATCAGACAAACCTGAGTTCAAATTCTGACTGTATTACTTATTAGTTATGTAGTACACTTATGATTTGTGCACTTTTCTGTATGCTACACTTCAATAAAGTTACCCAGAAAACCTTACTTTTATTGGGCGTTAATTTCCTCATCTTTAAAATGAAAATGATAATATTACTTACCCTGTTGGGTAGTTGTGAAGAATAAATAAGATAGTACATATTAAGTACTTAGCAAAGTGCGAGACACATAGAAAATACTCAACAAATGATATCTGTTGCTGTTACTCTTGTTCTTCTTATTATTGATAATCATTTCTTCTAAAGAGAAATTATAAAACATTAAGAATAGTATTTATGATTTGTCTTTTGTAAACTTTAAAATAGTCTGCTAAGTACAATTTTTTGTGATAAATTTTTTAACTTGTTTTTATTCTCTAGTAACTTTTCAGAATAATTGAATATGAAATAATTTTCTATATACCTGGGACATAATATTTTTAAATACTGGCCACCCAGCACTATTGACTCACAACTGCTAGATCTAGATTGCTTCTTTCTGTTGGGACCACTTCTGGGTATTAATTCCTAGAGCAAGGTGGAAGGGGAAGGGCATTGCCTTTTCTTCCATAGGTGTCATCTATGACAAAAGGAGAATTAAGACCCCTAATCAATTTCTACCAGGTAAATAAAAGGATGCAATGGAAAAGTGATTAAGGAATTCTGGGAAACACGGTGGAGTTAGAGATGTCCTCAGATCTCTCACCTCGAAACAACAATAAGCTGAACATCTAAAACTGAACAAAAAAACACCCAAACTGCACACCAGCATGTCTGAGCGTGGGATCTACGCATGAGAGCTACCACAGGTCAGAACCCTGGGTGTCAGACAGTGGACTGAGACAAATAAACAAGCTGCCTCACCAGAGCTCCTTGCAGGAGGAGGGGGAGGGGTGACGGTGTGGCAACTTCCCTGAACCAAGCTGCCTGGAAGTACTGGGCAGCACGGCCCAGTCATCAGGAAAGAAAGCAGAGAAGCAGGACGGGACCGCAGAGAAACAACAGTTGCAAAACCAAGGCTGAGCTGCAGCTCCCAACCCCCAACTCAGAAGGACCATCCACCCATACCCTCCAAGACAGAACACTGTGGGGCCCCAGGGGAATCTGAGCAAATGCTACCAAAACTGTTTGCTAACACTGACAAGGACTGAAACTGAGAGTAGCGAGTGTGATTAAATTACTATGAGAAAGTTAAAAAAAAAAAAAAAACCCAACAACATTATATAGGCTTTATATAAAGCGGGGATCCAACAGGCAGGCTTAGATGCCTCCTACTGCAAACCAAAAGAAAAGCACCTTCTTTGTAGCAGGCTACAAAGAGAGACCTTTATATAATAAATATTTCTGGAAAAACAGCAGAATACACTTCCATTAATGCCTCGGCAGAGAAATAATCCATTAAACATCATGAACAACCAAGGTGACAAGGTATCTCATAAAGAAAGAGAAAAATCTCCAGAAAATAAGCTTATAGACATAGAAATATGTGACTTAAATGACAGAGAATTCAGAATGGTACTTCTGAAAAAACTCAGTGAGTTCTGAAACGAGTCATATCAACAATTTCAGTAATTGAGAAAACAACTAGATGAGTAGAGCAAGGAGATTGAAACCCTCAAAAAGGACCAAATAGAGCTTCTGGAGATAAAAAACACACTGCAATAGTTGAAAAATGAAATAGCAAGCTTGGGAAAATAGAGTTGACCAAATGGAGGAAAGGATCAGTGATATCAAAGACAGAAATCTAGAAATAAATCAGAAGGAAGAAGGGAGAATCTAAGAATGAAAAATAATGAAAGAGAAATACAAGAACTAGCTGATACTATCAGGAGAGGAAACATAAAAATAATGGGCATTATTGAAGGTGAAGAAAAGGAACAGGGACTAGAAAGCATTTTCAGACAAATAGTGGATGAGAATTTCTCAAACCTAAAGAGTGAGCTGGAGCTTGGAATTCACCAAGTCAACAGAACACCCAATTATCTCAACCCAAAAAGGCCTTCTCCAAGACACAGTGTATTAAAATGATCAAAAATCAATGACAAAGACAAAATTCTCAGGGAAGCCAGGGGGGAGAAAATGGTAACTTACAAAGGAAAACCCATTAGATTATCATCGTACTTCTCACTGCAGACCTTACAAACCAGAAAGGAATGGAATCAAATCTTTAAACTATTACGTGAAAAGAACTACCAGCCTACAATAATGTATCCAGCTAAGCTCTCCTTTAGATATGAGGGAGAAATTAAGACCTTTTCAGACATACAAAAATTGAGGTAGGTCTCTACTATGAAGCCTGCACTACAGGAAATACTGAAAGGGGTCAGTTCACCTAAAACAAAATAACAACAACAAAAATACATAATTAGGAATAACATGGCTATCAGAAAAATAGAAGCAGAGGAGCAATCCTTACTAAGAATAGGGCATTATAATCTTAAATAATAAGAAGAGAATTGCTATAGCAAGATAGTAATGAATGTTCAGCATACATAGGGACAAATTGAGATAACAATGACTGAAAAAGGGAGAATTTAAAGATCCAAATTCACGAAGTGGAATGGAGATAAGGCACGCATAGAAGAAAATGGGCAACAGCATATATATATATATATAACTATTCTTATCATATTTGTAATGGTACTCACACACCAAATATATAGAACTGAAGTGTATAACATAAAACAAGAAGAACTAGGGGCAAAACCCACAAAAGCCAACCAAAATAAAGAAAACAGAAACATAAGGACAAGAAAGCAATGGAAATACTGAGCTACCAGAAAGCAAAAGATAAAATGGCTATAAGAAAACCTTATATTTCAATAATCACCCTAAATGTAAATGGACTGAACTCACCAATAAAAAGGCACAGAGTTGCAGAATGGATCAAAAAACAAAACTCAACCATATGCTGCCTCCAAGAGACACATCTCAATTCCAAAGACAAATAGAGACTCAAAGTGAAAGGGTGGAAAATGATATTTCAAGCAAATGGCATTCAGAGAAAAGTGAAAGTAGTGGTACTAACATCAGATGAAATAGACTTCAAAATAAAAAATGTAAAGAAAGATACTGAGGGACATTTCATTATGATAAAGGGAATTGTGCACGAAGAAGACGTAACACTTATTAATATCTATGATCCCAATCAGGGAGCCCTGAAATATGTAAAGTAATTATTAATGGAACTAAAGGGAGAAACAGACCAAAACGCAATCGAGTAGGGGACCTGAATACCCCACTGTCAGATATGGACAGATCATCCAAACAGAAAATCAATAAGGAAATAACATCCTTAAATGATACATAGACCAACTGGACATAAGTACATTTTACAGAGCCTTCCATCCCAAAACAGCTGCTTATAGTCTTCTCTAGTGCACATGGAACATTCTCAAGGATAGGCCACATATCAGGCCACAGGAATAACCTCAATAAATATAAGATGGTTGAAAGCATATCAACCATATTCTCTGATCAGAATGCTTTGAAACTAAGATCAACTGCAGAAAGAAATCAGGAAGAAACACAAATACATGGAGATTAAACAACATGCTACTGAAGAAAACTGGGTCAGAGAAGAAATAAAAACAGAGATCAAGAGATATATAGTGATGGATGATAATGATAGTACGACATCAAGACTTTTGGGACACAGCAAAAGCAGTCATAAGAGGAAAGTTCATATCATTACAGGCCTATCACCAAAAACAAGAATGAGCCCAAATAAACAACCTAATGCTTCATTTAAAAAAAAACTGAAAAAGGAAGAACAAATGAGGCCTAACATCAGCAGAAGGAAAGAAATCATCAAAATTAGAGCAGAAATAAATGAAATTGAAAAAAAATAGAAAAAATAAATATAACAAAGAGCTGGTTCTTTGAGGAGTTTAATAAAATTACCAAACCTTTGGCTAAACTCACTAAAGAAAAAAGAGAAAGGACACAATTAAACAAAATCAGGGATGAAAGAGGGAAATTATGACAGACACTGCAGAAATAAAAAGGATCGTACAAGAATACTATGAAAATGTATATAATAACAAATTTAATAACCTAGAAGAAATGGACCAACACTTAGAAAAATACAATCTTCCTAGATTGAATCAAGAAGATCTAAAAATTCTAAATAGACCAATCAGCAGTATGGAAATTGAAACAATAATCAAAAACCTTTCAAAAAGTAAAATTCTAGGACCAGATGGCTTCACCAGTGAAATCTACCAAACATGCAAAGAAGATATAATACCTATTCTTCTCCAACTCTTCAAAAAAATAGAAGAGGAGGCAATATTTCCTAACTCATTTTATGAGGGCAGTATTACTCTGATACCAAACCTGGTAAAGATAACACACACAAAAAAAACTACAGACCAATATCTCTCATGAACACAGATGCAAAAATCCTAAATAAGACACTAGTGAACCTAATACAGCAACATAGTAAAAAGATTATACACCACGATCAAGTGGGCTTCATCCCAGGGGCACAGGAAAGTTTCAACTTTTGCAAATCAATTAATGTGACACACCACATAAACAAATTTAAAAATACAAATCATATGATTATATTAATAGATGCAGAAAAAGGCTTTGACAAGATAAAGCATTCATTTATGACCAAAACACTTAAAATTGATATGGAAGAAAAGTACCTTAACATAATAAAGGCCATTTTGGCTGACAAACCCTCAGCCAACATTGTATTTAATGGTGAAAAACTAAAAACCTTCTCTCTAAGATCAGGAATAAGCCAAGGCTGTCCACTATCACCACTATTATTCAATATAACATTGGAGGTCCTAGCAAGTGCAATCAGGCAAGAGAAAGATATAAAAGATATAAATAGGAAACAGAGAAGTCAGACTGTCACTATTTGTGGATAACATAATTCTCTATATAGAAAACCCTAAATACTCCATAAGAACACTACGAGAAACAATAAACAAATACAGTAAAGTCTCTGGATATAAAATCAACATTCAAAAATCCATAGCATTCCTGTACTCTAATAATGAAGTATCACAAAAAGAAGTAGAAAAAATAATTTATTTTGCAATTATAACAAAAAGAATAAAATACCTAGGAATAAATTTAATTAAACAAGTGAAGGACCTATGTAATGAAAACCACAAGACCCTATTAAAAGAAATCACAGAAGATACAAACAAATAGAAAGATATTCCGTGTTCTTGGATTAGAAGAGTCAACATAGTTAAAATGACCATATTCTCTAAAGCATTATACAGATTTAATGCACTCCTCATCAAAATCCCATCGGCATTTTTTTAAAGAAATAGAACAAAAAATCATCAGATTCGTATGGAAGCACGAAAGCCCCCAAATTGCCAAAACCATCCTGAGAAAAAAGAATGAGGCTGGAGGCATCACTCTGCCTTACTTCAAATTATACTACAAAGAGATAGTAATCAAAACGGCATGGTATTGGTAGCAAAACAGACACATGGACCAGTGGAACAGAATCGAGAGTCCAGAAGTAAACCCATATTTATATGTGCAAATAATTTTTGACAAAAAAGCCAAAAGCGTACAGTGGAGAAAGGAAAGCCTCTTCGATAAATGGTGCTGGGAAAATTGGAAGGCCACCTGCAAAAGGGTGAAACGACTGTTGTCTATCACCACACACCAAAATTAACTCGAATTGAATTAAAAACCTGAATGTAAGACTGGAATCAATAAAATGCATAGAAGAAAACATAGGAACTAAACTCAAGAACCTTGGGCTTAAAGAGGATTTTATGAATTTGACTTCAAAGGAAAGGCAAGTAAAAGCAAAAATAAGTGATTGGGACTATATCAAACTAAAAAGTTTCTGCTCAGTAAAAGAAACCTTCAACAAGGTAAAGAGACAACCATCCGAATGGAAAAATATATTTGAAAGCAACGCTTCTGATAAAGACCTAATATCCAAAATATACAAAGAACTCATACAACTCAATAACAACAACAAAAAAGAAATGATTCAATCACAAATGGACAGAGGACCTGAACAGACACTTCTCCCTAGAGGACATGCGAACGGCCAACAAATACATGAAAAGACGTTCAACATTGCTAGCTATTAGGGAAATGCAAATCAAAACCACAATGAGATACCATCTCACACCTGTTAGAATAGCTGTAATCAACAAGACAAGGAATAACAAATGTTGGAGAGGATGTGGAGAAATTGTAACCCTCATACACCATTGGTAGGACTGCAAATTGGTACAGCCGCTATGGAAAACAGTATGGAGGTTCCTCAAAAAACTGAGAATTGATCTACCATATGATTCAGCAATTCCTACACTGGGTATTTACTCCAAAGACTTGAAAACCCATATCTGAAAAGATATTTTCACACCGATGTTCATAACAGCATTATTCACAGTGGCCAGGACATGGAAGCAACCAAAGTGTCCTACGATAGATGATTGGGTAAAGAAGCTGTGGTACATATATACAATGGAATATTAGCCATAAGAAGAAATGAAATACTGCCATTTATGATAACATGGATGGGCCTTGAGATAGTAATGCTAAACGAAATGAGCCAGACAGAAAAAGCTGAAAATCACATGATATCACTTACATGTGGGATATAAACCTAAAAGCAACAAATGAACAGGACAAACAAAAAGAGTCTCATGGATATGGACAATGGACTAGTGGTTACCAGAGGGTAGGGAGTAGGGGAGGAGGGGAGAGGTAGACATGGTAAAGAGAGTCAAATATAGGGAGGTAGGGGGATGTTGAAGTAGGTAAAGGGGATCAAATATATGGTAGCCAAAGGAAACTGGACTTTGGGTGGTCATCACAATAGAATATATAGATGTCAAATTATAATGCATACCTGAAAATTATACAATTAACCAATTATGTATTACCCAATGTCACCTCAATAAACTTAATTAAAAAAATAATAAAATAAAATGAACATCAAAAAGAAATAGAAAAGTGATTAAGGACACTGTGGGTAAATGTATGAGGTCTCATTATCTATTCTCTTACAAATGCATAAAATCTGGCATATTCTCCCTCTCTTTTGTAACAAAATCTCTAAGAAAATAGAATATATCAAGAAAGGACAACTGGATGTTTCAATCAACTTCTGACCCCATTTAATTTGGAGATATTTTTCTCTATGCTAACACCCATAACTCTAATGGCCTATTTCCAAAGAATAACAAAAAGGTTTAATTTTGCAGATATAATACCCTTTTTATATTTCTAAGATGCAGCATTTCTCAATATATACTCTTCAGAAGTAACTTAGCAGAATGCTCTCTGAAAACAGGGCTCCAGAAGTAAGTGTGAGGACACTGAATGGTATTTTCTGAGGACCTTTGGTTGTTGTCTCCCAAGCATGAGTTCCCCCCTCTTTCATTTTTGATTGAAGACCTGCACTCCCTACTCTCTAACCATTACATCTAAGTAAAGTGTCATCCCTCCTGGAATGGAGCTTGTGGTCTAGCCCTTAGCCAATCAGCAAGCCATATTCACCTAGTCATGGTGATTGGGTGGGCATAAAACACAGTTAGAACTAATAAGAAGCAATGAGACGTTTGCTAGGGCAAAAGGAAAATACTCTTTCCTATTGGTTTATGCAGTGAGATGTGATACTAGAGTGCAGCAGCCATCTTCTCATCGCTAGGGGTGACTCCACCTGATTATGGAACCAGCGCAGAAGAAGCAAAATGTAAAAAATGGAGGGAAAGCATGTGGCACCTATGGAAATGCTCTACTCAGATCTCCTGCTGTGAGGAGGCCAATTGACTGATGGCCCAGCTGCTGCTCTCTGAATCCACCACCACACAGTGACTAAGACCATTCTCCCCATGGCCACACCCAGCCAATGACAAGCATGGTTGGGATACTATTGCAGGGCTAAAGCCGTGAAAGACAAGCCCATTGCCACACTGAACTACAAGGGAGGCTGGAGAAGATAGTGTTTATTCTGGACAGCCATGGGCTCAGCTTAAAATTTGAGATTTATAATAAAGAAGTAGGGGCAAAAGGATGGTATGGACAACTAGGAACCCCTGACACTGTTATCTGGTGCTTCCGAGCTTTCAGAGCACTTTTCTGGACACTATCATAGAAGGCTCTTCCACTGTTTCCCACTCTGTCTACATCTAATCACCCCTAATTACTACATCTAATTACCCCATGCTACTCACCACCCAAGTTTAAACTGGGTTATCTTTCTCCAATGTTTGTTAAAATAGCCTCTTTCCCCAACTCTCTGAGAAATTCATCCTGGTTAAGCCACCAAATGAAGCTTCTTAAACATCACTTTGCACACATGTCTTCCCATTTAAGCCCATTGTAGGAAAAGGGGATGAGGGGAGAGAAAACATCCTCTTCACTCTTGCTCTGCAGGTTCTTTTTATCTGGTCATTTCCTAACCATCTGAAACTGATTCTCACCCTGGCAGCTGGGGCTGCTTCTCTTCACCAATCACAGCTCCTCACTGGCTTCTCTTTTCATGTCTACTACCTATCGTTTGCCCCATGTCCTCTCTTCTTCTTGAGTGTCTCCTGGACTGTTGTTCTTTTGAAGACAAAGAACACATACTCAGACTATGTCAGATCATGGGGAAAGAGGAGGAATAGATTGTGAAAACATATATTGCACACTGGGAGACAGGGATGTTAAGAGAACTCAAGAAAGGTGAACTATTGAGCCTCATGGAGACTGGAATGGACTTCAGGATTTGGCAAAGCAAGATAGTTTATTAGTAGACTTTGGAATCCAACTGGCTGGGTTTGAGGCCTGGTTCTTCCACTTAATAGCTATGAGCTAGGCATGAATTAAGCTTCCTTTTCACATTTGGGAAATAAGATAAAGATAAAAACCACCTCTCCAGAGTTGTTGCGAGGTTAAATGAGTGATGTAGATAAGCCACTTAGCCCTATGCCAAGAAAATAAAAGGCCCTCGGTAAATGCAGATGAATCCTGTGTTTAAAGTTCCATCTAGGAACCAGATCACCTAGCCCCAACAAAGAGTTGGGGATTGCACTCTATTCCACCATTCCCACAACTCTATTTACTTGTTTCCATTTCTTCGTGTCTCCTCTAGTTTCTCCTCAATCTACTGATTCTTTCCTCATATTTCTGCTTCAAATCCCTTTGTATTGGCCACTGCTCCTAGTAGCACCTCTTGGATAGCATTCCTGCCCCTGAGAATCTCCTATTGGCTGTTTCTTGTCAAGCGTGCACAACTCTTGTCCAATCAGCTGTGACACACAAGAGAGGAGGACTATAGTATGTGGTATTGCCATGCCTCTTAGCAGCTTGGGGAGGGCAGAATGAACATAATTTAGATTAGATTTATTATTATGTATTCACTATTATTATATTTAATTTCTCTTCTATTTTTAAAAAATATTAAAATCACAACATTATCATGGGCTGCTAACAGTGTCTGGGGCCTAGGTACTGTGTCTATTGGGCCTGATAGAAAAGTCAGCCCTACACCTCGTCAATAAATATTTATTGAGCATCTACTATGGGCCACACATTCTAAGTACGGAGAATACAGTGGTAAAGAAAACAAAGTCCCCGTCCTCATTGGATTTGTTTTCTGGTGGGCACTCTCATTCTTCAAAACCTCAGAATACAATATGGAGTTTTCTGAGGATTTTTCCCACTGGTAACTATGGAAACCAGGATTAGAAGGCTCCTTCTTTTATTTCTTTCACATTTAGACTTGGAAGGAAACAACAAGGTCCCAGACATGCTAATTGAAGGGTTGTGACTAAACAAAAACAAGGTAGAGTTTATCTCAGTCTCTGAGAACAATGAGCTAGTGTGCATTTCCGGCATAAAGGGCTCCCTTCTATGATGGATTCCTTTGAGAGGCAGTGTGGGACAGTAGTTAGGCATCAAGCTTTGGAGTGTTCAGATTCCATCTGGGCCCTTCCTGGCTATGTAGCTTCGGGCAAGTTATCCCCGCTCCACCTCAATTTCTGCACATGTAAAATATTCCCAATGTGCAGGATTTTTATGAGGAGTAAAGGGGAAAACTCACTTGTAGCATATTTAGTTCTCAAGAAATATTAGCTATTAATTAATATAAGTGGCTTCCAGGGACTGGGAGGCCATCTGCAGATGGGGCAAAGAGTGACTGGTCCATTAGTGATGTCAGCTATGGACAGCTCATTTATTCTGTATCTGCTGCCCCAGAAGCAGGCTTGGGTAAGATCAGTGTATAAGACAAGAATCATATTAATGATAGCCTGCATTTGTTATGTGTGCCCTATGGATAGGTTCCAGGCTGCTTACTTGACTCACAGCATTTCATTTAATTCTTATTTTACAATAGAAAAACTGGAGGCTTGAGAAGGTAAATAGATGGGATGATAAAGGGGAGCAGCGGCTGTGGAGATCGTCCTCCCTCCCTTTGGTTCTTCTCTTTTTAGCTAGAGGTGGAGGTGGAAGTGTACATAAGTGAGACACCCAGAATTCAGGGAAAACCTGGCTTGATGTTAGTATAAATTACATCACACACTTCCAAACTCTGGTGAACAGGTACTTTAGGGATACATTACCAATTCAAGAAAGTGTTTTCTGGCTGCTGCTAAAATGGAATCTAGGACTTCTTGGGCACATAACATTTACCAGGCTTGGGAAGAGCAGTTGAAGTGCTTAACCCTTTCCCCCCTTTCTTTGAGCCAATGAGGCCATAGAGTGCTTGCTTTTATCAAGCCTGTGGAGTGGTTTTGTTGTAGCTGCCAAGGACAATAAAAACAGCAGCCATGGAGAGATTTCTAGAGGATGCTCACTCTCTACCTCTTAAAATTGTAAACACGAACCTCCCATAAATCACATGGTGTGTCATTTAGAAACCCTTGCGCTGAATCTGATTCCAGTCCCTGCCCACCTCTACTGGCTCATCCCTCACTTCTCTCTGCCTGGCACTTTTCTCTCTATTAATATTTAACCACTCCTAATTCTCCATTGCTTTTCCTTTTAATGTAGTTTTCCAAGATGCACCTCTCCATGCAATATCTCTCCTCATCTAGCAATCTACTTTTCAACTCCCTGCTCAGGTATCCCTCTGCCAGATACTCTTCTCTCACAGTAATCTACTGTTATGTAACAAAACCACCCCAAACTTAGCTGCTTAAAAGCGACAATTTATTATTATTTTTCATGGTTACTCAAAGTGCTGTGGATTGCCTGAGCTTAAAGTGGTTCTTGCTTGGAGTTTCTTTTGTGGTCACAGTCAGATGACTGGGGCTGGATTGTCTAAAGACTCAAGGGAACTGAGCACTGAAGATAGCTTCCTCACAGCACCTGTCCGTTGCTTGACTAAGGTGGATGCTGAGCAGGTATCTCTCTGTCTTCTCCTGGTTCATTTGGGCTTCCTCGCAGTATGGTGGTCTTTACATTGTCAGATTTTTTACATGATAGCTGGTTTCTCCAAGACCATGTGTTCCAAGAGACTAAAGCAGAAGCTGCAAGTTTTCTTACAACCTAGCCTCTGAAGTCACACAGGGATCACTTCCACTGACTTCTATTGGCTATACAGGCCAGCCTAGATTCAATATGAGGAGAGCCTACACAAAGGCATAAATGTACAAGAAGTGTAGTTTATTGGGAGGCCATTTTTGTAGACCGGCTATTATACCTCTCCTGTCTTTCCCTTCTCTGTGCTCCCATGAGATCCATGTATACCCATTCTCAGCATTTATCTCAGAGTATCACACCTGCTTCTTTTTTGTCTCCCTGTTTCACTGTGAGTGTCTTCGGTTGGTTGGTTGGTTGGTTGGTTGGTTGGTTGGTTATTTTTGAAATTTCCATGCCTGATCTAGTGCCTGGACCTCGCTAAACATTATTTCACTTTATAAAATTGAACCAAACTGCAATTTAGCACTCACCCAGCCTCAGAGCTACTCAAAATTAGTCAAATGGCTCCTTCATCTCCAGACTAAAGAGGTGCCCCCTGAATCCCAGACCCCGTCCAAGTAAGTTACCCTCCAGACAACACAGAGCCAAGCATTTTCCTTTTTCCCTCTTTGACAAGAAATTAATTTGGTTCTTGAAAAATACAACTGACAGCCCCACAAACTGAGGAACATATGACTTTCTCCAGAGGTGCCCTTGCGCACAGAGAAACATGAGTGAATTATGAAGAGGGCAACTGAGCATGGGTATGTGTGGAGACCTAGCCACTGACCTCAATTACCAGGGGCCAATGCTGCTCCTCTAGAAATAGTCATGTAGAGAGGATGTTTTGTTAACAACGACATCACCTGGGCACAATCTGACACTCTGGCTTCGGTTCTGCCTGAGTTCTTCTGTCTTTACTATATTTGAGGTGGATTGAAGTAGGAAGAGTGAAGAGAAAATTCATCTTGATAGTGGAGACCAAGGGAAGGATTATAGGATGAAATGGGAGATAAGAGAAGAAAACATGTCCTCCTTCAACAGTCTATAAGGAAAATAAATACTCACCAGTTCCTGCCCTTACAAACCATACATTCTTACCTTTCTTCAAATCATGACCCAAAATTTCTTTATTAAAAATAATAAATATAACAAGAGCTACCAATTAACGAGTGCTTGCTATAGACCAGGCACTGCGCTAAGCACTTTACATTTGTTACTCCATTTAAGCCACAACATTCTGGGAAATGGTTGTTTGCCTATCCTTCCTTTATCCCTTCTCCGCTATTTTATAGAAGAAACTAAAGTTCAGAGAGATAAAGCAATCTGTCAAAGATTATAGAGCAGAACCAAGATTCTCACCCTGGCCTGTCTGCCTCTAGAGCCTCGATGCTCAAACTTGGTTTAGCAGCATTAGCATTACCTTGGAATATAGATTCTCAGGGCCCACATAAGACCTACATGGCTGGGTGATTCTTTCACACATTGGAGTTCAGGTGGAAGCAGTCCTGAGGCCACTGACTTGGCATACCAGCACTGACTGAGCCTTGGGCGACTGATGATTGTTAACCAGCCTATGTCAGCAAGATCACGTGTGATTGGTTATCTCCCAGTGTGGCCTAAGAACACAATGAACCCCAGGTTGCTGCATGGTCATTGGGATGGTTCATGCTGCTGCAGCCCCTCAAAACAATTCTACCAGTGGAAAGAAACTCTCTTTAAAAAAAAAAAAAAATTATATTAATGTATAATTTACATGCAGCTAAGCTCTCAAATCTTACTCGTAAAACCACCACCCAGATGAAGATATCAAACATTTCTAGCACCCTAGATGACCCCCTCATATCCTCTCCCAATCGACACCCCTAATATTCACTGTTCTGACCTCTACCATCACAAATGCCGTTTACCTGTTCTTAAATTTCAAATAAATAGAATGACACCGAATGTTCTTTTGCATCCATGTGGCTATGAGATTCAGCCATGTTGTATGTCAGTATTTTGTTCTTTTTCATTGTTCAGTAGTACTCCAACTGCGAATATATCAGTTTATCCATTCTAGTGGCAATGGACATTTGGGTTGTTTTCATTTTTTGGCTATTATCATTAAATCTGCTATGAATATTTTTGTATATGTGTGTAGGTGGATACATGCACTCATTTTTCAGATAAGTGTGCAAGCATCGATTGATTTTATTCAGCATCTATTAAGCTTTATTAGCTACTGTCAAACAGTTTCTCAAAATGGTTGTACCAATTTATACTTCTGCCAAAAGTACGTGAAAGTGTGGATTCCTTCTTAGTTCTAGTTCCATAGATAACCAGGATTCCCTTACTCTGTACTGAGTTGTTCTTCTTTGAAAAGGAGGAATGATATTATCCTAATTTCCTAAGAGATGATGGCACTACACAGCATCTAAAATTGATAGATTATTTGTGCATGTTTGTTTGAAGTCAAATATCAGATGCAGAGATCCTTTTATGGTGCACTAGAAAAGATACTTGAGCCCAATGAGCTGCAACAATGGAAACTTTATAGCTTTTGCTCATAGTAGAAAAAGGTCCCAAAGATGTAATCAACTTTTACAAACATATGGGGTAAATTTCAGGGCAGTGCACGGGGAATTCAGCGTACAACTCATATTAATGATTATCTCAAATGATAGGAGCAATGTGGATGACTCCTGCACAGCAAGCAGAAATTACACCCCTGAGGTCTTCTTCACATCAGAGGTCATTTATTAGCACACACACTTCCCTCCTGAGACTCTATATTTTACTAGAAAGAGCCAAGACATGGGTTTCAAAAGTAAGGGTTAGGGGCACAAAGCCCATGCTAATTGCTCAATGACCCTCAACCAGCCATTTAGCCTTTTCATGCCTCAGTACCCTTTCTAATAAAATGAGCAGCCAAACTTCCTGACTTTCTTTTCTCCTTGACTCTTAGCCTATGCTGTCTTTTTCTCCACTCGTTTAAATTTTTTTTTTATTTTGAATGATCATTTTAATCTTATATAAGAATTGCAAGAATAGAAGGAACTCCCTTAACTCCTTTGCCCAGGTTTTATTGCTGACATTTTGCCATACATGTTTTATTACTATCTCTGTTTAAATAAATAAAAAACTTTACCCCAAAATTTTGAGAGTTCACTGTAAACATCATATTCCTTTATGTCTAATATTTCAGCATAATTTCCTAAAAACAATGACATTCTTTCATATAAGAGAAAATAGAATTTTATTTACTATAAATATAACACTATTATTTAATATACAGTTTATATTTAAATTTCACAAATTGTTTCAATAATGTCTTTTATAGTGCCCCTGTTTCTCCCTATTCAGGACCAGTTCATGATTGTGCATTACATTTAGTCGTTATGTTTGTATAGTCTCTTTTAATCAGAAACAGTGTTTGAGCCTTTCTTTCTCTTTCATAATATTGACATTTTGAGGAGTATAGATGAATGGTCCTGTAGAATGTCCTTGATCTTACCACTCTACATTCTTATCACAATCAGATTTGCAAATCTCCAGAAATGAATTTTTTTTTTCTCCACCAGGCTTTTGTTTAAGCTAGCTCTTCCATCTGGAATTCCTTTCCCTTTCTCTTTAACTTGGGCAATTCCCATTCAACCTTCTCTGAGATCCTTTCCATAGCCTTCTGAGGCTTGGATGAAAGCCCCTGCCATGGACTCCTATAGCACCTGAAGTTTAGCCCATCTAATCATGTACTAAACAGTACTGTGTCATCTGCGTGATGAGGAATCACTCACCACTACCCCACTCAGGAGTCTCATTTCTGCCCAGTTCAGGCTCCTCCTAACAAGTGCAGGTATAAAAGATTTATATACCAGCCCTTGACTCTTACATTTCTTGCTATGTGCCCAAGGTTTCTCTTTGAATCCAGGGTAATCTGGGCCATTGTAGGGTAGAGCTCTCCTGGTTCTGTCAGAGTTGACGCAGTCAGCATGGCCAGCCAATACTGGGGAAGCCTTCTGTAAATGGAGCAATGCCACAGATATCTACAGATCAACTGGGACACATGTGATAACAATAGTGACAACAGCAGCAGAAACTTTAATAGCAAACACAGAGCACTTACACTGTGCTCCATCTAAATTATTTACAGATATTAAATCATTTACTGCTATGAGGTAGATATTTTGGTAGTATGTTGGAGGTGTCTTATACTGGTTCATGAGAGCCAATTGTTAAATATTTAGGAACTTTATTATCTGGCTTTTAAACCATTGATTCCTTGAAATCAATTATTGTGGAACTTTTATACCACAGAAATCGGCAAATGCTAAAAATCATGGCTTCTTTTTTTTTCTGGAGAGCTAGTTTACCAGTACACTGGATATTGTTATTAACACCATTTCATAAATGAGGAAACTAAAGCATAGAGAAGTTATGTAACTTGCTTGAGGTACATAGTTATTATGTTAATTATCTACTGCTACATAAGAAATCGCCCCCAAACTTAGTACGACAATGATTATTTATTATCTTTCACAGTGGGTCAGGAGTTCAGTCAGGGATACCTTATATGAATACCATATCTCTGCTGCATGCCATCTGGATCTTCAGACAGAAGCCTAAAAAGCTGGGGCCTGAAATAATCTGAAAGCTCCTTCATTCATACCTGGTGTTTTATGCTAGCTGTTACCTCGGGCTGAATTAGGACTATCAGCTGGAATGCCTGGATGCAGACTCCCCAAATAGGCTCAACTTCTTTATACCATGGTGGCTGGGTTCCAAGGGCAAATGTCCCTAGGGAGAGAGATTGCAAGTAGAACCTAGATCCATTTTATGATTTAGACTTAAAAGCACACAGGTTCCTTTCTGCCTATTCCTTTGGTTAGGGCTGTCCTAAGACCCTGTTCCTACTCAAGGAGAGGGAGCGTAGCCACCCCTCTCAGCCAGTTACATGTGGGAAGAGCCTATGGAATGGGTGTGGCCATCTTTGGAGTATACAGCCAGTAAGTAGTGAAGCAAACATTCGAACCCATATTTAGGCTCCAGAATCCATGCTCTTATTCAGCCATGTTTGCTCCAGAGAAAGTGAGAAGTTGGTCGGCAAGGCCTGTAGGCTAATGGAACACTGAGCATGGGACTAGTACCCCTTGCAAAGCCCTTTCTCCTGTCTACCCAGCACTGCTCAAACCCTTTTCATGGTCATCCATCCCAGGGGCCCAGGCCCCAATTTAGTCCATTCTAGCATCTCTTTTATCCACATCCTCATCCTCATCCTTCTTTTTCCTCCCCCAATAAACCTTGAGATCCATTAAGACCAGTGCCCAAATTATTAATTATTTGAAATCTACCTCTTCTTTTCTTTCTTCAATCATTCTTATGTTGAGATGACATAGTTGCTTGCACTCAATCATGATCAGTCTCCTGGAGGAGTACTCTCCTTCCTACCTAAAATAGTCCAAATCTTCTACGTAGTGAAGAACATAAAACTGTGGTTTCTTGGAGGCAAGTTGAATAACCATATCCTAAATTATCTTCCTCACTAGACCTTTAGGACTTATTTGGTCACCCTGTTGCTTCAGGACCTGCCAAGAAGTAAGTGTTTTATTTATTTTATAAATGAATTGATACGAACAAATATGTTTTGAAGGGTTACTCTGTGCCAGGTACTATTCTAAATGCTTTACAAGTATTAGTTCATTTCATCCTTACAAAACTCCATAAGGCAGGATAATAACAATCTTATTATTATCTCAGTTTCACGTGTGGTAAAATAGACAAAATAGAACAAGTAATTTGTTCAAAATCACAGAGCTAATAACTGGTAGAGTCAACTGTATTACTTTTGACAGAAGGGAAAGAAGGAGAGTAGGGAAGAAGAAGGGAAGGGAGGAAGGGAAGGAAAGCACTATAATTTTTATCCCAGGACAAAGCATCCTCCTGCCAAAGTGCGAATGTTGCTATTTGGTAGGTCACTGAAAACTTTTCCGATCATAGTGCCTGGAATTCCCACTTTTACATTCACATCTTTGGATTAAGTTCTCAGATTACAAATGTCCTTCAGCAGTATAGCATCAAGACCCAAGCTAGTACTCAGTATTAGCTTAGATAAATACATGCTAAAGCACCCTTTGGCAGGGTTCTGAGACTTGGGACCCTCCAACTGTCAAATTTGGAGAAGTGGAAAGGAAAGCAATGCTTCACCAAAAAAAAAAAAAAAAAATTCTCTATTTAGATGAGACATCACCCCTCAGAGGACAGGCCAATAACAAAATTTTTTTCCAGAAAGGATTACAAGAAAAAGCAGGGCTTTTGAAGTAGTTTAATTAGAATCTCAAAACAAACTCTTTATCTATATCATAGTGAGGCGTGGGGCCTCCTGCTTCCAGCCTGAGGCTGAGAAGCAAAAGTTGGTAAATATTTATTAAAAAGAAAAGCCTAGAGAAGAGATAGCAGAATTGTAAGAGAGGATTAATTCAGGGACAAGTTGGCAAGAAGAAACACAAGGATTAGCCATCAGTGACAAGTCAGCCTTGTGAAAGTCTAGCATAAATTGGTTAGCAAAAGAATGAGAAACTTGAAGGTCAAAGGTTGAGATACCAAACCCAGGAGGTGGCGCCAAACTGAACTCAGTCAGGCAAGAGATTTGTTTCTCAGAAATTATGTGCAAGTCAAACACTGGAAAGGCGAGACATATTATAAACCCAAAGCTTGTAGATCACTGCATTGCTGTGGGTTCTCTGAGAAGCGGTCCCTGAGATGAGAATTCAAGGGCATGTGGTTTATTTGGAAGGTGAATGAGAAACGAGTACAAAAGTGAAGGACAGGCTCTTAATAAAAGATGTTATCGGCGAGCTACCTACCACCGTAGACAACTGAAGCTTAATCCCATAGGGATATCTGCAAGTGCTGGAAGCCTGTAAAAACCACACTCCTAAATGCCCAACAAGAGGAAATTATGTAAATAACGATATTGATAGGATATGCTTTCAACAAAAAGCCAGAGAGAAACAGAGAGAGAAAGAGAGAAATTTAATAGCAATTATTTACAAGTAAATTTTCAAAGCAAACAAAACCTTTATTTATCTCTTCTTTCTCAGATTTTTTTTTTGTAATTTTACTCCAATGATAGTTGACACAAAGCATTATATTAGTTTCAGGTGTACAACATAGTGATTAGACGTTCATATACCTTATGAACTGATCACTCATCTGATATCGTACATAGTTATTACAATATTATTTACTGTATTCCTTATGCTTTCATATCCATGACTATTTTTATAACTGGCAATTTATATTTTTTAATTCCTTTCACCTTTTTCCCATCCCCCTTACCCCCTCCCATCTGGCAACAATCAATTTATTCTCTACATCTATGAGTTTGTTTCTGTTTTGTTTGTCCATTTCATTTTTTAGATTCTACATGTGAGATCATATAATACTTGTCTTTCTCCCATCCATGTTGTTGCAAATGGTAAGATTTAGTTCTTTTTTGTTGCCAAGTAATATTCCATTTTATATATGTACCACATCTTCTTTATCCAGTTGTCTATTCATGGGCACTTGAGTTGGTTCTATATCTTGGCTATTGTAAATAATGCTGCAATGAATACAGACATACATATATCCCTTTGAATTAGTGTTTTGAATTTCTTTGGATAAATACAAAGAAGTAGAATTGTTGGGTCATATGTAGTTCTATTTTTAATTTTTTAAGGAACCTCCACACTGTTTTCCATAATGGCCGCACCAATTCACAATCCCACCAACAGTGCACAGGGTTTTGTTTTTCCACTTTCTCATCAACACTTGTTTCTTGATTTATTGTGAGGGTAATATCTCATTGTGGTTTTAATTTGCATTTACTTCATGATTAGTAATACTGAGCATCTTTTCATATATCTATGGGCTATTTGTATGTTCTCTTTGGATAAATGTCTGTTCAGGTCCTCTGCCCATTTTTAATCAAATATTTTTTTTGGGGGGGGGTGTTAAGTTATATGAAGTCCTTATATATTATGGATACTAACCCCGTATCAGATATATCATTGGCAAATATCTTCTCCCATTCAATAGGTTATCTTTTTTGTTTTAATGGTTTCCTTCACTGTGTAAAAACTTTTTAGTTGATGTAGTCTCGCTTGTTTATTTTTTCTTTTGTTTCCCTTGCCTGAGGAGACATATCCAAAAACATATTGCTAAGAGCAACATCAGAGAGTTTACTGCCTATGTTTTCTAAGAGTTTTATGGTTTCAGGTCTTACATTTGAGTCTTTAATCAATTTTGAATTTATTCTTGTATATAGGGTAAGAAGGTAATCCAGTTTCATTCTTTTGCATGTATCCGTTCAGTTTTTCCAGCACCATTTATTGAATAGACTGTCTTTACCTCCATTGTATATTCTTGCCTCCTTTGTCATAGATTAATTAATCATGTAGGCATGGGTTTATTTCTAGGCTCTCTATTTTGTTCTGTTGGTCTATGCGTCTGTTTTTATATCAGTACCATGTCGTTTTGATTACTACAGCCTGTGGTAAGTATAACTTAATATTAGGAAGCATGATACCTCTCACTTTGTTCTTCTTTCTCAAGATTGCTTTGGCTATTTGGGGTCTTTTGGTTCCACATAAGTTTAAGATTTGTTCTGTGGAAAATGTCATTGGTATTTTGATAAGGATTGCATTGAATCTATAGATTGCTTTGGGTAATATGGACATTTTAATGATGTTAATTCTTCCTATACATGAGCATTTTGTATCTTCTTCAATTTCTCTTTTGAACGTTGTACAGTTTTCCAAATAAAGGTTTTTTTACTTTCTTGTTAAGTTTATTCCTAGGTATTTGATTCTTTTTGATGCAATTGTAAATGGGGTTGTTTTCTCAATATCTCTTTTTGTCAGTTCATTATTAGTGTATAAAAACGCAACTGATTTCTAAATATTAATTTTGTATACTGCTATTTTACTGAATTCATTTATCAGTTCTCTTAGTTTTTAGTGAAATCTTTAGGGTTCTCTACATAGTATCATGTCATCTGCAATTAATAACAGTTGGACTTCTACCTTTCCTATTTGGATGCCTTTTACTTCTTTTTCTTATCTTTTCGCTGTAGCTAGGAGTTCCAAAACTATGTTGAACACAATGGATGAAAGAATATTCTTCTCTTGTTCTTCATATTAAAGAAAAGGTTTTCAATTTATGATAGAGTATGATGTCAGCTGTGGGTTTGTTAAATATGCCTTTATTATGCTGAGGTTTGTTCCCTCTATCCCACTAAGCTGAGAAATTTTATTATAAAAAGATATTGGATTTTGTCAAATGTCTTTTCTGCATCTAATCATACAATGTTTATCTTTCATCATATTTGCATAGTGTATCACATTAATTGATTTGTGGATATTGAACAAACCTTGTATCCCAGGAATAAATTCTACTTTATCATGGTGTATCATCTTTTTGATGTTTTGCTGAATTTAGTTTGCTAATATTCTGTTGAGGATTTTTGCATCTATGTTCATCAGGAATATTGGCCTATAATTTTCTTTTTATTTTTTTAATGTCTTTTCCTGGTTTTGTTATTAAGGTAATACAGGCCTTCTAAAATGATTTTGGGATTCTTCTCTCCTCTTCAATTTTTTGGAATAATTTATGAAAAGTTGGTATTAATTATTCTTTGAGTGTTTGGTAAAATTGACCTTTGAAGCTGTCTGGTCCAAGACTTTTTTGTCATTGGGAGTTTTTTTTATTACTTATTCAATTTTGTTAGAGGTTATTAGTCTATTCAGATTTTCTGTTTCTTTCTGATTCAGTCTTGGAAGATTATATGTTTCTAGGAATTTATTCATTTCTTCCCAGTTGTTCAACTTGTTGTCATATAATTGTCCAAAGGATTTCTTTATAGTCCTTTGTATTTCTGTGGTGTTGATTATTACTTCTCTTTCATTTCTGATTTTATTTACCTGGGCCCTCTCTCTTTTTTTCTTGATGGGTCTAGTTAAAGGTTTAACATTTTTTTTTACCTTTTCAAAGAATCAGGTCTTGGGTTAATTGACCTTTTGTATTGTGTTTTTAGACTCTATTTCATTTATTTTTGCTCTGATCTTTATTATTTCCTTTCTTCTACTCACTTTGGGCTTTGTATGTTCTTTTTCTAGTTTCATTAGGTATAAAGTTTATTTATTAGGTGATTGTTTATTTGAGATTTTTATTGTTTCTTGAGAAAAGCCTGTATTGCTATGAATTTCCCTCTTAGAACTGCTTTCGCTGTGTACAATATGTGATCTATCTTGGGGAATGCTCCATGTGCACTTGAAAACAATGTATATCCTGCTGCTTTTGTTTTAAATGTTTTAAAAGTATCAATTAAATTTATCTTATCTATGTGTCATTTAAGGCCACTGTTTCCTTGTTCAATTCCCCTACTATTACTGTATTACTGTTGACTTTCCTTTTATGTCCATCAATATTTGCTTTATATATTTTGATGCTCTTAACGTTGGATGTGTGATGTTTATGAGAGTTATGTCCTCTAGTTGGATTGATCCCTTTATATTTATGAAATGCCCTTGTCTTTTGGTATATTCTTTGTTTTAAAATCTATTTTGTTTGATGTAGGTATTGCTACCCCAGATTTTTTCATTTTTATTTGCATGAAATATCTTTTTCCATCTGTTTACTTTCAGTCTCTGCGTGTCTATCTGAAGTGTGTTTCTTGTAGACAGCACATGCATGGGTTTTGTTTTTTTGATCCATTTAGCCACCTTACATCTTGTGATCAGTACATTTAGTGAATTTACATCAAAAGCAGTTATTGACAGGTGTGTAGTTTTTGCCATTTTGTTGTTTTGTAATTGTTCTTATAGTTCTTTCCTGTTCCCTTTTTATTCTCTTGCTCTCTTCTCTTGTATGTTGGTGACATTTCTGTCATGTTGTATTTGGATTCCTTTTTCCTTATTTCTTGTCTATTTCTTTGCAGATTTTTGGTTTGTGGTTACAATGTGTTTTGTATACATCAGGCTCTGTTTATAGCAGTCTGTTTTAAGTTCTTGGTCACTTAACTTTTCCTACATTCAAAAATCAGTATAATTTTTACTCACCCCTCCATGTCTATGTTTTTATCATTGTTTTTTGACTTCTTTTGTTTGTGTGTGGTTCTTTTTTATTTTTTAACATTTATTAATAATAATAATAATTATTATTATTATTTTTAATGCCAACAGCACCTGATATTCCTAAGTGGTCTCCCATCCAAGTACTAACCAGTTCCGATCCTGCTTATCTTCCGAGAGCAGATGAGATCAGGCATGTTCAGGGCAGCATGGCCATTGACTGTGTTTCTGTGTATCCTTTGATTAATGGTTGTAATTCATATACTCTTTCTACTTTTGTCTTTTTACCTTTGCTCTAGTTTTATAGTTGGTCAATTCACTGCTTTTTAAGTGTCTGCCTTTGTCGGGTAGCATTTTTTTCTTTTCTATATTTTCTTATTTACATTTTTTGGTGTTTTCTTTTCTACTTAGTGAAGTCTCTTTAACATTTCTTGTAATACTGGTTTAGTGGTGATGAACTTCTTTAGCTTTACCTTGCCTGGGAAACTCTTTATCTCTCCTTTAATTCTAAATGATAGTCTTGCTGGATAGAACAATCTAGATCATAGGTCTTTGCTTTTCATCACTTTGAATATTTTGTGCTATTCCCTTCTGGTCTGAAAAGTTCCTCTTGAGAAGTCAGCTGACAGTCTTATGGGCATGGCCTCGTACACAACAAACTGCTTTTCTCTTGCTGCTTTTCAGATTCTCTCTTTGTCTTTAACATTTGACATTTTAATTATGATCTGTCTTGGTGTGGGCTTCTTTGTGTTCATCTTATTTGGGATTTTCTGTGCTTCCTGGACTTTTTATATGGTTTTTTATCTCTTTATTGAGGTTCTCAATGAGTTCATTTATTCTACTCCTAAGTTCATTGAGCATCCTTCTAACCAGTGCTTTGAACTCCATATCGAGTAGCTAGTTTGTCTCCATTTTGTTTAGTTCTTTTTCTGAAGTTTTGTCTCATTCTTTCACTCAGGACATTTTTCTTTTTCTCCTCTTGGGACTGACATTTTGGCTGATTCCCTTTGATTGTTTCTACATATTAAGTAAATGTTCTATGTCTCCCAGTCTTAGTAGAGGAGCCTTATTTAGTAGGTGTCCTGTGAAGCCCAGTGGCACAGTCTCCATGTTCCTCTGAGCTGGGTCCTTCAGGGATAATCTTTGTTTGGCTTGTATGTGCCTTTCAGCTGGAGTACTACCTTAGTTACTGTTGGCAGCTGCCCTGAGCCCCAGCCCTCCAGTCCTCACCTTCAGGCTTACTGGCTATGATGCTTGGGCATGACTACAGAGGATGAGCTTTTTTGGAAGGTTGATCTTACAGAGTTGGAGCCTTTTTATCAGGGCTCTGGTGCTAGCTGAGTCCGTATTTCAGGTATGTTATTTGTGGAGCTGCTTGAGTGATGCTCTGGTATGATCTGAAGCTGACCATTGGGTGTGTTGGCTCTGGAGCCTCTTAGGAGGGGCTCCAGTGAAAGCCAAGGTCAGCTTCCATTTGTGCCCAGCTTGGGGTACCTGGTGGGAGCTACAAAGTGATCTGTGGTTGTTTACTGCCTATGCTGGGTTTGAAAGTGTTCGGGAGAGGCTACACTGTGAATGAAGGCTGGCTGCCACTAGTGTCAGGATTGGGATCCTTTGGTGGGCACCACACTATGTGCTGAAGCCAGCTACCACTTATATCAGGCTTGTGGTCACTTAAAGCTATATTCCAAGTCAGCACTGACCAAAGCTTATGCCAGGCTTTGTGCCACCTGATGGGAGTTACAATGTAAGTTGAGATTAGTCACCACTTCGTCATATTTGGGGCCACTTAGCAATAGGTACAGGGCACACTAAGGCCAGCTACTTCTTATTCAGGGTTTGTGGGCCTTTGAGAGATTTGGGGTAAGTACACAGCTTGAGCCAAGGCAAGCCACTTCTGTAGAGGAGCTGCTGGAAGAGGCTTCAGCCGATGTGCAAATCAGGTGGGGTGGGTTTTCAGGTAATCACCAGGATGGGGTGAATAGCATTAGCCAGGTTAAAGGGGAGCTCAGATTTGGTGCCCACCTGTGCCTGCTGGTTGAGTCTGGGGAGGGTTCAACAAACATGCAGTGGTACTTGCTAGCACTTCTGTTCAAAGAGAGAGCTGCCCTGCCCCCTGCCCCTCCAGTCCTTTCCCTGAAGCTCATCAATTCAGTTTATCCCCATATGATCCTGACATTTTTGCGATGCTGCTCCCGTAAACTTAGAGCAAGTGAGTTTGTGAGCAAACAAGTTCATGTGAGGGCTCCTTAAGAGCACACCTCCATCTTCAGCAGCTCTCTGTTCACCTGGAAGGAATCCCCACTGGTTTTCATAGCCAGATGTTATGGGGACTCCTCTTTACAGTACTGGAACCCTGGGCTCGGGAGCCCAGTGTGGGCCTGGAACCTTTTGATCTTCAAGGGGGTCCTCCATATCTCATATATTCTTCCTGATTCTTAATTGCCATACCATGGATGTGGGACCTACCTTCCCTATCTCCACCACTCCTACCAGTCTCGACATGGCTTCTTCTTTATATCCTTGGTAATAGGACTTCTGTTCAACTGGTCTTCAAGTGATTCTCAATGATGATTATTCTGTAATTTAACTGTAATTTTGATGTGATTGTAGGAGGGGGTGGGCAGTGTTTACCTACTCTGCCATCTTGATTAAAAGTGTCTTTTCCCATATTTTTCCATAATGCACACAGATTGCTTGTTTAGTAAAAATGATAAATATTTTTTAAAAAAAGGAAAGAAAATGTGATACTCTTAAATATTATAGGAGATTTTCCAGGTAAAAGAATTCTAAGCAAATTTTTCTAAAAAGCAAAGGCTTCTTCCAATAAGGTCAACCTGAATCCCTAGTTTATGTTTATTAAAAAAAAAAGGGGGGGGGTAGGATATTTCTCTATCGATAGTTGTCTAATAATCAAGAACACCTCTGTCTGTTACCTGAGGAAGACAGATATTTGCTGGGTTTCACAGGGTTTTACAAAACCCTGGTCTAGGTTGCTCTCCTGGCTCTGAAGCTGAGGCACCACCACCCCTCAGTGTATCTCAGTCTGCGTGTGGCATCTGAAGAATCAGTCTGAGACCATTTTGCCCTACCTTTCCCATCATGCCCTGGGAAGCTGGAGCCTGGCTGTCAAGGCCTAGAAAAATGAAGCCTCAGTAGCTCAGTGATTGTGGCAGATCCTGTTGGTCAAGACCAACTTATGAATAGTCTACTCAGTGTCAGCATGTACATAGGGGAGGGGGAGAGGCAAGGCAGGCTCTTCCTTTTGAGAAGCCAAAGCTACATACCCCTGGGGAGTTTGAGAAAATCCCAGCTCCTCCATCATCCAGGGCCATAGAATTCCTTCCTGTTGGATGGCAGCTATTGTAGTTTTGAATATTCCTGAATAGCCTGTGGGGGGAGAGGGGTCGCCTCGAATCATTTGAGGATCATGATGGACAAAGCTGGAGGATGCATTATCATTCCATGTGCAACAAATATAGACCCTTAGCTCCAGGCACTGCAGGAAAGTAGGCCTAGTACCTTTTTGCTCTTCTCCCATCTCCTCCTTTGTCCAGGCACCAACCTTTTTGCTTCTTGGTCTCCTTCTCTTCCAATGGCCAGCCCAAACCATCCCCTCTCCTATTCACATATATGCATCTCTCTCTATGAATCTTTAACAATTGAATTTTACCATTTGGTTGCAGGCCCGTAGGCAGAGGTTTGTTCTGATTTTTTGTTTTTAATGCATTCCTAGAAACAAAAATTCCAAACCATATTACCTAATAACTGGAAACTGAGTTCTTAGTTAGAGTATAAAAGCATCACTGCCAACCAGAATTTCATAGCTACATAATATATTAGGATTTTAAGGGAACTTGGAGACATCATCATTATCATCATCATTATCATCATCACCGTAAACATGCTAAGTAATTTTTATGTTATACAAATTATATTATCTTACTCAGTTCATGCAACAACCTCATGACGTAGGCACTGTTATCCTCATTCCCATTTTATAAAGAAATTGTACTTGAAGACATTATCTTATGGCTACATTTTAACTAAGGAAACTAGAGTTTGAACCCGGAAAGTCTGGTTTCATGGTATGAACTGTTCCCCTATTCATTACTTTCTTCCACCTACTTTTTAGAGACTAGGAACTGAGATTGCATGGGGATTGGCAGTGGGGAGAATGATGAGTGAATGGCCAAGGACAGAGTCTTCCCCCTTCTTGGCACTAGTTCTCTTTCACCAGAAAGTGAGAAGGGTAATTCCATGAGTCACAGAGGGCAGAAGGAGGCAGTGGAAATCCTAACAGTTACTTCTAACTAATTTGTATTCAAATGTTTTTTAACCATGACAACTTATGTTTAAATGAGATATTACTTGAAGTCCAATATATTATGAAGATAAAAGTGAGTTACTCTGGTTGAAAGTGGGAAGGGGCAGCCCAAACTTGAATCTTGACCCTATCATAACCTCTGAAGCTTTTCTATAGAAACCCTCGGCTTTGAAAAAGCACATTGGAAAATCATACCCTGTTGTATATTGCAAAAAATGGTCAAAATTCTTTGCAGTCTTTCCCATCAAGAGGCGGAATCCATTTCTCCATTCTTAGAATTGGAGCTAGACTTCTGACTTACTTCAACCAATAGAATACTGGAAGTAACATACTCATTACGAGTCTAGGCCTCAAGAGTCTTTGCACTCTTTTGCACTTCTCTTGGAATCCTACTACCACCACATGAGCAAGCTCAGGCTAGCCTGCTAGATGATGAGATTCTACGTGTCTCCAGTCATCCCAGCTGAGACCATGATAAGCTGACCATGCCCATCTGGGATCAGCCAAGCTGAACCCAGACTAGAGGACTGACTAGCTGAAGCTAGCCCAAATTTCTCACCTACAAAATTGTGAGCTAAGTAATTGATCTTGTTTTAACCTACTAAGTTTTGGAATGGTTTGTTATGCAGCAAAAACTAACTGATACAGTTCCCTAATAGAAGAATCTCAAAATGATGCAATGGCCTTCCTCTTAGACATCAAAATATGGGAAAACAGCAGGGCAAGGTGTCCTTCCCCAGAGCATGTTCTAACCAAGCCTTTGCTAAGTCACCTGTGCCTTAGAATGTGGTGGGCAGAGGAAACACATTTCCACATCTGTCCTAACTTCAAACAGAATTACAATCACAGAGGGGAAAAAAGACTATTATTTGACCCAGCTCCTCCATCATCCAGGGCCATAGAGTTCCTTCCTGTTGGATGGCAGCTATTGTAGAGCCTAACTTCTGTCTAGAGAATTCTGTTCAGAATTCACTTATGTGAAAAGAAGGCACATCTCTATTCCCCACAGGTACCTCCAAGTTCATGGCATTCTTTGAAACCCGGGTGAGGGAAGAAGTGATAGAGAGAAGGAGAGAAGGTCTTAAAGGTTAAGCCTAGCACATTAAAACTGCTCAGAAAATGCCAAAAAAAAAAAATCTAAATGAAAATTTTAAGCTGTAGCAGTAGAAATCCAGGTCCATGGCCCCAGGTTGATCTTTCAAACTGCTGGTCACACTGCAAAGCTGTCTCCATTTATTTACTTCTAATTGAAAGTTGGCATGCTGAGGGTTACTTCACCCAAGTGTTAAGTGTAGCCATCTGTGAAAGATTTCCCAAGACCTCTCCCTTCACAGAAGCATCCTTCATGTGCTTGAAAAAGAAAATGTCACAAGAACCCTAAATTAAAACTCAGTTTTGTCTTTGAAAAATAGACTCAATCCTCAGTAGGATGTGGTAGGAGAGATACCAGCATTAACATAATTTCTCAGCATACTTTATATAGGCCAATCAGAAAAAAAAAAAAAAACTACCAAAAAAAGAGTTCTCATGAGGAATACGAATGCTAATTTTCACAGATAGATGCTTTTAGATTCACAATTGACAATGGGTGGTTTTCTCAGAGAGACTTTACCTCTTATAGGGGCTGTTTCAACACAATTAATCAACTGGTGGTAACTACTGTCAAGGAAAAATAAGATGACTTGCTCTCAAGATTGTTAACTATATATAAATTCATCAGTCTACTCACTCTCTTTGTTTATTCAAAAATGCTCTTTGGTCCCTGTGGTGTGAAAGGCACTGTGTTGGCTACTGGGCATACAACTGTGAACAAGACAGGCCCCCTCAAAACCTACAGTCTATCAGGAAAGAGAGACAGGCAAACAAGTTAAGACAGTCCTCTAATTACATAAGGGTTCCCTCTTAAATGCCTTCTGTGATTTAGTTTTGGACATAAACCAGAGTTGTTTAGAACTCTGGACTCATTCAGCAGATGTCCATACAGCAGCACTGGAGATATCTGAGCATGCATGGAGCTGCCTACTTAGTCTCCTGCCTTTCTTCTTAAGCAAACTTTACTATTATTGTGTAGAGGTGAAAAAAAAGTGGGCATTATAGAGGTAAAGAAAATGAATGCAATTCTTAATACCTCTGACCAAGAGCTAGCTCTGTCTTAGCATTGGTTTAGCCTTGGGCAAGATACCTGACTCTCAGACCTCAGTTACCTCATTGGTAAAATGAGAATAACAACAGCACTATAGCAGAGATGACTTGCCTCATAGTCATTCTCCCCTTCTTTCTTAGTAACAAAGTCTTGGCATTACTGACAGCTACAGTAAGCCCAGTTAAGACTACCTTGACCAGCCTCCCTTGCAGCTATGTATGGCCATGGGAGCAATCTCTGGCCCATGAGATGGAAGTGAAAATTCTCGGGTGGGTTTCTGGGAAATCACTGTAAAACATAATTATAAAGAGAGCTGTCACTTAAATATTTGGGCTTTTCCCATTTCCCTCATTGTCAGGAATGTAGACATAATAGTGAGAGCTACAGCAGCCATATTGGATCGTGAGGTAAATTTGAAGATGGAACTTGAACTAAAAAAGCCAGAAGGAGCCTCAGATTCTGATGATTGTGGCCCACACTGCCAAGTTTCAGGCTTCTTTTATATATGAAAAAAATTAATATCTGTTAAAATCACTGTTATTTCTGATCTCTATCAAGAAACTGAAGATAATTCCTAATACAAGTAGCCATAAGTGTTATTCTGGGAATTAAAGGAGGCCATTCATACAGAGCACTTAACCCAGTGCCTGGTCCACAGTGAGTTCTCAGTACAGAAGAATTCACGCTGTCATTACAGATATAAAATATTTACATTGTTTTGTCAGCTCAGGCTGCTATAGCAAAGTACCATAGACTGAGCAGCTTAAACAACATATATTATTTTATTGCAGTGTTGAAGGCTGGGATGTCCAAGGTCAAGGTCCTGGCCAATTTGATTCCTGGCGAGGGTTCTCTCTCTGGCTTGCAGATAGTGACTTTCTCACTGTGTCCTCACATGGTAAAAAGGGAGAGAGCTCTGGTCTCTCTTCCTTTTCTAATGAGGGCGTGAATCCCATCATGGGGGCCATGCCTTCATGACCTCATCTAAAAATAATTATCTCCTAAAGGCCTCACATCCAAATACCATTGCATTGAAGGCTAAGGCTTCAATGTACTAATTTGTTGGCCATCAGTCCATAACATACATGGACCCTACTGGAAGCTTTAATTACTGTTGGTTTGCTTAAGCTAGATTAGCATAAGTAGGAAACCTCCTGGATTCTAGTTTAGAGTCCTGAGGGTTATTATAAAGGGAAGTCAAGATACTGAAGAACTGAAAGTCTAATGTGATGATTCGGGATTGGTGATTGTGTACATAAGTCATTCTTTCTAGCAATACTTAGATGGGAGGGCCAGTTATTCATTAAGGCCACTCCTGATTCACGAGAGTAAAACCACATCATCTAATTAAGAAGAGAAGACTTTGGACAATAAAATCTATGGTCAAACCACACATTCATCTTGTGTTTCATTCTTTGTTCTGTGGATGACAAAACAATAGCAGCAGAAGACTATATGGAGTACTTGCTATGTGCCAGGCTCTATCCTAGGTCTTGCTTCCAAGTGAATCAGTGAAGGCCAGTAGAATAAGAAAGCACACTCAAATGGAAGCTTTGAGGAGAGCATAATAGAGAGACCATTTATAAAGGTATGGACAAGATGTAGAAGTATCTGGGCTGCTGCTCAAAGAATGGGGAAAAGATGAAGGGGAAAAACAGCCCCTGTCCACCACATCAATACCATCTTCTGCGAAATAGACCAGAGACTTTCTGCAGCCCAGAAACTGGCCGCAGAAATCCCAAAGTTTCCCAAGCCACAGTGAAATCTGGGAACATGTTTGTAATCTCCTCCTTCCACTCTGCCCCAGCAGTTTTCACTATTCTAGACTTCTTTCTCAGAGAAGGGGCACAAATGTAGAAAACGTGGCTCCCAATACAATCATTTTCAGTTTTCCACTCAGTTCCTAGAGAATTTCTCTCCTTGTCTCTCAAGTCTGAATTGTAATGTTGCCTTCTCCCTAAAGCCATCCCTAATAAAATCAACACCTCTCCAACTTCCCCAAGAGCAAATATTATCCTCTTTTATCTACTCAAAATATTTTGCACATACATTATCTTCATTAGTGTTTTTTTGCATATCAAAATATTTATTCACACACCAGTCCCTCATATTCTATACACACGCATACGCACCTAACCAGAGTAGAAGCTGTTTCAAAGCAGAGATTTGCCTTTGTTCATTCTGAGTTCCTAACATGCTGCATAACATCTGGAATGGTATTCAGGAATGTTGGATGAATGAACGAATGAAAGCTTTCTAAAGCTCTTGACCATTAAATAAAAGTAGCAGCAATCATTTGTGTACTTAGTTAATCAGTAGCATTTAGTAAACTCTTACAGTGTGTACAGTAGGCACAAGCAAATTGTGGAAAATAAAAAAATTAAAATAAAGCAAAGTATGCTTATTCTGCTTGTTTTAAAAAAACTGAAATAAAGGCTGCCTAGACTCAGTCCACATTATCTATGAATTCATGTGAGAGAGTTATACCAACAAGCAGAGAGAGAGAGACCTAAAGGGCCTTAGAAACCACAGTGATAGCTGGAAAATGTCCTGAGTTCCCACAAGCATGAATGTTTGGGATGGTCTAAGGGCATATCAATGAATTATGAAAGCCCTGTTAAAAGATCACATCTAAGAGGCAGAGGCTCTAAGCTCAAATCTCCACTCTGCCCTTTACTATGGAATCCCAGTCAGGTGATTCGGCTCATCTGGGCTTCTGAAGACCTCCCCATCAGCTGCCTGGGTGGCTCAAGCCTTAACCTGCCTACCCTCCTTGATTCCTTCCTTTTCTCCAGTGAGCCAGCCCACCTGCAAAATATATCCAAAATCCAACTGCCTCTCTCCCATTTCTCTGAGAGCATATCTGTCTGAATCACCATTAACGAAGACATGTATCTTCTGCATCCAGAATACGGAGCCAGCACAGAGAGCCCTACTGTGAGCAGTTGTCTGACTCTGTTTGGTTCCTGAATTTGGTAGAGGTGGGAGACACACACCCTGATGCATAGCTTCTTTGCTTCACTTTCCTTGCCTTGGCCCTTCCAATCTCTCCTCCACCCAGCACCCAGAGCAATGGTGTAAACACAGAATCAGGTCCTAGTCAAACCTGCCTAAATTCCAGAGGCTTCTGCCGTGGTCCACGAAGCCCTCCACATCTGACCTAGCTTCCTTTCCCACCATGTCAACTCCACTCTCTGCCTTGTCCGTTCTGCTGCCCCAGGGCACTGGCCTTCCATGTTTGCACTTTGGGACTTTGTCTCTGTCCTTCCGTCTGCAGGACGACCCCATTCCCACATCTTTGCAACTGAATCCTTGGTGTCCTTCAGACCTTAGCTCAGTGAGGCCTTTCCTGACCACCTATGCAAATTAAACAAGTCGAGTGGTTCTGCCACTTCTGTCTGTTTTATTTTTTTGATAACACTGATTACTACTTGAAACTATCATATTTGCTTGCTTAATTGCACCTGAACTAGAATGTTTGCTCCAGAAATGCAGGTATGTAATGCGTCTCACTCACTATTGTGTCTCCAGACCCTAGAATAGTGCCTGAAACTTAATACTCAATAAATATTAGATGAATGATAGAATAAATGAATGAAGGAAAAGAGGAAGGAAGGAGGGAGTACATCCCTCAAAGAGTGATTATAAAGACTCAGAGCATTCTCATAAATCACTTGGCACAATGCTTGGCACTCAAGAACTACTTATACATTATAATTATTATTCGGTTATTAGGATAGAAGAGTGAGCAGTGCACATGTGCACACACACACACGAAAGAAAAGCAAAATAAATCCCCCCAATTTGCTTGGATTCACCTAGCTTCTGAAGAGAATATTCAAGTCCCCTGACTAAGCAACATTATCCTTGGCTGTCCTGAAATTAATGCTTGAACCCAGTTCAGACCCCAAGGGTTTGGAGCTCATTTTCTTTTGGCAAACCATTGGTTTTTCTCTTCTGAGAGAAAAAATAAAATAAAATATAAAAAGACACTCATATAACATCTTGGAGATCAAATGGCTCTTGAAAAACTGCATTTCGATGAGTAAGAGAATCAAAACCATATGGATTAAATTCTTCTTAGATCTCCCAGGGGAAAATGGGAGCAGGAACAGGGTAAGGGTTAAGGATGGCGGCAAAATTCAGCATTGATTTTTACAAACACAAAGCTAGTCATAAAGGATGGTCTGAGATGTCTCAGATCCTTCAAAAGCAGTTTGCTGACCACTTGCCAGCTGACTCAACAGAGAGGGAAATATAAAAGTTTTTTTTTAATCACCCACGTTTCTTTCCTTCTCCCCTATGGGGCTGACTTTGGGGTCTTATTAAAAAAGAGTAGTGGCTGGACATTAAGTTTGTGTCATTTCTTCCAGAAAGCAACTTCCAAGTCTCTCCCTGAGGAAAGGGCCTGAAATATCTGCTGAAGCCAAATATTTGTAATCAGGTACTTAGATAAGTGCCATTCATTTTTTTTTTAATAGTTCTGTTTCCATCTGCATTTTGCTGATGCAGGCAAGTTGCAAAAGGAAGAATATGAGAGACTGCACAAAGCGTGATTCATGCTATCATTTGCTGTGAGAGAAAATCAAGAGAAACAAGCACTTCCAACTTTTTTACCTCAAGCACAGAGAAACCTCAAAAGTTGTTTCCTCTGAAAGCAAGTAACACTGCTGACCACCAGCCTTTGTACTGTACTGAACACGGGTAACACTGAGCATGTACACTGTACAAGACCCCAAGTGTCATTTCACTCTCCCAAACCACTTCAAGGGAGGGAGGTACTCTTATTGTTCTCATTTTACAAAAAAGACTGAGGCACAGAGAGATTAAACAACTTAACCAAGGTCACAGAGCTAGTAATTGGCAGAGCTGGGATTTGAACCAAGGTTTTGTCAAGGTCTGAGCCTGTGCTCCTCTGTGATTGCCCTCAAAATATCCCGTGCTTTTGAAATCTGTCTTTGCTTTCACTATTTTATTTATCTAAAAAGTCGCTGTTCCTACCTCTTCTCCCAGCCACATGACAAAAATCTTTTCTACCTCTCCAAATGTGTCTCATATGTAAGGCTTTTTTGAAACTCCAAAATTGGTTGGGACTTCTTCCACCCCTGAACTCCAGGACAGGCAGGGTATGCCTCTCTGGGGCTGTGCAGCCTATTCTATGTCATAAAACCAGCTTAGTGGGATGGTTGGGTGCTCTAGCTTTAAATGAGACACACCTGCACTTAATCCCTTGTTGAGACACTCTAAATTTACAAGCCACTCAAAGACTCAGATTCCTCATCTACAAAAAGGGAAAAATGAAATGACCCAGTGTGAGCAAGCCACGAACTAATGTAGGTTTGCTGCACTCTCTGAAAGTAAAGCTTTCCTATGAAACCCTTCATAAGCCAAAATGGTGTAAAGTGAAAAAGCAATCACTTTGAACAATCTTCCTAATGATGTACAAAATAAATGGAGATAAAGCACAGATGCACGCAGACACAGTTCAAAGCCCTGGCGGCTTAATGCTGAGATCCTGAGTGTAGTTCCCTGGGGAGGAGCTTGGCCCCGTCACTCTCGAGGTGCGCGCTGCCTCTGTGAGGGCTACTGTAAAACAAACGCTGAACGCTAATTTCGTTTATCCCCTTTCTCCAAGTGAAATCGTCTTCGGGTTTCTTTACATTATCAAATACAGGTACTAATGTAGGTCTTTTGTAAATGCAAAGTGGTGTCGCAACTTCCGAAAAGTGGGGAATCCGCGTACATGCAAAGCGCAGAGCAAGCACGCAATCCTGTAGGCTACTGTTTTCTAGCTACTTCACTGCTTGTCTGAGCTCTCCCACCTGACTGTAAATTCTCCAAGGGAATGCAAGTCAGTGATTTAGGCGGGGATTGGATTAGGCCTTTCACTAAATTTAAAGAAGAGAGGAGACAGGGGGAGCTGGTGAGAGCAGCAAATGGAACTATGGCTCAGAGGGAATCAGGGCAGCCAATGTGGACCTTTGGTAAGTTCTGTTACTGTCCTCACTTTACAGATGTAGAAACTGAGGCCCAAAGACTGATTTGCCTAAAGTCATAGACTGTATTTGAAAAGTACGGTGCTGAGATGCTGAGTGTAGTTTCTAGGGAAGGAGCTTAGAATCAAAAATCAATATTCTGGGTCCAGAGTCCAAGGTGTTACCTGCTAAACTAGATTGCCCCCAAAAGAAGGAATTTCAAAGCTTTCATATAGCAATAAAGCAAAAAGGCTGTGAATATCCAGTATGATCAGCCAGTATTTAACAGGTACAAATGTTAGGACAAGTTTACTAACACTTTCCTGGTAGTTTATTCAGTGGAGGGAAATGGTGGAGACTCCTCCAAGAAGCCCTCTTGGCTTTGTGGTTGCACATGAACTTGACAATAAAACAGGTAAAATGCTGACTTTGTGAGCAGGGTTGTATATAATTTCATGTTTCTTCTTAAAAGGCTTGATTTAATGTACACTTCAAGGTGAAGTTCAGCAAAAAAATTTAGGAGCAGGGAAAACCTGAGAGATCAATTTGATGGTGAAACATCTAAATTCGTCCTAAAAAGGTGAGGATTAAAGAAAGCTTCCAAGAAGAAGGGACAGCTAAACTGAGATCAGGAGTGTGTATCAGATTTAGCTTAAAGAGCAAGATAGTGGGGGTAGTCACTAAATAGCCATTTCTAAACTATTTTTAAGCCATTTCTTCTTTATTGTCCTCCACTATGGAGGCTTGAAGAGTTAGTAGCTTCTCAGACTCCCTTAAAGTTTGAGGGGTCTGTGTGACCAAGTTCAGCCAATACAATTCCAACTGAAGTTGGCCAAAAGGTTTTCTGAAAAAGTTTTACTTTTCTTATGAAAGAGACAGAAATGGATAGTTTAGCCCTTTCACATTCTTCCTGTCTTGCATATGGATGTGCTACCTGGAGCCATCTTATGGCCAGGAAGGAACAAGGCTGAGACAAAATAAAATGGCACAGAGCCAGACCTGTCATCATTATGCTGCTGAAGCAAAGCTAGCTGCCACCTACTTCTACATTACTTGTTACATGGAAAAAAAAAATTAGCTGCTATTTGAGCTCCTTACAGTCCAATTTTTCCCCCCATTACTTGCAATCAAAAGTATTTCTTACTTATATACTAGGCAAAGTTAGGGGTCGGCAGGGGGAGGGGGTGGGGGGTGGCGGTGATGAGCTGTTCCAGGCAGAAAGTTCAATATATACAACAACCTGGAGGGAAGAAAGACTGTGGCATATCTGAAGATGGGAGGTTAAATGTAACTGAAGTATATGTTGCTGGTGGTGGGTGACAGGTGGTAGGTGGTGGGTGCCAAGGTGCTGGCTATGGTGAGCAATGAAACTGGAGAATCATACAGAGGCTATAACATGTAGGGCCTTGTACAACTTGTAAGTTTAGAATTTGGAAATTATAACAATGGGGCATCATGGAAAAGCTGTGTGTGTGTGTGTGTATGTGTGTGTGTGTGTGTGTGTGTGCACGCACGCATGTGTGTGTAGTCAGGGGAGTGCCTAGGATGAAGTTAGCTCTAAAAACACCCCTCTGGCCTGAGTTCATTCATTCAGTAAATACTTTATGAGCTTGGGAAAGTAAATTGGTACAACTACTTTGGAAAACCATTTTTGAAGAATCTACTAAAACTAAACATCCATTAACCATCCCACTACAAAGAAACAAATGCACGTGTTCACCAAAAGACAAGTCCAGGTATATCCATAGAAACTTTACTCATAATAACCAAAAAATAGCAGCAACCTAAATGCCTATCAAGTCTGAAAGAGCTAAAAATTTGTAGGCATTCTCATATAATGAAATACTACACAGCAATAAAGAAAAAGGACAAGTTGCTGCTACATGCCACCACTTGGATGAAAATCACAGATCTAATGATGAGCAAAAGAAGCTTACAGGGAATAGGAGATATGCACATTAGTCTGTGTCCTCCAGGAAGAAGAGGCCAAGATAAAATGTCTGAGAGATAATCAAGAGAAATAACCCTGAGGGAAAATGGGGAGGTAGCCAGGAAAGGTTGGGACCCATCAGACTCTGATGTAGGTCTACCTGGAAAGACAGAAGGAAGGTCGAATGAAAATGTCTTAAATCAAAATGCAGTTCTAAGAAAGCCCTGCAAGGCCAACAGGGAGTCCTTGAGCCAATGAAGTCCTTGTCCATCAGAGGTATTCCCTATCTATATCAAATGCTGTGCTCAGCCCTAGGCACACAGCGGGTACTAAAGCATATAGGGACACCACCTCCAAGGGGTGTGTAGCAAGGAGTATGGTGTGAAACACAAGACCAAGATAGGGAGGCCATGCAGAGTCCTTTCTGGGGGAACTAGTGACAGTGAGCAAAGGCGTGAAAGACTGTCTGTAGACAGTCTCATCCAAGAGACAATTTGTCAAAGATTCTTGAAAAGTGAGAGTAAAGAAAAACAACTGACTTGCAAAAAAATGGGAACTAGAGATAAGAAAGCAGAAACCATCAAAACTGCTTACAAAGGAAATGCTTTTGGAGAGATCAGATTACAGGAAAATTCGGTATAACTGTTCACACTGGGCCCTTAGGGAACCCTGAGTGCTGGGAATTGCATCTTTCCTGGAGTCAGGCTCATTTCCCTGTGCCCAGTAATCAGTTCCATTTGATTTACAGGGATCCACTGGGAAATTATGTCTAATATTTTTCAAAGCCAGGAAAGGATTTCACACCTTTGTGAGGACTGCTGGGAGGCAGGTAGAAGAATGTAGCCTATGGGGGGAAGGAGTGCCAATTAGAGCCAATTAGAACTAAATTGACTTGTCATTTGCCAGAAATGCATAATGGAGCTCATGCTCTTCTGGAAAACTGAGGATTTCTCCTGTGAGTTCATTTGCTTCGAAAAAGTTCTTTATGGAAAAGTGCTTGTATCGATCATTCTTAAGAAAAACTTTAAAAAAATAAACTCATCCCAAATGACTCTGTGTTTTGCCAGTGCTTCTATTTATTAGTACTTAATTTCCAACCATTTTCAATTTGAGACAGTGATGTTGGCTGCCAGGGTCTGAAACAAAACACACACACACACACAAACACACACACACACACACACACACGTGTATATGTATATATACACATAAGTATATGTGTATATATACATATGTACACATATACACATACTTATATAAGAAAAATATAATTTTTTCCCAAACCAGCCTGTCTTCAAAACATGAGCTCTCCAAAGCTTTCCAGAAGGAAGAAATATAAACAGAACGTTTTATACTTCTCTAACTTTTCCTAGACCTTAAAAAAAAATTGTCCTATCTTTTCAGTCTGTGATAAATACAAAAAAAAAAAGTATTTATCCAATAATTTACTGTGCCGAGTTGGCAGCATAATTGAGTCACCCAAGTCAAGTGCTTCAGGAAAATTTCCATCAGCTGCCATCATGCTCTCTGGCCCAAGCTTTATTTAAACTCACTGGATCAATTTGAATCAATTCGACATGTACACACTTCAGGGCATGGTTAGTTTCAAATCAATTAAGTTCCTTACGACTTTATGATTAAGAACCCAAGATTATAAAACATTAATATAAAAATCACAAATTATAAAGTGAAAGTAAAATCACTTAACATTTCATAAAAATCACTAGAATCATTATGTAAGCTTCATTAAACAAACAAGGTTAGAGTAATTAGGTGGTAAATTGAATACAGTGGTTTCAAAAGGCTTTATGGGACGAACCCGAACAGTTTAATAAAAATGAGGAAGCTGGGGTCCAGCAAGGCTTTTGGTGGAATTTGAATCTGAAAGGAACTCGTCAGAGGTCTGGTGGCCCTTGCAGCAGAAGTGCAAAGTTTCTGCGGAAATCTGAGAGTGGGCTCTGGACCGTCTACCCCTTCCTTTTAGACCTTGGCCAGCGTAGCTCCACCACCAGACACAATTAAGGATCTTCTCTTGGCTGAAGCCAGTGGGCAGGCATGTGAAAGCATTTTAAGGATATAACGAAATGTGATTCCTGCCTTCTAGAGTTAACATGGAATTTTTCTCTCCTGGTTTTGGAACTTAGGGAAAAGAAGGAGGAGGGAGTCAATTGGAGTTTGCATTAAAATAATAATGAGGGCTTCCCAAGTGCCAAACTCTTTGAAAAATTTGATCATTCTCATCAGTCTTTACATTTCCCCTATGAGGATGAGGTGAGATTTGTAATTTTTACCCTGTGCTGGAGCCTGAAGCACAGAGAAGCTAGGTAACTTCCCTCACAACCCCACAGTGAAGAGGGGCAGAACCCAGGTCTGTGTGACTAGAGGGATGGGTTTCTCATTCCCACAGCAAGGAGAGGCCTCTCGCATTCATTCATTCAAGATGTACTGACCGGGGGCCTTTACTTCTCTGTACCAAGTGTTCTAGGAGCTAAAGATACAGTGTAAAGAGACAAGTTATAAGCGATTAAACAAAGTCGGAGAGTGATAATACTCTGAAGATAATGTTTAAAGGGTAACATGATAGTGACTGAGGGCTTCCTTCATTGGATGGTCACCTTTAGGAGGTGTATATGAGCTAAGATTTGAATGATAAGAAGGTGCCAGCTATCTCAATCAGGGGGCAGGCCACTGCCATGCTGAGGGCAGAGACAGGTGCAAAGAACCCAAGAGAGAAATGAATTTGTCACATGAAAGTAACAGGGAGAGGGCCGGGGCTGTGGATTCAAGATTATCAACTTCTCTATCTCCCTCCCCTTCAATTGGGGTGCACCTTGTTATTTGCTTTGATCAGTAGAAAGTGAATGTTTTCACATTGTTTTAGTTTTGGGCCTAGGATTCTGGCAATTTCCTATTTCACTCTCTTGGAGCCCTGAGCCAACAAGTAAAGGGATCCAGCTATACTACTGGAGAGAAAGAGATGCCTGGCCAACCCCCAGCTGAGTAGCCAGTCATGTGAGAGGAGTTTCAGCCTTGGCAGAGATCATAGCCAAAGGCAGCCACATGAGTAACCCAAGCTGACACCATAGTGGAACAGAAATGAGCCTCCCAGTTTAGTTCGGCCAATCCACAGAATCATGAGAAATAACTCAAGGTTGCTGTTTTAAGCCAGTACGTTTCAGGATGGTTTATTTTGTAGCAATGGATCATTAAAGCAGCCACTGTGACTGAAATTAAGCAGAGCAAAGGGGAGTGCTAGAGAATGAAGCTGGAGAGGTTGGCAAGGGCTTGATCAGGTGGTGCTTGTAAGCCAGGGGAAATAGTCGGACTTTCATTCAAAGTGTGATAATGTGCCATCGAAAGGTTTAAGGGGTGTGACATGATCTGATTTATATATATTTTAAAGCTTAGTCTAGCTATTGTGTAGTGAAAAGTGAGGTGGGGAGAGCAAGAGAGGAAGCAAGGCAACATCGGTTAGGTGACTTATTGTGAGAATGCCAGCAAGAGACAATGGCAAACTGTCCCAAAGTGGTGGCAGTGGAAATTCAGTGAACTGATTTATATTATGTTTTGGAGATAGACTCAAAAGAATGTATTGCTAGATGGAGTGTGTGTTGGGACCTACTGAGGATAACTGCTTGATCTTTGGCTTGGGAAACTCAGCTGACGGCACACTCTTCTCTAAGATGGAGAAGACTGAGAAGCAGGAGCAGGTTTGGGGAAAAGAGAACAAGGGTTGTTTTAACCATGCTAAATTTGAGACATCAATAAGATAGCCAAGTGGAAATATCAGATGGACAATTTACTATAAGGGTATGGAGAGTCATGCGAAAAGTATGGTATTTAGAAGCTGTGGATCTAGGGTGCTCTGACATTTGGAGATGATAGGAGGGGAGGATTTAGCCACAGGTGCAAAGAAGGAGCAGCAGTTAAGTGGTGGGGTGGGGGGACCCAGAGTCTATGGGGGGTCATAGAAGCCAGGAGAACAAAGTTGTTAAAGGACGAGGGAGACATCAAACCAAGTCAAATAAGAACAGATGTGACCATTGTTCCATAGAACCAATGGAAGTCACTGGTGACCCATGGAGGAACCATTATATATTTCAGAATATATGGCATAGAACAGAAACTGGTTCCCACTCCTCCCTACTCAATGCCACAATATTTAAATCCCTAAAATTTTTATAAATACAGGGGAAAAGAATTAAAAGATCCTGAATTAACTGAGTTTGAGCTTTAAAAGAGGGAATTTCCCCCACAGATGTCATCAGGAAGAATGAAGGCTCAAAAAGGAGTATATAGAAATGAGTTATAGGAATGGGTGTGTTGCTGTAGATTTGCGGTTCCGAGATAAGGGGTACGAGACTCTGGCAGTTGGAAGAAAATGAGGGGAGCCATAGGCAACCGCGACATAACTCTTTATTCCAGCAAGGGCACAACCCGCCTCGCAGAGCGGCAGGTCTCCAGCAATGGCACGGCACCCCTCCGCATGGCGGCGCGCCTTTTAAGCACTGGTTAAACAACAGTGGCACACTGCCAAGTTAGAAGCCTGGGCATGCTTACGGGGCATATGGTTACATAAGGGGAGAAGTGCTGAGTTTTCTTCCACTTGAAGTTAGTTACAGGTGTGGGAGGGAGCCTGATTACGGTTATCTTTCTCCACACGATGGGGAATAGAAATATAATGGAATTTAAATTTGGTATGCAACTTGAATACATAGCTCAGAAATATCCGGCCTGCATCAATATCCAGACCCTTCCAGGAGAAGGATCGACCTTGGCCTTGGTAGAGTCTAAAGCAGTAATACACAACTGGGGGTAATTACTGCTTCCCCAGGGGACATTTGGTGATATTAAGAGATATCTGGGGTGATTCCAGTGAAGTTGACACTGGTATATAGTGATAGAGGCCAGGGAAGCTGCTAACTGTCCTACAATGCACAGAATAGTCCCAAAATCAGACAATTATCTGGCCCCAAATGTTAAAAATGCAGAGGTCAAGAAACCCTAGTCTATAGGAAGTCCCAGTTGCATAGGAAGAAAGTAACCTATCATAAGACACTAGTAAAAAATAAAAGCTTGAATTCCCTCTGCATATAGTCAACCACCTCCAGCTTACTTCACCCTGTTGACCGAACTGTGGAGTTAAAAAGACCAGGTGTCTTGTTTCAGCCTCTTTCTGATCATTTATCTGTGTTCTCTCTGGGATCACAGCCTACACCCCAGCAGAACAGACCTCTTACCCACCACAAGAGGCTGTGATCAGCCCAGTAAAAGCCTTAGTTCCAAAGTTTTCAAATATAAAGAACTCTTTTTAACATCTAACACTTTCACAGACATTTAACACCTTAGTCATTATACTTTTAGCTTCTGTTGGCTCAGGAAACAATAAGAGATACCTTATTTTCAGTATTACATTTAAAACAACTATGAAAGAACTGTTTATATTAGTAGCACTATACTGAATGTAATGAGATGATTACAGGAATTTTTCCTCTTGTTCCAAAACTGCTAAGGCCCAAGTGTGAGGAGGATAAAGGATATTAATGCTCACATTACAAGTTCAGAGATCTGACCTTTGAAAGCCAAAAGGACCAACCACCTCCCTTCAGGGCTTTCTTTTGCGTGATTATTTAAGAAAATCACTATCTCTACTATTACCATCATTTCTACCATGACATCCACTACTATAATCCCTACCACCACTTCTTCCACTACCATCAGCACAAATACCACTGCCATCACCACCATCACCACCACTTCTACTACGTCAACAACCATCACCTCCAATATCACCACCCCATGGCCACGTACCACCACCTCCAATGCCACTACTACCATCACCTCTAACACCACAACCCCCAGCACCATTATAACCTCCGACATCATCACCTCCTTACTGCCATCACCGGTGCTGCTGCAACCACTGCTATTGCCACTGCCACCACCGCCACCATCATCGGTGCCACCACTGTGAGAAGAGAAAGTCATATTTTAGGGCAGTGCAGCATTTTTGAAGAGAGTCCCTTTCCTTTTCTTTTTTTCCCCTCGATGAAGAAGTGTGTTCCCACCACCAAACCAGGAAAGGGGGGCCTAGAGTAAATCCTCATAGTGACTAGAGGTAGCTGCAAGCAAAAGAGACTGAAATTCTATTTTCTAGTTGGAAGATATACTGACTTTCCTCTGTCCTCTATCGTTTAGGTAGGATAGCCTAGTGGAGTCCACTAGGAAGACAAGGGGCCAGGAGATCCTCCATTCTAAGTACCTAGTTTGCAAGAGGTACAGAAGTTGGATTTCATACATGCCCGGAGGCCTTGAGTTGGCCAGAGAAAGTAGATGAACGAGGACCCTTCACCTGGGGTCAGCTAGAAGGTGTGGCCAGATCCAGGTAGGGACGAACATTGCCCAGGTAGATGCTGGGGAATGAGTCCCTTGAAAGATCAACTACACAAAGCTGACAACTCTGGGGCAACAATAGCTTTGGGGGTGAGCTTACCAGATACAGGCAGGAGATGTGGACTATGCTTCCTCTCCTTTCTGTGGCCCCTCCTCCTACATGAGCCAGTACAAATTGAGGGGCATGGATGGCAAATTGTATAAGAGAACATTCTTGCTCCCTAAGAATCACAGTCATGACTGACCCAGGGCAGGAGCAGGAAAGGGGCTTTCAATTCAGTATGACAGTGAAGTTTTAAAATGAATAGGACAGAACCTAAACAGCTAAAGTGATGGTTTTAGCAAAAAAAAAAAAAAAAAAAACTGGTAAATTATAAAATCCAGCTGAACTTTTACCAAGGACATGTTTCCTTATGGAAAATGTCACATAGCTGGGTTGGGGACAATTATTAGAAACAATAAAGCCATTTCTTATTTATCCCACCAATAAATTGAGACACTTGATTATAATGCACTGAGGAGCAGCCCTGTGCCAGGCACTGAGATGACATTTTGTTTGGCATTGTTTCACTCATTCTTACACCGCCCTGAATGGTGGGCATGGGCAGTACTCTCATCCCTGTTTTGCTGATAAGAAATCGAAGCTCAACCCAAGGCCACAGAGAGCAATTAAATGGCAGGGTTTAAACTCAAGGTAGTGTGACTTGAAAATCTAATATTGTAACAAGGACCCTGACTCCTTCAGGATGCCTTATTAATCACAACAGCAAAAACTTGACCACACTGTTATGCATGTAGAATTACAGGCTGCAAACTCAACCATGAATGAACATTTCTCCATTTTTCTGACACCTAAAATCAATTTCTTTGCCAGGTCCATAGTCCTGGAGATGACAGAAACAAAATTTCTCTCATTTAGGAATTTCTCTGACTCTCCCCAGTTCGCTTTCAAGTTCTGGCAGCCCTCAGGAGTACCAAGGCATGGGAAGCAGGGGTGATTCCAGTCTCCTCGAGGCTTCCATGCACTGTTTATCCTCTCCCTGTCACCCTAAGACTTTCTCAGGCTTCTTCTACCTAAACTCTCTGGTTAACCATCTCTATCCAACTGATCCCTTACTGGGATCTTCCCTCATGTACCTGGAGAATGGCTAGGGACATGGGCTCTTGAGTCAAATTGTGTGACTCTGAGCAAGTTACTTAACCAGTTCATGCCTCAGTTTCCCTATCTATAAAATCAATGGTCATGTAGGGTTATTAGAGGATTAGAAAAGAGAATCATTGTAAAATGCTTAGAACAGTGCCTGGCACATCAAAAATGCTTGACTAAAGTTAACTGTCATTATTTGGCTGTCAGAGGGAGGAAAACAATGACTCTCACTAATCAAATTTTTTTCTTATGGACAATAGCTTTGAAATTCAAAATGCCAAACTTTAACCTTTCCATTCCCTGGATTCTGTAGCATCTTGTCTTTTCTTAGACAACACGGGCAAGTTGTCTGGCTTCACAAATGAGGGATTTGGGAGGATGGGGTATGGTTAATATCTCAAAATTCCACCTAACCCAGCCTTAGTTGGACAGTTCTGTTTGAGACCCTCTGAACTGCCCTGCAATAACTCTGCAATTCCCACCCACCCTCGCCACACACACTCATCACTATGTACATCATCGCTGTCTATAGGGTAGAATTCTCTGGCATATAACTCTCCTACAACTTACAGAGTTTACCCTCCAGTCATATCCATTCATTGTATCCTTTGAAAACGAAGAAAAACAGATTCAGTTCCTAGCTATCGTTCGTTTTTTAAACAAAACTTTGTGTGTATTGACAAATCTCTTCATAATTGTGACACAGGAGTTTTCCACTCTACAGAGGGATGTACATAGATTAGAATGGAGTTTTGCCATGCATATCTCTTAGTCTCATGTCTCACATATAGATATATTGCCCCTATAATCAAATATGCTAAAAACAGTTTTTCCTTTTTGCATTATGATAAATTTCAAGCAAATACAAAAGTGGACTGAACAGGAGCAGGAACACCCATGCACTTATCCTCAACTCACAGCCAATCCAGCTTTGTCCATCTCTACCCATATATTTTGAAGCAAATCTCAGAAATCATATCATTTCTTCTGTAAATATCAGCATATGTTTCTACAGGTTTAGAATGCTCTTTTAAAACACAGTACTGTTTTAAAAACTTCAAAAAACTAATGACAGTTCTTCAATATCATCAAAAAGCCAATCATGTTCAAATTTTTAGCAGTATCCAATTTGATACATCAGGGTTTGGGTTTGCATCTGCAAATTGTTTTGTACCAGAAGAATCATCCCATCTCTCTGTTTCCTTCATAGACATGAATGTCATAGCCAAATCCAGAGCCAATTTTGTGAAGAATTCTTCAAAAAGGCAATCATGTGTCAAATAACCACGGAGACATGACAAATGAATTTATTCTTTGCTTCCTTGTTTAGACAGAACAATCAAAAAGCTGCTGAGCATGGTGTGGGGCAGCGGGAGGAGGCAGGCTCCCACACCTGATAGCATGCACCCGCGCAGCCCCATGGCAGGCAGGAGCTCCTGCAAGGCTGTCCAGCGGCTGTCAGTACTGGAGATTAGCACATGTTCCTGAGGGCAGCTGGCTGACAACAGCACCGCATGAATTGGAATCACCAGACTTTCCTTATTAATTTCTTCTAATGGTTCAGCTAATAGTTTGAGCTGAATCCAGCAGAGAAATCGTCTGAGGTATTTTATTAGTATTATTTCATCTGGTTCCAATGCTAGTCATTTACATGAGCCTTGTGATATCATTAACCTAAAGGGCAGTTCCAAGACTGATTCCTTTAAATGACTGCAGTATTAGATTTGTGGCCTATAAGGCTTTCCTTTAGACACCTTACACAAGTCAACATGCCTGTAAACAAAAAATGGAGTGATCCTATTTTTTACTTTTAAAAAACATATGCACAGAAATATTCCGATAGCACATGCTGTAGTGCCCTGACGCTGCTCCCAGGCATGCCTGCTCCTGTGTCTGTCTGCCCCTGGCCTCTCCAGGGCGAGCCTGGAGTCAGAGTAGTGCTCCCATATCAACCAGTGAGGAACACATTGGTGGATAAAAGCCCTGTGGGTGGGATGACTCTGGGTGTTTTGCAGTGCTTCCCAGAGGTCCCACATAGGCCCAAGTCCCAGTTATCCACAGAACTAGCTCGTTCATTACTGACTACACTCCCTTGCCCATCTCATTTCCCTACTCCTCTATCAATGCTTGCTGGCATCACTTCTCATTCTAGAGTGACCAGCTCATTCTGGGAAACACCCCAGTCCCAGACAAACCAGGATAGTTGGTCACTTTGCCTTCCAAATAAAACACTTGTATGCAAATCCTAGTTTCAGGTTTGGCTTCACTGGTATCCAAGGAAATTCATATGCAGAAAAGAGTCTGGAATGAGAAATCCATCTTAACAGGGTGTTATTTGTGAACAGAGTCCTCTGGAGCTGGGCAGTGCTAGCCTCCTTGGTCATTTGGGGGTGGGAGTAAATGAGGTTTTAACCAAAGCTGTAATTGATCTTTTTACAAAAGGCCGTATATCATTTGTCTATTTTTAAAAAATACATAATAAAATTTGTTTTTTAACAAGTACCACATACTGTGTTATATTTTTTAAAGAGTCCTTTCCATTTAAATTTTTTAAAACGAATGAAAGAAACTAAGTTTTTTTGTGTTTTTGTTTTGTTTTGTTTTGTTTTTTAATGATGACTTAGAGCAATGGTTCTCAAATATGTTAAGCCTCCAAATCTTTTTTGATGGAATCCTATATGACTCTTCTGGTTACAACCAGGAACAAAAGGAGCTGCTGTGACCAAAACAGGGTTCTGGGGCCCAGAGCCCTGTCCATTTTGCTTCCCTTTCAGCCTCAGGGCATTCCCCACCTCAGGTAACCACCAGGCACCTCCTAGGAACCCTGAGGTTGTTATCAACCCAATGTGAAAACCACTGTTACAGAGAATTATTTAATGGCATGACAAAATATTGTTAATTTTTTACTTTAAAACATGTTATTTAATGAAAAGAGCAGGTGGGAAAACAGCAGTACAGTGCTATCTTGATTTTGTGGAGAAAAAATCACACCTGTACATATTACATACATGGGAAAAAGACTGGAAGTAAATACATCAAAGCAAATAAAAGCACAACACATGATTTGAAGGAGGGAGGAGAGTAGGAAAAATGATTCCAAAGTCATATATAGACTAGATTTTCATTGTTTTTAGAGGCTGATCGGAAGAGCAGGGCCTTACTCAGGTGTAGAAGTTTTAGCTACTGAAGACTGCACAGCTGGAGTTATAGTGTGCCAATTCCATCCACTGCACGGCCTTTGGAGTTTCTGATGACGTACGAGCACTGTGTATAAAATAAGCAAAACAAGGAATCAGTTTCCTACCCCCATTGCAGTAGAGTGGTTCAGGCTATGAAGTGGGTTGTGCCTCCCAAGAACATGGGCACAGTCAGGTCAGATTCAAGGCCACGAGTCTTTTAAGGGAGACTGAAGTTTTGCCAAACCCGAGCCTCTGCTAGAAAATTAGAGTGTTTAAGTCACTGGTTCCTGAACCTGGCTGCCCATCAGAGTCACCTGGGGAGCTTCTAAAAAATGGATTCCCAGGCCCACCCACTGATTCTCTGATTCAGGAGGGCTGGACAGTACTCAGGACCTGTATTTTTAACAGACACACCAGGAGACTCTCCTGAGATGGCTTCATAAAATATATCATCACTGCTAGATTGTAAGCTCTAGGAAACATATATACCTGTTTGCTGCTATAACCGGTACCATGTTCAGAACCCCTGACATTCTGTAAATATTCAGGAGGGAAACTATTTATTGAAGACACACTCTCTGCCTGACATTTTGCTAAATGATTTCAAGGCCATTTGTCTTATTTACAACTCAATGGAAACTATTCTTATATCCACTTTGTAGATGAAGCAGATACAGGGAGGTTAAGAAACTCACCCAGAGATCCCTTAGAAAGAGAGGAGCATTTGAATTCTGGTCTAAGGCCCAAACTCTAGCTCATCCCAGTCAGCCCCTACTTCTGGGAAGTTCTATGGGTTTTCCTGGAAGAAAAATGATACCAGAATTCTCCACTTACCTTCCTCATCTCCTGTCCTCAACCTGTTCCTTTGTTCATCTACACATGCACACACACACACGCACACACACACACACACACACACACACACACCCCTTCTGAGTTGGACTTGCAGGACATTCTATTACAGAGGGTTATTCTCACAATTTCTGACTTCTTATCATTATACATTTTTCTTTAGCTAGAGGAAACCAGTTATTCCTTGATTCCATTGTTACCTATTTGAAAGCAATTGTTGCAAGCTATCCTAAGCAATTCGGCTAGTCAAATTATAAGGCGCTTGATGGTGGCTTCCCCATCCTCCAATAGTTAGAAGTCCATGAAGGTTACAGATTTCTTCCTCTGACTTTGGCCAGATGATATGATACAAAGAAAATCCACCTCACACCGAATTCTACCAATAAGGAAACAACTATTAACAAGCAGACACATATATAGCCACTCAACTCTCTGAGCCTTAGGACATCTCAGCAGTATGTCCTTTTAAACACTTACATAGACACTTACTTAAAAGTTCATCTGAGGCAGATGTCAGTGCGGTTTTTAGCTAACCTAGTCAGGCAGGTAATAAAATTAACCCTTTAATATCTGATAGACACAGGACTGGTTGGACTCTGAATTTAGTGCCTTTCCAAGAGAATAAACAAGTCTTGCTTGATTCATTTGCAAAGTTCATGCAAGATAGATGCACCATGAACTGTCTCTAGTCATCCACTTTTCCTGAATGCTATTATTTTTATCAATGAAAAACAATTTTAGAAATCTATTATGTTAATTAACACAATCATGGATGCTAAGACAGATATTTTAAGCATTTATGATAACTTTCTCTGGAGTGTGGGACTGTGATCTCTCAAATGTAAGCTAACTGCCCCTACCATATAGATGAAAGTGCATGTACATACACATGCACACACAGCATGTTATCTATGTTTTAGTTTTAGAAGTGAATTACAAACAAAATGTCAGCATAACAGCCACCATTTATTGAGAGCTTACTGTACACTGGAGACTGTGCTAAATATTTGGCCAGAAATAAAATTGACCTCATTTAATCCTCACTGAGGGAGCTGAGAGCCCAGGAAAATTAGCTAGGGAGGATGAACTAAACTCACGCTCTGGCTGACTTGAAAGCTGTAAGTCTTAACCACTTGAGGAGACTGGGTTACCCGTGAGTTCTTCTAGGCCTTCTGGGAATTCCCTAGTTAACATCAATAATAAATTTTCACTCTTAGCTCAAAACTTTGAATAAATAAAATCCCAATCCCCAGAAGATATTCCACATCATAACCCCTGAGCATAATTGGTTCTGAAATTGGCTTGAGAGCTCCTCCCAGGTGAAAACTGTGTTCTACCCAAAAGTGTGCAAGGCAGTTGGCCTGAGGGCTCCCAAGGCCAAAGGTGGCCAGAATTTGAAAGTCCTCTCAACCCGAGCCCTCCCTTCTGCCACCCTCTGCTTTTGCCTGTGTTTCAATTTATCAGTTTCCCTGAGGGGGTGGATATAAAATCTGAAGAAGAGGGCAGCCAATCACCAGCCAGGAGTGCCTTCCCTTCCTACCTGGAAGGTGCACGGACCTCACCCCACTGTACTGACTACAGAGCTACGGAGCAATTGGGGTGGTGAGACATGGTCAAAGTCTGGATATATTACAAAAGGAGAGTTGGAAGAATTTGCTAATAGATCAAGAAAGATAGAAGTCAAGGCTGACCAAATGGGGAAGTCTGTGAGGAGCAGGTTCAGGGAAGAGTAGATCTTAGAAGTGAATTACATATTAAGTTTCAGATGCCTATTAGGTATCCAAGGTACTTTCGTTTTCTATTACTGCATAACAAATTACCACAAATTTAGCAGCTTAAAACAAAACCCATTAGCTCACAGTTCTGTAGATTTCAGTCTAAGCATATTCAGCTGGGTTCTCTGCTCAGGGTATCAGAGCTAAAGTCGAGTTGCTCAATCGACTGAGTTTTTATTTGAGGATCTGAGGAAGAATCCGCTTGCAACCTCATTTGGGTGGTTGAGAGAATTCAGTTACTTGCAGTTGTAGGCTTGGGGTCCCTGTTTCCTTGCTGGCTATGAGCTGAGGGCCATTCTTAACTTCCAGAAGCTGCCTGCATTCCTTGCCACAGGGCTCACTCCATTTTCAAGTCAGAAAGGATGGGTCAAATCCTCCTGCTTCAAACCTCTCCCTTGCTTTTCTGCTGCACACCAAGAAAAGTGCCTTTAAAGGGCTCTTGTGACTAGATCAGATCCACCTAGATAATCTCCATTTCTGAAGATCAACTGTATCATATAACATAACCTCATCATGGCAGTAAAATCCGTCATATTCTCAGTCCTGGGGATTCTGTGAGGAGTGCACACCAGGGTGAGGGTGAGGACATAAAATCTGGGGGACTTTCTAAGAATCCTGTCTGCCACCCAAATGTTAATGTGAAAGAGACAGTCTCTTTCAGAAATTTTCAGAGCTAAAGGATGGAGCAGGAGCAGGAGGGGATAAGCCCATCTGAATCTATTTAGCCTCTCGAACCTGAAGCGCTCAGGAAAGAAGGCCTGGCTCTTTGAAGCTGCCCCATGGAGCTGTAACTCTGGCCCACAAGGCGCCTGCCCTGCCAGTCCTCCTGCACAGGCCTCGAGGCATTTTGGCTGCAGCATCCCCATGTCTGGCAGGTGAGTCAACATTTGGCTTTTCTCCTGGGCTTTCTGGGAAAGGGCTTTGTTCCAGGTTGGCAGCTGTGCTGACTGAGTAGGAGAAAAGAAAGAGCCACATTCTGGAGGCCTTGCTGCCAGGCCGGGACACCTGAGCCTTCTCCCCATCAGCCCTGAAAATGATGGCAGAATTTTTTACTATCATGCCAGAGAAGCCAGGTAAAGCCAAATAAAACAGGGTGATAAATAGAAGCAGATGGGTCACTTAGCCTCTCAATTTCCCCATCTATAAAATGAGGATAGTCCTTAGTAGCTATCACTTAAGATTCTGTGACAATTAAACAGCATAAAGTCTGTAAATCTTTTAGCACAGTGGCTGGAATATAGAAAGTACCAACAAAGCCCACATAATGAGTACTTTTAACTGAAGGAGAAAGGACTGGCAGATAAAGGTTGTTCAACCAGAAGGGATTGAAAAGGAAGAAGTTATCAGGTGAAGAGGTCAAGGAGATAGCCAGCCCCTTTTATAAAATATTCTCGTGATATTGGAAAGCAAGTTGGTTGTTTCTGTAATGACCTATGACTATACAAAGGACAAGTGCTAAATCCCAAGGCACAATGAATTTTGATTGGACCACACAGTAAATCTGGAGATGGTACTTCCAAGACCTCTGGGGAACAAGATAGAGTTTCTACTTCTTATAGTAATTCGCAAGGGACAAGAGGGACAAGCAAGGGACAGATGATTGTGTGGGAATGTTGCATGCCATATTCAGTTGCAAGGAAAAGAAATTCACTAAAGCTACTGGGGTAGGGTAACATTTGAGGCATTAATGGTGGGTTCATCCCACTTTTCTTTACTCACCAAAATTCTTTGTTTCATTCTGAGGACCTCTTTCCCACTTTCATTCCCAATCTAACTCAGCAAAAACTAAGTTGGTTACTCCATGGAGAAACAAAGCAAAGATGACTTATACTTGGAGCAGCTTAGTGGAAGAATGAAGATCACAGCCTCCACCAGCTTTGTTTGAAGGATCTGAGAGTTTCTTGAGTTGACATCAAGGCATCTCTTTTAACTGAAAAAAAAGCCACTAAACTCCATCAGTCTTTTAGTTTGCAGTGAAGTATCCCATAAATAACACCCTTCCCCCATCAACAGCCAGGACAAAGATCTCCAGGACAGAGGGGCCCACAGAGACCACTGAACCCACTGAGAGCAGATGGTGGCATAAAAATGATGTCTCACTTCTTTCTACCCAAGGTAGATAAGCTGGGATTAGTTTGAAATCCTTACTGAATGGGGACCTTGAACATGCTTATTCTAAAGGCATGATGGGCAATCCCATGAAAACCCAAAATCAGGAAATCAAGGTAGATAGGCCCTGCCACTGCTTAATTGTCAGACTGTTCACTTTTTCCCTCTATAGAGTGATGTGCTCTCTGACTTATTAAGAGAGTGCATGTGGCATTAGTCACTGACACAACCTGAATATACATGATCTCTTAGTTCAAATACTGAGCACTATCTAACTGGAGCTATATGCCTCTAATTCACATGTTTTAAAGGCAGAAGTTGAACCTACAGATTGATGCCTGGGTCAGAAGTTTACATTTGATACAGTTAATGGTAAGAAGCGGGTCATGGGGATCACTTGGCATAGTCATGGCTACTTAGACCTACTTCTGCTCTCCAGTGTGGTTGTGAGTAACTAGATCCTCAGAGGAGAGACAGGGTTTGGCAGGCACCTGAAATGTATCCACCACAAACCACCCCAACCCAATTCAGATTTCACAAGTTCTTCCTGACACATCATTACAGAGTTTTTGAAATTTAACCTATTCTAGAATATTCCCAGGAAAAAAATTGACATATTTTCGTATCCTCTCTCTCTTCCAGAATCAAATTTTCAGTGTTATTTCAAAACTAGCTATTAGAGAAATCCCATTTTGCAAAACAAAGTCTTTTGTGGTTAATTAAATAATTACCTTCCATTCATCTTTTTAACAAGTCTCAGTTTTCATAGAGTGGGCTTGTTTAATGTGAGGTACACCCATATGAGTATTTCTGGGACAACAGTGTGTCACAGAACAAGTCACTTAATTACAGGAGAATTAATAGCTCTGTCCAGGTTAGTTGTAAAACCAAGTGCCACTTGCTGAATCTTCAACTCTTCATTAACTCAAATCCCAGTTGTAACTTTCCACTAGGGCTAGGAGTTCTCATTTTCATTAATTCACCAGATAGAATCAGAGCAACAATAGAGGCCCTAAATACTCTGTCAGGGCATAAAAAATAACAACAATAAGGCATTCATATTAGGAGAGAAGATTCATTCATCACAGTTTGTTTATCCCTCTCAACAACCCAGTAGATTTGGCGTCACTGTCTCTGGGGGAGCATCTGGTATAAGGGTATCAGATTGCAGTGAAAATAATGTGAGTTTGGCTGACATAGGGGCCCTGTTTCAAATCCTGACCAAGGCTCTTTGCTTCTCTAATGAGACAAACCTGGACAGCAGCTCCGATTGGTCAGTACCCATGCCCTAAGCTTCGTTAGAGAATTTGAATATCAACCTGCTTCTCTGGCTCTCAATTTTTCTTCTGAATGGGAGAATAATAATACGTACTTCGCAAGATGATTATGAAGATTACATGATATCACATATGTGAAAGTAAATTGTATCTAGTAGGGGCTCTTTATGTTTACTTCTTTCACACTGACTTTTTTCAGGTTTGGTCTGCTATCCTATCTAGTTTTCTAAAACGAATATTATGGCTGACAAATTAAACATAATAAGAGCTAATGAGGAAAGCCAGACTTTCTTCATTCTCAGGAGAAAAAAAACATTTCTCGGGTACATCTTGCTTTAGGTTGAATCTCATCCTCTTTTCAGACCCTTCCTTCATTGTAACAGAAGCTTCTGATTATCCCCTAGTATCAGCCCATCCCTAATTCTATAATAATATAATTTTCATACACACTTTAAGTTTAAGCTAAACATATAGCTAATGAGAGAAAAAGAGAGAGAGAGAGAGAGAGAAGAAGAAGAAGGAGGAGGAGGAGGAGGAGGAGGAGGAGGAGGAGAGGGAAGGAGAAAGGGCATTTTCCAGCATCCCTTGCAGCTGGACATAACCATGTGACTAAGTTTTCAATGGAATGTGAGAAGCGAACTGTGCAATTACTGAGACTCTTTCCCTTGCCCTACTAGCAATTACTGAGACTCTTTCCCTTGCCCTACTAGCTGAAATGTGGACAAGGAACAGGTGAGCCAGTTGTGACCACATGGAGGAAGACAATACTCTGAGCAACAAAAGAGAAAGAATCTGGGTCCCTTGACAACCTCATGTCGCAGAGCTGTCCTGGACCATCCACCTACCTTCAGACTGTTACGTGAGAAAGAAACACACTTCTATCTGGTTACCAACACTATATTGAAGGGGTCTCTTTATTACATCAATTCAATCTACTCTCTAGCTAATATATCCATCTTCTATTTTCAGATTTCATCTTTGGAGCTTGCCTTGAGCAAGAATGGTCTGAAGTTAAGATCAGCCTTTAAGATAGCTCAGGTTTCATAATATAGCTATTTGTAAACCTGATCCAGGGAACAGGGCAAAATGGCATAGATGATAGAAGCTTCGTTCATTCCCTCCTGTAACCACATCAAAACTGAGGTGAAAACACAAAGCAGAGTTGCCTGGGGGTCTAGATGAACAGAAGCCCTACATCTAGGGAGAGAAATAAGAAATCACCCTGTAACAGTTGGAGGTAAGAAAGGGCGAAGAAACGAGGCTGCCTAGTCCCCAGTGGCTGAGTGGGCCAGAGGCTACTGCAGCGGCACCCAGCAGCTGCAGATGCCTCTTAAAGGGGCCATGTCCACAACTGGACTTCCGTGGTGACAGAACTGCTCGCCTGAGTGCCAGCACCAGGTCAGCTGCTTGGGGGATGCCAGGGACTTACACAGGGACACTGAGTTGTCAGAGCGAGGGTCAGAGGCAAGGCGTTCTACTGGGCACAAGTGCCAGCGGTAGCCATTGTTCCTCCGTTGAGCCCTCCCTGCTCCCAGTGTGCCGACACAACACCGCCATAGCTGAGACATCATCAAACTGGAAAACAGAGGTCGTTCTTCCCAGAGGATTCCCTGAAACTCCTCCTGCCCCAACTCGGGGCCCCATCCAAGCCTGATCCAGTTGTGTCCTCAGCAACTCCTGTGCTACTTGCTGAGCAGCGCCAAGACTCACACTGGTGGCAGCTGATCTAGGTTTCTGGCCTGGCTTCTTGAGGCAACTATAAACACACATCTGTGGATGGCTTGCTGAATCTTAAGAGGTGGCCCTAGAGGGACACAGGCTGGGGCTAAACTTGGCCTGCAGCTAAACTCCTCTCAGGACTGTGCCACTGGACACCTACCTCACAAAGCTGCATTAATAAGACCAAGAGACTTAGGAGCTTTGCTTAGTACATAGAAACAGACACAGAAAGGCAGCCAAAATGGCAAGACAAAGAAGTGTAAACCATATGAAAGAACAGAACAGAAATAAAGGGAAAATGGAGTTAAGCAATCTCACATGTGCAGAGCTCAAAACACTGGTTATAATAAAATTAAAGGAAGTGTAGATGAACTCAATGAGAACTTTAACAAAGAGGTAAAAATCATAAAAGTGGAAATAGAAATTATAAAAGGGAACCAGTTAGACATGAAAATGACATCATCTGAGATGAAGAAGATATTAGGGGGAATCAACAGAGTGGAGAAAGAAGAGGATCATTATACTGATACAGAAGATGGGCAAGCCCAAAACACCCAACCAGAATGACAAGAAAAAAGTAACTGAGAATATAATAATTTAAGGAGCCTATGGGACAAAATTAAGGGTAATAACATCCATGTCATAGGGGTACCTGAAGAGGGAGAACAAGAAGTTATATATTTGAAGAAATAATGATGGGAAACCTCCCTAACCTGATGAAGGAAATAGACATACAACCCTAGGAAGTACAGAGCATCCCCAAAAAATGAACGTAAAGAGGCCCACACCAATACACATCATAATTAAAATGCTAAAGTTTAAATACAAAGAGAGAATCTTAAAAGCAATCGGTTACCTACTAGGGAGCTCCCATAAGACTGGCAGCCAATTTCTCAAAAGAAACTTTGCAGGGCAGAAGAGCTTGGCACAAAATATTCAAAGTGTTGAAAACCCAGGATCTACAACCAAGAATACTTTATCCAGCAAAGCTATCATTTAGAGTCAAAGGACAGATAAAGAGCTTCTCAGACAAAAATAAGTTAAAGAAATTCATCAACACCAAGCCAGTATTACAGTATTTCTTCTTTTTTGAGAAGAAAAAACATGTATCAAAAACATGAATAAAGAATGGTAATAACTACATATTTATCAGCAAGTTCCTCAAATGGAAAAGAATTAAGTGCTCCAACCAAAAGATGGGGAAGTTGAATGGATAAGAAAACAAGACTCCTACATATGCTGCCTATAAGAGACTGGCTTCAGATTAAAAGACACACACAGACTAAAAGGAAGGGAATGGAAAAGATATTGCCTTGATGGACTGTGGGTCTTAGGCCTAGCTGTGATCCAGGCTCACAGCTAGGGATAGAACTCTGAATTTAGATTGTTACATTAATGTAGTAGGGCACCTGTGCCAAAGTAATGTAAGTATGACTCAGCTTATTGTATCACATATGTGTGGCAGAATGCCGGTATTGTTCTCTGACATATATAAAGCCCATGCGGTCCCTAGCACAGAAGCACATGCTCCCCTCAATAAAGCTGGTGTCTGCCTTTTCATTCTCATGTTGGCTCCTCATGCATTCTTTCAACTGGGCATCTCACAATCGAAACCTTTCTTTCTTGATCAGCTCGGCACTGACGTGGACCTAGAGAGTATTGCACTAAATGACATGAGTCAGATAGAGAAAGACAAATACCTCATGGTTTCACATACATGTGGAATCTAAAGAACAATATAAACAACAACAGCAAAAACAAACTCATAGATACAGAGAATATTTCGAGGGCTACTAAATGGGAGGGGATGTTTGGGTGATAATGAAAAAGGGCAAAGGAATTAAGAAGTATAAATGTACAGATACAAAACAGTCATGGAGATATAAAGTATAGCACTAGGAAAATAGTCGACAATGTTAAAAAAATTTATAAGGGGGAAGAGGGTACCTGATTTAGTGGGGTGACCACTTTATGAGTTATATATCTCTAATCACTACGCTGTACAACTGAAACTAATATATTATTTTATGCCAGCTATAATTGAAAAAAAAAACCTCACTGAATGGTACAATGTAAATATGAGCAACTAATTGTCTATTATACTTCAATAAATCTGGAGGGAAAAATGAAAAAAAGATTTTAAAATGTGCATCCTTTGTAAAATGCTGGATATGTAATGTGTGTAATGTGAGAATTTTGATGATTAATGTACACTTTGATTATTACTGTATACTTCTTTTTAATTCAGATATTAAGCTGTCTCTTCTGATATTTTATTAGATCATGTGTATATATCAAGCATATAATAAATAATATATTTTGTATGATTCCTAAAACAAACAAACAAACAAACAAACAAATGAAAAACTAATTCAGCCTTACAGACATGCTTTGCTTGTCTCCTATAAGGTATTTTTTAAATTTTTGACTTGTAATCAATATTTACAATTTGAGAAACTTCACAAATATCCAACCAAGAAATCCCAAGTTCTGACAACCCTGGGCCCACATTTTTGCTTGGCAAAATTCACCCATAAGTATGCCTCAGTTCATCATGGTCAATGCTTGTGGCAGATGCTGTTGTGCCCTAGGTTCTTCCCATTTTGGGGTCCAATGGCTTGACTTCCAAGCCCCAGAACCTGCATTCCTTAGCTTGGAGTCTTTCTTGACCCTCCTGGAGCCTGCTTAGCCAGGTGGGCCAGAGAATTTAAGTACTACCACCCCAACAGCCACCAACCAACAATGGATGGGAGCTGATGTATAACATTCCTCATATAGAATAACTGAAGGGCATCTTTCACACTGGCTCGCAGAGTTTGAGTCCCAGTTGTTCACAATGATAACATGTCCCATAATGCACTCTTTATTGACTGTCTGCCTTCCCTTTCCTGTGCTGGTTCCCAGTGCCCTTACAACATTTTCCAGGATCACCTTCTAAATAAACTACCACTTGCACTCAAATTCTACACCCAGAATCTGCTTCTGGGGCAGCCTATGTCACAAGTCCCCTTAGTTTTCCATGTGACATTTATCATGATGCTGCACTGTCATTTTTCTCCTTAGAGAAATATTTATTTGTATTTGATCTTTATTAAAAGTGAAAAGAAAAGGGAAAGATAGTTCCAGAAGATGATGTGTTTCAGAAAAAAATAAGTGAGAGCCTATCTCACTCAAGCCAGTATAACGTGCAAATACTGGCTTGCTTAGTTCATCGACATTATCTGACTGACCCTTAAGTGCTCATGTTTGTGATTCCTAGTTTACAATACTGAAACCTTGTTAAAATTCAGGAGTCATTAACCCCTGATTTTAAATGAGGCTCTGAGATCAGATAGATGGCCATCTGGGAGCACAATGGGAGAAGAGAAAGGAAGACACATAATTTTCAGTGGGCTGAAGGACCAAAGGAAATCATGGCACTAAGTCAAGCAAGGGACCTCAAGGCGACATCAAGATGAAGAAGATGAAACCTTCTCCTGATCTTGTGAAATTCCCTTCCCCCACAGGGTCCACCAGAGCTCTGCTCTCCTTATACTGGCACACCTTCTGGCTGTGTCTCTCCTGACTTCACAGGAATTCCTACAAGGTAGAAGTTATATCTAAGCTACTTTTTATCCCCAGTGCCTGGCAGAGGGCTTGTCACATGGTGGGTACCCAGTAAAGGTTTTCTTAAATTGCAGCGGGTCAGCTTGACCCTAGAGTGAACAATCAGCATTGCTATGTAAGCCAGGGGGCGCTGTAGTTCAATGTTCATTTCTGAGAGTGATAAAAAGGTTTTTCAGCTGTGCACTGCAGTGATTGAGTGCACTACTTGGTCCCACACCATTTAAAGCCAAAAATATGAACTTTTGGGAAAACTAGTTATCTCTTACTTGGTTTACAATTGACTAGTTTAAGAATGTGGGCTCTGGAGTCAGACTGCGCAGCTTCAAATTCTAGCTTGCCCATTTTCTAGCCGTGTGAACTTGGGCAAGTCACTTAACCTCACTGTGCCTCCATAAAAGATGGGAATTAAATAAACTAATGCATGTAGAGTGCTTTTCACTGTGCCTGTACAGAGGAAGTGCTAAAAACGTGTTAGCTATTATCAGCTTTCATTGGGAACAGCAGGATTCTGATTAAAAAGAAAGCCAGAGTAGAAAATTATCTAGAGGGATATGCTAATCCTAGCGTTCAAAGCCCCAAAGCAATATCTGAAAGCATGCCTTGCACTAGTTTTGCCATTAAGATACCACCCAAATGCAGTCATGGGCCCCAGAAGTCAGAGGTAGATGCTTTCCTTCATCTAATCTGGAAACATCAACATCTTGCCCTTGACAGATTGTTACCCAGAGATGAAAACACATTGTAGAACTGCTGGCCTAACGTTCCTTTCTTTTTGGGGACCCAACGGTCCCTCTCATAAGGGTGCCAACTACCTGGAACCTGTCCTAAGGCATCAAAACACCTTGATAATCAGAGGCTTATGAAGAAACTGAAGAAATGAGGGAATTCACACCCCAAGAGACAATCTCAGTTCCAGGGATCATGAATGTATAACTGGCCATAGCAAATATCTGTGTGTACCAGTCAAATGAATTCTGATGGAGAATTCAGAGGATGTTTTCAAAATCTCACCTCTAGAACTAGCAGGGCATTTCTCCAAAGCCAGGAATACCACGTAGCTGCACAAGCATAGAGAGAAGTTCAGGGAAGTTACTTTTCCCAAGGGGCAACCCTCCAACAGTGGGGGGTGGCAGTCAGTGGATAAATGCCCCAGTCTCCCCTCCCTCCAGTGGGACGATGCAAAGGTACATTCCATGTCTAAATTCCCTGCGCATTACCCAGAGGGCAACCAGAAAATAAGACATCATTCTCAGCTCTTCTTTCTTCCCCTTCTCACTCTTCCTCACCCTACTTCCTCGATCACTTCCCAGATAAACAGTTACACCCAAGCCCTGATCTCAAAGCCAGCTTTTGAAGCAACCCTAATCAAGATGGTAGTTCTCCCTGTAGCTAAATCAGGCTTTATTAAAAGGGCCCCACACAGTTGTATGGATTCAGGGCCGAAAAAAATGAAAGCCCTGGGAAAAAAGTTGCGGAGTAGAGGTGGAGAAGAATCATGGCAAGTGAGAAAAAATTATTTGGAAATTATAAAATAAATAGCTTTAAAAAGAGCAGAAACCTGGTTGGGAAATTATTGGAAGAGCAAAAATTTAAAAGTGTGCTCACAACACTGTCAACTGACAAGAGAGGGCTTTGGGAAGAAAAGGAACCAAAGCAGGGTGTCAGGAGTCATGTGGGCCCAGTTAAGGACCGGGAGGCTAAGGAGGAGGAATGAGTTACCATGCCCTGCTTGGCCTGCTGGAAAGGGGTAAGTTCCTAGCAGAAGAGATGGGCCCAGGGAGAAGGTGGGCCAGAGTTTCTGTGTGTCTATATGCTCTGTCCCCAATGTCAGGAGATCCTGAAGGAGCAGGGTCAAGATGCTGAGCCTAAAAGGATGTAAAGGAAGGGAAAGGACCTTGCAAAGAGCTGTGTTTATAATTGTTCCCTGCACCTGTGGGTGCTTCCCTTAATGGAGACACACTTAGCATTTCCTAACTGAGCAGTCTATAGAAAACTGATTCTGTAAGATTCTCTGGAAAAAAAGGGGGATGGGCTGGGTATCCTGCAGGAAGCTACTCTTGGAACTTCACTCATTCAACAAGTACTCCTTGAGTTTGTTCTAGGCATATTGCTGGGTACCAGGGTTATAGCAGTGGATGGTAAGGATAACATGCCTACTCCAGAAACACTGCAGACCTCTGGGGGAAACAAGCATTAAATTCTATCAGTTAATACCCAATATGTGATGAGCACTAGTCTAGATGGCTTGCAAGTACTACCTCATTTAATACTCATGACAACCTATGAGGTAGGAGCTACACGATCATTATTTTAGAGCTGAGGAAACAGGCACAGAAAGGTTAGGTAAATGGGCCAAGCTGACAATACTGGCATGGTGTGAAGCCATGACCCTAACCTAGACAGTCCAGCTCACAAGTCTGCAATCTGAACAACTACACTTTAGTGGCTTTTGTATTAAAAGAACTGAGAAGTCCTGTGGGACCCAATGCAAAGTAAGAATGCATGGCCCTGACTGGTGGTGGGGAAGCTGACCTAATGGGCACCCCGACCCGCAGCAGATGGGTAATCCTCAAAGGACTGCAAAGTCCTTGGCAGTCTGGGTCAGAGGCAGTTGAGAGGCCCTCACTGAGTTGCCTGACAAACATGTCGGGACACTGCTGGCCCACCACTGGGATAGCTGCCACCTTGTCCTGCCCTGAGATACTGTGAGATGGGCACTAGCCCTGGTGGGAGGCAGAGGGTGACAGCAGAATGCCCCCTACCCTCACATACACTGTCCCCGAGTTCCATGGTCTGGTGCCCTGATGGCATGGTCTCTGGGAAGGGCAAAGAAGGGGGAGCTAGTGAGGCCTAGGCACCAAGGAAGGGGAGCAGACAGCTGAGGACTCATCCTAGGGAGGCAGTAAAGAAGGGACAGTTGTAAGTTGAGACTCTAGGAGCCCAGCACCTGCTCTATTGTTCCATCAAACTTTATTCACAAAACACAACTTCAAAAATAAAATTATTATGAAATTCAAGCCAATAACTGAAGGGCATAAAACCGATGTGTAGTGCCCTTCTGAGCATGGAGCCCTGAGGGGCTGCATGCCTATGAATCGAGTCTAGCCTGCGGTCAGGGAAGGCAGGAAATGATTGCATTTTGTTTAACAGTTTTCCATGCTCACTTCAGCACAGAATCCCTTTTGGGTTAACAGCCCATGGAGCCAGTGTCCCATGGATCATCCTTTTACAAATGCTACAGCAGCTCATTCAAACCTAGTAATAGCCCTGTGAGTCAAAGAGAACCAGGGTTATCACCATTATTACTGTTTTTCCCAGAGGGAGAAACAAAAGCACAAAAGAAGTGTTTTGCTTGAAATATGATGGCAAGGAAGAGGCAAGGCCAGCTCCCAACCTCAAACATCCAGCCTCCAGGTCCAGCACTCTTTCTCCTGTAATGTACCAACCTTCTCAACCCTCCAAGATGCTTTGCTCATCCCTTGTATGTCGCTCTGGAGAGGGCCATAATGCTGGCAAAGTGCCAATCTGAAGCTAGTATTTATTAGGAAATCTCCAGATGTGCCAGGAAATTATAGACCAGCAAATTAGTTTAGTCATTTCACTAGTTTATTTAAGAAGCTCTCTGCAAGCTTTGAAAAAAACTCTTTCAGGCACAAGTTGTTAGAAGGGGTGTTTTTTTTGGTGCTTCAAAGATGCCATGTTATCCTAAACATCGAAAGGCCTCCTTGGGGAAAAGAATTCCCATTAGACACTTAACAATACTTAAGAACACCACTGCCTTCCTCACAAGTGTGGCAACCAACCCGAATGATCATATCCTGAGTAGCCTCCTTCTGTACTGGGTAGGGCTGACCCGTACTGTCAGTGGAATATTGCAGAAATGATGTTTGTGACTTCCAAGATTAGGTCAGAAAAGACATTAAAGCTTCTATCTTCCTCTCTCTTGGATCACTCGCTCTGGGGGAAGCCAGCTACCACATCATGAGGACACTCAAGCAGTTCTGTGGAGAGGTTCATGTGGCCAGGAACTGAAGTCTTCCAACAGCCACATGAGTGGGCCATGTTGAAAGTGAATCCCCTTGCCTTGGTGAAATCTTCAGAAGACAGCAGCCCTGTCAATGTCTTTACTTCAACCTGATAAGAGACCTAGAACTAGAACCACCCAACAAAGCTGTTTCTACGTCCTGACCCACAGAAGCCATGAGATTATCAATCTCTGGTTGTTTTAAGCCACTAAGTTTTGGGTTAATTCATTATACAGCAATAGATAACTAATACACTTTGTAAAAAGGATAATGGGAAATGAGTTGCTATAGAGTAGGAGGGGACTGGCCTTCTTGAATTGGATCTAAACACAGTTATATCCTTCAGGTCATCATGTTCTCCCATTGCAGCCACTGTCACTTCAAGAAAGCCCCAGGGGAAACAGGAGTCACAAATTTTGGAGGGAGATGGGGAGGTAGGGAAGGGGAACTCAAGTTACTATCTGAGGCTTTTTACATAGGATTGCTGAGGTGACATATAGCCCTTTGTGGAGCAATATGAGACTACAAACCAGAGGTGAGAAGCAGCATACTCCCTAGGTATGTCTCTTATAGCTATGAATTATTACCAAAACAATAACCCTGGCTAATGGACCCTAGTAGCTCAAGTCTCTTATAGCTCTCAATCTAAAACCAAAGGGACTCTCTCTTTCAGCAGCCTTGTATCAGATCCTACAGAGGGACTCTGGCTCTACTGAGGTCATCCCTTAGAACAATCCCTGGAGACAGGGTATGCGGAGCACTGTGATTGCCAGTCCCATCAGAACCATTCACAATGGTAATTTCCTGAGAAAATAATGATAAACAGACAAAAACAGCACATTTATTATTATTATCTTCATTTTGAAGATGAGGAAACAGGCTCAGAGAAGCTACAAACCCACCCAGAATCTTATAGCTGGTAAATAGCAAAGCCAAATCTGCCTGACTCCAGCTCCAAGGCTCTTATTCATACTCAGTGATGCTCCTCCCACTCCCCTTATCTCATAGGATCCTCTTACCCACACAAGAGGTCTAAAGGTCCTGAGAGCAAAGTTGCATCTAATCTAACTGCCCTATCTCAGCCCACCCAGTTCACCCAAAGTTAGAAAGGGCTCACCCAGAGAATCTCCCAGCCAGAACCTGACTGCAACAACAGCTACGGTGATCATATCCATCTCCACAGGGAAACCCTTCGATGGCATCCCCTTGCTTTCGGAGTGAAGACAGAAACTCTTACCTCGGGTAGGGCTCTGAACATTTGGCCCCTTCCAACCTATGGCTCCAAATTTTCCACTTTCTGTCCCAGCCACACTGTTCGTGCATCGTGAAAGTGCTTTGCTTCTTCTCACCTCAGGACCTTTGCATATTCTCTTCCCTTTTTGGAGCACTGATTCCTCTTCTCTCCACACAAGAAAACTCATCTTTCAAATCAGCTCCTCAAGGAGCTCCACACCTCCACAGTCAGGATCAGTTCCTCTATTTAGACTCTCATGGAAATTCAGAATACTCAGTGAGGTTATGAGAATACATCTATGGGTGATTAATGGTGAAAAACTCTCTCTCTCTCTCACTAGACTGTTAAGCTTGTCAGAGCGGGGATCATGTTCCTGTTTCTCTTCACTATTTCTAACATGTAGCTCAGGGCCTGGCACAAAATAGACCTTCAAAAATCATTTATTGGATAAATGAAAGGGAAAGAGAAAGGAAGAAAGGGAAGAAGCCAGGAAGGCAGGAACAAAGGAACAAATGAACAAAAGAAGGAAGGAAGGAAAAGACGGAGGGAGGGAAGGGAAAAAAAGGTATTTTCTAAGCCTCAAATTAAGGTTCCATCGAGTAAATTACAAGTATTTCAAAGATGGTGATTGAACTCTTAAACTAAAACGAACGTGAAGAAAATAAAACTATTACAAGTATTAGAGGATTTATCGGCTGAGCCTGCCTGCTTTTCAATATTTTTCCCATCTTTCTCATTTTGTTGGACCCACAGGGTGAAAGTCCTGTAGGGAGGAGTGAAGCAGAAGAAAAGGAAAAAGAAACAAGAAAGGAAGGAAAGAGAAAGAAAGAAGGAAGGAGAGAAAGAAAGAAAGGGTCGGGGAGAGAGAGAGATGTAGGAAGAGTAAATAAAGTGAAAGAGGAAAGGAGGATGAGGGGGGAGGAAAAGAGAAATGAAAGGAGAAAGAGATGAGGGTGTAAGAGGAGGAGGATGGGAGATAGAGGAGAAAAAAGTTAGAGGGAGAGAAGGAGGCAGGGAATGGGGAAAGGGAGTGAGGAGGAAGGAACTAACCTACGCCTGATAATTCTAAATGACGAGGGATAGGACGATTCTGACAAGCCCGGCACTGAAACATGCAGTCCCCACCATAACCAGGAGATGTCATGCTGTGGGACCATGCCAACGACAGGCCGTCAGACTGGAAGCAGGGCAGAAAATGTGATCCATGGAATTGAAGATTTTAGGTAGGAGGCATGCTCTGAAGCAAATAAAGAAGAAAACCAAAATGAGGGCTGACATGGAAGGGTGGAAAGAACAGGAAATTGTCCCTCCATTCCCATAGAGTCCCCTCATCACCCCCAGAGGCTTCTGGACCACTGTTTTCCTCCCTCATTGTATAGAAAAGATGAAGGAATATTTATTGCTAACACAGCAAAATGTGGTCCAGCCTCCAGGAGTCTCCCTGGCATAATTAAATTCATGTTGTGCACAAATGAACTAGAGTTTGTACTGCTGAAGTGGTTGGTTACCTTACACATGGGGTGGTGGGGCTGAAGAGTGGTGAATCTGGAATCTGGCATTGGCTGTCAGCAAGTCACTGGAGGCACAGATACTGCATAATAACGGCATCGCTGCAAATGCAAATGCCCCACCTTTCAACTTGGGTTCTGGGAGCCTTTGGTGTTAAAAATACATGTGCATTGCCTCTAGGGGTGAGAGAGGGCCTCCAGCATAGCAGCGGTGCATCTCATATAATGTTTTTGAGCAGCATAAGATGTACAAAAAGGTAGGAATACAAATGGAAACAATGAAAAGAATGACCTCAAAAAGGAGGAAGATATTCTCAAGTCAGAAACAACCAGCTGGGTAACATGTCCAGCGAGGAAATCAAGTAAGCTTCCTCCACCAACCCCACCGCCACCCCTGGGCCCCCATGCCTCAGCAGGTTGCTCTTGCTGGAACCATCAACTCAGCACTGGAATTCACACAGTGCTTTCTGACAGGCAAAAATGGGAAATTTACTGACTCATGTAATTAAAAAACCCAGGGATTAAATAGCTTCAGGTATGGATGGATCCAGAAGGTCAAGAATTGTCATCAAGACTGTTTTTCTCTGTCTTTGGATTTGCTTTCTCTGTGCTGGCAGGCTGTCTTCATATGGCAGTCATCTCTGCCTAAACGGTGCTTCTCTTTCCCAATAGCTACCAAAGTCTCTCAGGCCTGAGTCTTTTTGTCAAAGCTCGGGACTTGTGCCACCCCTGCAACCAAGGATTAAAAGTCAGTGCCACCCGAATGAGGGTGCTATTAGCCAAAAGATGATGAGTGGCTATTGTGCAGACAAATCAGCAGATATGTCCCCCAAAGAGCTGTGTTGTTAGCTGCAAGATAACAGCAACCCTCCTCAGGGATTTAAATACAAATGCTGGTTGCCAGGGAGGGATGTTGAGGACAGCCCACACGTTGATTATTTTGATTATTTTCTGAGCAGAGCGCTTGGTGGGAAAGGTCCCTCCCTGGCTAATCTTCTTCGGGAGCTTACTTCGCAAATACATTCTGGTGTCTCCAGAATTACCATACCTAAAAGATGGCATATAATGACTTTACTAGAATGCTCATCATTCATCCATCTATCATTCTCACCCCATCTTTACCTCTCAACTCTCTGCCACAGAGCTTCTTCCTATATCTCTCAGGGAAACTGTGCTTGTTAAAGTTGCCAATGACTTTTCTTTTGTGTAGTCCTTTCCTTTTGTGTCGTTCCTTTCCTTCCTTGACCTTCCAGATCATTTGGCACTGTTGACAGCTTCCTTCTTGAAACCTGCCTTCTCCATGTTCCCATCTCTATGTCAGTCCCCAGTCCAGATTCGCAGCCCAGACCACTCTGCTAAGGCTCAGTTTTGTGAATCCAAGTGCTTCCTGGAACCTCCACTTGGGCATCTTCCTGGCATCCGGGACTCAACATGTTCAAAAAACTGAATTTCTCACAGCCCTACTCCAGGGCTACTCCTTCCTCAGGGTTTCTTCTCTTGTGTGCCTTGTACCACCACCCACCTCTTAACTAAACTGGAGATCAAGAATTGGACCAGCCCCTCTTTCACCTCTGCTTCCATTCAATCAGTTGCTCTTCCTTGAAAATATACACCCACTTCCCACCATCCTCACTGACTCCTACTGTGGCTCTGACTCTATCATCTCAAATCAAGATTTCAGGCAACAGTGTGCTAACTGGCCTCCCACCTCCCACCTTGTCCCACTCTAATCCAACATCCACCCTGAAGTCAGACAGGTCCTTCTAAACTGAAATATGATTGGGTTGATTCCTTCGTGGCTTTCCACCACTCTCAAGAATAAGTCAAATTCCTTGAAGTGGTACTGAAGGCCTAGTTACAACCCAAGCCCTGCTTGCCTCTCCAGACTCACTTACCTTTTGCCATTATTTTCTCAAATCCCACAGCCTGCCACACAGAACTGCCTGCCTCCATCTTTACACAGACTATTCCCTCTTCCTTGGAGTGCCCTTCCTTCTGCCTCTTCACTTAGCTTCCTCTCGCTCATCCTCCAGGTATCCTCTTTTATTTATCACTCCTTCCAGGACACCTTCTTTAACCACTCTGAGACTAAGCTAAGTATCTCTTCCATGTGCCTCTAAAGGTGAATGAATGAATGAATGGATCAATCAATCAATCAACCCCCTAGTGAAGATGGTGTTCAAGTTTTTCGTGAAAAGAAAAAAGAAAGTCTTTATTGACTGAAAATATACTCATAGATTTCCCTTCACCTGTGACCTTTACTTTTCATGAAAAACTTGAACACCATCTTCACTAGGGGGTTGATTGATTGATTGATCCATTCATTCATTCATTCATTCACCTTTAGGGGCACATGGAAGACACAGGTGAAGGGAAATCTATGAGTATATTTTCAGTCAATAAAGACTTTCTTTTTGACACATTTTCCAAGCAAAAATGTGTTAAGTTCTTACCCTGAGTCAGCTGCAGCTGTGCTGAACACTGAATATAACAGCAAACAAGGCAGACACATACCTTGTCTTTTAGGAAACTATAATCTAGTAGAAAAGATAGATACTATATAAACAATTAGGCAAAATTTAATGTGTGCTAGCTCTAGCCCTCTTGTAGCAGAGTGCATTTTCCTAAAATGGCTGCACCAATACATATCCCATTCGATATGCGCTATTGCAACCGACACTGCTCTCTCTATTGAGATGTGGGGTTTGCATTCCCTCCACTTGAAATCAGGTGGAGTTTGTAATTGCTGTGATCGACAGAATGTTGTAGAAGTGACACTGAGTGACCTTTGGGTCCATAAAAGGCAATATGGTTTCTACCAATCTTTCAGTCTCTCTCTCCCTCTCTCTCCATCTCTCTTTCCATCCCCCTTTCTCAAATCTCTCCTTTGAAATCCAGCCCACCATGTGAGGAGGCTTATAGACCACATAGGGAGGCCATGTATGGATGTTCTAGCCAACAACTCCAGCTAAGGTCTCAGTAGGCAGACAGTCAGCATCAACTTCTACGTGAATAAACAAGGCTACAGATGAACCCAGCTCTAAGCCTTTGGCTCTTCTAGCTGAGTTTGCAGACACTGTGGAGCAGAAAGAAGCCATCCTTATTGTGCTCCATTAAATTCTCAATCCACAGAATCCATGAGCATAACGACTGTTTATGCCACTAGGTTTTGGAGCAATTTTTCTGCAAGCCATGGCAACTATATTACTTCTCTAGGCTTCCTTGCAGAAAATAACACTGGACTTGAAAATAAGAGAGTTAAATATATTGCCATCTTTGTCTTTTGGTAGCTGTCGTTGCTCACTGACTGTGTGAACTTGGGCATGTCATTACCCATCTCTGGGTTCTTATAGTTCCCAGGTATAAAATAAGGGGATAGGGCTAGCTTAAAAATTCTACCAACAGGCACTCATTTATGGAATGACCTAATCAAAACTATGTCAATTGATATGGCAAGAAGTAAGCTTTTTAACTGATATTCCCAATTAAAAAAAAAAAAATCTTTTTAAGAGATGAACTCAACTAAAGCCATGAGAAAAACAAATGGATTCCTCTAATGCATACTTCATGAAAGGAGAGTGGATTTGACCCAGCAAGTCATTCAGAATAAAAATGCCATAAAAATAAATTTTTATCCCTCCCCTTCTGCCTCAGCCATCCTGTAGCTAATGGAGGGGAAGAGTGAATTAAACTGGAGTTCAGGTCAAAGGCTTAGTTGATTCATTCCAGAATGGTCAATCCCTCTAGCTACTCTAGTAATGACAGACACTGCAGATGTTCTGGCTTGTTTTGTCCCCACCCAGAGCCCTTCTCCTGAGTGATAAGGCCTCTCCTCCTTCCCTGGGGGAGATGACCTCACCTTCTAATGCCCTGCCCAATTAGGAAGCATATAAGCCTGGTGAGAAGACACACTTTGTGATCTTCAAAAGCTTTGGGGAGATTCTCCAAGGGCCCAAACCGTTTCACAGAGGCAAAGGGGAAAAAAGTAGACAGCCTGTAATTAGTATAATAATCTGTTCAGATTCCACCTGCCTGTGATTTCCCCAGCTTGTTCATCCATTCATGTATTCATTCGCTCAGGCAACAAATATTTACAGAGCAGCTGTGATGTACAAACTCTCGTGAAACAACAAGTCCCCCAGAAGGAGCTAACGATTTGTGTGCAAGCGACTGATTAAGAAAGTGCTCCCAGGGCATCTGGTGGGGAGTTGCGGAAGCAGGACAGAGAAGACACCACAGAGGTTGGTTTCCAGTAAGCCCAAGCCTCAGCCTGATCCTGCAGGGAGCTCTGGAGTGGAAAGTACACCCCAAGATTTGTCCCAAGTCAAAGCAAAGGAGCTGGACTTTCATACTTCGGCACCAGTCATTGGTAAAGGCTTCCCTGGGAGGAATGTAAATCCCAGATAGTCTGGTGTTCTGTACATGCAGGCAAACTGGCCCACAAGCCTGTGCATAGTCCTTCAAAAAAAAAAAGAAAAAGAAAGAAAGAAAGAAAGAAAGAAAGAAAGGAAGGAAGGAAGGAAGGAAGGAAGGAAGGAAGGAAGGAAGGAAGGAAGGAAGGAAGGTAGGTCATTGGTGCAATCCAGTAGAGGTGAAATAGCACTGAAGCCAGGGGAAAGCATTTTCTATTCTGCCATCCCCAATATATTAGCAATACCCCGCATTATGGTTGCAGTAGCTCCAAACCTTCCATCCTCTCACAACATCCAAAGGCAAAAAGGGACCAGAAGGAAGATAGTACCCCCTACATATCTTAATTGTTAGGGGGGAAATTTTCTCCCAGAAGCCTCCAGTATACTTTATATCATGTCTTATTTGTCAGAAGTGAGCCGGAGCACACTTTTAAACCAATCATCAGCCGAAGAAGACAGGATGGCTTCCTGAGTTGAGGAGGAGTCACCTTCCTTGGGCATCTTGCCAGCCTGCTAGATACCTAATGGCTTCTTATTATCAAGGAAAAGGGAACAGCTTTGGGGTGGGTAATGGTCTGTACAGGCTACACTAGCTAATCGGAAAGCACAATACTTTCTGGGCTATAGTGACTGGTTCAGAAATGGACACATTACTCAAGCCCAGCCAATCAGTTGATCCTGAGAATTTTGCTTTAGTCGCCAGAAAACGTATTTTCTCCTTCCTGAAAGCGTCTTAGGCAGTGGAACCAAGAGTGACATAGAGATCAAATCTGAACTTATTCAGAACTCCCGAATCCAGGTTTGCCTGAAGCCAAACCTAAACTTGGGCAGAAAAATGTTACTTTTTCCAACTTGGATTTATCTTCTGTTTCTTGCAAGTAAAAAATTCCCAAGTAATACGAGCGTCAAACAAGGCAGACCAGCCTCTGTCCTCATGGAGTTCACAGTCAAATGAGGGAGACAGGTGCTGAACAAAAAATTACAAGTGTTAATACTGGTTACAAAGGTCAAGTGTAGAGGACTTACACACCTAAGACAGGGGTGCCAGCCAGCCTGGGCTATGGTCTGAGAAGGCTCCCTGGGCAGGTGTTGTTCAAGCTGAGACTGCAAGGAAAATGGCTATGTTTTCCAACATGACATTCCTCTGTTACCCCTCGGCTTCACGACACAGCAGAGAGCAGGCACTCAGGGAGCCCATGGATTTCATTCTCTCTGACAATCTTTCATCCACTCTTCCAATACTCTGATTTGTTCAAAAGCTGCCAAAAATCATCAGATTCTGTTTCTGCATGCCTGTAAAAAGCCTTTAGTTCTGGACAAAAACTGTGATTTCTTTCATGTTCAGGAGCATTTTATTTTCTTTTTAATTCCTTCCCTTAATCATTCTTTCACTTAATTTCATGTAAATTGGAGCAGTCAAATCAGGCCTTGAGGTAGAGGAGGGATCTAAAAAACTCCCAGGCAGATGCAAGTCATCATCAGGGTGTCTGAGAGGAGCTGTGAGAAAGCTCTCCAGGAAATGTGGAACTCACATCTCCCCAGAGAGAAAAACCACTCTGCTCTCTCCTAACCTGCCCAGGGATGTTTGTTCTCAAGCACCACTCACTGACTCAGAAGGGAGAAAAACTCTAGATTCAAACATTCCAGAGCCACTGTGTCTTCCTAGCTATGTGGTCTTAATTAAGGCTCTGAGTCTCAGGTTCCTGATCTGTGAAATGAGAATAATAAAATCTGACTGACTACCAAAGGGGAGTACCAAAGGTTATACCTTTGGTGACTACATGGATAGGCAGGCTCTATCAAGTCATGATCACACAACCTTCCTTCGACAGTGGCCCACAGGCCCCATTCTCCAGCCTCAACAGAGGGACCAAGTCTTCTAGTTCTTTTTTTGCCGACCACTCACTAGTACCCTAATCTTGTGTCCAGCACTGCAGCTTCTATATCAAAAGCACTGGAGGAATGTAGATACTTGGAAGTGTCATTGTGGTTCACTGATTTGGGTCGGAAAGGCTTGTGTTTAAGGGCCATCATTTCCACTTTTTGAGGGTGTCTGATTGGCTCCTTTGGGGCCCAACGTGGCCACCTTGACTTTAAAACAGAGGTGCTTGGGCAAGTTCTAGCACTTCACTATCTACATTGTATTGTGTATGAGTCATCCCTGAAGCCCAACAATGTTCACAGGGTTGTAACAGGGCCCCTGGAACTGGGCCACCCAACCTAGGGCACCTCCCAGCTGATACTTGAACACAGTAACTCCACCAAGCTTCGCAATCACCATTTGAGCCAGTGGGCATGGTAACACATCAGGACAACTTCATGAAACAGCGCTAGGTTAGCCTTTAAAAGTAAAAGTAGGAGTTGGGAATCAAGTATCCTTAAACAATGTTGGCCTTCAATTCTCAGCCAACCCTGGCTTTTCAGACGGTATTTTTCCAAAGTCATTTCAGAGTCTCCAGAGAGAGGGAGGGCCTTCCGGTGGCCTCTGGAACCTATGTACACCCCCCCGCCCCTTCCCAACTGCAGATTGAACAGCCCAAACTTTAATATTTTAGAAGCTGGATTCTAAAGAAGGTGTTTGAAAGAAGGGAGGAAGGGGGCACGCAATTGGGCTAGTGAGTTGTCAAGCTTGTCTGTTTTTCACTTTTGATGACTTGCCTACAACAAGAATCTCTAATCAACATTTTTATTCTAACGACTTCAAGGAGACCCGAAGTTTGAAGTTCGTTCAGGGCCAATGTGAAGTAAATGTATCAGCTGTTTCTGAATCTAAAACGATACAAGTGGCTCTGAGAGAAAAGATTCTTTAAAGTAGAAGTATGTCACTTTAGTGTATATATGGATCCCCTGGGAGCTTGTTAAAAATCTAGATTCCTGAGCCCCACACTGAGGGCAGTGACTGCAAGTTTGGGCTTGAAGCCAAGTACCAAAGCTGGAGCCCCCTCTGCCACCCAGCACTGTTACTTAGAGTATGGCTGTGCCTTGGCCTTCTCATCAGGGAAGTGGGTATAATCATGTACACACCCTAGTTTGTGAGGATAAAAGAAGTTAGTAAGTGTAAAGCATTTAGAACAGTGGCCAGAACATAATAAGTGCTCAATAAATGTGAATTACTATTAATATCAAGTTGGAAACCAGAAAGCTGCATTTTTAACAAGGAGCCTTGGGTGATTCAGATGTAGAAAATCTGTGGGCCACCCTTTGAGCACCTCTGCTTTACATGTACATGGACCAACCTTCATCGTCTACAGGTGACTCCTTTCTCTTTTGTAAGAAATAAAGAGTAAGGCACTTTTGTACCACCAAGCCATCTGTGCATTTGAAGAGGCAGTAGCTATTGTTCCCCATATGGAAGTAGCTTGTTATTGCAATTAGACATATAATATATGCTAATTAGCACCTCCCCCATCAGAAAGGTCAGAGAGAAAGAAAAATACTATAAATAATCCCCAAACCCAGAGAAAACAATTACTGTTTAATTTCTGTGCATACACACACACGTACGCACAAACACACAAACACACACACATACACAGAACAGAGAGATTTTTTTTGTCCTTTTGCTGTAATCACCCTTTTCCCTTCAGTAATATGACAGGAATATCTTCCCATGTCAATAAACATAGCCTGGTGACATTCACTTCCATGTTGCTCAGTATTTCAAAGTATGGACATATGTTATTTAGCCAAACCTTAATTGTCAGACATTGAGATTTCCTTTCTGGCTGGACAGATGATCAGCAACTTCAGGAACATCTGAGTTGTGTGTTCCCATGGTGCTCCACCCTTCTCCTTTAGAAACAATGTATACGTATAGATTTTACTCAAAGTCAGCCTCACTGGGATTGCTGAAAGCTCTGAAATGAAATGGTTACATTTATGCTCTCGAATCAGATGCATCTGGTTCAAACCCAGCTCTGCCACCAACTAGCTCTGTGATTTTGTCAGGTAGTTAACCTTTGAAGGTCTTGGTTTCCTGTTTATAAAATGAAGACAGTGATAGTGGCATCTCAGGGGGTCGCCCTCAGCAGTCTGCGAGAGAATGTGTGTGAAGTCTTAGCAGCACCCTGGCACCTATTTAGTCTCAGTCACTTACCGGCACTTACCAAATATTTAGTGAACTGAAATAACACTAAATATCTTTGCACTTTACTCAAAACTCCTAAGGATAAGTACCTAAGATCGGAGGGCTACACTTTTAAAAGGCTTAATGCGTACTACTAAGTTGCCCTCTAGGAACACGATAACATCCATAAACTATAAGAATTCTGGTTTCTCTTCACCCTCACAAACACAGCTAGGTACTTTCCGTGCTAATCTGTCCCTGTCTTGTGTTGGGAGGGAGGGCCTGGAGCTGGCATAGCAATTCCTTGAGGCCATAGAGATGAGGCCTCCTGAGTCTTGTCCTCCTATGGCAGAGAGATGGCTGGTGTCCCATGGGGCAAAGAAACATCCACCCTCTGTCACTCTGTGACTAAATCACATTATACTTGTCTGGACATTGGAGTCATGTCTGCCAAAGTGTTTCAGCAGAACACTTAACATCTCTATCCTGGACTCTGCAGATGCTGCCCCCTACACCATCCCCCGCCCCACCCTCTGCAGCTTGGTCTGTCTCTCCGCCTGTGAGGAAATTACTGGAATCGGTGCAGTCCCTTCACAGAGAGAGCTGTGGTCTGACACTGCTGGTTCTTTGGGTCTTCCAGCAGTCCAGAGCCTGGGCCTCTTTCCACAGCCTTTCTACTCTCCCAGCTGTGACCAGCTGTGTCTGTTTTTCAGCCGCCAATGGCTAACTCCAGGATTTTACTTTCTAAGTTGATGAAATGCAATATCCAGAGTGTTAAGGCTTTAGACTTGCTCTCAGCAGTAAAGCATAGGCCATTCCTCCTGGGGCTGACGATCACATTTAGACTATGTTAGAGCATGGCCAGCACTATTAAACCCTGTCACGGCACATGGCCTGTGAAGCTGAGGGGGAATTCTGACCGAGGTATAAACTTTATCGCAACAGGTTTTGGGCTCCTGAGGAATTGAAAAATCTGCTCTCAATCACGTTCTCTAAAAGTGTGGAGAAAGGACGGGGCTGGAATTTCTTCCAGGTGGCATGACATTCTCTTCCCAGTTTCACCCTCAGAGAGTACTTAGGAAAGGGGATTTGAGGATCATAGAAAGAAAATGAAGGAGTTATTTTTCATTTTCTGCAGTGACTTGACACCCATCACAAATAACTTCAACCCACAGAAAGTCCTCTTTTAGAGCTGGGTTTCTGTTTTTGTTTTTTAATTTATTCCTCACCCGAAGAAAAATGACATTCTCCCTAAACTTTTTTTAAGAAAATTAGGCATTCATAGAAATCTAAGAAAAATAAATTATTAGTAATAAAAATAACTTTAACCATCGTTTATGAAGCACTTAATGTGTTTTAGATAAGTCACTATAATGTTTGCATTCATTAAATCTCGATGTAACAATAGGCCTAAGATGAAGGCTATATTATCCATATTTTACAGATAAGGAAACCAAATTTAAAGAGACAAGACAATTTTATTAAGGTTGGCTAGGGTTTTTCTAATCTTTTATTAAAGTTTACATCAGAAAAATCTTTACATTATAAGGAACCAGTCAAATGGATTTCACCAAGCAAGCACATCCAAGTCACCAGAATCTCGGCTAAACACAGAACATCATTACCAGTGTGCCCCAGGGCTGCTCTCCTGTTCCTCTACTCACTCAGCCCCAAGGGCAACTGCTGCCCTGACTTACACTGTAAGCTAATTTTGCCCGTTCTAACATGCATATAAATAAAATCATGCCGTATTTACTCTTTTGTCTAAGACTTCCTCCTATGACATCGTGTCTTTGAGATTCACTCATGTTATTGGGTGTAGCCACTAGTTTGATCATTCTCACTCCAGCATAATACTTCATGGAATGGATACCATTCTATAGTTGAACTTTGGGATTGTTGTCAATTGGTGGCTCTTACAATTGGTGTGGCTATGGAGCACTCTTGAACGTATCTTCTGGTGCACATGTGTATGCATTTCTGTCAGTATGTACTTGAGAGTGAAATGTTCACCTTTAGTAGAGTCTGCTTGCCAAAGTCATTGGATCCATTCACACCCCTGCCAGCAGTGTAGGACAGTTCCAGTTGCTTTGAGACTTTGAGTTGTCTCTTGTTTTTGTTCTAGCCATTCTGCTGTGTGGATGTCATTTAACTTTTAGGTAGAGGAGTTGAGCATCAGACTCAAATGTTCCTGGCTCATTGCTTAGCCTGGTGCCTGTCACTTTGGGGGATACTCATCGAACTAATTAATTAATGACACACCCAACGTTCATGGTGTTTCTTCTGCGGTATTCTGCTTCCCTCTACCTCAGTCCCAGACCCTGGCATATCACAGGTCCCAACTTCTCTGAAACCACTCAGCAAGACAGCCTGATAAGTCTCTAAAACTTACAGTTAGTAGTAAGAGTAAGCCGAGGCTGTCAGTCGATTCAGGAGCAGCGGGCTGTGGGGGAGCAGGCATAGCCATGGGTGGTAAAATTCTGGGCTACAGGCCTAGACAAACATCCAAGGTGCCCACCTGCAACCAGATCAGCAGTGATTTAAAGAACAGTCCATGGAGCAAAGGGAGATAGAAAATAAGGGTACCGTGCCAACAACTCCACACATGTGCACTAACATCGTAGAACAGTCTCTTAATTCCCTTGCAAACTATAAGGTTTCATTAGGGCTAATCTTTCAGAAGAAATTAAATAAATGACTGTTTCAATTGTAAACTCTCCTGAGAATAGGATTAAGTATGATTAAGACAATTCTATTCAGTGGGAAAAATAGACAGCTGCCCAGGGCCCACTGCCCTCAAATGTACAAGGTCTGAGCAATTTCTTACTCTTGCCCCTTCTTCCTTATCCTGCTGACAAAGCCTGAGAAAGGAATAATGATGGTAACAGCACCTTTGAAAGCTTACTATGTAGAGAGCACTGCCCCAAGTGCTTTGCTGGAGTCGCATCATTTAATCTTCACTAAAATCCTAAGGCAGGGACTGACCCTATCCCTATTTAAAGGTAGAAGACTGAAACTTGGAGAGGTAAATATCTAAAGATCAAACAGCTGGTTACAAGTGGTAAAGGAGGCCTTCAAATCCTGGTGTTCCTTCCAGTTTATCTACTGCTGTGTAACAAATTACCCCAAAACACGACGGCTTAAAACGACAACCATTTGAGCAGAGATCTGCTTCACATGGCATAGACTGGGGTTACTTTGTAGTATTCAGCTGGTGGAAGGGTGCATCTGGAGGGTTCCAGATGGCTTGTCTTGTATGACTGATGCCTTGTCAGGGGGGCTCGCAGCTCAGCTGGGACTGTCACTTGGAGGAACAGGTGAGATCTCTCCAGCACAGTTATCTCAGGGTCATTGCACTTTTATGTGGCAGCTCAGGGCTAGCACAGAGTTCCCAGGGAGCAAGTGGAAGCTGCCTAAGGCCTAGGCCACAAACTGGTACAGCATCACTTCAAGACTGTCAAGAGAGCCCAGCCAGATTCAGGAGAGAGGACATGGACTCAACCTTTTGATGGCAGGAGTATCAAAGAGTTTTTTAATCTACCACATTTTTATCTTTGTTGGCTTCTAGAGCCCTCAGCCATAACGATGAACGTATATTTCTTCACTGACTATTATTGCCTATGTCCTCTGTGTCAGGCATTTTTTCACATGTACATATTCTGCTTTACCTAGTCTTGAAAGACAGAGAGAGAAAGGAGGAGGACAGAGAGAAAAAGCAGAAGAAAAAAAAGGAGAGGAAAGGATGGGAAAAGAGGGGAGGAGAAGGCAGGGAAAACATAGAAAGCACACATTTCTCCCACTTTATAGATAAAAAAAAAGCTGAGACAGAGAGAGGTGAAGTGCCTCATCCTGTGGCTAGTGATTCAAGTTATGAAGCGCCTGTTCTTTCCATGCTTCACATTTCCTTCCTTCGGGGTCCATGAACCCTTCGCTCTGGCAAGTCTGCAACTACACTTTTCCCAGTTCCCAACTACAACCCTGGGTATGAGAGTCGAGGGTATCCCTTTATCCTTAACCCTTGCTTAAAGAAAGCCCAGTTTCCAGAGCAGGCTCCCCCAGAAAAGGTGCTGAAAGTTTCCTTCCCTCAGTGGCAGCTCTCATTCGTTCAAAGGGAGATGAGCAATTACAGGGATCAGCTCTGATGGCAGAGAAGATTTTTCTCCATCTGTCCAAACGTAAGGCCCAGCTTCTTCAAAATGATCTGCAGAGATATTGAAATGGCAGATGCCATTCAGGAACAAAAAAACATATTTATCCAAGTGGATCTCCAATCCAGTGGGCAGTTTTGAGGATGCCCATGCAGCACCTATAAACAGCCAATGAAAGCAGGGAGATTTCTGCGTGAGAGCTCTCATCCTTCACACCCCGACAGAATACAGGAGCTGCTAAATTTTCCAACACCGTTTATTGCTGTAATGTGTCAGAGTGGGTAACAGAAAGCAGGAAAGGAAGGCTTAATTATAAAAGGAATCTTTTCAAGACACTTTAATTCCCTCGTTGTTGTTTTTTTTTTTTGTCCTGACAAGAACTTGCACGGAGACACAAACATGTGAATCTAGTTTAATTTGGGGCTCTCGAAATTGCTGCTAATATGATTTCTTAATACTCTTGGTTCAATATTAGAATTTCAAAAAATTCTGACTAAGATTTTCTTTTGTTGGAAACAATGTAGCTAGGAGGTTGAAAATGGGGGTTCTAAAGCTTACCTGCCTGGCTTTGAGTCCTGCTCCCACCCCTTAGCAGCTGGGGGCCTTGGTAACTCATGCCTCTGCCTCTGTTTCCTCATATCTAAAATAAAGCAGTAGAACTTCCCTCCTAAAATTGCTGTGAGGTTAAAAGAGGCAAATATGAAATGAGCTTAACATATCACCTGGCACCTATATATATACAGTGTTCATGTTCATTAAGTATTGGCTATCTCCATATCGTTATTAGTAACCCCAAGAATTCAAATATGTGGATATGTGCATATCTTGGTATAAAATGACCAAGTATATATGCCTTTGTCAATCACTTCCAAACATTTTAATTATTATAAAAGTAATTTGTTTATTGTGGAAATTTTTTAAATATAGAAAAGTAGAAAGAAAAAATAATCACCACCTATTATCCAAAGGCCTATAGATAAACATTTAAAAATATATACTTTGCCTATATACTTCCAGATATTTTTAGTGTACATAAATATATTTCATTTTTTCATCAAGTACTTGCTTTTTATAGTTTACTGTAGTCACTAGTGATAGATCATAAATATAGTCATGTCATCAGACCTTCCTAGACAGCATCATATTAAATAGCTTAGTGTAGTCTTCCATCGCCTGAATATATTGCTATTCATTTAGTTGATACCCTGCTGTTGGACATTTAGGTTGCTTCCAGCATTTCTGCAATATTAAAAACAACACTAAAATGAACATTCTTGGAAATAAACTATTGTACACTTCTATGGGCTATTTCCTTAGAATACAGAATTTCTAAGTCAAAAGTTCTGCACTTTTTAAAGGTTATTTATAGGACCATAGCGCCCTCCAGGAATGGTGCATCACTCCCACGTTGGTGAATGAGTTCACTGCCCCTGAGCATTCCTTGCTCAATTCAACAGTTTGTTATTTAGCACCTACTGTTTCCAGACACTGCTGGAGACGGCTAGAACAAGTCCTTTTCTCCTTATGCTCTATCTTCAAAGATTTCCTATATTCAACTCTGAGGATCTGGTTTCAGTCTGGGCCCTTTATCTGTCTGCATTACCATCAGAGAGAAACAGGACTGTCTGAGAAGTGGAACAGGAATGGAGATAGCTCTTCAGTCTCTGGCACTGTGAAGAGCCCATTCTTTCTGCCTTTCTGCCTCTCTGCCAAGAATGTGCCAATCCTAATGCTCCCTCCTTACAGCTCTGTGTCCTTTGTGCCTTAGTCTGCTCTTTGGGTCCGAGTCCTCTCTCTATACATGTGACAAGAGCTTGTACCCCGGACAGAAGTGGGTTTCAATGCAAACACCAAGTCTAGTGGATGATTAGTAGTAGTAACTTGGATATCTGATTGAGGATTCTGAGGGTATATCTGAGCTCAGTTGAAAGAGTGCTTTGATTGATTAATGGTATCTGTCACAGACAGAGAAGTGGAAAATAGTGGCATGTATACCTAGGTTCTATTGTTTACTATAGTGCTAGGTTTTTATTCTCCTTAGGACAGAACCTCTGGATTCGTGCCATTTTCCTGTGGTTCTACTTTCTTTTGCTCCTCCCTTCTTTACACTCTTCCCAGTTTACTTTCCCTTTCTTTTTGTTTCTGTACTTCACACACATTTCTCATCTTTGTAAATCTTGTGGTTCCGACAGACTATAACTTTGTCATGTTAAACTTGCCAAGAGAGCTTATCATTGCTCACTCTCTTACTCTCTTGATTTCTCTTTTTATTTGCTGCCTCTCTGCTCCTATGGCCACCTACTAGGTTAGCCCTCTCTGCCCTACAGGTGGTAAACAGTGTTCCTCAAGCAAGTAATTCATTCCAGATGGACTGACCACAGGAGGGACTGTTTCCCTCAGGAAGTCCCACTGTTTGGGCAGGAGGGGCTGGTGCCCTGATAGAGTCACCTGGAAACCACCCCCAGAGGAAACAAAGCACATCATTTATGATGACTTGTTTACATTACAGCATCCACCGACTGCTTCACAGCCTCCTGGAGACTGGTAAATGTCACTTGCAGAATCAACTCTGTGCTGACCAAGGCCTGTGGATAGCACTGAAACTCAGCCTCATAGAGTTAACAGTCTTTGGGTATAGTAGTACATTTCTCATAAACAGTCCCCTCTCCCTTACTGAGCTCTAACTATGAATCAGACATTATGTTCAGGGTTTGCATGCATTATCTTGATTAATCTTCTCACTAATCTGGAGGTTGGTTACCATCATTATCCCCATCTTACAGATGACAAAACTGAGGTTTGGGGAATCTAAGAGACTTTCCCAAAATCACTCTGCTAGGGAGTCGAGTGGCCTCCAACTGGTCTGTGCAGCTCCACATCATATATTAGTCAATCCAATACATTGCCCCTTGTATGGGGACCAAGATGTCATTCCTACCTATCCTGCCCCACCAAAAAACTTAGAAACAAGAAAGATAGAATCTGGAAGTTAAACCATAGAGTTGGTAAACAATGAATTAGATCAGCAAACCACAAGGTGGTTCTAAAGAAGTATACTGGCACGCAAGATACTTCCTAATTCTGTAAGAATTAAGACTATTTAAAAAAAAACAATTGTGTCCCTTTGGAAGAGAGTTGGTTACTATTATAATGGTCCAACTTAAAATAGTTTGACATGAGATTTTTTGACTTTATGATAGTGTGAAGGTGACAGGCATTCAGTGGAAACTGTACTTTGAATTTTGAACTTTGATCTTTTCTTAGGCTAGCAATACATGGTGTGGGGCAGCAGCAGTGAGCTGCAGCTCCCAGTCAGTCATACGAATCATGAAGTTAAAAAACTGATACTCTACAGCGTATTCATCATGTTAGACAATTTTGCTCAACTGTAGGCTAATGCAAGTATTCTGAGTATGTTTAAGGTAAGCTAGGCTAAGCATGATGTTTGGTAGGTTAGTTGTATTATATGCATTTTCAATTTATTTTCAACTTATGATGGTTTTATCAGGATGTAACCCATTGTAAGTTGAGAAGCATCTGTAGTAGAAAGCCTCAAAAAGAGAATTTAAAGGATACCAAACAAGCACCACCCAGGAGAGAGGTGGGAATACCTCTTCCCAGCAGCATATCACTGTCAGGGTACTCATTTATTATTATTATTATTATTATTATTATTATTATTATTATTATTATGTATAGAATACCTGCTATGAACCAGCCACTTTGCTAGGCACTGTGCTGGTACTCATGGAGCTTATGTCTGGTTCAGGAAGCAGATTTATTGTGAACTAATTAATCTGTTCAGGGCTCTCACCTATGTGGGCCCCTTCCAAAAGCCCTAATAGAAGGATATACTTTGCTTATGGATTTGAAAGGATTGCTATTGTTTAAATGTCCTTACTACCTGAAGCAGCATACTGATTAAATGCAATTCCTATTAAGAGACCAATATTCTTCTCAGAATTAGAACAACTGATTCTAAAATATATATGGAACCACAAAAGACCCCGAAGAAATTTTGAGAAAGAAAAATGTAGGAGCTACCATGCTCCCTGAAACAAATTATACTACAAAGTTACAACAATCAAAACAGCATGGTGCTAGCATGCATGTGTGTGTGTGTGTGTGTGTATGTGTGTGTGTGTGTGTGTGTGTGTGTATATATATATATATATATATATATATATATATATCTCTCGATGGAATAGAATAGAGTCCAAAAATAAATCCTTATTTATATGCTCAATTAATCTATGACAAAGGAGCAAAGGAGGCAAGGATATACAATGGGGTAAAGAGAGTCTCTTCAAAAAGTGATGTTGGGAAAACTGGTCAGATACGAAGGAAATCATCAACAAAACAAAAAGTCAAACTACTGAATGGGAGGAGATAGTCACCAATGATACAACCTATGAAGAGTTAAAATCCAAAATATATAAGGAACTCATACAACTTAACACTAAAAAAAAAAAAAACAATATGATTAAAAATGGACAGAGGACCTGAATAGACATTTTTCAAAAGAAGACATACGTATGGCCAACAGATATATGAAAAGATTCTCAACATCGCTGATCACTAGGGAAATGCAAATTAAAACCACAGTGAGCTATCACCTCACACATTTCAGAATGGCTATCATCGATAAATTAATAAATAATAAGTGCTGATGAGAATGTGAAGAAAAGGGAACCCTCATACACTGTTGGTGGGATTGTAAATTAGTGCAGCCACTATGGAAAACAGTATGGAGATTCCTCAAAAAATTAAAAATAGGGCTGCCATATGACCCAGAGATTCCACTTCTGGGTATTTATCTCAAGAAAACAAAAATACTAATTTGAAAAGATATATGCACCCCTATGTTCACTGCAGCATTACTAGTAATAGCCAATATATGGAGGTAACCTAAGTGTCCACCAATAGATGGATAAAGAAGGTGTGGTATATATACTCAATGAAATATTACTCAGAAACAGAAATAATGAAATCTTGCCATTTGTGACAACATGGATGGACCTAGATGGTATTATGCTGAATGAAATAAGTCAGAAAGAGAAAGACAAATATATGATTTTATTTATATGTGGAATCTGAAAAACAAAACACATGAATAAAGAAACAAAACAGAAACAGATCCAACAGTTATAGAGAACAAGCTGATGGTTGCCCAAGGGGACTGGGTTTAGGCAGACGGGAAAATTTTTTTTCAGGAAAATATCTGGGAGAATATACACCAAGCAAGCTATTGTTAAAGAAAAGAATTAGAGGAAGGCAAAATTTTCCTCTGAGAATTTTTACCTATGAATTTTTATACACACACTCATTCACTCACTCACAAATGCATTTTCTCTCTTTATGAGGGTCTATAATATTTTCATTAATAAATAAGCAAATAAGCAAATAAATAAATATATGTTTATTTACTGCCATGTCTTTCTATAAGAAAATATGGTTAGTATTACTTTGGAACTCACCATTTTTATGTTTCTTTTTTTCCCCTGCTACAAAAATAAACAAAGAATATGAAGAAATATAACGAGAAATGTAACGTGTATTTCTGAATAGGATTCTGGACCGAGAAGGAGAAGAGTCATTGTTGTAGACAAAACTGGAATATCTATGAACCAGTAATGCTGATTTCCTGAATTGGAGGTTTTGTATCCTGCTTATATAAAGAGTATCTTTGCATGGGGGAAATACAAACCAGAATACATGTCTCTATATATGCATAGGTATAAAAAGCATGAGTACAAGAGAATAAATGTAACAAAATGTTCATCGGACAATCTAGGTAAAGGATATATGAAATTCTTTTTACTGTTTAGAAAATTTTTCTATTAATATGAAATTATTTCAAAATAAATTATATTTAAAGGGGGGGGGAAGCCTTAACACCGTGTTCATGTGGCCATGTTTACCTAAAATTCGCCAGTGTGAGATACTTCAGTGAACATCAGTGAAGGCTGCTGCTACCACCTCTATATCCCCTCTGTGTTTAAAATAAATATTCACTTTTATGCTGATTTAATTTGGTTCACCTGGGAGCAGCCACTGGATAGAAGCCACTGGACAAGGATAGAAATAAGGCTGGTTTATTTGGGAGGCGCAAGAAACACTGGCTGGCAAGTAGGGAAATAAAATGGGGAAGGGCAAGAGGCCAACAAAGTCTGCATTATCAAGCCAGGTCCTGCTGTGGGCACCTGGAGCTTCATTCCAAGGGGGCCTGCGGGGTACAGAGTGTCTTAAAGTGTGAGTTTCATTATTATTTAGCTGTGGCAAGACCAACAGATCAGGAGACAACTGCCATTGGAAAGAGAGCTTGTTACTCACAGTTCCCAAATGGAGGAACATGCCACATCATTTTAGGCCACATGGGGAAGCACCAAGGTTGGTCAGAAAGCAGAGAGATGGGGACTGTGAAGAGCCTTTCTTGCAGTTTCTGCAGGAAAGATCAGATGAGGCAGGGTAAAGTCTTATGATTGGCTGGTTTGAATAATTTCAGTGGGCTCTGGGGCATAAGGCTAGTCTTGTATCTGGCCCTAAGGTGATTAGGGCACAGAGAGAGTGACCTGAAGTATCAGAGCCCAATAAAGGAGGTGTTTGGGGGTATCGACTCTGGATTGGTTGGTTGTCATTTTAAAGATGCACTCCAGGGTGCATTTTTCATTATCTCCAGGAATTGGTTAACCCTGGGTGGGGCAATCATGCAAGGCACCTGATGTCAAAACAAGAGTAACACATGAAACAAAGACATAGTTAATGCACAGCGTAGAATATTCACCTCAGAGTGGCCCCACCCAGGGCTGAGGGAGTCACTGCTGAAGGTTTCTGGGCTTCTGGTGGTGGCAGTGGGTTATTTCCCAAGCACTTTTTTTTTTTTTTTTTAAGAGCAAAAGGCTTTGGAGAAAGCAGCCTTGGCATCTGAATATCCCCATAGCCTACGGTACAAGGGCAGGCACCAACAGCTCTGCTCCCTGCACCTAATTTTACATTCATAAATTTATAAGTGCATTTTTTTATATAAAGAAGGCTTCCAACATTCTAAAAACTTCAGGTTACAAAACTGGGTCTGCACCTATGAGGAAACAGTCAATACTTGATTATTGTGGGATAAATTATGTCTTCTTCCTAAATTTGTGTATTGAAGGCATAACCCCTAATACCTCAGAATGGGACAGTATTTGGAAACAGGGTGTTTAAATAGGCAATCAAGTTAAAATGAGGCCATTAGAGTGGGTCTTACCCATTCGACTAGTGTCATTTAAGAAAAGGAGAATAGGACACAGACACTCACAAAGGGAAGACTAAGTGAAAGTACAGTGAAAAGACAGCCATGTTCAAAGCCAAGAAGAGTAGCTTCAGAAGCTGACACTTTTATCTTGGACTTCTAGCCTCAAGAACTGTGAGAAAATAAATTCATGTCATTTAAGCCACCTAGTCAATGGCAGTTTGTTACAGCAGTCCTACAAACTAATACACTGATTAAGATCTGATAGGCTAGTACCCTTACACACTGGTGTCCAAGAACTTCCCTTGGCTAGCTCCAGCCTTCTTGTTACTGAACTCAAGAGGTTTGCCACTTGGGGTGTTTCATTCAAGAAGGAGACGTCAAGAATGAGACGTAGTTTGCATCTGGTAGTTTTATTTACTTGCAGCAAATAAAGGAGACAGGGAATTCACATCCAAAGCTGTCTCCCAGATAGGAGGCTTAACCATTGATAATATACACTATTTGGTCAATTACTAGTTGGTTTCTTCTTTGTAGTTGGCTACAATTATCTGGTTGGGTTCCTGTCAGGCTCATCCTGTTTACAGCTGCATCTAAACAATACGGAGTTATATTTTAACATTTAGCAAGAATAGCATTTAACAAGAACTGCCCAGACCTTGAGACCCTTGTCCTTTCTAACATCTTTGACAGCTATGGGGTTGTCTATTTTCCCACACAGCGGGCCCCAGGCTGACTTGGGGCTGAGGCACTCCAGGAGGCTTCTGTTCCTTCTAAAGGAGGCAATTGTCCTCAGCTTCTACTGGCTATTTCCAGATCTTCTGGTTTCCCAGAGAAGCCAGAAATCTGAATCCTATGTGAAAACTCTAGTTTTAAAAATTGGTAATGAATTCAAGCATTTTTTTAAAACACTCCTCAAGCCAAACAAAACAACTTTGTAAGCAGGCTTAGACTATAGCACACAGTTTACAACTTCCGGCTGTATTTCTTCCTTAGGGAGAGCTACAAAGTTCCCATTGGCCAGCCCTTTCTATTTCTTGTCAAGAATCACTTGATGTCGACCTGGGAGCTAGATCAACCTGGATAAAAAATCTCAGCTCTGCCACTTACCAGCTTGGGGAGCTTGAGCTGCTTCGTCTCTCATGCCTATTTTCTCATCCGGAAAGTGCCACCACAAAGGTAGATGAGTTGTGAGGTCAGAGGCATGGCCTTCGAAGGGCTGAGTGTGCAGCAGCTGTCTGGGAAGTGACAGCTGTTTACACTACCTTCATTCATTTGCTTTGTTGGCTGGTGTTGGCCTCCCAGGATCCCTACAGTCAGGACCGAGTTTCGGAGCCCATGGGGCCTGTGATAACTGAATCACAACATAGTATTTCCTGGTTATGGCCTTGTCAGGCCACTATCCTCTCCTGGAGATGGCCTGACCTTGAGACCATCTCTTTTTCAACGTCTACATGCTGAAAATATTGCTTTGGTTTGGCCTTAGTGTGTCCACAATGCTGAGGGTTAAAGTGGACACTTCGTCCTTGATAAAAATCACTCTTTGAAACACATACCCTAATATTCACTTCCCAGGCATCAGATTGCGATGTCAATGGGCTCCAGGCATCAGATTGCGATGTCAATGGGCTCCAGAAGGAGGTGAGCTCCGAAGGCATCCCGGATTCTACCGTTAGACTCACTGTATCACACACATTTGTTTTTAATTTGTATTCAGCCACATAAAAACGGGAAGACACTTGCCAAATATTGATCAATCCCAGGAAATGAGACACAAATCAAGCTAATTCTGCCGAACTGAGCCCAGTCCCACAGGTGGGCTAGAAAGGCTGATAAAGCCGGCATCTTTCTATTTTTTTTATATTTTTCATTAAGTAAACCCAACTCTCAGCTTGTGGATCAATCTAAGAACACAGACAACAGTGCAGCTGAAATGAGCACGTTTTTACGTGGATCTGGGGAATATTCTTGGGAGCGTTTTGTCTAAAAGGGAGATAGGATAGCCAGGCTTCAGAACAGAATGTCTCAATCCTCGCTTGATTATTTCCTTGCTATGTGAGGACTTAGAGCAAACTGCTTAATTCTCCGAGCCTTGGTTTTCTTATCTGTTAAAATGGGCAAACAGGAATGTCAACCTCACTGAAAAGGTAAGAAGAATAAATGAGAGAATGAGAAATGCTTAGCACAGGGCTGCACATAGTTGCTAAAACATGCTCTTCTTCAAGCTAAGCACTTGACATAGATTAATTTTAAGCCTTCCAACAACCTGTGTCTATGAGCTACCATTAGCCTCATTTTACCACTGAGAACGTAAGGGCACAGAGAAGTGATGGAGATCACACAGCAAGTAGGTGGGAGAGCCAGAATTTACAACTGGTGTTTGGCCTCAGTGTGTACACTTTGAACCATAACAGGAAGGTACTGTTTTCATAAATTACCACAGACTTATTTACCTGTTCAGCTATTATCAAAGTAAATAATTTAAAGTGTGGGGAATTTTTTTTTTTCAATTTAAGTACTAGATGTGCTGAGTGGGCAGAACAAAGCCAGGAAAGGCCTTTTTGATCATGCAATTGCAGAGCTGAAATAAAAATACAAGAGATTTAGCTAGGACCCTGCTGCCGTACTTGATGGCACCAGAATCCCTTGGAGGGCTTGTTAAATCTACAAGGCTGGGCCCCAGCCCCAGAGTTTGGGATGCAGTAGAGCCTAGTTGGAGTCTGTTCAAGTCAATCTCTCTCCCTCCGCCTCTGCTCGTCTGGGGAACACACTTTGTACAGGGGAGCAAGGATGGGGAAAAGAGGGATGAGGCTCAGGGAGAGGAAACTGCAAAGTCAGAAGCCTCATTTCATAGTTACTCCAGCTCCTGCAGTTGCTGATAGTGTCTTCCTATCTGGAAAATGAGAAATCAGAGCTGAAAACAATAAATTAACTTGTCACAAAACTTTGTAGTGGCAGAGGCAGGATACAAGGGCAGGCCCAGGACTAACATGGAGCACCACCAGGCAATCAGATCCATCAGTAATGATCCAGGAGAAACTAAAATTTGGTGGGAAAGATAAGGATATGGACAGTACTACTGTCCTTTGATCCTCGCAGCTTTTTAGTTCTAAGCTTCCCTGGCAAAGCCTGGTGTTACTAAAATCATTTTTAAAAATCAAAGATTTTAATCCCCTTCAATAAAAACAAAACAAACAAAGCATTTACAGTATAATCAGACACTAATGGGTTCACAGTTAACAACAAGGTTTCAGTCAATAATAACAGTTACTAGTTTGGGCTATTTCCTAGATACTATGCTAAATATTTTCTCTTCATTTTTTTGCTGAAACTTCATGATGTCCTTGGAGGTGGATGCTTTGTTATCCCCATTTTACAGAGGGAGAAACTGAGACTCCAAGGGATTGGGAAATTTGGCACAGAATTAGCTCATAGTGGCAGACTCAAGGTTCAGAGACACGTGGAGTTGATGCCAAGTCCTTGCTCTAGTTTCCTAATGTTGCAGAATCTTCCAAAGTTGCCATCTTTTTACATCACGTCCTTCTTTCTTCTCTTCACCTCTACAGCTAAATGGCTAAAAGAGTGGGCACGCTGGAATTGGATCTTGGCTTGAACTCAGGCTCCTTGGCACAAACTAGCTGTGTGATCTTGAATACACCTCTTTGGACTAAGCAAAAAAGGGCATTTACTGGTAGTATAACTGAATACTCCAGGCATAAACCAGCTTTGGTTCTGGTTTGATTCAGGGGCTCACACCTGTTTTATTCCTCTTCACTTCTTATGACTCTGCTTTTAGACTGTTGGCTCCATTCTAGATGGGGTTTTTCCTTGTAGTCAGCCATAGCTACTGCCCTACATCCCTTCATGTTGCTGTCCACCATGAAAGTGCCTCGGTCCTAGCAGTCCTAGTAGAAGTTGTGTTATATTTCGGTGGTTCTGATGGGATTACTGCCCACCCCTGAACCAATCCTTGGGGTCAGAGGATCATAATTGGCTTGGGGCAAGTCATGAGCTTTATCTCTGAGCTGGGGATAGAACCACTTCCTAACCACATTTGGTGACAGTTGGGAGAGGGATGGTTTCTGAGGGAAATTAAAAAAAGATTATCAGAAGTCTGAATAGATTCCAAATATGCTTAATAAAAGAAGTAACTTTTCCAAACTTCAATTTTCATTTTTGTAAAAAGGAGATTATAATAGTCTCTTAGTTGGCTTGAGCTGCACTGGATGGCTTGATCCAGGAGTCCCCAACCTCCCGGCCGCAGACTGGTACTGGTCTGTGGCCTGTTAGGAATGTGGCCACTTAGCAGAAAGTGAGTGGCGGTGAGCAAGCAAAACTTCATCTGTATTTGCAGCCACTCCCCAGCACTAGCAACATCGCCTCAGCTCCACCTCAGATCATCAGGAGCACCATAGGAGCACCAGTCCCTGGTTCCAAAAAGATCGAGGACCACTGGCTTAAACAACAGAAATTTATTTTCTCAGAATTTTTCAGGCTGGAAGTCCAAGATCAGGGTGTTAGAATGGTCGGGTTCTGGTGAAAACTCACTTCCTGGCTTGCAGAGGGCCACCTGCTCAGTACATTCTCATATGGCTTTTCCTCAGTGTGTGCACATGGAGAGAGAGAAAGAGTTCATGTCTCTTCATTTGTTTATAAGGGCATTAATCCCATCATGAAGTCCCTATCCTTATGACCTAATTGAACCTAATTACCTCCCAAAGGTTCCACTTCCAAATACCATCATATGTTGAGTTAGGGTTTCAACATAGGAATTTGGGAGGGGCAGGGGCACAAGTAAGTCCATAGCAGATAGCATCTATCCCATTCAGTTAATGTGAGAATTAAAAAAGGTAATACTGTAAAATTCTGATAGTATTTGGCACTCAAAGTACCAATGAATAGCATATAGACTATACATTTTGATTTTTTTGTTCTTTTAAAAAAATTTACCCATTTAAAATATAGTTTGATGAATTTTGGTAATTCTGTACTCTTGGGTAATCACCACCACAATCAAGATATAGAGCAGCACGTTCACAGTAGAAATTCCTTCAAGCCCCTTTGTGATTGAGCTCCTGTGATACTCACCCTTAGGCAACCACTAATCTGCTTTGTGTCATTCATGTTTTTTAGAAGTTCATATAAATAGAATCTTTTGTCTTTTGTGTTTGACTTCTTGCAATTAGGAAAATGATTTTGAAATGTATCCATATATTGTGTACTAATATTGTTTTTTTATATTGCTGAGCAGTATTCTATTGTATGGATATACCAGTTTGTTTAACCATTCACAGCTGACGAAAAGTTAGAGCTATTTCTAGTTTTTGTTATTATAAATAAACTGTTATAAACAATTGTATGCAGTTCTTTATGTGAACCTATGTTTTCTAGACTATAAGATTTTTGAGGCAGGTTTTCTGTCTGGTTTATCTCAGTGTTCATCAGATATTTAAAAATTATTTGTTGTACCAGTACACGCTACAACATGGATGATCCTTGAAAACATTATGCTAAGTGAAAAAGGCCAGTCACAAATCCCCCTCCTCATATTATATGATCTTACTTATTTGAATATCCAGAATAGCTAAACCTATAGACACAGAAGTAGATCAGTGAAACTAAGGATGGACGGTTTGGAGGAAAGCAGAGAATTACTGCTAATGGGTATGGCATTTCTTTTCAGGGCAATGAAATAGTCTAAAATTGATGGCGATGATGGTTTCACAACTCTATAAATATGCTAAAAAAAAAAAACCCATGGAATTGTATACCTTAAATGGATAAATGGTATGCTATGAGAATTATATTTCAATAAAGCTGCTAGAAATTATTCATTAAATGAATGAGTAAATAGTTGGATGATTCCATGTATGAATGAATATATATTGTTGTTTCCAGATTGTTTAATCAATATAATACCCTTTGGTATTTATTTTTAATTCAACACACTTACTGGGCATCTATTAAGTGCCAGATATGGTTTTAGGAGCTGGGGTTTCAAAGACCCGGGAGACAAGGGGTCCACCCTCTGAATGACACACATTCGAGAAAGGGAAACGGCTGCATGTGCCAGCGCGGCTGCAATAGCAGACACTGACCTATCACTAACAGTGTGCCGGGAATGGAGAGCTCTTTATGTGCTATTTGCAAATAAATAAACACACACAGTTATAGGTCACATATTGATTTAATCTTTACAGTAACCCTTGAGGAAGACACCAAGATTATTTTCACTCTTTAGATGAGAAAGCTGATGCACGGAGAGGATCAGTAACTTGCCTAAGGTCACCCAGGTAGTAAATGGTGCAGCTGCAACTTGAACCCCAGAAAGCTTAGCTCTGAATCCATGGCTTTGACTTCTGTGTTCCTCTACCCATTCAGGGTGACGCTGATCCAGTGTTAAGGGTCCTGGCTATGACAGGAGTGTGAGAGCCAAGGGCACTATCACTTCTCCCCTTTTTGCGGCTTTGGCTCTCAGGCCTGCAGAATCTGTCTTTACACTTTCTCCCTTCTCCCTCCTTTCCTTGCCTTTCCTACCTCTGGCCCTGACCATACTCTGGAAAATGCAGTAAAGGACCCCTAGCCTTGCCTCTGGCATCAAGCACTGCCTTGTCATCTCTCTGTTTCTATTTCTCTTCTCTAGCATAGCAGAAACACCACATTGCTTGTTATGGACTGACTTGTGTCTCCTTCAAATTGATATGTTGAATCCCTAACCTCTGATTGTGACTGTGTTTGAAGATGGGGCTTCTACAGAAGTAATAAAGATTAAATGAGGTAATAAGGGTGGGGTCTTAATCGAATAGAACTGGTGTCATAGGAAGAGAAAGAGACACAAGGAGTGTGGTGCACAGAAAAGAGGCCACGTGAGGACACGGCAAGAAGGTGGCCACCTGTAAGCCAGGAAGAGAGGCCTCAAAGGAAACTGATGCTGCTAACACCTTCATCATAAACTTCCCACCTCCAGAACTGTGAGAAGATAAATTTCTGTTGTTTAAACCACCCAGTCTGTGCTATTTTGTTATGGCAGCCAAATCAGACTATTACACCACTCAACACCTGCTCACCTCAGAGAGGAAGCAGGCCTGGCCCTGCCTGGAGAGACAGTGACTTAGGAGAGGAAAGGTTTGAAACATGGGCCCTTCTTAGAAATCTGACAGTGGACACTGGGTCAGATCACATCACACCAGCAGTGCGCTGCAAATGGCTCATGTGCTCCTGAGAAATGATTGTAAAATTTTCAAGAATTTTATAAGCTGGTTTTAAACACAACTATTATTTAAAATTAAATTGTATAAACTTTTACTAAATAAGTTACATTAAAAATAAAGGTAATAAATACTCAAAACCACTTCTTCCTAAGTATTTTACTACATTTTACTATTATGTGTGTTTTTGAGGTTATATTTACTGTCCCTGTATATATAATATACACGTAATGATGTAAAACTGCACAAAACTTCCTAAAACCACATATGGGTAGCTTAAAATAGGTCAAGGTAGGAGTATTTACTCCACAGAGATTGGCAAACACTACAATTCAGAGCCTAATCTATTGTTTTGTTGATTGTCTAGACTTAAGAAAGTGATGAAAAAAATGTCAATAATTAAGTGCATCATATGTATAGTTGTTACATTGTAAATAGAACAAAAATCAAAAAAATATTCTTCCAGTATTCAAACATTGTTATCTAATTCAGCAAAGAAGTCACTCATGGCAACGATGAATGTGTAATGTTCTGACAAATGTCTGTGTTGTTTCATTTTCATCTTACCTTTTAACATAAGGAAAAATATCAACCAATATTCATATTGGAACTGCATTCATTTGTCAGTTGCAACTGTTAGTTGGATAGATATGAGAGCATTTCGGGAAAATGAATTGGCTATGTGAAATGTATAATACAGTATATTCTATTACTTTTAAATTATATATTATGGATCACTATTAATAAAAATTTATAATAAACACATGCAACATATGCAAGTATATATATGCATATATATGTATTTTGTGGGGTCAGGGAGAGGCATGTATTAAGCATTAAATATTCACTAGCACACCACTGCATCAAATCCTTCCTATCTGAAGAGATTGGGGGCCCGGGGAGCAGAGTGCTTTCCCCAAGTCACCCACCCAGAGCTTCTGACCCTCCCCTCAACCCTGTGTGGCTGTTTCTATCTCATCACAGCCCGTGCGGGGTTATAGAGGAACAACCCAGTGAGACAGGAAAAGTCCCTGGGTTTTTATCATTTATATTTATCCCTAAAATCCTCTTGGTACCATACAAATAGCTAAGCCAAAATCCTAAGAGGTGCACGATTTCATTATTCTTATGCTTAATTAATATAACGATGATCCTGGGTTAGTAATTAACTCTGTCTCCGCCTTGCGTTAAGGTAATTTGTTTCTAAACACAGGCCAGGATTTTGTTTTTCCTGTGGGTATTTCAGTTATTTTTCATGGTTATTTTCTTACCCTTTTAGGGTGGTACTCCTCAAGATGGACCTTACTTGGGAAAATGGAAATGAAGACCTTGGTTCAAAAATGGTTCTGAGACACACTGTTAAGGCAATGAAAAGGCATGCCACATATTGGGGACAAAAATGTTCACATTACATATGTATATGAGCAAAAAAATAGTATATATAAAAAATTCTTTTATCTTAATAATATTAAGACAAACAATCCAATTAAGAATTAGCAAAAGATATGAACAAATACTTCACCAAAGAAGATACACCATTGGCCAATAAACACATGAAAAATGATCAACATCAGTAGATTTTTTTGGAAACAAAAAGATTAAGCCACAATGAGATAATGCTGAACACTGATTTTGAGACCGAAATTTAAGAAGACCAATCATACTAAATGTTGGTGAGAGTGTGGAACAATCTGAACTTTTATATACTGCTGATGGGAATGCAAAGTGATATGAACACTTTGGGAAACTGGCTATTTCTTCCAAGGTTAAAAATAGAGTGACCATACAGTGCAACAATTTCTTTCCTAGGTACTTACCCAAGAGAAATGAAAACAAATGTCCACACAAAACTTGTACATGAATATTCTTTATTTCTAATAACCAAAAACTATAAAGAACCCAAATGTCCATCAACAGGCAAATGGATAAAGAAACTATGGTATTCCCATATAACATAAGACTACTTGGTACTAAAAAAAGGAATAGACTATTGATACATGCAGTAACATGAATTAATCTCCAATAATTGTGTTGTGCAAAAGGGCCAGGAATAAATGAGTACTTGCTCTATGATTCAGTTTTATATTATGTAGGCAAAAGTATAAGGACAGAAAACAGATTTAGGGGCTGGGAGGAGTTCACTAAAAATGGATACATTTTATTATAGAAATGTATACCTCAACAAAACTGATTTTAAAAGTAGCTGTGTAACCTTGAGCAAAGTATTCTACTTTCCTGAGCCTCAGTTTCCTCATCCGTAAAATGGTGATAATAACAGTTGCATTACTATGAAAATTAAAGAACAGAATATGTGCAAACACTTAGAACATGGATGTGCACAGTAATACTTGTTTGCTTTTCTTGTTAGTTTTCATTAAACTATAAGTGGCCATATAACAGGTATTCATCCATTTATTACTCAACAAATATTTATTAAGCATCTACTACCTTCCGGGCATTATACTAAGCATTTGAAATACGCCAGCGAACAAAACAGACAAAGATTGTTGTCTTCTTGATATTTTAAATTCTTTTAGAGAGAGATAAACAATGAATAACAAAGGTAACAAATAAATTATATGATATGTTAAAAAGATAATAAGTGCTATGGGGAAAAAAAAATAGAATAGGATGACAGACAAGAGTGTTTAGAACTCATTTAGTTTACAATTTTAAGTAGGATAGCCACAAGAGGTTTTACTGAGTAGATGATGTCTGAGCAAAAACGTGAAGGATACTTATGAGAGAAAGGACAAGTAGGGAGGGAGGAAAGGAAGAATCGTAATTTCTCAATTCAATTATCTGTCAATTGCCTAATGCTGAGTATTAATTCTGTGGGATGGAAATGGGGGTGGTCATGCTCTTTCTACTATATCAATTTGAATAATTTTATTAGAGTATAAACACTGAAAAAATGATAACTGAAGTGAAGAATGTTTACGAATCACAAGAATACATATTGGCATGATTGAATTCAAAACACTTAGATTCAAAAGTCACCTCGGCCACCTATGAGCCAGAAGTCTTGTGGCAAATCACTAACCCTCTCAGAGCCTTAGTGATCTATTTGAGGCAAGGTGGTAACAACCACATATGAGTGCAATGCAGATTAAAGGCGATAACATAGATAAGGTTTCAGCATAATTCCCGGTGACATTCTTAGCTGATACTCCATTTGGATCTGTGTGGCTGCCTCAGTTTGCATGTCTACCTCATTCTGACGACCAACGGCACCGGAACATCAGCGATTGGTCTGCTTTCTGCAGTCCTAACACTGTTTCACTGCCTCTCCAATTAGCATGTGCAACTGCAACACTTCTCCAACTAGATGATTTTAGATTCATATCCAATAATTTATGGAAATAGATGCTGGCATTCCACACTCTCCACTGGCCTTTTTTTCTTAAAAGCACTTTAAAGCAATGGCCCAATCTTCTGACACTTGACATAGTTGACGAGCAATCTGTCCAGTGGCAGAGTGGTTCCTTTCCTGTTGGAGCTGAGCCTCCTGGGGAGACCCAGGAGAAAGGAAGCTTTCTAAAACATTTTAATTGTAAGTGGAGTTCATTAGTTTAGATCCCATTACAGTAAGTTATTCACTGCTTTAAATATTAACAAAATGGACACTGCAATGATTAGAGTTGCCTATGTTTGTAGAAAGACCCTATAATAAACACTCTGTGCGTTTCACAACCATATCCCCCCACCTAGCCATGACGGATGTCTCCTTGTGGCTCCACCTATCCATGTAAGGGGCCAGCAGTACCACCATAGTGCCAAGAGTACTGGCCAGGCCAGAAGTCAAGATTAAGTCCTTCATATGGGTTGCAAATACCTCTCATTGGGGCTTGTAAACTGGGCGCAAAACATCATCTGTTGCATGCCCATTTCCCAAATTATCTGGACCAGATCTAAGTACATGATCCATCTGCTCACTGTCTCTGGCAGATCCCCCTGGTTGGCCCACACTGTCCATGCAGCAGACATGAGCCAGTTAGTCAGGGAGCAATTGCCTGCGCCCCACGCCGTTCGTGCCACATTCTGGAGGTGCTGCCTGAGGGATGGTATCACCGTTACAGAGGCAGCTGAGCCATCTCTTCCAGAGATAATTCAGTCCCTTCAGCTCCGTCATCCCACAACCGCAGCAGCCACACCGGAACCATCTCCCCAGCGCTCTGCTGTACCTGTTTTGTCAGGTCCCAGAGTTCAGCAGGGGGTGCTGGATCGAGGTGGTGTGCTTTCTAACCTGGAGGGTGGCGGGGCACCGCCAGCTTGCCCCTGTGAGACCAATGGCTGCTCTACTTCGACCTGTTGCCGTAACACGGGCCGTGCCTGCTGCGGTATCGCTGGCGGGATCCCAGACTAGGATGATGGCAGCGACCCATCAGGGCTCTGCAGCAGGAGTTCTGCTGCCGCCAGCGCCTTTCCGGCGCTTCTTCCTGATGTTGCAGTTGCTGCACCCACTGAGCCTGGTCCTGACCCTCCAGGCTGGCCTGCCGCAGCACCGCCAGGAACATCCAAGCCACCCAAACCACTGCCTCCCGGTGCGCAGCAGGGACATTTGGCTCCAGCATTTCCAGGGCTTTCCAGACATCCTCCCGACACGGTTTCACCTCATCCCAATCCTCTGGGTGCATCCATGTAGCCAGAAATGCAGCCACGGGATACCACTGGGAGGCAGGGGGCCACATGTCTTCCACCGGGGTATGCTCCACCCAGGAACTGTCTGTAGCTCTGGGGGCCATTCTCACCTCATCCTGCCTGCTATGCCACATGCTGGCGCTGAGCTGATCAAAAAGGGAAGGTTTCCGTGGTGAGACGCCCACTTGGAAGAGCACAGGAGGGCCTGACATAAGAATGAAATGGCAGGCACCTACTTTATTGCAGAGAGCATGCTTCTTTTACAAGGAACATGCTTCTGCCTTAGGGGACCACATGGGCTCCACATATATCAGAGAAAAGCAGTGGCATTCTGTCACACATGTGTGATACAATAAGCTGAATCATGCTTCACATATATTAGGCACAGGCACCCTGCTACACTAATGTAACATTCTAAATCGGGGTCCTATTCCTAGCTGCGACCTGGATCACAGCCAGACCTGGGACCAGCCAGGCCTGGGGCCCGCAAAGCACTTTATGAATAGTAAACCCTCCCACCAATCATATGAGAAAGGTAACATGATTTTCACCCTATGTTACTTATAGATGAACAAACTGAGGCACTGAGGGTGGAGTAACTTTTCCAAGGCCACCAGCCTATAAGGAGCAGCGTGAGGACTGATGCCCAAGGAGTCCAGCTTCAAGCACATGTCTGTGACCTCTCAACCAATCTACTTCCTGGGTGAATGGCAGGAACGTGTCCTCACTCCCATAAGGGGGTCCATGCCTTACCTCCTTAGGCTCATCTCTCTTATGTTGGGCTTTTGAGAAGAATCCAAAACAACAATAACAACAACAACAACAACAAACACTTGAGTTCATCTCAATACACAGGGGGAAGTTCATCTAATTAGGACTATGACAGATTGTGACAAGACTACAGAATGATTGAGCGCTTTCTCTAATCACACCAATTGGTATAAATTACTATGTGGCTGCCCGAGCGGCATCTGTGGAATTTACACCTCATTATATTGACAGAGCCAAATGAAGCAGCAGGGTTCAGCTGTCCCCTCCTTAGGAGTTGTTTCTGTTCTAGGCAAAAATTGCAAAGAGTAACTGGAAAGTACTAGAATCAAAAAGCTCCAGTAAACAATGGCAACGGGGCTGGAAGAAACTGAAACTCAAATGGTCACTGTTCTGCATTTGGAGTTTCTGATTTGAATCAACTCTTCATACTTCTGCTGAACTCCTGCTCCAGTTCTTCCTGAAGGTGGTGATTTAGCCTGAGAACAAGCAAAACTTTAGAACTAGGTGGTCCAGGAAGAGTATTGGGGAGGGGCTGTGAGTTCTGAGGCTTAGGGATTTAGCAGAGGCAAGAATTCAGTTTTGCTGGGGGTGATGAGCCTCCCCATAATTTCCATTGGCTACTCCCAATAAATGAACAACGTAAAAGAAGGTGGTGGGTTGTGAGACAAACACAGCTTCAAGGCAAGGCCCGAAGCCAAGCCTCTGCTTCCCTCAAAGGCCTCTCTCCTGAGCTCTGTGTGGTTTCAGGGAAGCCACTTCCTTCTGCCAACGACCCTCCGGAGGTCCGTAGATTAAAAACAGGAATGCAGGAAGCCAGGAAATCTCGATTTCCTTATGGCTTCCAAAGGTAGAGGAGAGTAAGAGAAAGAGGCAGAAGACGAAGAAGGGCTACAGGAAACAGCACACATGTCAGAGCCAGGAATAGATCTTAGACTTGATTATAAAGTTGTGAGGCTTTATGTCCTGATAGTACTTTAGTAGTGGTGGTTTATTTATTTATTTTTTTACAGAAGCAATCCCAGTTTAGACTATGGGAGGACAACATTAAAGGTGAATGTGTACATTCATACTGTAATTGATGAATGGAGGGATTGGACAGGGACAATTCCTGGAGCCAGTTAGATCCAGCAGGACAAAAGTCCTGGCCATGATATCAGGCTTGCCTCGAGGATACCTGGGTGGACATCGTCCCCACCTGCCCAGATGCCCTCCGCACATACCTGCAATGAGTACAGCTCACTAGGAACAACCATGACTCTGCAGGAGGGCTTTCTGCCACCCTGTAGGCACACAGCCTGTGTGCAGGGCAAGCAGATAGCCCCTGGAATTGCCCTTAGTGATAGCCGATGGTATACTGGGACAAGGATGACTCAGGCGAATCTTCTCCAGTGTTCCCAGAGTGCTCCAGTGGTATTGGGCTCTGATTGTGCACAATGATGATTGTCTTGATACACACCTGGAAAGTCTGTGTCCCTTCCTTGTCTTACTTCCCTGCTTCCTACTAGTGCTTCTTGGGACCATCTCCCAGAAAAAAGACTTTGCGCTCTGGTATTTGTCTCCAGGTTTGCTTCCAGGAAAACTCAAACCAAGGCAATGCCTTTGTGCAGTTTATTAAAAGGCACTTCCTGGGTGGATGTGGTCTCAGGGATGCAGGACTTGGCAAGCAACCCTTTTCTGGTCTGACAAAGTCCAACACCAGGGTACTGAATAGACAGGTGACATGTGAGCTAAAAAGCCCCCACCTGACTTTTCTGCTGGGCATCTTTGCCCTACATAGAAGTCTTGTGGCAGCCATCAGCAAGCACATCCACCACTTCTCTCTTATTGGCTTTGGGGAAGGAAAAATTGACCTAGAAGAGACAGCTAATCTATTTTTGAGGCATACCAGAAATTCACCAATACTTCTGAGAGTCTGAACAATTCTAGGAATTCAGGGAGTGAGCAGGGTGTAGAAGAAACATTCATTGTGACTGCTCTGAGTTCAAATTTCACCTCGGCCCCTTCCTAGCTGTGTGACTTTGGGTCGATTGGTTCAACCCTCTGTAGCTTCCTTTTCCTCAGCTGCGAAAGGACACAAAATTCTTGAGGCATAAAGTTCAGCAGCAAATATCAAACACGGTGCAGTGCCTGGTAATCGGCAAGTGCTCTTTCAGCATTAGTCCCTCCCCATTCCTCCTGTATCTCTTTCCCCAAATAGCCAGCTGCACTCACTGAATGGTCAAGCCAGACTGGGACCCATGGGCATGAACCTCTGAAGTCCCCTGACACTCAGAACCTGGTCAGCCCCATGCTAGTGTTGAATGCTGCTGCTGTTGAATGCCAAGACATAAAATGTTAATGAAAGGAGACCACTGATCAGGTGATAATGACAAAGCTCCCTTTCCATCTGTTCTTCCCCTCTGTCCACTTCAGTTTGGTTATGAAAAAAACTTCTTGACTATCCCTTTGCTGAGTGAAGTGAAGCTTGAACAAACAACTCCCTGAGACTTCCCATGCTAGGTGAGGGTACCACACCTTCCCTTGTTATTTCTTGACTCTTGTGCCAGAAGAGTAATATCCACGGTTGTCACTAGATTTCTTAGCAGGGCTTATGGGGTTTGGCACATCCCCAGGTTTTCCTCACTAGAGGTGCTGATTTGAAAGTGAGTTGCAGGCCTCCTTACCTAAGCACAAACACTGCCAAGTTTATTATTTCAATCAAGGGAAATAGCCAATAAGACCTGCAAGATATAAGACTCTTGAAGCCTGGAGAGCCTAAGAGCATCTCCTCCAAGCTCCCCGTTGACCCAGCCCTGCCCAAGCAAGCCTGTTTTATCCATTAGGACCCACACACCACATTCCAGGTCTAATAAATGTGTCGGAGACCAGGGAAAACAAAAGGTATTGGCTCAAAATATTTTAAAGAAAAACATGCGAAATCAAAATGAATAAATGTTTCATTAAATGTTTACAGATATTAGGTTTACTTAGTTTTCATAAAGATTTTATTACATCTGAAATTGTGAGTTGTTTATTGTGCTTTGCAAAAATTCCTAAGTATACATGATGATTTCTTAGAAAGCAGAGCGAGTAATAAATTAAATGGGTTACTATTCATAGCAAATTCTAAAATTTCTCTAAAATATATAAAATATGCATTTTATAATGTTTATATATGCATAAAATAAGCAAATATGTACATGTGATACGGATACATGTAATATATACTATGTGTGGTATATATAATACATATGTATAATATATAAAAATATACATATGATATGGGTGAATTATAATGTTTAATATAATAATATATAATGTAGGGTGAATTTCTAAAAATAAGAGTAATAGGACCAAAGAACACTTTAAATGATCTGCTATATGACAACAAACGCAATTGTTGTTTGTTCTTAGAGAACTCTTTACTAGAATATACACCATCCTCTGAGGAAGCCTGTATTTTTTTTTCCCCTGGAGATGCTGATTTGAAAGTCAGTCACTGGCCACTAAAGATGCATGCAAATAATTCCTAGTTTATTATTTTAGTGTAGGAAAATGGCCATTTTTTCCCTTAGAATTGAGAGACTTTATGACCAGCAACCTATATAAACGCCTTCCTCCAGCCTCTTGTCCTACAGATTTCCTGCCACACCTATATCTTTCAGAGATTTCAAGAAATTGGTTGGGTTCATAGGCAACTTAACCTCAAATCTCACTGTTTTCCCCCTGGGGGCCCTGGGGAGCACACCAATCTTCCCTGAGCTGCCACCTCAAATATGCCAGCTACGGTGACTGTCTCTTTTAACCTTCATTATCAGAGACTGCAATCTGTGGGTGAAGCCACCTCTGAAAAGCCCTTGTTCCCCAGAAAGCCACCTCTACCCCATCACCACTTCTGCCAACCTCTTTAGAGCAAAAAGTTCAAGGAGTCCATTAGCTACGAATCATTAGCAGAGACTGAGCTGAGTGGCGCCAGGGAAATCCTCTCACAGCGGGCATCCCTCAGACTTTTGTTTCCATGCCACTTCAAGGATCAAATTGATTTCAAATACACACTTGAAAGCCTCTTGTTCGCCGCATCATCTCTCCAATTAAGGCAAAAGGCTCAGAGCAGCCACATCTTCATTATGAGGAAACCATGGGCAGGCCTGGGTTGGAGGTGCCCTGGGAAGTTTCTGGGCCTAGGGAGATGCGAGCAGCACCAACCGAAGAGAGATGGGTGCTGGGTTTGTCGATTAATAATTCACACCCTTAGAGAGCCCTGCTGACACTCAGCATCAAAGAAGGATTCTTTCTGAGCCTGGTCACTTTACAGATGGATACAGGCTCCCAGGCAGAGGCTGAGACAAGCTTGGGAGAAGAAAGAGAGCCAGGCATGGAGCCATGCACACTGACTACTGTTAGGGCATTCATCCAACATCTCTAGCAACTCCCAAGCTGCTTTCTAAGGCAGGGTGGCTGGAGATGACATTGCCAGTCCCTCTTGCCTGGCTCCCAAAGGGCTACTGAAAGAAATGACAGTGAATCTCTCCCCTACTCCTTGTGAAGCTTTGTTCCTGGGTCCCCTTCACCCTCTGGCCCCAGACAGCTCTTAGGAAGTCACTGCTAATCACATCTCATAGAATGACAGACTCAAAGAAATAGAGAATTCAATTCAAGAAACATGTATTTAACCTATGTGATGTGCCAGGCACTGTTCTGGTGCTGGGGATACGGAGTAAACAAATTAACTAAAACCCCAAATTCTCGTGGAGTTTAAATTCCACTGGATGTAATCACTGGAAAACAAAATGATCTAGCCTCTTCCGGTAGAAGTAAAAGTAAAAGAGGTTGGGCTTTAACTATGGGCTTAATGCTGTGCTAGGAGCTTTATATTTCTCATTGAATTCTCTCTCTCAACCACCTGGAAGGAAGGAATTATCACTCCCATTCTACAGATGAATAAATGGAGGCAAGGAAAGTTAGTAAGATGCTCAAAGTCACAGAGCTGATAGGTGGTGAATTCTAATCTGTTTTTAAAGCAGGTGAAATGTGTCCTTCATGAAACGTCCCCATTTCTCTAGCCCACATAATTAATATCTCATTAAAATAAAAAGTTTACTTTCTAACACGAACTAATAACTTTGTGTTATTAGTAACCAAGTGGTCAAGTGACTACATTTTTTCATTGGAAAATGAGGTTGATAGCACTCATCCCCCTGAGTTGCAATGAAGATAAGAGAAGGCCAGGCCTATAAAGAAAACCTTTTGTCCAGAGCCTAGTGCCAAGTAGGTGTTCAATAAATGTGAGCCATAATAATTATTATTAATAGTAGTACTATTTTCTAGTCTTCTCTGTATTGGCCTCTTTCACCTGTTTGTTATTCAGAAGCTGTTCAATCAGCCCTTGGCTTTCTCTCAGGAGTAATTGCTCTATGTATAGGTGTATATATCAGTGTGCTCATGTGCATATATCAGCAAGCTCAGCATTCTCCTAGGCCACCCCATCTCGGACCTTATTTTAGCAGTAATATTTTAGTATTTGATATGAACAATTTTATGTAAGGAGATAATAGTAAGTTACAACTGGCCAATCACCCTAATAATAGAATAAAAGTGTACTAAGAGAGATTTACTAAAAGTATACTAAGTCAGGCCTATAGGAGAAGCATTAGGAAATAGAAGGTATTCAATATGCTACTACCTTTTGACTCTTACCATCATAGGGTAGGACATGACAAAAAGGTATTTTAAATTGTCAGATGCGTACCTGACCCCCTTACCCTGTGGATAGATCTGTGCTGGCCAGCATGACTGCAATGAATGTTACCCAGAATGGCTCTCGAGTGGCAGTGCCAAGCATTCATTTCTCAGTGGGGTCCCTACCAGTATGGCTATGCTCAGAATTCAGTGTTTTGGGCTCCTTGAGGGTCTAGGGTTGGGGTTGGTTCAATACCACAGCCCTTTGTTTTCCTTAGCTGTTAAAAGAGCCACCAGGGGATAAGCTGCACTCTTTTAGAGCCTTTCATAATGCCTTTTTCTCATTTTACCTATGTGTTGGCTTTTGTTGTCTAACAAACCACCCCCAAACTTAGTGTTTTAAAACACCTATCGTGCAGCTCAAAATTCTGTGGGCCAGCATCGTGGGCTGGCCTCAGCTGGGCGGATCTTCGTCTGGCCTCAGCTGGGCTCATTCTTGTCGCTGTAGTCGGCCTCCAAAGCAGCTCAGGCTGGTCGGTCTAGGGGGCCTCAGCTGGAGACAGTTCTTCTAGGATCCATGTACCTCTCATCATCCTGCAGACTAGACCAGGCTTGTTTATATGGTGGCAGAAGAGCTATGAGAAAGAGGCCAAGCTCCACTGTGCCTGTATCACATGTGCAAATATCCTAGTAGCCAAAGCAAGCTGCTCTAAGTCCAGATAGCAGTGGGAGGACACTGCAAATTACATGACAAGGGGCTGTGGTGTGGGTACCAAGGAAAAGAAACCAACATTCCAAGGTGCCTGGTAAAACCACTATATTGGTCCAGATATATTTGAATATGAGTCACAGAAGCCTACTCAGATTGGCTTAAGAAGAGGAATAGAAAAGCTATTTACTGGCTTTGGTAACTGAAAGTTCCAGAGTAGAACAAGTTTCAAGGATGGCTGGATGCTGAGTCCCAAATGATGTTGTCAGGTCTCTCTCCCAATCTGTCTCCCTGTCTCTCTATCTGTCTTTTTCCCCTCCTTCCTCCATCTCTGTTTTCCTGTATATGAGATTTCTTTTCCAGGAAGTTTTTCCCCACATGGTTACAAAGATAATCGTCAGCAGCTCAAAATAGCTTCCTTCCAGTTTATTGACTCAGGAAGAAAAAGCTTCAGTCCTAAGAGCTCTGGCCAAAGTTCTGAGGAGGAATTTCATTGGCTGGGCTTGGGATATCTGCCCACCCTGAACCAGTCACTGTGGTTTTAAAACGGGATACTCTGGTTGGCTGGACCAGGGTCATGGGTCCATCCCTGTGGTGGGATTAGAGGATATCATCAGCCCTTCAGATAGACAATGACTGAGCAGCACTATTATAGAGCAGGATAGGAATGATCTCTCTGGCAGAATGCTAGACAGACAAAAGGCATGCCCACTATTGCCCAGGTGCTCAGGCAATTATGTGAAGATGCTTAGAATGACAAGCTTTTAAAAATGCTCAAAAAAGAAGACAGGAAAGGCCTCCCAAAATAAAAGGCAATAGTGGTGTTCATAGTATACTATGGGAAGAGACCCAAAAGTAGAAGACCATGTTATTTGGTGACATATGTCATATATGTTATGTGCTCTGTGAAGGCATTTCTAGTTGGCTATTTACTCTTTACTTCAAGCCAGTCAGAAAGGCTGACCTGTCATGTTACTTGTCTCTGGAATATGAAATCTCCCAGGTTACTGCACACTGGGCTACTCTCCGTCTTTTGTTATTGCAGGATAACAAAAGGGCTAGAGCTTCTGTAAAGAGGATCCTGAAGCAGAATTCCACCAATACTAGCCCCAGGGACAATCAGATAGAGAGATGTAAATCACTTCCCATACTGGAGAACAAATATGCCCCTGGCTGGGCCCTATGACAATTGCCAAGCAATTAGCTTCAAAAACAGTCCCTGTCCCCTCCCATAGACTGTCTTCCCAGACTGGCATGCAGGAGCCTCAACCCCCTCATCCCAGCTTCCCTCAGAGCCTCCCCCAAGAGGCCATGGAAAACCTCAGAAGTCCCAGCCAACATCCAGAATGCTATAAGATAGGTAGGTATCCATGTCCCACTTCTCCTAAGCCAGGGCTCAGCACGCTCTTTCTGTAAAGGGTAAATAGTAAAATAGTTTAGGCTTTACAGATCAAGAAGCAAATACAAAGCTATTATGTAGGTACTTATATAATGGGGAGAAAACTAATTTCCGCAAGTTATTTTAAATCGTTTAAGGAGGCAGTAGGTGATAAAAGAGCAGTAGGGAGCAAGAGTGAGAGAATGAGGAGAAACGGAGAAAATCTTACAATAGTTGTTGTGCCTTACAATTAAAGTCACCAGAGACTACAATAAATATTCCATTGCTTTTCACTTATTGTGGATACTAGGTTTTCTTTCTCTTCCCCTCTCTCTCTCTCACTTTAAAACAGGTCCACCTATGCCCGCCCCTGTTGAAAGCAAGGCAAGGTAGAAGAAAATATTTTGCCAAATGTAAAGCTGATATTGGCATTTGGTTTCAAGGAGATCCTAATTTTGATCGTCTTCTCTATGCTATCTTCCGTGGCCCCCTTGAGCCAGATATAGAAATAGTGTTACTGGGAGGACAACGAGATATGCTTGTGATTTAGGGACCTGCTTTACACCAAACAACTTAGTGTGGAAGGTGGGGGTGGGAATGAGCGCTCTCACTAATAAAGCCAACTCATTTTTTTCAAGTGATTATCTTAACCGATCAGGAGATTCCTAGCATGCCACACCCCATTAAAGATGTAGGTCTCCCCTCTCAGGCAGCTTACAGCCTGCTACCTTCTTGAGGTGGCTCAGAACTCCATCTAAACCTTAAATAAAACAGCCCCCTCAGTCGACTGTAATTAAACATATACTCAGCTGCGGTGAGTTTGGCATCAGCACCTGCCGCTGGGATCCCCTTTCTCCAGGCACCTGCGGGAGGCAGCCGCCCCACCACGCCCCGCCCCACCACGCCCCGCCCCACCCGCGCTCGCTGGCCCTCCTCCCATCAGCGCTGGAGTAACAGATGGAGCAATCATCTTCCTCGTTCTGCCAGGAGGGCCCTGCCGCCCGCTCGGGGAGGGTTCTGTGGTTGTAAGACACATAATTAGACATCAATGGACAATGCGGCAGATTAGAGCGGGTGGGTTCGCATAAAAAGAACTGACATCCTCACAGATCTGCGGCTGGCTGAAACTGGGGCCCTCACACCCACCCCCGCCCAGAGGGAGCAGGGCCATGTGATTGCATCCTGGGTGGCGGCCGCCTACCGGCTGCCACGCTTGGGCTTTCCCGTCTCTCTTAAGCAACGTCTGACTTTTTCTTAAACACCATCCCAGGATAATTTATGTGTAATGGATGTCCCTTATGTTGACACGTCACCTGTAAAGTCTGCGTGCTCAACATGGCTATGGGGACAGTGAGGGTTTCAGGACGTCCACTGACAGCCCCTACCCCTGCCCCACCCCCCCATGTGAATGATTTACAGAAAGCCTTCCGTAATAGACACAGGCTGGGATTCACCCTCTCCTCACCAAGCCAGATGACCTGGAGTGACTAAGGTCACCTCGCCAGACTCTACAAGAGACAGCACCTAATGCTGGTAAAGAGCACGTGCTGCAGAGAGGGTAAGATCGGGTTTGGAATCCAGGACTGACCCTTGCTGCATGGGTGACATAAGGCCAGTTACTCAGTCTGGAACCTTGGTTTCCTCTTCTGTGTAGGGAATAGTTTCTGCCTCACAGACAACTATGGGGCAAAGTATATTTGAGCTCCTTTGTGAAAATCAGAGGCTCATTCTGGGTAGCTCAGAAAACAGGGTGGGTCATGTGGGTCCTTTGGGAAGCAGAAACCAAGATAGAATTACAAGTGCAATCTCAAAGGATAAAGAGGAGAGGAGGGCCTCAGGCCATAAGAAGTACAGCCTCAGAGAGGAAGGGAGGGAAGGGAGATTGGGAAGGAGAGCGCCACACAGCCAGTCTGTGCAGCCTGAGAGTCTTCAAGGGCAATAGAGAGTCCTTGCAAAGACTGCCTGTGGGGAATCCCATGATGGGCAGGAATGTCCCAGCTCTGGCACCTGGCTGTGCCAGTCAGTGACTGGGAGCAGCCTGGGGAGAGAGTGTCCAGTGAGCAGAATGAAACTGTGGCTCACGAAAGGAAGGTGTAGCAGCCAGAAGCTGACAGCTCACCACACTCCTTGGCAGGATCTCTCTTGGAGGGAGAGCTGAGTAGCACACTCCCACCCACAGTTCCAGGGGTGGCCACAGGACTGAGATAAAGCCAACCATTATATTCTTCTTCACCGGCCAACTGTGAATGATTCAGAGTTTACCTAAACCGATTCAATTTTAATTTGCTGTGGGGATGCTGGAACACAGATTGTCTTTTTTTCTGATGGATGTTAACAAGAAAGTAGGTAGAGTCAGGAACTGCTGAGAGGTGTTCAAATTGCGATGAAGTCAACACCTGAGGCGAGTAGAGCTCAGAAACCACAAGAAACGGGGCTTAGGTCACATTGTTCAGCAGCTAGGTAAAGCCTCTCTTGAAATCCATTCTACCACTCAGTTTTTGAACTAATAAACCCTTTTTACTGTTTTGAAGCAGGCCTCCGATTTGAATAGTAAATAAGGGAAACAGATGCTCTCTGAACTATAAAAATAAGCATAGGCACACGACCAAACTTAATGGGACTGTGATTGATGAAAGTGTGAGGTAGGGATCTAAAGCTGCTCTTGGGACCTCAAGGCAGAAATGTTTGAATCTTTACCTCAGAGGGTAATGTGACTTAACTCCAAGTGTCTGCATCCCTCTGCGCCCACATACCCTCTTATCCATGACCATTGATGTCTTTACACCCTCCTTTGTATATTTTTTCCACTACAGAGGTCCTTCTAACTCATTTCTTCTCCTTAGTTGAATTCGCAAGACTGACTCCAGATAAATGTGACTTTTCTCAATGTATTTCTCACTTTCAACATTTGCTGCTAAGGGTGTGATCCTGTTATCAAATTGAGCACTGCACAATTTGAATTCCCGAGAGCACCAATGGATTTTCCCACCTCTTGCCTATTTAGATGCCCTGAAGAGATCCCGATTCCATTGTCTTCAGAGGAGGCTAAGTATCAGTATTTCTTTAGTTTCTCAGATGGTTCAAGTGTGCTGCCAGAGTTGAGAACCCCTGGGTTAATAAAGCTTTCCAGGTCAACAGATCACCACCCCCTACCTACTCTAGCCTGTCCTTGGGTCAAGTTCAACCTCCATCAAATTGGCTAAGAGCAGAGTCACATGGTCTAAACATATCTAAAGCCTCCTGCATTGGTGGGGTCTATAGCAGGATTGAAGTGCAGACAGGCCCTGTTTGACATACTTAAGATGAAACAAGCCTAGCACAGAGTTTGGCACGATGCAATGAGTCAAGTGATAGCTGCTATTAAAATCCGATCTCGTCTCTAATTCAAAGGTATACTGTCTTTAAAACACACCAGATGACATGTTATTATACACTTAAAACCTATTTGATTTTATTAAGCAATGTCACCCTAATAATTTTAATAAAAACAAAACACCAAGCTGCTGCTGTACCACAACTGAGAAAGAGCTGCTGAAGAAGCACCTAGAGAATCTAGGCATCCGTGCTTGGCAAATACGCTACACAACAGGACAATTCTGATTGATCCAGTTTACATTTGAGAGTAATTTCTACCACTGAAATAAGCCTGTATCAATGCAGCTGTGAAGAGTACTATTTTGGGAAATTGTTCAGTGACATGGGGAAACATTCATGATTTCATGTTAAGAGAAAAAAGGAGATATTTATGTACTGTATGACTATAATTTTTTTTAAGTGTATGTATTCGTATACATACACACATACAGAAAGGCTAGGAATAAAGACATCAAAAAGGTAACTTGTTCTCAGGTGTTTTTCTTGAAGGTAAATATTTTCAATTTAGGGGACTTTTATTCTGAAATGTCCTTTTGCTTTTTATGTTAACATGATTTTATGAAAGAATGGTTTCAGTAGAATATTAGCTGTATAGATGTATGTGCAAAAATAAACACTGGCAGCCCTGCTAGCAGGCCTCTGTACCCCTTGTTTTTGTTGTTATTTATTTATTTATTTATTTATTTATTCATTCATTCATTCATTCATTCTAATTTTACAGAAGTCTGAATATAGAACTCTAGAACCCACTGCTCTAGGGAACAGACTGGTAGGACTCTCTCTTCCTCGCTCTAATCCCTTTGGCTTTCCTTGGATTCAAGGCTTTTCCAGCAGGAACTGTCCCTAATTCAGTGGGAGTTCTGAGGAGGGAAACTATTTCCACCCATGAAAAAAATGAAGGATGACCTGGAGGAGGTGGCATTTGGATGCGGCCTTGACGATGGGTGAAATGTAAAGCTGTGTAAATTAACAAAAAGAGAAAGAAATAAATACACAAACATGCTGAGGTAGGAAAACACAAAGCATGTACAGGAAACATAAACACGGTAATTATTTAACTATGTACTCTGGACAAATCTCCACCAGAAGCACTGGGTTGCAATGGGACTACTGTTTTTTCAGGGGGGTTTCTGGGCTGGGGTCAAACTGCTGGAACTTGAGGCCAGACAACTGTTAGTGGGACTCTCAAGTCACTTAGCCATTCCTGCTGCTTCTTCCCCTGAATACTCACTCCAACAAGAGCAGTTGGGGAATGTCTCCCTAGAAATAGCTTAAAAGAGAACAGCATACCACGGTGAACACTTAAAATACCAGAGAAAGAGCCTTCAGCACATGGTCCCAACTAGGACTGAGGCTCGTGTGGCAGAATCACTGCTTCCAGCATGTTTGAGTTGAAAGGAGAGAAGATCCACATAGCAAAATTCTTTCTGGAGAGAAATCTTTTGTTTGCTTTTTCCAAGTGCTTAGGCATCCAATTCTACATTCTTCCTTTTCCTCTAGCTTATCTTTTCATGATTTTAAAGAGCAGTCTTCCTTACCTAGGAAACAAATGGCCTCCACAGAGAGCTCAAAACAGCAAGTCATTTATTTGTTTGACATGTGTATATGTTTGTTTTCTCTAGCCTTGAGACAAGAGTGTGTCAACTACGGATGCCTGTGCCCCAGTCAATGATGAGGCAAGAATCAATTTCCAGCTGTATTTATCACTTACTGCTTTACATCAAGTCAAATCAATGCTACCTTCATTTGGTATGGATTGATAATATATATAACATACTCGGAAAATGGGGAGGAAAGGGGGAAGATCACCAACGAAAATTCCATCAGGGAATTTAGATGGTATGATGTTAAGAAAACACTTGAAATCTTTGATTTGCTTTAATGGAGATGCCTGACTAGTCGGTTGCAGAGACTTGTGTTTATGAAGTTTAACCTCAATTAACACGCAATGACAGATTATTTTATATAAGATTTCTGAATCTTTAAAGATTTTATAATTAAAATATTCTGAAGATCTGATATATTTTTAATAGTTTTCTGATATATTAGTTTTCTTCCCGTATTGTTTTCAACTCATTTCTATTTTAGCAGTGTCTGCTTTGTCACCATTGACTATATGGGTCAATTCTAGTTGCACGACATATAATAAAAGTCTCTTTATAACAAAATAGAAATCCAGGAGCCTGATTTAAAATGATTTTTCAAGTTTTATGACTAAGAAAACTTGATCCTCTCTCTCCTTCCCCCCAACTCTTGGTAATAGAATTTGAACCATAGAACCAAAGTGGATTTTTCACTAGCAGGTATGAAAACTGCCCCCCCCCCCAGCTGTTCGACCAATTTAGAATGTGGCAGGGAGCAGCTCTGTCTCATTGTAAATTAATCCTGTGCCAATGAAAGATATCAACACAGTTACTTGCACCTAAAACTGATCATGCTCACAGCAAGGCCCCACATCATTCCTCAAGGTTAATGGGAGAGGAGAGACAGAAATTAAAAAAATAGGTCAATGATAATGCAAACCCAGAAGATGAGGCAGTGCTGTGATTTACTGATGTAATTAATATTTCTATCTAACCTGTTGAACGGTGTAGACTTTTACAACTAGCATGTCTCTGAAGCGATTAACAGGTGTGACTCACTTCCACAGCGCTAGCTCCCCCAGAGGCCTGTTGTCAAGTAACTGAATAGAGCCCTGTTCAGCTATGGGAAGTCAGACAATAATAATTAACCCTTATATTGGTTTAATACTTTCCAGTGTATAAAGTATTTTGAGCTTACAGCCTCATCACCCTATAAGATAAATAAGAAAAAAATTATAGTCCCATTTTCAAGATGAAGGGAGAGACTGGAGGTTGGCATACTCCCTGTGGGCTGGTCATACCCAAGCTGTAGTTCTGGAACTCACTCTTCATTTCATCAACCTCAAAGCCTTGGTTCTTCCCACTGAGCTGTAGCTAGGCAGTCACTGAGGTGTCGTCTTCTGTTCTTTCCCCAACTTATTTTTTTCTCCCATCACCGAGTTTTTGGTTAATTCATATGGTTATAGGAGATCCCTAGAGTTAACTGGCAGGTTGTCTAGTTTAAAAAAATAAAAGGCAGCATCTTTGGACTGGTTTTGAGTTATAGATGTGCTTTAGAGTTCTTAACCCATTTTAAGCAAAGAGTAATGTAATATAACAAAGCTTTAACCCTCTGTGAAGAGAGGGTAAAAGAAATGCTGCAGACATAGGAGTCTAAAATTAAGGCACTCACTCACGTTGTCTTTAATACTCATGAAGAGTTCTTTAATTAGCTCCTTTACTTCGAGTATGTCCAGGAAGGATCGTGTTTGCTTATTCTCTGAGGAAGGGAATAACAGTAAGACAAGTCTTACTGATGTACATCCTGTGTAGATTCCTAAGTAAGGACAAAAGTTGATGGAAAGAAGAACTACCATGGCTTTAACCTTTTAGATAAGAATGGGTTTGCTCAACTTGATGTTAGTAGAAGTAAATGAAAGGACTACCAAATAATGTGTTTTCAAACTAGCTTCAGGTGATGTGCTACTGAGGCGAAATGCATTGTCCATGGTTAAAGAAATTTTGACACTCCCCAAAAAAAAGTCTTGAACAGATTCTGAAAAAGCCGTTATAGTGCTCAGAGTTAACATGCATGTCAAATGGCAAGGTCACCCCAAATATCCTGTTAACACAAGCAGGAATTTATATTGAAAATACAAATACTCTCACCTATATAAACCTAAAGTAAAAGAAATCATGCTCTTTCTTAAAATAAAAATACTACTGAAATTAATACATATCAGACTTTATTTCATTTCCTCCCCAAAGCAAATTAGTTTATTTCATTTGTTCATTCATTCAACAAATATTTATGGAGTGCTGAGAATATGGGCACTGATGATCACGCTCCCTAGGAGCTGACACTTAAGTAAGAAAATTCACATTTAAAATATTAACAGACACACCTCCAATCAAGATGAATAGGGACCAGATTTATTCTTCCATCTGACATAACCAAAACAGAAAAACAGAAATAACACATGAAACAATGGTTTTCAAGACATTGGACATCAGGCAATGAAAGACAGTGATGTTGGTTGTGCTCACCTCCTCACATGACCTCATAGAAATTACAACTACACTATAGAATAACCATCATTGAGAACCGCCTGAAGACTAGCTGAACACCAGTCCGATAACTACGGATGTACAGAAGAAGCCACATCAAAACTGATAGGTGTGGCAGAGACATGAAACAAGCAGACCCCATACCCACAGTGTGGCGGTTAAAACTCAGAAGGGATATCTCAGCTGCTGAGGTCTCTTCTGAGGAGCAAGGAAGAGGTCTAAGTTCCACACCAGGTTCCCTAGCCCAGGGCTTCAGTGAAGAGAAGAGGAATCCTACATCTGACTGTGAAAATAAGTGGGGATTCCTTTCAGGTAAGACAGGGCTCTTGGAGTCCAAGGTGTCCTCTTCAAGGGCCAGCACATGAACTTACTCCCTCTGAGCTCCAGTCCAGAGGCAGCAGCTCAAAAGGCACAAGGGACATATAGGGATGAACTGAATTGTTAGGCTTCATTCAGGGTGAGGGCTGGAAGGGCAGCTCTGTCTAGGTAGTTGCTATTGTGCATTTGTTGAGCCCTCCCATCACACAGCATGCAGTCTGAGTCTTCAACCTGGCTAATAAGGTTTGCCCCACCCTGTGATTTCCTGAGACCCAGCCTCACCCAAATAATAGGCTTCCAGTGAGTTTTCCATACAAACGGTTTATCTTCACTCCTGCTGGGGACTGTCCTAAAATCTCTCAAAGGTTCACAAACCACAAACGAGCAGCATCTGGGCTCAGCAAGCATCGTACCATTTGCTAAGTGGCCCCAAACTTGGGACTAGTGGAAGCTAGTTTCTGTTTACAGCTTAGTTTCTCCCAGGAACCTCCAAGCCCAGCACAAGTGGCAACCATCTGCAGATTACTTTGTAGCTCATACTAGGTGGCCCCAAGCCAGGCACCGGCAGCAGCTGACCTTGCCCTTTAACAGAGCCCCTCCCTAAGAGGCCCCAGAACCAACACACCCAGTGGCCAGCTTCGGACCACAGCAAAGCACCACCCAACAACTTCTACAAATGACACACCCAAAGGGCAGACTTGGCAGACAACTGAGCCCTGCTAAAGCTAAATATGCTTCGTCAGCTCAGCCCCTTCAAAATAGTGCCTCTGCTGTAGTCAAGACCATTACTCATAACCAATCAGCCTGAGGGTCAATCCCTTCCATTGGTGTGCCAACAGTAATCAATGCTCAACTACAACAAGAGGGCACACAAAACCCACACGAGGGACATACCCAATACACCCAGGTCAGCTGACCAAGGAGACTGTGCCACTGGGCCCACAGGACACCTACTATAGTCATAAGGCTACTGTTTCAAGACTTGAAGAGAAAGCAGCCCTACCTAATACATAGAAACAAACAGAGGGAGGCAGCCAAAATGGAAAGACAAAGAAATATGTCCCAAATGAAAGAACAGAACAAAACTCCGGGGTGGGGGGGGGGGGAAGGAGGGAAGACCTAAACAAAATGGAGACAAAAAGTCTACCAGATGCAGAATTCAAAACACTGGTTATAAGGATGCTCAATGAACTTAGGGGAAGAATAGATGAACTCAGTGAAAACTTTAACAAAGAGCTAGAAAACATAAAAATGAAGATAAAAAATAACCAGTTAGAAATGAAGAATACAATAACTAAAATGAAGAATACATTAGAGGAAATCAACAGTAGATTAGATGGAGCAGAGGGCTGAGTCAGCAATTTGGAAGACAAGGCAGTGGAAAACACCCAATCAGAACAGCAACAAGAAAAAAAGAAGTAAAAAAAAAATAAATGAAAATAGTTTAAGGAGTCTCTAAGACGATAATCAAGCATTCCAACTTTTGCATAATAAGGGTAACCCAAAGGAGAAGAGAGACAGACAAATGGAGAGCAAAAGAGTGAGCAAAGAACTGAAAAACCTATTTGAGGAAATAATGATGGAAAACTTACATAACCTGGTGAAGGAAACAGACATAAAATCCCAGGAAGCACAGAGAGCCCCAAACAAGATGAACCCAAAGAGGATCACATCAAGACACATCATCATTAAAATGCTAAAGGTTAAAGGCAAAGCGAGAATCTTAAAAGCAGCAAGAGAAAAATATCTAGTTACCTACAAGGGAGCTCCCATAAGACTGTCAGCTGATTTCTCAACAGAAACTTTACAGGCCAGAAGGGACGGCCACAAAATATTCAAAGTAGTGAAAAACAAGGACCTACACCCAAGATTACTCTACCCAGAGAGACTATCACGTAGAATGGAAGAACAGATAAAGAGCTTCTCCAAAAAGAAAAAGGTGAAGGTGTTTGTCACCACCAAACCAGTATGACAAGAAATGTTAAAGGGACTTCTTTAACCCATTTCCCATTTAGGAAAAAAAGTGCAGCTCGCTGTCAGCGTAATTTAATTTATATAAATATGCTCTAAGGCTGAAGCAAATCTGACTAGTTTTCAATGTGAAAATACAAAAACTGTTCTTGAAGTTATTTCTAAAAAGAACTTGTCTCTAATGCTAATGTAACAGAAATGTATATATAAATTGGATTCATCTTTGGCTAACAACTGAGAACAACGTTAACATTACGCATAGGAATGCTATATTTTCTAGAATTTGACATTTTCAGTGATTGAGAATTACTATATTTTGTAAATGGAAATGCCACTACTAAAAACATAATGCTATAAATAGAATGATGTCATTCATTTCCAAAACTATTGATATACTAGAGTGATGTGAAAATAATAATAATAAAAGCAAGATATTTCATGGCAAACTTTGGGGTAAGGTTAGGACTATAATTCGTAAGTTATCTTGGGGTAAATGCTGCCGCCATAAGTGCCACTGGTGAGTGTTTTCAGGGAAAATGGGAAATGGTTTAAGAAGAAGGAAAAAGCACCAAAAATAGAATAATAAAATGGCAATTATCACCTATCTAGCAACAATTACTTGAAATGTAAATGGATTAAATGCTCCAACCAAAAGACCCAGGGTAGCTGAATAGATAAGAAAACAAGACCCATAAATATGCTGCCTATAAGAGCCCCACTTCAGACCAAAAGACACACACAGACTGAAAATAAAGAGATGGAAAAACGTACTTCATGCAAATGGAAACTTTTTAAAAAGCTGAGGTAGCAATACCTATATCAGACAAAACAGACTTTAAAACAAAGGCTGTAACAAAGGATACTTTGTATACTTGAAAGTAATATAATATTGTATTTCAACTGTATTTGAAAAATAAAATAAATTAAAAAAAAGAAAGTGATTCTGTGGAATGGAAAATAAACATGGTGAGCCATATGTCACCTCTCCTACTACTTTGAAAGACTGTCCAGGCTGCACAGAGACAACCCAGGCAGAACTCAGTGGACTCCAGAGTTCAGCAGACAGAGTTGAGGGCTTGGGAAGACCAAAGCAGCAAGAGTTTGTAGAACAGAGTACCTGAGAGGACAGAGCTGCAGAGAACCCCAGATATCTGAACAGGGTCTCCCTCTAGTATTCAAGAGAGTACCTACTAATGAGAGCATATACATGAGGCTAGGGAAATAACCATTGGAAAGAATTAGAGGGAACAGAGCTCAGCACTCACACAGACACCTATTTCCATCAGCCAGACTGGAAAACTCATAATTCATGGGGCATGGGAAAATCTTTCCTTATACTGTAAAACCGTTCATTTTAGACTGAGCACTCTTCCAGCCCTGCCTAATAACTTACAAAAGCAAGATACACAAAGACCAAACTATTTCCAAGTTACTTACTGGCATCCCAAAACAAAGCTAAAGAACATAAGAATACTATCTAATACCCAACGAGATAAAATTCAAAATGTCTGGCATCCACTCAAAGATTACAAGACATGTAAAGATCACTCATACTGAGAACTTGTATCCAGAATTTATAAAGAATTCTCCAAACTCAAAAATAAGAAAACAAGCAACTCAGATTTTTAAAAAACGGGAAGATATATGGATGACAAATATGCATATGAAAAGATGCTCAGCACTGTAAGTCATAAAAATGCAAATTAAAACAACTTCACACCTATTAAAATGATAAAAATTTTAAAAACTAATCATACCCAGTGATGCTAAGAAGGTTAAAGAACTACATGCCACCCTGAACAAGCCCAATCCCGTCTGATCTCGGAATCTAAGCAGGGTTGGGCCTGATTACTACTTGGATGGGAGACCACCTAGGAAGACCAGGTGCTGTAGACATAAAAAATAAAAATAAGGGATTGTAAGCTACAAGGTCCTTGCAATCTGTGAGGTCAACCAAGGGTCGCCTCGGCTTAAAAAAAAGGAATGTTAAAGAACTAGAACTCTCATACTGGTGGGAATATGAAATGGTATAGCCACTTTGGAAAAACAGTTTGGCAGTGTTTTTAAACTGTTAAACATATACCTACCACAATAGCTTAATCATTCCACTCCTAGATATTTACCTAAAAGAAATAAAAGCATATGTCCACACGAAAGCTTGCACACAAATATTCATAATAGCTTTATTTGTAACAGCTAAAAGATGGAAACAATCTACATGTTTATCAGTAGGTAAATGGATAAATCTATACACTGAAATATTACTCAGGAATGTGGGCAAAAAATTAAAAAAAAAAACACACCCTCTTGATATATACTACATCAATGAATCTCAAAATAATTTACTGAGTGAACTAAGCCTGATAAAAAAGAGTACATATTACATGATTCAATACTAAGTTCCAGGAAATGCAAACTAATGTACAGTAACCGAGAGCAAATCAAGGCTTGCCTGGAGAATGCCGGTAGGTGGCATGTGGCAATGGACAGTGGGAGAGGGGTAACAAAGGGCATGAGGGCAGTTGGAGATGACAGTAAGTACAGTATCTTGATTGTAGTGATGATTTACTTTGGTGCATATATCTACATCAATTCTTATTACATCATACTTTAAACATGAGCAGTTTATTATAAGTCATATACACCTTGGTAAAGCTATTAAAAATATTAATGAGCTCTGCATTCTAGAGATTCTGGCAGAACTACTGTTTTCATCTTAAAATGTAAATTACACTTTGGTAATAGTACTTTAGCACTTTATTTTTAAAGTTGCAACAAGGAAACAGAGGTATGGACATTACCTCACTGAAAAGCAATGCTATACACACTGAGAACAAGTACAAAGTAAAAATGATGAATCCTCATTCAGTAAATAAAACCAAATCTGAAGATAATTCTCAATGAACAAAACCAGAGTCAATCATTTGGGGAATGCCAGCTGTCTCGATCCTGTACACTGCCGTGATTTCCAGCAACAGAGCCCTCAGGTTCGGAAATCTGAACTACAGTCTTCAGTTGTTCTCCAAGCTCCTCTATCAGAGGCCCAGACCCTCCAAGAGCCAAAGAAGAGACAAGTGGCTTTCCCTGACTAACACCAGACCTCAGGATGGCCGACTTTCTGCACACCCCACCATCATCAACAAGCAGGGCACTGCTTTCCTCTAGAAAGGGACCTCGCAAAGAATTGACTATCTTGGATTCACTATCTTTGAGCTCTTCTTGTTCTGAATCTGAGTCTTCAGTCTCAGATGATGTGGGGCTGTCTGATTCCTCCAAATCGCTTGCCTCAGAACTGGTGGAAGGTGTCTGCTGCCTGGAACTGGAATGGGCTGCTATTAATGCAGTTTCTTCCTCTTGGACGAGAAGTGCCGCTGCTTCCAGTTCTTCCAGTTCTAATCCCAGCTGGGCTTTTGTCAGGGATACTTCCTTTAAGGCTTCTGCAAGAGCTGCCAACTTTTTGGACCTTAAAAAACATTTTAAGAAAAATATTAGGACTATTTATTAATTGCCCTGGGGGCAACAAGGTGCACAGCTTAAAGAAATATAAAATAAAGTTGGGTCCATACTTTACATGACACACCAGGATAAATCCCCAAACAGATAAAAGATATAAATATATATATATAATATATATATATATATATATATATATATATAAAATGAAACTAGTAAAGTATTACAAAGAAGTGTAGGAGATTTCCTTTATGATCCTACAATGAGGAAGGCCTTCCCATGACTCAAAATCCAGAAGCCACAAACAAAAAGCAGAGACTGATAAATTCAACTAATAAAAAACAACAACTTCTATAGGGCAAAAAAAAAAAAAAAAAAAAAAAAAAAGCACCATCATAAGTCAAAAGGCTAAGGCAAAATTGAGAAAAACATGTGCAACTCCTATCACAGAGCAAGGCCTAATTTCCCTAACGAACTTCTTAAAAGTGGATATAACAACCCATCAAAAAATGGCAAAAGATGCAAGCATACAATTCGCACAAAAGGAAATACAAATGCCTCTTAAGTATATGAAAGGATATCCAACTTCAGTAAAATAAGAGAAATACAAATTGAAGTCATACCGAGATATATTTTACATTTATCAAATTGGCAAAAATCCAAACATTTGATAATACTGCTAGTAAGACTGTGGGGGAAAAGGAGGCTTCATACACTGGTGATGAGAGATTAAATAGATACAACCCCATATGAAGGAGCATTTGACAAAAACTTTCAAAACTGAAAATGTACATACCCTTGACCCAGTAATACTACATCTGGAAATTAAATACAGGCCCAAGTTTTGTTTTGTTTTTTTTTTTTTTTTTACTATCACATTGTTTTTAATACCTCAAAATGGGAAACGATCAAATTTCCATCAATATAATATGAGACCAATTGAAAACTTAAGACATATCCAAACATAGGAACAGCCTACAGCTGCATAAGGAATAAAGCACTCCATGGGCTAACCCATACATTGTTTATTTTTAAACCTATGTGAATGTAACACCTATTCAAGAGTTTTAAATGTACAAAAAAGGGGGAAAAAAAAGCAATATTAGAGAGCAGCATACAGTGCTTTTTATTTTTATCAGAAAACCATTTCATGTTATTTCGGAAGATATTTTTCTAAATTTGTAACATTACGTTATATTGAATAAACTTTTTCATTACCTTGAATGTATTTAGTTATTTTGTTTTTGAAAGAAGCAACATAAAGTATATTATATTACAGTTTCCAAAATCTGTCTTTCCTATTCTATAGAGGAAAATCTGATGTGGCAACTGGAAAAAAGCAGCAGTGAATGAAAGTGGTCAACATGCTATCATGGCTTCTATGTTTCACTAACTTCAAAGATTAAATGAGTGCACAAAACATTTAGTGGCTTTCAGACAAACTAGATAAGGGTGAGTTCACAAGATAAACTCATTCGTAAAAGTATGGTCCATCCCATATTGGGAGAATGAGGTTTATTTCAATAGAGCCCCAGTGAATGGATGCTGCAATGGTAACTCCTGAATAAAGATGGTAATTTTCATCTCAGTGCTTACATATACCTAAGACCCTTTTGCCTCAAAATATTTAGCATCATGCCTTTGCACAAACATGCTACTCCCCACTCCTACACACTGCCTCTCCACAAGTGTAATCAGGATATGGAAGCTCCACTGCAGTCAGTGTACAAGGGTAGGTAGGAAGTAATGGAGTGAATGGGACAAGGGTAACAGCAATCACTGATGGGCTATTTTCTCTTAAGCAGGGAAAACCTGAATTTCAGTGCTGCAATTTCCTGAGCTTAGGAAAGGAAAAGTGGATAGGGTAAAGAGGAAAACTAAGATGAGATCAGCTGGAGTCAATGATTCACCAAAGGACTATACACTCTGGATAAACTGTGGTCAGTTTGAGACATCTTTAAAAGATTAATTATGGAATAAGATTGTTACGATATATCATCTTACGTTCAAGATAGTTGTAGATGATATCTACCATATATTTTGAAACCTTGACTACCATTGGTAAAGGATTTAGTCAGAGCTAGTAGACTAGTTTAAAACATCTCTGCCTCAAGGCTCTGTCAGCCTAGGAACCAGTTCACTGCCATCTTTCTCACTGAAGGAGATCCTCTCTGCGTTGTAACACACAGCTTTAAGAGATAAAGAGCAATGAACTTGGGGAAGAAGATAATGCCTCTTACCAAATTATAATATTAGAAATACAAATTTTACATAAAAGCTTTTACTTTTGTTGCCATACATCTCATATCTTAAATAGCCATGACGAATGTCATTGTACTTGTTTCTAACGGCAACCCCATAAATCAGTTTCATTTTTTTTTATCTCCATTACAGATGACAAAATGGAAGCTTGGAGGCATTAAGAAACCTGCTGCAGTTCACCCAGCTAACAAGGGGCAGTCAAGACAGTAACTGATGCCTCAGAGCTCTAGTGCTCTTCTTACTTCACCCGAGGGCTTTCCAAGAATATCCAGACTCTAAAAAGTTTCACTTCTTAAGACCACATTCTTCACTCTTTCCCAATTGAGCTCTATTCCACATCTTCCAAATGACCAAGTTCTGACTTACACAAGGCCCAGAATTCTCCAAAGAAGCTATTACTAATATCTTTAGCTTAGCAATCTTAAACAAAGTGTATATACCTAAGCTTTAATTTTAGTTTGGAAAAGAAAGAAAAAATTTAAATTATTTTAGTGCATATTAGTTAATACTACAGTAGATATGTCAATTCAAGTTAAAAACTATTTTGATCTGTTTTTGTCTACTATAAAAATGTTATATCTATCATTTATAACAGTATAAGTTTGGAATTTCAAAGTCCGTCACCTATAATCCTGGCTCTTTTCATAAAGCATACCCTACATATGGTGGGACTAAAAAGTGTCAACTCCAACGGACAGGAAAGTAGCAAGGATGAACTGTGAGACCAAAACAGGAACTTGTGCCTATTACCAGCTGATGTGAATTTTAATCTTTGAGGAAAAAATCTGTTTCTCACTTTTAACATTACATTATGTTTAAAGTGACCCATCTATATAAATATGTAAAAAATAAATAATGCTGATTTTTGATTCTTCACCATGCTGATTCATCTCTATTTCTTATATTCTACATTTAATCCTCAAAGTGGCTAGTTTCCTAAATTAATATTAAAGATCTGACATAACATTAAGTTTACAGAAGAAGCATTCTGAACTCTCCCCCTAAAGAATGCTAGGATAAAAAGTAATTACAAATTTCAAAATATTATTGGTGTAGAATGTGACCTAATAATATAAGAAACGAAAGCTGGGTTTGTTTCTATTCAACTATTTTACACAGATAATTTAGCAATCACTGTTCATAAAAAAGAAAAATATTTCTTTGGAGAAAAAAAAGTAGGCCATGAAAAAGTAGCCTTTTTGTTCTTTCAACTGCTGGTACAATTAGAGTTGGTTCTAAGTCTGCCACTCCTTGTAAATTCTAGAGTCTGCCTCTGTAATGGCCTTTCCATTTCAGAAAGCACCTCATTTATCGCAGTTAGTGGTTTTTCGCTGTCACGCTCAGACCAGGTTAGTTCATGTCAAAAAGCCCAGTCAAATGACATTATTAGTTAACCACAATGCTTAGAAAAATCAGGTACATTCTGATATATCTCAATGAATACAGAAACTGAGTTACTAGTTGGACTTACAGTATATATTTTATATCTAAGTGAAGAACATATCTGTTAAGAATGTATTTATTACCAACTAAAGAGATTTAGCATTTAAAATAAAATATGACAATTGAAACCTGTTATCATACTTTAATAAAATTACACTCAAAACAGGTTTTTCTTAAAGTTTTGGAAAATGTAATCGTACTATGTAACTTTTAAAAAACTTCCATTTTCTTTGTATATGTGAAATAATATCCTATTTAGAAAAACAATTAATTAAAGACTGCTTTCTGACAAATTACAGCAGATAAAACTACCATAAAAGAGGAAGAGCTGAAAGTACATGCCTTTACCATGGCTGAACTTATATAAAATTTCCCCATTTGTTTTATATTTGGTGGCCAAGTTTGGGGAAAGGAAAAAAAAGGACCCATGGCCTTATGAAACAGCCAAGACAAAGTGCAAAAGGAGCACTGAAATGTAGGGGAAAAAAAAAATTGTGTATAAATAGAAAGCATACATCCTGTTTCTTGCTGTAGAGTTTTGTCTCAAACTATCAATCAACTTTTCACCACTTCCTGCAATAGCAGGTCTACTATAAATCTTGTAGTAACTGACTAGGTTTCATTTCCTCTGCCCAAAGCTGCCAACCTGCCAGCCATGACAAACTCACACTAGAGCCAACAACTGATAATGTAGCACAGGATACCAGTGAGGCAATTCAAGAAATATTTCATAACTGGATGATGGAATACACTGACGTGGCCTTTTAGTTTCAAAGGACACACACATTCTCATTCTCTCTCTCTCTCTCTCTCTCTCTCTCTCTCTCTCTCTCTCTCTCTCTCTCTCTCTCAGATTCTATCTGGGGACAAACAGCACATCAACTTTCTTTTTAAAGGGAATTGAAAATGACATATAATCAGAATTCCTCTTTATTGAAAAGAAACAGTTCCAAACTTCAAAATTCCCTGTCCAAAAACATATTTATATTGTAGCCTGGTCTAAAAGGTAATACATTAATTAGCTTTAAGTAGAAGCTGCTAGTGAAACTCTCTCTGAAAGTTGCCATGAAAAGCAAATACCAATTGATGCACAGATGAACACAGAATTGTGTTATTATTCCATAATAGTAAAAACCATTTCCAGCTCAGTCATTAATAGAAACAATCAATCTCTTTGAACAAGAAACTGCTAATTTAATATAGAAAATACTGTAACATGAGTTATTTAAGCCATATTAAGTTTGGGCCAATGGAATAACTTTTCACCTTATTTCCAACTTGACAATACTATTCTGTGGGCCTAGGCTATGAAAAATAACATTTAGTCCATTAATCAGCAGAATAATTTTCTAAAAACTCCCCATATTAGTTTCCTATGGCTGCCATAACAAACTACCACAAACTGGTGGCTTAAAGCAATAGTAATTTATTCTCTTAGAGTTCTGGAGGCTAGAAGTCCAAAATCAAGATGCTAACAGGGTTGGTTCTTTCTGAGGGCTCTCAAAGGAGAATCTGTTCCATGCCCTTTTCTTAGTTTCTGGTGTTTCCAGCAATCTTTGGTGTTCCCTGACTTGAAGACACATTGTTCTAAGCTTTGCCTCTGTCATGACATGGTGTTTTCTCTGTGCATCTATTCCTTTACATGGCTATCTTCCTTCAGTATGTGTCTGTCTCTTCTTCTTGCCTTATAAGGACACCAGTCATACTGGATTAAGAGACCATTCTACTCCAGAATGAATTTATGAATTAATGACCTCTACAACCCTATTTCCAAATAAGGTCACATCTTGAAGTTCTGGGAAAGACTTGGATTTTGGGTTGACACTATCCAACCCATTACAGCCTATCTTTTTGGCCCGCCCCTAGTTCATGTCTGTCCCATATGCAATATATACATTTGCCCCATCTCAACATCCCCCAAAGTCTCAACTATTCCAATAGCGACTCTATGTCCAAAATCGCATCTAAATTAGGTTTAAGAGAGACTCTGGGTATGTTCCATCCTGGAATGTCTCCTTCCACGGACCTGTGAAACTAAACAATGAGTTACCTGTTTCTAAAATACAATGGCAGGACAGGCATAGAACAGACTTTCCCATTTCAGAAGGGAGAAAATAGAAAGGATGAAGAGGTTACTAGTCCAATGCAAGGTCACAACATAATAGCTCAAATTTCATTAGTTTCTGAGGCCCGAGAGTAACCCTCTGTGGCTCAATACTCTGTCCACTGTCCACTCACTCTGACTTCTGTATCCACGATTCTGTCCTTGGAGTTATTCTTCCTTCATTTCTTCCCATCTGTTTTATTTTTTGGTTGTTCTTGTTATTGTTGTTTGTTTTGTTTTGTTTTGGTCTAGGCTAACAGAGTTTCTGCTGGTATGACATTTTCAAAAACCTTGTTGATTTTAGGTAGATGTTGTGGGGATCCACACCACTAGACATAAGGGTTCTCCACAGGTCCGTTCTAAATGACTCCACCTCTACTCCTGACGTGTGCTAAGAAGGTGGAGTGGATCCATAAGTCAAATGCTCTTTAGCCAAAGCCTGTCCAGCCACATCCTAGGCCCTGTTTTTAGAGCATACTATCTGGATAGGCTGAAAATTCTCCAAATCATCAAGTGCTGGTTCATTTTTGCTTAACAATTCCTTCCTCAACTTATCTTTCCCTTTTTGTATTCTACTATAAGCAACGAGGAGAAAGCAGGCTGCACTTTTCACTCTTTGTTTAGAAATTTAGCTAAATGTCAAGTTCTTCACTTATAAGTTCTACTTTCCACCACTGAATGTCAGAGCATAATTCAGCCAAGTTCTCTGCTACTTTGTAACAAGGATCACTTTTTCTCCAGTTTCCAAAAATACATTCCTCAATTCCATCTTGGACCTCATGAAAAGCACCTCTAACATTCCTATTTCTAGCACCAGTCTGTCTGTAATAATCTATATTTTTTCTAAGACAACAGAAGCTTTTTCTGTAGCTCTCCTTACTTCTTTCTGAGCCCTCACTAGAGTTACCTTTAATGTCCATATTTCTACCAAAAGTCTCTTTAAGGCAATCTAGTATTCTTTTATCATGTACCCCCAAACTCTTCCAGCCTCTACCCATTACCCAATTCCAAAGCCACTCCCATGTTTTTAGGTATTTGTTATAGCAGCACTGTACTCACAATACCTACATCTGTTTCTTAGGCCTGCCATAACAAACTACCACAAAATGGTGGCTTAAAGCAACAGAAAGTTACCCTCACAGGTCTTGAGGCTAGAAGTCAAAAAACAAGGTGCTGACAGAGTTCTTTCTGAGGGCTCTGAGGGAAGAATCTGACTCGTGCCCTTCTCTTAAATTATGGTGCTGCCAACAATCCAGCAAGCTTTGCCTCTGACGACAGTGTTCTCTCTCTGTGTTTGTTTCCTCATAAGGCCATCTTCCCTCTGGATGTGTCTCTGCGTCTCTTCCCCTCTCCTTATAAGGACACCGGTCGTACTAGATTAAGGGGCCATCCTACTCATCTTAACAATTAATGACTTCTACAACAACCTTATTTCCAAATAAAGTCACATTTGGAGATTCTGAGATGCACACAAATTTTGAGGGGAAACTCTTCAACGTAGTAAAAGCCCCGCAGCTGAAATAAAAAGATAGTGGAGATGCTCAAAAATGAAGGATAATTAAGACCGTAAGGTAGAAACAAAATTTTAATAATAAACAGTGATTTTTAAAAAGGTTAAGATTTTACCTTGAAACACAACTACAAACTACACAAATAAGTTTATGAAATATTTTACAATGTTAATATGCAGGTTATAATTGCAGCTACGAGCTAATTCTGAAGATGAGCAAAGAATAAACCAAATATTAATTATATTTGTAATTGTGACTCTTCTAACAAAATTATGTTATGGCAGGCATCATATGACATCATCACTACAGGTTGGTCTTTTATAGCAGAATTTTAAAGGAATTTTTGCAAATAACCAACCATAGCATCATCAGTTTTCTCAAGGGCTTCAATCATGTGATATACAAGTCAATCCTTTGATATTCAAACTAAAGATTGCCACTAATGTCACTATTACTGTAGAGTTTTCTCCTTTAACTATTAACTAATCCCACATCTTCAAGCCTCATTGTCAGTATTTGTGTGTGTGGTTGAACTACAGCTCCCATATTACTTCCACTGCCTTCATGAAATCCTTGATCTTTTGCTCAATTTGCAATTTATTTGCACTGCACAATAACAGGTCAATCTGCTGGTAGATTTTTTTTTTAAGTGCCCCAAAGAGACTTTCAAAAATTAATAATGACTTAGAATCCTCACAAAAATAACATGAATGAATGAAGCCACACACAAAAAGTATGCACTGTATTACTTCAGTTGTACAAAGTGCTCAAACAGGCAAAATCGGTAGATGGTGATAGACATGAGAGTGCATAAAGGGGCTTCTAGGGAGCCTCTAAAGTGTAGTTCTTGATTTGGTAGTAGTTACACAAGTGTTTCACTTTATCAGAATTCATTACTTGGTGTACTTATAATCTGTGCATACATCAAAAAAGATTAGCTTTAAACAAACAAACAAACAAACAAACAAACAAAAACCCCAAAACCAACAAATATGAATCCTGAAAAAGTTTCAGGCTTCTGAACATTTGCTCTAAAATAGGAGATGAAGCCAGAGAGACTGGGAATATGTCTTAACGGTGCACAGGATCACAGGGACAGCTCCAATTTCCTCTGGGAAAACTATCAGGATTTCTAATACTCCTCATCTTGAATTTCTTTTAAAAGGCATGGATGGCATGTCTTACCAAACATAAAAAGAATCTCAAAATATGTCTAGAGAAAGATCAATTAGTCATCTCTTCCAGTGTGCATACCATAAACAGAAAGTTGTTCTTTGCAGAAGTAGATAGTTCACTACTATGAAGGTTAATCCTAAGATATTGCTTAAAGCACTGTCTGTAGGTCATTTCAAATATTATTTTGAAAGGCATTCTCCACCCCCCTAAGACATCTATCTGATCTACAGACCAATCTTAGTACTTTCTTAACTAAGTATAAAATAAAAATTTCTATTATTTTTCTTTTTAATACTGTTTCTAAGCCTCTAATAAATACTTCGTCTTTCTTATCAAAAACCTGAAAATGAGCCTTCAGATGTCTTTGTACCATTTATACAAATATTTTCCTCAAAGTGTCCCTCTCAGTGCCTTTTACTCACTCTAATCGTCCTCATCAGCTCTATTGTCTCTGTCTCTGGGTCTCTCTCAGTGCCTTTACTGTGTCTGCCCCTGTCTCTCTTACTGTCCCTCTCACTCTCTGCCTCTGAGAGGAGACCTCCCTCTATCTGTGGAGTGTTATTCCTCTTCTAACAAACTTTCCTTTTGACTCTAACTTTGGTGAGTATGTTGAGTTCTTTCCATGCTCTCTGCTAAAGGACCCCCTTCTTCACTCAGTGTGGGACTCGGTCTCCCCCCAACTCAGGGAAATTTGCCCTTTCCTGCATCAGGCTGACCTCAGTCATTTAGGATTCTTTTGCTTTGATTTTGACCTTTTTTTTTTAATAAAGGGTATGTTTTATCTGTGAAATGATAGTTGATTTGAAAATTACAGTTGCACTGTTCAAATTTTGAAATTCAGGGGGTCACCTTTTCTAATATACTTCACCCACTGATATATGCACGTGTGGATTAACAGTAAAGACTCAAATATTTTTTATACTTATGATGAAGTCATTAATCAACTCATTTTTATTATCTAAGCTTCCGACTTACAAAAAGAACTATTCTCAGCATGCTTTAGACTTACCCTGGGACTTTACATGCTGTTCCCTCAGGAGTTATGCCAGCAGATTATGTTATTTTATTTTCCTCTCATCAGCCAAAGGTTATGTCCATTTATGCCTCTGGCTAATTCACTCCTAAGTAAATTGTCAATTTCCTCAAATAAAATATCTACAAAAAATTCCTAAATTCTACTTCAGGTCAGCAGCAATACCTTATCTGAAACACTTCAACCTAAAAGGGTTTCAAAATTCCCATGGTTTTATTTGTTTTGCATTTCAGAAAGGTAACTCTGAATATATAACATTATATATACATTAACTAACACTCCCAGCAGCAACCTATAATCAAATAAACTAATATTTCAGTAGCAAAATGTAGTCATTCCAAGTGTAGTAAATGAAGAGTGAAAATAGCCTCATGTCAAAAGATGAGTTTAGGTCAGTCAGGTTTTCTTGCCAATTGTTCTGAAAATACTTTCGCTTTCAAAATTTTCTGGTTCCGAATTATGGACAAGACCAGAAGTAATTAGATTGAGCCGCTGCCTTATAAATCAAGTGCTCAGATGCAAGGTCAGACTTTTGACAAATATTTGAGTACCTACTATGTGCCAGGTTTGGTAGGTATAAAAGTGAATATAAACAGCCTCTGATCTGGAGATCAGATCATCTCAGTGTGTGTGTGCTGACCAAAGAACCAACGATCAAATTACAGTAAAGTAAGTCCATGACAGGGACCAGCATAAGGTACTCTTGGGCACATCCAGCTCAGGGGCTTTGTTGTGGGCTCTGAGGAGGTAGTCTACTTGCCTCATATAATTTGATATGAAGATCACTTTGCACCTTAAAATGAGAGCAAGAAGTCCACTAAAGTCCTAATTATGCCCAGATTGACTACTTCAATGCTTTTCTTGAAATTTCAAATATCAAATTCTTGGAAGCAAAAATATATATATATTTTTCTTTTTTGCCTCCAGCGTACTGGTCCCTATATATCAATGTTAAGTTTGTCTGTACGGTGCAGTTAATACTCATTATTTGTGAATTACATATTTGTAAATTTGCCTACTTGCCAAAATTTACTTGTAACTTCAAAATCAAAACTCAGTGTTTCTGTGGTCATTCGCAGAGTGGCAAAAGTCTGTAGTCGTCCAATGTGCACGTTCCCAGCTAAGGTCTAATAAGATGACTCTGTCTTCTTCTTTCAGTTGTCATAATGTAGAAAAGTGTCCTTTCATGGTCAATTTAGTGCCATGTTTTTTTTCATTTGGGGAATTTTTGTTGATGATTTCACTGTTTAAAATGGCCCCCAAGCTTAACGCTGAATTGCTAATGTTCTTAAGTACACAGAGGCTAGAATGTATGGAGAAAATACTTGTGTTCGATTGGCTTTGTTCACGCATGAGTTATAATGCTGTTGGCTGTGAGTTCACTGTTAATGAATCAATAATATATACTAAATAAGGTGTCTTTAAACAGAAATACTAATAGAACAAAGATATGTATTGATTGATGAAAATGTGCCCAGAGGCTCACAGGAACCTAACTCTATATTTCCCCTAGGAGTAGTGGTCCAAAATTTGCTAATTCAATGTTTGCAGAAACTTTAGAGAACATAACTACTACAAATAATGAGAACTGACTGTAATTCGGTACTGGCCATGAGACCACAGAGGATGGGCAGCCATTTCAGGTTTAGAATGGTGGGGAAAAAAGGAAAGAGGGTGGAAAAGGTTTCCTATAAAAAGTAGTAATCTAAACTGACACTTTCTTAAGACCCATGAACTTCTGTCTAAGAGAGAAAAGTGGGAAGAAGGTTTTAGTGATGTGAGAACCGTGGAATCATAGTACAAGGCCAACAGCACCATCTGGTCCATAGCTACATCCTCAGACTACAGAAAAGACTGCATTCTACAAGGACTAAATATTCTATCTTGGAATGTGGCAGGAAGGAGAGATGCACATAAGATCATCTATTTACAAGAGGCCTTGACTATCAGAAAACAAATTCCAAAATGTCCATGGCTTAGGATCCTCCTTTTGTCCCCTCAAAATCTTCCAGAACGATAATTTTTTTAAAAGCATGGTGAGCCTCTGGAATAAGTCAGGCACTGTCAGCTTTTCCGCAGCACCCCAAGAACTGACTTCTCCTAACCCTGATCTAGATCCTTGATAAGACCAGTTTGATCTGTGGCTCAGCACATACGTACCGTATCCTACTGGGCATAACCACTTCTCACATGTGAGGAATTGACATAAAAGTCCGCTTAGACTTGGAGCATTAAACAACTACCTTAGGAAGCCATGCAATTGAAAGCCAGACTTAATGATGGCGCTGACAAGCGTTCAACTATAGAGAATCAAATTTGAAAAAGGCTAATTTTCTTAAGGTTATCTCAAAAACTATTTAAACCAAAGTGAAAAGCATCTGCCTATCAGAACATCCTTTTTTAAATATATTTTTTAAAATTAATTAATTATTTTTATTATGGTGACACTGGTTAATGAAATCCAATATATTTCAAGTGTACAATTCAACAATGAGCCATATATATTGCATTGTGTATTTACTGCCCATAGATTTCTTTCTTTCACCGCATATTTGATCCCTTTCACCGCATCTACCTTTCCCACCCCCCACCTTCTGATAAACACTAGTCTATTTTGCATGTCCATAAGTCTGTTTGTTTGTCATGTTTGTTTGTTGCTTTTAGGTTTATATCCTACATATAAGTGATATCATGTGATTTTCAACTTTTGCTGTCTGGCTTATTTCGCTTAGCATGATTATTTCGAGGTCCAACTATGTTGTCGCAAATGGCAGTATTTCACATCTTATGGCTGAGTAATATTCCATTGTATATATCTACCGCAGATTCTCTAGCCAATCATCTATCATAGGACACTTCAATTGCTTCCATGTCCTGGCCACTGTGAATAATGCTGCTGTGAACATTGGTGTGCAAATATCTTTTTGGATATGAGTTTTTAAGTCTTTGGGGTAAATACCCAGTAGAGGGATTGTTGGATCATATGGTAGATCAAGTCTTAGTTTTTTGAGGAAACTCCATACTGTTTTCCATAGTAGCTATACCAATCTGCAGTCCCACCAGCGGTGTATGAGGTTCCTTTTTCTCCACATCCTCTCGAACATTTGTTATTACTTGTCCAGTTGATTATAGCTATTCTAACAGGTGTAAGATAATATCACATTGTGATTCTGATTTGCATTAACCTAATAGCAATGTTGAGCATCTTTTCATATGTTTGTTGGCCATTTGTATGTCTTCTTGGGAAAAGTGTCTGTTCAGGTCCTCTGCCCATATTTTAATTGGATTGTTTTTTTGTTGTTACTGAATTGTATGAGTTCTTTGTATATTTTGGATATTAGGCCCTTATCAAAGGCGTTGCTTGCAAATATATGTTCCCAATTGGATGGTTGCCTCTTTACCTTGTTGATGGTTTCTTTTGCTATGCAGAAGCTTTTTAGTTTAACATGGTCTTATTCATTTTTGTTCTCACTTCCCTTGCCTTTGAGGTCAAATTCATAAATTTCTCTTTAAGTTCAAGGTCCATGAGTTTAGTTCTGTTTTCTTCTTTGCAATTTATTGTTTCAGGTCTTATATCCAGGTCCTTAATCCATTTTGAGTTAATTTTGGTGTGTAGTGATAGACAACAGTCTAGTTTCATTCTTTTACAGGTGGCTTTCCCGTTTTCCCAGCACCATTTATTGAAGAGGCTTTCCTTTCTCCACCATATGTTTCTGGTTCTCTTGTTGAAAATTATTTGCCCATATAAACATGGGTTTACTTCTGGACTCAATTCTGTTCCACTGGTCTGTGTGTCTGTTTTGTTGTCAATACCATGCCGTTTTGATTACTATCGCTTTACAGTATAATTTGAAGTGGGAGAGTGATGCCTCCAGCCTCGTTCTTTTTTCTCAGAATGGCTTTGGCAATTTGGGGTCTTTTGTGCTTCCACAGAAATCTGATGATTTTTTGTTCTATTTCTTTAAAAAATGCTGATGGGATTTTGATGGGGATTGCATTAAATCTGTATAATGTTTTAGGGAATGTGGATTCTTCCAATCCGAGAACACAGAATATCTTTCCATTTCTTTGTATCTTCTACGATTTCTTTTAATAGGGTCTTATAGTTTTCATTATATAGGTCCTTCACATGTTTCATTAAATTTATTCCTAGATATTTTATTCTTTTTGTTACAATTGCAAAATAAATTATTTTTTCCATTTCTTTTTCTGATTATTCATTACTAGAGTATAGGAACGCTATGGATTTTTAAGCCTTCATATATTTTGTTTTCAGAAAATTTACTGTATTTGCTTATTGTTTCAAGCAGCATTCTTGTGTAGTCTTTAGAGTTTTCTATATAGAGAATCATGTCATCTGCAAACAGTGACAGTTTGATTTCTTCATTTCCTATGTGGGTGCCTTTTATATCTTTCCCTTGACTGACTGCACTCGATAGGACCTCCAATGTTATACTGAATAACAGTGGAGAGAGTGGGCAGCCTTGCCTTGTTCCTGAATTTACAGAGAAAGTTTTTAGTTTTTCACCATTAACTATAATGTTGGCTGAGGGTTTGTCATATATGGCCTTTATTATGTTAAGGTACTTTCTTTTCTATACCGATTTTGTTAAGTGTTTTGTTCATAAAAGGATGTTGTATCTTCTCAAAGGCTATTTCTACATCTATTGATATGATCGTATGATTCTCATTTTTTAATTTGTTTATGTGGTGTATCACATGAATCAATTTGCGTATGTTGAACCATCCCTGTGCCCCTGGAATGAAGCCCACTTGATCGTGGCATATAATCTTTTTAATATGCTGTTGTATTTGGTTCATTAGTATCTTGTTTAGGATTTTTGCATCTGTGTTCATGAGAGATATTGGTCTATAGTTTTCTTTTTTTGTGTTTCCTTTACCAGGTTTTGGTATCAGGGTAATATTGGTCTCAAAAAATGAGTTAGGAATTATTGCCTTCTCTTTGATTTTTTACATGAGTATGAGGAAGATATTAAATCTTCTTTGAATATTTGGTAGAACTCACTGGTGAAGCCATCTGGTCCTCGACTTTTACTTTTTGGGAGGTTTCTGATGATTGTTTCAATTTCCTTACTGCTCATGAGTTTATTTAGATTTTCAAGTTCTTGATTCAGTCTAGGAAGGTTGCATCTTTCTAAGCACTGGTCCATTTCTTCTAGGTTATTAAATTTGGTGTTATATACTTTTTCATAGTATTCTTGTATGGCCCTTTCTATTTCTGCAGTGTCTGTCATAATTTCTCCTCTTTCATCCTGATTTTTTTATTTGTGTCCTTCTCAGAACATCCTTAAATGGCAGTGCCTAACCCAAGGGGGATTTAAAAATATTTTTAAAGGCAACTGATATCAATAATTAATATTTAATTTCTCTCTTTACTAAAGCCTTGCTACTTCAAGTGTAGTCTCTCAACCAACAGTAGCATCATCATCCACAACTTAGAACTGCAAAGTCCTGGTCCCTACCCCAGATCCCAGAATCAGTATCACATGTTAACAAGCCCCCCAGAGGATCTGTATGCACAATGAATTCTGAGAAACACTGCTCCAGGCAGTTGTGACTATGTTAAAGTGATGATTATTACCACCTTACGCTTTTCCAGTTCTCAGTATCAGTGACTTTCAATCTGATCAAATACCTAAGAGAGATGGGAGTGGTGTGAGGTTCTCTCCCAACCTTGGGTCAACTCTTGAGGGCTAAGCATTTGCTATCATTTCACACATTCTATAAATGATAGCCTGACTCTGCTCAGCCCTCTCTCACATACCCACTGACCAATCTTGGGTCCAGGCAAATAAGGTGCAAGAAGCCCTACTCTACTGGTCCTTTGACTCAAGAGTTCTCCCCTTTGCCTTTCTTCTAGGCCAACTTGATCCTAGTGCAAAATCTTCAACTTCTATGGAGCTCTCTCCTGAGTCCAGGGTTCAGATGCCTGCCCCAATCCCCCTTCTGCGCATTAAGATCTCAGTCCTTGCCTGCCTTCCTATTACCTCTACCCATTACTCCCTTACCTCTATCTATGCCACTAGCCTCCTACAAGTAACCGCTACCTCCAGATCTCACTGAAACAATACAGATCTGCAATATTCATTCATTCATTCAATAAATATTTATTATAAGTACTATGTGCCCAAGCACTGAATAAAACAGATAAGAATTTTAGTGTTCACAGATCTTATACTTCTATGAAGGAAGAGATAAACAATAAACAAAAACTAAATAAATGTAGAGTGTGCTAGATTATAAGTGCTACAGAAAAACACCATGCTGAAAAGGGGGCCCAGGAATGCTAGAGGCAAGAGATATTCAATTTTTTATAAGTGTTTCAAGAAAGCCTCACTGAAATATGACATAGTGACTAAATATATTTGAATAGCCTGAACTATGGGACCTAGCTTTATTCTTGCTTTTATCTATTTCATTTCTTCCTGGCTTGAATCTCCAGTGTATTAAATCTAGTACAACACTCACATCCACCCCCTGCTCCCAGTCCTAAAAGGCAATCTGACTGTTAATTCCCACGTAACTATTTCTAATCTCCAGATCATGTATCCATGCCTAAAGAATTACTTCTTATATCTATAACCGCCTGGACCTGACACCTAACCTATGCTGTCTCATGTTCATGGAAAATGACAACCTCGCTTTTGAAAATAAACACTGAGGTTTAAAGAGAAAAATTCTAGCTTGACAGGATTTTATATTACAAATATAAACTATATAAAACTATTTGAGGGCTCCCAAATGTATCATTCTACAACTTACTTATTTCTTCTAAGAAACTGATCGTAAAAGATGCCATAGGAAGGCCTCATGCTCAGCCACCAGGAAAACAAGGAATAAAGAATTCTCTGCACATACAAGTTCCTGGCATGAGTGGTAGGGGGTGGCATTAAAAACAAAATTAATTTTTCTCTAAAGACTGGGCATGTCACTTGTTGAAGCCTACACAATCTCAGACTGGAAAAAAACCTGACAGATAATTGAGTCCATGATTGTCCAGTAGAGCTTTATACAATGATGGGAAAGGTTTTTGTCTGTGCCATCCCATACGATATCCACTAGCCATGTGTGTGGCTAATGAGTACTTGAAAAGTCAATAGCTTGACTGAAAAATTGAATCTTAAATTTTATTTAATTTTAATTAATTTAAATTAAAATAGCCTCATGTATAAAGTTAGATCACACAGATCTAATCTAAAGCCCCGATTTCCTGTGACAAAAATGAGGCCTAGACATAGCTAAGACAATAGAACAAACCACAAACTTGAGTGCTAATACTTCATACTGGCATCAGATAGGAGGCTCTTCGAATCGCTTTCCTATGCATGACCCCGTCTGATCCTTCCCTCAGCCACATCAGCTAAGCAGATACAGATGACTCTCCATATATCACCAATGTTCAGAGGGAAGCAACTGTCTACTGTCAGAGGGTCAATCTCAGAGAAGGCCAGAGCTCTGACACACAGACCCAGTATGTGCTGACTCACACTAAAACAGTGACAACTCTCTTGGAAATAAGAGTTTATTAATTAAATGTAACAAGAAACCGGAAAATGACGCTTGCCAGTAGAACCATTAGAGAATCTTTCCTATGTCGTGGGATCCAATCCTTCACAAAACATTTATGCAAATTAAGTCTCCCAGGAGTGTTATCAAGATAGAAATTACAATTTATTACATATTTTAAGGTAGTAACCATGACTCTCAAAAATTAGGAATCAACTAGTTTGTTGGACATCTTTTTTAAATTCTATGTTCACTTTATCAAGATGTACAAGCAAAAACTCTTCTATACTTGGAACTGAAGAGTTGCCAAAATATCCCAATCAGACCCAATTTACTACCTATGAAAACTACTGATTACTCAAAATAAAAATGAAAAGGTGGCTCAAAATATTATTTGACTAAATGTAGGAATATACAGTACAACTTAAACCTCCAGTTAGATGGCTGTTAGAATCATACCTATTGGCTCTTGTAGGAGCATTTCTGGCTCCTACAAGAACTAGATGCAAAAGCCTATTTACGGTTTGATTCAAATGATGCTATCAAAATGCTTCCTACATGGGATGAGATATATAAGTGCTTTTCTCCTTCCATTCCTTGTTGAGGCATGTGGGTGGGTATTTTATTGGAGCCAGCTCACTCTACAGATATAAATCAGCCCCACAATGAGTAGTTTATACAAAAGCAGGGACTGCTTTGGGCAGGAGCATGGAGCTCAGCTTTGATCACAGCAGCAGTTCCCACCTGCTTAAAAAGGCAGCAGCAGTGATTCTGCTTTCCATTCCCTTACTCAAAAACACAAGAAATACGCAAGAGATAAGCTGAGAGGGAAAACGTTACACAAATCGTTGACCCTGCTTGCAGGCAGAGAAGAGCTGCCTCTGCTTGGCTTTGATTTTCCAGAGTCACAGCCCGAGGGGAGAGGCAGTCTGATTTTCTTCTTTTCTAGCGTTCCCAATGGCAAGGTGCATTCAGAAGGAGCTGGGGAGAATACCAAGTGCAGAAGAAAGGGAACTAAATAAACAAAACAAGAACACAGTCTAAATCCTGGCAAAAAGCTGGCATCAGCAGCCAGAGAGAAAGATTATATCTCTAGTTAAAAGCTATTAAGTTTTACAGGTTTTTGCTAAACCACACAGAGCCCCCAGCTCTGGCTATGATCTTTGTCGTACTGTTGTCCTGCTGAGTGAGGCAAATAATATGTGCCACTCATCTTACCTATGCATTTTCTATTCCTATTGTTTAGTGTATAGTTCAAAGAAGAAACCAGCAGGGTAGCTATCCATGTCTGCTAGTGAAGCTGGAAACAGAGCAATGCATGACCAGCAGTTTTTTCCTCAACACATAGAAAGACTGTTCTCTACTTTATAAGCAGTCTATTTGCTGCTTAATGGTTATCCATATTTTGCCTTAAAAATTGTTCAAAATGAACCATCAGGTTGACTGGCATGTACCTCATCAGTCTGTTGTCTCCTAAGCATTTTAGAAGTCTGCTGCAGCTTCCAAAGTTGATTCCAGTAGAATGTGGTCACTGCCACCATCCAGGTGCCACATTTATAGAGTGCCCAATATCTGCTGGGCATTTTGCTAGCCCCAGCAGTAAAGCAGTACACAAAGCATGGCTCCTGCTTGCATGGAGCCTGCAATTTGGCAGGGAAAAAGCCCAGAATCCACCTATCCAGTATCAGAGCCCTTACTCATTAGTCCAATGTCACAAAGTCTGCTGCTCTTATAAGCCATGCAGACAGAATCTAGTGGAGGGGGCTGGAGAAGAGGGGTTGAGGCAGAGTGGTAAGCACTTGTCCTGCATAATGGAGACAGCTGGTCTCAGCTCTAGCCAACTGTTACCATGTGGGGATGTGGGCCTAGCAACTGCCAGAACTTCCCTTATTTCAAAGGCAGCTGTAAATCCAGAATTTTATATAAAATCTTCCAAATTTTAAGTGCTGACAACCAATTCAAAGTTTTTAAAAATGCCTGAGAGCCAAATGTGACCCAAGGGCCACTAGCTTATAACTTTTACATTCTGCAGACTTAGTTCTATTTCCCTATTTCTCTAACATATTCTACATACCCCAACACAAACCTGCTATACCAGTATGGCCAGTTTACCACTGCTCCCACACGCAGCACAAGTGTTTTAACCAGCAGGATCTGCTTCAAGTAGTGGTCTTGCCTAGTACATCTTCCTCCTTCCTTTCTGTGCCTGATTAGATCCCACCCATCTTCAGCTTCAAGTTCAAGATATCTGCTCTACTAAGCCTTGTAGACCACCCTAAGTTTCTCCTTCTCTGAATCATTTTTTATGACTGTATCACTAGCAATGAGGGAGGGGTTCACTCCACAGTCCTCTAATTCTGCCATCTGCATATCTTATCTTACCAACTATACTAAATGCTCAGTAACAGAACCCACGTTGGAACGTTAGCAGAGCCTGCAGTGTTAATATGAGGAGGGGAGTGTTACATGCTCTGGAAGATGACAAGGGACTGACTGACCACAGCATTATGTTTGTCTTCAGGCTCTGAAGGCAAGCAGGTCTGGGTTTTCAACTCTCTAAGCCTCAGTTTCCATATTTATAACATGAATCTTTAATAAAACAGAGACACAACTCAAATTTATGTGGAACTGTGAAATTATGAGAGATGCCTGGCACAATGCCTGGCATGCAGTAAGCTGTTATTATTATAGACTAAGTGCCTCATTCGGCTCACGTTATTGTTAAGCAAGCACTGCATCACTGGAGCTTTGCTGTTTGCAAACCATTTATTGACTACTTACGCTATGTTACCATGCTTTAAACATATTGCATGTTGTTAGCTCATCTAACTTACCTAATTCTCTCCATTTTATGAACAACTGAAGCAGAGAGAGTTTAAATGACTTGTCAGCCAACTGGCTCTCATACTCTTAACCATGATGATACTTGGCTACATTCTAATGGCAAAGGACAACTTTCTGAACTAAACTTTCTCAAATCAAAAGCAGAATTTGGTTTGTGAACCATAGCTTATGATGACAGAATGACTGGGGTGGGCCAGACTGTATCTTAGAAGTTCCAAGATGGAGAAGTTTGCTTCTCTCTGTCACTTTGACCAATGGCTATCAGTTGGTTCAACAAACTAAGAATGATGAGGAAAAGAAAAATGACCACAAAGTACCATAAAATTATAGCTATTATTATGGAATGCAAAAACTGTGACACAGATTAATACTAACAGAAAAGGCATTTTGCTGATCACAGAAAAAATAACTGGAGAAGGAATCAGAAGAATGTTTCTAGCCTCCAACAGCCACAGAGATTATAGGAAAGAGCTAATGTATCTTGTTGAACTTGATAAAACTATAGACCGTGAACTCAAAATCCATGAACTATATGTAGGCAGTTAAGAGATGAAGTGGTAATCCTCAGGAGCTGGTGTCGTTTGTAAAAATTTATGTCATCCCTTGGGATTTGGCTTGAGTCTGGGAGCCCTGTGTAAAGACTGTATCTAGGTTTTGAGAAGACAGATTAATATGGGTGAAAAAACGGCAAATGGGGAGAATGGTTATAAAGCTGAATGGACTCATATTAGACTTACAGGTGAGATTGATTTCAAGCTGAATCAAGGTTTCTACTGCAGGAGTACAAAGTTCTGACACCGGACTTCTTCATTCAACATTTTATTCACTGTCTTAGGTGAAAACATAAAATGTTCATTTTACTTCATAAAGAAGTCTTATATAATCCCTATTCAAGTCCTCCATGTCTTGCCTGGTGCTGGACATACAGAAAGTGCTCCAAAATTGATTACTGATTTCAGGAGTCAAGTTTATGAACAGCATAACATAAGTGAAAAGATCAGGAAATACCTAGGATGACAAATTCCAGTTCCAAAATGATAGGATAAAACGAATCCAGTGAAGTAGTCCCCAACATTTTTGGCACCAGGGACTGGTGCTTCTATGAGACCCTAACACCTGATGATAAGAGGTGGAGCCGAGGTGGTGATGCTAGTGCTGGGGAGCAGCTGCAAATACAGATGAAGCTTCGCCTGCTCACCCGCCACTCACCTCCTGCAGTGCCGCCTGGTTCCTAGCAGGTCACAGACTGGTACCAGTCCATGGCCTGGGGGTTGGAGACACCTGCAATAAGGTGAACTAAACAGAGACAAGCACAAAGTACTTCAACAGTTAATACAGAAGAGAAATTAAACAGAAATAATTGAGACAAAGATTTTAAGAGTTTTGTCTAATGGCAAACTAAGAATTGTGTTGAGGTTTCCAAAGATTAGTAGATGAGCTCCTTGACTATAAAAACACAACAATGTTTACAAAAACTGAAAGCAACAGCTCCTCCCTACTTTCTGGCCAATCCTGGAGTATTACAATTAACCTGGAAGATACCTTAAAAGGGGAATGACCAAAAAAGGTGGGGGGGGGGGGGCGGGATTAAGGCAATTATCTAAAAGAAGACCAAGAAGGGCAAACAATTGAACATTTCGAACCTGTAAGAATAACTTAAAGGCAAAAGAGTTTGATCTGAAAGTCTTGGAGTACAACAGCAGTTCTCTAGAGAGCTGAAGACAGATAAGAGAGAATGAACTTAATATGGGTTCAAAGTTAAAACTAATTCTACGGCCATGCTACCTTGAACAAGCCCAATCCCATCTGATCTCGGAAGCTAAGCAGGGTTGGGCCTGGTTAGTGCCTGGTTAGTCTAGGAAGACCAGGTGCTGTAGATGTAAAATATATAAAAAAAATAAGTGATTGTAAGCTGACAAAGTCCATGCAACATGTGAGGTCAACCAAGGGTTGCCTTGCCTAAAAAAAAAAAAAGAAAACTAATGTGAAGAAAGTAGATTTCAATCTAGTTTAAATGAGAACTTTTAAACAGTCTATGGTGCTTCAGAGTAGAACAGGTCCCCTCATTCATTAGTCAGTTTCTAGGCACTGAGTCCTTCATGACAAGGCTAAGCAATCACATTATGCTGGCAATGCATAGGGAATTGATCCACAAAATAAAGGCTTGCAAAGGAGAAGATTTTGACAGACATTTCAATACTGACTTTATAGATGATCATCCCCCCAAAAACTGATGTGTTAGCTTTAAGCCTTACCACAAAGGTGACTTTGTTGGGGTCATTAGAGGAAACTTCAGGAAATGTGTAATGTTTGTGATACAGAAAACACGATGTGCAGAGGCAATGAAAAGCCAAAGGTTATGGCAAATTTGGGGAAATGGTGAGTATATCTGTTTAACAAGAGAGAGAAAGGATATCCGATAAGCAGGAGTGAGAGATAGAGCATAAAATATGAGGAAGAGGTTGGAGAGGGTCTTGAACCCAGCTCAGACATTTAGACTTTAACTCTGTTGGCAAGGGGGAATCATCAAGAACTTCTGAGTACAGCCATGTTCAAAATCGCATTTCAGAATGATCAGACTGGCATTATTGTAGGAAAAAAACTAGAGGGAGACTAAGACTCTGGTGGCAAGGAAAACAGAAGACATTCTGGCAGGAAATGAGAAAATATGAACTTGAATTAAAGAAAAGGTATTAAAGCTTATATAGGAGGAATTAAAAGGGTTGGTGATTGATTTAGTGTGGAGTGGGGAGTCAAAGATAGACACACTTGAATCAGAGAACCCAGACATGTCAACCTGGTCAACAATAAGACCAAAAACCCCAAGCATCTAAAGTTACAACTAGTTCCCAAATTACTGATTCATGACAGCTTTATATCATATGTTTATAGTAAATTTTTCACATATCAAAAAATATAAGATTTTGTATTTATCTCTGAATTTCGAACCAGTCACCAAAAATTTATTGAAGCAATGTTCACAAAAATTAACTCCTTCAAGAACAGAAAAAAGATACACCAGGCAAATACTAACCAAAAGAATGTGAGGATCTCCATATTAATGTCAGACAAAACAGACTGTAATACAAAAAAAGCATTGTTAGTAGTAAAGAAGGTCGCTACATAATAAATATTGCAATTTGCTAGGGGAGATATAACAATTATAAACTAATAACACCAAATAACATGCCTCAAAATATAAAGTAAAATTGACTCCAAGTCCAAAGGAAGAAAATAACAATATCACCAACACTGTAGGAGATTTTTCACGCACCTCTTTGAATCTAAGAATTGACAGATGAAAAAGCCAAATCAGTAAGGGTATAAAAAACTTAAAACAGCCCAACCGTCAAGTTTCATCAAATGGAAAGATGACACAGCAACTAACAAGTATAGAATAACTTATTTTTCAAGCTTTAAATTTTAAAAAAGCAACTATATACTAGGCATAAATTTAATCTCAACAAATTAAATTCTTTCACAGAAATGCAATAAAATTAGAAATCAGTGACAAATATATTAAAATATCTCCCAAAAGAAACAAAATAGAGAAAGCACAAATATATGTGAACATAAAATAAGACAGTATAGATGCTGTAGAGAAAAAAACAGATGAGGAAATAAGAATATCCTTATGCCAGAAAGTTTTGAAAATTCAGATGAAATGGACAAATTTCTGAGAAACATAACCTACCAAAAGGAAAACTAGAGGACAAGAATAGTCCTATAAACAAGTGAAAAATCTGAATGAATAGTTTAAAAATCTTACAGAAAAAAAAGTCAAGATAGCTATTTTGATGAATTTTACTGAAGATTCAAGAATGAGATCAATTCAATATTACTTAAACCATTTCAGAGAATAGAAAAGGCAGCACCACCAACTCATTTTATCAGGCTGGTATACCTTGATAACAAATCTAAAAAAGGACAATACAAGAAAGCAAATCATAAGCCAACCTCCTTCCCTCCCCCCTTGCCTCCGTATGTCTGTTTCTCTCCTGCAGCATGTGAAACGTGCACGCGTGCGCGCACGCGCACACACACACACACACACACACACACCCCCCAAACCAAATGCACCATCAAATTTAAATGATACATCATAATCAAGATGGGTTTATCCCAGGAATGCAAGGCCTAACTTAAGTTAGAATTTTATAAATGTCATTTATTACATTAACAGATTAAGTTCAAAACCCTTAATATCATCTCAAAAGATGAGGAAAAGTTTGCAATAAAATTCAGTGACTATTTGGATCAATCTCTTGCGAACTAAGAATAATACAAACCTTTCTTAATTTGATAAATACTATATTAAAAAGCCTGTAGTAAACATCATATCTAAAGGTGAACTGTTGAAAGCATTTTCTAAAGATAAAGATAGGAAAGTACATTACCACCATATCTATTCAGCACTGTACTGGAAGGTCTAACCAGTATAATAAAATAAAGAATAAAGAAAAAGAAAAAAGAAATAAAAGGTATAAAGATTGTAAAAGAAGAAACCAAATTGTTATTATTTGCATTTTTACTGCCTATATAGAAAACTAAAGAGAATCTATACATAAGAGTTAATAAGTTTTTCCAGCAAGGTGAATTACATTTCTATATAGCTTAAACATGCAGTTTAAAAATAATTTTTTAAAAATACTATTTATAATAGTAACACAAAATATAAAGCAATAACTCTAACAAATATACAAAATTTTTATGGGAAATATACATTTTTATTGAAAGACTAAAAGAAAAACTTAGTCTTACCATTTCATTGGAAGAGACTAAGTGTTTTAGTCTCTCCACCTTTATTAATAGATTCATAGCAATTCCAATAAGAATGTTTCTCATGGTATCTGACAGGCTGAGTCTAAGATAAAAAGCTATCGAAATTAAGAAAGTATGGTATTAACACATGATAGACAAGTAAATCAGTGGAACTGAATAGAAAACCCAGAAAACAGATCCATGCATATATGTAAACTTGATATATGGCTGAGTGACCACGGCGAGATGCATGGGGAAAGGATGGACAATTTGATAAATGAAGCTGGGATACATATGAGAAAAAATAAAACTGGTTCCTCTATCTCATAAAATATACGAAAATTAGTTCCAGGTGGACCAAAGGCTTGGATGCTAAACGTAAAAGAAAAAATTTTTAGAAGATAATATATGAGAAATCTTTATGACATCCAAATCAAAAAACTTTCTTAAACAAGAAACCAAAAGCATACCCATAAAAGAACATATTGATAAATTCTACAACATTAAAATTAAAAACTTCTGTTTATGAAGACACTACAGGAGACTAAAAGATAAACTGCAATTTGGGAAAGAACGTTTGCAACATATTTAACTAATAAAGGACTAGTATCCCGAGTACTGGAAAAATCCTAAAAAAAAAAAATCAAAAAGAAAAAGATATCCCTAATAAAAAAAAGCAGGCAATACGATAGACATTCCACAGAAAAGGGAACAAAAATGGCTCATAAATACATGAAAAGATGTTCTGCTCCATTAGTTATCAACAAAATGAAAACTATAAAAGAAAGTTACACCCTTACAGATTGTCAAATCTTAAAATTTGAACAAGTGTTGGTGTGAATCTTGAACCTTGGAAATTCTCATACTGCTGGTGGGATTATAAGGAGAAATACATTGGTAGGTTTATTGGAAAACAGTTTGGCATTACCCAGTAAAGTTTAACCTATAACCATCCCCTAAGTCCCAGCAATTCCGTTTCCAGATATAGAGTTTATTCCAAAAGTTGCACAAGTGCACAATGAAGCATGAACAAAGATGTACAGAGCAATATTTTCCTAATAACCCAGAATGGAAACAATTCATCAACAACACAATCTCGGAACAACTGATAAACAAATTGCAATATATTCAGGCAAAAGGATGAAAAACAGCAGGAATAAAAATAAACTACACTACACCTCTGTGCGTCATCATGGATAAATATATTTTTTAAAAAAGAAAAAAGTTATGTGAAAGCAGAAAGTAATAGAAAAACACAGTATGATTCCATTTACAGAAAGTTCAAAAGCAGGCAAAGCTAAAATTAAACTTCAGATACACACATTGATGGTAAAACCATAAGAAAAAGCAAGGTAATGCTTAACACAAAATTCAGGGTGGTTGTTACCGGAGGGAGATGGGAAATACAGCTGAGACTGTTTCCATAGGGGGCCTCTAGGAAGTAATTTTTCTTAAGACTGGTGGAGGTACATACATATTTAGTTTATTAATATTCCTTAAAATGTACATCCATATTTCTTGTATTCCTACATTTCATACGAAAATATTATAAGAAAATAACTAAACTCTATAAACATACAAAAAAGGCAGACAAAAGGGAACTGCAATAAATAACTGAGCCCAAGAGTTTCTTTAAGTAATAAAGAAAAGAATAACACAAGGAAAGAAAGAAAACTAGACATTACCCAGAATTATGAACTAAAGAACAGATGATCCAAAAAGAGCTAAGTTATGAAGACAGAAGAATTTCTCTAACAAAAGCCAACAGACTGAGAACTATTTTTCCCAAATTAGGTCTCATCATTCATTCAACCTTGCAAAGCCACAAACTCAAGCATCATGCTCTATACTGCTCCTTCCTCTCTCCCAAAATCCATTTTAATTCCTAAATTCTACTACCCTGGTGAGGCTACACTCACCCCTCATGAGTAAGGGTCTTTTTATATAGCCTAACAAGCTCTTCACACTACAATGCCTGTGATCTTCTCTCATTACATGCTTAAAAGTCTTCACTGGCTTTCCACTGCTCTTTAAATAGATAAAAATTCTTAGTGTTTCTTAGAAGGCACTATACAGTCTGGACTTTGCCTAAATAACCAGCCTCATCTTGATCCCTCCCCAAACCTTTCCCCTTTCTCTGTGTTTCAGCCTCACTATCCTTCTTCCATTTTCTTGAACACAAACAAAATTCCTTCCTTTCACAGAGCCTCTGTACATGGTGAACCTACTACATCTTCCTGAAGTCCTACTTGCATTTCAATATTCAAAGCAAACATTTCCCCAGGGAAGCATCCCCTGACACACCTCTCCACTCTTCTTATCACCCTACCACACTAGGTCAACTATCACATGCTCTCATAGCGGCATGAATCTTTTCTTTTGCGGCACTTTCCAAGGTTTTAATTTTACTTTTTTTGTGTATGTGATTATTCAGTTAATATCTGTCTCCCGTTAGAACTCAAGTTCCATGAGGGCAGAAGCCATGTATGGTTTTTGTTTAGCATCATAGTCTCAGAACCTTAGCATAAAATGTTGCACACAGTAGGGATTCAAAACTGTTGGTTGAATGAATAGATGGATAGAAAAACAGATAGATATTCAAGCCTAAAGCAGTAACAACTTAAAAATCACCATGAGCATCACTTAAGGATAACAAAACCCCCAAAGATGTGAAATGAAGTAAATACCTAGCATTACCTCTCACTCTCAAGCCTTAGTGAGAGAACCCATCTTATGATGGTAGGTGATTTTTAAAAAGTATGATCAATGGACATGTTACATTGTCCTACTCAGATAAGGGGAAGATGTGTGTGGCTTTGGTTTAAAAACAAAAAAATGTTCTCACACAAACCTGTAGCAAGACTGAATCTTTCTAACAAATAGGTTGGATAAGCCTAATATTTACCACGTGAAAATTTTAGATTTGATATTTCCATCTGAAATCATCACGGATTATAATAAAGCTTCTGAAACGTACAGAAGTGTAGTGTTGCTATGTTCAGAATGCAAGCTTCACAACTTCTTCAGTTTTTGAAAGCTTGGTTTTTATAATCAATCCAGCATTTAATAAAGTGGCAATCCTTTGCCAATAGTTTTATTCAGAAGGTTTCAGCTTCTACAGTATAAGTGAAATCCTTTTAACAGTTATGTTCACTAAAACAAATATATAGGATATATGCTGACAACTGTAATGTTAAACATCAAGTTCAAAATAAAGTCAATTTCCTCCAGTAAGAACTAAACCCTAATTTTTCTGAAGCAATAAGATGTTCTACAGAGAGAAATAAAATCTAAATTGGCGGGAAAGCATGGAATGGCACAAGGTGTTTTATTCTTTGCTCAAAGAAATTGTCTTTGACTCTAGTAAGGTATCAAAACTGACATCCCCAAGGGCGGGAAAAACGTGGTGCAGATGACAGAGGCTCTGTTCATGTCTCTGGAAACCAAATCAAAGTTATGACAGAAACAAGGAGTAAACAGCAAGGAAAAATCACCTGGGATCTAGATGAACAAGCCATACAACTGTGGAGAAATCTAAGAAATCACTCTGCAATGGCAGAAGGTAGGATGGGGTGAGGACACGAGGCTGCCCAGTCTCGAAGGGTTGAATGAGACAAAGGCTGTGGCTGCAGCAGCTAGCAGCTGCAGATGCCTCTTAAAGGAGCTGTGCCTAAGAGCGGACTTTCACAGTGACAGACCCGCTCGCTCTGAGCGCTAGTACCAGTTCGGTTGCGCGCAGGGAGCACCAGGGACTTACAGGGGTATGCTCAGTTGTCGGAGTGAGGGCGGAGGCAGGAGTCGCACTGGCTCTGTACCAAATTGCTGGCAGTATCTATCCATTGTTCTTCTGTGGCGCCCTCCCTCCTCTTACTGCGCAGTGCTGCCATATGCAAGATATCATCAAACTGGATAAAAGATATTGCTCCGCCCAGAGGTTTCCCTGAAACTCCACCTTCCCCAACTCACAGCTCCATCCAAGCCATGTCTAGGTACGTCCTCTTAGTCAGGTGTCCCTCACTGAGAAGCACCTAGATTCAGTCACACTGGTGGCAGCTGGCCTTGGTTTATGGTGTGATCTTTTGAGGTAACTATAAGCATAGCATCTGTGAATTGCTTGCTGAATCTTAACAGGTGGCCCTAAAGGATCAGGAACTTGGGCTAAACTTGGCCTGCAGCTGAACCTCTCTTAGGACTGTGCCACTGGACACCAACTACACAAATCCACACTAATAAGACTGGGAGACTTAGCAGCTTTGCTTAGTACACAAAAAGGCAGCCAAAATGGTAAGACAAAGAAAGAAGTAGAAACCATATGAGAGAACAAAGTAGAGGTCCAGAAATAATGGAGTCAAGCAATCTAACAGATGCAGAATTCAAAACACTGCCGGTCGTAAAGATGCTCAATGAACTTATGGGAAGTATAGATGAATTCAGTAAGAACTTCAACAAAGAGAGAAGAAACATAAAAATGGAAATGGAAATTATAAAAGTGAACCAGTCAGAAATGAAGAACACATTATCTGAGATGAGAAATATAGTAAATGGAATAAACAGAGTAAATAAAAAAGAGGGTCAAAAGGCCTATACAGAAGATGGGAAAGCGGAGGACACTCATCAGAATGGCAAGAAAAAAAGAACCTAAGACTGTAATAATAATTTAAGGAGCCTATGGGACACTATTAAAGGTAAAATATCTATGCCATAGGGGTACCTGAAGGAAAATAAGAAGTTGAAGAGTTATTTGAAGAAATAATGATGAAAAACTTTCCTAACCTGGTGAAGGAAACAGACATAAAACCCCAGGAAGCTCAGAGAGTCCCCGAAACCAGGAATCCAAAGAGGCCCGCACCAAAACACGTCATAATTAAAATGCCAAAGGTTAAGTACAAAGAGAGAATCTTAAAAGCAGCAAGAGAAAAGCAGTTAGTTATCTACATAAAACTGGCAGCTGATTTCTCAAAAGAAACTGTATAGGACAGAGGGCTTGGTAAAAATATTCAAAGTGATGAAAACTCAGGATCTACAACCAAGAATACTTTATAAGGCAAAACTATCATTTAGAGTTGAAGGACACATAAAGAGCTTCCCAGACAAAAATAAACTAAAGGAATTTATCACCATCAAGCCAGTATTACAGGAAATGTTGGCGGGACTTCTTTAAGAAGAAAAAACATGTATCAAAAACAGGAATAAAGAATAGTAATCACTACATTCCTATCAACGAGTACCTCAAATGGACAATAATTAAGTGCTCCAACCAAAAGATAGAGTGGCTGAATGGTTAAAAGAAAAAGACCCCTATATATGCTGCATGCAAGAGACTCACTTCAGATTAAAAGACACACAGAGACTAATAGGAAGGGGATGGAAAAAGATATTGCCTTGACGGACCTAGAGGGTATTTGCACTGAATGAAATGGATCAGATAGATAGAAAAAGGCAAATATTGCCTTTCATGTACATGTGGAATCTAAAGAACAAAATTAGCAACAACAAAAGTGGAAATAAACTCATAGATACAGAGAATATTTAGAGGGATACTAGATGGGAGGGGGGTTGGGGAGACAAAAAAAGGCAAAAGGATTAAGAGGTACGAATGCATAGCTGCAGAACAGACAGACATGGAGATGTAGAGTGTAGCACAGAGAAGATGGTTAATATCATAATAAATATGTAAGGGGGAAGAGGGGTACTAGATTTAGTGGGGTGATTGCTTTGTGAGTTATGTGCATCTCTGATCACTATGCTATACAGCTGAAACTGGTATATTATTGTATGTCAACTACAAATGAAAAACTCATTGAATTGTACAATGTAAATGCAAGCAACTAAATGGCTATTATAAGAATGGAAAAAAAAATTGGCAAAAAAAAGACATCCCCAAAGAACTACTTTGGGTGTATATGTGGCCTAGGGTTATGGGCAAGAGTCTAGGGAAAATGAAATCATCAGAACAGATATCACTTTTCACACTTCACTGTGTCATTTAAAGCACACCACATAAATGTAAATCTATGGTGAAATGTGATAATTATCACTAGACTAACAGCAGTTAAACTAAACAAAAGGCAAATATGCCATAATATTTAAGATATATTTTAGGGTTTGATGTGTTGTTTTAAAATTTGGAGATACATGCACAGTAGACTTCCAATGAAATGTTGTCTTTTTCCTGCCATCTAATTTTATATAAATGAGAGAAACTCCATGTTTGAAAATAATGTCAAATTATCACTCGACTTAAATGCTAAGTTCATATTGGAGAAATCTCAATAAGCACTGATGAATTATCTAATTATATTTAATACATTTCATTCATTTCATTGGGCCTTGATGCAGACCACCACACTTTTTATTTTATTCAGTACTGTAATATTGTTACTTGAGGAAAAAATTATAACAAGCATTTATATCACTCCTTTAAATTTCTTAAAAGGCATACCTGGGGCGGGGCGGGGGGAGGGAATACATGTTCACTATGAATCCACAAAACAGAAACAACTTTTAGCAACATAATGTGCTTCTTCCTAGGATTTTTTTGTGAATACATATTTTTTAATGTGATTGAGTAACTTCAGCATATATAGCTTTACATTCACTGCTTTTTCTATTTGGCTTTCCAGTTATAATTTTTCATGACAGTATAGTATTGTTGCCTCCTAAACAACAATTTCCAATTAACCATCCTAGAGAGTGGCCTCTTGACGCAGAAATCTTGACCTTGTTTTATCTTTAGCACTGAATACAATGCTGCCCATATAGTAGCAGCTCAGTAAATTTTGGATTCAATTAGACTGAATTCCCCTAAACAAATGAACCACAAGAACAGAAATATTTATAATTATAATCATATTTAATAATTATATTAATGATTTAGCAATTATAAATATTTCAGATAAATGTGGTTTAATCTTGGAAACTTATTATTCCCAGGTATCACACTATATGGTAAACAAGATTAAATTGAATGGCTATACATGATGTCCTTCAGTTACACTGCAGATCACTCAATCTGCCACCTGCACAGGTGAATAATTTGGATAAAGTCCCAGAATTATAGGCTTAAGTACCTTCTTTCTTCTGTCAGTCTTTAGATATGGGGACAACACATGAGTGCAGATCCTGGGACGATCAATTCTAGGGCCTGACTCCTCAGAGAAGCTGCACACATTCCAGCACCACACTCTCTGAGCCAATACTGCTCAATAACAAGTAGGTGACATGCACACCCACCTGACCATCCAAACATCCACATGCACTCTCTCTCTCCATGTCTCTCTTGCACTCCTCCAACCTATTTTGACTTTCCCACCCCTAACTAAATAAGCATTCACAGAAAGTTATGTTTCCTTTGTCATTTATCTGAATATATAGCATCTATGTAAGTGCATGTACTCTTGTTTTATGACTAGGACATGAAGAATAGAACATATACTGAAGGGCCTAGAAGAACTAGGTTTAGTATTATATAAAAAGAGTAAAACTGCTTCTTTTCATTGAAGCTTTTTACTGAATTAGAAAAATTTCAGTTCAATGAGCATTTACTGAATATTAATAATTGTCTGGCATGCTGGCTGCCAGGGTACTAATTTGAATAAGACTCTTTGCCCTTTGGAACATTCACAGTCTAGATTTCTTTGGGCTCTTTTCCCTTGAATCAGTAATTAACAATGAAATCACAAAATCTTTCCTCCTGGAATCATATAGCTTGAGATTAAAATCTATATTATACCTCATCCCCAGACATATGGTTGTCCATTTCAAATTTTTTTTCTTAAGATGATAGTTGTCTTTTTGTTTCTTAATATTTTAAATTATGACACGGGAATCCCCAAAGCAAAGTAACAAAGGCCAAGTTGTGTGGTGCCATCATGCCAAAGGCTCAGCAGGCAAAAGTTAGGCTTCTATTTCTTCCTCAAGCAAATAGAACACACAACTGAAGCAGAGTATGAACATTTTACATCTGGCATAAAATCTTAAGCTCCAACAGCTGAGTTTCTCTGTCTTCGACTTAGTTCAAGTAACTGGCATAGATTGACTTTACTCTTTGAACCCCAACTCCAACTTCCTGAGATAACCTTTCCTCTGCCAGAATTCAGGCTATGAGAATAAATGTATGTGCTTCATTTGGAAAAAAAGGATGGTTGTTCTTCCAAACTTCTGATCAAGTACCCCATCACTGAAAGATGGTTGGTAGCCACAAAACATATTTTTGCTAAGCCATATATTAAATATCAATGTAGCCTAATTCTTCTTAAAAAAATAAACAGAAAGGTGTTATAGTCTTTCTGTATTCCAAAAAGATAGTTTTATGTGCTTCATGTGGTAAGCGCTCCTTACTTTAGAAGCCACTACAATAAAAAATGTATAAACCAAAATCAAAATCATGACTTTACAATATCATAAAACGTTCCAGGAAAAGGAGGTAAGGCAAACATAAAATAAAAACAGAAAACACAATATGCTTTATGAAAGTACTCATGTATTATTTTAAGTTTAAATCATGAGGGTTCTATGAGGAAAAGACATCGCAAACATATAATGGCTCACATTTCCTTTTGTTTAAACCTTCCAAAAAGTTACACCTAGTGAAAATAGCTAAAAATGGATCAGAAATTTGCTAATATCCATCCACTTAAAACATAATCTGTCAAATTATTCCAATACTGTTAATATCTGTATTTTTAAAATAAAAACTATTTCTTGGAAAGCTGTTTAACTCAGAACAGTAAATGTATAATCAATGATAAAATTATCTAAAATAAATATCTTGTATCACTTAAAATCTGGAAATATACCTTAAGGAGTCCCTTTTCCAACAACATTCCCTACCCCAGGTGCAACAACATGCTCTGGAGTTCTATTATTGCCCAGTATCTATTTATTCAGGGCAGTAGTCAGAGAAGGAAATGGGACACGTCAAATGATCACAATTAATCTCACAACTTTCACAACATGCTGTGAATGTAATTAATCCTCTATTTATTTAGGGGACTTCACACCCCTACATTAAGGCAACAAATCCCTGCTGGTTTTGGTTGAGATAATTATGTTGTAACAAGAACTGGGTTTCAATCATAATAGGCAGAAGAAAAAGGAAATTGTACTTGAAGTTGTCAGTTTTTTAAAAAAGCTTTGTGTGACTCCATTCAAAGGACACTCTTGACAAAGCTCTCCTTAAATAGAGAACTAAGTATGATAACCACACATATGCCACATTAATCAATGTAAGCCTCTTCTCTGAATAAGATGTGAAAATTCTGTAGAGAATGCTGATTTACAAAACTTGACTAAGTCAATCCCCACCCAAACTCACTTGACTATGTGGGTCTCTTCCAGAGAGAATCCTGCAAAGAACTCTGAAGCACAAAAATACGTAAGAACAAGGAGGCGAAGGAAAATACCGATTTGCTTACATAGTAGTTAATTATATACTGTAAAAAGCCATGGCTCCTGCAAGCCAAAACCAGGGATTTGAGAAAACTTGAGCCAAGTATCTGGGACCAAAACAGGTAAAGAAAGAGACAAAAGCTAACACAGCCACCCAGCCACAGCTCTAAAATGGACTTGACACATGCAAGCCTCTATGTACCAATAAATGCAGGCACTTTCCAGTTTGGGAGCTGTCTGTCTACTCACCTGATAATTTTTATCATTTTTTTTTTTAAACAAAAACTCCTAACTACACTTTCTCCTCTAACCTCCTCCACCTTAAGAAAATTAATTTGAAAATCTAAATTTTACCATTTTATTTTTATAAACTGTCTCTATTTTTAATATATTAATTATGATGCCCACAGTATGTGTTGAAGATAAATGAATTATGTTTTCAAATTTCTAAAAATTCTCAAATATATCAAATCTATTTTTTTCAAGATCTGGATTCACACTGATTAGAATATATGTATTAAGCCCCTAAGTATCTTAATATCTTAATACTATCTCACTGTCTTTCAATAGCATTTAAGCAAGAAACTGGGCATTTCAGTTCTAGTTCTTAGTAAAAACAAAACAAAATATGATATCCTGGAATAGGAAAAGGACATTAGGTAAAAATTATGGACTTTAGTTAATAATATTTTATCAATAATGGTTCATTAACTGTTAATAATAGGAGAAACTGAATATGGGGTATCTGGGAACTCTGTATTACCTTCAAATTTTTTTTGGAAGTCTAAAACTTCCTTAAGAAACTTACCTTACCTTAGGACAGAAATTACAGGAAGAAAAAAAAAAAGCAAGAAGACCAACCAAAAACCCCTACAAAACTTTAACATTCAGATATATAATTCTTTTGATAGTTTTCTCAATACCTACACTTATAGTAAGTATTCATACCTTTACGAAGGGTTATTTTAGTCTGATTTCTGTAGGAACATTCATAATCCTATGATTTATTGGCATATTTTTTGTGAGAGAAGTCTAATGAAGACCCCAGTGGGCATTGCTCAACTCCTGGTAATCAGGTAAAGAACCACTAAGTAAATCCTTTCTATATGAAACCACACACAAAGGATACAAGTGAATGGATACTGACATGTACTAATCTTTCCTTACAAAGATAAAACCTCCTCCCTTCCAGAATGAATTTGTGGATTTAAATGAATTTGTGAATTAAATTAAAAATAAACAAAACAGTAAAACTAAAGAGGAACTTGACATGCTAGAAAAAGCACCTTAATAGGAATGATTTCAATTCAAAGGAGATTTAATTTGCCTGAAATCACACACAACTGTTTCTTGAAATTTCTATATGCTAATCATTAGCAGCTAATGTAACACAATGTTTTACCATTTGTCAGAGAAAGCCACCAAGAGTGTCTGATTATCACTTGGTATGCCTGAATTCACCTCAGTACTATATTTTTAATATGAATACTCACGACACAGGCTATGGTAGGTCTCAGGGCTCTCCCTCAGCTATGGTTCAGAATGGTGTCATGGAATTACAGCAGTGTCCTCCTAAGGTGTCTGCATGCCCCATATGCATCCTTCTCTGAGAAATGCTACTCACTAGTGACAAAGTGAGCCCTGGGGTCATGTGTGTACAACTTTGGGGGAATTCTCAACCCCAAGCCCACAGTGACCAAGGCATCTGGGCCAGGAAAAGACAAAGACCCATGCTGGGACAACCACTTTCTCTCTCCCTTGGAATTATAAACAAGGGAGTCTAGTCCATCTCTACTGAAGCTAGGCACATGCAAACTCAGGGCTGTGGAATAACCATTTTCTATGTGCATCAAGAAAGAAGAGTGGCAATAACTTGCAGAAAGAACCAACATGAGAGACTACATGTCGCCAGAGAGTAAGCCAACTGCCACACTTCATGACTTGGGCTTATGGGGCTCAGCTGTACTCTCAGCATCTGGATTCAAGAAGATTACCTGTAGCCTCCTAATAAAGTCCCCATTTTTACTATAAAAGTCTAAGTGGGTTTCTCTTATGTAACCAACTGATTTCTAAGTCAAGAATAATGATAAAAGTTTCCAGCACATAGAATGGAGAAATAAAGTTTTCACAGCTGGCTCTGTTACAAAATATCGTGACCTCAAGCTAACTATAGACCCTCTTATCCAATAATAAATGGATACTATGAATGCAAAAAAGCCTCACATCCATTCTTGCCCTTCCAACGCACCACGGTTACAATCAGGAAATCTGTTCACCATGTTGCTTACATGTTTTACTTGTCTACTCCTCTGCATGATGTTATTTCCCCAGCCTGGAATGCATCCACTCTTGATTATTATTATATTCAGATGTGAAACAGTACTATGTAACCAGATACCATTTTTTATGTTTTGCCTTCATATGCCTTCTTTGTCCAAACTCTTCTCTATACATCATTTCCAGCTGTGATCCAAATGTTCCTGACTCTTTATGGATATTCCTTAGAGACCTTAAATTGGCATTTCTAAAACTGAACTCATCTTTCCTCCCTCTCACTTCTCTTCCAATCTACACTCTTTCCAATATTATTTAATTTCAGCAAATGCACCTCCAACAGCCCAGTTAATTGGCCAAGTCAAAATCTGGATCTCGCCTTTGACTCCTCCCTCGTCTCATTCCCTCCTGATATTCAATCAATTACTAAGTCCTGTCTCATATGCCTCTCAACTCTGACCACTAGTCTCTTTCCCAACTTTCAGTACCCTAGCTCAGGCTACAGTGGCCTTTTGTTTTGCCTGGATCCCCCTGCCTCCTAACTAGACTTTCAGTCTTGAGTCTGATCTCTGCCCCACTCCAATTCATTCTCCACGGTATGACCTGATGGATCTTTCCAGAACCTTGTCATGTCACTCATATAGACACTCCATAGCTTAAACTCTTCAGTTGCTTCACACTCTCCCAGGACAAAGTCCAAACATCTTTTATGGGGCGAAGGCTCTACATGAAATTTCTGGCCTCACTTCTTTCCTCCCATTCCTGTATTATGATCCATATACCCTGAGCTTTTGAGCTCTTTAAAAGGGTATATTCTTCTGTCTCTACTGTCTGAAATACTCTTCTCCCATGATTCCTTACCTGCATCTGATGAACTCTTACCAATCTTTCAGCTCTCAGCTTCAATTCTTCCTTCTGGAAGCTGTTTTTTTGTACCCCAACAGTAGGCATGTGGCCTCCTAGGTGGCTTCCACAGCACCTAACTAGTTGCTATTAAGTTACAGCATAATATTCCCCTTACATCTATATTCCCCGCTAGAAGAACAGCTTTAAGATGGCTCTCGTTCACCAGAGTATCCCCATCACCTATATCAGTATCTGGCATATAGTAGGGCTCAATAATCAGTGGTTAAAAAAAATAATAATAATTCTACTTTCCTAGTCAATGCTGATTATTTTACCTCTAAATCTGAGTTAAACCCACTCCCATGGCTTTTGACAGATAAACCAGGAACAAAAGATAGCCAAAAGCCAGAGATCTATGTTGTTCTCAGACACATAATTCTATCCTCTACCAAAACACACTACTCAGAGGAAGCAACTGAAATAGTGTGAAGCAATGATAAGGTCCTAGGTTTTCTAAACTGTTAAGATTTCAGTCCAGAAATGGCTTAGGTTTATTCATAACTGAGGAAGCTGAAGGCCAGGATTTATAAAATGAGATAAAAACTCTTTAGTGACTGAGCCGTTTCCATCTACAAACTTTCCACATTAGTGTCCAAAAGGTTACAAAATAAGATTTCAATTACTGGGGTGAAAATAGGCTAAAAAGTAGTGAAAACTATAGATGCACCAAAATATTAATCAGAGTAAACTATCAGTTCAGTGTAAAAACTTTCAGCATTTCAAAGACTTATTTTTTCTTTTCCTCCCAAAACCTTAGAAAACTAAACTAGAGAGAGAAAAAAGTGTGATTAAAGCCTTCACAAGATCAGATAGCCGAGATTTTAGATTTTAACTTAATTTAAAAAATTAATTTTCCATATAGCAAAATAAAATAATACCCTACTCGATCCTTTGTCATTTCACAATACACCATGCGTTAAAACCACATAGTAATAAATTTTCTTCAGCAGGCATATACTCCTTTAATAATGATGAACAACTTACTTTTAAAGAATACAATGCTATGGATATTATGTTATGAAGAAAAATGATTTGTAGGGCACTATAATAATATAAAACAAGTTACAAAATGTTATGTATATTTTAAGCTAATTATTTTCACTGGCTTAAAAATGCACTGCGAAATAACGAGAGATATTAAAATGATAATATTGGCTATATTAGGCAAAGTGATGAAGTGACATGCTACGGTCTTATAGCCAATGAGAAGTAGAACTGGCACATATTTTACAGTTCATACTTTTCTATCCTATAACCTTATATATCCTACTCTTTTATATCCTATACCCTCATATAAAAGGGTATAAAGTGATAAACTTTGAGGGAGTCAGAACTGTCACTGCTATTTATGAGTGCAGCCTACCAGCAAAGAAATCAGGGGAAGAGCAAAAGCTTATACTGAATGCACCTGAAAATTTCAACAAAAATACATTTTTAAAGTGCTAAAATATTTTTTTTTAAACAAAAAGAAATGTTCCCTCAATTGGCTCTACTAGGTACCATTCAATTTAACTAAAATTTACTGTCCTCACAAGGGACTGTGATAGGCTCTGATGGGTGCGCTCATTCACCTGAACTTTAAAATTTTAGAAGGGAAGAGAGATATGCACCTAAATGACTACAACATGAGACAAGCATGAGATGTATCCAAATGATCTCTAAACCAAGTGCCATGAGAACATCAAGGAGGAAGATAAATGAATCTTTAATTCCTCTTCCAATAGGAAAAGCTTTCTAAAGGGAGGTCTTTTTTTCTTTTATTTTGTCCCCCCACCCCCACCCCATATATCCTGGGTAAAGACAATCTGTTTTCTAGATGGCATATCTGGATAAGTATGAAATCCAGACTCAGAAGACCTGAGACTATCATAGACCTCTTATAAGTTATACGACTCAAGTAAATCATTTGCTGCGGTGGCCACCATACTTGAAACTTCTAATGAAATTTACAATGAAGGATGGCAAGAAACATCCTTTTTCAGAAAAACAAATTGCAAAGTCTATAACTCAGAATAAGGGCACAGGGGCATCAGTTTTTAAGATCCGTAATTAGACTCTACAAGACACAGATAACACAAGGAAAAATAACTAAGCACTACTAAAGCAAAACTTATAAGAATGACTTTGCTACCCATATTCTGACAAGTTCTTGCCAAAGTAAATGTCTAACAGTAAAATTGGAAGGTGTTCTTTGTATTAGTCAGAATTGAGCAACTGTCTGGTATTTCAAATAAAATTTTACATAATGTTTATTGTTATAGTAAAAAAAAATAGAGACTAAGGAAAATACAAAATTATTTTAAAACAGAAAAGTAAGGTGCTAAATCCCACTGATAAATTATATGGGAAAGAAAGAAACCAGAAGGTGAAAGGTGAGGAAGAAATGAGTTATGAAAATCACAGACCCTCACTGCAGTATAATAAATTCAGTTTGGAAATATGGCAAAGTGAGAGATGTCCCCAGTTCTCTGCCCTTGAAACAACGATAAGCTGAACATCTAAAACTCAACAAAAACCACCCAACTGCACACAAGCACGTCTGAGTGTGGGATTGTGCATTAAGAGCTACCACAGGTCAGAAACCTAGGTGTCGGGCAATGGACTGGAAGGAATAAAGACGCTGCCTCTCTGAGCCACTGGAGCGCCTTGGAGGGAGAGGGAGAGGGAAGAAGAAGCAACGAATTCCCTGAACAGCCTTGCCTGGGCGTGCTGTGAGCTCCTTGCAGTTGGCTGGCAGCAGGACCCAGTCATCAGGGCAGAAGAAAGAGAAGCAGGAGGACAGAAAAACAGCAGTTGATTTTTGGCTGCGAATGCAAAACTGAGGCTGAGCTGCAGCCCCCAAACTCCAATCTCGAGGGCTCTACCCTTCATACCCTGCGAGATCAAATACCGTGGAGCCCCAGGAGAATCTGGGCAAATGCTACCAAACTGTTGCTAACACTGACAGAGACTGAAACTGAGGGTAGAGAACGTGATTAAATATCTATCGGGGAAAAAAAAAAAAGGATTTTTTAAGGTTTTATATAAAGCAGGGATCCAAGAGATTTAGACATCACCTACTGGAAAACAAAAGAAAAGCACAGCAGGTTAAAGACATATCTTTATATAATAAATCTTCTTTCTGGGAAAAAAGCAGAATACAGTTCCATTAATGCCCAGGTAGAAAAACAGTCCATTAAACAACCAAGGTGACAAAGCATTTCAGAAAGAAAAACAGTCCATGAACAACCAAGGTGACAAAGCATCTCAGAAAGAAAGAGAAACATCTCCAGAAAATAATCTTACAGACATAGAAATATGTGACTTAAATGACAGAGAATTCAGAATGGTACTTCTGAAAAAACTCAGTGAATTTGAAAATGAGTCATATCAACAATTTCAGGAATTGAAAAAACAACTAGATAAGCAGAGCAAGGAGATTGAAATCCTCAAAAGGAACCAAATAGAACTTGTGGAGATGAAGAACACACTGCAAGAGTTGAAAAATGAAACGGTAAGCTTGGGAAATAAGAGTCGACCAAATGGAGGAAAGGATCAGTGATATCAAAGACAGAAATCTAGAAATAAATCAGAAGGAAGAAGGAAGAATCTAAGAATGAAAAATAATGAAAGAGAAATACAAGAACTAGCTGATACCATCAGGAGAGGAAACATAAAAATAATAGGCATTACTGAAGGCAAGGAAAAGACGTAGGAACTAAAAAGCATTTTTAGACAAATAGCGGACGAGAATTTCCCAAATCTAGGGAATGAGCTGGAGCTTGGAATTCAAAAAGTCAACAGAACACCCAATTATCTCAACCCAAAAAGGCCTTCTCCAAGACACATTGTATTAAAGTTATCAAAAATTAATGACTAAGAATTCTCAGGGCAGCCAGAGGGAAGAAAACGGTAACTTGTTTTAAAAAATCCATTAGATTATTGTCGGATTTCTCAGCAAAAACCTTACAAACCAGAAATGAATGGAATCGAATATTCCAACTATTAAGTGAAAGGAACTACCAGCCTAGAATAATGTATCTAGGTAAGCTCTCCTTTAGATATGAAGGAGAAATTATGACCTTTTCAGACATACAAAAATTGAAGGAATTCTCCAGTACAAGTCTTGCACTACAGGAAATACTGAAAAGGGTCAGCTCACCTATAAGAAAATGACAAAAAAAAAAAAAATACATAATTACAAGTAAAGTGACTATCGGGCAAGTAAAAGCAGAGCAGTGCTACCCTTACTACAAACAGGGCATTATAAGCTTAAATAATGAGAGAACTGTTATAAGATAGTAATGAACGTTCAGCACACAAAGGGACAAACTGAGATAACAATGACTAAAAAGGGGAAAATTCAAAGATCCATATTCGCAAAGGGAAATGGAGATAAGGCATACGCAGAAGAAAAGGGAAGACTGTGTGTGTGTGTGTGTGTGTGTGTGTGTGTGTGTGTGTGTAGATAAACTATCCTTATAACATTCATAATAATAACCACACATCAAATATTCAGAACTGAAGTGTATAAAATAAAACAAGAAGAACCGGAGGCAAAACCCACAAAAGCCAACCAAAATAAAGAAAACAGAAACCCAAAGACAAGGAAACAATGGAAACACTGAGCTACCCTAAAGCAAAACATAAAATGGCTATAAGAAGATCTCATATTTCAATCATCACCCTAAATGTAAATGGACTGAACTCACCAATAAAAAGGCACAGAGTTGCAGATTGGATTAAAACACAAAACCTAAACATATGCTGCCTCCAGAAGACACATTTTAGCTCCAAAGACAAATATAGACTCAAAATAAAACGGTGGAAAATGATATTTCAAACAAATGGCATTCAGAGAAAAGTAAGAGTAGCGGTACTACTATCAGACAAAATAGACTTCAAAATAAAAAAGCTAAAGAAAGATACTGAGGGACACTTCATCGTGATAAAGAAAATTATGCACCAAGAAGACATAACGCTTATTAATATCTACGTTCCCAATCAGGAAACCCCGTAATATATAAATCAATTATTAACAGAAAAAGGAGAAACACACCAAAACACTATCGTAATAGGGGACCTAAATACTCCACAGTCAGATATGGACAGATCATCCAAACAAAAAGGAAAAACATACTTAAATGATACATTAAACCAACTGGACATAATTGACATTTTAAAGCCTTCCATCCCAAAACAGATGCTTACATATTCTTCTCAAGTGCACATGAAACATTCTCAAGAATCAACCACACACTGGGACAGAGAGATAGCCTCAACAAATAAACAGGGCTGAAGTCATACCAACCATATTCTCTGATCACAATGCTTTGAAACTAGAGATCAACTGCAAAAAAGAAATCCGAAAGAATCACAAATACATGAAGATTAAACAACACGCTACTGAAGAATAACTGGGTAACAGAATAAAAAAAAAAGGATCAAGAGATACATAGAAACAAACGAAAATGATAGTAAAACATATCAAAACTTTTAGAACAAGGCAACAGTGCCCATAAGACGAAAGTTCATATCATTACAGACCTATTTCCAAAAACAAGAATGAGCCCAAATAAACAACCTAACATTTCATCTTAAAAAACTAGAAAAGGAAGAACAAATGAAGCCTAAAGTCAGCAGAAGGAAAGAAATCATCAAAATTAGAGCAGAAATAAACGAAATTGAAAACAAAAAAAGATATAAAAAATAAGTGTAACACAGAGCTGGTTCTTTGAGAAAGTTAATAAAGTTGACAAACCCCTGGCTAGACTTACTAAAGAAAAAAGAGAAAGGACACAAATAACCAAAATCAGGAGTGAAAGAGAGAAAATTATGACTGATATCCCAGAAATACAAAGGATCATACAAGAATACTATGAATAAGAATTATACACCAAATTTAATTACCTAAAAAAAAATAGAACAGTACTTAGAAAAATACAACCTTTCTAGACCGAATCAAGAAGAACTGGAAAATCTAAATAGACTAATCAGCAGTATGGAACTTGAAACAATCATCAAAACCTACCAAAAAGTAAAAGTCCAGTACCTGATGGCTTCACCAGTAAATTCTACCAAACATTCAAAGAAGATTTAATACCTATTCTCAAACTCTTCTAAAACTTCGAATACTTCCTAATTCATGAGGCCAATTCTACCAAAATCTGGTAAAGATAACACACAAAAAAAGAAAACTACAGACCAATATCTCTCATGAACACAGATGCAAAAATCCTCAATAAGATACTAATGAACCAAATACAGCAACGTACTTAAAAGGTACACCACGATCGAGTGGGCTTCACTCCACAAGCACAAGGATGGTTCAACATATGCAAATCGATTTATGTGATACACCACATAAACAAATTAAAAAATAAGAATTGTATGATCATATCAATAGATGCAGAAAAAGGTTTCAACAAGATAAAGCATCCATTTATGCTCAAAACACTTAACAAAATTGGTATGGAAGAAAAGTACCTTAACCTAATAAAGGGCATGTATGACAAACCCTCGGCCAATATTATACTTAATGGTGAAAAACTAAAATCCTTCCCTCTAAGATCAGGAACGAGGCAAGGCTGTCCACTATCACCACTGTTATTCATGTAAGATGGAAGTCCCAGCAAGTGCAAACGGGCAAGAAAAAGATATAAAAGGCATCTAAATAGGAAATGAAGAAGTCGAACTGTCACTATATGTGGATGACATGATTCTCTACATAGAAAATCCTAAAGACTCCACAAGAACACCACTAGAAACAATAAGAAAATAAGTAGTTGCTAGATACAAAATCCACATTCAAAAATCCAAAGTGTTCCTATACTCTAATAATGAAGTGTCAGAAAAAGAAGCAGAAAAAATAATTCCTTTTGCAATTGCAACAAAAAGATAAAACACCTAGGAATAGATTTAACAAAACATGTGAAGGACATATATAATGAAAAATACAAGATCCTATGAAAAGAAATCAAAAAGGATACAAAGAAATGGAAAGATATTCCGTGTTCCTGGATTGGAAGAATCAACATAGTTAAAATGACCATATTCCCTAAAGCATTATAAAGATTTAATGGAATCCCCATCAAAATCCCATCGGCATATTTTAAAGAAATAGAACAAAAAATCATCAGATTTGTATGAAAGCACGAAAGATCCTGAATTGCCAAAGCCATCCTGAGAAAAAAGAATGACACTGGAGGCATCACTCTGCCCAACTTCAAATTATACTACAAAGCGATAGTAATCAAAATGCTGTATGGGCAGCAAAACAGACACACGGACCAGTGGAATAGAATCGAGAGTCCAGAAGTAAACCCATATTCATATAGGCAAATAATTTTCGACAAAAAAGCCAAAAACATAGAGCGGAGAAAGGAAAGTCTCTTCAATAAATGGTGCTGGGAAAACTGGAAAGCCACCTACAAAAGAATGAAACTAGACTGTTGTCTATCACCACACACCAAAATTAACTCAAAATGGATTAAGGACCTGAATATAAGACCTAAAACAGTAAAATGCATAGAAGAAAACGTAGAAACGAAACTCAAGGACTTTGGACTTAAAGAGGATTTTATGAATTTTACCTCAAAAGTAAAGGAAGTAAAAGTTAAAAGAAGTGAATGGAACTACATCAAACTAAAAAACTTTTGCTCAGCAAAAGAAATTGTCACCAAGGTAAAGAGAGAACCATCTGAATGGGAAAATATATTTGCAGGCAACGCCTCCGCTAAGAGCCTAATATCCAAAATATACAAAGAACCCATAATGAACTCAATAAGAATAAAAAAAAACAAACAATCCAATCAAAAAATGGACAGAGGATCTGAACAGACACTTCTCTCTGGAGGACATACAAATGGCCAACAAATATATGAAGACACTCAACATTCCTAGCTATTAGGGAAATGGAAATCAAAACCACAATGAGATACCATCTCACACCTGTTAGAATAGCTATAATCAACAGGACAAGGAATAACAAATGTTGGAGAGGATGTGGATAAATTGTAACCCTCATACACTGCTGGTGGGACTGTAAATTGATATAGCCGCTATGAAAAACAGTATGGAGGTTCTTCAAAAAGCTAAGTATTGATCTACCATATGATCCAGCAATCCTTCTACTGGGTATTTACCCCAAAGACTTGAAAACCCATATCTGAAAAGATATTTGCAGACCGATGTTCATAGCAGCATTATTCACAGTGGCGAGGACATGGAAGCAATTGAAGTGTCCTACGATAGATGACTGGCTAAAGAAGTTGTGGTACATATATACAATGGACTATTACCCAGCCAGAAGAAGATATGAAATACTGCCATTTGCAACAACTTGGATGAACCTCGAGATAATCATGCTAAGTTAATAAGACAGGCTGAAAAAGTTGAAAATCACATATCACTTATATGTGGGATATAAACCTAAAAGCAACAAATGAACAGGAGAAATAGAGACTCATGGATATGTACTATAGACTAGTGGTTAACAGAGGGTAGGGAATGGGGGAAGTGGGGTAGCTAGATGGTTAAAGGGGTCATATATAGGGAGGTGGGGAAAGAGTGAAGTAGGTAAAGTGGATCAAATATATGGTAGCTGAAGGAACCAGGACTTTGGGTGGTAAACATAGAATAGAATATACAGATGTCAAAATATAATGTACACTTGAAAATTATATAATTGTATTAACCAATGTTACCCCAATAAACATAATAAAAAAATGTAAAATAATAATAAAAATAAAAATAAATAAATAAATTCAAAGCCACGCAAGTTCACAGTAAAAATGATACTGGAAAGTTCAATTATGTTGTGCTTGAAAAATTAAGGTTGAAATTAGGTAAATTAATAAAAATTAGGTAAATCAACAAATTTCTTATTTCAAAGGGGAGAAAAAAAATCTTGGCTAGACCAGAGTTAAAATACATAAAAACATACAAAGTGATAACAACTCAGACTATTTAGGAAAAGGAAATTTATGGTCAAATTGTTGAGTTGAAAAAAAATTTTACAATGTAATCTGAAGAGTTCTGCTGGACTCTCCTATCTCACTTCCCAACACATTTAAAAAATTAGTATTATAACAATTATTAGACTCTAAAAATTTCGTTTCATTTGCTGCTACTTAAAACCAAGGAGAAAAAATTTAAGAGAAATAAAGTCTAATAATTCTCATATCATATACTTCTACTTTAATGAAATATGATCTTCTAATTAATAAGGAATGCCACAGAGAAAGGAAGAACTTACAGAAATGGGATCAATCTTGGCACAACCTCAATGCTCTTTACATGTTTATAAAATCCTCATCCTCAAAGAAAAAAGAAAAACCTAAATCCATATAAATAGACTCTTTCAATTTAAATTTTATTATAAAAACAACAGGAAATGGCAGCAGGGTATTTTATAAGCTCAATTAGCAGGAGGATCTAATAAAGTGATGACATGCCATTATGACCTCAGGGGTTAAAGATGTAATTTTCCATCTGGCAAAATCTAGATTTCCAACACAAATGCTGACACCACCTGCTGTATATTATTAGGCTCTATCTGAACAGTCCCTAAGCATTTTCCTTACAACAGGTATAGCTGCAAGATTTTTTATTTCAGTCTGCAACATAATTGCTTCCCATAAACAGAAACTGAAAATAAATTCTACATAATGGCTCACTGAAACAGGCATTAAACCCATACAAATGCATTAATTTACCAATCATAGTAATACTAAAAATATCGTGATCATTTTTCTTTTAAGTCACGAATGATATTGTGCCATCACTATCTATGGCACCTAAGAATCATTCCAGTCATGAGCTCTCTTTGTATATCCTCAATTAATAGTCTTTAGATACTGAAATGGATACTTTGGACATGTCTGATATGAATCAAGTCTATATAATCCCTTCACACACAGAATGAAAATTCACTGCATTTTAAAACCTAATGTAGTTCCTTGAGTGAGGCAATGGCAATGGCAAACTCTTTTAAATTTTTCCATACCAAGTGCAAGGAGCCCATTTGTGAGTGTTCACACTGTTAGATACATGTGTTACCAAGAATCATGTTACTAGGCTCCGAAGGCTGTATTTTGTATACACTGAATTATGGACTCTGTGAACCAGTGGCTAGCCAATGAATGCACAGCTCTCACTGTGATTAGAACTGATAAGGTTTGTTTCCTGAGATGTTTATATAGATGCTGTATACACACAAACACACCCAGCACTTAAGTAAACTATAAACATAGGTTCAGATACCTAGTCCTGAGATTTCATATTGGATAATCAATAGTATAGCACTGAATACTCATAACTCCTTGTTTTAACATCTATTTTCCAGGGCTGTACCAATTTTTTTCTAGTAAAATTATCTTTTCACCATGTGTACCTCCTCCATAAGGAAATTTACCAAGGTCCCCATGCCGATCCAGTGACTTCTCAAAGTGTTTAGCAGCTATTTGGGGTTTCCCTTGCATTGCAATTTATATTTCACTTTATTTCATTTTCTTCCTTCTGGGTAAGTAGGTATTCCAGAAATGGGAACACATAACATTTGTAAGTAACTCAAAACTTACTTGGCTTTCTGAATCCACACACAGTAGTCTGAGATGTAGAGATCATTTAGGATGTAAGCTGGGTCACTTTCCTGAAAAATTTTGTGAATATCCAGTAGACACTTTAAAACTGCACTTTTACCTGAAGGAATTTAAAAAAATAAAATCATCCTTAAGAAAAAACATGTAATTTTTTTTAAACTGAGAAATCCAGACACTGAGAAGTAATAAATTTATAGCAGTTCAGAGTTTCAATCGTTTTTTAGAATATTTTAAATTTTCATTTATTGCATGAAATTATATCAGTATTATTAGGTCCGAAGCTCATTGTTTCTTTCCTTGAGAATGATAAATAATCCTTATACTCTATTGTTATAGCTAATTAATTGTGGTCATCATAAAAACACCGAAACATAACTAGGTACATTGAACAAAAGGAAATAATCCAAATTAAATGAATATTTACATGCATCATAACTTTAATTAGATAATGTTCTAATTCAAGCTTTTAAAATACCATGGGAAATTAATTAGTTTTCAAACTTCTTTATTTCTTATGTTAACATTTTTTCGGTCAAGGAATTATCTAGTACTACCTTAAATTTTTTCATCTTAAAGAATTAAAGAACACTCAGACTGAAAACTAAAATATCATAGCACTATTTCAAAAATAAGCAGACAAAATCACTTGGAAAAAAAGCTATCAAGTACTATGGTCTTGTTAAACCTAATTACTTCCTCCTGGTTATTAAATGAACCTAATTTTAATCCCAACCAAAGACTACACAAAAAATTTACATAACTCAACAATTTTCTAGGTGTTCCAAACTTCATGACAGTCCCTGAAATTTATTAACTAGAAGGCAAATTATTAAATCTATAGTACTTCTTCTTTTAATCTGTAAAACACAGCTTTTTCTATTTTTTTATTCTTTATAGTGCTAAAACATAAAAATACTGTATACTGATTTCATGAAGATATTAGATGTGCTTTCATCAACATTTCCCACTTTTAGATAAGATAAAAGAATGATGAACTAGATAATGACATCTCAAGATACCAAAATTGCTCCCACTAAATTTGTAACACAACTAACATTGGAAAGTAAGCTGCAAAAGAGCAAGGACTTCTGTTTTATTTGGTAGTTAATTCCCAATATCTAGAACAGAATCTTGCAGCAGCAGATTTTCAATTTCAATATTTTAAGAATGAATGAATGAATGAATGAATGAATGACACAGTAATCGTCTATTTAAATTCTTCCAATTTCTTTAATTGCACACCAAGTCCTGATTTTCTCTTGGAAATGACCTTTGTAACTGCCCTTCCTCCACTACCCCCTGACCACTTACTCTCACTCATACTCTCATCATTTTAAGCCTAGATTACCAAACTCCTCTTTCTCATCTCTCATTACTGACTTTTTCCCTTTTAGTCTTCTGACAGACATATTTTTTTAATGCATTGCTTCCATCAAGTCCCCTCCCTGCACATGCTTTCAAGGCTCTATGGACTTGTCTAGGGTCTTTTTCTCAACTGCTTCCCCATACCTAGAATGCCTTTTCTTGATTTAATGGAATCTTAGCCAGCCTTTAAGATCTAGCTTGTCTTCATCCTTCAGGAAGCCTGGACTGACTTCCCTAGTTGTCAGAGCTCTTTAATAACCCCTGCAAGGGAAAGAAGTGGAAAGGAAACTCAGTTGATCCTCCCCATAACCTCACCTGCTCATGTCATAGAAACAGAACCTGAGGCTCAAGGACAGTAAGATACTCATAGTGTCACTGTGTTGAGGAGCCAAGATCCAAATTCTGATCTTACCAGCTCTACAGGCTAGCCACTGTGCTATGCTATCCATATTTTCTTGGCCTAGTCAGTCTATATCACAACATTTTTATTATTCAAGAGTTAAGTAGGTGGCAAGTTCAAAGCAAGAACCATTCCTTTAAAAAATTGTGGCTTCCTTATATGCAGCTGAGAAAAATGCCAATAAAAACTTCAATGCTCAATTGGTTAAGAGAAATAAATTGTCATGTACTGCTTAAAGGGATACATTCTAAGAAATGTACCATTAGGTGATTTCTGCATCATACGAACATCACAGAGTGCACTTACACAAACCTAGATAGCGTAGCCTACTACACACCTAGGCTCTCTGGTATAGCCTATTGCTCCTGGGCTACAAGCCTAGAGAGCATGTTCCTGTATAAAACATGAGATTAAATCAAGCAGAGAAAATGATGCAATCAAGAGACATGGTGAGCATGAGACGTACGAAGCTGCTGCTTGCATAACATGACTTAACTGTTTTATGCAAACTTTTTTTTATGATTAGAAAGAATACACTTTAAATTGATGATAAAAATAATAAGTAATATATAAACCAGTAAGTCATTTATCATCATTATCAAGTAGTATGTACTGTACATAACTGTATGTGCTATACTTTAATACAACTGGCAGTGAAGTAGGTTTGTTTACATCAGTATCAGCCCAAATACGTCAGTAATATGTTGCACAACAATGTTATCACAGCTACATCACTAGGCAAAAGAAATTTTTCAGCTCCATTATAATCTTATGGGACCATGGTCCATCCTTGAAACATCATTATTTGGGACATGACTGTACTTAGAAAGCCTAAAACTATGTTTTGTTAATTCAAGGTCAGAGATCAGACTTATCAAGGTGGCCCAGGTTAGCTATACCAAATTATTAGTGTGAATTCTCCACCCCACTGAAGGCCAGTTTTAATTACAAGGTAGGTAATGTTGAAGGCAGTTTAATGACAAGAAGAAGAAATACAGCAGGTCCTCAAATAACTTCATTTGTTCAACTTTGTTTTATTGTTTCATTATAACGTTGTAGGAATTTAACTCTTGTTTATATCAATTAGCCCATGGTAAAATTTGTTTTGTTAAACCTCTTTCACTTAAAGTCACATAAAGTCACAAACCTATTGACAACATTAAGTGAGGACTTGATTCCACAATCAACAATCACAGAAGTGATGAAATCAAATTAGCTACATTATTTAAATAGCAAAAAATTAAGGGAGAACTGTAAGGATTTTTCGAAGAGTTTTATTTGCCACAGAGAAGAAAATATGAGGGGGCAAGCGTATGCCAATTTCTTTCTCCCTCTCTCTCACCCATTCCCTCTCCCTCTGGGGGGTGGGTGAGGTACAGGACGAAAGTTTATTTTTATAACTACCAACTTAAAGTTTTAAAAGTCAACAACAGATCTTTACCAAAAAACAAAAACAAAAACTATTCACTGGAAACTTGTATAAGCTCCACTATAGTATAACACCCCAGAATATTGCCTTTCACAATTCCATAGCTTACTAATAATGGTAGGTTAACAAAAAATGCAGGATTTGGAGCTGGGCTTCACAGCAAATAATTCATTGAGTGAAGAAAAGGGGCTGGGCATGCCAGCCAGCTTGATGACAGTATGAAAAGAAGTAGATGTAGGACTTAAAATGCAGTGGATTCAGGAAATAATAGGAAAAAAACATTCGGCTGGAGCAGATAGTTCAGGTACGAAAATAAGGGGAGTAAATAGGTGAGTTTGGTAGAATTCAGACTGTGACAAGGAGAAGGAGACAAATACAATTAGATAGAACTGAGGTGAGAAAGCCTAAACGCAAGCATAGGGAGTAGGGATAAAAGACCCTACTCTAGATATTTTCATAAAGAAAGGTATGGAATTAAGGTATAAATTAAAAGAAAGGTATGGATTCACATATTTAATGAGAATCTATAGCAACCATTACTTAATGAAATTAATTAGCTTCATTCAGTAGACATGCCTAAAGGGAGGTTGTTCCCTTGCTAAGGACCACAGGTAAAATCAGATCTACTTGTCACAAAAGAATAATAAAAAAAAGTCAAAAATATTATCTATTTTTTATTTAAAGAGAAATTACATTGTATTTGCATGTTTTGATCCATATTTTCTTTAAAAAAGACAAATACACATGGAGAAAACCGTTAAACAGATATATATTTATGTGTGTGTGTATGTATATATATATATATATACACACACATATATATATCTAAATATTAACAATATTTGTCGCTATACTCATTGAACAAATCGTGAGTGCCTGATATATGCCAGACATTGTTTTACATATGAGGTTACAGTTGTTTATTCTTCTTTGCACTTTCTCCTATTTTCAAAATTCTCCACAATAAATATTTATTTGTTAACAAAGTTAGGCATGCTTAATTTTATAACCAACCCTTGAAATACTGACAAAGAATGCTAAAAATTTTAATTCATACTTACAATTTCTTAAAATGTATTTTTGAACAACTAAGAAGCAGCATTTAGAATAGGTAGCTTTAGAAAATTACAAAATAACATGGAAGGCAATTTTGAAAGGGACAGTTAGGCATTCTTCAAAAGCTGTGTTATTGTAGGTCTTATTCAAACTACTTTTATAGTATGCTAACTGAAAAATAAGGTAAAAGATATCTAGGCTACTGATAGTTGAGAATCTAGAACAAAAAAATACATTAAAGCCATCCTCCCCCCAACAATGTGTATGTTACCCCAAGGTCATATGTGATCTCTTTTGTTCCCACTGAATCACCAGAGATGATTATAGCGTCATAGCCAAGAGATTCATGAAACATGTGACTTTTTAAAGTCTTTTTTTGTACTGACTGCTCTCTCGCTCAGGTTGTCAACCAGTTATCTAATAGCTATCAGCAAAGGAAAAAAACTGGCCCTCCTGTAGGCTGTCGCATGGCCAGTAGCCAAAAGCCTTTGGGGACTCAAAGTATCTGGCTCCTGAGCTCATCACATATCACATGGGCATAAAAATTGCCCAGGCCTAAATCCTACAGATTTATTTCTGCTCAAAGACACTGAAGGAAAGTGATCATTTTTAGCCAGTTTACTGCCTGGTCCAAAGCAGGAAAAATGTACCTTGCACAGTAACCACAGTAACTATTTTCATTGCAGCAATGAAGTGGCCTCCAGGATGTTCAATCTCCAAAAAGTTAGGGATTCTCTATCATCGACTTGTTCCTCACTTAAGCCAAAACTATCCATGAAAGAAAGACTTCTGGTACCAAGATCTCAAAAAAAGAGTTTAAAACTAGTAGAAGCAGTTTAAAACTAGTATCGTGGTATATAAATGACAAGTGCCATGAATGTTTTACCTCGGGGAAAATGGCTGTCTAATAACAGAGAAACATAATGACAACATAAAGAAAAATATGAAGGACAGTAACAAGAGGATGGACAGTAAACAGTATTTAATATAGTCTCTGGAAACTCACTCTCTGGCTTTTCTTTAAAGGGAAGATAGACTAAGAACAATATGCTTTCCTGTTTTAGACAGATGTGGCATCTCAGGTTAATATATCTTAAAACCGAAACAAAGATTGAACTTTTCTAAATTAGAATCCACTGGCTATTTGAAATCTTCCTATTAAGAGACCAAGTTTAACAATAATCTCTCATGACAGACAAGCTCATAGTTGGAGGCACTTAAGAAAGGGCTCCCGTCTCTAGATTATTAGAACAGTGAATGTTTTTACTGCCTAAAAGCTAGCACAGGAAAAATAATATAAATAGCTAGCTCTATAGTAAGAACTAAATTTCCTTTCAACTATTGGTACATTATAAATGCTATGTGGCTGTGTTTTACTGGGTATTTAGTTCTGCTCTTTAAAGTTTTGAGCTACAAACCCGATAAGCAAAAAGAGTAAAGGAAAAAGAGGTGGTTATTCAAAAAACCTAAAGAAAAGCACTGCTTCCTCTTTATGTACAATCGCCTCAAAATAAAAGCAAACAAACAAAACATTGCTGTCATTTAAAATGCATAACTTAGTATATATCCGGCTAGAATCCTGGGATTTTGAGGAGACCACATTATCAGATGGGATAATTTATGAATTATTTTTAACATTAATTTTCATTATTTGAATATTAAGAGGGATTAACACAAGAACTGTGTCAAATTAATCAAAATTAAAAGACTAGAAGTATAGTAATTTGCTTCAATACCAGGCCCTGTTTGGAAGTAGCATAAAGCCAAGTCCCTAAAAACAAACAATATATTAGATTTAGCTTTATGAAAGCTTTTCAATTTAATTTTTATCTTCAAATTCCTCAAATGCCATTTAAGCTCTTACAGTTCTGAGCTGTCTCTCTGAGCTGTAATAAGAAACACACTTGAAGCAATAATAGTTACTATTTTTATGCACAAATTTATTGTCCTATATCAATTTTTAAATTATTCTGTTATTAAAATTACATATATTATTGGTTTACCCACAAACAAAATTAACAAAAAGCAGTCATATACTTTGTAAATGTTCCCTTTCCCTGGAAGGTTCAACAACCAATCCAATTTAATTTACCATCAAGTCTCAAATCAGGCATTACTTCCTCTAGGAACTGGATTCTAGCTCTTGCCCAAGGTTTAGTTTATTAAGGTAGTAAGTAGCTACCCCCTTGCTTTGCACCAACTGCTTTCCATACATTGCATCATTTAACCCTACAAGTTAGGTACTTTCTTGCTTATTTCATAAATGAGGAAACTGAGCCTTGACGTTACAAAGGAGTTGGCAAGATCACAGCTAGGAAATAACAGTCATGACTTGAAAATAAGTACATCTGCCTCCTAGTCACTATGCAATAAATACAGTGTCAGTATGTATAACCTTTTGTGGTGAACTTGAGGAGAAAGGACATGGCTTTTCAACTTTCTTTCTGGTCTAGAATAATGTCTAACAGATTGTATGATATCATTTGTTTGTTAATGCAGTCTGGAGTTGATAGGACCTAAGTTTAAAAACATCTGGTCAAATTGCTCAGTTAACAAGTGTTAGTTATAACACCTCTGTGATCTGTAGATTTAAGTTTTTGTGTCATGACAAATGTGGAGTACATAATTTGTTTGTACATTCCCTTCTTATACCTATATCATGTCCCGGACAAGAAAAGAACGTAGCTATGCCAACTTTCTTACATTACTACACCATCAAAAGTTCAAGGAATTAATTTAACCCAAGGCTGCTTCTTGCCTTTTCTGCTCTAACAATCCCTGCTAGATTTGCTGGTTTGAAAGGACAGCCTTGACATTAACTCAATCCTCCACCTTAAGTCACCTGTCAAAGCAGTAGTTGTGTTAGTTTATAAATATATGCCCAGATGTCATCAAAATTACATAATGGTAGCACAACTAATTTCAATTTCTTTAGACAGTTAAGAATGAGGCATCCAAGTTCAAGGAAGAACTTAAAAAAAAAAAAGTACAAAAGTAGAAAGGTTAAGAAATTGAACATGCATGGAAAAGAGCTCTTGAAACTGTTGCAATCTAAACTTGGATTAAAAAAAATTTATAAGCATCCAAAATTTCTAATTCTGTGGTTCAAATTTTATTTCAATTATTCTACCTTATGAATACAGCATCTCAGTGCCTGCTGGCTGAGTTTAAAATAAATTTATTGCAAGTTTAATTTGTATTAAAAAGTTACATGGAAATTTTGATTATGAAATTAAGATTTCAGAATTCTAGTCCTAAATTATAAAAAGCTAATAAAGAAAGACCATTTTAAAAACTAAGTATAAATAATCTTGTACAGTTCTTAGCTAATTTCTCTTAAAAAGTAGAAGTGAAAATAGCCAAGAATCTGCTTGCTTTTGGTTTAATTTCTTAGCTGTTTGATACTTAATCTGAATCCCTTTCCACACATGTAAATTGGTGGGGAGGGAAATGTTTCAGACCTGCTGTGGGAATTAAATGAGACAATCAATGTGTAAGCACTTTACAGATGACAAGGGAAGGAAGACAACAGATCATATAGGGTCAAGGGCCCTGGGATTCCTTTTACCAACTCGTACTCCACTCCCTGTGAGGCATCTACCCATATATTCTTTCTCCCTCCATACCATTGCTGGCCTCTGGTTCAGACTATATTATCTTTCCCCAAACTACTTAACCTCAGGCAAGAATAGTGGTCTGTCTTCTCCATATCACTAACTCACTCCCTTCAATGACTCTAACCTTGGTGTTACTTCCAGGTGAATGTGACTTCATGAGTCTGTCACAAACCACAACACCAAATTCGCTAGTGGTCCCTCACTGAACAAGACCAAGTCTCTTTAGCAAGCCACTGCAGGCTCTTCACAATCCTGCCCCAGTACCACATTCCCACCTATTTCCTATGATTTCCCTTCATATCCCAGGCCTCCAAACTAGAATATTTGCCCTTTCTTGGGCATATGTAACTTATCTTCCTCTCCCTGATTTTCCTTACCTTCTATATTCCCAAAGAATACATTTTGCTACTCCTCTTTTCTAAATCCTACAAATTTTTAAGTAGTAACTACCACTACATCTTATTCATTAGGCCTATGCTGTTTGCTTCTTCCTTTCAAGCCCTTTCCCTCAACCAAAATCAAAAGCACCCAATGGAATCAGGGTGAGGTATGGTCCTATGACCCACCCTCAACTCTGGGAGGCTCTGGATTATAACAGTAACAATACAAAGTGAGTGTAAAGAGAGGTAAGAGATCTTTTGTTTTATTTTATTTTTTTAAGGTTTTTTGTCATAGCTACTTAGAGAATGCAAGACATCTCCTACCTCCTTTCCCAACCTAATCTGGGAACCCACATAGGGTTGAGACTCAGTCACAAGGTAGGATTGAAGGAACAGACAACCTGGTACAAGCCCTCAGTGCAGCTGGAAAGTAGCAAGTCCAGGAAAGTATGAGAAACACAGCTTGGCACTTAGTTTGCTTCGGACTCAAAATCAAAAACTAATTACTCACATAGGCTGACTTGGACTCTCAGAACTGCCATGGCTATTCTTACAGTTTTATTTTAAACATTACAGCATTTTTATATTTAAATTGAGATCCTTGTTGAGAATGGAAATGTTCTGTCTCTACTGTACCAATGTCACTATCCTGTTTGTGATACTGTACTCTAGTTCTATGGAATCTACATATGACCGTTTGTGTATTCATTGGCGAAAACTCAATAAAGCAAACACTATGTATTACCACTTTGAAAAAAAAAATCATTGCTTTCTACTTTCCCAAACCAGGCAATACTACCTCTCCACATGGTTATAATAGGCAACAATTAGAGACATATATGTCTTCAGTTCACACAGGCCTCATTACTCTTAATTTTTTTAAACACTACCATCTTCATTCATTCAGCCACTTGATCAAGTAGGCACATCAGTTTGCTTCTCCTAATGCTAAGGGACCTACTTTAATGGGAACCAACTACATCAGCTACATCTCATCTTATGGAGAGGAGAAAGCAGATGAAATGATCCCCTTCAACACTGGCCACTATTTGGAATGGAAGGTACCCAAAGACCTCAGCTCACTCCAAAAAGGGCCCTTCTCCAAGCCTGTATATATACTTGCAAAAAAGGCGAGGCACGTTTTTCTGTAAAGAGCTAGAAAGTTAATATTTTGGCTTTGCGGGCCACATAATCTGTTGCAACTACTCAACTCTGCCATTATATCACAAAAGTAGCTATAAGCAATATGTAAGCAAACAAGCATGACTGAATTCCAATAAAGTTTTACTTATGGGCACTAGAATTTAAATTTCATATAATTTATATGTTATGAAATACTATTTTTAAAAATGTTTTTTCAACATTTAAAGATGAAAAAAAGCATGTACAGCTCACAGGCTATACAGGATAGATTTGACCTGTGAGTGACAGTTAAGGTATTTTCTTAACAGACTTTCTATTTTGCATCTTCTAAATTCTTATATCTTGTATCTTATATCTTATCATTCCTCTTACACAATAACCTTCTTAAGAGCTAGAACCAAGTTGTACATATTCTTATAACTTTTTGCTAATTTTGTTATACAGTAGCCCCTCCTTATCCATGGGGGATGTGTTACAAGACCCCCAGCGGATACCAGAAACCTCGAATAGTACCAAACTCTGTATATACTACATTTTCTCCTATACACACATACCTATGATAAAGTTTAATTTACAAATCAGGTAATTTCACGGACAGAAGATTCATTCTTGCATAAATCTTAGCAACCACAGCATGACTTTATTTCTTTCCTTACTAAGAACTTTCACCTTTTCACTTAAAGGAAGCAATTTAAGGCTTGTCTTTGGCATATGTGAATTGCCAGCATTACTTCTCCTGGGCTTAGCGGCTACTATTAATTAAAGGCTTGAACACAAGCACTGTGATACCCTGACAGTTGATCTGATAATCTAGTGGGCTACTAAGTGAATAACCAGTAGGCCGAGTATGAATATAGAGAGCAAAGGGATGATTCACATCCCATGTGGGACAAAGTAGGATAGAGAGAAATTCCATCACGCAAATCAAAATAGTGTGCAATTTAAAACTTATGAATTGTTTATTCCTGGAATTTTCCGTTTAATGTTTTTAGTACATGGCTGACATGGATAACAGGAACGAAAGAAAATCAAACTGCAGATAAGGGGGTACTACTGTAATGCCTTGCATAGAGAAGAGATTTGGTCTATTGAAAAAATGTCTGCTCTTTGTTATTTTTCTGTATTAATCCCTATTTAAAGGAATTCTAAATTGCAAAAATATGAACTTCCATGTTCCAGATAAAATATAAAGCCTTATTTAATTTACTTCATCTAGGCCTCAAAATACTGTGGAATAGAACCTTCATTCACTGGGATCAAATAAAATGTTTCTGTTCTGGCTTCTGGAAAAAAATGGCATAGATGATAGAGAATTTGTTTGCCCCTGTTGCGACCAAATCAAAGTGGTGACAGAAACATGAAACAAAGACTGAGCAAAGTCGCCTGGGATCTAGACAAACAGAAGCACTACAACTAGGAAGAGAAATAATTAATCAACTTGCAGATAGGATGGTGAGAAGATGCCAGGCTTCCCAGTCCCCAGTGGCTGAGTGAGATAGAGGCCATAGCAACAGCATGGTAGTTGCAGATGCCTCTTAAAGGGGCTGTGTCCATAAGTGGACTTTCAAGGTGATGGACCTGCTCACTCTGCGCACCAAAGCCATGTCGGCTGCATAATGGGCACCAGGGACTTGCAGGGGGACACTCAGTTATCAGAGTGAAGGTCGGAGGCGAAGATCTCTCCCAGGCAGAAGAGCCAGCAATATTCAGCCTGTCCCCTCTCAGTGTGCAGATGCAGTGCTGCCATAGCTGAGAGGTCATCAAACTGGATAACAGAGGTCGCTCCGCCCAGAGGATTCCCTGAAACTCTGCCTACCCCAACTCAGAGCCCCACCCAAGCCACACCTGGTTATGTCCTTGGCAAATCTGGTGCTCCTTGCTGAGCAGAACCAAGACTCACACTGGTGAGAGCTAGTCTCAGTTTCTGGTGTGGTCTCAAGGCAACTATAAGCACAGCATCTGTGGATTGCTTGCTGAATCTTAACAGGTGGCCCTGGAGGGGCACAGGCTGGGGCTAAATTTGGTCTGCAGCAAAACTCTTCTCAGGACTGTGCTACTGGACACCTACTACACAAATCCACACTAATGAGACCAGGAGACTCAGGAGCTTTGCTTAGGACATAGAGAAATACACACAAACACAGACAAAATGGTAAGACAAAGAAGCTGAAACCATATGACAGAAAAGAACAGAGATCCAGGAATAATGAATAATATCAAGCAATCTAAAAGATACAGAGTTCAAAACACTGGTTATAAAGATGCTCAATGAACTTATGGGAAGTGTAGATGAATTCAGTGAGAACTTTAACAATGAGATAAAAAACATAAAAATGGAAATGGAAATTATAAAAGGTAACCAGTCAGAAATGAAAAACACATTATCAGAAATGAAGAGTATATTAGAAGGAATCAACACAGTGGATAAAGAAGAGACTCAAATCACCAATACAGAGAATGGGGAAGCCAAGGCCATTCAATTAGAACAGCAAGAAAAAAGAAGACAAGACTATAATAATAATTTAAGGAGCCTATGGGACACTATTAAAGGTAAAAATATCTATGTCATAGGGGTACCTGAAGGAAAATAAGAAGTTGAAGAGTTATTTGAAGAAATAATGATGAAAAACTTCCCTAATCTGGTGAAGGAAACAGACATAAAACCCCAGGAATCTCAGAGAGTCCCAAAAACCAGGAATCCAAAGAGGCTCACACCAAAACACGGCATAATTAAAATACTAAAGGTTAAATACAAAGAAAGAATCTTAAAAGCAGCAAGAGAAAAGCAGTTGGTTACCTACAAAGGAGCACTCATAAGACTGGTGGCTGATTTCTCAAAAGAAACAATGTAGGACAGAAGGGCTTGGCACAAAATATTCAATGTGATGAAAATCCAAGATCTATAACCAAGAATATTTTATCCAGCAAAGCTATTATTTAGAGATGAAGGACACATAAAGAACTTCCCAGACAAAAATAAGCTAAAAGAATTTATCAACATCAAGCAAGTATTACAGTGTTTCTTCTTTAAGAAGAAAAAACATATATCAAAAACTTGAATAAAGAATGGTAATAACTGCATTCCTATCAACAAGTACCTCAAATGAAAAAGAATTAAGTGCTCCAACCAAAAGATAGAGAGGCTGAATAGATAAGAAAAAAGACTCCTACATATGCTGCCTATAATAGACTTACTTTAGATTAAAAGACACACAGAGATTAAAAGGGATGGGAAAATATTGCCTTGATGGACCTAAAGGGTGTTGTGTTGAATGAAATAAGTAGAATAGAGAAAGGCAAATATTGCGTGATTTCACATACATGTGGAATCTAAAGAACAAAATAAACAACAACAATAACAAAAAAAATGGAAATAAACTCAAAGATACGAAGAATATTTTGAGGGCTATTAAATTAGAGAGGGATTCGGGGGATGGCTCAAAAGGGCAAAGGGATTTGAAGTACAAATGGATAGTTACAAAATAGACGGAGATAAAAAGTGTAGCATAAGGAAAATAGTTAATAATGTAATAATAAATAAGTAAGGGAAGAGGGGTTCTCTATTTAGTGGGTAATCACTTTGTGAGCTATATAGATCTCTGGTCACTACACTATACAACTAAAATGAAGATATTGTATGCCAACTATAATGGAAAAAAAAAAACTCATTGAATCGCACACCATAAATACGAGCAACTAATTGTCTATTATGCTTCAATAAAGCCATAAAAAATGTTTTTGTTCTCTCGAATCAATCTTAAATATGTGCAATTTTCTGCCTTTATCCTCTTAAAGAGATTAGACTTAGTTACTTCCTTATAAATTCAGATTAATATAAATAATGTCAAAACTGACTTTAGGTTTATTAAGAGGCACTAGCTATATAAGTTTTTTTAAAGCCATAATATTCAAACTATGTAACTAATCTTTGGGTCTTTTACATTGCTCAGTTCAAAAACTGCAGAAATTAATGAACTTATCTTAAATAGTACAGGAAACACAATATAGAATTTAAATTGGATGTACAGTTGACCCTGTACAACAGAGGTTTGAACTGCACAGACCCATTTATACATGAATTTTTTCCAATATATTTATTGGTATCTTTTTGGATTTGCCACAATATGAAAAAAAACTCACAGATGAACCTTGAACCCAGAAATATCGAAAAACTAAGAAACAGGTATGTCATCAATGCATAGGATATATGTAAATACTAGTCTATTTATCTTTTATTACCATAAAATGTACACAACTCTATTACAAAAAGTTAAAAATTTTATAACAATCCAGTCGCTAGTATACAGGCTAGGCTACCATGAAACAATCATACTGATTATACTACGCTACCAAAGAGCAATCACATTGCTGCTTCTTCATTATAAATTGTTATACTTGTAAATTAATGATTTTTTTTCATATTATCTTTTCATTTTTGATGTCTAGGGTTAGTAATACATAGAACATCTACAGTGTTTTGTATCAATATTGATGTAGGTACTAAATAACGATTCATGTTGTAAACAGATGACATAAACTTATGGTATCGATGAATATAATACAGTAATATAAATGTATTTTCTCTTAATAACGTTTTTTCTCTAGTTTACTTTATTGTAAGAATACAGTATATAATACATATAACATACAAATTATGTGTTAATCAACTGTTTATATTATCAGTAAGGCATCCAGTCAACAGCAGACTATTAGTAAGTAGTTAAGTTTGTAGGGAGTCAAAAGTTAAATGTGGATTTTTGTGCAGGGGGCCTGCACTCCTACCCCACAATATTCAAGGGTCAACTTTTATGTATAAGTAAATATTTAAGGGATTAGCTGATTCTGAGATATCACCCACTGGTAAGCATTAGGAAATAACTCAACTTTCCAAAGAACATTAACATTTTAAGATACTTTTTTTTTTTTTTGTAGCAAAATAACCATAGTTCTATGTTGGCAATTAAAAGGCAGCTTATTAATTGTAAACCGCACAGAAAATGCTGCCACATACAGAGTGTTTTAAGAAAACGAAGGATGTTTTATATAAATGTAACCCAGAAATTATCCCAAGAGCTATCTAAAAAATGTCAGCGATTAACAATATTTAATGATTAAAAGAGTTATTAGAGAAAAAGAATTCCATGGAGATAATTGGAATTTGATTTTCTACCCTTTTATGATATGCTCATATACAACATCCATCTATACAGAAATGGCGATATAAAGCCACAAATGCTCCAATGATAAATAATAAATAGGAAGAATGTGCCGTTCAAAAGTCTGTGAAGACAGATTTTGGGTCTGAGAAAGAGATGGCAATAAAAGGAATTTGCCTTGCCTAATGGAAGGAAAATCCAGGGAGTGGGGCCTATAACTGGCTCTGTCAAGACCTCACAGCGGAGACCTACTCTCCCTGTCACATTTCAGCTGCAGCTAACACACTCCCGGTCTCTGAAGCACCTACTTTCTTAGATTAACTGGTATGTCAGTGGTCAGCAAAAACAAGTAGAAAAAGTACTTCAATATTTGATTTGAATTCCATGCTATTTAAATTTCCTGAAAGCACGATGATTGTTCCTTAGAAATATTTTCATTTCAATGGGGATCTGACTAGGAAGTAAAATGATGAAAAACAATTTAGAGCCAGAAAGAAACAAAGCAAGAATTATCATCTCCTGTGTGTGGAGCAGAAAATTAAGTGATAATATTAAAGAAATAGAGAAATCAATTCTGGTGACCAGTTAACTCAAATAGGAAAGAAACTATCAACTAGTTAAAGAGGCTGGAGGATAAATTTCAAAGTCAGACAGTATATCAACTCCTAATTTTTACTGATGAAATTATACTACTGTGAACTTCCTCCTGCTGCTCACTTATAATATTTAGAATCTTCCTTCCATCTTTCAAGTCCCAGTCCTAAATGAAGCTTTCTCTGATCCCCAGTAAAACAACACCTGCTCCTTTTTAAAATATTTTGTATGCATTTCATCTAAGGTACTTACCACTGTCTACTATGTATTTTATGTTTTGATGGATATCTTAGCTTCCCTACTAGAACACAGGCTCCCAAATACAGTACAGAAATCTAATTCATCTTTCTGTTGCTCTTTATATTTACAGAGTACTCTGCACACAACAGCTTTTTAGCAGGTACTAACAAAATAACTGTTGAATGAGTAACTTAATGAATAAACTCATTAACCAATTAACAAGTATTTAGAACAATAGGGAATTATAGTAGGAGCTGAGAATCAGAAGTCAAATAAGGCAGAGCTCCCCTCTGTAAGAGGTTACATGTTTTAAGTGACTTAAAGGTAAGTCAGTTTCCCTAGCTTTATATTTTCACCCACTATATTTCTCCTTTGAACTACTTATTATGAATGCAATTTTTTTGAAAACCAGGTAGTTGTGTAATTCCATGCCCACCCCACCCACCTGTCCTGTTAGAATTTTAAGCTCCCTGGGGTATGAGTTGAATCTCTCCTGTTCACTATCACATCTCCAGATCCAGGTCGGCAACCTTGTCAGCAAGCACTCAACAAATACTTGTTAAATCACTCTCAAAATAAATTTACCTAAATGTACTTAAGGAGTAAAAATTAAAAAGTCTAACAATTCTTTAAAATGTTCATAATTGGGAATTTATGCAAATTAAATACAGATAAAGGTCAACACTGGAAAATCCTAGTGACTTCATCTTTTAGTTTTCAAGTTTGGGTAATCTTTACAATTCAATAAAAAGAAGCATTCGGACTTTGGACTAAATAGATTCAACTGCTAAAAACGAATTTATCTTCAAGGCTGTATCAGAACTCAGAGCTTACACAATACACTTGCCATACCTCAATTTCGTGAACAATCGTTTTTCCTAAAGAAAAGGATCAGTTCCAAGCCCTGTGGCAGGGTTATTCTTTTCTTTCATATTGATTGTGTTATTACATCTATCTACTGAAGAGGCTGGTAAAGCAGTGAAAAATTGATTATTAAGCCCAGTGATAACTATATGTAAGGACTGCCTCCTACATTTATATGAAGTAAAACTAGCTTTTAATTGGTAACAATAACTAATCTCCTGAAGTCTGTTTCTTGGGTTATAGCTTGCCATGTAGCTACTAGTCATCAGACTGAAAATGTTTCTAGAAGGTTTCTTTTAGCCTTAAAAACAAAACAGAACCAAGAAATCTTATTTCGAATGTGTGTTTTTATTAGCAATATATATATATCTTTATATAACTGTTCAAACAAAAATTACATTTTCTATAAAATGGTGAATAAATTTCAATTTGAAACATAGAAGCACAGCGGTTAAAAGCCCAGACTTTTAAAAAATATATATCATTTTATTAAGGAAAAATCACAACATATACAAAAAGAGACAACAGGACAGTGAACTCCCTCATACTTACGACCCAGTTTCAGCGAGTACCGACTTGTGGCCAACCTCATTTCATCTGTATTCTGCCCACTTTGCCCCAATCTACTCTGGATTATTTTAAAGTAAATCTCATGCTTCATGTAATTTCATTTACAACTATTTCAAACCTTCAAAGGGCACAAACTTTGAGTCAGACAGATCTGGCATCAAATTCAAGCTCTACCAACTATTTGCTATGTGACCTTGGGCAACTGACTGAACTTCTCTGAGTCTATCTTCTATCTGCATAAAATGGGGATAGTAAATCCTAATTCTCAAGATGACAATATGGATGGAATGAAATAAGGTATCTAAAGAACTGAGCCTAGTGCTGGCACACAGAAAGCAGTTAATTCCACAGGTGTGCTTATTACTATACTAGCATATTAAGACAGGATTCTTTCTGACTCATTTCCAATGAGGCTCACAAAGGATAAAATATATCAAGTAACTCCATTTTTAAAAGAGATACTTAACTCTCTATGCTAATCTATAAAGAAACTAATAAAAAATTGATTTGTGACCTTTTAGACTAATATTCACCTCCAAGAATTTAAAGGTAAAGAAGTCCAGAATCTCTGGATAAAGTTGTTGGAGTGCTGTGGGGTTTCTATAACACTCCATGGGAGAGGGGAGGAGGTGCTTTCCTGTTACCCTAAACCAAGAGAAAGAGAGTTTTGAGGGGCCCCAGAGAGTGTAACCTACCTACCCTGGAAATTGAAGGGTACAAAGACTTTGTCTGACCCATACCTGATAAAAGCTCCCCATCGAGAAGCAAGGAGCAGCCTGTGATACTGAGGAGAGGGTCTGTTCTGGAAGCAAGTGGTATTTCCTACAATAGCAAACAGGGCCCACTTCTCCATTGCTGGCTTCCCAAGCCAGGCTAGAGCAGGGGAAGGGAAGATTTATTTTTTTAATCAAGTTCAAAGGGGACACTTTAAGTACTGCAATGAGACTCCTTTCGTAATCTAAAGTGGTAGAAAAAGTTACAGAATACTTACTTTGTATTATAGGATATATGTGTGTTTATGTGTGTGATATGATATTTGCAAGATATATATTCCCTCCAGAAATAAAAAGTAAAAAAGACAGAATAAGATCAAAGAGGAATGAGAGAAAAAATTAAGTTGTTTCCCTTCCACCCCATGATGTTCAGCCTTTTCAATTTAATAGTTATATTACATGTTCGGTAGTTACTCAAGGGTATGGAAGAAGAGCAAGGAATATCTATATAAAAATTATAAAAATTAATGAAATGTAGATCTTGGTACAAATAGTAAACTGTATGAACAACGTATAATCAAATATGAAACTATGCCAGTTCTAAATGGAATAAAATTTCTGAAGACACATTAGAAACGCTGCTCTCTTTTAAGTCTCTTTTTCTTTTATATTCAATGAGTAACAGCATTTATGGGATGCTGCCATGAAAGATTCCACCCACTCTTCCTAAAAGAATGGAACGAGGAGGAGGAAATGAAAGTTGCTGAAGAAGATAGGATAGGAACAGAGGAAAAAAATGGGAGATGATCCTCTGCCCCAAGATTATTTATCCAGGGAGAGCAATTCCATGTACAAGGTCCAGTGTTCAACGCTAAAACAGTACTTAAGGGACAAAGTAGGTGTTCTGACCTTAAAGGAATTTGGATTAGACAAATAGCAACAGTGAGAGAGAAATGCACAGTCTTTTGAAGATGGCGAAGGGGTGGGAGAAGAAATTCAAAATTAAAAATAGCCAAAATCCTAGTAAAGAATAGTTGAAAGGCTACAGTAAAGTCAGGTGAAGCAAATTCATGGCTCTTTCAAACTCAGACCTTAGTCAATTAGTTATGATGAAATATCAGGTAGAATTCTAAATCCTTCCTTATGTTGGTTGTGGAAGCTTGTTCCATTTAAGGTGAGTATTTCTTTGGGGGAAAGAAGTATTTTTTACTTTCAACTATGGAAACAGGATACTGAACTTTATAATAAAAGTGTGATCATTGTGATTGCATTTCGAATCGTAAGTAGGCACACAAATTCATTCTTGGAAAATATTAAATACCAGAACAAGCTATTCCCACTTAAATTAGGGGGTATCCAAATAATTGAGACTCTTAAATGACGATAATGGTACCCCTATACAAATACAGGTTATAATCCTCATGCAGAGAGCTTGTCATCCCCAGAGCACATGGTGTGAATTCTAGACAGTTCAACTCTGTTAAAGCACTAACTAGTCACAATCCAAATTAGCCACAGAACATCCTGTATATAGGTTATAGAGGGTTCAAATTCATTTTCAGCAGACAAGCCTCCAGTGTGTTACCTCAGGTTTTCTGCTACTAACACAACACAGCTAAGACTAGATCTTGTCTGGCTTGATAATGATAAAAGTTAAATCTAAATTTCAACTGTTTTGAGTAACTGGTTACAGTGGAAATCAAGGCAGTCAAATATTTGGTTATGCAATCACAAAACTGATTACTTTTCAAATAAAAATCCAGGTAACTACATTATTTCCCAGAATAAAAAGTAACTGTGTGGTCCTGAGCATACACGCAAGTGCATGAGGGCTTTACTAGTTTTTCATCTGGAAGCCATGATGTAACAGAATAATCACGACCTGAATTCTCACTGTTTAAATCTATGAATAATGCACAGATAATCTAGCATAACTTAAACAAGAAATTAATTGTGATGTGTAACTCAAGTTCAACAATCAGTCATTTATAGTAGATTGATTTTTTTCAATTTAAGAAATATTATGTGTGGAAGGCAAGAAGAAACAACATGCAAAAAAGCTGTTTCCTACTATTAATTAAAGAAGATAGATTTAAATTAAAGTTGGATTTCTTAAACATAGTAGCTTCACTAGCCTATAATCAACAATCCTTCAAAATAAAATATAGCTAATCTAAACAAATGGGATTAATAAAAAGTTATCTCCCATTTACCTATGATTCATTTTATAATTAATATCTACTTAAAAAAAAATCTACTTCAAACATGATTCTCCCTTCCCCAGGGCAAGAAGACTATAGGTTACACACAGAAGTCAAAGAAAAACCTAGGTACACCTCTAGGAGGAAAAAAACATTAGAGATGTGATTCTTCCCTTTAATCCAAAAGAGTCACCTGGTGTAAAGGGAAGATCTCTCTTTCTATTCCCTTCTTATTAAGAAGTCTGAAAATTAAGTCCCCGGAAGTATTTTTATCTAAGGACAAAGAAACAATGAGACTCCCCAAGGGAGAATATAAGAAATTGCCATAAAGTATAGAACATGACTTTTAAATAAATGTGCCAGAACAGTACATAGAAATGGATGTTGTTCCTGACAAAGTCATTATCTTGGAAATTATATTCTTAATCCAAGGATGTTGTTATAGGCACTTTGGAATTTGTTTCAGAGCTTAGAATTTTCTACATCCTTAAAACTAGCAAATATTTGTCTTTTCAGGCTGGATTCAGCAATAGTCAAAAGTCCTCAGAGTAGCTATGCTTTTCTTTGGAAAGTCTTTCCTGACCTCCCAAATACAGGTTTCATGACTCATCCTAGTGGATCACTGTACTACCCAATAACATACTGGAGCTGCTTTTTAATTATTATTTGTCTTCCAAGCCAAACTATAAACTTCATACGAGGAGAAAATTTATCTTATGTATTATTATATCCACAATCCTAGTACAGTGCCTAGAAAATTACAGGCATCCAAGAAAAACTGAATGATGCAATCTACTACAATACAAAATAGTTTGGAATGTGGTATGTACCTTCTCTATTTACCTCCCCACTCCTTTCAGAAAAAAAAGAGTACCACATCTCTATGTGTGATTTGTGTGATTATATATCTGTATAGAGGGACTATTACTTTATATACCTGGAAGGAAGAAGTGGTTGGATTGAATGATTTTCATTACTTATGTATAAAAAAAAAAGTAAAAATCATTACTTCCTCAGAGATTAAAAACGTGTAACTTTTCATTCTCAATGTTGCAAGCACAATAATATCTTACCTAATTGCAACAGCTTTATAGTGTCTCTGTAGGCTTTCATCACTAGCTTGAAATGACGATAAAGTGGGTAGCACAAAACTCTTCTTCCAAAAGACACCAGGATTTCATGAACATTAGTCCAAGTCTGTGAAGTATTTAAATAAGTAACCATTTCTATATTATGCAAACAAAAGCAAATAACAAAATATTCTCAATTAAAAATTTTAAGTTTGGATTATCATTAAGCCATGTAGAAGAGAAATATAAAACCATAAAATGAGGCTTTCTGTATAGCTCATAATAAAATAGTTCAGCTTAGCCTTTATAACTTCTCATATTTTATCAACATATTACAAATATTCCTTAAAAATCATATATGTAGCGGAAAGTTTTAAGTCTCTGAAGAATTACAAATATGAATCTAAAACACATGGCACTAACAATATACACATGCACATAAAAGACATTTCTAAATGATATATGTTTCATGTTTTTGTCTTTTAGGACCATTCAAGATAGTATAGATGAAAGATGCAGAACTCTTCAGTGAAATATGTTCATAGTTACCCTGCTGCCTCCCCTTTATTTTGCTTTAGGCATGAGTAGTAATACATGACATTTACTTTAGTAATTTGTTTTCACTAATCAACAAGAAAACAAGTGAATTCTGTGGGGAAAAGTGTTTTATCTTGAATAGTATTAAAGAGATACCATTAGCAATTCAAAACTTACTGAAAACACTATACAAAGGCAATTTTCTATAAAATTGTTTTTAAAATGAGTTTTCATTTAAAAAGGTAACCTATATATAAAACTTAAAACATAAAATTAAAACTAAGGGAGTAGCATAATTTCCATGTATATTAATCCTTAGTAAATGAGAGATCTGATTAATATTGAGTAACAAAGAATCATTTTTATTGAAAAAATTATGAACTTTTAAAAAATTCTAGCAAAAAAATGAAATACTTATTAAAGGTTGACAGTCCTAAGTTCTCGAAAACAATTAAAATTTCAAAATAAAATCAAAACTAAGTGAATTTACTCATTTAGATTTTAATAACTGAACTATTGCATTAATCACCAACTACTTTTTTAACATAATCAACGCAATTACTACAAAAACCAGTTTCTCCATTTTATGCTGATGACAGTACGTAGAAGCCAAATGAAGTCTAGAGAACAGCACTTCTCCATCTTTAATATGAATGTGAATCCTTGGAGATCTTGCTTCAGATTCTGATTCAGTGGGTCTGGACTGATACTCTGTCTGCTAATAAGCTCTCAGCAGAGGTCGAGCAGTTGGTCCATGGACCGACCATTCCTGGAGTAGCAAGAGTCTCTGAAAGTTCAGTGTTTCAGTTTCTGTTTATACATGTTTACATTTACTATCCTTGAACAAGGTGATGCCATGAAACAACCTTGATTTTACAATTTAAAATGTATCTAGGATTTAAACTGGAAAAAAAAGAAGTTGTCTTCACTTGATGGTACAATTATTAATTGTTTAAACTGACATTTTTTTAAGCTTCTACTTTTAATTACTGTTTTGATGTACAACAATGTTCAAAACTGGTAAAAGATATCATCCTTTGATGTTTTTGGTAAGATCTACACAACTATTTTCTAGAAAATATATGTTAAAACAATTATTACAATATTAAAAGTTATTAGATCTAATCACAGTAATTGTAGAACCTAAGTTATTTAAGCTATATGATCGAAGTTTCCTCATCTGTAAAATATCAATAATACTTCATACAGACTTACTGAAAGGAACTGGTGAGGTAATATGTATAAAATATTCAGCAGTCTTTGGTGGTCAGTAAGTGGCAGCTAGGAGTATTATTACCTAGGCTTGCTTCCCATTTTTGAGCTCTGAGCCTCAATATTTGCCAACTTACAAACATGACTCAAACTCCATCCCACATCCTCCTCCAACAGACTATGTGCCCATTCTTTTCCCTCTCCTGATTTCCAAAATACCTGACCTGGTTTCATTATATACTATGATTAGAGTAAGAGTAATGAATGAAATCAGAATTTTATTTAAAAGATAGTAAATAAAACAAAAAACAAAATAAAAATCTTGTACAATAAACCTTCCATTTTTCAAAAATTCAAGGAATTGCTTGAATTACCCAAAATGAACTAATGACGCAGAAAAGAAACTCTCTAAACAAACAAAATCTAAACAATTGCAACTAAAAATCATACCTCAAACCAGCACAATGTTGGACTCAATTTTCTGATATTCCATGCAGATTCAACCTTTATTGTTTTGGGGAAAAGAATATTGTCTCATTATAGATATAGTCATTTAAAAATAAAGCAAATATATCCATGTATTCAACTAGTATGTGAGTAATGTTGATGTATATGAGAACTAAGGATGTATATGAGAACTAAGAAGTATCTATGATTGCAAAAAAAATAATTGCTTTGCTGATGCAGATGCTATCAAAGACACGTTTCTGTCTACTTTCCTTGGGATTTTACAAAATAAAGCTTTTCCACTGACAAGAATCCCAAAACACAAAAGCAAATAAGCAGGGGCTTTGAAAGTAAAAATTAAAGTAAAGCAATGCTTGCTCAATCAATTCCTGTCCTTCTCAACTAAGTTACTTGCTATAAATAATCTACCAAAGGACTCAAAGATAGTGTTGAAGTGCTGTGTGTGGCAAAAAGCTGCTTAAGAATTTGACCTTTCAAAGAATGAGTGTGAGAATAAGTATATTCTAAAGGTGGTTTTGAAGTTGAAAGACTTCATAATTTCATATATGCAAATACAAGAATAAAAAATGGCAAACTGCACCAAATATAACTAAACAGTCTCATTTATCATCTCAATAATATGAAGTATTTTTTGTCAAAAACATTTTCTCCAACTGAAGTATCTTTAAAAACAATGAGTGGAAACAAAAAGCATTTTCAATAATAGTAGGCCCTTGATACACTCATTAATATTCATTTTGGAGTCAAATGCAAATCTCATGAGTTACCTTTTAAATTTTCAGAATCATGAAAACAAAAAATTTATTTAGCACATATAATTCTAATCCAAAAACCATGCTAATGCTATGTTAAGAAAGGCAGATTAAATAATACATACGTTATAACCCAATGTAAATACACATACAAACATGTACACAATGAAAGAGACTAGAAGAGATATATTACCTTATAACAGTAGCTTTTGCTGATGACTGAAATTACAGGAAGTTCTAAATATTTTCTTCATGTGTGTATTTCCCTTTTTAATGATGTGAACTATTTGTGTAATTTTTAAAAAAGAAAAGCATATGCTCAGCTCAAGAATAACCCTTTGAGCAATGACAATTATAAATAGCTGCAGGGGCATGTTAACCTCAAAGAATTTCTTTTGGTGTTCCATTCTTTTTTTTTTTTTTTTTTTTTTTTTTTTTTTTTTATGTAGGTGAGAAAAAAATTTAGCTCTTCACTTACAAAACCAAATGTGGTTTAAGAGATAAAATCAAGTCTATGTTATTATTTTTAAAAAGATCGTTTAAGAATACTAATGTACTTTACAACAGGATTTCTTTAGAAAGATTCCTTTTCTTGTAAAATGCTATACCTTGCACCTGCTAATTGACAGCTCAGAGAAAGAATACAAATGTGTAAAGTTTACCCTTGCCAACATCAAATATCATGTGGCAACAGCCCTCTTATTTGGTCCTGACGCCAAGAGAGAAGATAAAGAGATGAAGTAAGCATTATGTTTTCATGTTGGTACCCACCACCAACATACATGGAACCTCTTTCTGTAGAAATCCTTAAGTAACTAATCATAACAGCTCTCACTCTCAATTAGAGTGATATCTTAATACAATTTACTTAGTACAGTAGTCTATACCAACAAGCACAGACACAAATGCACTTACATTCTTCTCTCCTTCAGTGACACGAGTTTCATAGCAATATGCCAGAAGAATATCAATCAAACTATAGTACACTTGACGTTGGGCTCTCTTGTCCAGCAGGTAAGATTTATTGACAAATTTTCGTAGCTGATATTTCTCTTCTTCAGAAAAAGACACTGGAAGAAAATGTACTTAAAAACTAGATGTTCCATTCAGTTTTGTAGAACCCCCAATATTGAAGATTTGTCAAAATTAGAACTTTGATTATAGAAACTGAAATAAAGTTATTTAACTCTGGATATATAAACAACTTTTTATTAAGGCCTATCCATTTGCTCAAACCCTAGTTGGGATAAATAAAAAAAAAAAATGTCTAAACAATATCTATTCCTTATTTCCAGACACCCTCTACCTTTTTTTTGCTACACTGTTTTATAGTCAAGGCATCTAAATATGAGTTACTGACTTTAATATATTTTGACAAAAGAAAACATAAAATAGCTAAATAAAGCACTGTAAATATTTGCTATCCATTTTGAAAGTTCTATACAAAAAAATGAATATTCCCATATATTAGTACATTTTTAGTACACAGTATAATATTCTTGATACATGAAAAAAGTTATAAATACACAAATATAACCATATTACACATATTAGATTTATGGGAAGACGATGCTTCTTTTCAACATAGTCTGTTCTCCTTTTCTTCTTTCACGTGGCACCCTCATTTCATCTTCATCAATAGCCTCCTCCACGTTAAAAAATTAGTATGTATCAGTTCATTTTTCTTGACAATCATGTAATCACAAACCCAAAAACATATATACATGGCAGTTTATATATCCCTCTACCGAAAGAATTAGATTATTTTTCTCCATCTATCCCACTTCACCCAATAGTGTCTCTGGCAAACTTCTCCAAGTTAATTGGTACTTAGCTAATTTTCGTAAAGGAGTAGAATATTCCATGTTGTAGCATGCTCTATCCAGCCACTCCCCATACTGATAGGCATTCACTATGCTTCCAGTTTTCTGCCATTGCTAATAATGCTGCATTATTTAAAGGCTATAACTTTCCTTTCTAATGGTCATAAATACAAGTTCCCTTTCCTACACATACCTGTCATCCCCTCCCAGCAATAAATGTAGCATCTTTAATTAACTGTTTCCAACTTAGTGAATGGAAATGACTGCAGTAGGGAGAATCCTAAGATGACCACCAATGAGTTACATTATTTGAGTGTGGACAGAGCCCATGAATTGCTTCTATCCAAAAGAATATGGCAAAGGCAGTAAGACAGTCACTGTTATGATTATAGTTTATTACGAGAGTAGAGCCAGAGACTTGCCTGCCAGTTTTGAAGAAATAAGATGCCATGTTGTCAGAAAGCTATGTGAGAGGGAACTGTACGAATCCCTAAGATCTGAAAGTTGCCTCAGCTAACAACCAACAAGATCAAGGGGCCTCAGTCCTATGGCCCCAGTTCTACGTCTCAGGAGTGGAATTCTGCCAACCATCACATAAACTTAGAAGAGGACCCTGAGAACAGCTGAAAACATCTAATTTTTTTTTTTTTTAAAAAAGGTGGTCATATTTGTTTGTAGCCTTGCAAGACTCTGAACAGACAACCCAACTAAACCATACCTGACTCCTGACCGATAAAAATTAAATCATGTTAGAACTGTTTCAAATCTGAGGTAATTTGTTATGTAGTAAGAGAAAACTAATACAGTAACACAACATTGTTTCTTCAATTACTATTTCTCTAACTGCTAAACCTCCAGCATTATTTCAAAGATTTGCTGGCAATTTGGCTTTGCTCTCCTGTCAGTTGCCCACTTATGTGTTTTGCTTAATTTTTTCAATTGGATGGCTTGCAAATTAAGAACTCTTTGTCTATTATTGATATGAACCCTAGTCATCTCTCCAAATCTACTGCATAACTACTGACTTTGTTCATGGCATCTTGTAACACTGAATTGTTTCTTTTGTGTAGCCAATATGTTCTTCTCTAAAAAAGAAAAAAAAAAAAAGTCTGATCTGTAGCCTTCAATAGGGCTTCCCCAACTCCTGAAGTATCTAAGTTTCTTTTTCTAGATTTACTGTTTCCTTTTCTAAATTTAACCTACTTTAATCCACTTGGAAGTCATCTTTTCATATGTTTTAAGGTTTCAGTTAATTCCACATGAAAAGTGTGCCAGCACGATTTGTTCAGTAATCCAACTTTTCCCACTGTACTGAACAACTTTATAAAATAGATCTGTTGCTTTTCTTGCTAAAAATTACTTCAAAGCATTTGATATTTCCCCACTTCCATTATTAAATACAAATAACAGAAGAGGGAAAAGCTATTTCTTTTTACATATTGGCTACCTTACCAAATACCTTCCCAAACTACTGAGACCAAAACCAGCAAACTAAAATATTTAAGTGCTAATGGTTAAAAAAAAAAAAAACATTATATCTACACTGGTAAGGCAAGAAGGTATGAGACTGTAGTTCCTTCTAAATTTCCTTTGATTCCTACAATTTAGGCAAACTATCATAATGTATGTATCTTCTCACATTAACAAACATGAGCATTAATGGTTCCTCGCCACTACACACAGATAAAGTAAAATACATCTTGTCTTATAGCAAGATTTACAGAAAAAAATATCAGCTAACAACATAGATGTGGCTCAGGATGGCAAGCACCTTCTTTCCTAGATAGTATAAATTCCTAGCCAGTATAAGTAAAAAACATTAACTACTAATTGTCCTAGAGAGATTTTTAAAGAAACATATATACCTAGATATTTTAAGTTACTCTACACAAAAGTGTTATCAATCTCTTACCTTAGCTTAAATAAGACAGAAGTTTATTTCTCATGCTACTATTTTGAATGAAAGATGAAGGACTGGTGGGGCATTTGCATCTTCATAATATGACTCCCATCTATGGGTTCAAGACAGCTACTCCAAGTTTTTATCATTTTTTAACCAATGGGAAAGCAGAATAAGATGGCAAGTACCTTCTTTCTAAAGACTAGCTCCAGAAAGTGCACATAGTACCTCCACTCACTTCCCATTCTCCAGAACTTAGTCACATGACCACACCCAGAGGCAAGGAAAGGAAATGTAATCACTAGCTGAGTGGTCACGTGCTCAGCTCCAACTCAAGAAGCTTCTTGGGGTAGAAGGACTAATAAAAGACACCTAGCAGTTTCCAACACCTTTTTGGAGACCAAAAATTATGAAATTGCCTTTTTAATATTCCCAAGCCATGCTCTCGAGAACTAGCTACCCAGCCCCTTTCTGTCTCTGCTCAACAGAAGACTGTCCTGCTAATCACAACTGAGCAAAAGCCAGAAGAAAGAGAATATGATGACTGGCCCCTTTTCACATAGTTTTCCAAACTCACTCTTATTCTCTCTTAGGAGCCTTAAGTTTAACATGGCTTCTTTCTGTTTTAAGGCTTTCTTTCAGCAGTTTTGCAGCCTGTCCTCTGGGAAAAAAACATCGTATACACACTTATTTGAAATTACTAGAAGTAATACTCCTTTGCTCATTAAAATATACATAGAACAACAACAACAACAAAACAGGTTTTGAAATGTATTTTTATAATTATCTTTTCAACCATGTTAAAAATCCTATGTTTAAAAGATGTAAAAAAAAATGTATTTATACAAGCATTGCTTTTTCATAAACAACAAATAACTATGAGAATGCATTTATTTAATTTGCTGGCCAGCAGCATAAAAAAAAATGTGTGTATTCTAAAACTTTATGCAGGTAGGTGTCAGGTGAAGGATTCTTTAAAGACTGACATTTAAAAACAAAATATGACATAAACTGGGAGTTGACTGTCTCATTAAAGGCACAAATGAAGATCCTTAATTTAAACAGAAGCGCTTCGTTCATCTAAAGCAATCTGATTTAAGGAAACTCTAAGAAGGAAAATACTCACTGCATGACGAAAGTGAAGTATACCTGACAAAGTATTTTAAGACTCCTAGTATACCGCAAGAAGGTCTGAGACAGTATTTCCTTAGGTATAGTTTTTGAGACATTCATTAATTTAGCTAATAATAGAAAAGTGCCAGATGTTCATAATATTATCTCACTAGAGAAAAGCCTTTATATCTTAGTTGACAAATAGACTTCTTCTTTCACATAATTCTGAATCACAACATAAGTGCGCCCAGACTGTTAAACAATACATCGATTCATCTACATGTTGATTCCTTCATTCTTAACTAATCATACCTGTATAGGCGCAATGATTTGTAAAGGATGACCTGGGAACTGGAGGTGATGTTACATTACCCACAAGTGCTTCCACATACCATAGGTCACTCTCCATGACTACAGACAAGAAAAGCCTATTTGAACATACTCTTCTGAATTACTGGACGCCAGGTGGCCCTAGCCTTTCCTTAAAACACCATGACCTTTTTCTGAGTGTTTTTAAGTTCTATTTTGGTCTAAGGAGTTCATTTATAATACACAGACATATTTAAATTCTGAAATTCAAGCAAAGGCACCAGAGATGATAAATAACAATAACAACAAACCAGAAAATCGCTAGAAAAACCAAAAGTCTGAGCTCCCCAAAGCCTTTATTTATGAGAGTTGTAAATCACATCATCCAAAAGGGAACTTGGGGAGGTTTGCACACAGTCAGGTCTAACTGGGCAGCGGCACTAAAAATAACTAGAGACACAGTGCCAACAATACTTGGATGACTGCCGCCATGAGTAACATTTGTCAAGCATTTGTGTGACTTAGCTGTACTACAAAGCAGCTTTGCTCTGTAGTTCACAACACTTCAATTAATTATACTTCTATAAATAATCTACAGTCATACAAAAGCCAACTGAAAGCTAAATTCATTTTAATTCCAACATTAGAAACCCCATCAATACACCTAAAGACTGCAAAGAGGCTCCCACCAAAATGGAAAGTGATCTTACTTCTCTGAGAATATCTTCTAGTCTAGTTACTTTTAAGTTTTCCCTTCTGTCTAAATCTGTCTCCCAAAATTCTTGTCTTCCATGGGTCGACAATTAAATTATCCATGATCTGGCTCCTCTAAGAATGCAAACTATTACATTGTATGCTTTCTGGAATCAGGTCAAGGGGAACGAGAAGAAAATGTGCAACATTCAAATCCTCTGCCTAAATGTGTAGCCCTACAATGCTACAACTCTCAAAGCTGAGACAGACAGTTCGTACTACAAACACTGTTTGGATGCCAAACAGGATGATGTCCCTGCTAGGAAGTTCAGTGACTATAAATGCAATGTGGTGTCATAACAAGCTATCCTGTGCCAAGATTCTTGGACTGAAATTAACCACTGAAAGACAACAGGAGAAATGTGACAAGTCCATTCATATGAAACCAAAGCTCAGTGGGAGCACGGCATTTAACACTTCCATTTACACGCCTTTGGAATGAATATCAGAATCATTACAAAACTGATGATATTAATAAAAGTCTCCATGTTCTAACTCAGGGCTATGATAAAAATGACAAGGATCATAACTGAAGCAAAACAATCAAGCTTAATATTTTACAAGGATGAGTCAAACTTGCACTCCTCATTTGAAATGTTATATCTGCCCAGCAACATTGGACAAGGGAGCATAAAAGAGGCAAATCACTGTAGTGACACAGAGAGGAAGGAGGCTCAGAAGCAAAGAAAAAAGGAGACGAGCAGGGAAAAACTACAGCAGCAGCACGTTCCTTGAGCAGGCTGAGAATTTTAAGGTCTAATTCTTAGTTTATTTCTTTTCTCCCATATTTTATTCTGGTTAAACATATTTCAATTTATTCCTCCAATTATGAGTGTCTCAAACATTTGAACAAGGGGAAAAAAATTGAAAGAAGAATCTTGCTAACAAAGAACTTCCCTTTAAAGCTTTGTAAATGTATGAAAAAATGAGAGAAGCCATTCAATTTCTGGCTCTTTTGCCACTGAATTTTCTCTGTAATAATAATTTCTAACAACTACAATATGCTAAGGATTTTAAATATATCATCTTATTCAGTCCTCATGACACCTCTGTGAGGTAGGTATAGGATTTCCACAGCAACTCAACAAGAGCTAGCCTGTGGTGGAGCTAGGCATTAAACCCCAAGTCCTATATTTAGCTTATATCTTATCCTTAAACCAATGCGTGGCACATCTAGAAGAGGTATTTCTGTACAACACACAGCATAAAATTCTTCTACCTTAGAGCACAAGCCCTTGCTATTTTTAAAGGTGATTTTTAGAATGAATCATCACTCTAGCTTAGCAGACTATGATTGTTCTTGAAAGCACCATTCTAGAAATACGCCATGAGTCAGATGAAAATGAAGGGTCATGAGGGCTGGTGGTTAAAAGGACGAACTGGCTTAATCTGTTAAAACATACATGGAACTAACTCAAAGCATGGCTGACATAGACAACAGAACCTAGAACAAACTACCATTAATTAAAGATGAGCTAGTTAGAATTTAATCAAAGGTAATGCCTTCTCTTGATTTTTAGGGCAACTAGCTCACCCTTGTGGACAGAAAACTGTGCAACCATACCACCTCATTAAAATACTACACTAAAATTGGGGAAACTTATTCAGACTAGTAGATAGCCTTGATGATTTAACTCTAAGCAAACTTTTTGAGCAGATCTACATGGAATATACAGTTAAATATCTATAAGGAATTAGCAATATTATACCTGAAAATTTTGTCTATATAATGTAGGAAGTCACTGAAAGATTCTTAAACTCAAATATAAAACCAAGGATTTGTTGAAAACAATGTAATAGGAGTCATTATTTATAAATAAGTTTCTGTTGTACAGGAATCAATTCTAAAAGATTACAGTAGCAATTTTTCAATCTGGTAGAAATTACCTAAACTCTAACAAAACTAAACTACAAAAATATTTACTGTAATATTTATTTGTTCTATAAATATTTTGAGTACCTATTGTATAACAGGCACTATGCTAGACAACAGATAAAGAACAAATAATAGGCTAATGCATTGCTTTACAAAAATCTAAATATGTCATGCAACAGAGATGTTCCAGCTACTTCAGACCGAGTGGTCAAAAGAAGCACTACAGAAAACTGTAAACAACCCAAATTTCCAACAATAGTAAACAGCCCAAGTGTCTATCAATCATAATAAAAATATACAGCAGAATGCCAGGCAGATATTAAAAGCTGTGGGTAGAATTTTAAGTGTTGATATGTAAGATATGCAACATATACTACAAACTGGAGAAAGAACAGTAAAAAGAGAACGTATATGAATCTGTGTATAAATTTCTTAAAGTGAATATTTACACGTGGGTATAAGTATTAAAAATACCCCAAAATTATCAACAGTGATTTCTTTCAGGAAGCGAAATTCGTAGTGTGGAGATTCTATATTCCATTTAATGTGTGTGTGTTCCTTTTATTTAAACACTGAAAGTTTATTTTTAATATATAAATAAAAGCCAAATCAGTACAACAGAAACGTGGACATTCTACTCTTGATCTACTTTAAACTGTCATAATTCCAACTTACAGACCTAAAATACCAACCTCCCACTTAGAAAAGGTAGTAATAAAATAACCATCTAAGAAAGAACTCTTTGTGGTTAAAATTTAGCTAAATGTTAAATATCGCACGGCCTTTTCCTGTGGCTCATAAAACCCCCCAGGCTCAGCTTTCATTGGTAAAAACTGGCTACCTGCTCTAAGGTACAAATATGAGGATAACTATTCACGCTTCTATATAAAACCACTTATGACAAAATTGGGGAGGGCATATCAAATTTATTCAACAAAGGGAATGAAAACTAGGTCTTCTCCCACCATTATTAACACTCAAATGCCCTTCCCACAGAGGAATGTTCAGAACTCTCAAGCGGATCCCTCAATGGCTACAAATGTCTTATGTGTTAATGTCCCTAATTTACTAAAAACAAAAAAAAATTTATAAACTAATCACCAATGATTCAAAAGTAAAACATACTTCAAAAGAATTTTCAAGACCATTCTAATTATTGAGTGGCATTTTCCAGCTTCAGCTGAAGATCCCATTTCCAAAATTAGCAAACCAAAATAATATCTTCACTCTATGAGGCCATTACAATTATGTGCTTAATAACAAGGGAAAGCAGTAAACCAATGAGCCTATTTTTTAATTTCTTACCTAATGCAGCATGATTTTCTTGTTCCTGACTCTTTCCCAAAGAGGCCATCATTTTTGAATACATTTCAGTCCACCAAGGATTATACTTCAAAACCTGTTCAACTGCCTCATCTTCAAAAAGGTCAGCTCTGAAAAAAAATATGTTGAATGGGTTTGTTATATAGAATTAGGCTGGTTTTCATTTTTTAAAAATGTTATAACATCACATTTGTACTAAAAATATAGATTAATTCAAGTGCATTTCAAAGAAAGACTGATCACTGTATTTCCTTTCTTTGTAATCAGTAATCATCATAGAACAAAAAGTAAGCATCTGACTAAAAGGATACTTGACACTGATGATCTCTTCGAATGGAAGGTATACAAAAGACCAGTCTTACCCTAAAGTCCCATCCCCTGTACTACAGCAGTGTGTGATGAAGCATATCTGAATACGCAATGGACTGAAGCCTAGCACTTATGCTAGGTTTGCAAATACCACAGATTCTGGTAAAGTTACTGTAAAGGAAATAACATATTTTAACTCCAAGAACAAAAAAATCAAACATGAGGAGAAAATTTAGGATACTAAATATCCACACAGAGGCCACACACACACACACACACACACACACCCACCTCTACATACATTACTCTGTAGCATACACATTCATATTTTCTACCAAGATGTATCTATTTTATTTAGCTGTTAATCTTAATAGTTCTTTAATTTAAAACTACTGAAAAAGATAAAAGCACCCTTTGTACACAAAAGAAAATTAATTTTCCTGTACTTCACATTCTCAGTTTTAACTGGAAAAATAACTGTTACATTCAAAATATACACGTGGAGGACACTTATTCAGAAAATATGCTATCTTGCATTCAAAGTTGGAAATTAGTATTCTTAGGAAAAGAATGCCAAAAAGTATAACTCATGGTGAAAAATTCACTTATCTTTCAGTTAATCAGAAACTCAAGGAATTGGTTGTTTTTATCAATTATATTTTGTAGCTTTTAGTTTTATGACCTTAAATATTTTTTTTCAAGTCAGATATTAAAATCTTTTTAAAATTAGTAACTTAACAAGTTCTTCATATGTACCAAGCAATGCACTAAGTGCTTCTCATTCATTATTTTCTTGAATCTTCACACCATCCCCACGGGAAGGGGATACTCCCTGCCCATTTTACATTAATAGAAACAGAGGGTCAGAAAAGTTGTATATCATGGCCAAAGGTCAAAGAACCAGTAAGAAGTATAGTCAGGATTTGGACCCTCGTAAGTCCTACTCCAGAATCCAAGCTATTAACTAATATATGTATTCCATTTTTATGACTGAGGAAATAAAGTACATATTAGAAAAAAACTGAATAGCAATTTACTTGAAACAATAATTCTCAATACCAATATCTGCCAGGTGCACAGGCATAGGAGACTAGGATGAAGTAGTTGCTTTATAAACTAATCCTGCTAAAGATTAGCTATCGCAGAAGTAAAACTTTAAAGTGATGGTCGCAAGGTGGGAGGGGGGTTGTAAGGCTAGGTGAAGGGATTAGGACATACAAATTGGTAGTTACAAAACATTCACAGGGATGTAAAGTACAGCATAGAGAATGTCATCAATAATATTGTAATAAGTACATATGATGTTAAGTGGACACTAGACTTACTGGGGAGGATTGCTTTAAAAGTTATATAAACGTCTAACCACTATGCTGTATGGCCGAACTAATATAATAATGCACTCAACTGTAACTGAAAATATTTTTTTAAATAAAGTGAAGGAAAACTCTTTAGATTGAGATTCTATTAAACTTTCATCTGTAAATCAGGACGTGAACTTTTTCTAGGAAATGAATTTTTAAAAGGATAAGCTATAAGAATAAATGGCTAAAATGGAAAATAAGTCAACAGAAGTACTAACTCTGTGCCATGTTCCAACCTCCATGATGGGCAATGGGGTTGCAATGCTGACAAGACACAGGCAGTTCTGGCCCTCACAGAACTCACAGTCTCATGAGAGAGTCACACAATTACAGTACAGCATAAGAGCTATGATAGAATAGTACAACAGTTTAGGGCAAATAAAATTAGGAAGACAGGCCAAGGTTCCTGGAGGAAATAATATCTAAGCCAACAGATGAATAATAATTAACAGTTAACCAGACTAAGAGAGGTAGAAGAAAATTATCTGGGCTAAAAGAAGTTAGGAAAAGCTAGGAAATAAGAAGCCACATTAAAAAAAAAAATTGAGAATAGAGAATTGCTGGAGCTGTGGTAACAATGACCTTGTAAGCTATATTCAAAAATCTAGAAGATTTTTATCCCTAAGAACACTGAACGCCTAAAAGCTCTTGCATAGGAGACTAACATCAATGTGTTTCAAAACATCACTCTCACTGCTACCTGGAAAATGGTTTAAAGGGACCTGAAGGAACAGAAATAATGGTAGCCTAGAATAGGATAGTAGCAGTGGACAAGGAAGAGAGTTGATAGATTTGACATATAGTTAGAAGCTAGAATCCTTAGATGTAAGAGTCAACAGAGCCAGGAGTTAAAGTCAATGTCCAGAATTCTGGTCTCAACAACTCAGTGGACAACAGTGTCCTTTGTTAAGACAGGAACACAGGATGTTAATAGACATAACTGCAGAGATAATGACTTTTGCTTGGAACATGCTGAATTTAAGGTGTCATTTTAGAACATAGAGAGAACTGTCCAATAGGCACTTAGACATGCAAATCTGATGATCAAGAGTGACACATGAGACAGTTTATGAGGCCAAAGAAGAGGTCAGAATTGTCCAGGGAAAACTGTCAGGGTGAACGAAAAGGGCCTTGGACACTGCAGTACCAAGGACATTTAACACAAAAGTAGAAGAGTCCATCTGAAAAGATGCTGTTTTTCTCCCTATGGGAACAAATTTTTTTTTTAATGACTCTGTAAAATAGCATCTCTGCCACCTCCATGCCCAGCCTCCTGCCCCCTAAAATTTTCAGAATGTTTAATTATTTAGAGTAAAATCTCACTAACACAGTCCCAGTAATTAAACTATGATGATTTTTACAATGTCATGACTTAAGAGTTTTATGAACAGGATCTTTCCAGAATAAATTATTTTCGAGTCTTTAAGTGCCATTAAGATCAACAAGCATTCACCGAATGCCCTCTACGTGTATGCAGCATTAGGGAGATGAAGATTGGCAAAACTCACTCCCTGCTATTCAGGACTCCACAATTTAACAGGAACCACAGACATACAGAATGCTGTAAAAACAAGATGAGTTATAACACGGAGCACTGAGGAGGGTTTCCACCATCAGTCTGAGAGAGAAGATGCCCGGGGGTGACAACTGAACCCAGTCTTAAAAGATAACTACAAGTAATTTAGGCAGGATGGGACAGGGGAGAAAACAGATGGCAAAGGGATACCATGAATACAAAGTGTGTGAGAAGAGGTGTGGTACGGGTCGGGAAATGCAAACATTCATTACTGCCACAGAATAAAGCAGAAGGAGAGACTGACAAAAGAGACACTAAGAGGCAAGCAGGGTCCAGATCACAGAGAACTTTATATGTCATCATTAGGAATAAACAAAGGAGAACCCAGTAAGAGTTTAAGCAGATTTTTATTTTAAGTACATGTGACTTTATACTGGTAGTTTTATAGTTGATAGATTTTCAGAAGTCGAGGAAAGAGGTACAGATGTCAATTAGGAAGTGAAGAGATTGCTGCAATAAGTCTATCAAAGGCAACAGCCAGAAATAGATGAAGTAAAGGAAATGGGAGAGATAAACAGTACAATCTCAGGATAGATTGGAAGTATGAAATAAGAAAGAAGTCAAAGATGAATCCCAGGTTCTTAACTTGGGTGACTGGAGTGAAAAATGAGAGACTCTACCATGGAGAAAATTCAGGAAGACTTTAAAGGTAAAATTATGAGTTCAATTTGGATATGTTGAAATAGAAGAGTCAGCAAGATGCCCACATGCTCTCTAAATCTTTAATCTGGCTTTTCTTCATAGCACTTATCACAATCAAAATACTGTGTAATTCCCCACTAGAATGTAAGCACCCTGAGTGTAGTGACTTTATCATATTCACCACACACTCCTCATTACGGCAAAACTGTCTGGCACGTAGTTCACTCAAACAAATATTTGTTAAATAAGAAAGTGCATACAGGAAAGAATGAATACATGAAATTTTATTTAATCCTTCTTCCTAAGCTTGGTATTTTGCATAGAGAGCCACCTTGGAAGGTACGGCAACTTCCCTAAACAGCGCTGCCTGGAAGTGCTGTGAGTTCCATGCGGTCTGCAGCAGTGCCCAGTCATCAGGACAGAAAGTATAGAAATGGGATGGCAGAAAAGCGGGGACAACAGAGAAACAACAATTGATTTTTACCAGCCACAGTTGCAAAACCGAGGCTGAGCCACAGCCCCCAAACCTCAACCAAGAGGGGCCCCTTGCCCAATACCCCCTGAGATGGGTCACAGTGGAACCCTAGGGGAATCTAAGCAAATGCTCCCAAAATTGTCTCTAACACTCACAGGAACTGAGACTGAGGGTAGCAAGTGTGATTAAACATTAATAAGGAAAAAGACATTATTAAGACTTTATATAAAATAGAGATCCAAGAGGCTTAGACACCACCTACTGGAAACTAAAAGAAAAACACCTTCTTTGCAACAGGTTAGGGACCTTTATATTATAAAGCTTCCTTATAGAAGTCAAAAAAAAAAAAAAAAAAAAAGCAGAACACACCTCCATTAATGCCCAGGCAAAGAAATAGTCCATTAAACACCATGAACGACCAAGGTGACAAGGCATCTCAGAAACAAAGAGGAAAATTTTCAGGAAATAAGCTTACAGACACAGAAATACATGATTTAAATAAAGAGAATTCACAATGGTACTTCTGAAAAAACTCAGTGAGATCCAAAAGAATTCATATCAAAAATTTCGGGAATTGAAAAATAACCACATGACGAGAATGATTTCTTTAGCAAGGAGATCGAAACCCTCAAAAAGGACTGAATACACCTTCTGGAGATAACACACTGCGAGAGTTGAAAAATGAAATAACAAGCTTGGGAAATAGAGTCGATCAAATAGAGGAAAGGATCAGTGATATCGAAGACAGAAATCTAGAAATAAATCAGAAGGAAGAAGAGAGAAACCGAAGAATGAAAAATAATGAAAGAGAAATACAAGGACTAGTGATACCACCAAGAGACATAAAAAAGAATAATGAGCATTCTCAAAGAGGAGGAAAGGGAGCAGGGATTAGAAAACATTTTCAGATGAATAGTTGATGAGAATTTCCCAAATCAAAGGAATGAGCTGGAGTTTGGATTTCAAGAAGTCAATAGACCATGCAATTATCTCAACCCAAAAAATCCTTTACCAAGACACACTATTAAAGTTATCAAAAATCAATGACAAAGACAATTCTCAGGGCAGCCAGGAAAAAGAAGACGGTACATATAAAGGAAAACTCATTAGATAATCCTCAGACTTCTCAGCACAAACATTATAAAAAAGAAAGAAGTGCAATGAAATATTCAAACTATTAAGTGAAAGGAGCTACCAGCCAAGAATAATGTATCCAGCTAAGCTCTCCTTCAGCTATGAAGGAGAAATTAACCTTTCCAGACATACAAAACTTGAGGGAATTCTCCACTATGAAGCCTGCACTACAGGAAATACTGAAAGAGGTCACCTCACCTAAAACAAAATGACAAAAATAATAATAATTAGGAGTAAGAAACTAGCAGGCTGATAAAAGCAGAGGAGTGCCACGCTTACAAGAAACAGGGCATCATAAGCTTAAAATAAGAAGAGATTTGCTATAGCAAGATAGTAATGAGCATTCAGCAAACATAAGGACAAATTGAGACAATGACAGAAAAGGGGAGGATTCAAAGATCCAAATTCACAAAGGGGAATGGAGGTAAGGCACGCACAGAAGAAAAGAGACAACTATATATACATAACTATCCTTTACATATTCATAATGGTTACCACACAACAAAGATTCAGAACTGAAGTATGTAATATAAAACAAGAAAAACCAGAGGAAAAAAGCACAAGAGCCAACCAAAATAAAGTAAACAGAAATCCAAGGTCAAGGAAGAAACGGAAACCCCAAGCTACTAGAAAGCAAAAGATAAAATGGCTATAAAAAGATTTCACATATCAATAATTACCCTAAATGTAAATGGACTGAATTCACCAATAAAAAGGCACAGAGTTGCAGATTTGATCAAAAAACAAAATCCAACTATATGCTGCCTCCTGGAGATACAACTCAGTTCCAAAGACAATATAGACTCAAAAAGAAAGGATGGAAAATGATATTTCAAGCAAATGGCATTCAGAGAAAAGCAGGAGTAGCCGTACTGATATTGGACGAAATAGACTTCAAAATAAAAAACGGTAAAGAAAGATACTGAGGGACATTTCATCATGATAAAGAGAATCATGCACCAAGAAGACAAACACTAATTAATACCTATGCTCCCAATCAGAGGCCCTCAAAATATATAAAGCAATTACTAACAGAACTAAAGGGAGAAACAAACCAAAACACTATCATAGTAGGGGACCTAAATACCCCACTGTCGGATAAGGACAAATCATCTGAACAGAAAATCAATAAGGAAATAACATACTTACGTGATACATTAGACCAACCAGACTTAACTGACATTTACAGAGCCTTTAATCCCAAAAAAGCTGTTTATACATTCTTCTTTACTGCACATGGAACATTCTCAAGGATGTTCCATGTGCAGTAAGACACAGAGATAGCTTCAACAAATATGAGAGGGTTGAAATCATGCCAACCTTATTCTCTGATCATAATGCTTTAAAACTAGAGATCAACTGCAAAAAGAAATCAGGAAGAACCAGAATTACATGGAAATTAAATAACATGCTACTGAAGAATAACTGGGTCAGGGAAGAAATAAAAAGAGAGATCCTAAAATACATAGAAACAAATGATAATGATAGTACAACATATCAAAACTTTTGGGACACAGCAAAAGTGGTCATAAAAAGAAAGTTCATATCATTACAGGCCTACCTCCAAAAACAAGAATGAGCCCAAATAACCTAATGCTTCATCTTAAAAAACTAGAAAAGTAAGGACAAATGAAGCCTAAAGTCAGCAGAAGGAAAGAAATCATCAAAATTAGAGCAGAAATGAAATTGAAAACAAACAAAAAAACAATAGTAAAAATAAATGCAACGAAGAGCTGATTCTTTGAGAAGGTTAATAAAATTGACAAACCTCTGGCTACACTTACTAAAGAAAGAAGAGAAAGGACACAAATGATCATACAAGAATACTATGAAAAAGTATATAACACCAAATATAATAATCTAGAAGAAATAGACCAGTACTTAGAAAATATAACTTTCCTAGACTGATTCAAGAAGAACTGGAAAATCTAAATAGACCCATCAGCAGTAATGGAAATGGAAACAATCAGCAAAAATCTACCAAAAAGTAAAAAAAGTCATCCAAATAGGAAACGAAGAAGTCAAATTCTCACTATTTGCAGATGACATGATTCTCTATACAGAAAATCCTAAAGACTCCATAAGAACACTACTAGAAACTATAAGCAAATACAGTAAAGTTTCTGGATACAAAATCAGTGTTCAAAAATCCAGTGTTCCTATTTTCTAATAACATCGTGTCAGAAAAAGAATTGGGAAAAAAAAATTCCTTTTGCAATTACAACAAAAAGAATAAAATATCTAGGAATAAATCTCATGAATAAATCTGTGAAGGAGCTACATAATGAAAACTATGAGACCCTATTAAAAGAAATCAAAGAAGATACAAAGAAATGAAAAAATATTCCATGTTCTTGGATTGGAAGAATCATAATATAGTTAAAATGACCATATTACGTAAAGCATTACACAGATTTAATGCAATCGCCATCAAAATCCCATTGGCATTTTGAAAGAAATAGAACAAAAAATCATCAGATTTGTACGGAAGCACAAAAGATCCCTAATTGCCAAAGTCATCCTGAGAAAAAGGAATGAGGCTGGAGGCATCACTCTGCCCAACTTCAAATTATAATATAAAGCGACAGTAATCAAAACAGCATGGTATTGGCAGCAAAAGAGACATACGGACCAGTGGAACAGAATCGAGAGTCCAGAAGTAAACACATATTTATAAGGACAAATAATTTTCGACAAAAAAGCCAAAAACATACAGTGGAGAAAGGAAAGCCTCTTCAATAAATGGTGCTGGGAAAACTGGAAAGCCACCTGCAAAAGAATGAAACTAGACTGTTGTCTATCATTGCACACCAAAATTAACTCAAAATGGATAAGGGCCTGCATATAAGACCGGAATCAATAAAATGCATAGAAAAAAACATAGGAACGAAACTCAAGGACCTTGGACTTAAAGAGGATTTTATAAATTTGACATCAAAGGCAAACTAAAATAAAATGAGACTACATCAAACTAAAATGCTTCTGCTCAGCAAAAGAAATCATCAACAAGGTAAAGAGACAACCATCAGAACGGGAAAATATATTTGCAAGCAACACCTCCGATAAGGGCCTAACATTCAAAATATACAAAGAACTCATACGACTCAATAAGAACAAAAATACAAACGATCCAATAAAAAATGGGCAGAGGACCTGAACAGACACTTCTCCCTTAGAGGACATACAAATGGCCAACAAACATGAAAAATTGCTCAACATCGCTAGCTATTAGGGAAATGCAAATCAAAATCACAATAAGATACCATCTCATACCTGTTAGAATGTCTATAATAAACAGGACAAGCAATAACAAATGTTGGAGAGGATGTAGAGAAAAAGAAACCCTCATACACTGCTGGTGGGACTGCAAATTGGTACAGCCACTATGGAAAACAGTATGGAGGTTCCGCAAAAAACTAAGAATTGATTTACCATATGATCCAGCAATCCCTCCACTGGGTATTTACTCCAAAGACTTGAAAACCCATATCCAAAAATATACTTGCACACTGATGTTCATAGCAGCATTATTCACAGTGGCCAGGACATGGAAGCAACTGAAATGTCCTATGATAGATGATTGGCTAAAGAAGCTGTGATATTGATACACACACACACACACACACACACACACACACACACACACACATATACACAATGGAATATTACTCAGCAATAAAAAGAGATGAAATACCATTTGCAACAACAGAGATGGACTTTGAAATAATCACACTAAGTGAAATAAGCCAGACAGAACAAGTTGAAAATCACATGATATCACTTATATGTAGGATATAAACCTAAAAGCAACAAATAAACAGGACAAATAAAACACTCATGGACATGGAATATGGACTAGTGGTTCCCAGAGGGGAGATGGATTGGGGGAGCGGGAAAAAATTTTTAAAAATAAAATGTAAAAAATAAATAAATAAATAAATAAATAAATAAATAAATAAATAAATAAATAAATAAAAAGTAAAAATGTAAAATTAAAATTGAAATGGTAAATAAAAATTTTAAAAACATAAAAAAATAAAAAACTATTTTCTCGGGAAGGTAAAAAATACCCTCAGCAAGGAAAAGATAACTTGGCTATTATTAGCAAAAGGGAAAGACTACAATTATAATTCCAAAAGGAAAGAAAGAGATAATAAAAAATAATGGATCATCTATATGCCCAGCATACTGCTGGACTACAAACCGTAGTGGAGAAAAAACACACACTTCATCTATATATTACAATAAAGGATTTAAAAAACAATAATAATCCAAAATCATTCATTTGTAACTCTGAAATATATAATTTTTCTATATATTCAATTTACCTCACCATTATGCTTTAGCATGAAATTAAAATGAGTTTTCCTTAAGTTCCCCGAAAACCTGACGTGAGAAGACATCATGACTTGGAAGGAAGCCAAGTCAAACAACTTGAAAATGTCATCTATTACACTAATGTTATATTATGTATTACATGTGTATATTACATTGCATACATAAATGTATAATATTATATATTCAATGTATTGTCTGCATGGTAGATAAGAATTTAAAGTAAATCCTTTTCTTCTGCTGTGTTAACCATTATGAACAACAAAAAAAGCAATGACTTAAAAAAAGTTTTAATTGAAAAAATTTTAAAGAATTTACTTCCATTTCATTTAATATTAATGCATTTGGGTGAGTGAGTCAGCTACTATAAATAATGAGTAATTAATAGCACAAAAATTATAATTAACCAAAATCTTACAGCTACCAGAAAAGTCACAAAGTACCTTTAACTCGACTCCCACTCTCTAAACTTGCCCATGACTAAATTTAAATTACTCATGTAGGAACTCTTCCTTGAGAAATGGAAAGAACATTTCATGCATACTATTAAAGAAAATGAGCTTCTAGATAAAGAAACAGAAGATGGAGAAAAATAAGGGCTGCTTATAATATCGCACTGCTAACTATATACAGTATTCCAATTTCCTAATTCTCTCAGGCTATATAGTTATTCTTCTAGTTTTAAAAGGGAAGAAGTAGGCAGTTCTTCTAATTAAGCTACCTCCCACTTGAAATTTCAGTCTTGTAAAGCTCATTCAGTTTTCATGCTTGCCTGTGAAAGTTGCTGACAATGAAATTTCTGCTTTAAATATTCAGCATGATTTTTTTTAAATAGGTTTCTTCTAATTATTCTTCAGTGAACCTTTAAAACCACAACTGGAGAGATAAAGGTAATTAGAAATGGCAATGTAAATGGATTTGAATTTCTCAGATGTCCTCCAAAATATAACACTCTGCTTTTACCTAATTTCTCTTAGGATGTTGAATAGATCAATCACTTATCACAACACATCACTCAATGCATTTGCACATCACAAGATATATTTCTGCCATTCCAATTAGTCTCCCACTGTGTCATAGGAGATAGAATGTTAATCACAAGAGCAACAGCAGTTAAAATGAAATAATGTACATGAAAAGGAAATAAAAAATCATAAATGGAAAGACTCTTTTTCAAGTCTTGACCAAACCACTTAGTAATGGTGTGACCTTGGACAAGTCCCTCAACCTCCTTTTCCCAGCTGTTGTGAAAACTGCAATAATAACAGAATAGCCTTTGATAAGCTGAAAGCATTATACAAATATAAGGGATATGATGATTATAGCTGTATATATAACAGTTTAAAAACTGTTGGCCCAAAGCTTGGGAAGAATTATAATTGAGGTCTAAGTCACCATACAACAACCATCCTAGGAGAGCCCAACACCTGCAGAGGCCAGGTGACAATCAAATCCTTGGAAAAAGTGTTGCTATCATGGCCAATAAGACATATCACAGTCTCTCCTCAAGTGATTATTTACTTATCCATTAATTAGGTAAGTTCCTTGGGCAAACATAAGTCTCATAAAGATGTATCATGGCTACGAAACACAATACGGGTGGAAAATAAAATATAGCAAAACTTAAAATTAGTTTTTATTTATACCTTATTAGAAACAATAATTATTTGTCAATTTGAAACAGATTCTTGATTACTGATACTAGTGAATGAAAATGTTAGGAAAACCTTGGATCAGCCAAAAAATGCAGTAAATGTAGATTCAAATTCTTAAAGACTATTAATCACAACAAAAAGCCTACTTAAGAGAAGTGCAAATGTTCTCAAATTTAGTGTTCTATTTTTCAGCCTGGAGAGGAAAAACTCAAAGATGTTAAAAGAGTTTTCTGTTGCTTGAATGAACGACTAGAAAACAACAACTTAAAAGACCACAGAGGTATAATGGTTGTAGGTTAATTCAAATTTCAGCTAAGGTTTTGAGCCATCATTAATTTCTAGAACCCAAAAAGCACATATCTAACATAGTTAAAAAGACACTCAAAAATTTTTATATATATGTCAAGTAAATTATTTAATCCTCAAAAGCTCAACAATTGAGTTCCATCAGATAGCAGAGTAGAAAAACACTGTACCCCCCTCATATGTTCAGGAGTCAAGTAACCAGAACCTTCAATGGGAAAAACAACCTTGAGTCACATCCTTTGGCCAAATAGAAACAACAAACTAATAGATCTATAGTCACAGGAGAGAGATAAGCAGGCCCAGAGAAAGTTCCTATGTTGTACATGCCCATCAGTTAAAAGAGCTGTCTTACAGTTAATTTTCCTCATTATCAAAGTAAACAACACAACCCTAGGTGGAGATTTAAGATGCTAATGAGACATACAATGCATGAGGTAGCAGGTAGGTACACCACACAGGTGCAGCGTAAGACCCACCTCGACATATTTAGGGGAGGTAAAAAGGAAAGAAAGGGGTGGTCCCTAACCCCAAAAGTCCTTTAAACTGCTATACCTATAAATCTTGGGACTCCATATCCATTTTCCTCCAGAGGGTACTCCATTGGTATATCATCAAGCTTTCGCTTTAAAAAACCTGTCTTTCTACAAAACTGTTTCGCCCACTCTTGATTTCTATCCTGAGAGGGGCAAGGACACCTGTGCCGATAACACCAGAACACATGAAAATTTCAACTGAGCTGCAGAACAACAATCTTCGAGAACTGCCTTCAGTGTTTCTGAACAGAAGCCCCATAACTAAGGACATATAGAAACCACCTTGAGTCTGATAAGAAAAGTGGAGATGCAAAATGAGCTGATTCCACACCCAAGTGTGGTGGTTAAAAATCGGGAAGGATATCTTGATAGCAGAGGTCACCCAAGGAGCAAGGAGCCCAGCCCCACACCAGGCTCCCTATTCCAGGGTTCCAGTGCTGGGAAGAGAAGTCCCCATGACTTCTGGTTCTGAAAACCAACAGACATTATGGTTGAAGGAGATGGAAGGATGCCAAAAAGTCCAGGTGCTCCTCTTGCAGAGCCTGTGCACAGACTTGCTCATTGACAGGCTCACTCACTCTGAACTCTAGCACTGGAGCAGCAGCTTGAAAAGTGATGAGGACATATGGGGGGCAAGGGCTGAAGGGGCAGCTTTCTCCCTGACAGAAGTGCTGGCAGAAGCCATTGTTCCTTTGTTGAACCTGCCCCCAACCCACCATGCACATGCAGGCAAGCATTATATCTGAGTCTCCATCAACCTAATACCCTTCTCCCTGCCCTGGTGATTCCCTGAGACCCAAACCCACCCAACTTGCAGGCTCACCCAAGCCTCTTCCAGTGGCTTTTTCATATAAATGACTGTCTTGGCTCATGATGTGGACTTTCAAAAATTTCCCAAAGGTTCACAACTCCCAAAGGAGGTGCATCAGCTCTTAGCCAAGAGCTATCAAGGCTCAACTACAACAGGAAGGCACAGACAACCTACCGAACGGAAACACCTGGAGCACTTATTACATAAGGCCATTCTACCAAGACTGGGATACATAACAGCTCAACCTAATGCACAGAAACAAACATAAGGAGGCAGCCAAAAGGAGGCGACAGAGAAGCATGCCCCAAATTAAAGAACAAAATAAAGCTCCAGAAAAAGAACTAAGCAAAATGAAGATAAGCAATCTACCAGATGCAGAGCTCAAAACACTGGTTATAAGGATGTTCAACAATCTCAGTGAGAACTTCAACAAAGAGACAGGAAACATAAAAAAGAACCATTCAGAAATGAAGAATACAATAACTGAAAAGAAGAATACATTAGAGGAAATCAATAGTAGATTAGATGAAGCAGGGGACTGAACTAGTAATTTGGAAGACAGGGTAACAGAAAACATCCAATCAGAAAAGCATAAAGAAAAAAGTATCAAAAATATGAGGATAATTTAAGATGCCTCTGGGACATCAAGCATTCCAATATTCAAATCATAGGAGTACCAGAAGGAGAAGAGAAAGAGCAAGGAATTGAAAATTGAAAATATAATGACAAAAAATTTCCCTAAGCTGATAAAAGAAATAGACAAACAAGCCCAGGAAGCACACAGTCCCAAACAAGATGAACCCAAAGAGGCCCGCACCAAGATATAACATAATTGAAATGCCAAAGATTAAAGACAAAGAGAGAATCTTAAAAACAGCAAGAGAAAAGCAGTTAGTTACCTACTAGGGAGCTCCCATAAGATTGTCAGCTGATTTCTCAACAGAAACTGCAGGCTGGAAGAGACTGACACAAAATATTCAAAGTGATGAAAAGCAATACCTACAACCAAGATTACCAGCAAAGCTATCCTTTAGAATGGAAGGACAGATAAAAAGCTTCTCAGACAAGAAAAAGCTAAAGGGGTTTATCACCACCAAACCAGTATTATAAGAAGTGTTAAAAGGACTTCTTTAAGAAGAAGAAAAAATATCAAAAATATGAATAATAAAATGGCAATAACTACATACCTAGCAACAGTTACTTTAAAAGTAAATGGACTAAATGCTCCAATTAAAAGACAGGGTGGTTGAAAGGATAAGAAAACAAGGCCCCTACGTATGCTGCCTACAAGAGACTTACTTCAGATCAAAAGATATACCCAGACTGAAAGACAAAAAAAGATATTTCATAAAAATGAAAACAAAACAAAAAGCTGGGGTAGCAATACTAAATGTCACTATCTGTGACATTTAGATTCAAATATTAGGCAAAATAGACCCAGCAGTTTTAATCTTGGTATTTATCCAAAGAAATTCAAAACACTAATGCGAAAAGACATATGTATCCATATGGTCACTGCAGCATTATTTACAATAGCCAAGATACAGAAGCAACATAAGTATCCATCAACAGATGAATGTATAAAGAAGTGGTACATATATGTGATGAATATTACTAAGCCATAAAAAAGAATGAAATCTTGCCATCTGCAACAACATGGATGGATCTAAAAGGTATTATGCTAAATGAAATAAGTGAGATAGAGAAAGGCAAATACTATGTTCTGTGGAATCTAGAAAACAAAATGAACACTAAAAACAAAAACAAACTCGTAGATACAGAGATTTTAATGGTTGCCAAATTGATGAGGGGTACAGGGGAGTGAGTTAAAAAGGGGAAAAGATTAAAAAGTACAGCTTGGTACTTACAAAATAGTCACAGTGATGTATAGCACAGCATAAAGAATACAGTTGATAATATTCTAATAACTTTGTATGTTGTCAAATGAGCACTACATCTATTGGGGTAATCACTTTGTAAGTTATGTAAATGTCTAATCACTATGTTGTACACCTGAAACTAATATAATATTCTATGTCAACTGTAATTAAAAACAAAAAAATTTTTGAAAAAACCCTCAGTACTCACAGATAATGATCAGGATCAAATTTGGCCAGCTCAGCAGCCAGGCGTTTCTGCCTTCGTTCAGCTGCAGAAGTAAAATCCGGATCCTTAATATCAACGACATCACTGAATTCATCCTAAGAATACCAAGAAAGAATAATTTTTATTTCTGATTTTAGCACTGAAAAAAATCCAAATTTTACACAAAAAGCTGAAACACAAGAAGAATCTAATTGATCAGTAAACCATGATACTTCCTGTGACATTTAGAGTCAAATCCAGCAATATTTGTTAGTATCTACTCCTTGCCAGCCATATTGGAAGTTTTCACATTAATTATTGTATTTAATCCTCATAACAAACTTTTTAAAGATATGTTAAGGCTATAAAAGTTCAACATAACAAAAAGAATAGAATAAACCTCTGCAAGCAAGCTGAAACATTTAATTCTCCATCATTCTCCATTTACTCTTAGAGATTTGAAGTTATTAAAGGCACATTGAAATAAATTTCTATACCCAAGATGGAGTTCCTATCCCAGGTGCCATGTAAGCGAACCAAAACTTAGATAACTTTCCTGTCCTTATAAATGTTTTGCTTGACCAGAATTGCAGTATATTCAGTCAGCCAACCCCAAAACGCCAAGCTAACTCTGGATTCTATATTAACTTATTCCTCTTCACCCCAAACAAGGTTGACTAGGTGGCCTCAGAATAGTTTCTATTTTTCTCTTCCTTGTTCTTTATTCTTTATCCTATAAAAGCTTCCTGACTTCTGCCTAATTTTGCAGTTCTCTGAATGGAGACCACCCACTTCTTGAAGTGTTAAAGTTTGTATCACCTAAATTGTCTTATTTAATCATTTTTTAACAGACAAAAAGTTTTGAATATCAGACATCTACACATAGACTTTCCTTCTTCCTATGCGCGAGCTCAGTTGGTCACAAGGAGCACTATATAAAACTTACACACAAAACTGTGTACATTCTACTTTATGAGCAGATTTACAAATTTTTAAGGGCAATTTTTTTTTTTATTATGGTGACATTGGTTAACAAAATCCAGTAAGTTTCAAGTGTACAATTCTACAGTAAGACATATATATATCATATTGTGTGTTCACAGCCCATAGTTAGATTTCTGTCACCACATATTTGATCCCTTTTAACCCATCTACCTCCCTGTGTCCCTGTACCCTCTGGTAACCACTAGTCTATTGTCCATGTCCATGAGTTTCTTTCTGTTTGTCATGTTTGTTTGTTGCTTTCAGTTTTATATCCCACATATAAGTGATATCATATGGTTTTCAACTTTGTCTGACTTATTTCACTTAGTATGATTATCTCAAGGTCCATCCATGTTGTAGCAAATGGTAGTATTTCATCTCTTCTTATGGCTGAGTAATATTCCATTATATATATGTACCACAACTTCTTTAGCCAGTCATTTATTGTAGGACACTTCAGTTGCTTCCATGTCCTGGTCACTGTGAATAATGCTGCTATGAACATCGGTGTGCAAATATCTTTTCAGATATGGGTTTTAAAGTCTTTGGAGTAAATACCCAGTAGAGGAATTGCTGTATCATATGGTAGATCAATTCTTAGTTTGTTGAGGAAACTCCATAGTAGCTGTAACCAATTTGCATCCCACCAGCAGTGTATGAGGCTTCCTTTTTCTCAAAGGGAAATTTTGATGTAAAAGATTTTCTTTTGAAAATTTAAAAATCTAATCCTAAATAATATTCAACTTTACTGTAATTACCTTCACCTAGGTGTATACATATTGATATGTAGTATGTTTCCTAAAGCAAATTCCATAGAAAACAGATGTATTAGGAAAACTGCCTAGGATAACCATCATATGGTCTTTTTTCTTTTGACTGGAATTATGAAGTAAAGGAATCTATACACTGCAAAATATTTCTAAAACCATACCTTTTTTTGTCTTCAACCATTCTAACTAGCAACCCCAAGCGAGAAGTACAGAAAATAGAAGAAGCTTAAAGAATATTAGTTGAAAAAAAATCAAGGGAAATAACTTGGTAGAGTTGTACAGGCATACTATTAAAACAGATTTGTAAATGAAATGACAGGTTAGTGCCCAATAATCAGGCTTAAAGTCCACTGCTGTAAAGCAAAATCACTTCAATGAAATGAGCTACACTGAATTGGTCAGGGAGAGACTTACGGACTCCCCAAATAATCAAAATTTCTGCATTAAAAAAAAAACTCTCATCCCTACCATAATCCATTTAGTTTAAGTAATATCAACAACATTTAATCTAACCATCTAACCACATTCTAATACAATGAAAGGGCCCAGAGACCTTTTTGGAAATCACAATACAGAACATTTTAATACTTCTAAACAAACATTCTGGGCAAAAACTAGATTATTGGCTATCCCCAAAATTATAAAAATGCATATTCCAAAAGTTCTTTTGCAATTTACTTTTTGGAGACTTAAAATGTATTTTCCTATAATAATGTTATAAATAAGACAACTCACAAGTTCATTCAATTCGATAAACGTGAAATAGAGTACTCAAAATGCAAATTAATTAACAAGCACTCAGCAATGTTTCCATGGGAAAATACTTTCAGAGTTCCAGTTTAATCCACCAGAAACAGCTCTTCCCCAAGTAGTGCAAGGTAGATTCTTCCTTTCTTCTCAGCCTTCCTCACCTACCGGAAATTGGCTCCTCCAGCCATAAAGCTGGAAAGGGAATTGAGGTAGGCCTTGGAGTAGACAAGTTACGCTGTACCTGCAGGACTTAATTCAGCTAGATGAATACTATGATAGCCATTTCCTGCCTATGGACCTCAAGTCCCTTTCACTAGCACCCTTGAGTCACTGCTTTCTTCTTTCTAGCCCAAAGGAGTTCCCTGCACATGTACACATGTTCACAGACACACACATAGTCCCCCCTCCAGCCTCACATCTCCTGAAAGTAGTCAGATAAAATAGAAAAAGCATGACTTTGGTGTTAGACAAACCTGAATTTATTAATTTAAAAATTTTTTTAAAGTATAATTGGTATATATTATATTACTTATATTACTTTAGGTTGTACAATATAGTGATCTGACATTTTTATACCTTACGATGTAATCCCACTAATTCTATTAAACATGTTACTGTGCAAACTTATCACAATATTATTGACTACATTCCTCCTCACCTTTTTCACCCATCCCCTCCCCTACAATAACCATCCCTTTGGTCTCTATTTCTACAAGTCACACAGAGAATGACAAATGTGGGATCTAAAAAAACAAAATAAATGAACAAACAAAACAAAAACAGACAAACCTGAATTTAAAGCCCAGCTCCAGTCTAAATACTCAAACCTGAATTTAAAGCCCAGCTCCAGTCTAAATACTCAAACTCTCTGAACCTCAGCTTCCTTACTATAAAAATGAGTCTAGTGACTCTTTCATCCTATGACTGGGTATAAGTTTCCTCTTGCCGCTATAAGAAATTACCACAAACTTAGTGGCTTAACACAACACACATTTCTTTCTCTGATAGTGCTGGAGGTCAGAAGTCCAAAGTCTGGTTTCTTATTGGAGATTTCAGAGGAGAATCTGTTTCTTTGCCTTTTCCACATTAGAGGCTGACTATCATTTCTCGGTTCATCGCCCCACATTGTAATCTTTCCTCCTTCAGCTTCCATCATCACAGGCCTTCTCTTTTTCACTTTGACTCTCATACTTCCCTTGTATAAGGTCCATGTGATTAGACTAGGTCCACCTAGATAATCTAGGATAATCTCCCCATCTAAAGTTCCTTTTGACATGTAAGGTTAACATATTCACAAGGCTCCCAGTATAGCTGAGGGAAGGAAAGGACCAGCAAGCCAGAGTCCTGCAGCTGCTGACAGCAGCAGTCATGAGAGCTTGCTGGGTTGGCAGCCAGAGACTCTAGGACTGTGCTGCTGGCAGCCACCACTGCCAGAAGCTGTTGCGAAGCCCTGACCTTGAGCAACTGGGGCAGTTTTCCAAAGGCACCCTGGTGGCTGATGGCAATTTCCGAAAGGGAAAAAAGAAGGGGATATGTGTGAAGGCAGAGGGGAGGAATGTTGAAATATATTTGTTTTGGCAAAAATATTTTCATTTTCTTATCAGTATAAAATACAAAACTTCATATGCAAACCCTGTGTAAGTGGCTGGAGGAAAAAAACATGAAAGACTATACTAGTCCTTCCATAAATGGTTAAATTATTCAAATAAGAGAAGATAACTGGGTATTGAAATTATGTTTTACTTTCTTTGTTCTATTTTTATAGAGACTATATATTGCTTTTATAGGTAGAGAAAATAAAGCTTTTTTTTTTTCATTTAAGGGAGAAAAAAGAGACTGGAATAATAATAGTAAAATATGAGTAGTCAACAAAACTTTATGAATATTTTCTCATCTAAAGGCAGAAGCAGAGAAACTCTAAACCTAAGAGAAAATACTTTTTGAGAAAATGGTGATATCTCCTAAATACATAATTTCAAATTAGAAGAGATGTTTTCAAAGCTCTTATTTATGCAGGAATTGTTTCAGTTTCTTTTTGCTACTATAGTCATAGGAAAAGGGTCATATTGTTAATCTTACATGATCACTCAATTTTTAATCACGTTGTATGAGTGTCACAAATAGAGTGTCACAAAAAGAACTCTGCAACTAACACTATTTATGTAAGATTTTTGTGGCATTATCTCATAAAACACATCTACCCTAATACCTCAAGGAGGGCATCTTTTAATTCTTGGCATCTTGATTCACATAATTTTCGAAAGTTCTGATATGTCTTAATTGTCATGAAAGACATCAAAGTCCTCAAATCTAATTCATGTAAGAAAACACAATATTCGTTAAAGACTACATATGTCAATTGAAGAGTCCACTGGTAAAATATTCACATATAATAGCAATGATGCCATGACAGGATAGTAATGTGGAACCAATATACACAAGAGCTCACACAACCCCCAGCACAGGGACATGCATACTCAGTAGATGTTAGCTGTTGCTACACAGACACTGGAGGTTCACATCCGTTACCCAAATTCCCTGAAGAAGGGTAAGCTTCAGGATTCAAACTCTTTGAAGAGTTTAGAAAAGTAATATGGTACACATACATGCCATATTTTATTTAACCTCCTCGAAGAACCATATTTAAATACACGACTATTTCTACAGCAAAATGTTTGAATATGTACACTAAATGGAAATAAAGAAACTAGTCAAAAACTCGCATCAGTTCAGATCAGGTTTTGCCACCAAACTAAATATAAGAAAACTTTTCTACATTGAGAAAAACATGCATTCAAGCTGTTTAGAGTAGCAATGTTCATTTCATTACAATTTGAAGAAGAGTTTAATGATTTTTGACAATCAAGCTAAATGCTCAGGAATAATAAACATTAAATTCAATGGTTCATTTCTGACAGAGAAACAGAGGGATGTAATCAGGAAAGGATACACAGGGCTCCAACTGTGCTGGTAATATTTAATTTTTTAAGCTAGGTAATAGCTATCTAGGGATTGGGTATATTATTTAAGGCATTCAAGAGGATACAAAGAATATTTCAATATAATTTTTTTCTTAGATCAACCTAAATTACTTTTTTAGTAAACATTTTCAATAGAAAGAAGAACTTCTGACCTAACAGGGACTTGGTCTAGGCTCACATTATGGCATTCCTGCATCTTCTCAGCAAGCTGGCAGAAATTCCTTTCAAGGATCTTCCCTCAATAGCAGCAGCAATTAAGAAACCAAGTTCCTTGTCCTCAGAAAGCATTTTTAGTCTGAATGAATGTACAATCTATGTAACCTTTCCATTCATTATTTATAGCTTTAGACAGGTAAGCCCAAAACAGATTGACCACAAACTAGCTCTCAGCCAAACAAGTGAAGTTCATTCTCTTGGTTTTCTGCTGTAGACAAAACTAACTCTATTCTTACTACCTCAGAGATGATCAGAGAACGTGATTAGAAAGAGAGAATACAGAGAGATCATAATTCAGCAGAAAAGTATGTCAGGGTTTTTAAAATTATTATTATTTATGCCTACAGCACCTGGTCTTCCTAGGTGGTCTCTCATCCAAGTACTAACCAGGCCCAACTCTGCTTACCTTCCAAGATCAGACATCGGGCTTATTCAGGGTGGCATGGCCATAGATGATGGACCGTGGCTCCACTGGGGCGTGAACCCAGAACCTTCTGCATATAAAGCTAACTGCTACACTATGGAACCACATCCTATCTCATGTTTTTGAAGAAATAGTTCTTCAGTATTATTTGCTCCTAAGTAAATCCCAATTTTGTTATTTTTAAGGTATCTTGATAGCATTTTATATTTTTCAAGGACAGAGGTATTTCTAGTATCTTATAGTTGTTTTCAAAGAATTTATACAATGTACTATCTCCCTAAGTCTCCTAAATGGCCTTATAAAGTAGGTGAGCAAAGTTATCTCTACAAAGGAGGTGAAACTTGTTTGTGGTCAAATAAGTGGGCTGGGATCCCAAGTCTTAATAGAAACAGAAGTGAGACTACAACATAGATCGTTTACCTTTCCCTGGTATACTCAAATATGTCTTCCTATAATAAACCACATTCTAAAAAGAATGAACGTTCTCTACCCAGACTGGGATGAAGTACAAAAAAAAAAAAAGGTTCACTGTTGTGTCTTTCATTAAAAAAAAATTAAGACACCCCAAATTAATGGTTCACCAACACTTTCATAACCTGATATTCTAGGGATACATTTTCTATAAAACAATGTAAGTACAAAATAATCTAAAATCTCTCCTATTTCATTCATTTCAATCTCTCTACATACCCAAAATGAAGTAGAATTTCCTACATCATTTGAGAAAGAGAAAGTGACTTCATAACTTTTTAACCTAACTTATATACAATAAATTTTTAACAAGAGAGTACATTTAACCCCTATCAAGAGTAAACAGACAAAAGTGCCTACTGTACACCAAAAACTAAAGAATTTGATCAAACAACACAACTTCATTCTCACCAGGAACATTCTGTCTGATTTATCTATAAAACAGAAAAGACATCAGGCCATAAGTACACAATTTTCATTTTTCAGAAGTATAAAACACGAAGCTTTCCAGGAAGTATGAAAGGGGGCTCCATTTTGTATTTTAGAAGCTTAATTATGTCTAGAATACTGAATGAAGTAGGAAAAAAAAGAAAGTAACAGAACGTCTTTCATTAGTAAATATACTAAGACTGGGCAGAGCAGTCACTACAATGGAAGGGAGTAAACACCTATGTAATGAATGTATACAAGGAGATGTACTTTGTGTGCTAAATACATCAACTCTATAATGTTCACACACACACAAAAAAAACTCCCAGGTTTTTTTTTTTGAGCAGACCAAAAATAAAATATCCATGTGGTAAAACCCTATATACCCAGGTCTTTTAGACAGACAACATACCTGTAACCTCTGAAACACTCCTGATCGTAAGTCTCCAAATCCATAGTGGTATTGTGGGTTGAGAGCACTTTCTGATACCTCGTTATAGGGAAACTGTTCAATTTCCCAGTCAAACTCATCGTCATCTTCTACTCCTTCTTCAGAGACCTCCGAAGTACCTAAATGTGTTTAATATTAATTTTTTTAAAGTACTGGATTTCCTAGGTACAACTTGAAGAAGAAAATGTATGGGAAACAATGTCTACCTATGTTGCAGCAAAAGATATGTAGAAGAATATACATAGCCCCACAATTCATGATAGCCCCCAAAATGAAAACAACCCACACATAATCAGTAATAGGATGTATAAATAACAAATACAATGAAAGCAAATAGACCTTAGCCATTGATGAATAAAAATCACAAAAGAAGTGAAAGAAGCCAGGAGGAGAAAGGGAGAAGTAACTAGGAGGAGATACCAAGTGGGATTCTGTGGAATGGAAATGTTCCATTTCTTGACTCAAGTGGTTATTCACTTCATGTAAGTCATTATATACTTCGGATCTTAGCTCAAGTGGTCAATATTTTGCCAAAGACAGACATGTTATTTCAATTGGTCCAAAAATGTGACTGACCTACTGGTTCAAGAGAGTTTGTCTTTAAATTATATGTAACCAAGTGAGCTATTTTCACATGATTTCACATCACCTTTTATCTTGTCACCTGAAGTATCCTCTCCAATTTTCTGTCTGCTATATCCCTTTTCCCCTAAAAACACACAGCATTACAAATACTGTTTTCTTCCTTTTCTCTCAATTGCAATAAACACACCTATTTCTTCCACAAGTGGTTTCGCAGTCCTCGATTTTCTTGGTGCCAGAAGAGCAGTTAACATGTTCAGCCCCTCAAAATGCTGGCCAGGAGTTTCTTTGGGCAACTGAATGGTAAAAATTCCTTAAAGATAAATTTGTTTTAAGCTTAGCAAGATTAAAATATTCAAAGACTACATGAATATATTTAAGAAATATATATCTTACTAAAATAGAATTCTATTTTAAGAACTCCAAAATTATGCCTTTATCATAAACAATAAAAATCAAAATAGAAAAAGTTTCCAACAGGTTTTTCAGAACCCCTGATTCAGCTATCATCTCTATAAGAAGTGAATGTTAAAGCTGCAGAATGCTTTAGTCTTATGCAGTATCACCTTAACTATTGAAAATAATAAAGTCCATATCAAAACATCTAAAACTCAATGGCCTAAAAAGGTAATAGCTTGGAATTAACCAGTACCTACTTATAAAAATTTATTTCCAAAGTAAGGGGGAAAAAAATCAAGATATCTTATCCAATGAAAAAAGGCAGCAGTTTCAAAATTGTACAAAATCTTAAATAAAGCAATTATGGCTTTATGCTCTTTGATATCTGAAGATGTTCCCCTAAAGTCTGTCTAAGGCTTTAGACACAAATTCCATCTATGTACTTATTTTCTTCCCTCGGCTGGGTTTATCAACTTCATCTAGACTCCCCTATGAACTTATTACATTAGCTACTACTCTTATATTTTAAAACATTTTACCTCTTTCCGTGTACTGACCCTTATCCTAATATATCAAATACAACTCAGCCCAAATATTTCCAAATATACAATCTTCCTAAACCCCTGTGTACTTTTAAAATCTAATAATTTCGTTTTAATATGCAACTTATCTGAAATTAAAAGCAGATTTACTACCTAAGAAGGCAGTTTCATTATACTTCATTATCACATTGATTACTGTACATTATTGCATTATTGGCAATATAGAACTTCAAACAAATATACTTACAGAAGAAATATAGAACTTTGTCATTTAACTCTTTCATCCCATCTTCCCTCTCTTACCCTGGTTTACCAAGGTCAATAAATATTCACTGAATAAATTACCCAAGAGTCCACAATGTATTCTTATTCCATATCCAGTAACAAAGGTAAATCCTAGGGGCTTTTACAATGGAAAAATACATGGCTAGCTGAAATGAAGAACTTATCAATCATGAGAAGGAAATTCAGTCAGTGTTCAAATGCCACTTATGGACAGCTTCTCTCTCACCTACACGTTATTTTTTTTTTTATGGTGACATTGGTTAACAATATTAAATTTTAAGTTTGAAACTGTACAAGAAAAATTTGATTCACAGCTAAAACCATCTACGTCTTTTACTTAATAATGTAGAGAAAGTAGAAAATAAAACCAGATTATTTAATTTGACTTTACTTTGAATAATATTGTGAAATACTTTAAAAGACTGAAGAAACTGTTACTGTTAAGAAATCCATGAATAACATGCCCTGAACACTGAGAAACAGAGAGTAACAGGGACAGATTGCACTTGCAATACACCTAAAAGGTCCTCACAGCATCTCGAAAGATTTTTATGTAGTTATTCTAACATGAAGAATACAAAGAACAAAACTAACAAAAATTCCGAAGTAAATACCTTTATCTGCATCATAGGACCCTTGCTCACTTCCATTTTCTACAATTCTTCCAGGAAGGGTTAATCTGCAGATTTAACATAAGCTCTAATGAATCTTAAATTACAAACTATAATAAATGGCAATTGATATAATAAATGGCAATTGACAACAGTATATACATTTACCCATTGAAACCTTTCAACCATTTTAAAAGAAAATCCCTCAGCATTTCTTTAACATTTTACAAACTAAATAATTTAGATTTCTTCCTAGGTAAGAAAAAAGAAACCAGAGATGATTTATCTGTTTGAATACTCTCTAATCACCAGTGAAACAGATACTAAAAAGAGAACCACAATTAATATTAGCTATCACTATTGTTATAGTACTTCCCCCTTCCTAATACATAAGAAAGCTACTTATATCTGGTGCCTGACACAGCAGGGGCTCAATAAAAGTAGATTAACTTGCTTCCAAAAATAAACAAATAAACAAACAAAATGGGAAACAATAAAGAAACAATGAAAACAATTGTTTTTATTGGGAAATTGCTACTAAAAAAAAGCAAAAACCAAAGTGTTTTCCTTAAATCTCATAATTACTATATTGGGATTTCTCCTTTTTTCATACTAAAGGAAATGAACTGATTTTCCTGTTTCCAGTTTTACCCTGGTTCAGCCTTCCACTGAGGTCTTAAAAGAATTTTTCTAAAACAGAAGATTGTCACTTTTTCTATTCGAAAAAGTTTCTATGGCTGCCCAACACTGACGAATTTAAACTCATCAGTATGGCACATCAAGCCAACACCATTCCATTCCAAACTTAAAATCTGAGCCTCTTTTCCTCCCATACCCTGCCCCTACCTTGCTTCCTACTCTAACAGTAATAACAGCAACAACAACAATAACAACTGGGCAGACCCCAAATAGGCCCAGGGATTCATAATCTACTTACCTTTGATCCCAATGTTTCCTGGAGCTACAATGCATTTTCTGAATCTAGGTCCCTTCTAAACCCAATATAAGTAGTTTATGGATAAATCAGTTGTAATCATTACAAACTTTATCTGAATCTGAATTGAGCCCAGCTCTGCCATTTACCAGCTCTGTAACTTTCTTTATACAAGTTAAGTAACTTCAAGGCTCATATTCCTCACGTGTAAAAAGGGGAAACTAACAAAATCTATCCCAGGGTTACTATGAGAAGGAAATGATAATGCAAAGAGCTTAGTGGCTGGTACAGTAAGGTAAGCATTCAAAAGATATAAGGTATTATTATTAACTCCCTTCCCCTAGACTCTTCATAACTATAAATTCTTACTATGAAATAGTAAAATCATATTTGTTCACAGATCTGCCTCCTCTGCTAGATTCTGAATAACTCAAGGAGAGGGGCGAGTTTTTATTTATCTTTGATATACTATAGCAAACTGTATTTTCAAAGATGGCTCATCTCACATCACTTCTCCCAACAGTGGGGTCTATGCCCCTCCCTTTAAAATTGAGTGGGTTTCTGGAACAGTTTTAACCAACACAATAAAGCATAAGTGACACTGATTTCTGAGGTTAGGTCACAAAAGATAATAAGGATTCTGCCTTGCTGGCTGAAATACTAGCTCCAGAAACCTTCTGCTACCCAGTTAGTGGTTTAACTCCCTGAAGGAATCACAAATCAGACCATGAAAGAGACCACACAGGGAGAACCTGAGACTACAGGAAGAGGGATACCCTCCCCCACCTCACCTCAACAGTTCCCAGCTGCTTAGGCCCTTGCTGTTCCAGATCCAGCCACCAGGTGACCACAACTGAATTAAGGATCTCAAGCCAGAACAGTCCCGCCAAGCCCTCACCAAATTCCTGACACACAAAAACCAGGACAGGGAGTTAAATAATTGTTGTTAAATAATTGTTGTTAATTTTGCTTGCTTATCCAGCAATAGATAACTGCAACAGCAGGCCCTTAATAAATAATAATGCCTGTTTATGGAACACATGGTTAATTACCAGGCATGGTAATAAGGACTATGTATGTAATCTTCACATCAACTCTTTAAGACCACAAATATTAGTCCTATCTTACAAATTAGGAAACTGAGACTGAATAACTTGCCCAAAGTCACAGAACTCTTAAGTGTCCTGAGACCCAGGTATGCCCAATTCCCAACACCCTGCTACTCAAGGAACGGATAAAATAGTGTGGACAGTACTCTTTAAATTGTTTCACACATTACTTATTTTGCTTTCACCAAAACGCCCTGATTTGAGCAGAGTGATTTTTACTTTAAAAATTTATTGTATTCATTTTGTTTCACAATCTTATCTCATGTAACAATTTTTCCTCTGAGCCTCTGTTTCCTTGCCTAAAACATGGGTAAGTAATAGAACCTACTATGTAGGACTGCCCTAACGTCAAATAAGATGATCCACATAAAGGACTAACCCAAAGTAAAAATTCAATAAATGTTTGCTACCCATCATCATCTTCTTCAATTTTTTCATGTCTTGGCTTAAATATCACCTCTCCGGAAAGGCTTTCCCTGGCCACTTTATGTAAACACAGGCTTCTTTTTTATTCTCTATTCCTTCAGAACATTTACTGCAAGTTGTAGTTATATGTTTACTTGTTTACTACTTTTTCTTTCCCCACTAGAATGTAAACTACGTGAAGCACTACTACAGCCCCAACACTGAATGAAAATAGAGCCTGGTATATACCATAAGCTTTATAAATAAATTAAAGAAATAAATGAGTAAAGATATAGAGAAGTTCACTATATTCAAGTAATCGATTAAGCTCCAGCCTAATGGATATCTGAGCAAAACTGGTTCAGACCCAGAGAAGGAACCTGCTTACCAAGGGAGAAAGGTTTCTATTAGGAAAGTACTTGGGCAGGAAAAGCAGAGAAAGATTAGCAGAATGAATCTTGAATGAGAAAGATGAGCAGAATGAATTTTCCCTCCTAGAAAAGAGGATTGACAATGTTGAGGAAGAATCATCTGGCAGTGTCCTCTGCAAAATGGCGCTAATAATAATGCCTATTTCCAAGGATCGCTGTCTAGATTAAATGAGATAAATAAAGTACTTAACGCATTGCTTGCCTTTCACACGGAAAGTGAGTAGTGTTAGCTGTTATTACTGTTACATTATGGTTCTGCAAGGAAAAGCCGCAGACAAGTGCTTGAAGGCCCCTCCCTGAGACTTGAGGGAGAGCAATCACAGTTATGAAGCACAAGCAAATAGAGAGGTAGCAGATAAGGAAGAGGTAGGAGAACAAGGCTACTCTGGTATCAAGGTGGCCAAGTAAGGCGAGAATGTCAGGAACTAGGGAGCGTCAGCCATAGGTGGATAAAAAGAACTTGGTCTGAGAAAAGTCAAATGGATCGGTCAGTAAGGAAGTCAGCGCGCGCCGTCCAGGAGCAAGGAGGACTAGTGCAGAGCGAAATAAAAGAACAGAAAAAGGAAGGGACGAGAACCTGGGCGACAGGATGGAAACTGGAAAGTTGGCATGGTCCCAAACTCCGCATTTTAAAGTGGCTCCAAAATCTCTTGAATGTGGGGATTCAAGAAAGTTTAATAAAAAAGATAAGCTTCTGCAGCATCTAGAACGCACGCCTGGAGGAGCTCATATCATCAGCACCAAAAGAAGCTGCGGAAATCTCGAAAAAGGCAGTAGTGAAATCGAGAAGTGCTCCCTCGTTCTTTTATCTTCCCTCGATAAGCGTTTATCGAATCAGCTAATGAATGAATGAATCCCCAAAATATGCTCCCCGCGGCCAGACATCCAGAACTCACCTGAGAAAATATGGCTTAGCATAGAACTTGAAGTCGACACCCTTGAAGTAGACATCGAACTCGGAGACTCGGGCGTAAGGCACGCGGATGGCGATAGTCAGGAAGTCAGGGTCCTGGCTGAGGTCGAACGCGGGGGTCAGCATCGCTGTGCCGGACTCCGGTACCTAAGTCGGTCGCTCTCACTGCGGCCCCGGTCCCACCACTCGAACTCTCCAAGAAATCCCCACGCGAAGGAACTCTTTCGGTTAGCCACAGCGTTTCCGGCTCAAAGCGGAAGTGCTCGTGCGTAAAAGAGGAAGTTCCGCCTCTCGCCTATCTCCATGGAGACGGGACGCTGTGGGTGGCCAGAGAGTGAAAAGGCCTAGTGTGTAGGAATTGAACCCAGTGCATAACTTGGAAGAACTCAGACAAGGGTCCACCTTAGATCCACCAAACCTCTTTCAAGGTTCTTAGAGCTGATTTTAACAGCATTGGCTTTGTAGGTAGACCTACGTTTAAATCTCTTCTCCGCCACTTCCCAGCTGTAAGACCCCGGGAAAGTTACAAACCCACTCTGTGCTTCAAATTATCTCTTCTATAAAATGAGAATAACACCAGGACTTAACCCCATAGAGATACTGTGAGGATAACATGAAATTACGTACAGCTCTAACAACGTACGTAGCTGGCAAGTTGTCAATGCTGGATGTATAAGAGCAGTCAACACAGCAGTAACCTTACTGTGGTTTTCTTTAGTTCTCACCTGTTTAGTCACCAATTCCCCTTTCTCCCTCTTCCTCTCCGTTTTCCTGTGCCAATGTCTCTTCCTTCCCTTTATGCTTCCTCTCCCTCTCTGCATCTTCCTTTTTCACTCTCTTCTTCCTAATAATTTACTTGAATAGTTTTGTTTACAGAACGTCGTCATTCAACTTATCTCTTTCAACACTATGAACACCAAAGAACACGACTCAGAAAAGTTAAGCAAAATGCCTTTTAATAATCATGCATTTTACAATTATCAGAACTGAGAAATATGACTCTTAAATAGTGCCTGTATTGACGAATTGCTATCGTTCTGTACTTTCCCCTTTCTCTTTTCTTACTTTTCTCCTTAGACTTGTTTCAAGTCCTCTTTTCTGTCTTTTTCCTTCTCTTGTATTTCCCCCCTTTAGTTTATGCTCCCTATACTCATTCTTACAGTGCCTCTCCCACTAGTGTCTTCCCTTACATATTCCATTGGCCTTCCTTTCCTCTTATTTTATTTCTTCATTCCACCAATAGCTAGAATAGTCCAGGAAATAGTATTTATTTCCTGGTTTTAAATATCAGTGGAAGAGGGGTAAAGGTCATCCTCTCAGATAGTGGACCAGATTACCTCAAAATCCTTTTCAACTTCCAATTTTCCATGAGTCTTGAAAATTAATTAAGACTCAAAAAAAAAAAAAATACATTAACCAGAACAACCAAAATAAAAAAATTAAAATAAAACCACTCTGTTAAATCGTGGAATTTTCATAAAGACAAAATAAGAAATCATGTGTAAGATATTTTAAAGAGTACTTTTTGCACAACTATTCCTTGAGCAGAAAAGGGATTAATGGATTTAATTGAAACATTATGTGCCAATACTGTACAAAATCTTTTATGATGATCTAATTTTTCCCTCCTGACAGCTCTATGAAGTAGGCATTATATATCCCCATGGTTTGCACAAGATTATACAACTAGTGAGTAGTGCAATGGGAATTGAAACCCAAGTGAACCTGATTTCTGGGCCCAGGCTCTAATATACCAAAGAACTGACTCTCTCTAATATTACTACCCACCAAACTTGTTTCACATTCTGAGCCACTTTAGGCTGTAGTGAGCCTTACAAATAATAGACACTCAACATTGTAAATAAATTGATATAAACTTGGAGTAAGCAAAGCCTTCAAAAGGTCCCTTGAAATAAACCTTTGTCTGGATCATTCCAAATTAGCTTCTCTAAAAAGAATCTTTACATATACTAAAGGACCTCAGTCCTGTAGGTTACAAGCATTAATATTTTTAAATTATTAATATGAGAAAATTAACAGACTGAAGCTATGCTATCCATGAGGAAACCCTAATTGAAAACACATTACAAAGTAGAGCTGTGCACTTTCTAAATGTTTTATTGTGTTCGGCAACACACACACATACACACAGGATTACAACACAGATAATAAACAAACTATACATTCATTGCTGCTCTTATTTATAAGAAATGTATACAGCATCGCATCTGATGTATTTACAAAATACTGATAGCTGCAACTATACAACAGGATTTTGTTGGTAGTGTTTTATTTGCAAGCTATAGTTCACTTTAGTTTTGTATTTCTAATTAGTGGTAAATTATATAAGTTATAAATTCTGTAAAAAGATAGTATAAACAAAGTCACTTTAAAATGGAATTGGAGCTGCCATCCCAGAAGAACTATTTTGCATGTCTTATGCCTCAACCTTTGGAATATTAAAGTAGGGCAAAATAACCCTTGGGTTGGGCATAAAGCAACATTGCATCTCAAGGAACTATTTACAATTAGTTAATTTTTAATAATTATGTTTACATTATTCATTAACATTTTAAGTGACATTAGACAAAGTCAGTTTTTATCCCAAGCTAATTTCCTGTTGAGAAACCCTGTAACAGAGATAAGATGAACTTATTTTTTTGTAAATCCAGATAAAATAAAAATACTATATTAAGTTAATACCTCTAAAGACATGTCTGTTTTAATTAAACCAACTAAATTAATATTATCTTTAATATTAAATATTTCCAAGATCATAGGATATTGAAAAGAATTTCTGTTAAATTAATTTACGTAAGTGCTTAATTCATTTAAGCCAATTAAACAGAGCTCTTTATAAACCAATTCTAATAATTACAAAAATAATAAGAAAGTAAATTCTTATTCTTTAGAATTAATGTAACTATGTTAGTTTGTCTTCCCCAATAGAGATGCCTTCCTTCTATTGATTTGTTCTCCTTCCCTTTTTCATAAATACCCCGTGCCTTTGTCTCCTAATTGGGACATTATTTGGGTTTCTGCCTGATTCGGTGCTTCCCAAACAGCGATTTTTTTAAAAAAGAAAATCTCGAATAAATGCTTGTTGCCTTCAATCTTTTATTTTTAGGTTAACATGTCTGATGTCAGGAGTGGGATCTACAATGGCTTCACCTTCATGGACCAGCAGAATCTGGATTTGGGTATAGTAACTAGAGTCCTTTTTGTGCTCACTTGCTTCCATGGACTGCTATCTCCTTAACTGAAGCCTTCTTAGGTTCAGACTTCTCTCCCTTTTTCATTGAGGTTAAATACCTCCATTTGAGATTGTGAAAGGTTTTTCCCTCTAGGGAGAGGAGGTGATTGCCCCAGAATGATTGTCATAGTGCCGGCAGGCAGCAGGATAACCCAGGAGCTCTACCTCATGGGGAAAAAAATAAAAAATCCCTCAGTAGAGACTTTTCATAGCTCTCACACTTGTAAGAAGTGCCCTGGTGTGTAAGCGACTGCCAGGGGTTTCCCTGATAGGTATGTACTCATCCGGTTCCACCCTTTTGTTTCCTCTTCTTTTTGTCTCTCTTATGTTGTTTGTCAAAAGAAAGAGATTTCATAGGTAGAAGAATCCATCCCTCTCAGAACAGTGAAATACATTCCTTGATTGATAAGCGAAGTTTCTAAAAAACAAAATAATTTCTCTAAAAAATATCCTAAAAGAAACTTTGGACAACTCAGTAGGTACTTTAATATTTCTCACTGTTTATCCTGCCTGAAACCCGAGAAAATCTTGCAAAAAATTTAAAACTTTATGATCAGAAATTTGACAAACCTGCAAATGGTTTTCCATAGTGACTGCACCAATTCGCAATGCCACCAAGAGTGCATGTAGAGTACATTTGCTCCACATCCTCGCCAGTACTTGTAGTTTTTTGATTTATTGATGATAGCCAATCTAGAAGATGTGAAGTGATATTTCATTGTGGTTTTAATTTGCCTCTCTCTGATGATTGGTAACCTTTTAATTTGCATTTCTGATAATTAGTGAGCATCTTTTTATATGTCTATTGGGCATCTGTATTTCCTCTTTGGAAAAATACTTATTCATGTCTTCTATCCCTTTTTTTAGATGGATTGTTTGTTTTTTGGGTGTTGGGTTATATGAGCTCTTTATAAATTTTGGATATTAACCCCCTATCAGAAATATCATTGGCAAATACCTTCTCCCATTCAGTAGGTTGTCTTTTTGTTTTGTTGATGGTTTCCTTCACTATGCAAAAACTTTTTGGTTTGATGTAGTCCCATTTGTTTATTTGTTTGTTTGTTTGTTTCCCTTGCCCAAGGAGATACATCAGGAAAAAAAAATTACTAATAGCAATATCAAATTTTACTGTCTATGAGTTACTGTCTAGGAGTTTTATGGTTTCAGTTCTTACACATGTCTTTAATTCATTTTGAATTTATTCTTATATATGGTACAAGAAGGTGATCTAGTTTATTTTTTTTTGCATGTATCTGTCTGGTTTTCCCAACACTATTTATTGAAGAGACTGTCTTTACTCCATTGTATATTCTTGCCTCCTTTGTCATAGATTAAATGACCACATGGATGTGGATTTATTTCTGAGCTCTCTATTCTGTTGCACTGATCTGTGTGTCTGTTTTTATACCAGTACCATGCTGTTTTGATTAATACAGCCTTGTAATATAGCTCGATATCAGGTAGTGTGATATCTCCAGCTTTGTTCTTCTTTCTCTAGATTGCCGTGGCTATTTGGGATCTTTTATGTTTCCATATAAATTTTAAGATTATTTGTTCTAGTTCTCTGGAAAATGCCATTAGTGTTTTGATAGGGATCGTACTGAATCTATAGATTACTTTAGATAGTATGGCAATTTTAATGGTGTCGATTCTTCCAACCCATGAGTACAGTATATACTTCCATTTGCCTGTATCTTCTTCAATTTCTTTTTTCAACGAAATAATTTTCTGAGAACAATTATATTTTTGGTTGATTTGATTTCTAGGTATTTTATTGTTTTTGATGCAATTGTAAAGGGGGTTGTTTTCTTAATCTGTCTTTCTGATAGTTCATTATTGGTGTATAAAAATGCAACTGACTTTTGAGTATTAATTTTGTATCCTGTTACTTTACTGAATTCATTTATCAGTTCTAACAGATGTTTGATAGACTCTCTAGGGTTCTCTATTTATAGTATTATGCTATTTGCAAATAATGACAGTTTCACTTCTTCCATTTCAATTTAAATGCATTTTATTTCTCTTTCTTGTCTGATTGCTATAGGTAGGACTTCCAATACTATGTTGAATAAAAGTGGTGAAAGTGGACATCCTTGTCTTATTCCTGATCTTTAGGAAAATGCTTTTAAGCTTTTCTGCATTGAGTATGACGTTAGCTGTAGGTTTGTCTTATATGGTGAAGTATGTTCCCTTAGTCCCACTTTATTGAGAGATTTTATCATAAGTGAATACTGGGTTTTATCAAACACTTTTCCTGCTTCTTTTGATATTATCATATAATTTTTATCTTTCAGTTTGTTATAATGATGTATCACGCTAATTGATTTGCAGATATTAAAGCAACTTTGCATTCCATGAAAAAATCCAACTTGATCATGGTTATGATATTTTTAATGTATTGCTAAATTCTATTTGCTAATACTTTGTGAAGGATATTTGCATTAACGTTCATTAGGGCTATTCCCCTATAGTTTTCTTCTTCTAATACTATCCTTGTCTGGTTTTAGAATCAAGGTAATGGTGGCCTCATCAAAAGAGTTAGGGAGCCTTCCCACCTTTTAAATTTTTGGACTAGTTTGAGAAGAATAGGCGTTAATTTTTCTTTGAATGTTTGGTAAAATTCATCTATGAAGCCATCCACAACAGGACTTTTGTTTGGGGAAGTTTTTTGATTACTGAATTGATTTCGTTGGCGATAATAGGTAGGTTCAGATTATCTGTTTCTTCTTGACTCAGTTGGAGAAATTGTATGTTTCTAGGAAGGTATCCATTTCTTCCAGATTGTCTAATCTGTTGGCATATAATTGTTTGTAGTACTTTCTTATAATCCTCTGTATTTCTATGGAGTGTTAGTAACTTCTCTTTCATTTCTGATTTTATTTATTTTGGTCCTCTTTTTTCTTGATGAGTCTGGTTAAAGGCTTATCAATTTCATTTATCCTTTCAAAGAACCAGCTCTTGGTTTCATTGATATTTATATTGTTTCTCTAGACTCTATTTAGTTTATTTCCACTCATTATTATTATTATTTCCTTCCTACTACTCACTTTGGGTTTGTTGGCAGTTCTTCTCCTACTTCTTTTACTTTTACTCTTTTTATGTAAGTTTAAGTTTTTGTGTAAGCTATTGTGTAAGTTTAGATTGTGTAAGTTTTTGTGTAAGCTATTGTGTAAGTTTAGATTGTGTAAGTTTTTGTGTAAGTTTAGATTGTTTATTTGAGATTTTTCTTATTTCTTGAAGTAATCCTGTATTGTTATGAATTTCCCACTTATAACTGCTTTCGCTGTGTCCCATAGATTTTGAGTCATTGTGTTTTCATTTCCATTTGTCTCTAGGTATCTTTTGATTTCTTGCTTAATCTCATTGCTAACCCATTCATTGTTTAGTAGCATGCTTAGCCTCCATGCGTTTGTTTATTTTCCAGTTCTTTTTCCTATAGTTGACTCCTAGTTTCATACTACTCTGGTCAGAGAAGACACTTGAAATGACTTCAATCTTCTTAAATTTATTGAAACTTGTTTTGTGGCCTGACATATGGTCTATCCTAGAAAATGTTCCATGTGCCCTATAGAAGAAAATATATTCAGCTGCTTTGGAGTGAAACACTCTAAAAATATCAGTTAAATTCATCTGGCCTAGTGTGTCATTTAAGGATAGTTTCCTTGTTGATTTTCTGTCTGAAAGATCTATCCATTGGTGTCAGTGGGGTGTTAAAAGTCTCCTACTATGGTGTATTATTGTTGATCTCTCTCTTTATGTCAGTCAATAATTAACTTTATATATGTAGGTGCTCCTATGTTTACTAGGGGTATGTCCTCTTATTCCCTTTATCATTATGAAATAAATGCCTTTCTATATTTCTTATATAGCCTTTATTTTAAAGTTTATTTTGTTTGATGTAAGTATTGCTACCCACCCTTTTTTTCATTTCCATATGCATAAAATACCTTTTCCTATCCCTTTATTTTCAGTCTCTGTGTGTCTTTTTCTTTTTATGGTGACATTGGTCAACAAAATCCAATTAGTTTCAGCTGTACACTTTAATAATAAGGCATATATATGTTTACACTGCATGTTCACCTCCCATAGTTAGATTTCTTTCTGTCACCACGTATTTGACTCACTTTACCCCATCTACCTCCCCACTCCCACCTACCCCCTACACTCAGGTAACCACTAGTCTATAGTACATGTCCATGAGTGTCTGTTTATTTGTTATATTTGTTTGTTGTTTTAGGTTTATATCCCACATATAAGTGATACCATGTGGTTTTCAACATTTCCTGTCTGGCTTATTTGGCTTAGCACGATTATCTCGAGGTCCAACCATGTTGTTGCAAATGGCAGTATTTCATCTCTTCTTATAGCTGAGTAATATTCCATTATGTATATATCTACCACAGCTTCTTTAGCCAATCATCTATCATAGGACACTTTGGTTACATCTACATCCTGGCCACTGTGAATAATGCTGCTGTGAATATCGCCATGCGAATATCTTTTAGGATGTGGGTTTTCAAGTCTTTGGGGTAAATATCCAGTAGAGGGATTGCTGGATCATATGGTAGATCGATTCTTAGTTTTTTGAGGAAACTCCATACTGTTTTCCATAGCGGCTGTACCAATTTGCAGTCCCACCAGCAGTGTATGAGGGTTTCTTTTTCTCCACATCCTCTCCAACATTTGTTATTACTTGTTCTGTTGATTATAGCTATTCTAACAGATGTGAGATGGTATCTCATCGTGGTTTCGATTTCCATTTCTCTAATAGCTAGCAATGTTGAGTATCATTTCATGTATTTGTTGGCCATTTGTATGTCCCCTAGGGAGAAGTATCTGTTAAAGTCCTCTGCTTATTTTTTGATTGGATCATTTGTTTTTCTGTTCTTATTGAGTCATATGAGTTCTTTGTATATTTTGGATATTAGGCCCTTATCGGAGGCGTTGCTTACAAATATATTTTCCCATTCTGATGGTTCTCTCTTTACCTTGTTGATGATTTCTTTTGCTGAGCAGAAGCTTTTTAGTTTGATGTAGTCCCATTCATTTATTTTTGCTTTTACTTCCCTTGCCTTTGAGGTCAAATTCATAAAATCCACTTTAGTCCACAGTCCTTGAATTTCGTCATCTGTGCATTTTATTGATTCTGGTCTTATATTCAGGTCTTTAATCCATTTTGAGTTAATTTTGGTGTGTGCTGATAGACAACAGTCTAGTTTCATTCTTTTGCAGGTGGCTTTCCAGTTTTCCCCAGTACCATTTATTGAAGAGGCTTTCCTTTCTCCACTATATGTTTTTGGCTTTTATGTAGAAAATCATTTGCCCATATTAACATGGGTTTACTTCCGGACCCTTGATTCTGTTCCACTGGTCCGTGTGTCTGTTTTGCTGCCAATACCATGCCGTTTTGATTACTGTCGCTTTGTATTATAATTTGAAGTTGGGCAAAATGATGCCTCCAGCCTCATTCTTTTTTCTCAGGATGGCTTTGTCATTTCGGGGTCTTTTGTGCTTCTATACAAATCTGATGATTTTTTGTTGTATTTCTTTAAAAAATACCGATGGGATTTTGATGGGGATTACATTAAAACTGTATAATGCTTTAGGGAATAAGGTAATTTTAACTATGCTGTTTTTTGCAGTCCTAGAACACAGAATATCTTTCCGTTTCTTTGTATGGTCTTTGATTTCTTTCAATAGGGTCTTATAATTTTCATTATATAGATCCTTCACATGTTAGATTTATTCCTAGGTATTTCTGTGTGTCATTTGATCTGAGGTGAGTCTCCTATAAACAGGATATGTATTGGTCTTTTTTCTTATCTATTCAGATACTTTATGACTTTTGATTGGTGTATTTAATCCATTTACATTTAAAGTGATTATCGATAGGTACATAATTGTTTTATTATTTATACTTACCTGGTTTTCCTCCCTTTTTCTTTTTACAGAAGTCCCCTTAACATTTCTTGTAATTCTGTCTTGTTGGTGATGAATTCCTTCAGCTTTTTCCTGTCCAGAAAGCTTTTTATCTCACCTTCAATTTTAATTGATAGCCTTGCTGTGTAGAGTAGTCTTGGCTGTAGGTTCCTGTTTTTCATCACTTTGAATAATTCATTTCAAATCCCTTCTGGCATACACTGTTTCTGTTGAGTACTCATGCTTATGGGAATATAGCCTTGTAAGTAACTAGCTGCCTTTCTCTTGCTGCTTTTAAGATTCTCTCTGTCTTTAACCATTAGCATTTTAATTATGTGCCTTGCTATGAGCCTCTTTGGGTTCATCTTGTTTGGGACTCTTTCTGCTTCCTTGACTTGTATGTCTATTTCCTTCACTAGGTTAGGGATGTTTTCCGTCATTATTTCATCAAATAATTTCTCAATATTGCTCTCTCTCTTCTCCTTCTGGCACCCCAATGATGCAGATGTTGGTACATTTGATGTCGTCCCAGAGATCTCTTAAACTTTCCTCATCTTTTTTGCTTCCTTTTTCTTTTTCAGACTGAGTGTTTTCTGCTTTGTTTTCCAACTCACTGATTTGATCTTCTGCTTTATCTAATCTACTGTTCATTCCTTCTAGTGTATTCTTCATTTCAGTTATTATATTCTTTATTTCTGACTGGTTCTTTTATATGGTTTCTATGTCCTTTCTTATGCTTACTATCTCACTGTTCAAGTCTTCGCCAAGATCATCT